>NC_090448.1:970831003-972190568 GCF_031143425.1 Pleurodeles waltl
CAAGGCCCCATTCGAATCCTGCACCAATCTGGAGAGATCACTGCAGGGGCATCATTTGTCAAATAGGCAGGCACCTCAGGGGGAGGGGTGAGCACCTCAGACAGATGCAGGAACAAGGCCACTGCTTCTGGAGGGGGCAAATGCCCATTGCTCTTTGTCCTAGGAAGTGCAAGGCCACAGTCTCTCGAAGTGGGTGAATACCCCACTGGTTCTGGATGGGGCAACATGCCCAATGCTTTGTCCTGGGGAGTGCAAGGCCACAGTCTCTCAAATGGGTGAATACCCCACTGGTTCTGGATGGGGCAACATGCCCATTGCTCTTTGTCCTGGGGAGTGCAAGGCCACAGTCTTTCGAAGTGGGTGAATACCCCACTGGTTCTGGTGGGGGCAGGCCGCACAGCAGTCCTGAAGGCTGGACTACATGGCGTCCGCCGGCAGTAACAGCTGCACTGTGGTGGTAGTTGTAGGATGCCCCTGCTCAGCCCCTGCACCCTCCAATGGCTGCACTGTGGTGGTGGTTGTGGGAGGCTTCTGCATAGCCCCTGCATCCTCCCGTTGGCTGCACTGTGGTGGTGGTTGTGGGAGGCTCCTGCTCAGCCCCTGCACCCTGCGATGGCTGCAGTGTGGTGGTGGTTGTGGTAGGCTTCTGCTCAGCCCCTGTACTCTCTGATGACTGCACTGTGGTGGTGGTGGTGGTGGTGTTTGGCTGTCAGCGTCCGCTTGCACAGATTGCCTCCTCTCCTCCTGCTCATGGGTTGGGGATCCCTTACCCTTCCTGGCACTGGTGGATGGGCTCTTCCCCCCCTGCCTGGTGGTGCAGGCTCCTTCCCCTTCTTAGCAGCTTGTGCAGGCTCCTTCCCCTTCTTTGCAGCTGCTGCAGGCTTCCCTTCAGTATTGTTGGCCTGGAATCCTTTCCAACACGAGTAGGTGGTGCTCCCACTGGGCCTGTGGACTGTGATTGGCTGGGTCCTTGCTGCCCTGCCCATACGTGCAGGACGCAGGGAGGTAGAGAAGAGGTCAATCTGGGAAAGAAAAGCTTTTTAGGAACGTTGGGGCGGGAAGAGGGAGGAGAAATGGGAGTGGAGGATGAGGGAGTGGTTATTGGAGGTGTTTGTCTGCTCGATTTGGGTGGAGGTGCATGGGCTGGATGCTGTTTTGAGGTGGATGGCTGTTGGGTGTCTGAGTAATTGCGTTTGTGTACTTTAGGAGGGGGGACAGACACGGTGGGAGAGGACACAGGGGACGTGTGCATGGATGTTGTGGCGGTGTCTGCCAGTGAGGTATGTGTTCTGTTTGGTGTGGTGATGATGCTGGTAGTGGATATAGATGTAGTGCATGCAGGTGTGAGTGTAGACGCAACTGGGTGGGAGGTGGAGGAGGAGGAGGAGGCGGGGGAGACAGTGGAGTTAGTGGATGTTTTCGTTTCTGCAACTGAATGGTGTTTGTGTGAGTGCCTGTGGGATGAAGTGTGGTGCTTGTGTTTGCCTGTGACACTCTTGGGGTTTGTCTTGTGTGCAGGCTCGTCTGGCTGTGTGCATGGGACGGGTTGGGGTTGAGGAGAACGGGACTGGGAAGTGGAAGTTGGAGGGGGGACGGTTGAAGCAGGGACAATGGCTGCCATCAGAGAGGAGGCCAGAGCCTGAATTGATCTCTGTTGGGCAGCCAATCCACCGTGAATGCACTCCAGGAATGTATTTGATTGCTGCATCTGGGCTGCCAGCCCATGCATGGCATTCACAGTGGTTGTTTGTCCTACAGAGATGGATCTCAGGAGGTCAATAGCCTCCTCATTCAGGGCAGCAGGACTCACTGGGGCAGGGCCTGAGGTGCCTGGGGTGAAGGAGATGCCCACCCTCCTGGGTGAATGGACACAGGCAACTTGCTGAGGGGCTACTGGGAGGGCGGTGCTGGTACGGGGGTGGCAGCTGTACCTGCAGCTGGGGTGGTCACAGAGTTGTCCGCCACCATCAAGAAGCTCCCATCGGAGGAGGTATCAGAGTCTTTATTGTCCCCTCCAGACTCCGCTGTGGTGCTCCCCTCGCCCTCCGTCCCACCGGTGCCTTCAACTTCGGTGGACTCTGCCTCCAGGGTCCTGTGGAATGCAGTTCCCTCTGTCGCCGGTGCCTCTGTTCCTCCACCAGATGATGCTAATGCACATAAGGACAGGATGACAAAACTAGAAATGGGGGGAGGAAGACAAAGGATACACTGGGTCAATGACTGCACCAACACCACCGTTGGCGTACACAGCACCAACACACACAGGGAACAGGCCTACGCACTATGCATGGCACTACCATTGAAATGGCTAGTCACCAAGGAATGACAAGGGGTACACACTGCCAACTGCAGCACACCTGGGACCCACACAGCCCTGCCCAGGAGTGAATACTAACAAGCTAGGTAAGCAATATTTCACATTCAAACCCTTAGCTACCAGAGGCCCTACGCTGCTATGTCTGGCCTGGCCTAGGGGCACCCACTGACACACAACCACCACCCCGATACCACCCCACCAGCCGTAAGTTGTAATGATAGCCACTGTACTCACCCCCTTGTGGCTGCTGTGATGCCCTCAAGCACCCATCCAGTGCAGGGTAGGCTATCGCCATTATGCGGGCCATCAGGGGGGTCAGGGTCTGACGGACACCGCTTCCTCGTTAGGCCATCCCCAGCTGGGCCTCCACAGTCTTCCCTGCCCAGCGTCTCAGGTCCTCCCACCGTTTCCGACAGTGGGTGCTCTGCCTGCCATAGACCCCTAGGGTCCGCACCTCCTTGACGATGGCATGCCCTATTCCCTTCTTTTGATGGGTGCTGACCTGCAGAGGCAATACAGACAGGAGAACACCATTAGACAAACAGTCCAGTCTGTCACACAAATGGCCCACCATACCCATTTGCATCACCATTGGCACTCACATAGCCCAGTCCACAACATGTACACCTCCAAGAGGACATCCACCCACCCCTTTACACGAGGCCTTCACACACAACTCCAGGCATTCATGCCACATGCATCGTGCACAAGGTGTACTCACCTGTTGGTCTGGAGGCCCATACAGCAGTCCGTACTGGGGTAGGACCCCATCCACCAGCCGCTCCAACTCCTCTGAAGTGAAGGCTGGAGCCCTTTCCCCGGTCACACAGGCCATGGTAGGTTCCAGACACAGGTCACAGCAGCACATGCAGTGTAGGTTCTCTCCAATGGAAGGTCAGGAAATAAGTGAGGAATCTGATAGAAAATGGTGGTCATGTCCGTGGCGGTGCATACCGTCACCGCTGGCGTAGATAACCATTGGCCACTCTGCCCCATAGGGCCCAATATTAACCAATGAGGAATTGCACGGCAGTTCACAACCGCCTACCGCCACGGCGCACAACGTCAGCGGCATTACCTCACTTCCACCTGTCCCTACACACAGGGTGGGCGGATGCCATTTCATGGGGGGTGAACAGGCCTATCGATTATTGCTGCGTCACAGGATCAATAGGCACATACTTCACAAATTACACTGTCCCATAAAATGTTTGCACATTGTGGACTGCTGTTGTGGCTCCATTGTTCAGATGGTGACAGCCTATTCACTCTTGTGTCCCTTAGATACCTACTGCTGCTGATGAATAGGAGATGGAGATATACCCCCATGTACAGACCCCTGGTGGACTTGGCTACACAGAAGGACAGGGACATAATACTCACCTATAGACTGGACAGGGCCGCAATCACAGAGCTGTGTGCCAAATTGGAGCCTGACCTGATATCTGCTATCCGTCACCCCACTAGGATCCCCCCTCTTGTGCTAGTGCTATCAGTTCTCCATTTCCTGGCAACTGGTTCTTTCCAAGTGACAGTGGGCTTGGCAGCAGGAATGTCACAGCCAGTGTTCTCAAACATGCTAACAAGAGTGTTGTCTGCCCTGATAAAACACATGTGCAGCTACATTGCATTCCCCCAGGTTGAGGATTTGGCCACTGTAAAGGTTGGATTCCATGCAATGGGACATATCCCCAATATAATTGGGGCGATTGATTGAACACATTGCATTTGTGCCCCCGCCAGAATGAACAGGTGTTCAGGAATCGTAAGCGTATCCACTCCATGAATGTGCAGATGGTGTGCTTGGCGGACCAGTACATCTCCCACGTCAATGCTAAGTATCCAGGGTTGGTGCATGATGCCTTTGGCGTGAGGAATAGCAGCATCCCAAATCTGATGTCCCAACTACAGAGGCACAGGGTGTGGCTAATAGATGAGCCCTGGTTCCCACCCAGTATATGTTGGTGTATTCCTATGGTGTTGGCCATATAGGATAGTGTGTGGCTAAATGTTGTCCCTCAATTTTTGCAGGTGACTCTGGTTACCCAAACCTATCATGGCTGCTGACCTTTGTGAGAAATGCCAGGACAAGGGCAGAAGAAAGTTATAATGAGGCACATAGGTGAACCAGAAGGATCATTGAAAGGACCTTTGGACTTCCGAAGGCCATGTTCAGGTGCCTCATCTAACGGGTGGATCCCTGTGCTACTCACCCAAGAAGGTCTGCCAGATAGTAGTGGCATGCTGCATGTTGCACAACCTGGCCCTTAGACGCCATGTACCTTTCTGCAGGAGGATGAGACTGGAGATGCCCCTGTGGCAGCAGTCGACCCTGAGGATAGTGAGGATGAGGAGGCAGAGGATGAGGATGTGGACAACAGAACATCTGTGATACGTCAGTACTTCCATGCAACTTTACTTCTCTATGACTATTGTTGTATTCTGTGTGGCATTGCTATGCTGGCATTACACACTTCTTTGCCCACTAACTGTTACCTCTGGATATTAATTTTGCAGATGTTGATGATATGACACATTCTCCTGGTGTGATCACAACAGCCAGCTACAGGTCAATCATTCTATGCTAATTTTTTGTACAGTTAATTTGCAATGGATGTAGCTGTTTCAATGAATACAAATTTGAAATACATGATATACTAGAAGTCGATTTTTATCCAAGTGTGTTTATTGTAGTGCTAAAATATAGAGGGGAAAGTGCAATGGAATGGGGTGATGATGGAGAGAAAGTCCAGGGTATTGTTCCAGTCTGTTTGTAGCACAGGTGCATTGTCCATGGAGACATAGGAAGGGGAGCAATGGCAGTTCAAGGTGGCAAGGTGACTGAGTGGGACACAAGGGGGACAATCAGGAGAGTCTCATTTCCTGGCGGTGGTCTTGGCAAGTGTCTCTGGCTTCTATCTGGTTAGCAGGGAACATTTGCGGGGTAGTTCACCTTATGCAGGGGGAGGGGTGCTGGTGGCCTGTTATTCCTGTGGAGGGGCCTCCTGGCCACTAGTGGCAGCAGAAGTAGAGGGCTATTCAGATGACTGGCTACTGGTAGGGGCCCGCTAGTGTGCTGCTGCCTCCCTCATAATGTTGGCCATGTCTGCCAGCACCCCTGCAATGGAGATCAGGGTGTGGTTGATAGCCTGCAAGTCCTCCCTGATCCCCTGATACTGTCCCTCCTGCAGCCGCCAGTTCTCCTGCAGGTTGTCTAGGATCTGGCCCATTGTGTCCTGGAAATGTTGGTAGGCTCCCAGGATCTCAGAGAGTGCCTCCTGGAGAGTCGGTCCCCTGGTCCTGTCTTCCCCCTGGTGCACAGCAGTCCTCCCAGTGTCCCTGTTGGCCTGTGCCTCTGTCCCCTGAACGGGGTGCCCACTGCTACTGACCCCAGGTCCCTGATTGTGTTGAGTGTAAGGTGTGGACTGGGGTCCCTGTACAGGTGGTCACACTGCTGATTGACGTGTCCTGTGGACAGAGGTGTGGGTACGCTGGGTGGGTGCTGTATTGTTGGTTCCCGATGGGGGAGGCTCAATGGTGGTCTGTGAGTGGGCTTGGGTGACCGACTGTCCAGTGGTTCCTGATGGGCCAGGTAGATAGTCCAGATCCAGAAGTCCAGAGTTACTGTCATCTCTGTGGGCCTCTTCTGTTGGGGAACTGGATAGTGGTGGCACCTCCTCTCCAGTGACGTTGGCTGGGGTACCTGTGGGTATGTAAATGATGTATTATGCTTCAGGTGTCTGACATTTGTACTTCTGTAGCTTCCGCTCAATGGTTGTTGTTTCCCTGCCAGCTTTTTCTAGTGTTTGTTGGTATATTGTGGTTATGTTAGTTTCCCTGTACTGTGCATGCTTTGGTGATGAGTGTCCATGCAGGGCTGGGAGGGGTGTCCATGCATTGGTACAGCATGCAGGGCTTGGTATTGGGATTAGTGTGATGTGATGGTGGAGTGTGTGAGATATAGTGGAGTGATGGGAGTGAAGGTGAGGGTGTGTGATGGCATGCAGGTATGGGGGGTGATAATTGTTAACAGTTGACTTACCAGTGTACAGTCCTCTTCCAACTCCAGCCAGGCCCACAGAATGCAGTATTGCCAGTACCTGCTTCTCCCACGCTGTGAGTTGTGGGGGAGGAGGTGGGGGTCCACCGCCAGTCCTCTGTATTGCGAGCTGGTATCCTTCTGCAATGGAACATACCTTTCCCTGTAGGTCGTTCCACCTCTTCCTGATGTCATCTGTTGTTCTTGGGTGCTGTTCTACAGTGCTGACCCTGTCCACGATTGTCCGCCATAGCTCCATCTTCCTTGCTATTGATATCTGCTGCACCTGTGCTCCAAAGAGCTGGGGCTCTACCCTGACGATTTCCTCCACCATGACCCTAAACTCCTCCTCAGTGAAACAGGGGTGCCTTTGTGGTGCCATGGGTGTTCTGTGATATGTGTTGGTGAGGGTGTGTTAGGTAATGTATTGGGGTGTGTGATGTGGAGTGCGTGAGGGGTGTCTGGGTGTTAGTTGTGTGTGTGTCTGGTTGTCTCTGTGCTCTTCTTCTCAGTCTCGTGGTGGCATTAGTTGTTGGTAAAGGGTTATGGGTAATGTGGGTGTGTGTTTTATAGTGGTGTGGGTGTGGTGTGTGTATGAGTGTCGGGTGTGTGTTGTTTGAATTGTCAAGTGGAGTGTTATTTTGTATGTGGGTGTCCATTGTGAGCACGGCAGTATGTACCACCAATGGTTTACTGCCGTTGAATGTCCGCTGTGGTGATTCGTGGGTCATAATGTGATGGGCATTGTTCTTTTGGCGTAACGGTGTGGGTTTAGGGACCGCCACTTTTGCATTTACCTTTGGTCTGGCAGATTTGTGTATGTGGCTGTATTCTGTGAGATTGGTGTGTGTGTGTCAGAACAAGATGAACGGATGTTCCCCACCGCGGCGATAAGTTGGTGGCCATCAGCATGGCGGTAAACGCCATTTACTGCCAATGTCATAATGAGGGCCACAGTGTCCTGCAGTACACATCATGCAGCACTCCCTCCTTAGGGGCAGTCCTAACACCCACCCATCCTACACAGGCATCACGAGTCAGATGAGCCTGCTAATAAAAAACACCGGGTGCACATGCCCTGGGCCAGTTAAATTACCCATCCCACAAGTGTCTGTGCAGCCTTTTACTTTAAATTGTGGGCCCATGGCCCACTATTTCACATTGCTCTTCAAATAAGCCTCATCCCCTCATAACTGGCCTCGTGCACTTCCAGTGAATCTCACTCATCCCCACATCACTGGCCTATCACTTCATTGGACTCTCAATTGTGCACACACAACTATATCTCTGTAATTCTTATTGTTAAAGGGTTGCACACTTAACTGGAGACTCTCACAGTTCCAGGTCACCTAACCAGTGCACTTCAGTGCAGCCCCTTTTATTCCAGACTTACTGGCCTAACACACACACATTCAGTGGGATCTTAAACCTTCTGACTGTCGTGTCTTGTGCGTATGTATGTTGGAACCTTTTTAGATCCTGAAAGACTCCATAGAATGATAATGTAAGATTTAGAAGGTGGTGAAGTAAATTCAGGTTTAGAATGATGATTTTGCGGCTACATGCTGAAGAATAATGACATGTAATACCAATCTCCATGCGTGGCGTATCCATTGTCGGGTACCCAGGTGAGGGAGGACGCTACAGCTGGTGACAAGATAGGGGATAAGTAACCCAATGATCGACAGTGCTCTCCCATAGAGTTTGCTGTGGTCCAAACAAAATGTTCGTGCATGCCACGTGTGCCTTTGTCAAAGTGCCAAATTGACAGTTAGAGTATGTGGAGTGAAAGCACAACTCCAGCCAGTGTGAAGCATTTGATTAGAAAGAAAGCTTCATTGAGAAGTCTACGCATCTTAAGTCGAGAAAATACGATCAAGGCCGTACCTTGCTACTACACAATATAAAGCTACATAGTGCTTGAATTGATAACATTAAAGGCCAAACACAGGTACAGAAAATAGCGCTAGCTGACAGAATGATTGATAATGAAGCACATAGTAGTTACACTTACCTGAAGACCTTAACGACCTCAGCGGCAGGCAAGGAGACCCAAGAAGAAGCATAGGGGTTGTGCTTAAGGAGCTGTCCAGTACTTGAAGTGGCACAACACCAAATCTGCTGGGTGGCGGTTCAGCACAACTCCAGAAGTCTGCAGAAAGTGAAGATCTCCAATGGAGACCAAGAAAGAGGCCACAGCTCCACAAGACTGTTAAAGACAATTAAGAGGCCAGCATGTCACAAGGCTTCAGAGATGGTGTCCATAAACCTATTTGTTAAGATCACCAGATGGAGCTGGAGAAAGCTCCAGTGGTAGTGTTAGTCAATCCTGTGAACAGTAACAATGGTGCTGCCTTCCTGAAACCATACATGTAAGCCTAACAGAAGCCATGCCCTAACTTACAAGGTTAAATCTCCAAAAGGACCTGGAAACTGATGAATTTCCCATGAAAAGCCCTCTCTCACCAGAGTTGCCCCTTGTTGGCATGCTTCATCATCGGGTCCATCCTGTTCCACTGTGGAACGAGGCGTGCTGCGACCAACGGATTACGTGAGAGCACTTATTATGTAATCAACTATGATGCTATGTGACTAGGAGTGGGGGGGGTCATAAAAAGCAAAAAATACCTGCATCCTAGTAAAACTAATGTATTAATACCTCTTCCAGTGGTGGTATGATTGAAAGTGGGGTGAGTGGAAAAGGGGGAGGGTTATGATATGTACATGTCTTTCCAGTATGAGGTTTACATGTTTCAAGTCTTGTGCAGTCCTTCCTTTGCTGAAGCCTCTCTTTGCTGAGTCCAGAGAACAGCAGGGCAGTCCTTTGGTCCTCTCTCTAGTGCAGACATGATCTGAGGTCTGGGTGAGGGGGTGCACTTTTATGCCCGCTATGAGCTTAGGGGAGGGGGTGTGATGACTAACTAGCCTATGGGTCCCAGGTCTCCTCCTGCCTGACGACAACTTCCTGCGATGTGTGGTATCTAGCTAGCCCAGAGTGCACTATTCTGCCAACTCCTACCTAACATGGGAGAATAGCCACTTTAAATTAGAATTGAGCAACAGGTCAGGTTAATGCAATAATTATTTTCATACCTTGAAGAACCATATTTAGTAGTCCCATTTGGAGGTCAGTACTGCTGAGTTGTCAGCATGTAATTCCATACTTCCCAATAAGTCTACAAGCATTGCTGCAGGAAAAATTACCATGCATAGTTTTTAATGTCAGGACATGTAAAGTTATCATTTTAAAATAATGCACACTGGCTTTAGGGCTCAGCAAACCTGCTTTAGGGGTGACTTATAAATACTAAAAAGGGAGGTCTGGTGTTTGGTATCAGGTAAAATGCCAAAGTTAAGTTGGTAGTTTACAACCCTACTACCAGTCTGCGGTGGTGGGCTGGGAGTCATGCTTTGCTTTGTCATACTCAAGGTGGCAAAGTAGAGGCTGCAGTCCACAATCAACACCTAACTTATAGGCCCCGAGTACCATTGGTACCATACACTAGGGACTTATAGGTATGTTTACTTATGCCATTTTCAGGGTAGACCAATTAGACATATACCTTTTATGGGTCAAAGCACTGGCACACAAGCATTTTTTACAGGACTAAGTGCACTCTCAGAGTCGAAGGTCAGCAGCACCAGTCAAAACTTTTTGGGGTGATAATACAAAAAGAGGCTTTTCCTTACATGGCTCCTTCCAGACGAAAGGTGATAAACAAATAACCAATACCCCTCATCATGTAAGTGGAAGAACCTGAAAAGGCCATCTGTACTGGCATGGTTACTTCCAGGTCTGCGTTCCACTGTAAAGTCCAACCCTGTAGGGAAATGGACCATAGCAGATTGGGGTTCTCCCCTCTCATCTGCATAAGCCACCCAAGAGGCCTGTGATCAGTTTGAACTCTGAAATGAGTCCCAAAAAGGTAGAGTTTCAGCTTCTTCAGGGACAAAATTGCATCAAAAGCCTCCCTTTCAATGGCACTCCAACACTGCTCTCTGGAGAGGAGTCACCTATTGATAAAGGCAAATGGTTGATCCATGCCATCAAACCCATGTTCAGGAGCACCTGTTTGAACAGTGAACTCATCCCTACAGTCATGTGCTTTTCAGATAGGTGCTGAGCATAAAGCCTCTTTCAGAGTCGCAAAGGCCGTTTGACACTCTTCAACCCAAATAACGTCTTTGGGCTGTTTCTTGGAAGCACCTTCTGTCAGTTGCACCACAATGATACCATACTCGTACTTGCCTAAATAGTCATTCCTGCCTGCTGCAGGGCCTGATTACGTTTGTAAGGTGGACCATGTGCTCCACCCAGGTGGTATTATATACACCAGTATCATACAGATATGTTGCACTGACAGCTTCCGGATCTAATAGACTTGATTCACCACCCTTTGGGAGATGTCTGGTGCATTTATCAAAATAAATGACATCACTTTCAATTACAGTGGCCTTCTGGGGTTGAACATTTAGATCTCTCCTTAGGTGCTTGCGAGAGGGCAATCTGCCAGTAACCTGAAGTTAAGTCAAGTGTACTTAGGTACTTGGCAGTCCCTTATTTGCCAAATAGCTCATCACCACTACTTGGTATGCGATGAGCATTAGTCTTACTGACTGGATTTAGGCCTCTGCAGTCCACGCAGAACGTCATCTCAGATTTACCACTTTTTGGATTAGGTTTGGGCTCTAGAACCACTGGACTGGCCCAAACACTGTTAGAGGGGTCAACCGCCCCACGATCTAGCATTTTGGCAACTTCAGCCCTAATGCTAGATATGACCTAGTCTGGCAGTCTATACATTTGACTCTTGACAGGCAAGCTGTCACCTGTGTGCACATCATGGACAGACCAATCTGTCAGACCTGGGGTCAAGGAAATCAGACCAGTAAACTGTGTCAACAAGTTATAATAGTCTTTCTGCTGTTTGCCTGTTAAAGTGGAGAAGAGTCCATCCACTGAGCCATCGTTGGCATTATTTGACAGTAAGGTAGGGAGAAGTTCACTCTTTCTTCCTCTACCCCATCTATGACCATGAGCATGGTCATGTCAGCCCTGTCATGGTTTGGTTTCAGTCCATTCACATGAGGGTGTCTTAGGGAAGCTAGAATCACCATGTGGGTGACCTTTGATTCAGTTCCAAGATTGGATAGGGTCCAGTCCATTTGTCTGGGAGGGCCCTCGTATACCACAGGTTCCAAAACCCACACCAATTTACCTGGCTTGTACTCTGCCAAGGAGGATTTATAGTCATGCCAGTGCTTGAAAGCTCCAGCTAGATTCCAGATTTATATTTGCCTTCATATATTCAGCCACGCGAGAGCTCAGGCCTGGGATTTAATCCACTATATCCTGCTTTAGTTTCTTGATAGGCTTCTCCCAACCTTCTCTGACCAAGATTAATGGATCCCTCACAGGGTGGCCAAACAAAAGTTCAAATGAGCTGATGCCTACTTCTTTTTGTGGCACTACCCCATATGCAAATACGAGGTATTGTAGTAGTACATCCCATCCGCTTCTGAGTTTCTCTGGTAAGCCCATAATCATGCCTTTAAAGGTCTTGCTGAACCTTTCAAATAGATCAATATTTTGGGGGTGATTGGGGGTTGAACTTATAAGTAACACCACAATTATCCCACATAGCTTTTAAATATGCAAATATAAAATTAGTGCGCCTACCTGAAATCAACTGCTTAGAAAAACCTCCTTTGGTGAAGATGCCAATTAGGGATCTTGCGAACGGTGGGTGCAATGATTCACCTATGGAGAATTGCCTCTGGGAACTTGGTGACATGGTCCATTACTGTCAGGATGCACCTATTGCTCAGATGCAGTTTGATGGTCAAGGGTAACAACATTATCAAACTGTACCCTCTTAAATAGAATCCTAACCACAGGCAGTGGTATTAAGGTGGTCTTTGGCTTGCCCCTATCTTTCCTCTGGATTGACAGGTGACACAAGAGTGATAGAAATCCCTCTCTTTTTCTCACATCTCAGAACCATAAGCATGGTTGATTAACCATCCCCAAGTTTTAGTCTGCCCCAGATGTCCAGCCAGGAGTTGTCATAACTAGGTTGAGGATAAATGCTCCCTACTATTGGGGGAACCACCACTCTCTTGGTTGCCCCTTGTTTGGGGGTCCCTGGCCTCACTGCATAAAACTTACTCATCCTAGTATACCCTGTGGGTACCACTGTAATCCCCTTCTCTTGCCTTTCAGTAACTGCCTAAGGCCTTCAGGAGTGGGGCAAGTACTCTGTCCCTGGCACAAGTCCTCCCTGGAGGGACCACCTGCCCAATAAAGTTCTGCCAACTCTGGCATGTCCCTCAAAGGACATCCTCTCCTGCAGACATTAGGTCCTTCCCCTCAGGGTTAGCCTCATTCTGGGTCTGAGGAGTTTTGGAAGCAGGCTGATTAAACTTCTTATCCTCTCTCCTTATGCTTAAGGGCCAGGGTCATTCTGTAAGGCTCCCGGTTCCCTTGACTCCCCTCTAGTGCAGTTTGTACCCTTGTGGCTACACGCACCCACTCAAAGAAACCCAGCATCGCTACATGTGCCTTCCTTTCAACACCTGCCCAAGCAGAAGTTTCAAGGCCTTTCCCTAGCAGACACTCCACTGGAATGTCGGGGCAGCTATCTTCTTCAGGCTAGTAAGCCCTCCCACTCAAGGTTCACCACTTCTGTGGGATCACTGTTCATTTCTTTGTCTCATTGTTAGTACTGGCCACTTAGTGCACATAATCAGGGATGATGTGGTCTTGGGAAGCCATCTTAGCCACAACCATAATTGTGCTTGCACCTCTGTCCCTGTTAGCCTTGGTGCGCACAGAATCACTTCTCTTGTTTCTTGGCTGATGACAGTCAAAACACACCGCATTCTTCAAGAGGTCATCATTTGTTCCCTGGTACCCCCTCCCCTTGGATTGGGATGGGTCTCAGATCTCCCCCCTTGGGCATTCTTTTGGGGCCCTTCTATGAATTCTTTCTTTTTATCTTTCCCGCTTAACCAAATTCTGTGATCCTATGCAATATTTTTATTTCACTGTGCCTCCTTTTTCTTCATTTTCACATATGAGAGCACCCTCTAATACATTAGTTCAAGATGTGCAATGTACAAAAATCTCTTGTGTTTGAATTAAGAGACTATAATTTTGATCCATGTCAAATAACAACCTAGGCCACATACAGAATGAACATGACAACCCACTTTACTCATAGTTCACTGTAATGCAATGTTGTCGGGGGAATGCATGCATGCTTCTTCGTTCATGTTTAAAAATGATATCTTCTAATAAATCCAGTTAATTAATCTGATGTACTAAGGTGAAATGCTTCTGCAGGTTAAAAAAAATACACTTTTTTGCTTGACGAGACTGCCACATTTTTTCATGTTGTTTGTTTCACAATTCACATACTAAACCGTCAATGTTTTAGCTCATGTATGGGCTCATTGAACCAAACCAACCCTTTGGCTCAGCTGGGACTCATTTCTCGCTCTTAGGTGCTTGCCTCTCCCTCCTCTACTTCGTATAGAACCATGTATCAAGGTGGATTATTAATACCACCAATTTGAAGGTATACCAGACCTCGAAACCGAGAATTGTGAATTAATGGTCCTTTTCAAATGGAGGGGAAGCCATCTCTGTGGATAGATCACAAATGGGAATGAAGGATAACACTCATTGGATATATATAATGGGAAGAACTTGACTCAATACCGACTGCTGCAGGGATTACAGCATGGAGAACTAGAAATGCTGGGTGGAAAACTAAGATCTTGAAAGGGACTTTTCTTTGCATGGGCAGTTGCGTTCAGGAGGTCAGCCAAATGGATGACTTTAGACAATGGGATTGATCGCAATAACCAAGAAATATGATATATCTATGTCTATTGTTTTTTCACTAAGAAAAACTAAGGCCATAGTGACGTCATAGTTAGGTGAAAACTTCAGTGAAATGGAATGTTTTAAACTAAAAAAAAACGCTGAAATTTACCAGTTATAGTTATCTCTAATAATTATAACTCATGCCTTAAGGTAACTATAACTCGTGCCCCCACCATGCACAGTTTTGTTATTAATTATGTTATTTCAAATGCTGCAATTATGTTTTCTATGGTGTTATAGAAGATGACATGAGTGATGTAATATGTGGGGAAATTAGCTGTGCATGGTGACAGGGCAAGTTATGGTCCAACCCATTGGCACAGCCCGCCTCCCCAAGCCACTTCAGGCCTCGGGGCCCACCTCATGCCTGGGGGTGGAATTCCCAAGACACAGTAACTGAGTTGGACCTGGAGGATGGGTACCACAGTGTGTATTATTGTTCAGGGACGGGGCTAAGCACCCACTCCCCAATATTTAAGTGATGAACCTGGGAGATGGGGTCCTCAGGGCCCATTTGTGTCTCGAGGAGGGGAGCTGTTGGGGATGGGGCATCTGGGGCCTATACATGCTCATGAAGAGGGGCCACGCACACTTCCCTTTTTAATAGAGTGTCCCCAGGGGATGGGGTCCCCATGGCTATTGTTCCTAGGTGGGGGAGGCCAGCACCCCCTCCTTTTTGTTTAGACTCGATAAGGCTCGGGGAGGCAGGCCGCATGCCCCCCTTTGTAGTTCACAGTGGTCCCTGGTAGGTATTTAATTTTTTTAGCACACTGCAATCCTGTGAGAGTCCCGCAGGAGTCCTGCGGGACTGGCAGCTTTTTTTTTATTAAAGAAAAATTAAAATTTGGCCTGGGGGGGGGGGTCCATATAGGATTCCCACACAAATCGTACTGGGGCAGGGTATCCCTACCATGCCCTTGTACATTATTTTTTAAATTTAAGTTCAGGACAGGGGACTATGTCCCTGGATCCTGCAATGGCTGGCTGCAACATTTTTATTCATGTTGCAGGCAGCCAACCAAAGTGCTCAATATTGCAGGAGCATCTCCTGAGGGAGCAACTTAGCACAAGGGAAAAAAAAGCTCCTGGGCCAATCAGAACACTATATTTTTGTTTTTTAAATTGGATTTGAGAGACTTTCTCTAGAGTCCCTTGAACACAATCGCCCAGGTACACAAATATTTTTCACACTTAAGGTGACACACCATTAGTATATAGAATTTTGATTTCCAATGTGGCTGTAGGTAAACTGCCATAAACATATAAGGCGATGATGTGTTATGCTCCTTTCTCACCAGGAAAATTGAAAGCTAGATGGGAGAAAGATGTAGAGGATTGCAAAGAGGTTGAGTGAATGGAATCATTTAAGTACCTGACAGAAGTGGCAATAACACTGGCTTGAGGTTGGTGTAGTTGAAAATAAATCGCAAAGTGTATTATACTGAATTACAGTCAATCATATTTGGAGTGGCTACATCAAATAAATGCCATACAGGGTGTGATCATGACAGTAGATTGGGTATTCTTCGTAGCAAGACAGATATTGTGGAAGCCACTGATTATTATTACTGAAACATGCAATTGACTTGCCCAGTACAAACTATTCGAATTGGAATGATGAGATATTATGTTGGAGGTGGTGAAACCCAGGAAAGTGAATGTAGGAATAGTGGAGAAAAAATGAGGTAGAAAGATAGCACCTCTAGGAGGAAGTGAGGCGGTACCGACACTGGAGACCTTGTGCTCAACGTAGAATGGTGCATGGCAGCTGAAAGTGTGGACCGAGGGTGCAGAGAGTCCCACAAAACATTAGACAAGGTTTGGAAATCCTGGAGGTACCACTTTTATCCAGAGGAAGTCTAAACACACAATAATAATAAAATGTGTTATAAAAAGTGTAAGTGGAGCTAGGATCATTAATTAAACACTTTACAACGTAGCGGCTGGTCAATGTATTAAATGGTATACCACTGAATTGAATGATATATATACTGCATAGGATCTTGGGACCCACACTCCAGCCATGGTGTAATAGGAGTCATTCTTGCCTGCAGCCTAACCTAAGAGAAGAGAAGAGAAGCTTGCATTCCTGAAGTCTATTTTGTGTCTTTGGGGAAAGCTTGTCCTGATGTTGCCCTCTGTATATCTTACTGTAGGTTGAGAAAAGTGATAGGTTTTGTCAATAGTTGTAATGTACATTTCGAAACATGTTAATACTTGTAAATGCTTCACACCCAGCCCACACACTTGCACTAATTCCTGCTTACTTTATCTTCCTTTCCTTTGTTGACAGTGTCCTTTCTCTTTCCCCTTTGCTTTCAATCTGTCTCAATATTCTAGTAGTGACAACTTTTTCCCCCGTCATTCCTTTCAAATCTTTTCCCTGTGGTTTGTATCCTATCTTTTTATCTCTGGCGTTTCCTTCTTTCAGTCTTTCTACTTTTCAATTGTTCCCTGATCAACACTGGCTCTGCCCTTTCCTTTTACTTGCATTTTGGTATTTAACTTTCTTTTTTTTCCTTTTCTGCACTTTTGTTATTTTAATTCTTCTCTTCTATTTCTCTTTATTTCTGTAGTCTCAATTTTGTATTTTTGTTTTTAGGTCATAGCCTACCTGTCTGGTTTGCTAAACACATCTCGGGGACTTTCAGAAAGTTGACCTAGGAGTAAATTCCGCTCATTGATTACCATTGGCTTTGGGGTTGTAACTCACTTTTTCTGGCTTTCCATTTGTTGGCTCTATTTGCTTAAGGCTCTCCAAGTTCAGATAGTCCCTCCCATTGCCTAAACCCTGTTTTCTGCATCCTTCCATGAACTTGCTTTCTGTTAGCTGGCCTTTAAATCTTGTTCTTATCTCAACACATTTCTGTGAATTCAAAGACCGCGGTCAAATATCAGGTGCTGTCTTCCAAGGGTGATTGTTTACTTTTCTTTCTTTTACTTCAAAATGAAAGGATGTATGTAACAATGTTTCTAAATATTGGGGATAGGCAAGAGCTTTTTCTCTAGCAGAGTACAACGTATAAATGAACTGTAAGTATTTAAGAATATATCAGAATTATGAACGCACAAATGAAGCACATTTTTTGTTATTTCTGAAGTATGCTGTAAACAGATACTTTAATATGATCAGAACAAATCATTAAACTAGGAGATGCAATTTCCACACATTTTCGCTTGTGCACTGTATAATTTTATTAGTAAAACTGTATGTCTGTGCAAATGTAGTGGTCCTTTTTGTTCAAAATATGTTGTCTGTGATGGCAATGTGCTACCACATCATGAATACTCACTCTACACCACTCCACTTTACTCTGCACCACTCCACCCCACTGCACTTTACTCTGCACAACTCCACTTTATACCACTCCATGCCACTGCACTCCGCAACGGTCCACTTGTCGCCACTGCACTCCATTCCACTTCACACTACACCTCTCTATTCTACCCTGCACCATTCTACTCTATGCCAATGCACTCTTTGCCAATGCACTCTGCTTCACTCCACTCTAGACCACACCAGTCTACTCTGCACAGCTCCACTACACTCCGCCACTCTGCTACACTGCACTCTACGCCACTGCACTTCATGCCAATATACTGTACGTCAATGCACTTTACTCTGTAACACTCAACTCTATATCCCTGCACACTACACACATCCACTGTATGCCACTCTAATCTACTCTGCACCACTGCACTCTTGACAGTGTACTCTACATCACTTCAGTCTACGCCATTACACTGTGTGCCACTCTATGCAACTGCACTCTACCCTGCACCGCTCTACCCTACTCCACTTCACTCTACTCGGAAACAATCTACTGTACACCACTGTACTCTATGCTACTCTACTCCACTCTATGCTACTCTACTCTTAACCACTTCACTCTTTGCCAATGCACTCTACACAACTGCACTATGTCACTGCACTGTACACCATTTCAGTCTACTCTGTATCCCTGTACTTTATGCCACTGACCTCTACGCCACTCTAAGCCACTGCACTGTACTCTGCAACACTGCACTGTGCGCCACTGAACTCTGCGGCATTCTGCTCTGCACTACTCCACTCTATGGCACTGCACTACTGTACTATGCACCACTTCATTCTATGCCATTTGACTCTACTCTACACTCTATGCCACTGCACTCTATACCACTCAATTCTACTCGGCACCACTACCCTCTGCAATATCAACTCCAATCCTCTTCACTCTGCACCACACAATGCCACTCTTTTCTATGACACAGCACTCTAAGCCGCTGCATTCTATGCCACTCTATTCTGTGCCGCTATACTCTGCACCACTCTACTCTGCACCACTCCATTCTGCATCTCTCCACTCTACTATTACCCACTCTTAGCTACGCCACTGCATTCTATGGCGCTGTAATGTAACCTCCTGAATTCAATGCCACTGCACTGAATGCCACTGCACTGTATGCCACTATACTCTGCAACAACACTTTACACCAGTGGTCTACAAACTTTTTAATGCCGTGCCCCCCCAGTTGAAAAATAAAAATCATTGGGCCCCCCTCAGAATTTTTCACAAATATTTTATAAAGATGGCAATGTTTAAATATGTCTGGACATATTTAAACATTGCAGTTAAGAACTGTTACCTTTTTAAACATCCAATAATATGTTTCTGCTTAAAACAGAACACTGTTATCTGTGTAATGCTTTTTTTGGCCAGAGCCTGGTGCCCCCCCCCCCCCCCCCCCGGGATCACTTGAGGCCCCCTAGGGGGGCCCGCCCCCCAGTTTGAAGACCCCTGCTCTACACCAATGCACTCTACACCAACCCACACTACTCTATGCCACTGTAGTGTATGCCTCTCTATGCAGCTCCACACTATGCCACTCCAAACATGACACTCTCTGCCACTCCATTCTACAACACTCTACTCCACTCTTCACCATTCCACTCTATGACATTCCACACCACTCTCCTCTAAGCCACTAACTTTTAGCATTGCTGAACAGCAGCCACATTTGTGCACAACATGGCTAAAACACATTGGAAAAGCCTATAGCTCTTGCATAGGCGAGGCTTTTCCAGTGCTTATTGATAACTTTCACCTGCCTCTTTGATTGTGCCTTGCTACAGCCGGCTTTATGTTGGGAACTAATGTTGTGAAAAAAAAATAAAGCAGTACTCTGAATATCGCTTTATCAGCTATTATTCTATCGAAAGTTCAGAAAGGAACCTGAAAAGCTAGCTTCCTCTTCAGTTGTTTCGTGGTAGCTGAGATTCTCCTCAGAGAGCCCCCTTCCACTCTGTCTTTCGGCTCAGCAGGCAGGCATTGCCTCAACTCAACTGAAATAATCTTGTCTATTTGTAACGCGCCACAGGTCATGGAGGTGATATCAGGTGACTGTATAATGTTTTGTTCCAGTAATAGAGCTCAGTAGGTTAATTCACTCACAGAGGTCCACAGAATAGGTGTCACTGTGCTAGGTAAACATATTGTGTATTTTAAACAGTGCTATAAAGGTGCAAGGCTGTGCCAGAGAGAGCTATTCAAATGACACATTCATATAGCTATTGTAATTGTTCATTACTGTGGTTATTGCACACAGGGTGCCCCTAGTATGACATTACAGCACCTTTCGGAAAAGCGGGGGAGCTGCATAACCTTCTATACTCCTATTGCACTAAATGCACCCCATCCCCATCCTCCAATGCCACGTTTCTGCAGTGTACTTCAGGGTTTTGAAAACCATAGGGCAGATTTATGAACACTTTCCTTGCACCCCTAAGCGCCCCCCCTACCCCAACCACGTGTGCGCCGTATTTATAAGACGCCGCACCATGGCGCAGGGTAGAGGGCAATAGTGTCATTTTGTTACGCTGTTGATGTATTCTGCAGGAGTACCACCAAAATCTTGGCATTACTGCTGCAGAATACATAGGGGCCCATTATAACTAATAGTATGCTCCTTTTTAATGCCTGCTCTGGGCAGGCATTAAAAGTGCTGAAAAAATGGTGCAAGGAAATCTCTTAGATTTCCTTGCACCATTTTTTCAGCCCTGCTAACTGGGGGAACGCCCCCTTGCATACATTATGCCTGGTGCGGGCATAACATGGCGCAAGTCTTTACAAAGTGGCGCAATGCATGCAGGGCACGAGTTATAGCTAACTTAGGGCACGAGTTATAGGTTTTTGAGAAAAGTATGATTATAACTGTTGAATTTCTATGGTTTTGTGCATGTAAAATCTAAACCTAACTATAACATTTCTGTAAACTTTGTATTTTTCAGTGAATTTCTAAGTGTTTTTTAATTCTATTTCCTAACTGTACCATCCCTGTAACCTTTGTTTATTTCAGTGAATTTCTATGTTTTTTAAAACAAACTTACTGACTTTACAGTAATCCAGGCCTTGTAGCTAACCCCCCATAGACACCCAACCACACACCATGTACAGCATTTGGGGGTTGGGTGTCCATGGATTGTCGGCCACAGGGCCTGGCCTACGCCCAACCCCCCATACAACCCAATCTCCTGCCATGCACAGCCTTTGGCCATGCACAGCAAGGGTTGCCCACAGGGCCTAGCCTGCAGCCCAGCCCTGTGGCCAAAGCCCCAGGCACACTAAAACCTGCACCAGGCACAGTCCTTTGGCTGTGCAAGGTAGGGGTTGATCATAGGGCCTGCTGCCAACCGTCCGCAGGCACCCATCCCCAGCATCTCACGTAGCCTTTGGCCATGTGTGGCTGGGGTTGTCCACCGGGCCTGCAGTCAACCACTGCAAGCTCTCACCCCTATGCCTCGCACAGCCTTCGGCCATGCTTGGTGGGGCTCGGGCACCAAGTGCGCATTTTGAAAGGAGGAGGGTCGATTTTGGCCCCAGGGACTCCATCCCCCTGGCCTGGCCACTCATTGCACCAAGTGTGCATTTTGTGGGACTGCGGGATAATCACAATGCCCCCGCAGTCCCTGCCGGCTTGCCACTACCTGTGGGAGCCGGCATAGCTCCTGCATGCAGGGAGCAGCAAGAAATGCTGCTCCCTGCATGCGGGTGCGACTCTTCAGCAGGCAGGAAAACAGATGAAAAGCCTGCTCCCATGGGGTGGGAGCAGTTTTCCCTTGCTACCGCCAAGTGACAGCAAACTACTATGTCCTGAGGGTGGGCACCTCGGGACATAGGTAGCTGGTCCTGGGGTTGGCAGTCCCCAGGACCATTATTGGCTTCAGGAGGGGGAACGCGGTCCCCTTCCTTTATGTTTGTAGGGCCAGCCCCAGGCAAGCGGTGGTCCCCAGGGCCGAAAACGGCCCGGGATGGGGACCACATAGCCCTCTCCCAGGTAAAACATGGCCAAGCCCTGGAGAGGTGCTGGTCCCCAGGGCTGAATATGGCACCTCTGGGGTCCATAGAGACCATGGGGAGGGAGGCTGCATGCACCCCCTCCCCATGATATACAATGAAATATGCACTCAGGACCTCGCCAACATAGGGACTCAAATACAAACAAGCGTGGTGGACTGCTCTTGGTTTTGTTTTTATTTTTTCCCAGGAACCATAGATCCTCCGCGGTTTTGTGGGAGCAATTAAAAAAAAAAAGTGTTGTGCCCTGCCAGGGTCCCTTGGGAACCCCACCACTGGCCAAGGAAGTCAGGGTATTCCTACTCTGCCCCTTCTCTTTTATTACTTTTTTTGGGGGGACTCGGCTGAGTTTTCTCTAATAATTTAATTGCAAATGTTGCAGTGATAATATCAACAATGCCATAGAAGATATCATGACTGATGTGCTATGTGGGGTAATTAGCTGTGCATGACAAGGGCACAAGTTACCTTATGGCTCGAGTTATAGCTATTTGAAATAAATCTAACTAAAACAGCAGAATTTCTATGGTTTATGTTTGTAAGTTCAGAACCTGACTATAAGGTCCCTGTAACGTTTGATTTTTTTCAGTCAATTTTAAGGTTTTTTCCTGTCTAGAACATCCTTGTAATCTTTTTTTTTTTAGTGTACTGTTAGTGTTTTTTAATGCAGTGGGGCTTTAGCTGCAGGAACTGTCCTGCAGCCAAGCCCTTGCCAACCATCCGCAGGCATTTAACCCCGTGCCATGCATGGCCTTTGGCCTCGCATAGCAGGGTCTGGTCTGCATCAGGCCCTGCAGAAAAACCCCCATAGGCCTCCAAGTGGGCCCCATGCACAGCCTTTGGCTGCATGCGGCAAGGGTTGCATACCACTAACGTATATGTGGCAGGAGCAAATGAGCGTGGCTTATAGGTCATTTCACATACTTGTAGAGGTTAAAAGGGAGAACATCAAAATCTGTTCTCAACAGTAAATGGCACGATGGGGACCGCGGGGGGGACCTCAAGGCCCCCACAGTCCCTACCTGCTCTCCACCTCCAGTGGGACCCTGTATTGCTCCCGCATGCAGGGAGCAGCTAAAAATGCTGATCCCTGCATGCAAGAGCAATCCTTTCATCTGACAGTGGGCAGGAAAACAGATGAAAAGCCCACTGTCAGCGAGGAGGTGCAGTTTTCCTGCTGTCAAAGCTCCCACCAAATGAAAGCAAACTGCTACCTCCAGAGGGTGAGCAACTCAGGAGATAGGGTGGTAGCCCTGGAAAATGGCTGTCCCCAAGGTCATTAGTGGCTCCAGAAGAGGGGTTGTGCTTATCCCCTCCTTCATGGTGCAGAGGGCCAGCCCCGGGAAGGAGGTGGTCCCTTGGGTCAAAAATGGCCTTGGAGGGGGGGCCCGCTTCTCCCTTTCCTTTGTTTTTTTGGTCCTGGAGAGGTAGCGGTCTCCAGGGCCATCTAGAGCCAAAGAGGAGGGTCCACGTGCCCCCCCTCCTATTAAGTTTCCAAGCCCCAGGGAGATGGTGGTCCCTGGGGCTCTACAGAGCCAAAGGAGGTGGGTCTGCACGCCCCTCATGTAATATTAAAGCCCAGGGAGGTGGTTGACCCCGGGTCTTTTGCGAACGAAAGTATGGGGAGTCCACACGACCCTCCTCCAACATATTAATTAGTCCCTGGGGAGGTGGTGGTCCTCGGGGCTCTTAAGAGCCGTGAGGAGTGGGGCCTGCCTTCCCCCTCCATTTTCATAAATGTTGCATGCCTCCAGGACTTGGCCTACCGAGGGGCTCAATAAAAAACAAGTGCAGGAGACTCGGCTTGTTTTCTTTTTTTAAATTTTGCAGAGGATTTGCAAATCTTCTACAATTTTACAGCAAAATTAGAAAAAAACGTTTTTGGGGCCCGGCAGAGTCCCAAGAGAACCCCAGCAACAGGGCTATGGGATCAGGGTATTTCTAGTCTGCCCCCTTTTTAATATTTTTATGTTTGTTTTTTAAGACTCACCTGAGTCCAACTCCTAAAATGGCTGCCAACGCTTCCTGGTTAAGTGTTGGGGGCCAATCAGATCTCAGCATATGATCTCTCGGATCCATGGAAGGGCCATATCCCTAGATATACAATTTCCTTTTTATCTTTTAGTACTTTAAAACTGCTGAACGGATTTACACCAAATAACAACAAGCATTTGCAATGCAATGGGTCTCGCATATTTCCAACAAGTTAATTGTCATGTTTTGACAACAGCGCCCGCAAGCAAAAATAAAAAAAGCATGAATGAAAACTGAGAAAAGAAGACTTAACCAAATAAAATAAAGGTAGCTTTAAAAAATAAAACATAGTAATTTTGTGCCTGTTGGGCACGTTTTTGCCAGTCACAAGCCTTCTGTTTGCAGGGCGCTCAAAGTTAGAACACAATAGTACCATGATCACCTCGGGAGCAAAGAACGGGCACTAATTAAGTGCCTACACTCACAGGCTCGACCCTAAAAAGGGCTCTTTCTGGACCAAGAGCTATCTTTCTGTCAAATTTGGTGTAATTCCATCCAGCGGTTTGGGCTGTAGTCGTGTTCAAAATCCCTATGAGAAATTGCAGGGGGTAAAAGCATTTTGAGACCCACCTTTTTCTCGGCCCTCGCTTGCCAAGTCACCCCGAAACTTTCAAGACAGCAGCTGAACTGACTTTCATACTAGTTTTGAAAATTTTGTGAAGATTCATCAACTGGCACCAAAGTTATTGGCAAAACAAAAAATGCTTTTCCTATGGAGGCTAGGTTCTAACTATAACTACCTACTGGAGACTGCTAGTTGGTAATATAAATGATCTGGTCACATTCACCTATCGGTTTTGACAAGAGGTGCAAGTCCCGTTTACAGGTCCGAACTCATTGTGTCCATTTGCATGGTGAATAAATTTAGCAAAACACATTCAGAAATGCAACAATTTTGTGTTTGCTGAGCGGGCACAATTAGTTTTGGAATATATACTGTATATATATATATATATATATATATATATATATATATATATATTTGCTCCATATCTGCGTTACACTTGTTCTCATGTAATCTATTTCTTTGACAGAGATGATAGATCAGTGGGTATACGTTGCTCATGCAGATATTTGTGCGCAAACTGCAAGTCATTCATTTGAATCATATCAGATTTATTCATCCTTTCAAGTTCAATAAAATTAAAACCCATTGAGAGGGAGAGGGAGTTGGAACACTTGTTATTTATGAAGTATAGGAGCTGCATGGCTGTATTGGCTAACAGTGTAGTACAACAGTCTTGATATGGTGTACTTACGCTGTGGGTGGGAACACATTTGCCATAAACCAGGGAGTTCTGCAGCTGTACGTTTGAGGAAGGCTTAAGGCAAACCCTCAGTTTCAAAGAAGGAAATATCATTACCAGAAATGTATATAAATACAAATAATAGAACACTGGGAAAAATCACAATTTCACTCAACCTGATTTCATCACAACAGTGGGGAATTGTGACATTGGGGTGAAAGGTACATGCAGATTGTTTGATGTGGTAGATTTCCTCCTGTCTTTGAAAAGAAACCGAATCCTATTAATAAGCTACTGCACATCTATATATAAGAAAGTATCTTGCTGAGTGAAATTTCACGTGCTTTTTTTCCCTCCACTGGGAAATATCTTTCCCAGTAGAGAAACATCTTCTTTTACAACCCACAAAGGTTTTCTATTCCCACACCTTAAACACATTACTCCTGGTATTGACAGGAGCAAATCTTGAATGTGTCTATGGTAGAAATGGACCATGGATAATTGTTCATGAATGTCAACAAGCATGCGTGAGAGTGGTCCTAAACCTTTAAAGCAGTCCCGCCCAAAAAAATGCCACTACAAGCCAGTATAAGAAGATTTACTGAAATCATAAGGTATGTTTGAGTAAATCTTTTTATAAAAATTGTGCGTGTATGTGAAACATGCAAATGGCTCTATGAATCTGGATGCCGGTATATTACACTGGGCACAGTCTGTCTTCTACCTCTCATGTATGCAGCCATCAAGCTTATTGCTTAGCTCGAATCCTCTAAAACACTCGGCCTGTTTCCACCGGGGTGGGGAGTTTGACTTTGATCTCTTTATCTCTACAATTCATTCAGTTTCCGAAGTTCATCCTATCCTCTTCATGCACATACCCTTTACTTTTCCTCCTTTGTGTCTTAGTATGTGTACTATCTTCTCCTTCCATGACAGTCAGTACTAGGATTCTCCTCCTCACGGTCCAGCATTTCCTCACTTTGCTCCCACATGGATTGTTTAGAGTGGTAGAAATAAAACAAACCATCTCAGAAAGCCTGAACTCTAACTGTTGTTTAATGTAAAATAGCAACCAGCACAGAAAAAGATCAAAGACAATTGTAATTTCATCTGATCAGGTCTCTCACGAGAAAATTGTCACTTGGAGCTAGAAAGGTAAAATATATAAAAATGGAAGTGACATATATGCGTATATATATATATATATTTCCTACTGGAGGTGTCGCCAGAAGATAGTTATAGTTAGAGCCTAGTATCCATAGAAAGAATTTTTTTTGTTTTGCCAATAACTTTGGCGCCGCTTGACAAATCATGAAATTTCCAAAACTAATACAATAGTCAGTTCAGCTCCTGTCTTGAAAGTTTCGGGTCATTCGTCCAGTAGGGGCTGAGAAAAAGGGGGTCCCAAAATGCATTTTCCGCATGCGTTTTCCCATAGGGTCTTTAGATACCACTACAGTCCGAATCACTGAACAGAATTACAACAAATTTGGCAGGAAGCTAGATCTTGGTGCACAGATCGTGCTTTTTGTTACTTGGTGTAACTCCATCAAGTAGTTTTGGAGTTATTAGAGGAAAAAACTAAAGATATCCAGGGATGCAGAGGCTCCAGAGATCACAGATGCCTCATGCTGAGATCAGACTGGCTGCCTGCACTTCAACCAGGAAGTGTTGGCAGCCATTCTGGGACTCGGACTCAGCCTTGTGGTCGCTGGTACATAGGAATCACAATCTTTCTGGTGTAAAAGAGGATCTTAGAACACCTGAGGACCATCAGGAATGGTGAACCTAATTGTCCTGTTGCAAGATATTAGGGCATTGAGCATGAGAAAAAGCCCTGACACTTTGTCTTTCTTTGGTATTGACAGGATTGTATTGACCCCTAGGGGAGGCAACAGGGAGAGAAATCTGAGGATCCTCAGCTTGAAGTACATTTTCTCCTCGACAGCAAATCTCCAAGGGATTTGAAAGAGGATGAAAGTCTGCCTGTGTACATTCGATGAGTAACATTTTAGGACAATGTCTTATGTCTTATTTCTTAGTTTCTTTCAGATGATATTGCCATATGATATGTTTGTCCTCTCTCTTGGGTCTTATCGAAATTTGAATTGGCATATGTCCCTTTCTCTTGACCTACGTTATTTCCCCCTTTGAATTTAGGACACAATAGGAGATTACATGTTTCCACTCCCCAGCCATTACCCCGCAGGACCTCCCTGGTTGTAGAATCCCCCCACCCTTCTTTTTGGTTGGCTCTTGCACAGTGTCTCAGTTTTATAAATTTCTTCATGTGGTTTTCTTTTTTGTGAGGGATGAGTATGTGCAGAGCACTCTGGTAATACACATACACACACCCTGTTTTTTGGACAGCTGTAGAATCACTACTGTATGCCATGGTGCCATGAGTTTTGTCACTAGACCTGGAGTTAGCGTCACTTGCCAGTATAAGCCGGTTATCTCGCACTATATTTATGAAATTCAGTATGATTCTCAGGGTATTGGCAGTCCCTTGACTGAATTACTTGTCACATAGCATTGTGTCATTTCTCAGTTGCATGTCATGTTGTGATGTGTAGAGGTCACTAAACCTGGACTTAAGTGCTACTACCTAAATATGCACTGAGCATGATACTTAGTATGATGTGTCTGAATTTTATCTGGCAATGTATAAAATGGATATATTTACTCATTTTACAGGATGTGGTTTAAGGTCCAATTATATTGGAGGAAGGTATGTTGAAATTGTAATTTTTGTGTTTTTGATGCGCCTGTCTTTCTAATTTGAAGTCTGTTTTCACTAGTTTGAAATGCACTGAGACGACTGGTCCCTCATTTATGTTTATATACTTTTATTTGGACATGAAATTGGTGGTACACGTTAGCAATTCAGGCTGTGACAAAGACCGAAGAGTCGAAATGGATGGCTGTAAATAAAGCGTTACTCTACAAGCTTGGTCCAGGAAATATTGAATCACAAACATGACGGATATCTCTTCCAACACATTACGATCCCTTTAGTATATAATGGTATTGTAATATATCGGACGTGATATCATCACATTGGTGACAGAGTATTCCCCCTCCACCAAGATCTAAATAAGGCCCTTGGGGGCTTATTTACAAGTCCCTTGCAACGCTCGTGCATCACTTTTTCCCATACAAAAAAAGACGCACCATTGGCACAAGAGTCTTCTAAATAAGTCCCTTAGTCTTTTATTCTCACAAAATAATCCTGCTACCCATGCCAGGCTTTAATAACACGGTTACTGTGAGAAATTTGGTTGTTGGCTTGGGGGAGTGAACCCCCACTCAAGCAACAGCCACAATCCTTGTCAGGGTGAACTACAAAAAGTCAATAAATTAACCTGTGCTTAACCTTCTGATAGCTTGGCACAAAAGCAGTCAGGCTTTACTTAGAGGCAATGTGTAAAGTATCTATGCAGCACACAAACAGTAATAAAGTGAAAACACAATACAAGGAAAATCACACACCACTTTAGAAAAGTAGAGTCAAGTTTAATAAATTATTTGACATCAAAATGACAAAAATTCAATCAGTAGAACCCGAGATATGCAATTTCAAAGATTGTAGGTAAGTATAGCACTTAAAAGCACAAAGCACCACTTGCTGTAATCTGGTTGTGCGAAGTCATGTGAAAGTCACCATTTCAGGCTGACCACAATGGAGCACGGGCTGGATCGAGGGACAAGGTTAGTCCTGTTGAAAAGGTTACCTTCTAACGTCTAGCACGAAGAGTCCAGTTCGTGGTGGAGGAGGTCACAAGGACCTAGGAGAGCGTCATGGATGGTCGACGCTGTAGCACAAAGATCAGGCCAGGTGGCACAGGTGGTCGTCACTGTAGCGCAAAGATCCTATCAGGCGTCATGCACAGTCACGTTGGCAGTCACTGCGGGCTGTTGATGCTGTTACACGAAGTGCAGATCTCCCGTCTCCACTCATCACTGGTGGTCACTGAAGAAGGAAGAGTCAGGTTCACCGGAGCTTCATGTTGCCAATCAGGACAGGAGGCAAGACCTTAGTGCGAATGGGCCCGCTAGCAGTTGCGAAGACCCCACAACTTCAGGGTTTCTCTTTTTTTTTAAGGAGGAGCTCAACTAATGATGTTCCAAAGGGGTCCAGGACTTGGGAGGCACCTCGTGGGAATCAGGAACTCACTCCAGCAAACCCCTACAGGGCTCAGGCAGGTCAAGGCAGCAGGTCAACTAGGCAGATACAGGGAGGTGTCTGGAGCTTGTTATGACGCAGTAGCTGTAACAGGAGGTCAGACAGCTGACCCTTGGAGTCACTTCAGCCTTGGATGAACGGTGCAGGTCCAGCCTTCCTTGTCAGCAAGGAGAGCAAGCCTCAAGCGGAAGGGCAGCAGGGTGTCCTGCTTCTGGAGTATCCACAGGTCCAGGAATGTAATGAAGAATTCGGTCTGAGTGCCCAATATTTATAGCTGGTACCAACATTTAAACAGGCGAATCTTCTGGAGTTTCCCCCCTACAGAAGTGTCTGGGATTTCCTGCCTCCCTGTTATAGTTCCAGTCTGTTTGGGGGCACAGTAGGCTAGTGTGATGTCCTTTGTGTGTGAGGTGAGCCAGTGCCTTTGACGTGCAAGCATAGTAGGTAACTGCTCCACCCTCTCCCATCCTGCCACCAACCAGACCTTCTATCATGATACTGTCTGGAAGGAATACACATCGGTCAACTGACAACTACACATAGTCATATGCCCTAGGGGCAGGCTACAGGGATCAAATGCTTGGGACAAGAAAATGCCATATTTATAAAAGTTGCATTTTTAGAAGTGTGACTTCAAATCCGACTTTCCCATCAAAGAGGGTTTAAATTACAATTCCTCAGACACAAACCATGACTTTCCTACATGTTCCACACCAAAAGTTTTCACTTATTAAATGTAAATAAGGTAACTCAATGTTATACTTTAGAAGATATAGGCCTTGCACTAGTGAAAAACTAATTTGAGAGTTTTTCTCTACCAGGACATGTAAGACTTAAACGTCCATATCCAACTTTTTAAATACAGCGTACCCTGGCCTATGTGCTGTTAAGGACCTGCCTCAGGGGTGGCATATCTATTAAAAAAGGAAGGTTTAGGCCAGGTGAAAGGTTTATTTTACCAGGTCGAAATGGCTGTTTAAAACTGCACACACAGGCTGCAATGGCAACCCTGAGCGATGTTTGAAAGGCTACGTAAGTCAGTGGCACAAACAACGTTGCAGACCCACCAGGAGCATTTAACTTAGAGGCCCCAGGTACTGGCAGTACCACTTTCCTAGGGACGTACCAATAAATTAAATGTGCTGTGCTTAAAGAAGAGACCACTTTATCACTGGTTAGCAGTGGTAAGGTGTGCAGAGTACTAGGGCCAACAGAAATTATTTTTGCAAAAAATAGGAGTGAAAGCAAAATGTTTCGGGGAATATCCCCCTAAGGCTGACTGTTCTAACAGATACACCGTTAGGAATTGTGCCATGTACAATCCTGATCCTTAAGGCTTCCGGGAATACTAGAGACATGAGAGTTTGCAACGTATTCAGTGTTACACGATGGTTCAAGCTAATGTAAAATAACAGAATTGTTTTAGTAAACCGTCATTTCATTCAGTATTACATACACTGTTGCTAATACTACATTACATAGGACTATACAGATATGATAGAGAAAGATTTTAGGTTTGCGTTCAAACCCACCTTTTTTCAGAGGAAAATATTTGTATTATAATAGTTCAATAAAATACAGTCTTACTAATGGTTTATTGATCTGATATTTATCACATTTCTCATAATCTCTGGAAGTAGCATGTATGAAAAGTACAGGCAGTCCCTTTATTTTTGCAAGAGTGCTAGGTAATGCACAAGACCAATCCATTTGCAAAATAGATAACAACCACAATCACTGTAACACCAATAATGAATTTAAATATCTGACTGTCCAAATGGCTAAAGATTTAACCCAACCACGTCCACATGCCTTTGGGACTCCGCTCAGGGCCAATTTTTTTGTCTTGTATAATTTCTTGACACAGCTCTCTTTACTGTTCTCTGACTGTGAATTCTGAGAGAAGTGTTGGGAAAATAAGGGCAACATTCAGTCTTTACTATTAAGCAGACTCCCCCCCTTTGACCACTAAGAGGTAGTCTAAAGCAATTATGTTTTTAATCAGAATCTTGGCATAGGCATCTGTTCTGTTGCTAATTGTAAGAAATTGGGTTTTTGGTTGACTGGGGTGTGAGCCATGGTCAACCAGTAACCACAGTCCCTGTCAGGGTATGGAACAGGCAAACCCCAATTCAACCTGCACTGAACCCCCGGTAGCTTGGCATAGAGACAGTCAGGCTAAACTTAGAGGCAATGTGTAAAGTATTTGTGCAATACTTCAATCAGTAAAACAGTGAAAATACCACACAAAAAGAACTCCACATCATGTTAGAAAACTAGAGCTTAATTTAATAACTAAGACAAGACCAAAGTGAGAAAAATCCAATTAGTAGGAACAGAGATATGGAATTTTAAAGTTCTAGGTAAAAATAGTGCTAAAAACCACAAAGTACCGACTGTGACTATCTGGTCGTGTCAGACAAGGACAAAGCTACAAGTTCAGGCTGACTGCAATGGAGCGCAGGCCAGCTACAGGGACCCATTTAGGCCGGCTGAACAAAGTACCTTAAATCCTGGTTTGCCGGGACTTTCGTTGATCCTCGTTAAAGATGCATCGGCTCCAAGATGCAGCGATCCTGCAATGCAAGGCCCTCTGTCGTTGTCAAGAATCCTGTTGATGGGGCTTGTTATGCAAAATCCGGCGTTGAGGATCCTGCATGCAGTCGGGCGATGCATCGCTTCCGAAGAGCTGCGAGGCTGCATTACAGAGTCCGGCATCATCGTCGAAGCTGCCGTCGATGAGTAATGAGAGGGCCTGCATCCAGGATGCGTCGCACAGTCAGGGCAATATGGTGGTTCCAAAAAACTGCAAAGTGATGCGGGTCTTTTCGACAGGTCCAACCCATGCAGCAGCAGCTATGCATTGGTTCTACCCGGATTTGTGTACGCAGCAAAAGAGATGAGTTGGTTCCACTGGTTCCACAGAGGCTGGCAGCACACCTTTAGCCCACTTCCAAGGGTCCAGGACTGGAGTGGCACCACTTGGCAGGGTAGCTTTGCAGATGGCAGAGTCCAGGTGCAGATTTAAGGTTGTTGGAAGCCTGTTATGTCCCTTAGGTTACAAATCAGGAGGCCATCCAACTATCCCTCAGAGTCAGTCTGGGTTCAAGATTCAGGTCCAGTCCTCACCCAGGCAAGAGGTCATCAGGCAGCAAGTTAGCACAACAGGGTAGCAGTTCTTTCCGAGCAGCAGTCCAGCAAAGTGACAGTCCTTTTAGCAGCACAGCAGTTCTTCATCCTGGTAGAGTATCCACAGGTCCAGAAGTGTGCGAAGTTGTGGTGTCTGAGGTCCAGTATTTATATCCAGTTGTGCCTTTGAAGTGGGGAGAAGCTTCTAGAGGTTTCCCATTTGAAGTCCCCAGACTTCCTGCCTTCCCTGTCCTGACTCCATACTAACCACGGGGGTATAGAGCCCTTTGTGTGGAGGCAGGACACAGCTTGTTCAGGTGCAAGTGGGGCTATGCCCAGCTACTCCCTCCCATCTTGCCAGTGATAGCCCATTCAGGCACACCTAAGCTCCTTATTGTGTATGGCTATCTAGGAGGAATACACAAAGTACAACTGTCAGTTACACCCAGTCATGTGATCAGAGATAGGCTACAGGCACAGAATGGCTAAGGCAGGAAAAAAACGAACTTAAAAAAATTTCATTGTAAGAATGGAAGTTTAATATCTGACCACCATAAGTTAGGATTTTAAATTGTAATTCCGGAGAATTCTCTTCCCACTTGGAAATTACACTTTTTCAATTTAATAAGGTAACTCCAATGTTATCCTATGGGAGAGATAGACCTTGTAGTGGTGAAAAAAGAATTTAAGAGTTCCTCCCTACCAGGACGTGTAAACCTTAAACGTTCATGCCCTACCTTTTAAATACATTGCATCCTGGTCTCTGGGCTGTCCAGGGCCTACAATATGGGTGATGTAAATGTATTAAAGAGGAAGGTTTGGGCCTGCAAAAGGTTTAGTTTGCCAGGTCAAAATTACAGTTTAAACTGGACACACAGGCTCTGCAGTGGCATGTTTAAACGTCTACATAAGTGTGTTGCACGCTCGGAGCTGCAGGCCCACTAGTAGCATTTAATTTACAGGCCCTAGGAACATGTAGCATCAATTTATTAAGGGCTTATAAGTAAATTAACTATTCCAGTTGGGTATAAGCTAATGTTACCATGCTTAGAGGTAAAAGCACACATACTTTACCACTGGTTAACAGTGATGAAGTGAACAGAGTCCTAAGGCCAGCAAAAACGACATCAGCACAAAAATGGAGGAGGAAGTTAAAAGGATCGGTGAAGACCACCCTATGACTGTCAGGTCTGACACTAATCCTAAGGATTTTGCAGTATACACTTCTTCCACAATTTCTGCATTTATCCTTATCTCATCAAAAGCAACAGTCATTCCGTACATGGACATTAGAGCGGGGAAGAAACTGCAGGTAGCTGAAACACCAACCCACTCTATTCTCATTTTAAGGGATGATCATCAAAGTGTCTTATGGATGGAACAATATAGCCTGGATAGCAAGTTCAAGTTCAGTCTAGCAGCAGCCAGGGATAGGCTCACAATCGACCAATGAAATATGCATGACCTCCATGAGGGTGAAGATTGAGAAACAACAGTCTATGGGGAAGCTAGTACGCAAATGAAGGTAACAAGAAAGGAATGTTTCTACAGTTAAATCACATTTACTATGTCCAACAAACATACTACAGACATTTGGTCCCTGGTGCTCATAGAGAAATCCTCGCTCAGTCATTGTGAGGTGAGTTATGTCTGGCATATTATGCTTAAAATAATTAATTGACCTTTTCAAGGCCAGGGAAAGGTGAGGGGGAGGTGCTGGCATACTTTGGCAGTCCGTTGGAAGTGAAAAAGTTGAAGGCAAGTGTCAATAAAACTGATGGGCACTATGATCAAAGTAATGCTATGTTGTACATCAACAGATGTGCATGAAGATCCAGCAGGGGAAAGAGTGAATGGCCTACCTGTATTTCTCCAAATACAAAAAGTAGAAGTTACCCTTGTAGGCTGAGTGGCAGTTCTGCACACGGGAATGTTCAGCACAGTTTAATCTTGGAATAATTGCCTACTGTGGTGCAAGAATGTACTCCTTTACCAGACAGATGCTCAAGGCAGTAAGGACGATAGCAGGCCAGAGCCACAGAGTGATCTGATATATAGGAGGAGGTTGCACACCTCGAACGAAGGCAGTAACAATTAGAGGCTGTCGGGGTAACCATGCGGAGGTGGAGCAGGTAAAGGATGTGGGCACAGAGACTTCAAACTACCAGCAAATGGTGAGGCTGCATCAAAAACAGCTTCAGCAGTTAATACAGTGACAGACACAGGCCTGCAAGCAGCGTCAGGAGTGAGTTGGCTTTTAGGAAGACCAAACTCATTTACAATGAGAAGAGTGGACCCAAGTCACCAGGGATCAGCATTTGAAAGCAGTGTTCACGATGAGCAGGATTTAATCTGGTCCACGCTAGCAAGGCTGTAGGGCAGTCTTCATATGGTATACACTGATATATACCCAGACATCTGGCTGAAGGGAATGACAGGCCCCAGTTTGACACTCAAGTGTGGTAAATAGCACTTGACAGTGTTGTAGCAGCATTCTAAACAGCTTCACCATGTATCTGTAAGCTAAACATAGCAGAAGAGATATGTTATTTTGAGGGGATCATCATTGCTCATCCATTACTATTTCATACAGGCTTGATTTTGTCATCTTGGTAGAGATTACCTACAAAGACCACAAGGCTAATGGGAGAGCATTAATAAAAAATAATGTCATTGCGCTACAAGTTTAAGAAATTTATAAATGTAAGAAAGAAGACCACTCAAATTAGATCTCCATATTAATTGCTGTTCCTAATTAGGAAACAAAACATTTGTTAGCCTTGAAGAAAAGAAATGTTAGTAAGGTGATGACGTTTAAAGAACTTCTAAACTTTAGAAACTGTATAGTAAGCATTCAGACACACCTAACGTAGTAATAATAAAAGGTGAATTTGGATTTTATATCACTAGATAAGAATTAGGAATTTGAGATATAACTACAATTTATTTACTTCATTGTCTTATTAGGAAAGCGGTCCAGGGAGAGGACGATATAGGCGCATAGCGAGCTCACCCTTTGAAGCATGTTTGACAATAAGGGGACACTCCCCCTACTGGATACCAGAGGCCAGTAGCCTCTAGGGATAGGGCCCCCTCAAGGTAATTCCTTGGGTAAGGTAGGCCTTTTACCTTATTCACCTTATTTCCTTTTCTCCACATATTGGAGTAGGCTCTTTCACTCTAATTTGAGTCTTAGGGATCTGAGGCACTGACAAATGCCCGAGACCTTCCTTAGCTCATCATTAAGGGCAGAAACATGCTGGCAACCGACTTTTAGATAGGTGGCCCTGTCAGTCCTTGTTCTCACGGAGGTGTCCCATTTTTGTTTTTAAACACACCAAACAGACACCATTATTAAAATTGTAACTTGGTACAGGTGACTGGTTAGGTGTTTTTATTTTCCCTAGGTTAGCTGGATCCCAAATCTTTCCAGACCAAGAATTTATTTACGCATTCCCTCCTGTTCTTTTAACAGCGAGGTTGAGTCCGCCCAGGTGGCACTGTCCTACCTCGGTGGGGTAGGTGGTCAAATGATGAAGCATGACACTATGGGGGTGATTCTGACCCCGGCGGTAAAAACCGCCGGGGCCGGGGTCGGCGGTAGCACCGCCAACAGGCTGGCGGTGCTCCGCCGGGCATTCTGACCGCGGCGGTACAGCCGCGGCCAGAAGCGGAAAGCCGGCGGTGTACCGCCGACTTTCCGCTGCCCACGGGAATCCACCATGGCGGCGCAGCTTGCTGCACCGCCATGGGGATTCCGACCCCCTCACCGCCATCCTGTTCCTGGCGGTTCCGACCGCCAGGAACAGGATGGCGGTGAGGGGTGTCGTGGGGCCCCTGCAGTGCCCATGCCAATGGCATGGGCACTGCAGGGGCCCCCGTAAGAGGGCCCCACTTTGTATTTCAGTGTCTGCATTGCAGACACTGAAATAAGCAACGGGTGCCACTGCACCCGTCGCACATCCTCCACTCCGCCGGCTCCATTCGGAGCCGGCATCCTCATGGAGGGCCGTTTCCCACTGGGCTGGCGGGCGGCCTTTTGGCGGTCGCCCGCCAGCCCAGTGGGAAACCCAGAATGACCGCCGCGGTCTTTTGACCGCGGTACGGTCTTCTGGCGGTTCCCTCCAGGCGGGCGGCTCCCGCCGCCCGCCGGGGTCAGAATGACCCCCTATATAGTGTGTGAGACCACCTAGTCTGTAAAGGAAATTCCCCCTTGTCTCTCTAATACTCCACAGCCTCACACTGACCCCATTTTCCTAGTAAGGACTTTAAGCGGCAGGATGCATAAGCACACCCCTTTTTTACGCTTTTTGATTTACCAGTGAACCCCGTACTTCTTTGTGTGATTTCTTATTAGGAAAGCGTCATAATAAAACTGAGAATAAAAAATAGTGTTATGATCTTTGATTTTTGACGCTTGATGTTTATGTAAAACTGACATGGTTTTGTGCTTTTTGTTTTTCCCATTAGAGTGTGATCTACTGTAGACTATTGGCTTGAAAAAATGATTTAAAACATTTGAGGAAACATGGCATGCTTATAAAATATTCAAAGCACAATTGCATCTTTTGAAGCCTACTCGTGTTTCTACAAAAGAAATAAAAAAGTGTGCTTCCGCACATCATCTTCCACTGATTTTCAAAAATTGTCAAAACATAAAGAGATACTAGTCTGAATATTTTAATGAATTATCAGATACCGAATGGGGGAATGATCCTTTTAATATGAGCATTACCTTACGTGTAAGGGAAATATACATTTGTAAAAACAAATACAACTCAAATTTCAGCGGGTTTAGCAAATAACTCTTTAGAATAATCAGAAATAATATTCCAAACACATTATATAGAAACTGTAAAATGAGAGCTAAATTATGGAATACGATCTAAGATGACAGTTTATTTTGTACGTGGCAAATTTAAATACCATGAAACCTGTTACCACTTGACTTTACTCTCAGGATTTAATAAAACTCAAAATTATATTTCAAATTTAAAACCTTTCAGAAGAATGGCGGAAACCCAGTGTTGGTCATGACTTCATAAGACCAAATCAGTTAACAAATTCCACATCAACAAGATGTTCTTCCATCAGTGCCTTCATCAATTGCAATTTGACAACGTAATCAAAAATATGCATGGTATTTATAAAAAAAAACGCTGCAGGGAGTTTGCATTTAGGCTCATGTAGGAATAATTAAAGTTCTACCATAAAATCTTTTATAAGAAGATGGTTATAAAGTGATGTCCTCCTAATTATATAGTGTATCTTTTAGCGTTCGATACTTGTATGCCAAATTTGAAGTGTGCAATGAACTTCTGCACGTACGCACAGTCTACAAGTTCAGTTAAATCTGATAGCAAATTGAACTTAACAAGTATATGTCCCTCAGAGCAATCACAAATGCACCTTCATTAATGTGGCAAAATAGACTTTGGGCATCTTGTGCTGATATACTGAGTGCTCCCTCCCTTCTGTGATTGTTAGGCTCCTCTTGAAAATATTTGATTTATGAGTCATGAGATGCACCTTTATACTTGGAAAGGTACTTTACCCAAGAAACTATAAGAAGCATTTCATGTACCCTGAAATCCATATGACTACCCTCTGATGATGAATGGCAGTAACAAAAAACGTGCCCTAAGATGTCAAGCACTGGCTGCACTTATACTGATGGCGAACACTTTATTATTGTCAGTGCTTAAACTACCATGAACTGCAATGAGAATTGGTGCAGATAGCCTATTAGTGTGCTCCCCCCACTATAAAAAACTAACTGTACTTAGTAAAGGTCAAAGAGAAAAGGTAGCAAGTGACATGAAACATACCCTCTGCGGTTAGATACAGGATTTTATACAATACTGTAGTTGAAATTTCTATCATAAAAAAACAAAACTGCTTCAGAGAGAATTAAACATACCTTTTAATGGCATTATCCGACCTTGTAACTTTTCTGCGCTTTTTGCCAAGGCTGTTCCATGCAGCAAAAAGAGAAAAAAACATTGTCAATGTGAACAGCACTTGCCAAAAAACCTTGATGTATATGTGCACATACATCATTACACATTTGCATCACGTTGCATGCACAACCATGTCATTACACAGAGGCCATTTTGGTGTTTGTTTTAATTTGCAGTTTCAAGATGGCGGATCCTCATCTAGGATGGATAAATTAAAAAAATAAAAAGTGCGCCAAAGTAATTTTTTGGGAAAGTAGTGGCCCTTGAGAAAAGTGTAGTTGCTACGCCCTCAAAAATGAAAAAAAAAAGAACCAGGCAGGGTGAGCAGGGTGAACATGGCGCTGTGCCGTGAGGTGAATCACCATGACGAGCAATTGGAGCAGTACAGGGAGAGCAATGGACGAGCTGGAGGCATACTATTACTTTTGTACAGAATAGGCCCTCGACAACAAAGAGCTAATAACTGCCTGGAGGCGAGGATTAAAAATTGTACAAGGAATATGATATAGCTTGTCTAGAGATTTCACACACAGTGGCGATTTCTCTTCAAGGGCGTCGGGGCTCCACCCCCTTTACATTCTCTGTGAAAAATAATGCATGGAAGCAAAGCTGAAACTGCTTCCTTAAAACAACTTGTGAACACAGTGTATATACATGTTGAATTATCTTTCTGAGGCTGCTCTACACTACGAACTGTTCTCCTTGCAGTGATGACAGTGGAGTGACGCTTTCCTGGGCAGGCACAAAGTCTAGAGAATTTTGCTGGGCTGACAATCTCACATCCCTGAGGCCTGTGAGGTCACAACTCAGCAAAGACACTGCATCAAGGTTCAGTCTCCACCCCCTGATGACGTGGAGGTAGAGTTAGCTCTGGGCGTTTCAGATTCAAGCCCTCGAGCTCTTGGCCTCCACGTCAATCAGTGAGAGGAGACCATTGTCACCACACCCTTTTCCAACTCGTCACAGGGTGGGGTGGTACCAGACCCTGTGACGAGTGGGGTAGAGACTACAAGCAGGAAGCCACGAAATCGAGTGTGCGCAGTGTGTGAGCTGGACTTTTGAAGACACACTGCGCAGACTCGAGGTGCTGCTTCCCACGCTGCAGTTCATGCTGGATGCCTTTTGAGCTCCGTTATGCCTCAGATTTACTGCCAGCAAGCAGACTCGTGGGGACAGTGAAGCAAAGAGCAAGGTGTTGCACATTGCATGTGCGTGTGTTTATTTTAATTAGTCAGTCCCGACTCGCCTGGCTTGAAGTTTCCCTCCATGTCACCAGGTGAGGCAACAAAAATGTCAGCTGGGGGTCATAAATAACGTGAAAGGGTGAATGGGTGTATGTGTGAGTGAATGGATGGATGGCTGATGGATGGATGTGTGAGTGAAAGGGTGGGTGGATGGATGTATGAGTGAAAGGGTGGATAGATGGGTGAGTAAACAGTTGGAGGGTAAAAGTGAAAGGATGGATGTAGGATGGATGAGTAAAAGAATGGATGGATGAGTGAAAGAGAGGATGGATGGATGGGTAAAAGGGCGAATGGATGATTAAGTTCAAGAATGGATGATGGATGGATGAATGAAAGAGAGGGTGAAAGGGTAGGAGGATGGATGAGTGAAAGTGTGGATTGATGATGAGAGAAATTATGGATGCTTGAGTGAGTGAAAGTATGGATGGTTGAGTGAAAAGTCAGATGGATGGATGTGTGAGTGAAAGGGAGGATGGATGGATGTATGAATGAAAGGGTGGATGGGTGAGTAAAAGGGTGGGTGGGTATATGAGTGAAAGGATGGATGTAGGATGGGTGAGTAAAAGAATGGATTGGTGAGTAAAGAAAGGATGGATGAGTGAAAGAGAGGGTGGATGGGTGGATGGATGGATAAAATGGTGTATGGATGAATACATGAAAAAATGGATGGATGAATGAAAGAGAGGGTGAAAGGGTAAATGTATGGATGGGTGGATGAGTGAAAGGGTGGATGGATGATGAGAGAAGGTATGGATGGTTGAGTGATGGTATGGATGGATGGAGTGAAAGTGTGGATAGATGGATGAACGAAGGAATGCACAGATGAGTTAAAGGATGGATGAGTAGAAGAAGGAATTGATGACTGAAAGTGGGTTGATGCATAGATAAAAGGGTGGATGGGTGGATGAGTAAAAAAATGGATAGATGAGTGAAAGGGAGGGTAGATAGATGGATTAAAGAGTGAATTGTTGGGTGAGTGAAAGGTGGATGGATAGGTGGATAATGGATGGATGGAAAGATTATGAGAGATAAAATGATGGATGGATGAGTGAAAGGATGGCTGAGTGAAAGTATGGATCGATGAGTGAAAGGGAAGGTGGATTGATAAATGGATTAAAGGGTGGATAGATGGATGAGGGAAATAACGGATGGATGAGTGAAAGGTAGGGTCGATGGATTGATGAAAGGGTGGATGGATGAATGAGTGAGTGACTGAAAAGATGGATGTGTGAAAGGATGGATGAATGATAGGTGCATGGATGGATAGGTTTGATGGCTACATATTGAGATGAATGGATAGACTGGAAATGTATGGGGGTTCGGACAGAATGGTGAAAGACTGAATGATGGATGAAAGAATGAATGAATGACAGAATAAAATGGTGGATATCAGCAGGCGAATGGAAGGAGGAAATGGGGAATGGATACAATTAAAACAGGAGTGCTCTTTAGGGAAGGGATGTGATGACTTGCTTTGTTTGCCTGGTGCCATATAGTAAGAGCTTTTGTTCGAAGTGTGTGGTGTTTCAATTTTCTGGCTTCTCCCTCGAACCAGCCACAGAGCAGATATAGTGAACGCTGGGCCAGAAGTCCCCAAAGGGCATGCAAACCCATTAAAACTCCTGCAGGGGAAGGTGCCAAGTGTGCGCACAGTTGTGACCGAAAAACATGGCAAACACGGTATATGTTGAAACTGCCCATTAACATGTTTAGGGGGCAGTGATGGATTCATCCATTAGTGCAAACATGTTGTGTGGCCAGGGAGACAGATTCTCTCCAGACACCATCTTAGTGTTGGTGTAAAAACAGACAGTACAATTAACATGATATATGTGATTTAAAACCATGCTAACCAATGTAGTGCACATAATACGCTATAGGATAACATGTAGTGGGTGTACTAAAGTAATCACGTAATATTGCAAAGGAAAGCTGATTCTTCACTAGCCCCCATCCGCTGATCAGTGTTAAGTAGCCCACAATAATGTGGAAATAACATGGATTGTACTTAGAAAAATGGGTTGGTGCCAAATTGAAAACACTGAAATGGTGACTAGCATCCCAAAAATTGCCATGCTCCTTACCCCCCACAATGTGAACCTCTTCCTCCCCCCGCCCCAGGCCAAGCCCAGCCCCACCACTCTCAAACTTCACCAACCGCCACTGTTCACACACCACTCACTACAGTGTAAAATTAATGAGTCGTTATTAGAAGGTGAAGATTCAAAATTATATCATATTCCATGAAGGAATTCCAGTATCTCAAAAACTGGGCTGCACACACAACGAGAATAACTTTGTGCAGCTACCCAGTGCTTTAAATGGGCGGGTACTGTCCGGTACTGAGTACCAGCACTTTTTTTTTGAGTGGGAGAGTACCTGCACTTCTCAAGAAAAACGTAGGCCCATATTTATACTTTTTTAGCGCCGCATTTTGACGCAAAAGCGGCGCAAACTTACAAAATACAATTGTATTCTGTTAGTTTGTGCCGCTTTTGTGTCAAATAATGAGGCAAATGCGGTGCTAAAAAAGTATAAATATGCGCCATGGTACTTTTCATTCGAGAGTACCGGCTCTTCTCAGAAACAAGCTTCTATTTTTCCATTTCAAGCACTGCAGCTACCTTGTATAGACCCTGAAGCGCGTGTAAGAACGGCAGGCTCCTCCTTAATAAAAAAAACATGCATTGAAAGTGGTGGCGAAAGCATTTTCACCTGAGGCGGGAAGCACTCCCATGTAATTTAGTGAGAAAATACATTTAAATTTTTTTAAATAGTTGTAAGTTAAGGAGAAGGGAGGACGAGCTCACTTAACCCGATGGAATCTTGCTGAATGCGCCACTATCAATAAAGTGTTATTTTGTATGTTCCTCGGCAGAATTTACCCAATAGGAGACATTCTGTTCAACAACCTGAATGTTTTAGAATGAATTAATAGTTAGACAATACTGCCAAAGCATTTGCCTTTAATCATACACTATGATTTATAATTTGAAGACTCAAACCAGACGGACGATTGAGTGCTTCACTGTCCCATTAATCCAAAGGCCCTTTGTATTACCATAAAAATAGCTAAATCCACGTTAGAGTTTTAGCTGCGAAATCAAGAGATTGAGTCCTAAACGTAGTTCCCCAATGTGATCAAATTGCGTTTAATTAGCAAACCATCCAGCTTTACTGTCCCTAATTTACTTAGATGTTCTCTAAAATTATATACGTCATTGTATAGAACTTGCAATGGCACGTCCCCAGCTAACGTTGACAAATGATGATTTTTGCAAAGGGAAAGCTTGACAGAAAAAAACCACCTCTGCAGGGGAAGTTGGAAAGGTCAAACATTCCAGTATCGAGTGGAAATGTCCCTCCTGCTGCAGTTGAATCTGGGAACCTGGTGAAGGAGTTGAGAACCAGAACAATGAGACTTCATCAAGTGGGTTGGCACAAAAGTCTTTGAAGGAAAGTGGGACAGATACTGTAAAAAGAGCGATGAGCAATCAAGACCACTTTAAGTAGAATCCACAGGAATCTTTCAATAGAATCCACATGGTAAGTGGAACTGGGAGCCAGTAGAGAAAGCTGAGAGTTTTAGAGACATGGTCGAATACCCGGAGCCCAGACAGAAATAACAGTTTTGGATAAGCTACACTTTTTTAAGTGCCTAGGCTGAAAGGCCGAGTGCGAAGCAATCCCACTGCCCACCTGCAGAAAAAAGGAAGCTATGGCAACTGACGCTTACCGCTGGCTCGGAAGGGAGAAAAAGTATCTTCCACAAGAGTGTCACAGCTGGCAGCACCTAGAAACTGACAAAACCCAAACATTAAGTACAATAACAAAACAAGTACGGCAAAGCCAATATGTCTGGTGTTGGCTGACAGATTTTTGGCTTTGTCAATGCATGTTTTGTTTTGGCATAGTTTTTGTAAAACCTTATTGAGAGGGAACTGATCGGCACTCACTGATATTTAAAAAATGCATGAAAGTAAAATTATTTGTTATTTCAAAAAGCACACAATCATAATGTCCCCTGCCACTGAAAGGAACTACTTTGAGTGAGGATATAGGCCATGACCCAGGACCCCAAATTAAGGCCGGTGGGGGGATGGGTTCTAACATGATTTTTTTGCATGTTTTGGATGCTTAGTTATAGAAAATATGAGATAGCAAGTCATCACGCTTTGCCTTTTGTTTGATGTTATTGGATTAGCAACCATATCCCAAAAAATCATGATTTTCATATTTTTTATAAATAGGATACAAATTAATTATAAAATGTGGAAAAATTAATCGAATTCCACCAGATTGGTTACATTCAACATAATGTAAAAATAACTATGAATAATAATTGTAATAATAACAATCCTTAAAATAATACCAATAAAAATTCATTGTATTCCTCATACATTGATATAGATTATATGCATAATTTTCACTTAGAATTTCAAATATTAATAGTCACATCTTACGTAGGCAATGTATGTCATAAGTTAACAGAAACACAATTATATCATTCATATTCGTCATCTTCTTCTGAATAGGTGTCATCATTCTCAGCGTCTGTTTGATTTTCACAGGTGGGACGTATGCACGTCAAAGCACTTGAGGTCATTTAGACAGCAGACACATGTTGGCAGTTTGCAGTTCCTAATGTAGTTGCAAGCTAGTAGATCTAGAACAGCCTGAGGTGCTGGCTGCCCCTCCTTCAGTCCACTACAAGTTCCTCTGCTCTCCGGTGTTTTTCAAACTTCCACCTTTTCCTAATTTGACTAGGTGTCTGTGGATCAAGACATCTCTTGCTTTTAGTGGCTTGATAATTCACATTCGGCATGTTTCTTCAAACAGACCATGGAAGGTGGAAGTTGATGACTGTCTATCTCACCCTTCTTTGAGCAGAATAGGTGATTTCTCAAGTCAGTCACATGATGAACCGAAGATTTTGGTACATACAGCAAGTACAAGAATTGCTCCAATTTGTCCATTTGTTCTTCAGAAAGATCCCATTTGTCTCTGAGCTGCGAATTTTTTTCCTGTGTATGTCTGTTGGCAGACAGGATTTCAAATGCACTTATTTTTCCTTTTCCTGCAAATGCACTTACTGTGTCACATCTGGTAAATATATGGAGACCTATCATAGCTCAACAAACATTTTCACCAAGAGTTGAAGCTATTTTCCTGAGGTCAAGGATACGCATGCATTTTTTAGTGCCACATTTCAGAAACAATTTAGCCATGATTCTGTCATTGAATCCCAAACACATAAGAAATACATCGGTGTCATCTGAGTTTATCATTACTGTCTCATAACCCTCATTAGCCTTGTGTGCACCATGCAGCAACAAACAACCATCTACTTCTTTGTGTGTACTGTTGAGATCGGGCACTTTGTGGCTCCCTTCAGATGTGATTTTGTAGCATTTATCTTCACAGTTTTTGAACAGTGTTTTAGTCTCAAGTTTTACAAAATACTTTGGTTTCCTCTGTTCGTTAACAAGAAATACGATGAGAGTTGTTTTATTCCTTATGTGGCTTTGGAATGTCCACCACTGTCTGGTAGTCTGGAAAGGTGAGATGCTCTGTAACTGGTGCCCGAGTTCTTCCCCTCTGAATGTCCTTTTTCTGTTCTTAAAAGATATCTCATCGTTTGTATCAAACCTAACGTTAATTCGTTGACTCCTCTTTCCTTCCTGCAAAACCATGGACAAGATAGACAGATACACCTCATGAAAGTTTAACTCTCTGAACAAGCACAATACTATCAATCAGGGTGGCTGAATTTCCAGGTATTACCTCAGCAGGAATAACATTTTTGTACAAGTATGTTGTTAAAACAGCTTTGCTTGTTTTTCCCAACACACCTTCTGGAGTTCATAAAGACCATGGTAAAAGTCCTAAGGCTTGAGAGAGTATATCTGCCATTTGAAGGTTCCGATTCTGTGCTGTCACAATGATTCAACGAAATAGTGCTTTGTCTGTTTTCATGATGATTGTTCTGCTGTTGCTGTTCACTGCCTTCTTCATGTACATTTTAGTGAAGGTTTTTAGTTTGTTCATTTTAATTGGGTCATGAAACTTCTTAAAAGGTGGATTATTCTTAAATCACTCAAGTTTGAAGCCTGTATAGCACTGTTCACTTATTTCATGCACCTTCATTATGTTGGACACTATAGGCCTGAGTATGAGTTTGGCGGACGGTTCTACCCATCCGCCAAACTTCCAACAGGGAAGTTGCTGCAACAGTGGCTACCTCCCCACCGGGCCCATTAAGAGTTTCCCGCTAGGTCGGCGGGTGGAAACCTGAGTTTGCAGCACTGCCCTGGCGGATTAGGACCGCCACAACCTCCAGACCACCAAGACAACTAATCCTGGCGGTGCTGGCGGTCCGACCATGGCATGACTGCCACAGTCTTAATGTGGCACTCGGACCACTGCATTGGTGACAGTCTGAACTCTACCACAAGTCTGGCTGTCAGTAGACCGCCAGACTTCTAATTGTGCCCTATGTCTTGAGATGCCTTTTTTGCCGACCATGGCATGACTGCCACAGTCATAATGTGGCACTCGCACTACTGCATTGCCGACAGTCTGAACACCACCACAAGTCTGGCTGTCAGTAGACCGCCAGACTTGTAATGGTGCCCTATGTCTTGAGATGCCTTTTTTGCCACGGAGAGACTAATGAGATCATGTGGCCCAACAGATGGGTCTATCCAGTTTTGAAGCAGACTAACAGCTCTCGTAACACTATCTTCGTTTTTTTCAAGTTGTGGCTTATGTAGGTCTGCATGAGTAAGATCTGATCTGTTGTTACAAACCATTTCCCTTAGCTGACCCAAAAAGGTGCTTCTGTTTTCAGCCGTCATATAATATCTTTTCACAGCATTCGTCTTGAGGTTGAACCTTGTCATACCATCTGGAGTCTGTGTAACTTTGTTGACTGTTACCTCTATCGCTTGATCGATCGGAATTTGTCCAAAAGGATTAACATCTTACAGCTGAGCTGAAAAGCATCTGTTGATGAAGATGTGGTGTATCTCCTGATGTCTCACTGCAAGTAATGTGATTTTGGCATAGTATACAGGAAGATGTCTAACATAGTCCATCCTGCCATATGGAAAACAACATGGGATCATAGAGCGTATGGCGGAAACATGTGAATGCCAATTTTCTTCTCAAGCAGCACGCAGCAGAGCCATCAAGACATTTTCAACAATATCCACATACAACATCCAAAATGCAGAGAGACCTCTATTGTCATGACAAAGATGTTCCAGAAATACATCCCAAAGCTGTTTTACTTCGACAAAGGCAGTATTCTCCGAGAGATCTAATCTCTGTTGGCATAGGTTTTTTGCAAAGTCATTAACATCTTCAATGAAGGAGTAGACTACCTGAATGTTCTTTTCGTAATTCTTCACCACCCAGAGTATAAATTTCAACCAAGCCAGTCTCAACACAGCTTCATGCATGCACTTGTGTACTCGAACTGCACAACTGTACTTCTAGTACTGTAGTGTGTACCTTCTAGTACTGATGATATTGAGCCTTCTGCTACCATGTCTGCTTCAATGCAAAGGTAGCACAGACTAGCGTCTTGAAAGAGTTTTCCAAGAATAGTCATGACATTGCAAATGGTTGAAAGATGCCCATTTAAAGAATGATTCTGTTGTACATTGCCTTATGCTTCCACACAATCTCAGTTGCTTTTGCGTAGAGAGCTTGATCCATGACCACTACAATTTTTGCCAAATGTAGTTATTCCCTTATCAGCTCTGACTGTTTCAAAATTTCAGAAACCGTTGTCAACTCAGTTGCAGGGGCATTAATGGTGGGCAAGTAGGCACTGGAATCCTGTGATACACTAACTACGACTTTAGTACTGATGTTAAATCCTGTCCAACTTGGTATTATCTGTGTGAGTCTCACTTCTTGTCTTGTAATAACCCAGATTATGTTCTGATTTTGTGCAAGCTTCAATTGGGCAACACTTTCCGGCGTGACTTCGCTACTTGTCATCAATGTTTTGGTCCAAACAACTTGGGCTGCACAGCTATACTGTTGACTCAATGAGTTGTCCCCTTAACAGTAAGAGTCTCTTCCAGCCTATCAATGTTATCTCATGCTAAGTTAGTGAAAACATAAGGTTGAATGATAGCTGGAAGAACAATTTGCTTATTTAAGGTAGGAGGAAGTTTCTGAAGACACAAGGCGGTATCATTTTCTTCCCGTTGTGAGTATGAAATCCCATGACCAAGTCTGTTTTAGAGTGTAAATGATTTCAACATTGCCTGTCAGTGTTTTTATGGCGTATGGGACCAACAATTGCTTGGGAGGTGTCTGATGGCCATTTGTGACTGCATATATAACTTCCTGACTGAATGATTGCATAAGTAAGGCAACCCTTTTGGACGGCATTGTGTTTTCTGGATCTACAGTCAGAAGTCCTGTTAGGAACCCTTTAAGAAAATCAGGCACCGTAGATGAATCTTTATCAACCTTTGATAGATGATATGGCCATGGTGTTGATGTCAAGTTTGTTTTAATCATTGTTCTTGTGTGCGATGATGTTTGATCAGTGATCTTGTTCATGTCATTTGCCTTAACCTTTAAAACTGATAATTATTTTTTCAAACTCTGGTTTTCTCTTACAACGACCTGTAGCTTGTCACTATCAGGTTGGGCCAATAATTTTCCTTGGCTGTCTGGGAATATGTGGAGGATGTCACCAAACTCAGAGTCCAATTTCCTTCTAATATGCTTCTTGATTGATTCATCTATTCCCTGTGTTCCTCTGAGTGTCAGGAGGGTTTCAAGCCTTTCAGTGAGAGTCGTCACATGTATTACCTCTTTATTAGGAATAATCAGTTTGAATGTATTGAAATAGTTCATCATATGGTTCATCTCTCATATTTTTGCAGTGATCATCAGTTTGAATGCTAGATGCATGATCTTACTCCATTGCTTTAACCCAGGTGAGAGTTCCTATATCAAGATGCATGAAAACAGGCTTCTGCAACCAGGCTTCTGCAACCACTATGCCCCTGCTACAAACTGCTCACATCTTTGAATCACAATTAATGGTTGCACACTCTTGAAGCCTTTTGTCAACTCTAAGCTCCGTGGCCTTGATTAATTTTTCACGAATTGATTTTCCCTTGCAGCATTTTATCTTGCCACAAAATTTACATTTTTCAGCATACATGTTTGACTTTAATAATGTTCTTCTCTTTAACGGTTTACTCGTGCACTCACTCGTTCCAGCATCATTACTGACACTTGCTTCAGATTTTCAATTAATTGTCCACAAATCTCTCTTTATAGTAAACCGTCTCCTGCACTTCCTGTGGTAAAATACTTGGGGAACCGTGTTGCTTTCCACATTGCATGCAATGTCTGACAGTGGAATGTGATTCCTTACTTGAGCTGCCTCTAACAAAGTTTTCCGTGATGAGTAGTCCTGTGGGCTTGTCAGCGTAACTCCATGTTGGACATTTGACCATAAATAAATTATACACTGGGGATCAGAGGGATAGTATGTGCATGTTCCAGTCTTCTTCATTATGCTGCACGGTCATTCACCACCAGCTCTGGAAAAGAAAATTAATTTTAAAATGTAAATATTTACTTGGTGTACTTAATATTATCATAGTTATTATAATAACTATTATCAATTTATAGAATCACATTTACTGTAATTGTAATTTTTAATAATAAAATTAACAATAATAAAAATTATTAACAAAATTCCATTTACATCAAGGTATCTTGGGAGTGGAGTGGTAACTCACCAAAGTTCAAGGGTTATGACTTGCTATCAAATATTGTCCATCACTAACCATCCATACCTTGCCAATAAATCATATTAGAACTCATCACCCTAAGTAATAACAATAACATGGTTGGCTCAAGGCCTTATATGCTTTTGTAAAAGATCAGAATGCCATCACCATATTGAAGCTATACAATGACTGAATGGGCTGGTCTACTGCCCCATGCTCTATTAGTTAGTAGGTGGAAGAAAATGTGAATGGCAAAACAACAGGTCAAATGGATGAACAAGGCTGTCTGAAAGCCTCTATAAAAATATTTGACATATAATTTCAGTAGATGCAATAGGTCATGGCTAATGCCAGACCCAAATGATTCAAAAGATCTTGGATAATGCCAGACCTAAAACAGATGGTCATTGTAGAAACGTTTTTAAAACTATCACAATTGTAACATAGTATTGTTATAATTATTTTTGTAACATATTATTAGTTTTATTCTACAGCTGTAGGAGCTTCAAAAAGCTCACTGGTAGTCCGACTCCCAGGCTCAGATAGTAGACTTCAACACTCCCTACCTCCCCTAAACCTTATAGCTGGCTCTGCTGCTCCAAAGAGCTCGGTCTGCATCTCTTGGAAAACATGGAATAAACATGCTTGACTTCTACCCAGCCTGCTGTAACACTGCAACCATTGCAGGTTCGGCCTTTGCTCTTCCACTACTACAGTGACACTACTGTGTGTGTTGTGGGTGAAGTGCACCCTGTGAAGAAAAACTGCAGAGTGTTTTCCTGATCCTTAAAGAGAGAAGAAAGAAATTCTCAGCAGTGAAGACTGTTGATTGCTGCGGATGTTAATGAAGTGCCTGTTAATGATGTCAGCGCAGCTTGTTGGCTCCTCTGTTGCTTGTTCAAATGTTGGTTGCTGACTGGCGGGAGCTTGCGCTGCCCTGAAGTAGAGGCGAATGTTGCATGTGGGAATCAACAGACTACATGACAGGCTGCATCTCGGAATGCAGAATAGGGCGGGGTAAGCAGTGCTTAATTTGAGCCGATGGCTGCCGGTGGGAGCAACCTGCACTTATTTTGGGGGAGCATCACTTATCTTTCTGCATCAGATATTTACCTAGAGCAAGAGAGGGAAAAACATCCAAATCAGAAAGACAGAGGTAGAGAAAGACGGAAAAACCATCACAAAGAGAAAAGGCATGAACATGCAAAAGTGAGATAGTGGGGCAGTGGGTGTCCAGGAGCGGATTAAAGAGGCCTGAAGTGGACTTAAGACTACCATCCTTGGTATTCACCGCACTGATGTTTAACTGCATCAAAAATGGGCTTCTGAAAATAATTTCGGTCTCTCTTTGTTGTATAAATTTAGGGCTGGGCAGAAGCATGCAATCATGGGTTATTTAATGGGCTCAACTTCTATGTCACCTTATAGAGGCCTGACTCCATTTCTGTTAATGGGCAGAAGCATGGAACCGCATTCTGTTTCAGAAAATACTTGGTTTCAAACAAAGGCTATTGTGAACAGGGAGGTATAAAGTTAGTAGGAACCTCTACGGGGGCTCAGCTGTGTCCTGTTCAATAATCCTGATACCTTCTAATTGGGTTATGTTAGTATACACTGATTCAATGTCTAATGTCACCAGTAGTTCTTTTTCATGATTGAAGGGATGGTCCTCAATGAAAGTAATGAAATGGCCACTGTTCCTCACATAGTTCTCTCGCTTGTGTGTGAAACATCTTTAATGAAGTCTGTGTGCTTGCCTATTGGTTCAGTACAGAAATATTGCCAGATGCTATTGGTCTACCTGATGTATCAGCCAATCCATTATGTACCTTGGGTAAGGTGATTAGGATGGGGTTGCACTGGAATGTGTGGTTCAAGTAAGCAAATTCATTCTTGTTTATGAACCTGCTTCTTTCACATTAGTGGAAAGTAATCTGTTCTCAAGCTATTATCAACCAAGGGAGTTACTTTCAAGTGACATTCCTTTCTAAATAGGTTTCCCCAGTAAGCAGGTCCCCTAATTAGTACAATATATACTTTGTGGGACAGTACACATTACACATTGTTTCATTATGGTCATTGAATCAAATCAGTAATATTTCATTCTTTTGACAATACACTGAAAGGTTTGGTGAGTACATTGATTTGTATAGGAGACCATACAGCCATGCCAATCATTGTCCCAGCATGACTGCTGTGTGATGGATCTGTTGCTTAACTAATGGCAAATTAGATGTTGGTGACTTCTGTTCACAAATGTCTAAACTGTGCATTACTCAAGTGAAAGTTTTCAATTGAGTTTTCACAGGAACTCTTGAATTGTACAACCAAATATTAGTTCTCCTTATACCTAATTCTGACATGCATTTCTTTGTGTGTTTATTAAAGGAAGTATAATGAGCAAATTTCACTCCATCAGTGTAAATCTAGCATTGCAATAGCGTGCTCTGACTGCCCACGCTAAGTCGGGCCCCTCGACACGGCAAGCATTGGAGATTATGGAAGGCAGGAGAGTGGCATGAAAGAACATCCACAGGCTTGGTCCAGAGCTTAATTTGAGCCAGTGGTTTCCAGTGCTTGGCACCGGCATTTAATTTTCAACACCGAAGTTATAACAGACTACCACATGGTGGCCCTATCTAATTTAAAGTTGAGCACAACAGCAGTTGTTTATTAATTCAATATACAGTAAAAATGACCGATACCTGTTGCCCCAAGACATTCTTAAAAATTTGGGGGCCTTGAATTGTCACACTTATAGAAGTGTAATTGTTAGTAGTTGTGTTGATACTGTCGTTGGAAGGAACACAGGGGAAATGGATGATGCAAGTTGCAATGGACTCTTGATGAAGGCCCTGGCACTTAAGTTTTATTTTACAAATTAAGCACTGGCTGGGACTTTTTTGTGAGTGTTACATCTGATTTAGTAGCTGTACAGCATATTTAATCATAAAGCAAACATACCTCTGTGCCAGACAACATCTTGCTGGTGCACTAGGGCTTCTGCTCTTGTTAGTTCATTCACTCAGCTTGGTATCTTCAGACATTTGTTTTATCTTCTCCCATCAATTACCTCTGGTCCCTCCCGTGTCCCTGTGTTGTTCCTTGCGTCTGTGGCTTCTCCATATTGTTAGTCTCTTTGTTTTAATCTATCTGTCCAAGGTTACCTGCTCTTTGGCATTTTGGGGAGCAGCAATAGCATCCTGGTCGATGTCTGGTCTCATCACTGCAACCTCCATCTTAAAGCAGGGTAGGTTGACTACATATCTGTTATTAACATTTTATGCACTATCTAATCATAATAAACTAATTTGTGTTATTTTTACCAAGCACACACACCACTGGCCGTCTTCTGAGGAAGGTAGGTTACCTTTCCAGAAGCTGAAACCACTCTAGTCAAGACTTTACTATCGCCATTCCTGCTTCCACAAGAGCTCCTGTGTTTCTCAAGCCCTCCCTGTTTTTCCCGCTTTCTCTATTGAGGAGGTTGATTTGGCCTCTCTTTCAAGCTTGAGGAAGGCCTGTAGTTGCAGGAAGTCCACCTCTCCACTCGATGTATGTATGACACTATTGATCCTTCCCATTGAGGTTTTAGACTGAGAGCACATCCTGATTCTCTGACTGACTTCTGTTTTTCCTAGCTGATGAGCTGCAATGATCCTGACAGTGACCATTTACGGCTAGTAATAAGGCAAGGGTGGAGGAGTCAGGCAGGCCTTAGTGCATAGTGATGAGGTGACAACTTAATGAGTAGGCTTATGGGAAGCATCCTCCTGCCGTGGAGCAGCTATTAGCCTGTGTTGTCCAATTGGGTAACAGATCACTGCTATGAAGTTGAGAAAATGGGGAAGCGTTAGTTGACGTTTTGTAAATGCTCACTCACTAGCCCCAGGGCATTTTTTAAACACTATAATGGTGGCTCTAGGTGACTGTGGCCAATATGAGGTGAAATGCCATTGTGTGATTTTAATCACAAATCTGGCACTTTTGGGGACTGATTACCAGAGGAGGGCGGGAAGGCAATAGCAGAGTTGCAATTTCGAGAGTAAGCCTGTCTCTGTCATGAGTCAAATAGACTATCCATCAGCCTAGACCAAAATGCAGAAGAGAAAAGAAAGAACAGCAACATGCCCTCCTACCAAGGACTGTAAATGAAGGTATCACCCCAGTGAAAGCTCATATTAAAGTGACATTCATTGCGTGTGGGGGTATCGGAACTGACTACTTAAGGAACGAAAATGAAACATTTAAAGATCAAGTGGGCTAGAGAAAGAACAATTCTGAAAAATGACTGAAAATATGAAGACAGGACCCAACTAATAAGACCTTCATTTAACCGATCATAGAAGAGGGAAACATCCTTTTTTATGACTTTTTTTTTACGAAAGTCGTGGTTAACTAAAGCGCAACAACGCTTTTTTTAACCACGACTCCGTTTTTTTGTGCCTTAACTACGTATGTTCTGAACAACGAACATGCGTGGTTAAGGTACAAAGAAGGGAGTTGGCGAAGGAGGACGACGCAGGTGACAAGGGGTTGACTAAGGTAAGTGGTGGGTTTAGGTTTTAGGGAGGGGAGGGGGTGGGGGTTTTAGGTTTTGGGGTTGGGTTGGGGAGTGGGGCGTTTTTGGTTTTGGGGAGGGGGTGGGGGTTAGGGGGTTTTAGGTTTTGGGGTGGGGTTGGGGGGGTGGGGCGTTTTTGGTTTTGGGGAGGGGGTGGGGGGTTAGGGGGTTTTAGGTTTTGGGGTGGGGTTGGGGGGGTGGGGCATTTTTGGTTTTGGGGAGGGGGTGGGGGGTTTTAGGTTTTGGGGTGGGGTTGGGGGGGTGGGGCATTTTTGGTTTTGGGGAGGGTGTGGGGGGTTAGGGGTTTTTAGGTTTTGGGGTGTGGTTGGGGGGTTGGGGCGTTTTTGGTTTTGGGGAGGGGTGGGGGGGTTTTAGGTTTTGGGGTGGGGTTCAGGGGGTGGGCCTTTTTGGTTTTGGGGAGGGGGTGGGGGTTAGGGGGATTTAGGTTTTGGGGTGGGGTTGGGGGGGGTGGGGTGAGGGATGTAGGGTGAATGGTGCCTATTAGTAATGGTTTTATCAGGAATGCCTTTACAACGAAATATCGTTGTTAAGGCATTCGTGGTAAAATCATTAGTAGTAAGAACGAGGTCGGTGTTCTGACCTCGTTGTTAAGGTTAGTAGTTGTTTTTAAGTCGGTGTTCCGTCGTATAATCCATAGAAGATGTACATTGTCCCATCAGGAAGCTACATAATTGATGGCTAATAGAAGTACATGACCCATCAAGAATTTGCTCTTGCAGAGCGCGGTGTGGATCCGTAAAGACCCTTCCTTGATCACATGTAAACACAGTACTTAGAATTTGGGACTTGCATAGGTGTGAACTATATTTAAGCAGATGTGGTTCTCTCAGATGTTCCTAATGTTGGTTGGAAGGAGCTGTTTGTTTTTCATGACTCACCAAAGATTCACAGCCAGAATTTAATACAGAAGAGCATCAGTCCTTTATCTTTGAATCTACTGCATCTGTCAGTCAGCCAGCCTGATTATTCAAACTGATTTGCTAAATTCGACATGAGTGTCGCAGCAGCTGGAATGAAGATCCACAATGGAGAAATCAATTCTGAGCAATAAGGGAAAATAAAAATAATAGAGTTACTGGGCAGGAAAGAGATCGGTTCCATTACCGGGCCCTCATTTAGAGTAGGGCAGAAAATGACAAATGTAGACTGTTGTAAGTACTGCATATTTTTACCAGTCATGCTGGTTGAGTCACATGGAAATTGCGCATGCATGCTGGTGTATTGCAAAAAATGTGACATTCACAGAAACAGCCCCTGAAATCTGGTGACAAATGCTAATAAACAGGACTCAGAGGCCCTGAAAATTCCATGAAAAAACTAAATGTCATCAGAAAGATTATGGCAACCAAATGCATTCATTAAAATCACAAAGGGGAAGCGTACATCTTGTTTATATGTACATGTTGTCAGCCTTATTTCAATCAAACTAGCGCATAACATGATATCAGGTGTGACAGTAACATGACTTGAACAAATAAAGGCCCTATCCGGTAATGCAGGAAAATGCAGCGAAATCTGCAGAAAGCGAGAGTGGAATGACTTCCGATGCTGTACAACATTATTTGCACTATTTCTTTTGATGCCTAGGTAGTGACGGCTAAATCAGATAAAAGATTGAACCTCCTCTACTTAGTTACACTACAGCATCGAGGTATTATCCAAAGATGTAACATGCAAAACTAAACGAGAGCCAAGGTGTATTTCAGAGTTGGGGCTCGACCTGAGAGTTCTAGAGGCTCTTTCAAGTAGACACATCTTCTTTTCTAATGTAGGATTCAGCCAAAAAAGCTTTATTGCTCATTTATTTTATACCAGACATACCGCACGGATATAAACAATCTTTAAATAGTGAGATAGTGCACTTACATAGCTATTTTAATTGCTAAGATGCATTATCTTCACTTGGTGTTTGATGTTTAACATACAATGACGCCAAAGATGTCCCTAAGGATTACTCCTGGCCTATGACAAGGAATAAAGGTCGGGTTCTCAAAGTAGTCAAGAATATGCAGTCCACTTGAGATACACTGATTCATGAAAGTCTTCTCTGGGGCTGTGCCAACTATTGCATCAGTGGACCATTGTACAATGTGCCCCCATATTAACCATACCATCGATTCCCAACATTGCAAAACGGGCAGACTTTCATATCACAAGTGCCTTTGCAATACGCACTTTGAGACTCTACCAATTGGTAAGAAAAAGGGCATAAAATGGGCCCCACTCCCCCTCTAGCAATTCGCAGTGCAATGTCAATGGTTTGCAATCTCATCTGGAGACTATTGATTGGATACTGTGACCCAAAAGGGAGTTGTATCCGTTCGCAAAGTCGAAGCTGAACTTCAGGAGCAGCTTCCACGTGTGAATGTGGACTCGGGGCCTTGAGGATGTGGGCAACAGCATAGACAACAACTGCTCCCTCTCCCAATTCCCCTCACACTGTGCTATTTCTATTGCAGCCCCGTCTCTTAAAGCTGCACTGAGCTGAAATAAAGGAATATAAATTAAAAAACTCAAAACTACATTCTCATTTGAAGGCAGCAAAACAGACCTATTGTGGTAACAGGTAAAACAGTTAAAACTTTGCTGAATCGTACAGCTTTTTTAGTTAGAAAGAGGGCATGCTGGTGTATGAAGGAAGGGGCACGGGCAGTGGCCAACTTTGGAAGTGGCTCGTATCATAGATAATAATGTAAACTGAGACAAGACTGAAGTTTTCCAATCAACCTTTCTTGGCATGAACGTTTCTTCTCTTATAGCCAGATAAAATGGGCTTTCAATGGTATAAAATATTCAAGAGTTCAAATTCAAAGAACAGCTCTGCGAAAGCATATATTTTATATTCAATAATTGCATAAATCATAGTCCAATGAATAATGCAATAATACTCATCCTAGGGCCAGTTGTGTTCAATCAAACCTTTATTGAACTTTTTGATCAAAGAATATATGACGAGTATAATAGCCACCACATTTCACTACTTAACAAAAGAGCTTCATCAGGATTGTAAATTACAAACAAAAGGCAAAGAAATACAAAATATTTATCACAATGTTAAAAAGATATCTTATTGTACATTGCTCAACCTTCACTTTAAAATATGGATATAAGACATATGTCCCAAATTAATCAAGGCACAGTATATCCACTAATTGGAATTAAACAGTGAAGAGAATACACACCACAATAAACAGAACCAATCTATTTTCTTCCGTCATCATTTTGAAAATATATTCCATCTTTCACACGGGTTAAAAAAATGACTGAATTTTCAGAAGAAAAAGACACAAAAATGGCCAAAGAGCATATACATTATTAGATTATCAAAGTATTCTCTTCATAGAACAGTTTTATACACTGGACATTACCTTTACAATCATCCCTTATTCCTATTTTGCAGATTACAATTCTATCTTATTCTGTCTCTGAGGTTGTTCTGGGTGCAGTGACTGCCCCAAACTGGATTTTAGTGTTAGATGTGGGAGGACACTAGGATTAGCGTGGATGAAGACTTACATTGTCGGTTCATACTCAATCACTAGTTCATGCCAGGCACAAATGTGTCACCTCCAAGCACCCACTTCTAAATACATCTGGAACATCATAAGAGGACTAAACCTGCTGTTTGAGACCTGAGAAGATCACTTAAGGATTGGGCATGCTCTTCCTTTTCTGTGTACGAAATAGAAGTGGACCCTAATGGTCATAATGTTAAAGTCATTTTAAACCTATAGGGGCACAACAAGCTACAAGAGGCTTTTGTCTGCAACTACCCAGCTGACCACTGGCTAATGGACCTGGACTGGACTGTCCTGTTGGCCTCTGCCTGCCACCCTGTAACTTTCTAAGTGTCTTCCCTGAGGTTCTGGGGGCTATAGAAGTGTACTCCTGTGCTGGACCGGGCCTTAAGGACTAAAGTCAGCAGGTAAAATGTTTCATGAGGATGAAGCTGGTCAATGTATCTTACCCGCGCTTCATTTCTGTCAGTATCAAATTGTGCCAAGGTCATCTTCTATTTTGTCCATTCACTGTCATTGGCACTTTGTGCTTCTTGGCACTGTTTCTACTTAAAACTTGAAAAAGTCATATTTCTTGTTCCCCTTATTAGATTTTTCTCAGTTTGGTGCCCTTTTGTTTATTAATTTGTATTACTCTTTGTTTCTAATTTGTTTTGGGATTTTTAATGTTTTGTATTCTGACTTTATTGCTGTTTTAGTACTGCATAAATACTTATGCATTGCCTCTAAGTTAAGCTTCTCTGCTCTGTGCCATAGTTACTAAGAGGTTGAACTCAGGTTTATTTAGTGACTTTAGTGATTCACCCTGACGAGGACTGTGAATATTACATGAGATGGCTACTTGCGTTCCTCAGCTAAATCTACTTGTCCTCTATAACTAATGACCCAATTTCTTACACCTGGCATGCTAGAAATGTGTACTATTTGCCTGAAAACAATGCACACTGTTAGCCTGGTAAGGATATTTTATTTTGGATACTTGTCCCTCAACCACAATAAGTGTTATGCATCATAATAGGTCCCACTCCCCACCCCACCGAGGATTGTCTACAGTTGACTTAACTACAGTATTCTTCACTGTAGGACAATGTTACACACCAGAAGGATGAACAACAGGTCGTTCCTTATGTTTATATCTATATGCTTCCTGCCTATTAAGCCTGTGTGGTGAAAGCCAATTCTTCAGATGATGTGTCCTGGATATACCGACTATACCTACCTTACTTGAAAGGCTGTGTGTTAAAAGGTGCCTACTGTGACAAAAATTATTTTACTGCTATACTTACATGCCCTTTAGACTACACTTATCTTCAACCTTGGGACAACCTCTAAGAAGATTCAGTGAAATCAGCAATGCACTCAGTAGGTAATCGAACTCTAACCCAGATGTTCAACCAAAAAATCACCACATGTTTGCTACATTGTGTGAGCACAATTATTGCCCTACTCACTTTTTGTGGGTAGTGCAATACACCCATTCTTGATGCATTATCTCTTTATCTTTAGGATTATCACAATGTTGTGAAGTTGCATGATCTGTGGCTCTGAGGTGCAAACAACATACTGTCATTGGGACAAGGATTAGAGGTGAAGGAAGGGATAGTCAAAGACCTTAGGCCCATATTTATACTTTTTGATTCAAACAAGCGCCGGCGCTGGTTTGCGTTAAAAAATTTACCGACGGCTAACGCCATTCCTACGCACCATGCGGGTGCCTTATTTGAGGATTGACGTTAGCCAGCGCTGTGGGCTGGTCAGAGTCAAAAAAATTACTCAAACCAGACAGCGCCGGCTTGGGGGAAAATGGGGGTTGTGTGTCAAAAAATGGTGCAAGTCAGGTTTGAGTAAAAAATGATGGCTCAACCGGACTTGCGCCATTTTTTGACACACAACCCCCATTGAAATGACTCCTGTCTTAGCAAAGACAGGAGTCATGCCCCCTTGCCCAATGGGCATGGCCATTGGGCACAGTGGCATGTAGGGGGGCCCAAATTAGGCCCTATGCCACTTTAAAAAATAAAATAATAATACTTACCTCAACTTACCTGGAATGGGTCCCCCCATCCATAGGTGTCATCCTGGGGTGGATGAGGGTGGCTTGGGGTGTCCCTGGGGGCAGGGAAGGGCACCTGTGAACTGCTTCCATGGTCTGAGACCATGGAAGCGAGCCCACAGATCCCTTAACACCTGCCCTCACCCAGGTGTTAAAGGCGTGTGCTGGAATTAGTTGTGTAAAGACTTATTATGCATGTTAACTAATCAACCCTTAATGATATTCCCTGGGTGCACCAGAAAAGCTCACAATAATTCTTATGGGTGGTGTGCTGAATCATTATGATATATGCGTTGTGAAATGTAATCGCCATGTTTAGATGTGGCTATCTCTGCTAGTGGTCATAAAAATCCCCAACTGTGCTGCCGTAGTTATTAGACTTAAGAAGGATTATAACTCGCCCTTTCCTAGTCACTGGTCATAATGTTTTTCTTTAAGAAAGTGCTATTGATCTCCATGCGCACTGGTCGCTGTTTTGGAGAGGGATACTAATGGTTGCAAATTAAGATGACACTGTGAAGTTGCGTCAACAATGTTATTAATCTCAAGGAAGAATCATAATCCTCCAATTATTAACATCCTTTTTGTTACAACTCACATGTAATTCTGTTTACAGGACATAACTGTCCTATAATGCCACGGTTTGTGGATACCCTCTGAATGTCATGAGGTGACCACAGCTACGTTGGTTTACTCCACTGGTCAACAGATTTGGGGGCCACATGTAAAAAGCTTTTTTGCATTCGCAAATAGCACGATTCACAAAATCGGGCCGTTTGTGAATGAAATAAGGCATTTTTCAATATACAAAGGCCCAATTTGCAATTCAGTAACCTATTACAGAATCGCAAATTGAGTTTCCAAGTAGGTATTAGGAAGAGGCATGTTTATGGTGAATCGCAGCAGTATGTGTGAAAAGTTTGCGACCGAAATGCAATCTAAAAACATTTGCATTTTACCATCAACTTCGAGTTGGTGGTAACTCATTCTCAAATGGAAAGGGGTCGCCTAGAGACCCTATCCCTTTTGAGAATGGTTGTAAATTTATTTAAGAGCAGGCAGTGGTCCTAAGAGTAGTCCTAAAACTTTGCATTTTTCTTTCTGAAACACATCCCATTTTCCTTTGAGGGAAACGGGCTGCATTAAATAAAAATAAAAAACAATTGTTTATTTAAAAGCAATCATATACATGGTGGTCTTCTGACCCCAGCAGGCCACCATCCCTGTGATTTCTACGATTCCCAATAGGTCACAAAGTGAAACTTACCTCAGGAATATTAATGCAATAGGTCTATTTGCGAACCACTAGAAATCACAGAAAGTGTAAAGCACACTTTCGGACATGGGTGTTTGCAATTACCAAATAGTGAAGTACAAAAAATCGCTATTTGGTAATTGCAAACCTGACCCTACATACATGTGGCCCTTGGTTCCTTGGGATATCGTCATTCAAGCTGCATGTGAAAGATCCAACATTGTTCTTCCTTCAGAAGGATCTTACAAAGATAACATTACGTTTTGGGCCAATTTTTTCAATGACTACCCACTTTATAACATTCTCCGGGTAGTACTGTTCAATGACTTGAATGCTCAACATAGTGGTCTACATTTGATAATGCTCCAGCGTTCCAAAATAATGGGCCTGTGCTTCCTGGGTTCAAGCCATTATAATGCATGTTATAGGGGCACCTAATCATATATAACACTTTTGCAGTTACCAATTACTCTTATTTATCAGACAGTTTTAGGCTTAAATCTCACTTGTGGCTTTTTTGGATAAATTGGCAAATTCTATGATTTCCACTTCTGAACTTGCCCTTTCATTTATTTTAAATTGTTTAAAATTGTCATAGGGTTATAAGGAACAAACTGTAGCTGGGTTGACCTTGTGCATTTTTGATCTCCGGGGTTTCCACAGCATAATCAGTAAGCTCTGCTGCCAATTCACCAGCTCAGTGAATGGGATTGTGCTATGTCCACACACTTCACCCACCAGAGCCCAACACTGAGTGGGAGCCTATCCCAATTTACAAGCTGTTGACTCTGAAGCATGCCACCTGGTGAGGGTCAGAGTCCAGCGTTCTAATTATATTACAGCCTTCCAATTATATCATCCTAACCAGGTGTCCAATGTGCATTGCTTGCTGGCACCTAGTACACATTTCTAACTCACCATGTTTGTTCATTTCTTATAGTGTTCAATTGACATTACAGTGTGACAATTCATAATATGGACAGGAATTTAGGAAGATGCCAATAACTTTGTGTTACGGTTCGATGCCAATTTCTTATGCTCCTCATCCCTGTGGGTCTTTCAGAGTGTACTTATGTTTACAGCTGCGTCCCTCCACCAGCAGAAATCTCGAGGTCACTCAAGGTGTAGTTACAGAGGTATAATGTAATCTTGTACATTTGCCCACTGCAAAAATTAGCAGACAGTGTAATTAGAACTTGGTGTTCCCATGAGACACGGGAATTAAGGGGTCTCATGTGAATACCAACTCTTTGTGGTCATTTTTGCTTCCCAGACACTAAAGGCCGTAACCTGTACTAGATGCCTTGCAAGGCAATCGAGAAAATCAAGATACAAGATATTTGCTTTGGGTCTGGAAATGACACGTGCATGTCAGATATCAAGCAATTTCTTGGAAAGATCCAAAGACCTTTATCTCCTATATTCCAGCTAAGATGGCCTGAATCCATGGATGTAAGCAACCACAGATTTATGCCAATTTTTAAACATTTTTTGCGCCGCATTTGTGTCATTTTTTGACGCGAAAACTACACAAACTTAAAAAATACAATTATATTTTGTAAGTTTACGCCGCTTTCGCGTCAAACAATCACGCAAATGCGGTGCAAAAAAGTATAAATATGGGCCTTAGTCCTTTTTGTGATAATAGGAATGCACACCGGAATTTAATCCTAACGAACACTGGGATTTAAATAAACATGGGAGCTTAAACCTAGAGAAAAATGGATTTTAAATCTAAAAGCACATTGAATCTAAATTGATATTTGAATAAACAACTAACCAACCTGCACTATCTTTACAGGCTCTAACTTGTTATGTAGCAGGTTTACTAAAGGAGTTAGCGCCCAAGCAATACTCTTTTGTGAAGGCACTACTAAAACGTGAAGCAACAGGCTATGCACTTATCTTGAGCTTTAGGTCGAGTAGATTTCACTTGTAAAACAAAGGGCAAAAAAATAAATAAGATATTAAACTAATAGAAAACTATTTGATTTCAAATTAAAGACTATTGTAAGATGAGCTATTAATTTTGGTTCTGATCCACAAAGCCACTTTGCATTTGCAAAGCCTGTGATTCACACAATTAAAGATTTTGCAATCACAAAATCGCTATTTCTTACCTACGAACCCCATTTTCAAATTAGATAACTGTTTAGAAACCCATCATAAGTCGCTAGTTGGAAGGGCAGCAGTTAGGGCTTCCATTCCAGATTGTGAGTCCCTAAGACGTTAAGGCGTGTATCGATGTTTTGCAACTGTGATCCAGTCACAGAGCATTGGAAATTTACTGACTCCCAAGCTGGGGTGGTAAAACATACACAAAAGTGAAGGCATTCATTTGAGGCCCTTTCCTTTTTGTGAACATAAGGGTAAAGTTTGTTGGGGGGCACACAGGGGTAGGGGGACCCCAACAGGCCATCATACCTTTGATGGCATATAATCGTAGCGAGTCGCAACTCACAAGATGCATATTGATGAGGTAGGTCAGATTGCTCTGCACCATGAGTCGGAATTATGTGAGCCAACCTATTATTACAAAATTGTTTTCCGTTCACAAAATTTCAGGGTACAGTTTGCGACCACTTTTTACAAATGTAAATTTCGTCCTTCAGCCCTTTGCCTCTGAAATGCCGAGCAGCAGCAAAAGCTGATATGCAATATCACTCGAAAGAGAAAGAACAAGGAAAACAAAGAAGAAGTATAGACAATTTTAAGCATTGCTTGATTTCAATGGCAGTAGAAATGGCAGGATCTGTGATGTCAACTGTTTATGATCTTTAAAAGTAGTCGTAGGTTCAGGACCAGTGAACACTGGAGCTGAGTGTGCAGAACCAGTTGATAGACGTTCATATTCTCTGTCTCTCTCTTTCATTCCCCTTTTCCCTAGAAATAATTTCTGACCAGTGTGTATGTTTCATCTGCACGCTGGGTGGTCTTGGCACAAAGCGTGAAATTCATGGTTCCTTTCGGACTTGATTGTACAGATTAGTGAACCCGACAATTTGTTGACTGGATAAATGCATGTGACCTTCATTTGAAATTTATAAGCAATATGAGCAGAAACAACCATCATTTTTGATCAATGACCATTGCAGAAAATGGCAAGTTAGCCACAGAGGTCTATCAAAAATGGCAGATTGCCATGCCCTTGATAGTATGATAGCTATCATCCGAAGGCATTGAGAGATAGCTGACCATAAGTCCAGTTTCTAAGGATTATGATTAAAGGTTCTCGCTTCAACAGAATTAATGATCATGGAGAGAAGCTTGCATAGAAGTGCACCAAGAACAACAATAGGAACACTCTATTTAGTTCCCATGAAAAAACCTATGGCAAATCACACGCATCACACATGTTAACAAATGAAAAGAAACACCACCCCAGCAATAGGGTCTGCTACCAGGAACTGGTCATTTCACTTGTGGCATCTGTGGTACATACAAATACACAACAACATCTATTGTACCTAGGGATATAAGGAATTATACCTAACTTTCTATACTGACAGTAATAGTGATCATAACATATACATGATTACATTACATGCACTTTATCATATGTCGGGATGACCACGGGAAAGATGAAAACACGTATTTTGTAGTGCAGGAGCACAATTAGGTGCAAGCATGGTGCTACAAAAATGACCACCTATTCAGTAGAGTTAGAGTAATGGCACTCAGAGGATGACATAAGATGGATACTACTGGAGAAGATACAGCTGGGTCCACACCTCATAAAGCAAGGGAGATCCTGTTAAATATGAAACAACCCTGGATATACAAACTATCTGTCGACATATAAGGCCTGAACGATGCTATTACTTATCACCATGTACCTGAGGTGCTACCTTCCTTATATTTCTTTTGAAAACAAATCTGGGTTCTACAAGGAAATCCTGTTCAAGTGACTAAACTAAACTAGCAGACCCAAAAACATAAGAGCTACAGGTTCACATTTACTAAGCATCTCAACAATAGTTCATTGGCACCAGGTTCATTAACAACTGTGCACCAGTCTGCATATTATAACTCTTGAGAATTTTATCCTGGGGGTTACAATTCCAACAACTATGAAAAGAGCAGCATTTGATTGCTAAAAAACAAGATGCCCGTAGGTGTATTCCCATTATGATATAAACTAAACATATACCAATGACTGGTCTCCATATCTAGGTTGGCACTTCGGTCATGTTTATATGCCCCTAGAACCACATTTGTGACATTTATATTGACACAAATGTGGCGTTAAGGTGGCATTTCATATACGCCATATTTACAAAGTGGTGCAATGCATGCATTGCGCCACTTTGTAAACCTTTGCGCCACATTATACCTGCACTAGGCATAATGTATGTAAGGGGGCATTCCCCCGTTAGGGGGGGCTGAAAAATGGCGTAAGGAAATCTAAGAGATTTCCTTGCACCATTTATTTCGGCACTTTTAATGCCTGCTCACAGCAGTCGTTAAAAGGTGGCATACCTATATTTATAATGGGCCCTTATGGATTCTGTAGGAGTAGCGCCAACATCTTAGCGCTACTCCTGCAGAGGACATCAATAGCATCAAGAAAAATTACGCTATTGCCCCCTACCCTGCACCACGGCACACGCATGGTGGCGCTAGGCGGGTTCTATGGGGGCACTAGGAGGCGCAAGGAAAGTGGCACTGCACCTAGTGCAGCGCCACTTTCCTTAAATTTGCCCCTTAGTCTCTTATAGCACACTGGTAAGTGAGTTCGGCTGCCAGTTGCCCAACTAATGCACAGATTTCCAACAAAACAGTAACTAGCACATGTGTATGATTAACAGACTGAGGAGACTACAAGGTTCTAATCCCAAAATGGTGGAGTAAGGTTTGCGGACTAGACCTCAGGCTTGCACCACATGGCCTCATGCACGTGCTTATGCATAAATGTGCTTCACCGGCTGTTGCCAGCTTTAGATGAGAAGGGATCAGATAGGTGCAATCGCACTATCTCCTCCATGGAAAGCAAATGGTTCTTGGGGCTAAAAGATAAAAATACATGATACACGCCCTGTCTCTTGCATTTCCCTGATGACAGTCACCATGGTAACCATCATGTATCAACACAGCCTACAGGAGCTATAGGTAAAAGAGGCCACTGCCTCTGTGAAGCTACAAAAACTCCCAGGGTCGGGTTAGTCAGGCATGGAAAATAGTGCGACATGCTGCTATTTGCTGTTACCTTTCAATTGTAATTAGACCAGATTATACAAATATCACAGTGGTGTTGTGAACCCCCTGCTTTTACAGCTTAAGTCGGGGTTCCCACTGGCCCAGGCGGCCTGATAAACTGGGTCTCATCAACATGTTTATTCATTGTATTAACTTATTCGTTCCGTAGGTATGCAGACAAATCCTCACAAAGGGCTCCAGGACGGTGCTGAGGAGTGGGAGGTAGGGGCTGCTATGTGAACTGGGAGACAGAAAGAAATTATGAACCTATCGAAAAAGGCCGGAGAGCAGCAAACAGGGGAGGCATATGTACAAGTGGCTTGCATCGCCGGTGCGTCACTTTTTGTGATACACCGGCAGTGCAGGTCCATATCTACAAGGCCGCGCAAAGCCACTTTGCAAGGCTTTTCATGGCCTTGTAGATATGGAGTAAGGCAATGAAGGGCCAGTTGCTGCGTTGCCTTACTTTGCTTCAAAGGGGCGTTCCATTGGTGTTGCGGTGTGTGTTCCCATATAACATCCATGGATTTTGACACATTCCCAGATTTCACCCCTGGGGTTGGGTGAGGGCGTCACAATGAGGAGGATTATCTTTATTTCTCCCCTTTTTTCCTCTATGTGTGCTGCATTTTGCAGCACACTTAGAAAGAGGAAAGCGCCTCTCATGATTGTTTATGTGCAAGAAGGTGTCCCGTTATGCACAAAAACAATAATCTCCTCAACACAGGCTCCCTTGACCATGGTTCAAGGATGCCTGCGTTGGAGCATGGCAGCAATTTGTGCACCAGCGCAGGGGAAAAGGACAGTGATTCCCACGCAACACCCTTGGAACCTGCCGAAATCTGACGCATTCCCAGCTTTCCAAGGCTGGGAATGCGTTCGACTCCTACACCACCTCAGGGGTGGATTTAAAGTAGCGCAATGGGGAGAAATAACATTATTTCTCCCTGGTTTTTCTTCTCTCTATGTGTGCTGCATTCTGCAGCACACATAGGGAGAGGAAAACGCCATTAATGACTGTTTATGTGCAGGAAGGTGTCCATTCCTGCACATAAACAATCATCCCTGCAACGCAGGCATCATTGCACTATGGTTCAAGGGTGCCTGTGTAGAAGCTAGGAAGCAGTTTCTGCACCTGTGCTGAGGAGAGTAGGGGATGCTTTGTATTTCTGTAACCATGATGCATCCCTGCTCTTGCAAAATGTCACAGTGTGGTACAGCAAGATGGATTGCAGCGCCATGCTGCGTAATTGCTTCGTAAATGCGGCCCTGAGTGAGTGCAAGAGAGACAGAAAAGAAAGATGGTAGACACTGGAAAGGAAAAAATGGAGAATTAAAGTAGGAAGATGTGGGGGAAGGAAGGAAAGGTTGAAGGAAACATGGAAAAAGGGAAGGTTGGAAGAAAGGTTGGTTAAAAAGAGCAATGGAAGGAAGAGTTAATGGAAGAAGAAAGGATGGATGGGCAGGGGGTCCAAGAATGCTTTAAAGAATTGATTAGTTTGTGAATGGAAGAATGGATGAAAGAGTGAAAGGATGGATATGAGTGTATGAATGGATTGATGTGTGAACAGAATGGTCATTTAATGGATGGATAGGTGAAAGAAAGAAAGGGTGGATAGAATAATGAAGTATGGAAGAATGGAAAAAATGGTGGCTGGGTGGGTGAAACGATGAATGTGTGAACAGCTGGATGAATGGAATGGTGAAAAAATGGACTGTAGTATTAAGGAATAGAGAAATGGAAGAATGGATGGGTGGAGGGAAGGATTTTAGAGGGAATGGATAGATAGATGGATATAAGGGTGAACCAAATCCTTCTAGGAAGGGTCAGACTTTCTTGTTTAACCTACTCGGTATCATTAGAGGTTTGGTTAAAAGTGGGGGACATTTTAATTTCCTGGCTACTCCTTGCAGATACCCTACACATTGCAAGCTGTTCCCAAAGGGTTTGACAGTAACTGCCAAAGCTTTGTCTGTGCATAGTTCTGTGATGGATTCTTAGCAACCAGAGAGGGTAAAATGTGACAACTGATCATTTGGCTGGTAATATTGACTGAAAATCCTCCTCTGAGAGGCTGGTTCCCTTTACACGACCAGCCTTCTGTGGGGTTTGTGTGTATATAGGACGAACATATTTTACGGCTCTTTACCGTAGGTCATAAGACTTAAGCCTTCATTACGAGTCTAGTGGTCCTAGGACTGCCAGACTCGCCTTGGTGGTCGGACCACCTCAAATGCGGCAGTCCGGCCTCCACCATATCACTGTGGTAAATGCGCCATGGTTGGACCGCCAGCATTGACACTTTTTGCCGGCCAACAGCCTGGCGGTGCCAGCGGTCTTAGTCTGCGAGGGCAGCGCTGCTTGCAGTGCTGGCCTGTGGATCACGAGTCCCCTTTCCACCAGCTTTTTACATGGTGGTTGCACTGCCATGTAAAAGCTGGCGAAGACGAAGTGCCGGGGGCCCCTGCACTGGCCATGCACTTGGCATGGGTATGGCAGGGGGCCCCCATGGACAGCCCTGTCATGCTTTTCACTGTTTGCTTAGCAGGTAGTGAAAAGCGCAAAGGGTGCTGCTGCACCCGACGCACCGCAACATTGCCGCCGGCCCACTTCCGAGCTGGCAGCAATGTTGTGGGCTGTTTCCCGCTGGGCCAGCAGGTGGAAACTCTGTAATATGGGCTGCGGGAAGGAGACTGCACTGGTGGTCTCCTGAACGCGGGAGTTTGGCGGGTGGCATTTTCCACCCGCCAATCTTGTAATAAAGGCTTGATCCTTAGAAAGTAGGGACTCTATGCTCCCCCATAGAAATGTTCAGTGCACTAGGGTTATTTTTAGGATCGCAGGCATTTTCAAACCTGTCCACTCCTGTTCACCCTCCATCAGATGCAGTCAAAGCAATCGTAGTTTATCAGTTACGTTATGTTATGTTATATTAATTTGTATAGCGCATGGCTGTCCTAAAGTTTCCTGGCGCTTGCGGTAGTGATCTCTCTAAGATAGGTGTTGAAGGCCTTTACACACAGGAGTTAAAACAACCAGGTCTTTAAGAGACGATGAAAACTTAATTCATCTCTGGTCTGCCGCAGGGAAATGGGGAGTGAATTCCAAAGTTTGGCACCCAGGAAAGCCATGGACTTGCCACTCCACTTGGTCTTCTTTGTTCTGGGAATAACTGCTAGGGCTGCAGATGATGACCTGAGGTGTCTACTCGTCTTATAGAAGCTCGCTAAAGAGTACAGTAAGGGAGGGCCCTTTGCATGAACGATTCAGTGAAGGTAGCAGAGCGTCTAGAACTTAATTCGTAGCTCTATCAGCAGCCAATGCAAGGCCGCAAGGGCAGATTTGGCCGATGATGTTTAGGCAAGTTAAATAAAAGACGGGCCGCCGCGTTTTGTAGCACCTGGAGTCTTTTTAGCACATATTTGCGGGAACCCAGAAACAGGGCATTTCCATAGTCTATACGGGAACTAATGAGCGCCTGGACTATGAGCCTTTTTGCAAGGAAAGGGAGAATTTTAAAGACTTTCCGAAGAAGTCTAAAAATACCGACACAGGTGGAAGATATTTTCTTTGCCTGCACCTCCATTGTCAAGCAGGGGTCTAGCCATACCCTCAGGCTCTTGATCTGGTTATTCGGGGCTGGGAGATCTCCTAAACAATCAAGTATCATGGCTGCTTGAAGCAAGGGGGAGGGGTGTCCCATTATCATTACCTCCGTTTTGTCCCCATTCAGCTTTAGCTTGCTTTCCTCCATCCAGTTGGACACTGCCTGTAAGCAGGGACCCAGGTGCGCTGTGAGAGAGTTATGGGAGGGAGAGAAGGATACCACGAGCTGCGTATCATCAGCATATGATACTAATGACAGCCCAAAGGATTCCACTATTCTGGCCAGCGGGATCATATAAACATTAAAAAGTGTGGGGCTGAGAGAGGAACCTTGCGGTACTCCCCATAGACTTTCCAAACTGTCCAATAGAAAAGAGCGATCGAGGACTTGGAAAGTTATCAGTGACCTGTTAGTTTTGATGCATTGACAGAGACATGTGTTAGCTCTTTGAACTGGCAAGAATCATGTTGACACTAGGAAGTGGAGGGTCATAACTATCCCCTTGGTTTTATGGTAGCCAATAGGAGACACAGATAAAAAAGCAAGTATTTGTAATGCATTGGATCTTGCGTTTGCTCAAGTTAGAGCTATTAGCATTGTAAATTCCTAACTGGACTTTTCTTGCCACATAAATTGAAAATGAAAAGTAAAACAGGTGACACAAGCAAGGCAATTCAAAGCGCCACTGCCGCCATGAGCGTGAGTACAAAGGAGAGACACAAAAGGAAAAAGAAGTTCTCTCACAGTCAAACGTATCACAAAAACACAATTATCCATGTTTGAGGGTCGATGGCCAAGGCGGTAACAAAACTGCCCCAAGGAGGGACAAACGTAAAGCATTTACCAATGATAACAAAAGATTTTTGAAAGGCAAGCCCATGAACGAGTGATAGTGATGAGCATGGGGTGGGCGTGGTTAAAAGCACACATGTAGATTACAACATGTCAGAGTGCTTGCAGACTCAACCAATTTAATTTTAACTCAGGCTTTTTTACAGAAAAGGTTCCACTATATCATTAGTATTCAAGAGGCTGCAAGATAAGTGTACTCCAAAAATCACTGCTTGTATACATCAAGTTGAATACAGGGCTGACTCTAAACTGACAGAGAGTTCAGACTAATTGCTTAACAAACCTATTAATTAAGGCAGTCTAAGTAATTTACCAACCATAAAATAATTAGGGACCCATATACGTTACTAGCGACAGGGTGTCTAGTTTTATTTGTATCAGTATTGGTCATCTTTATATTTGACATGCCAATTTATTCAATTTAACTGTACCTATACAATGAATTTATTTCTTTTGAATAATTCAATGCATTATTCTTAATTTAAAAAAATGTAAAGACAAGGTGGACACATCCCCATCAATGTGGCACTGGGGGTTAAGACAATCTTCTTTCTGCAAAAAAAGAAGGAACAATTAAACTCTTCCCACCAATATGGCAATGCATTGCAATGAATAGTCTGTGAACATCATTATTAAGGAATAGCAGTGCTTAATTTGAGCTGGTATTTGCAGTGCTTGGCATCAGCACTTATTTATAAACACCAGCATTTATTTATGACAGTCTACCAGACGGTGGCACTGTCTGTATATTTGTTTAGCACAGCTCATCAACAATGTATTCGATATACCTATAAAAGATTTGGGTCCAGGCTATATTTACAGTATTAGGTGACTTTGAATAGCATTTGACAGTGATTGCATTACAAACTGAGCACTGAAGACTAGGTTTGGCTGAACACATCCGTCATACATCAACTGTAAGTCACTAAGCTCTGATTCTCTAGGCACGAAGTCATGCATCCATGGAGGCTCTTCAAGCCTAAATGTGCATAAATCTGTCAATTTCGGCATCTCTGTGCAAACGAAAGCTGCAGGGAACATTTAAGGCTAAGGGCCTGATTTAGAGTTTAGCGGACGGGTTATGGCGTCACAAACGAGACAGATATCCAGTCCGCAATATTCTGATATACATAGGATATTATGGAATCGTAATACAGCGAACGGGATATAGATCACGTTTGTGACAGAGTGGCCCCATTCGCCAAACTCTAAATCAGACCCTATTTCAGTAAAATGAGAGGGTGAAATGGGATTCAGAGGTTAAATATGCCCATGGTAAGGTGATGCCGGACATTTTAGCTATACATGTGCATGGGAAGGCAGCCATGTTTATGCGAAATAAAACAGCTGAGGCCAAACAAAGTCAGTGAGAGGCAGCACTGTACATTGGAGGCTAAATCTACATGCAGGAGGCTTTAAGGGTGTTTAAAGCTAAGCGCGAGCACAGAAAGACCTCATGGGGCATTTGAACCTAGACCTGTGCATGGATACATCTAGTTTCATACATTCCTGAACATTGTGAAACTGTAAACAGTGCTACCAGTATTAAGCAGCAGCAGAAACCTAAATTATGCATAAAGGTTGACTAAATTATACGGCAAGAAATGACACATTCCGTGGTGTAATGCAAAACACTTTAAATTAGTATTACTTCCTTATTTTATTTTTACACATGTTAATACTGTCTAGCACCAGTTTAACCCACAAATACAGGAATAAGCAACTGAACAGCCAACCTTTTGCCATAGGCCTTCTGCTGCACGTAAACATGTTTTGCAGCGTTGGTAGTTTCAGCTAGAAACTAAAATGTTTTTGTTAAAAGCTGAAAACTATACATTAAATGTTTAAGAAGTACATGTAGCAAATCCATAATTATGTGGAAAACCCAAATTCACATAATTCCAGTTGCCCTGTCTACAACTTATAAGGGATCGTGTCCGTATAAGTGGGCATGTGTCTGATTTGAGACTGTGGATATGTATTTGGCGTTTGTGCCTGTACCTTCAGAGACGATGGGTCTGTTTTGGACACAGCATGGCAGTACCTTATACAACATAAGGGTGGATATTAAACTAAGCTTCCTGCTTAATTGGCTTATTTTATTTTAGTTACTTTATCAATCTTGCACTTATTATCGCTTTTTTCCGTGATGTAAGGGCTGGGGATGATATGTACAGAAGTCAATTAAGATAAATGACATAGCACCTCAAATGAAAGGTAGTTAGACTTGTGAAAGGAGCTGGTGCGGGGTCTCATTCATTGTTTTTTTTAAATATCTTCATTGTATTTTCTTCATAACAAAATTGACACTAATAGAGTCCATTACAATTTAATATGTTTCTCAATGCAGTCCTGGACATAGTAGTTTCATAGTCACAGCTTCAATTGTGAGACATGCAGCATAGTTTTTACACATATTCAACACTGATCCTTGTAGGTAATCAGTCAGGGAACCCCTGATATGGAGCCCATGGTCGTTCTAACCTATCAGCCAACAAATTCTGGTTGCTGTCTTGTGTGTAGGGGACTGTTCCCGGCCCATAGTGTACCCTCCACCAACTCCTTACTCTCTTGAATTTGTGGGAACAACCTCTGTTGCGGTATACAACTTTTTCTGCTGCATATACATCTCCATACCTGTCCGCCATTCATGTATGTTGGACGTCTCATTCGTCCCCATTGCCTGGAAGGGTCTCTCTTTGCCAATACCAGGCCTAGTGTGTGAAAAAGAAGTTTACTTTGTGGGATGTTTATGTCTTTCAGGATTCCTAGCAGTACGAACTTCTGGCCTAGAGGGATTGCCGTTTCCAGTACTGCCGTCAATTCTTGGGTTAGCGCAATCAAGTATGTCTGGACTTTGGGACAATCCCAGAGAGTATGTAGGAAAGTACTGTCTTGTGTCGTACAGCTCAGGCACAGTGGTGAGGTGGACCTTCCCATGCGGTGTAGTTTTTGCCTACAGAATAGATCCTGTGGAAGACCTTGAATTGGGTTAGTCGTAAGCGTGCTTTGGTGGCAACCTCACGATGGTGCATGAGCGCAGCTTCCCAGTCTAAATCATCTAATTCCCCTAAGTCATGTTCCCATCTAGCTCGTAGAGTGACCAGATTGTCAGGCATGTTGTTGTTAAAAGTTTTGTACGTGCAGGAGACTGCGCCCCTTCCTAATCTTTCCATTAGCAACCATCCTTCCAGTGGGACGTATTCGGGGATTTAAACATCTGTCAACCCTTGTGCCTGCCATGCATGGTGCAGTTGTGCGTATTTCAGAAGTTGGGACTGGTGCATTTTGCATTCTTGTTGCAGAGCCAATAAGAGCAGAATGTCTCCCTTCTCCAGGATATCCCCTTCTGTTGAGATCCCTATTGCCCATGCCACAAAACCCCGTAGTTTTGCAAGTTCCTGTAGCCATGTCGCCTTTCTTACAGGTGTCTCCCTGGTGATTTTGTGTGTCTATCCAAGCATTCTGGTGGCATTACACCAAGCCAAGTATGTGATATGTGTAGCTCGAGGGAGGCCATGTAGGCCTGGCCCTCCATAGAGGTAATAGAGATGTGATTTCTGGCCCAGAAGTTCCCTCTCTAGACAGTATGTTGGGTGGTCATTTAGGGTGTGAATCCAGTCGTTTATAACAATCAAGTGTGTTGCCAAATAGTATCTTTCTATGTCCGGGGGGGCTAGTCTTCCGTTATAGGGGTTATGCTGTAGTGTCTTAAATATTATATGTGGGTGGCCACCTGCCCAGAGGAATACACGCAGTTCAGTGTTTATTTTGGTAAAATGTGTCCCGGGAATCGGGTGATATGTGTTTTGTAATGTGTAGAACAGCAAAAGGGCTGTAGGGCCCATTAAAATAAGGGTCAGTTTCTCCCACCACTTCGCATCATCTTGAAAGTTTGAAAGGACTCTGCCCACGTTTCGGGTAGCGCAAAGGTCTTTCTTGGCTGTCAGGAAAATAACTAGGTATTTGAAACCATCTGTGGTAGCCCCTAGGCCCTGTGGAGTCGGTGGGGTGTTGCATAGCTTCTTTGGGGAGCATACGACTGATATGTCTCAGGTGATTTTGTGGCCTAAATGATCTCCATATTCCTGTATGGTTTAAAAGAGTGGTGGGATGGTATGGGCAGGGTCTGTGATATAAAGGAGTACGTTGTCCGGCCGCACATAGTGGATTTTTTTCCTCAATGCCATCCCCGTTTTCGGTTTGGAAGCCATAAATGTCTGGGTGGTTTCGGACCTTGTTAGTTAGCACATCCAGTGTGAGGGCAAAGAGAAGAGGAGACCAAGGGCATCCCTGCCTAGTGCTCCTTGCTATTGGAACCTTGCTAGAAGTTAGTCCATTAACTTTGACGGTCGCTACTAGGTCATGGTATAAAAGCGCAATCCAGTGTCTGAATTTGGGGCTGATGCTGAATTTGCATAGAGTCTGTTCAAGCAAGGGCCAGTGGACAGCATTAAAGGCCTTTTTGGCAGCGTCTCATTCATTGTTCTTCACTCTCCATAGCAACATAAACAGCTCGAACAAAAGTTTACTTTTAAAGAGCTCCAAGGGTACTAGTTTGGAGTGGCTTCTTCAATTTTTTGTGCTGAAACATTGCTGGTCTCAAAGATAAGGTTCACAATCCAGCCTGGCTAACACTTGATTGCCCACCATGATTATGTTGTACTGAAGGAACCTTGGGAAACAACTGTGATTTCCTGCCCTGGTTTTAGCTAAGCTAGCGCTTCTTTTATGTTTGGTTAGTGTGGGGTCTAATACCGAGGCAAATGCGAATTGGGAAATTATTATGAATTGCCGGAATTTAGACAAGGGCCTCTCCATCCCGTGGCTTCCCCATGTAAGCAAAGCCTATGAAGCACTGGATTTACTAATTTTGTTTCATTTGCCACTCACAATTATGATATCTGTTAAGAAGAAGGTGAAGTAATCGTTTGAAAGTTTCTGTCACTCCTAGAGACTTGAAAATTAAATGAATACGAGGACTGTAAAAATGTATTGTAGTTTTCGTGAACTGGAGGACTATGGGGGTTATTACAACTTTGGAGGAGGTGTTAATCCGTCCCAAAAGTGACGGTAAAGTGACGGATATACCACCAGCCGTATTACGAGTCCATTATATCCTATGGAACTCGTAATACGGCTGGTGGTATATCCGTCACTTTACCGTCACTTTTGGGACGGATTAACACCTCCTCCAAAGTTGTAATAACCCCCAATGTGTTGTATCTCACACTGCCACGATGGGAGTGGTCTCTGCATTTTTACTTTAGGGCTGGCACTGTTGTCAGGCTTCTGAACATCCTGGTGTCGAATGCTCAGGTGGTCTCCACAGAGGTAGCCTGTTCCTGTGATGGTCATTCAGAGCAATCTGAGATGTACCATATGTTCTTTTTGCACCTTTTAGACCATATTTAAAATTATTTATTAAACCAATCTTTGTGATTTAGGAAGTGCAGGGATGCAGTGCTTTACCTCCTGCTTTTAGGTACCCATGAAGTGTGCAACACGGCATTGCCTTGCCTAAAAGCAGCTGTGAGATCTGGGAGAAGGGTGGAGGGTTAGGTGGTGTATTACCTTCTTATTGTGGGGTCACTGGCTGTCGGATTTCCAGACAATGGCAGACTTTGGTTTGAGTGTTTTTTCAGAATTAAGAATGGGGGCTGTTGCTATTAGATTTGTTTTTATTTTATGTATTTTATGTATTGTTTACTGTTTTTTTTTAACTGTTGCTTGTTTATTTTATGTATTTTTATGGTTATTTATGTGCCTAAAACAAGTACTGAATTGAAGTCAATTGAAATGTTTGGATAGTACAAACAAATTCGAGAAAACAGAATCCCAAAAGCACGTGTTGAAAAATAATGGTAAGTTTAGCACTGAAATGTCAAAGACAATTTACTTACCAGACATGAGCACATGAATTCCAAAAAGGTGTCCTGGCGCGTATAGCACACACTTTAAACCTATTTTGCTAGCCAATCATTGCTTAAAAATCCATAACTTTAGGTGTTTCCTTCCTCATCTTGAATCCCTTTAAGAGGTTAGCCAAAGAAAAAGGTACAGTAAGCCTGGTCAAATACTAGGTAAACAATTATCAAATGAAAAAAGGGTACGAGGTAGGGAACATGATTGGAGCAGAGGGAGTCTAAGAAAAAACAGAGGAAGAGAACAAGTGTTTGGTACAGAATTTGTTTAAAGGAAGGATTTCAGCCCTATCAAAATTCATTTTATATCCAGAAGCTTGAAAGAAAGTGAGGATATTTTGAGAAAGGCCTGGTAGTGAAGTTTCAGTATCAGAAATAAAAAATGAATAATTTCGTCAGCACATGCCAAGTTTTAAATTGATGTGTGTCATAATGAAAACCTGAGATTGATGTATTTAATTTATTTTTAGAAAGTAATGGGTGGATCGCAAGAATAAAAAGCAAGGGAGATAAGGGGCAACCTTGCCATATTCTCCTATGAAGAGAGAAGTATTTTGAAGACTTGCCATTGACCAGTACCGAAACCTTAGGAGAGTCATAAAGAACTGAGAATAAAGAAATGGCATGTGAACTAAAACCATGTCATTGTAAGGCTTTAAACATAAAGGGCCAGTTAAATCTATCAAAACACTTTTCTATCTCTATAGTAATTGCTGCAGAGGATAATCTGAATGTGGTGCTTTGATTAAGATATCGAAAAACAATCTTGAATTATCTTGTTCCAATGAACTTTGGTAAGAAAGGCTGGATACATAGAGCAAGGAGTTTAGCAAACATTTTATAATCTACCACACAAGTCTATTTCCTGTGAAAGAATAGAAACATCAGGATGCTTATTACAAAGAATAACAACACAGTGGGGGTGATTCTAACCCTGGCGGTCGGTGTTAAAGCGGCGGCCAACCCGCCAACAGGCTGGCGGTAAAAAATATGGAATTCTGACCCTGGCGGGAACCGCCAACACAGACAGCCACTTTAACACTCCGCCCGCCACGGCGGTACAAACAAACAGCGCGGCGGTCACCGCCAACAGCCAGGCGGCAGACAATGTACCGCCCACCCTATCACAACTCACCAATCCGCCACCTTTTCCGGGGCGGGAGCACCGCCGATAAAAACACGGCGGAAACAGACTACGAACGGGAAAACGCTCACCACTACGCACTCCAGGAGGAAGGAGGACAGCATGGAACCCGAATTAAACATCCTACCTGCTCTCGTCTACCTTCTCATCTACCACGAGTACGAAGTCCGGCGCGGACGACAACGGTGAGTACTGCACCTACGACACACGGGAGGGGGGAGGACGAAAGGTTACGGGCACACACATATGCGACCCCCCTCCACCCCCAACTATGTACACACCAATGCAGAGCAACAAGTCACAGTGACACCACCCAAACACCCCAGAAAAATGCTAGGACATAATCAAATTTGGAATAAATATTTATGTACCAAAAAGGTCCTGAAAAATATCGTACAACCATGAAAGATATTCACAAGAAAACAAATGACATACACATCAGTGCAAAGCCCACACAGGAGACCTGAGTCCTTTGGAGAGAACACTGCAGGGGCATCAGATGTAAAAACTACAGGCACCTCAGGGGGAAGGGAAGGGGGGGGCACCACAGCCACATGAGTCCACGACGCCAGATCCACGAGGAGCCACCATGACCACTGGACCATCCTGGGGAGTGCAAAGCCACAGTCTCTCAATGTCTCTACAGTGGGTGGGCTGCCCACTGGACCATCCTGGGGAGTGCAAAGCCACAGTCTCTCAATGTCTCTACAGTGGGTGGGCTGCCCACTGGACCATCCTGGGGAGTGCAAAGCCACAGTCTCTCAATGTCTCTACAGTGGGTGGGCTGCCCACTGGACAATCCTGGGGAGTGCAAAGCCACAGTCCATCAGCTGGATGACAGTCTCCACTGGTCAAGGAGGAGGCATGGTGGGCACAGTGAACCATAAACAGTGATTGAGACGGCGGTGCCCAGCGGAGCGGTGCTTGAGAAGAAGGGCCCAGCGGAGCGGTGCTTGAGAGGAAGGGCCCAGCGGAGCAGTGCTTGAGAAGAAGGGCCCAGCGGAGCGGTGCTTGAGACGGCGGTGCCCAGCGGAGCGGTGCTTGAGAGGAAGGGCCCAGCGGAGCGGTCCTTGAGACGGCGGTGCCCAGCGGAGCGGTGCTTGAGAAGAAGGGCACAGCGGAGCGGTGCTTGAGACGGCGGTGCCCAGCGGAGCGGTGCTTGAGAGGAAGGGCCCAGCGGAGCGGTGCTTGAGAGGAAGGGCCCAGCGGAGCGGTGCTTGAGAAGAAGGGCCCAGCGGAGCGGTGCTTGAGAAGAAGGGCCCAGCGGAGCGGTGCTTGAGACGGCGGTGCCCAGCGGAGCGGTGCTTGAGAAGAAGGGCCCAGCGGAGCGGTGCTTGAGACGGCGGTGCCCAGCGGAGCGGTGCTTGAGAGGAAGGGCCCAGCGGAGCGGTCCTTGAGACGGCGGTGCCCAGCGGAGCGGTGCTTGAGAAGAAGGGCCCAGCGGAGCGGTGCTTGAGAGGAAGGGCCCAGCGGAGCGGTCCTTGAGACGGCGGTGCCCAGCGGAGCGGTGCTTGAGAAGAAGGGCCCAGCGGAGCGGTGCTTGAGAAGAAGGGCCCTGTTCAGCGGTGCTCTTCTCCACGGCGGGCCCTGTTCAGCGGTGCTCTTCTTCACCGCGGGCCCTGTTCAGCGGTGCTCTCCTCCACGGCGGGCCCTGTTCAGCGGTGCTCTTCTCCACGGCGGGCCCTGTTCAGCGGTGCTCTTCTCCACGGCGGGCCCTGTTCAGCGGTGCTCTTCTTCACCGCGGGCCCTGTTCAGCAGTGCTCTTCTTCACCGCGGGCCCTGTTCAGCGGTGCTCTTCTCCACGGCGGGCCCTGTTCAGCGGTGCTCTTCTCCACGGCGGGCCCTGTTCAGCGGTGCTCTTCTTCACCGCGGGCCCTGTTCAGCGGTGCTCTTCTCCACGGCGGGCCCTGTTCAGCGGTGCTCTTCTCCACGGCGGGCCCTGTTCAGCGGTGCTCTTCTTCACTGCGGGCCCTGTTCAGCGGTGCTCTTCTCCACGGCGGGCCCTGTTCAGCGGTGCTCTTCTCCACGGCGGGCCCTGTTCAGCGGTGCTCTTCTCCACGGCGGGCCCTGTTCAGCGGTGCTCTTCTCCACGGCGGGCCCTGTTCAGCGGTGCTCTTCTTCACCGCGGGCCCTGTTCAGCGGTGCTCTTCTCCACGGCGGGCCCTGTTCAGCGGTGCTCTTCTCCACGGCGGGCCCTGTTCAGCGGTGCTCTTCTTCACCGCGGGCCCTGTTCAGCTGTGCTCATCCAGCAGGTCAAGGGAGCCAGACCTGGCCTGGACTCCCTGCTCAGTCGCCCTCGGACCGTGATGTTTCTGGACCCTTCGGGGACGGACTCCTGGCCTCCTTAGTGTCCTCCTTCCCAGCTGGGATGTGGCATGTGGGGTCCACCTTCTCCGCGCTCCTGCTGCCCTTCCGCTCCTTTGATGGGGCTCTCGGGCCCTTGCCTCCCCTAGATGGTGTGGGTGGTGAAGTGGCCGCACATTGCTCCTTGGGGGCATCCCTGTCGGTCCTCGCACGGCGGCCCTTGTTTTTGCGGGTCCTCTTGCCGGGGGGGGGGGGGCTGGACGTGTCCTTGCTGCTGATCGATGTGTCACTGCTGGCAAAGGGTGGGCTCCAGAACCCATGCACAACAGTGACACCCGAAGCTGGGCTGGTGGTGGCTGCGGTGCTCTTGGGACTCTTTGAAGATGGATGGGGGAGCTCATCAGGGGGAAAGAGGTCAAGGTTAGCCATGAAAAGTTTCTTAGGGCCAAGGTAAAGGGTAGGAGAAGTGGAGATGGAAGTGGAGGTAGAGGAGGTGGTTGTAGGAGAGTCAGGTGTGCTGTCATTGGGTGAAGGTGCTGGTGCTGTAGGCTGTCGTGAGGTGGATGGCTGTTGGGTGGGTGGCTGCCTGCGTTTGTGTGTCTTGGAAGAGGGGGTGACAGACACAGTGGGAGAGGACACAGGGGACGTGTAAATGGCAGTGGGGGTGGTGACTGCACGAGTGTGGACTGTACTGGAGGGTGAGGTGGTGATGGAAGCACTGGCTGATGTTGGGGTGCATGCAGGTGTGAGTGTAGACGTCACAGGGAGGGAGGAGGGAGACGAGGACGAGGGGGACACAGGGGTGGCAGTGGCTGTTGGCATGTCTGCATCTGGGTGTTGCTTGGGTGAGTGTTTGTGGGATCTGTGGTGCTTGTGTTTGGAGGAGCTGCTCTTGGGTGTTGAGGTGTGTGCAGGCTGGTCTGATGGTGTGGATGGGATAGGCTGAGGGACAGGAGACAGAGAAAGGCTGGAGGCAGTAAGAAGAGGGAGGCTGGAAACAGGGACAATGGCTGCCATCAGTGCTGAGGCCAGAGCAGTGAACGCTCGTTGACGGGCAGCCTGACCCGAATGAATGCCCTCCAGGTACGCATTGCTCTGTTGCACCTCCCTTTGCACACCCTGGATGGCATTCAAAAGGGTCGTCTGCCCAACAATGAGCGTCCTTACCAGGTCAATGAGCTCCGCACTGAGGGCAGCAGGGGCAACAGGGGCAGGGGCTGAGGTGCCTGGGGCGAAGGAGACGCGCGCCTTCCTGGGCGAACGGGCAAGGAGCGAAGACTGAGGGGCTGCTGGGAGGGTGGGGCTGGTGCGCTGGGTGGCGGCTGTACCTGTAGAGGCGGGGGGCACGGATGTTGCCGCCACCCCTAGGGAGCTCCCATCCGAGGACGTGTCGCTTTCGCTGCTCTCACCAGCGGTCCCCGTCGTGGTGCTCCCCTCGCCCTCCGGATCACTGGTGCCCTCGGTGTCTGTTCCTGGGCCCACCGGGGCCTTGTGTCCTGCAGCTCCCTCGTGCTCCGATGCCAAATCTCCTCCGCCTGATGATGCTAATGCACACATGCACAAGAAGATGAAGAGAAAGGGTGGGGGGAGAAAAAAGAAGACCAGGTTGAGTGCATGCAATGTCAACACCGTTGGCGGAGAGGACAGACACAGGTGCCTAATGCACTAAGCCACGCATTCGGGGTACACTACCCAGTACTACTGACTAAGACAACAGGCCAAGAGACGTCAAACGTGCACATGGGAGATGCTGGACCTTCAATGGCTGTACTTGTCACCCTACCGAGGTGGGGGCCGGGGGCACAGGGCCATGCCTAAGGGAGAGGACTACACTACAGAAAGCGCCCTGGCCTAATGTCACCCACAGCCCTCCTCCCCCACCCATACGCCTCCACTGCGCAGAAAGATAGGAGAATGTGCTGATACTCACCCCCTTGTGTCTGCTGTGATGTCTTAAAGCGCCCATCCAATTCAGGGTAGGCCACCGCCAGGATCCGGGACATCAGGGGGGTCATGGTGCGACTGGCACCCCTCCTAGGTTGGGAGGCCATCCCCAGCAGTGTTTCTGCGGTCTTCCTTGTTCCGCGGCGGATGTCCTCCCACCTCTTGCGGCAGTGGGTGCCCCGTCTGTTGTGGACCCCCAAGTTCCGGAGTTCCTTGGCGATGGCACGCCAAATCTCGATCTTCTGATGGGCGCTGACCTATTTGACATGTACAGGGTGGAAAGGAGGAAATCATCAATGACCTGCATGTTAGATGTGATTGGCCCCCCCCTCCAACTTTGCCATATGGCACATGCTCTCATCTGTCGGGCGTTGCACTCCTCATTCGCCCCCACCCCACCAACTTACATCCACCCCAATCCACAAAGGCATAGCCCATTCCATGTGCACCCGGTGTACTCACTTGTTGGTCTGGAGGACCGTAGAGTAGCGCATACTGGGGGAGGACCCCATCCACGAGCTTCTCCAACTCTTCAGACGTGAAGGCAGGGGCCCTTTCCCCAGTCGCAGCAGCCATTGTATCTTCCAGACCGAGGTCACAGCAGCACTTGCAGTATAGGTCCTCTCCTGTGGATGATCAGGTCTCGAGTGATTAAGCAGATAGAAAATGGCGGTCACGCCCGCGGCGGTGCGTACCGCGGCGGTGCGTACCGCGACCGCCGGCGCACTTCGTCATTGGCTCCTGAAACCCATAGGCTTCAATGTTAACCAATGCGGCTTTGCGCCGCGGTCTTCGACCGCCTACCGCCACGGTGTGCCCCGCCAGCGCATTGACCTCACATCCCATTGTCCCACTTCACAGGTCAGGCAGCCGCCATTTCAAGGGCCTACATGGCTTAATTTTGACTGCGACACACAGGCCTAGGCCTTGCATTGCCACACATACACGCCTTTCAACCCATTGCCATTATTTAACTGTGCAAGCTGTCTGTACGTACCTGTGGTTTGGCTGACTCTGTGCTCCATGTTGTCCTTCCTAGGCACCGTCCGCTGGGACTTGGGATGAGAAGGAGGAATCCTCGCGTGTACCGACCGCTGGTGGACCTGTCGACAATGGAAGAACGCCATATAATACTTCGATACAGACTTGACCGTGCCACTATCCATGAACTGTGTGCCCAGCTGGAGCCAGACCTGATGTCCCCCATCCGCCAACCCACAGGGATTCCCCCTCTGGTGCAGGTTTTGTCAGTCTTCCATTTTTTGGCAAGTGGGTCATTCCAGACCACAGTGGCCATGTCATCTGGAATGTCTCAGCCTATGTTTTCTAAGATTTTGAGCAGAGTGTTGTTTGCCCTGATGAAACTCATGCGGAGCTACATCATTTTCCCAGAGGAGGGTGACTTGCCTACAGTGAAGGGTGATTTCTATGCCCTTGGACATATCCCCAACATCATTGGTGCCATTGATGGGACCCATGTGGCTTTGGTACCCCCAAAAGACGATGAGCAGGTGTACCGAAACAGAAAAAGTTATCATTCGATTAATGTCCAGGTGGTCTGTTTGGCTGACCAGTACATCTCCCATGTAAATGCCAAGTTCCCAGGGTCAGTGCATGACGCGTATGTGATGCGAAATAGCAGCATCCCCTATGTGATGGAGCAGCTACAGAGACAACGTGTGTGGCTAATAGGTGACTCTGGTTACCCCAACCTGCCGTGGCTACTGACCCCAGTGAGGAATCCCCGGACAAGGGCAGAGGAACGCTACAATGAGGCCCATGGGCATACTAGGAGGGTGATTGAGCGAACCTTTGGCCTCCTGAAGGCCAGGTTTAGGTGCCTGCATATGACCGGTGGATCCCTAATGTACTCACCAAAGAAGGTGTGCCATATCATCGTGGCGTGCTGTATGCTTCACAACCTGGCTTTGCGACGCCAGGTGCCTTTCCTGCAGGAGGATGGTCCAGATGGTGGTGTTGTAGAAGCCGTGGAGCCTGTGGAGAGTGAAGAGGAGGAAGACTCAGAGGACGACACAGACAATAGGGACAGAGTGATACAACAGTATTTCCAGTAACACCCAGGTAAGAATCACCCACGCCATTTCACAATTGCTTATAGCCTCCTGCATCTGTACTTTCTGTAGTTCCCACCAGATCTTTTTGGGTAATTTTTTGTTTTTCCCTTCCCTTCTCAGTGCTGTATGACTCAGTGCCTGACTTCTGCTTGGTTTGCCCATGAACTACAGCGTATTGACATTGGTATGTTGTCATCACTAATTGACAGAACAGATATTGAACAGTAATATGTAAAACATTTGCTAATAATACAGCATGACTCCAAACTGATTTGTGTGCAATATGTGATTTATTTACAGTGCTAGATATTGGTACATGTGATTATGAGGGTGATGGGTGGGGGTGGAGTAATGTCCATGGCAGAGTCCAGTTCTCAGTCTCACAGGTGCATTGTCCTTTTGCCTGTGGAAGGATGGAGCAGAGGCAGTTCATGGTTGGACAGGGTGGCAATGTGGGACAGTGGGAAGAGTTCAGGGGGTATGTCCTGCTGGCGGGGGTCTTGACATCCTACTCTGTCTTTTTTTTGGATCTCAGGCTCCTCTTACGGGGTGGTTGTTCTTCAGCAGGAAGTGGGGTTCTGGTGGCCTGTCGTGGTGTTGGGGCCTCCTGTCCACTTGCGCCGGCGGAGGTGGTAGGCTGTTCCTGGTCCGGGCTAGTGACAGGGGCCCTGTGTGGTGCCACATGGTCCCGCAACGCGTCTTCTATCCTGTTGAGGGCCAGGACGATGGTCCCCATTGCGGTCCCGATGATTCTCAGCTCCTCCCTGAACCCCATGTAGCGTTCCTCCTGCTGTGCCTGGATCTCCGTGAACCTGGCCAGTACCGTCGCCATCGTCTCTTGGGAGTGGTGGTAGGCCCCCATGATGGTGGTGAGGGCCTCTTGGAGAGTGGGTTCCCTGGGCCTCTCCCCCCCCCTGTCGCACAGCAGCACTCCGAGCTGCCCGGTTTCCCCCGGCCTCTGTCTCCTGGACGGTGTGCCCGCTCCCACTGCCCCCAGGTCCCTGTTGTTGTTGGGGTGTTGGGTTAGCCTGGGTGCCCTGTAGTGGCAGACACACCGCTGATTGACGTGTCCTAGAGACAGAGGCATGGGCCCGCTGGGTGGGAGCTGTGCTGGTGTTGGCAGAGGGGGTCGGGTCTGGTGTGGCCTGTGGCTGCCTGAGGGGAACCGACTGCCCAGAAGTCCCCGATGGTCCGGGCTGGTCATCAGGTTCAGTGTCGACAGAGCTGCTGTCCTCACTGTGGGCCTGTTCCGGGGGTGGGATGGACATTTCTGGACCCTCCTGGCTGGTGTGTTGGCGTTCGGGTCCTGCATGGGGTAAGAGAGTTTGGTTATTGTTTCTGTGTGTGCAATGGCGTGCGTGTTATGGGTGCCCTCGTCCCCCAGTGCAGGCATTCCCTTGAGGGAGGTGTTGTGAGGGTAGTTAGTGGGGGGGGGGGTAAGTGCAGTGGTCATGCTTGGGTGATGGGTGTCCATGGATTGTGTTGGCATGCAGGAGTTGGTGTTGGGATGGGTGGGTTGTGCTGGTGAGACATTGTCAGGGAGGATGTGTGCTGGGGGTTTGGGGGTGATGGTGGGGGTGTGGGTTGGCATGCTGGTGGGGTGGGGGGGATATAGTAGTTGAGATTGGACTTACCAGAGTCCATTCCTCCGGCTACTCCTGCGAGGCCCTGAGGATGCAGGATGTTGAAGACCTCTTGCTCCCATGATGTAAATTCGGGAGGGGTGGGTGGGGGTCCGCCGCCAGTCTTCTGGACCGCGATGTTGTGCCTGGAGACCATCGATCGGACCTTCCCCCGTAGGTCGTTCCATCGTTTGCGGATGTCCTCCCTATTCCTGGGATGCTGTCCCACCGCGTTGACCCTGTCCACGATCCGCTGCCATAGCTCCGCCTTCCTAGCTATACTGGTGTGCTGCACCTGTGAGCCGAAGAGCTGGGGTTCCACTCTTAGGATTTCCTCCACCATCACCCGGAGTTCTTGGTCCGAAAAGCGTGGGTGCCTTTGGGGTGCCGTGGGTGAGGTGTGGGGTGGTGTATGTGATGATGAGTATGTTGGTGTGTGGTGCTTTGTGCTACTATGTGGTGTGTGTGATGGTGTAGTGTGCCTCAGTGTGTATTGCTATGGATTGTCTGCTGTGTCTCTCTCTCCTTCTCTCAGTAATTGTGGTCGTAGGGGTTTGTGGGTGATGTGGGGGTGTGTTTTAGAGTTGATTGATTGTGTGGTTGTGTATGTGTATCAGGTGTGTGTATTTGTAATTGTCCAATGTGCCTGTGTTTTGGTGCTGTGTGTGTATTTTGACCGCGGCGGTGTGTACCGCCAATGGAATACCGCGTTGGAAAGCCCGCCGCGTTGATTCGTGGGTCGAAATGGCATGGGCGTATTTCTGTTGGCGTGACGGTGGAGGTTTGGTCATCTCCAGTTTATCGCTGCCCGCTGATGTGGCGGCCTGCAGTGGAGGTCGGATTTTTGGAGGTTTGGCCGTTGTGGGTCAGAATGACCGTGGCGGCTTTCCGCGGCCGCGGCGGTGTTATGGCGGTCTTCTGACCGGCGGTAAGCGCCTTTTACCACTGAGGTCAGAATGACCCCCAGTGTTCCTTATTCTATGTTCAAGAAACAAGGATCTTACCAACCCAACATCTTATCACCTTTTGTGCCTCTGAATCTGTAAAATGAGTCTCTTGAAGAAGTGCTAAATCTGGGGTACATTTAGCTAGAAGTGAAAGAACTATTTGTCTCTTAAGAGGACAAATTAAACCTCTAACATTCCAAGTCATAACTCTGAGTTTGAACAGTTATACAGCATATTATAATAGACTGAGCAACAATAAGTATACGCTAACTGGGAATGATAGCAAAAAAAAAAGTATAAGTACATGAAAAAAGGTAAAAAAGGAGAGGAAATAGAAAAGACAATAAAGGAAAAGAAGAAAAGGGAGGAAATGAAGGCAGAAATAGAAATAGAAAAAAAGACAGTACAAACCACAAATGTGGCGACTGAAAGGTGTACTTGAGGGTATTAAAATATCAGGGTAGGGGTGGGTACAGTACATCATGAGAATGGTGGGGTAGGGGCACCACACTGCACTCAAGGCTAAACATATCAAAAGGGATAATGACATAGAACGAGATGAGATGGGACATACCTGAAACAAGAAAAAAAGGAGACTATTGGTTAGAGAAGAACAAGAATCAAGGAAAATACAATACAAATACAACATTTCGAGTAGAAGAACCAGCAACATCCATGGAAGTTTTAGAGTTTGCTCAAGTTTGAAGAATCATCAACGATATATGAATTGTTCTTATAAGTGACTTTAAAAGTTCAAGGATGAAGGAGACCAACACGTGCACCGATAGAACACAATGTCAGAGAACGAGAGAGAAAGTCTTTCTGTCTATCTGCTGTTAGTTTAGCAACATCTTGTGTGAAGAAGAGCTTGGAACCAGAGTAGAGTAGTTGTCTCTTGAACTTCTAGAAAGTTGAGAAGATCAGTGTATTCCAGGAATGATGCCTCTCAGTTTAGTTGAAGAGGTAGATCTAGAAGCACAAATTTATTCAAGCAAAATCTTCATGGAAATAGATAAAGTATGGTTTTCTGGAGATGGTGGGTCATGATTATGGGCCTCATTATGACCCTGGCGGGCGGCGGAGGCCGCCCGCCAGGATCCCGCCCTCCAAATTACCGCGCCGCGGTCAAAAGACCGCAGCGGGTATTACGAGTTTTCCCCTGGGCTGGCGGGCGGTTCCAGTTAAACCGCCCGCCAGCCCAGGGGAAAACGACCTTCCCATGAGGATGCCGGCTCGTAATCGAGCCGGCGGAGTGGGAAGGTGCGACGGGTGCTACTGCACCCGTCGCGTATTTCACTGTCTGCAAGGCAGACAGTGAAATACATTTTGGGGCCCTCTTACGGGGGCCCCTGCCGTGCCCATGCCATTGGCATGGGCACGGCAGGGGCCCCGCGACCCCCCCTACCGCCATCCTGTTCATGGCGGCTTTCCCGCCATGAACTGGATGGCGGTAGGGGGGGTCAGAATCCTCATGGCTGCGGAGCGCGCTCCGCAGCCATGGAGGATTCCAATGAGCAGCGGAAAGTCAGCGGGAGACCGCTGACTTTCCGCTTCTGACCGCGGCTGAATCGCCGCGGTCAGAATGCTCATTGGAGCACCGCCAGCCTGTCGGCGGTGCTCCCGTGGTCGGTGGCCCTGGCGGCCACCGTCCGCCAGGGTCAGAATGACCCTCTATGTCTCTTCCATGAGTCAGCTGGTTGAGGCTTCAATATTGATTTTATTTTGGGAATGGTCAAAGGCGTGGCTTCTGAAGAGGAATGGGGAGCCATGAGCATGGATGTAATGTTATATTTCAACTTTTTCCAATAAACTTGTATTGACAAGACAATTATAAAAATGCAGTAATGTAGGCCTCCAGTAGAGAGATGGTGCAGTTATGGTGAGATAGATAGAGAGTATGCGCTGCAAAAAGTCACAAATACCATTGGTCGAAATACAATATGACTGGGCATGAAGAAAGCCAACATAGTAGTGATTAAACTGAGTGTGTGCTCACACTTAGTACCTGGAATAGCTGTAATAACTGTACTGTACAATGAGGAAAACAACCAAGGGAGCCCTGGAGTTTATAAAATGGCCGCTGCCTCTGAGAGGAAAATATGTGGTGGTGGGAAACATCAAATGTGACGGTCGGCACAGGCGAAGTAGGAAGCCACATTCATGCCTAAACTGTGCCTATTGGTGTCCGCAGCATTTCCCTAGCTTATGAGGTAAGGCAATTCAAGTTAAAGGAGCGACTGTAGAGAAGGCCTCCTATGCAATGCGGAACTCCGTCAGAACACCGCCATCACACATAGAGTGCAAGCCACACCCCCCCCAAAACTATACATCCTTGATATTTAGCAACCATGGCGTTCAGACAATCCCACAGTGAGCTCCTAATAAAAACTTTGGACCTTTACTTACTATTTTTATAAAGTGAGCACTGAACCTACAGAAAAATAATGAAGACTGTGTTTTGACAAAATGTAAGTATATCACCATTTTGAGGTTAAAACAACAACAGGAACCAAAAATGACTCATTAGAGAGAGCTCATGTCAGGGATTTTCGGCCCGATGAGGGGATTCCAGCTGGAGTGGGAGGCATTAACAAGGTAGCCTATCAAATTAAAAGAAGTGTTGTAGGAGGCTGGCCTGGTTTGTAGTGAGTACCAAGGGGTACTTACACTCTGCACCAGGTCCAGTTATCCCTTATTAGTGTAGAAGAGGTGTCTAGCAGCTTAGGCTGATAGAAAATGGTAGCTTAGCAGAGCAGCTTAGGCTGAACTAGGAGACATGCAAAGCTCCCACTATACCACTGGTGTCATATGTACAATATCATAAGAAAACACAATACATAGATATACTAAAAATAAAGGTACTTTATTTTTATGACAATATGCCAAAATATCTCAGTGAGTACCCTCAGTATGAGGATAGCAAATATACACAAGATATATGTACACAATACAAAATATGCAGTAATAGCAATAGAAAACAGTGCAAACAATGTATAGTCACAATAGAATGCAATGGGAGCACATAGGGATAGGGGCAACACAAACCATATACTCTAGAAGTGGAATGCGAACCACGAATGGACCCCAAACCTATGTGAGCTCGTAGAGGGTCGCTGGGACTGTAAGAAAGCAGTGAGGGTTAGAAAAATAGCCCACCCCAAGACCCTGAAAAGTGGGTGCAAAGTGTACCTAAGTTCCCCAGAGAGCACAGAAGTCGTGATAGGGGAATTCTGCAAGAAAGACCAACACCAGCAATGCAACAACGATGGATTTCCAGACGAGAATACCTGTGGAACAAGGGGACCAAGTCCAAAAGTCACGATCAAGTCGGGAGTGGGCAGATGCCCAGGAAATGCCAGCTGTGGGTGCAAAGAAGCTGCCACCGGATGGTAGAAGCTGTGGATTCTGCAAGGACGAAGAGGGCTAGAAACTTCCCCTTTGGAGGATGGATGTCCCACGTCGTGAAGAAGCTTGCAGAGGTGTTTTCGTGCAGAAAGACCACAAACAAGCCTTGCTAGCTGCAAGGGTCGCGGTTAGGGTTTTTGGATGCTGCTGTGGCCCAGGAGGGACCAGGATGTCGCCAATTACGTGAGGAGACAGAGGGGGCGTCCAGCAAGACAAAGAGCCCACTCAGAAGCAAGCAGCACCTGCAGAAGTCCCGGAACAGGCACTATGAAGTGGAGTGAACTGGAGCTCACCCGAAGTCACAAAAGAAGGTCCCACGACGCCGGAGGACAACTCAGGAGGTCGTGCACTGCAGGTTAGAGTGTCGGGGACCCAGGCTTGGCTGTGCACAAAGGAAATCCTGGAAGAGTGCACAGGAGCCGGAGCAGCTGCAAATCACGCGGTACCCAGCAATGCAGTCTAGCGTGGGGAGGCAAGGACTTACCTCCACCAAACTTGGACTGAAGAGTCACTGGACTGTGGGAGTCACTTGGACAGAGTTGCTGAGTTCAAGGGACCTCGCTCGTTGTGCTGAGAGGAGACCCAGAGGACCGGTGATGCAGTTCTTAGGTGCCTGCGGTTGCAGGGGGAAGATTCCGTCGACCCACAGGAGATTTCTTCGGAGCTTCTAGTGCAGAGAGGAGGCAGACTACCCCCACAGCATGCACCACCAGGAAAACAGTAGAGAAGGCGGCAGGATCAGCGTTACAAGGTCGCAGTAGTCGTCTTTGCTACTTTGTTGCAGTTTTGCAGGCTTCTAGAGCAGTCAGCAGTCGATTCCTTGGCAGAAGGTGAAGAGAGAGATGCAGAGGAACTCTGATGAGCTCTTGCATCGTTATCTAAAGAATTCCCCAAAGCAGAGACCCTAAATAGCCAGAAAAGGAGGTTCGGCTACTTAGGAGAGAGGATAGGCTAGCAACACCAGGAGGAGCCTATCAGAAGGAGTCTCTGACGTCACCTGCTGGCACTGGCCACTCAGAGCAGTCCAGTGTGCCAGCAGCACCTCTGTTTCCAAGATGGCAGACGTCTGGAGCACACTGGAGGAGCTCTGGGCACCTCCCAGGGGAGGTGCAGGTCAGGGGAGTGGTCACTCCCTTTCCTTTGTCCAGTTTCGCGCCAGAGCAGGGCTGGGGGATCCCTGAACCGGTGTAGACTGGCTTATGCAGAAATGGGCACCATCTGTGCCCATGAAAGCATTTCCAGAGGCTGGGGGAGGCTACTCCTCCCCAGCCCTGACACCTTTTTCCAAAGGAAGAGGGTGTAACACCCTCTCTCTGAGGAAGTCCTTTGTTATGCCTTCCTGGGCCAAGCCTGGCTGGACCCCAGGAGGGCAGAAACCTGTCTGAGGGGTTGGCGGCAGCAGCAGCAGCTGCAGTGAAACCCCAGGAAAGGCAGTTTTGGCAGTACCCGGGTCTGTGCTAGAGACCCGGGGGATCATGGGATTGTCTCACCAATGCCAGGATGGCATTGAGGGGGCAATTCCATGATCTTAGACATGTTACATGGCCATGTTCGGAGTTACCATTGTGAAGCTATACATAGGTAGTGACCTATGTATAGTGCACGCGTGTAATGGTGTCCCCGCACTCACAAAGTTCGGGGAATTTGCCCTGAACAATGTGGGGGCACCTTGGCTAGTGCCAGGGTGCCCACACACTAAGTAACTTAGCACCCAACCTTTACCAGGTAAAGTTTAGACATATAGGTGACTTATAAGTTACCTAAGTGCAGTGGTAAATGGCTGTGAAATTACGTGGACGTTATTTCACTCAGGCTGCAGTGGCAGGCCTGTGTAAGAATTGTCAGAGCTCCCTATGGGTGGCAAAAGAAATGCTGCAGCCCATAGGGATCTCCTGGAACCCCAATACCCTGGGTACCTCAGTACCATATACTAGGTAATTATAAGGGTGTTCCAGTATGCCAATGTAAATTGGTAAAATTGGTCACTAGCCTGTTAGTGACAATTTGTACAGAGAGAGCATAACCACTGAGGTTCTGGTTAGCAGAGCCTCAGTGAGACAGTTAGGCATCACACAGGGAACACATACATATAGGCCACAAACATATGAGCACTTGGGTCCTGGCTAGCAGGGTCCCAGTGACACATAACAAACATACTGAAAACATAGGGTTTTCACTATGAGCACTGGGCCCTGGCTAGCATGATCCCAGTGAGACAGTGAAAACACCCTGACATACACTCACAAACAGGCCAAAAGTGGGGGTAACAAGGCTAGAAAGAGGATACTTTCTCACAAGTATATAGACTGGAATACTGTCAAAACATTGATTGTTACTTTGTGAGACAAACAAACAAATGTGTAGGTTGTCAGTGGCTGTGCCTTCCATTGGCTACATCAAAAAAGAATAAAGATGATCTAGCTGATTAGCTTCCATGACCATTCAGGAGCAAGAGTAGAGAAAAACCATCCAAGCCATTTTACTAAAAAAATAGCTGGCATCCCCACAATCCCCATTTGGTTTAACCATAACTCTTCAGATAGATGTGCAACCTCCAATAACCACGAACCCAGGCGCTCATGTCCAGCTGACTGTCCATGCCCCTTCTGGACCTACACTCCCCTCACACCTACACTCCCCTTCCCTTACAGACAAACAGCTGGCCTTGATCCACACCAGCTGTGCACAACAAATAGCCATCAGTCCATGCCCCCTAAGGACAAAGAGCTCTCCTCAATCTATACTCCTTACAGAAAACACGTCTACCCACCTTTTTGGGGTGTCAATACTAAATCCCCACTCAAACATTTTGGTAGAGTCTGATCCCTTTGTCAACTTCCTCCCTAAAACTATAATCTCTACTAAGTCTTGATTTTTTTTTACCAAGACAGCACCCAAACTGACGTTTAAAGTTGTTCACTCAGTCACCTTCTTATGTCTCAAAAGACATTGAGCTATGTTGTAAGAAGGAGCCCTAAGAAGCCAGTCTCTACTTCACAGCAACCCCCGTATTTCAGGAAGAGATCGAACTTCAAAAGGCCCTTTTCTGGTAATCCCCCAAGGATTTGGAGCACATTGCCAGTACCTGTCAGACTCCCTCCCTCCCTTTCTCCCAATTTCCTTCCCTTTCTAGGAATGTTGAAATTTAGGGCCTGATTTGAAGTTTGGCGTACAGGTTACTCTGTCACAAACGTGATGAATATATTGTCTGCCGTATTACAAGTGCATTATATCCAATGGCACTTGTAATATGGTACAGGATATCTGTCATATTTGTGACAGAGTAACCCATCAGCAATAGTCTAAGTCAGGCCCTTAGCCCCAGCTAGTATCTCGTAACCAATTTCTAAGCTAATACGGTTAAACTTGACCCCTTACTGAATTCTCTAAAGTTGCCCACGCCATTACCCACCAACCTAGCAATACCCTTTGAATGTGCATCCTTCTATGGATTTTAGTGATTCATACAATTAGGGCAGGTGGTCACTAAAGCAGACCAGCCCCGGCATCACAATGGGCTGCCAGAAAATTTGAGTACTAGTATCATTGATTCCCCTGTGTGTCACTGACAAAACCCTCATCTGTTTCATTACCTGTAGTCCTCAAGCAGCAGGGTCCCTCCTCTGATGGTGGTAGTGAGAGGGAAACCGGGTGCAAAGCTAGCTTCCTCCTGGAGATTCAAATAACCAAGAACACAAAGACAAAGATACAAATATTCTGGTGCCAAGAAACTAGAGCCACCTCACACAGAACTTAAGATAAATCCCTAATCTGCTGCCATTTTGAGAGGCCCAAAAATGCTTATCCATAAATATTGTTAGCCTCCTGCTCCTATCAAATTCCAATACATCTTTCTGTGCGATCTCCTTTTTCCATTGCCTTTGCACCTACGTGTGTGCTATATAAATATCTTAAATAATTAAATAAATAACTTGCCACAACAGATATATCTAATGTATTATTTGCCACCATATTAATCAGATTTCCTTGTTGCCCTCTCGTGAGAGGTCTGGGTATTTTGTCCACAGACCCCTCTATGACAATGCCAAGCTCGTCACTTCCGACACCAGACTACTCTTTGGCTTGTTCTTAGGATCATAGTATACTTTGATACTAGTTATTTTCACAAAATATTCTGCAACATTTCCTTTTCCTCAAACACTACTTAACCATCATCCCATATTTCGTAGCACTCTACCCTTCATAACCGCAAAATCAAAAGACACTGCCCATTAGTAGCATTTATTATGGTCTAGAATATCACCTAGCTTGCTTTCTTCTATACTAGCCCACTATTCAACAGAAGATAGATACTCTCTTTGATGCATCTGTTGGCTATTTAACCAAATGGTTGTTTTGGTTCCTTGCTGTGTGCTGGAGGAGAGCCCTGTGGGCCAAGGAATAGTCCTGTCCCCAGCCAACTTAGAAGGATGGCCCATCCTGTCCATACCTAATCCCTTTAGTGTATAAAATCCAACTTTGCCATCAAAGGGGGTTTTAAATTACAATTCATTTGAGTCTAAACATCACATCTCTACATACTCCCAACCCAAGGTTACCACATTAAATGTAATAAGGTAACCCAGTGTTGATGGGAGAGATAGGCCTTACAGTAGTAGAAAAATAACGTTAAGAGTTTTTCACTACCAGGACATTTAAAAGTTAAGCCTACATGTCCTACTTTTCCAACACCATTCACCCCACCTTATGGGCTTTTAGGGCTTACCTTTGGGGGGATTGGTAAGTATTAAAAAGAAAAAGGAAGACTTAAGCTTGTCCACCTTTTTAAACACCATATACCCCAACCTGTTGGCTTTTAGGGCCTACCTTTGAGTGACTGATAAGTATTCAAAAGGAAGTTTTAAACCTGGCAAAAGATTTGTTTTGCCAGGTCAAAGTGGCAGTATAAAACTGTACTACAGGCTGCAATGACATGCCTCAGGCATGGTGTAAGGTACTATATTAGTGGGTGGTACAATGAGTGCTCCTGCCCACTAGTAGCTTTTCATTTAAAGGCCCTGGGTACATCTAGTACCATAAACAAGGGACCTACAAGTAAATTAAATATACCTCTTGAGTAGATACTAATTGTACTATGTTTTAGGGAGATAGCACAAGCACTTTGCCACTGTTTAGCAATGGCAATGTGTACTGAGCCATAAATCCAATGAAAACGAGTTCAGAAAAGCAGCAGGGTTGAAACCCAGAAGTTTTGTGGTGAAACCGCAGAGAGGGCCAGGTCCAACAATTACAAGTGAAGATTTTCACAGTAATTGACAAAAAGGATGTTTTTTCTTGTGAGCTTTGTCAATTCATGACTATTATATAATTCCAGTGAATTATGGATTGAATTATGGATTGTATACCCATTTGTCTTTGAACCATCACAGCAGCCTAACATTATATATTCAAGAATGCAAGGCAGATGCTGCACTAGACCTTGGTACTCTCGTTTTTGCCTGTAGCCCCTGAGCTGTAGTAGAGAACATACAGTGAATATGGGTCATCCAGGGAATGTCATCTTTTTTTGGCTCAGCTCAGGATTAGGGCCAATTACTGCTCTGTCCAGCTGCAGGAGCAGGACGTTGCATCAATCAGCCAGCTCTCATTCCATGGCAGGCACCGGGCCTGCGCGAGGCCCCTCAAGGAGGAGGGGCTCCTTGGACGAATTGCTGGGAGACGCCTTGGCAGGAATGTCAGAGAAGAGGGGCTGAGTCTTTCAGATCACATGTGGCAACTGACTCCTAGATGCCGCCATTTTGGAGCTATCCCAGACGACTGTGCAGGAAGGTTGGGAAAGGGGTGTAGAAGTGATGTGGCACATCAGGATATGCCCGAGACGAAGCCCTGCTGGACACTTCCACCCCCACTTATAAGGTCTTGCACAGGGGAGAGAGCTCTCTCTCTTGGCTATGCTTCACTGCAGAACACTGGGACTGAAGACTGGCGACAGGGACAACTAGAAAGAAGAACCCCCTGACTGCCCACTGGGGCAAGTACTCTCCCCCTGAATGACACCAGATCCAGCAAGGCACACCCCAGGAGCAGGTAAGCTGGACCCCTTACTCCCCCTGTGGACCAGTTGGGGGAAAGCCAGGGCTCTGGAGCAAGAAGAGAACTCTGCCCAGAAGAGAGGAAGGCACCCAAATGAAAGGCTGGTTCCAGGGAATTAGTGGGACAGGCTTCCTATCAAGTTGGAAACATTCTAGGCCTGGAGGCCTAAAGAAAGTGCTCCAGGTGGCAAGAGCTCACCGCCAGGAGCAAAATGAGCCAAAGATCGTTGAAACTGCCCCCCTGGGGCCCGTGATATCACTATGTGAGTGTTGGTGACCTTTGACCTTTTCAGGCCAGCGATGAAGCACGTGAGGCTCCACTGCTGACCTCCAACTTTCCCCCAACAAACAACCCCTGGGGTGGGCCAGGGCCCGGGGGCTGCCCCAACAAAGAGTTGATGGCCAGGGAGCGCTGTCGCAAGACCCAGGTGAAAAGGCTGGTTACGAGGTTGAGCCCACCAGTCAAGAAGCCAAGCCAGGGAGTGCCGTTGCGGTCACCGTGAAGATGCCTAGTCCGAAGACAAGACGGGGAGTGTCGTCCTATTCCCTGTGAAGTTGTGGGTGGGGTGGGAGCCTAAAGCCAAGCGCTGTTGCACTCCCCGTGAAAATGCTGTCCAGAGGGAAGGGCAGCCCAGGACCCTATCCCTGGTTCCCTGTGGCCGAAGATTGGTGGGGAGAGTGCCCTTGCACTCCCCCATGGGGCCAGGATGGCCGCTGCCATAATCGCGTTCGCCCGCAGGGGTGGGCAGACAGAAGAAGAAGAGGCCGGGGAGCGCCAATGCCGCTCACCTGAATGCCCGCCTCCTCCTGGTCTGCCTGCAGGATGGGGCGGACCGCCAGCAAGACCACAGCAGAGTGCCGGCTCCCGCTGAGCTCTGGAGTGTCTTGGCCATACATGGAGCTGACGGGAGCAGCCAGGGGTGGGCTCCCTCTGCAGCCCCCCAAAAGAAAATACCTGGTGTGGGGGTGTCCATGTGGGACCGGACACCCCAGGAAAAGAGTGCACTGTGGCACAAGGCCACAAGGAAAACCGAAGCAGAGGCATCACAAAAGGTAGTAAGTGGCTCTCCCCAGCAAAGCGGGAGAGCCACTAATCAAGTATGCGCATTCCTGGAGGAGCGCCCCATAATGCCCTGAGGGGCCTGTCCCAGATTTTGCCTAAAACCACTCGTTTTGGCATGGTGGTAACCCCAGGAGAGCGGGGTCACCACCACAAGAATCACCAAGTGCGGGGGGAGCTGCAGCAGGTGCGCAGCTTCCCTCCAAGAAGTAATCTAATGTCCCCACCCTCAGTTTCAGGGGTCTTAAAAATGATAACCCCCCCAAGGGTTCCAACTTGTTTCAAGCTGAGTCCAAGCTGAAACTTTTGTTAAAGATGGTGGAACTGTGCCCTCTAGGGGTGAAGAGGGGTGAAGATTGTGGCTGCCCTTGTGGCCTTAATGGTGATAAAAACGGATTGTTATAATGGTGAACACCCTCTGGGGGTGAAATGTTACAATTACAGGTGTTTTTAAAGAAATTGAGTCCTTTAGGAACAGCGTTCAAAGTGCAGCACATTGTGCTGAATGTGCTTAAAAAGGTATAACAGCAGCGTTGTGGCCCATGATATGACATGTGAAGAGTCATATAAAAAGGCACCCTCTAGGGTTGAAAGATTGTATTACACAATGTTTAACAGCAAAGTGATGTCCTTTAGGGACTGTGCCAACGGTGCATAATTTTTATGTTTATGATGAACCTTTGGCCAGACCCTTTGGGGGTGTGGTTAGACTGCATAGATAATGCTGAGAGTAATCATAACAGCACAAATCATTCCAACATGCCTATACATGTTTCTTGTTGATGCTTATTTGAGTAACGAGACTGACAGCCACTAGTGATCAAAGTAAATGTACTTTATCGCTAGTATTAGGTGGTCTCACTCCAAGTTACAGTCAAATATTGCATTGGAATACAAATGACTGTTTTGCTATGTGGGTTGTTGGTTTATATCTCCCTTGGGGGAGAGACAAGAATGATTACGCAATGTCATCCAAAAATAATGCCATCAGCTTGTGTATATTTGTAAATTGTTGCATAGTATTGAGTGGTGTGTGTAATAAATGTGCTTTTACTTTATCAAAAGAAAATGCACAGACTGGACAATCACTTATTAAGTGTTATTCTTGTGTGCTTGTGAATGGTGAGTACTAGCCCACACACCTCCCTTGAGTAAGCCTTGGACTGCTCAGCAACGCTATCCTATGAGAGTCAAGTGCTACAATGGGGTGTTTGGTTCCCTGTGGTGGTCGAGTGCGAATCCATTACTCGTGCAGGTGACACAACTTATGACCTACCCTCCAACACTGCCACTATTAAATATTTCTTGAGCCCAAAGATTCTAGTGGCAGCATTTTGTATGTGCTGCACCCTGGGGATATGTAGGAAGACCTACCATTGTTAGACTGCAGTAAACTAGCCCAGACTGGGCAAAGCCATGGATCTAAGGGGCATATGTTGGAATGGAAAAATCTGTATTAGACAGTCCAATTGAAAGAAGCAAGATTTAAAGCAGAGTTTTGGGGATCCAGGAAAGATCTATGTCCAGCATGACTCCCATGTTCCTCACTGAGCTATATACCAATGTGTGCTCATGGTACAGAGACATGGGCCATTCCACTTCTCATCAGAGGATGAATCGTTTTATCTGACATGCTATAAAATGACTGTGAATGGAGATTTTCTTAGCTTTAGTGAAAGAAAGTCTTGATTTTATTAAAGACACAGAGGCGAGTATTAAGCTTTCTTTTCTTGCTTTAATTTAAACAGCAGCCAAGAAAAACTACAACTCCCAGCATTCCCAGCTGGGAAACCACAGAAATATGTCATAAAGTACCAACCAATCAGGACATCAGGTAGTATAAACGTCTTGACTGAAAACAACAAGTCCTCTTTTCTTGCAGAGCAGTTAGTAAACTCTGAATGAAGGAAAAATGAGAGTCAAAATAAAACAAGCTAACACAATGGTGAAAAAAGCTTCTAGACGATAGATAACATCAAAAGTCTTTTCGTTGAGGTCCGGAGTCAACATCATATCCTGGAACCCTTGAAAGAAGGACAGCTTGTGGACCTTTCCTGTCTGATGAGCCGAAGCGTTGAACTGGAGAGGAAGATGCCTTTTAAGACGTCTGGTTAGGACTGGCAGTTGTACCTGATTAAACAAGGGGAGGGTTAAAGGAAGTGGAGGGATAATACTCGCCGCCCTGTCTTTAATAAAATCAGGACTTTCTTTCACTAAAGCTAAGAAAATCTCAATTTTATTACAAAACACGGAGGCTCCTATTATGCTAGTTCAAAGCATAGAAATTAATGAACTGGCCACATGAGAGACCATTTTACAGTAAAACGTTCTGAAAGTTGAAACATTTGACCAATCGGCCGATTTGAGAATATCAACTAAACTCAATGGATGCCATAGCTCCTCTGGCGGAATGAGCTCCAAAAACAGAGATGTCAATAACCGCTAAATTCATGATCCATTTTACCCAACGGGCCAAAGTAGTGGAAGAAACAGGGTTATGCGGGGACCTAAAAGAGACAAGGAGTTGAGGTTCAGATGACTTTCTCAAGTCATTGGTTCGTGAAATGTACTCTCTCAAACAACTTCCCACACATAAATTTGGATGATCCTGAAAATATGGATAAAATACCAACATCAAATTAGTTTTTGTTCTTCTTCGCGCCTGAAAGAAAACACCTGCAGCAGTATACTGGACAGAGGTCACATCTAAAGCTCTAACATCAGAAATACGTTTCAAAGAACTAAACAAAGAAGGATAGTAAGTTTAGCAGAAAGGAATTTGAGGGATAAAAGGGAATTAGGTTGTTGCGAAAGTAAAACTTGTAAAATAACATTAACATCCCACATCGCATTATACTTAGGTAAAGGAGGCTTAGAAAAACGTACTCCCTTTAAAAGTTGACATATTAATGGATGTTTGCCGACCTGTCTATTGTTAACTCGAACATGTTCAGCAGAAATTGCAGACCTATACATATTAACAGTCCTATATGCTCTACCCTGAGCTGCCGAAAAAGCTAAAACAATTACAATCAAAACTACATCCGCTGAAAAGGGATCGGCACACCTGTCCAAACACCAATTATGCTATGCTGACCAGGCTAACTTGTAGGCCCTGGTTGTTCTGGGAGCCCAGGCCTGACATATGAAGCTTCCAGCCGCCTGCGAAATTCCTGGGGCTGTCCAGGAAGACCCGAAACCATCCATGCCACTAGACGAAGAGAATGATTGACTATTAGGTTGTGAGGCAACCCCTGCAGATTCAATAGGAGGGAGGGAAAAAGAGGAAGGAGGATTGGAAAGTCTATTAACAACTCTGGAGCTGAGGGGAACCACAGTTGACCCTGCCAAAATGGAGTGATTAACAAAATCTTCGTGGATTGCCGTTGAATGTGCGCAAAGAGTCTGGAAATCATAATGAAAGGAGGAAATGCGTAATTTGTCTGATTGGACCAATCCTGTTGAAAAGCGTTGGTAGCTAATGCTTGAGGGACCGGTCTCCAGCTTAAAATCGATCGAGCTGAGAATTAAATTGAGAGGCAAAAAGGTCGACAGAGAAAGGACCGAATCTGGAAGAAAGGTTTCTGAAAACAGAAGGGTGAAGATGCCAATCGCTGGAGTCCCGAAGATATCTGGAACACCAGTCTGCGATCGTATTCATGTTTCTTGGAAGATATTCTGCTTGAAGGGAAATCTGATTCTGGAGACAGAACTCCCATAGACTCTTTGCTAACTAGGCCAAAGGTTTTAACCTTGTGCCTCCCAGATGATTTATATATCGGACCGCAGAGAGATTGTCCATCCGGAGGAGAATAGAAAAACTTACCTTGTCTTTGGCAAACGTTTGGATCGCAAAGGAACCTGCAAGAATCTCTAAACAGTTTATATGCAACGGCAACTCCTCTTTTGACCATAGAGCTCCAGTCGAGAACTGACCACATCTTGTGCCCCAACCAGTCCGACTTGCATCAGATTTTAAGACAAGATCTGGTGCTGTAGAGAAAATTGCTCTGCCGTTCCAGGCGTCTAGATGATCGAGCCACCATTGGAGTTCGACACGAGAATCGTGATCCAGACAGACCAAGTCCCCGTACCAGTAACCTTTGCGAAGATGTAGAATTTTTTACATTTGGAGAGCACGGTAATGAAGAGGACCTGGAAATATAGCTTGAATAGATGAAGCTAGAAGACCGATTATTCGAGCAAGACATTTGATTGTAAGCGGTGCTTTGTTCAAAACCAACAGAATTTCCTTTTATATGTGAGAAATCTTTTGGGTCGGAAGCTGAAGGGTGGCTTTGATTGAGTCTATAAGAAAACTCAGAAACTCCATCTGACGAGAAGGAATGAGATTCGACTTCTCTTTGTTTATGAGAAAGCCCAGCCTTTGGAGGAGAGATACAAAATTATCTAATTGGCCTGTGAGAACTGACCTGTCCTGATGTAAGACAAGAAAATCGTCTAAATAAACCATAAGCATGACACCTTGAGCTCTCATGTGTGTCACCACTGGATTCAACACCTTGGTAAAACACCATGGAGCTGAAGAAAGACCGAAGGGGAGGCATTTGAATTGGAAGAATTGATCCTTCCATTGAAATTGAAGAAATTTCCTGAAAGACTGGTGAATTGGAATGGAAAGATATGCATCTTGAAGATCTAAACTAACCATCCAATCGTTTTCCAATAACGAGTCCCGAAGATGGAGAATAGTTTCCATCTTGAAGTGATGGTATACTACACACCTGTTGAACAGCTTCAAATTTATCACTGGATGATATTTCTTGTTCTTTTTTTGGATTAGAAATAAAGTACTGATAAAACCTAATGGATGAGGGGAGCAAACTTCTATAGCCCGTTTGAGAGTAAGGGAGTGAATCTCTTGAGAGAGAAGTTCTTCTCGCTCTTTGGAAAAAAACAATGGTTTTGGTAGGCAACGTTGGACCGGAGTGGAATAAAGCTCTATGCAATAACCTGACACAGTTTGCAACACCCACAGATGTGCCGTTAACTTCTGCCAATTTGTTAGAAACAAAGCTGTCCGTTCCTCCCACCAACAATGGACCAAAAGACTGATGTCTTACCTGAATTTTGGAAGCCTCTAGATCTGTAACCACGTCTGAATGAACAATTCGTTTGGGGATAAAACTGTGGCTTAAACTCTTGTTGATATTCATTGGAGCCTCTGTTTTGATTGATTGCACATCTGTGGGCAAATCCGCCGGCAAACCGACTCCTGCCTTTGCCGGCCCTGCCAAAAACCTGCCTTGTCTATGGACGTGAAGGTGGCCACATATTTACTGAACTCCTTAATGAAGGAGTCACCAAAAAGCAAACCATAAGCGTCCTGTCCCATTTTTTTGGCAACGAGATTACTCAATTTTGGGTCAATTTTTAACAGGAGACTCTTCCATCTCTCCTGCGTCATGGCAGTGTTAGTGTTACCTAAGAGACAAATTGCCCTTTGGGCCCAATTTGATAAGATAAGATGACAGGGTCGACTTTGGTACCCTCCATTCTGGCTTCTTCTGCCAAGTCCAAAATTCTTGTTGGTGGACCAGAAAGATCCAACAATCTGTCCTGACAATTAGCCCAAGCCATGTCTACACCTTTTTTAGGATCCTTGCCAAATTTAGGGGGTCATTCCGACCCTGGCGGTCAAAGACCGCCAGGGCTGCGAATGACGGAAGCACCGCCAACAGGCTGACGGTGCTTCCTTGCCCATTCTGACCGCGGAGGTAAAGCCGCGGTCAGAAAACCGGGGCCGGCGGTTTCCCGCCGGTTTACCCCCGGCTGGGCGAATCCGCCATGGGGATTCTGACCCCCTTACCGCCAGCCTGTTTCTGGCGGTTGTCACCGCCAGGAAGAGGCTGGCGGTAACGGGTGTCTAGGGGCCCCTGGGGGCCCCTGCACTGCCTATGCCACTGGCATGGGCAGTGCAGGGGCCCCCTAACAGGGCCCCATTAAGCTTTTCACTGTCTGCTTAGCAGACAGTGAAAAGCGCGACGGGTGCAACTGCACCCGTCGCACCCCCGCAATACTGCCGGCTCCATTCGGAGCCGGCTTCTGTGTTGCAGGGCTCCTTCCCGCCGGCCCAGCGGGAAGGTCAGAATGGCACCGCGGTGTGGCCAAATGGCGGTTCCCGCCAGGCGGGCGGCAACCGCCGCCCGCCGGGGTCAGAATGACCCCCTTAGTGAAGAACATTAACATGTTAGGATCAATCACTGGAGTGGCTGCAATATTATTGGAAAGGGAAGGTCTAGGACATTCAGATTTTAACCTATTACACGCCAATTTGTCTAATGGTTGGCGTAATTTATTGGAGACATATGAAGCAACATGCTTGCAAGGTGTCGACTCAGTGGAATTTGGGTGACGGATAAGTGCAGGATCAAACATCTGTTGACCTGAGAAATCTAAAATAGATTCATTAGAATTGACAGTTTTAGAAGACTCACCCAGTTCATTAAGGGAAGTTTTACGCCTCTTCTCCACAGGCCCTTACCAGATCATTATGTCTGAATCATCCTTATCCATGTCTGAGTCACCCAGGTCTCCCAATTGAGAAATGTCAAAGGGAAAGGTAAGGTTAGTGGACGTACTTGGTTCAGTAAAGGACGTTTTTGAAGGAGATTCTATATTAGAGGCCAAATTTTCTGCCCTTCGTTTTTTGTGCTTTTTGGAACCTGAAGAAGAAGCATTGAAAGTCAATCATTTTTTGACAGAGGCCTCAAAGGATTTAGAAAAATCCGAAATAGAACTTGAGACAGCTTTTTGGACTGAGTCCTTAATAAAGGAATCTAAATTGTCTTTAAAATTTTGAGCCTCTTCATCTTCAGAATAATTTTCCATATATTCCTTAAAAATAAAAAATATCCAGAAAGAAATATTTTAAGGTTAAAATAAATGATTTAAGGTTAAAAAATAAGCAACTCCAGTGACCAAACAGAGAAATACACTAAACTAGACAAGAAGGGGTTAAATTCTTCAGTGGCAGAAACAGGAAGTATTGCTTCGTGGAGCAAATGCTGTTCAGAGGAAAGTGAGGCGTGGCCTGTGACTCCAGAACAAACAGAGATAAACTGGTAATTCCCCGAGGGAAGGAGGCTGAAATAAGTGGAGGAAACGAACCGCCGGCCGGCGTCAGAGGAAATAAACCGCTGGTAAGAGCGCTACTGTCTTAGAGTTGACCGTTATGCCGCGCAGGCTGAAGGCGCTTGAAATAGAACATTGGGGAGCGAGTGACAAGCAATATATTAAACACGGGAGCAAGTAAACATATGTGACATAAAATGAAATATATACAACTAAGAAAAATTACAAGCTCAATAAAGATGTAAATAGAATATAATGAAACTAGTACTTATCTTGACTGCGAGCAGCAAGAAAAGAGGACTTGTTGCTCTCAGTTATGACGTTTATACTTACCTGATGTCCTGATTGGTTGGCACTTTATGACATATTTCTGTAGTTTCCCAGCTGGGAATGCTGGGAGTTGTAGTTTTTCTTGGCTGCTGTTTAAATTAAAGCAAGAGAAGAAAGCATAATAGGAGTGTGGCAGGTTGAACAGTATAAAGACAACGGAGAGTGACTGTAGTGTTCAGGTAAGTGATTTATTTTTGTGCAAAGGGGTTATTCTCTTTTCCTTTAGAGTTCTCTGGGTTGTAAGGTCTCAAGTCTTTGGCTTCTCTTTTATCTAATGGGGTTTTCTTCTTCTTTTCTTCGTGCTCTCTTTAGGTTGGTGTTCCCTCGGTCTCTCAGCGGGTTCCAGCGGTGTGGTACCGGGAAAAAGGAAAAAACGCTACGGTAAGTGGGGAATTACGTATATCTGATGATGATTTTAACTAAAGGGGAAGAGGTAAAAGGGTGGGATTGTGCTGGTGGTGACTTTGGGACAAATAGTGAAAAAACTCCTTACAGTGCAGTTTTTACGTGGTTTACTAGTGTCTACCCTCTGTGTCCTCCAAGTTCCCCCCCAGTCCTTCCCTCACTCCTTCTCTACCCCCTTCCCCAGTGCCCTCTTAACCGTGGTATTCCCTCTGGAATCCCACAACAACCGTACCTTAGCAAGCCACGACCCTCCTGGGTCGTGGCTGGCGCTGGGGTGTTCCCTCGGTGGGTGATTTTCGGCAACGCCCTCTTGCTCCAACACCTCATCGTTGTTCTGTGTTGGGACCGTTCTTCCTGGGTCTCCTGATTCGGCTCCTCTGTTCTCCGTCTCTCCGTGCTCTCCCTCGTCTTCTCTCGCTCTCCCTTTCTCGGCGTCTCTCTCCCTCTTCAAACGCGCGGCCCGGAAATCCTCTGGGGTTTCCCTGGTTACGCCGCGACGCCCTTTTCTCTCTGGGAGCGTTCCCACGGCATCGTGGGGACGCGGATATGACGTGACGGGAGTCTCTGCCACGTCCGTCTCAGCTTGTGCCGGCGAAATGTTCGGGCCCGCCCGTTCACAAGGAGCCTCCGTGTTTTGTACTAAAATCATGAGGGCAGTGGTGGTCTTGCAGACTCACCGACTCGCTTGTCGGCCGGTTTCTTTGTTGTATTGTCCACTGTGAACGGAACCACCTCTTGGACCTTGTGGAATTTAATTTTGTGAGGTTATTGCTTGTGAAAAGTGCAAGGATGAGAGTGCTTAGTCCTGATCTCCTCCCCATTTTCATTTTTATACTGAAACAAACAGAGCATTCTGAGTGGCAGAAGGCATATGCCCTTGAGATCCGAGACTGTGGCACAGTGTGTAGTACCTTTGGGGGATATTGGTTTGAGGCCCCTGCACCGCATTTATAACTTGCCTGTTATCATCCATCCAGTAGCGGGGTAAATGGCTCATTGCCCAACATTTGTGATAAGACACACAAAGAGTGAGGAACGGCCCTGACAAAGTACCACTGTTCTTTTTTGCTGGCAGGAAGATGGCAACATATATATCTGAAGATAGTAGAAAAGCATACAAAGGTGCACAGAGGAGCACAAAAAAGAAGCAACCCGGAATTCTCGGACATTTCTATTTAAATGTGTATTTTCTTCACACGTAAAATGAAAAGAAATGTGCCTTTACGCTAATGAAAGCTGAACTTCCAGTGATTGTCAAAGGTGCAACTGTGGCTGAAGCCGTCTTGCTAAAGTCATACAAAATACTGAGTCAAATAGAAGATTACCTGGGCAGAATAAATGCATGAGTTCCGCCATTCCTTTCTCTGTTGATATTCTGCTTTGAGCAACCTTTCTAGAACTTCTATTCTTCTTTCCAATTGCAGTTTCCTTCCTCGTACAGCAGCTTTTGCAATTGCCATTTTCTACAATTATCTTCTTCCTCCAGATCCCCAAGATGTTCTGTAACATCAATAATGGAAAGTATAGGCCCAAATTTATCAAAATGTGATGCAGCGCAACACACGCAAGGCAACTTACTGCTATGCATTAAATGGAGACCGCTGGAATGGGTATAGCTATGTAGACATTGAGCATTCCTGCTCACTACATGTTTTGGCACACTTGTCGCTGCCTAGGTCCAATGCAGGCACCCTTACGCCATGGTGCAGGGCGCCTGAGTTAGGGACAGGATTGTTTTTGCACAGGAAGAGACATCTTACTACACAAAAAATCCTGACAGACATTTTTTCTTTCTACCTGTGTTGCAGAATGCAATTTGACGCATTCCCAGGTTTTGATGCTTTTTGAAAATTTTGACACATTCCCAGGTTTACTAGTCTTGGTAAATCTGAAAATGCACTAAAATACATGGGTGGATGTGTGGGAGCAACCACACTCAAACCAGTTAACGCTTTCTGAAAGCAAAGTAAAACAAGAAAGTGACTTGTGCTGCTGTGCGTTACTCCAGATTTACCAAGCCACGCATGGCCTTGCAAGGTTGCCTTGCATGGCTTGGTAAATCTGACTTAAGGATTGTGTTTTTCTTGTGTCACCTTAAGTGACATAAGGGCAACACAATCCTATGATAAATCTGGCACTAAGAGTTTTTCAAGTCATATGTTATATGTTATGTTATGTGGTTGAGTAACACATATAGGCCCTCATTATGACATTGGCGCTAAATCCCACTTACCGCCATGCTGAGTGCCGCCAACATACCGCAGCTGCAGCGGATATCAGTTCACCATATTATGTCACACACACACCAATCCAAAGGTCAGTGATAAACTGGCGGTATCCAAACCCACACCGTTACACCAACAGAACAGAGCCCATCACATTATGACCCACAAATCACCACGGCGGAAATTCAGTGGCGGTAAACCATTGGCAGTACATACTGCAGTGCTCAAAATACACACACACATACAAAACAACACCACATTGGTCAATTTAAATAACACACACCTGACACCCATACACACACCACACACACACACCACCATAAAACACACACCCACATTACCCACAACCCCTTACAAATACAAATGATTGGCACAAGACAGACACCACGACTACAGACTAAATCGGAGCCACACACCACCTACACCTAAACACCACCCACGCACCCCACATCACACACCCCATCACCTTACCCACCCTCACCAACACAACTTACACAACACCCATGGCACCACAAAGACACCCCAGATTCTCAGCGGAGGAGCTAAGGGTCATGGTGGAGGAAATCATCCGGGTAGAGCCTCAGCTAATTGGAGCACAGGTGAAGCAGATATCCATTGCTAGGAAGATGGAGCTATGGCGGAGGATCGTGGACAGGGTCAACACCGTGGGACAGCACCCCAGAACAAGGGACGACATCAGGAAGAGGTGGAACGACCTACGGGGGAAGGCACATTCCATTGCAGCAAGACACCAACTCGCTGTACAGAGGACTGGCGGTGGAACCCCACTTCCTGCCCCACAACATGGGAGGAGCAAGTCTTGGCAATCATGCATCCTGAGGGCCTGGCCGGAGTAGCAAGAGAACTGGACTCTGGTAAGTCAACTCTATACTACTATCATCCGCCTATCTGCATGCCATCATTAAAAAAAAAACACCATCACCCTCACTCCCATCACTCCACCACCTCCCACACCCCCCACCATCACATCTCACTCATCCCAATGCCAACCCCTGCATGCTATACCAATGCATGGACCCCAAGCACAGACCTGCATGGACACATATCACTAAAGCATGCACACTAGAAAGAACTAATCACCCCACCATACACCAACGTGCAAAAGTGAAAGCTGCCAGGGCAAATACAAACAAAAAGGGCAACCCACCGATGCAAAATATGTCCCACACAGAAACAATAACACTGCATTTACATTCCCACAGGTATCCCAGCCAATGTCAGCGGCGAAGAGCAGCCAGCACTATCCAATCCCCCAACTGAAGAGGCCCACAGTGATGACAGCAACTCTGGTTGCCTAGATCTGGATGACCAAGGTGGCCCATCAGGGAGCTCTGGACAGTCGGTTACCCAGGCACAGTCACAGACAACCACAGAGCCTCCCCCACCTGATAACACCACCACAGCACCCCCCCAGCGTACCCATACCTCTGTCCCCAGGACACTTCAATCAACAGTGTGTCCACCTCTACAGGGACCCCAGGGCATACCTCATACCCAAAACAATCAGGGGCCTGTGGTCAGTGGGTACACAGTTCAGGGGAAAGAGGCACAGGACAACAGGGAAACTGGGAGGAGTGCTGTGCGCCAGGGCCAGGGAACTGACTCTCCAGGAGGCACTTGCAGAGATCCTGGGAGCCTACCAACATTCCCGGGATACGCTGGGCCAGATCCTGGACAACGTGCAGGAGAACAGGCGGCTGCAGGACGGACAGTACCAGGGGATCAGGGATGACTTGAAGGCCATCAACACCACCCTGGTCTCCATAGCAGGGGTGCTGGCAGACATTGCCAACATTATGAGGTAGGCAGTCTCACAACAGCGGGCCCCTGCCACTAGCCAGACATCTGAACTGCCTTCCACCTCCTTTGCCGCTAGAGGACAGGAGGCCCCGCCACAGGACCAGCAGGCCATCGGCACCCCTACCCCTGAAGAAGGTGAACCACACCACAAACATTCTCTGACATCCAGGCAGAAGCCAGAGACTATTGCCAAGACCCCCACCAGAAAATGAGACTCTCCTGATTGTCACCCCTGTGTCCCACTCTGTCACCCTTGAACTGCCATTACTCCCCTTCCTATATCCCCTTGGATAATGCACCTGTGCACTAAATAGAATGGAACAATGCCCTGGACTTTCCTCCATCATCACCCCATCCCAATGCACTTGCCCCTCATCTTCTTAGCACTTAAATAAACACCCTTTGAAAAAATACAAGTTTGGAGTATGTCAAACTTATTTAAGTATGTATTTGTTTGACCAGTTTCAAGCATTACATTTCAAATGTACAGTAATGTTCACATAGGATAGACCTGTAGTTGGCTGCAGTGATCACACCAGGAGCGATAGTGGGACACCAACATCTGCAAAATGGGTTGCCAAAGGGTAAAGTGAGTGGGCATAGAAGTGGGAAATAACAGCATGCCAGTGCCAAAGATAATCTAAATAATGACAATGAAATGTGAAGTAACACTGTCTTACCTATGTGTCATTGGAAGTATTGTCGAATCACTGCAGTTCTGTTGTTCTTATACTCTGCCTCCTCATCCTCACTGTCCACAGGGTCTACTGCTGCCATAGGGCCATCTCCAGCCTCCTCCTCCTGCAGAAAAGTCACATGGCGTCTCAAGGCGAGGTTGTGCAACATGCAGCATGCCATGATGATCTGGCAGAACCTCTTGGGTGAGTAGCACAGGGATCCCCCACTTAGATGGAGGCACCTGAACCTGGCCTTCAGGAGGCCAAAGGTCTGTTCGATTATCCTTCTTGTTTGCCTATGTGCCTCATTGTAACATTCTTCTGCCCTTGTCCTGGCATTCCTCACAGCAGGCAGTAGCCATGATATGTTAGGGTAACCTGAGTCAGCTGCAAATATTGAGGGACAACATTAAGCCACACACTCTCCTATATGGCCCACACCATACCCATACACCAACATCTATTGGGTGGGAACCAGGGCAAACCTACGAGCCACACACGGTGCCTCTGTAGTTGGGCCATCACATTTGGGATGCTGCTATTCCTCAGGATAAAGGCATCATGCACCAACCCAGGATACTTAGCATTGACATGGGAGATGTACGGGTCTGCCAAGCACACCATCTGTACGTTCATTGAGTGGAAACTCTTTTGATTTCTGAACAGCTGTTCATTTTGCCGGGGGGGGGGGGACAAATGCAATATGTGTTCCATCAATTGCCCCAATTATGTTGGGGATATGCCCAATTGCATAGAAGTCAGCCTTCACTGTGGCCAAATCCTCCACCTGGGGGAAAAGAGTGTAGCTGCACATGTGTTTAATCAGGGCAGACAACACTCTTGTCAGCACTAGTGAGAACATTGGCTGTGACATTCCTGCTGCCAAGCCCACTGTCACTTGGAAAGACTCAGTTGCCAAGAAATGGAGCACAGATAGGACTTGCACAAGAGGGGAGATCCTAGTGGGGTGACGGATAGCAGCTATCAGGTCAGGCTCAAGTTGGGCACACAGCTCTGTGATTGTGGCCCTATCAAGTCCATAGGTGACGATAATGTGCTTGTCCTCCATTGTTGCCAAGTCTACCTGGGGTCTGTACACTGGGGAAAGTCTCCATCTGCTATTCATCTGCAGCTGTTGCAGTCTAAGGGACAAAAGAGTGAGGAGCCGGTAACAAACTGAACATCGGAGCCACAGCAGTACAACGCATGATGTTAATTTGTAATGGTTAAGTGGTATTTGTCCTGTATGTCCTATTTGTAACTGTGACACAATTATTATCCAGTGCCTGCCCCTGCCCCTGGAATGGTGTCCGCCTGTCCTGTGTGGAGGGACAGGTGGAAGTGAGGTAATTCTGCTGACATTGTGCACCGTTCCGGTAGGTGGTCAGGGACCGCCGTGCAAATCCTCATTGGTTAACATTGGGCCCTATGGGGTACAGTGGCCAATGGTGATGTACGGTGACGGTATGCACCACCGCGGACTTGATCGGTATTTTATATCTGATCACTCACTTGCTACCTGACCTTCCATAGGAAAGGACCTACACTGCATGTGCTGCTGTGACCTGTGTCGGGAACCTACCATGGCTCGTGTGACTGGGGAAAGGGCCCGTGCCTTCACCTTGGCTAAGTTGGAGCAACTGGTGGATGGGGTCCTACCCCAGTACGGACTGCTGTATAGGCCTCCAGACCAACAGGTGAGTACGCTGTGAGCGCGATGCATGTGGCATGAATGCATGGAGTGGTGTGTGTGAAGGCCTCGTGTAGGAGGGGTGGGTGGATGTGCCCTGGGCAGCGTGCAGCTTGTGTGCTGGGCCATGTGTGTGCAAATGTGGAGTTAAGGGGTGTGGTGGGCCATAAGTGTAACAAGCAGGATGGTCTGACTGATACCTTTTCCTGTGTGTATTTCCCTACAAGTCAGCGCCCATCAAAAGAAGGGGATATGGTGTGCCATCGCCAAGGATGTGCGGACCCTGGGGATCTATGGCAGGCGGAGCACCCACTGTCGGAAACAGTGGGAGGACCTGAGACGCTGGGCATGGAAGATGGCGGAGGCCCAGCTGGGGATGGCCTCCCAACGAGGAAGGGGTGCCCGTCGAAACCTGACCCCTCCTGATGGCCTGAATATTGGCAGTGGCCTATCCGGAGCTGGATGGGCACTTGAGGGCATCACAGCAGCCACAAAGGGTTGAGTACAGTGCCCGTCATTACAACTTACGCATGGTAGGGTGGTACCCGGGTGGGGGATGAGTGTCAGTGGGTGCCCCTAGGCCAGGCCTGATATTGCAGAGTAGGTCCCATGTTGGCCTGGGTTCTGAAGTGATAATCCTGCTACCTAGCTCGTAGGCATCCACAGCTGGGCAGGGCTGTGTGGGTCCCAAGTGTGCTGCATTTGGCGTTATGTGCCCCTCCCCATGCCTTGGTGGCTAGCATTATGACTGGTAGTGCAATGCATAGTGCGTAGGTCTGTTCCCTGTGTGTGAGGGTGGTGTGTACGCCAACGGTGGTGGTGGTGCAGCCATTGACCCAGTGTATCCTTTGTCTCTTCCCCCCCTTTTCGTTTTGTCGCCCTGTCCTTATGTGCATTAGCATCATCTGGCGGAAGAGCAGAGGCACCGGTGACGGAGGGAGCTGCATCCCACAGGACCCAGGAGGCAGAGTCCACCGACGCTGAGGGCACCAGTGGGACGGAGGGCGAGGGGAGCACCACGGCAGAGACAGGAGAGGACAGTTCCTCCTCCGATGGAAGCTCCCTGGTGGTGGCGGACACCTCTGTGACCACGATAGCTACAGGTAAAGCCACCACCCCTGTACCAGCACCACCCTCCCAGCAGCCCCTCAGCGAGTTGCCTTTGCCCGCTCACCCAGGACGGTGGGCATCTCCTTCGCCCCAGGCACCTCAGGCCCTGCCCCAGTTAGATCTGCTGCCCTGAGTGAGGAGGCTATTGACCTCCTGAGATACATCTCTGTAGGTCAGTCAACCATTGTGAATGCCATCCAGGGGCTGGCAGCCCAGGTGCAACAGACTAATGCATTCCTAGAGTGCATTCATACTTGCTTGGCGGCCCAACAGAGATCAATCCAGGCTCTGGCCTCCTCTCTGATGGCAGCCATTGTCCCTGTTTTCACCCTCCCCCTCCAAATTCCTCTTCTCAATCCCATTCCCCTCAACCCCAACCTATCCAGAGCACACAGGCAGATGAGCATGCACACAAGACAACACACAAGAGTGGCACAGGCAAACATAAGCACCACACTTCATCCCACAGGCACTCACACAAACACCATCCAGATGCAGACATACCAACATCTACAATTTCCACTGTGTCCCCCTCCTCTTCCACCTCCCTCCCAGTTGCATCTACACTCACACCTGCATGCACTACATCCTCATCCACTACCACACCTAGCAGAACACAGACCTCACTGGCAGACACCTACACAACAGCCATGCACACGTCCCCTGTGTCCTCTCCCACTGTGCCTGTCCCCCCCTCCCAAGGTACATAAACGCAAGCACTCAGACACTCAAAAGCCATCCACCTCACAACAGCATCCAGCCCATGCACCTGCACCCAAAATCAGCAGACAGACACCTCCTACAACCACTCCCTCTTCCTCCACTCCCCAACCTTCTCCCTCTTCCTGCCCCAATGCCCCTAAGAAGTTTTTCCTCTCCACCATAGACCTCTTCTCTACCCCTATGCCCCCATGTCTGGCCAGGGTGGCAAAAACCCAGGCAAACACCTCAGCCATCCAGTCCACGGGCCCAGTAGTCTCCACACCCACTCATGATGGGAAAGGATCCAGGCCACCATGCAGCCTCAAGGAAAGGGTGTCTTCCTAAGCTACTGCCCAGAAGGGCAAGGAGCCAGCCCCAGCTGCTGCAAGGAAGGGCAAGGAGACATCCCCAGTTGCTGCCAGGAAGGGCAAGAAGCCATCCCCAGCTGCTGCCAGGAAGGGCAAGGTGTCTGCCCAGCTGCTGCCAGAAAGGGCAAGGAGCCAGCAGGCAGGAAGGACAAGGGGCCTGCTGCAGGGACTCAGAAGGAGCCCCCACCACCACCAGCAACAGCAGCAGCACCACCGCTACCAGTAGGCAGCCGTCTAAGGCTGCAGGGGATGGGGATGGGCAGAAACTTCCCCCACCAGCAGCAGCACCACCACCACCACCACCAGTGGGCAGCTATCCGAGACTGCAGGGAATGGGCAGGAGCTTCCCCCACCACCACCAGCACCAGCAGCATCTCCGCCACCACCAGTGGGCAGCCATCCGAAGCTGCAGGGTATGGGCTGGAGCCTCCCCCCACCAGCAGCGGCAGCAGCACCACCACCACCACTGGGAGCACTCCGAGGCAACAGGGGATGGGCTGGAGCCTCCCCCCACCAGCAGCTGCAGCAGCAGCACCACCACCACTGAGCAGCCATCACTGCCAGTGGACGGTATGTAGTCCTGCTTCCATGGGCTGCTGTGCGGCCTGCAAATCCTGTGGGTATGACACCCAGCTGAGAGACTGCAACCTTGCACTCCCCAGGATCAAGAGCACAGGGCACAATGCCCCCTCCAGAACCAGTGGGTAAGACACCCACCAACCCCAGCCTCCCCAGGATCAGAAGCACAGGGCACAATGCCCCCTCCAGAGCCAGTGGGCAAGTCACCCACTTGAGAGACTGTGGCCTTGCACTCCCCAGGATCAAGCACAGGGCATGTTGTCTCCTCCAGAGCCAGTGGACAAGTCACCCACTTGAGTGACTGTGGCCTTGCACTCCCCAGGACCAAGCACAGGGCATGTTGCCCCCTCCAGACCCAGTGGTCTTGTTCCATCTGCCGGCTGCGGTGCCCCCCATACCCCATCCCCCTGTGGTGCCTGCCTATTTTCCAACTGATGCCCCTGCAGTGTTCTCTCCGTGTCAGTGCAGGTGACAAGTGGGGCCTTAGACTTGGCTTGTGTCCCTGTGACCCACGCATAATATGGACTGGGAAGTGTCCCTTGAACTGTACATATGTGTATACCATTACAATGCATTTTCGTATTTCTACTGTGTTGTTATTATTACACTCACTTTTGTACATTCTTGTTGTCCTTGCATTATTGCACGGCACAGGGTAAAAATGTTTTATTACTGCAGATGATTGTGTGTATTGTGTTGGGGGTGGGTGTGTGTGTTGTGCGTGTGTGTATGTCACTCTCTTTTTCCTCCCTCCCTCCCCTGTGTGCTAGCCGGCTGTACTCACCATGCTTGTCTTCGCCGTTGTTGGTGTTCGTTGTGGAGCAGGACGTAGAAAATCATTGGGAATATTTGAAGTTCGGGCTCCATGGCGGCGTGGTTGTTCCCTGTGTCTCCAAAGGTCAGTCCTTTCCCTTCTGTGCAGTGTTTCCGCCAGGTTTTTGAAGTCATTGGTACCACCCCGGAATAGGCGGCGGTTTCCAGGGTCTTAATATGGTGGGCGGAACATTGACTTCCGCATGGCTGTAGGCGGCTACCGCCATGGTGGCTGTTGTTTCCGGCCTGGCGGTCGGTGTGGTAAAGTGGCTGTCTATCTGAGTTGTCACCGCCATGGTCATAATTTGGCGGTAGTTACCGCCAGCCTGTTGTCGGTATTACCGCCACTTTATAACCTACCGCCAGGGTTGTATTGAGGGCCATAATCTACTGGAATGTGGTCCTGAGTATAAGCAAGGGTGTTCAGACAATAATGTAAAAAAGGCCCCTCTTTATTTAGCCTGTCTTGGTGGTAGATCATCAAGCAGTGGTTAGGTCAGGACCGACTATATTAACCGGATTCATCACCCAACTCCTTCTGAATCATGAAGGATTTGCAAAGCACTGGGGCTATTCTGGGCCTAATTATGAGTGGCTAGTTAAATTCCATCTCATGCATGAACCCATGTGTACGCACCAGATAAAATTACATGTTTGTTTTTATTTAACACATTTGACAATTACTGAATACGTTAACCCAAAATTTGTTAAATTTTGACAAGTCAAACTGATGAAATTTACGTGGAGAAAACATACAGTATTTACAGTATCATGCAGATTTTGGTGTGTTAAGCACCAAAATCTGCATTTTAGTCCATATAAACTTATAATAGGTGTTATTTGTTGCATCCTATAAATAATACACCCTGTGGTATTGTTATATATCAGTGGTAATAAATAATGCCTTAACTCATAATCAGGCCCTACAACTCATGTCACACCCAGCCACAAAGCCCATGAGCTACTGCTCAGACCGATGTAAGAGGTAGGGGGCACTCATAAAGAGCCTTGCTCTCCACAATGTGGCTGTTCTAAGCTTGGATGAAGTATATATATATATATATATATATATATATATATATATATATATATATATATAAAATCAAGGCACATATATGTGGAGTTATATTTCGTAAAACTTTGCTTGCCTATAGGAACTTACTTTCACAATATGTTTGTCCTCAATATTCTTGACACAATATTTTGGCCTGGAATATTTTTGTTTCCAATAACCTGTCTAAACACCTAGCCGACAGGGGTGATTAGCAAAAAATAGATGCCTTAGGGGTGTGGCCTTGACGTCAAGATGGCGGTCGCACTTTAGAAGTGCTCCCGACTCCTCCGCTATTCGTCCGCCTTAACAGCCCAGCCCTACAGTATCAGGCAACCAGCCAGACTCCCCCAAAGCCCTGGAGGTGCCACCAAATAAAGAAACACCAGCCTTCGGGGCCAGGGCACGGCCGAGCCTGACGTGACAGCCTGAGAAGAAAATGGCAGCAGCAGCGAGGCGCTCCAGCTGAGGTCTTGCCCACCTGAGCAGCGGGAGCGGGCCTGCACCCTGGGCCCTGCCTTGCCCGACCAAAGATCCCGGTCTCCCCACATCCAAAGATCCAGGGGGTGTTACCCCCTGTCTTCCCAGGTGGCACAGACCCATTGGCAGCCCCAACATGGGTGCCCAGCGGCCCATGGGCTGGTCTCCGTGGTGGAGTGGAGGGCAGTGCCACCCTATGCGTGCCTGAAACTCCAGGTGAGCAGACTGTATTGAGGAGTCCCACGCTGGACCCCCCACTCACCTGCAACAGGTTGGAGGGTGGAGTACGGTAGGCCCGGGGGGGGCGAGAGGAGTTGCGGGTCATGACGCAAAGCTGGGAGAAGCACTGAGGCCCTAACAGGGCGCAGGACGTGGTAGTGACAGAGGCTTTAATGGGACCCCCGATGAGGTGGGAGACATAACTAGAACATCGGCTTTGGGCCCACCCTCAGATCGTGCCCTTGGGGACACCTGGGGCATGCCCCCTCCTCTCCATTCTTTCGCTGCAGATTGACCCAGGGCCAAAGACACCTACCGTTGGAAGTTCTCCGCTGCCCAGAATTTCAGAGGGAGATGTGGAACTCAGTAGAATAGGTCCACCAGTTCTCGGGCGCACTGAGCACCATTACTAAAAAGACTGCCACCCTTAGACAGTTGGAGGTCGATTAATTTGTCGGTCATCAACATACATACCCATGGATTGCTGGGCCTGGTCCACTCCCACGATTCCACCCCTCCCGGGAGCAGGGGGGCAGGCGGTGCTGAGAGACCAACAGGAGTAAACAGAGCAGAGGACCAGGTGCCTGTTTGTTGGGACTTCTCAATTTTAGCATAAGTGTGGCGTGGGCCTCGCCTTCCCACAAAACGAGGCCTCAGTGAGCATCCTCTGTAAGAGTTTCTAATTCTGGCACTCCCCTCCCCCCCTGTGGCGACAAGGGTTCGGACCGACCTTGAGGCGCAAGAAGTTAACCATATCCCTGTATACAACAACCATGTGTAAGGACAAAGCGGCCCGCTCTTCCATGGCCCAAATGAAGATTATTCAGTACACCACCGCCCCTCCCCCCCGCTAGAGTCGGGAGCCAACCCTCTGCGGACTGGGGATCTAGCCACAATTCTGCAAGTGATTCAATCATCATGAGAGGCAGTTGAGAACAAAATAGGAGAAGTCAGAGTGGATGTCACGCTGCTGCGCCAGGATCTCCGCAATGCCACGGCCCGAATCACAGAGGCTGAATCTCGACTCTCTGAGGTTGAAGATGAGGTGAAAACCCTTAAAACTCAAGTGGTGACTCTTTTGATGCGCACTTCTGACCTGCATCGCTGGGCCAAAGATGCGGAGAACGACTCAAGACGCAACAATATCTGCATTATTGGCATCCCCGAAAATGGAGACGACCTGCAGATGGTGGAATTCCTTGTCCAATCATGGATACCGATGGCCCGCTTATCGCAGTGGTTCTCCATCAAGAGAGCCCACCGTCCATTGTCAGCAAGACCTCCCCCGGCAGCCCCTTCCAGGCCAGTGATGGCATGGTTCCTGAACTGTAGAGATAGAGACACAGTGCTTCAGGGAGCCCGAACTCAAACGGATCTGCTGTTTAAAGAGGCCAAGGTCCTCCTGTTCCCCGATTACACCAGGGAGGTCCAGTAGCAACATAGATCCTATTTGGAAGTCAAGGAGAAACTGAGAGGAATGGGGGTGCCATATCGTATCCTCTTTCCAGCCCGGCTCAGAGTAACCTACAATGGGAAAACGTGGTTCCTTGAATTTGAGTTGCCACCTTCGGCCTTGACATGGCTCACCGAGGAGCGGTTGCTGTCCCACTCAGGTCGTAGCCCACCAATGGAATCGGCCCAGGTAGCCCCTCACCATCCGGAGGACAAACCCAAGCTGCAAAGGAAACATCAGCGTTCTCGGAGGTGGGGGGGCATCACAAACGGTTGGATTGGCATCTCTAAGGATGGAGAGCCTGGGCCCACCAACGCATATAGACAGGGCCGGCGGGACTGCTTACACAGCAGCGCTGACCAAACAGACCAGGACACCCTCTGGCAAACTCAGCCTCAATGCGACGACTTCGAGCAGCGACACTAACTTGTCCCAAAGCCCTATCATTTAATATCTAACTCAGTGACACCACATGGGGGTAGTTTCTAAATGATGGACCATAACCTATTATATTATGTTTGATGATCTGGTGCTGATGAAAAGAACCCTGTACTATGGCGGGGTCGCCCACACCCGATAGCTTATCTTATTCCCTTTTTCCCTCTCCTTTAGAGTTCTATAGAGTTGTGCTTATATTGGTGACAGATGCTTCTGGGGGAAGTATGGGGAGGGGTGGGAGTTGGGGGTGGGAAAGTAAGTTGTTCAGTAGATTTCTTTTTTTTTTTGCATTAATATATGTTCAGCACACCTACCTTGGCAGACATATAATTGCACACACACCTACGACTGACAGATATGATCAGGAGGCTTCACATGCTGGGCAAGGGCCCTATAGATATAGCACCAGGCAACACCATGGTTTTGTTCGTGGACCCCCCTCTGGTGGTGGGTTCCCTAGCTTCCCACCTGGGATGATATGACCATTTCAGATTTTGTCTTGGAACGTAAATGGTCTCCTTGATAAAATAAAACGTGCTGTGGTCTTCACTTTCGCTCACCGCCATAACCCAGGCATAATGATGCTGCAGGAGACACACCTGGTGGGATAGTGCTGCCCCTTCTTGAACCGACACGGGTACGATTGAATCTATCACTCTGGCTTTCTTAGGAGTTCTAGGGGCGTAGCAATATTGCTGTGGCATTCCCTGCCAATAGTGGTCGACAAAGTGATCAGAGACATCCAAGGGTGGTACCACGCTCTCATAAGTACAATAGAGAGTCGTCTAATAAACTTGGTGAGTGCTTACACTCCTCCAGGGATGGGACAAAGCTGCTTAAGGGAACTGGCAAAGATGTTGCTACAGCTTCCTTATCAACAAAGAGTGAAAGGGGGTGACTTCAATGAAGTCATCGACCCAGAGAGGGATACATCAGGTCCACCAGCTGCTTCTCGGCACGCAGCAGCGAAGCACCTAACAGATGGGCTCACGTCCTTGGGATTCAGTGATGTATGGAGAAAGTGGCACCCGCGGGTCCAACAGTTTACTCACTCATCAGCGGCCCACCACATACAATTTAGAATACATCTTATCCTTGCTCCCACTAGAGAAAGCAGTGTTATTGATGAGGTTCAGATTCTTCCATGAGGAATCTCTGATCACACCCCTCTCCTGGTATGCATAGGTTCTGCTAACATAGGGCTCGGTCCCATGTGGGGAGTTAATGCTTGGCATCTCCAAAATGAAGATTGTACTCACTACTTACAAACTAAATTGCAGGCGTACATTACCATTAATGATGGCTCTGGGGGTCATTCCGACCCCGGCGGGCGCCGCCCGCCGGGCAGAGACCGCCAGAAGACCGCACCGCGGTCAAATGACCACGGCGGTCATTCTGACTTTCCCGCTGGGCGGGCGGGCGACCGCCAAAAGGCCGCCCGCCCGCCCAGCGGGAAAGCCCCAGCAACGATGAAGCCGGCTCCGAATGGAGCCGGCAGAGTTGCTGGTGTGCGACGGGTGCAGTGGCACCCGTCGCGATTTTCAGTGTCTGCTAGGCAGACACTGAAAATCATTATGGGGCCCTGTTAGGGGGCCCCACGACACCCGTTCCCGCCATCCTGTTCCTGGCAGTTTTTACCGCCAGGACCAGGATGGCGGGAAGGGGGTCGGAATCCCCATGGCGGTGCTGCGAGCAGCGCCGCCATGGAGGATTCTTTGGGGCAGGGGTAAACCGGCGGGAAACCACCGGTTGCCCTTTTCTGACTGCGGCTTTACCGCCGCGGTCAGAATTGCCCATGAAGCACCGCCAGCCTGTTGGCAGTGCTTCCGCGGCACTCTGCCCTGGCGGTTTTCAACTGCCAGGGTCAGAATGACCGCCTCTGTCTCATCACCAGGGACTCTTTGGGGGGTCAGCAAAGCAGTGATCAGGGGTTTCGTTAAAGGGTTTGTACACTCCCAAGAGAGAGCGCGTGTCCCACATTGCACAATTAGAAGGTCAGGACCCTCAGCTCGAGACGGAGTTGACGAGGTACCTCAATGAGGCAGACTCCTGTCACCTGGCTCTAATCCTGGACGAAATATGGGAACCAGTCCATGGTGGCGGCTAAACACCTGTGGAGGGCGTCCACTTCCCAGGTCTATGGTTGGGGGGGACAAAAACAGGAAATTGCTCTAATGGCTGGTGTCTCACCACCAGCTGTCCAGGGTCATTCCTGAAAATGAGGACTCACAGGGCCATATGGTGCATACCCTCCCCAAAATATCAGAAGTGTTTGCTGAATACTATTGATCCCTTTATACAGCCTCTCCCGCAGTTGACCCCAACTATTTGATCCAGTTTCTTAACGACGGTACCCTCCACAGGCTGCCTCAAGCCGAGACAGAAATTTTGGATTAACTTATTTCAGACACAGAAATCCAGAGGGCTATCACAGCTTTGGCTCCTGGGAAGACCCCCGGACCTGCGGTCTTCCAGCCTAATACTATGTCAAATTCAATGAGCAGTTGACACCCAGACTTCAGGCCTTATATGGGGAGGTGGATGATATGGGTGTGTTTCCCTCAGGGATGGACACGGCCACTATAGTGGTGATTGCTAAGACACAGCCCCCATCCCATATATGTGCTTCCCGTCTCAAGAGTGTCTTGCCCCTACTGATCAGTGTGGGTTTACGGAAAAGCGCAGCACACGTCACTGTATTCACTGACGTCAGATGGCCTTGGCCCACCGTCACCTGTTGTCCGAGAATCTTGCCTGCTTCTTTGTGGACTTCAAGAAGGCATTCGACTCAGTGAACTGTTGTCACGACTCACGTGCTGCTTGCGCCTGGAATTTGCAGATCTAGTGGCGTGGATCTTCGATGTTCGGCTTTGGCCCAAAAAGGGGCGACTCTTTCTGGTAGCCACGGTGCTGTAGGTGATGGAGACGCCAAGAACAGACCGTGGCCTTCAGAAAATAGCGCCAGAGGGAAAAAAACCCTTAGAACAAAAGGGGAAAAAACCTCTAAACAGGAGGACTCCTGAAAAACAAGAACAAAAAGCAGGAATCAAAAAGAACAAAATTCAGGAAACACAGAGCGATGAAATCCAGAACCAAAAAGGCGAGGAAATCAGGAGCGAAGACACTATCTGAGCAGAAAGTGTTGCAGCGCAAGGAAATGAAGAAAACACAGCCCTTATATACCAAAAGACAGGAAGTGACCCACAGGAAGTAAAAGGACACCATATTAGACAGGGAGAGGTACATAGAACAAAACAGAATAGAAACCATAGAGAATAGGGAACAATGAATGCTGGGAAGAGAAAGGTAACCTGGGAAGGGAAGAAGACATAAAAAAGGTACAACAAAAAGACCCCAGAAAGAAGAAAAGAAAGAGGACAAGAAAGAGGAACAAGTAAGAGGGGTCAGGAGACCCCAGCAAGGCGGTGGAAAACGACAGAGCGAGGCCCCATGCAATGTCTGGGGCCTCGAAAAGTGCATGAAAGGCTGGGGGCGCGCCGCGTTTTAGAAACGCGCTGTGCGGCCCCAGCCGAACGCCCGGCTTGTGCCGAACATTCGGCTCGCGCCACACCACGCGGCGCGACAGTAGGTCCCCCTCCCGAAGGCCCAGGTTTGAGAGGAAATAAACGGTGAAAGCGTTGAATCAGGAGAGGAGCGTGAACAGAAGATGCATCTTCCCAAGAGCATTCACTGAGAGGATAACCCTTCCAATGAATCAGATATTGAAGCCGTCTGTGAAATAGACGAGAGTCACAGATTTCCTGTACCTCATATTCAGGAACATCGTTCACCAACACAGGAGGAGGACAAGGAAACTGACGAGAGAAAGGGTCAGGTACGTAAGGTTTGAGCTGGGAAACATGAAAGACGGGATGAATCTTCCAAGTATGAGGTAAGCGAAGACGGACAGTAACAGGATTGATCAGCTGAAGAATACGGAAAGGTCCGTAGTAACGAGGTGTGAACTTGTTCAGAGAAAGACGTGAGGGTAGGAATTTGGATGAGAGCCAGACTTTATCTTGCGGGTGATAGTCTGGAGTGATTCCACGTTTCTTGTCTGCAGCCTTCTTCATATATCTTTTGGTTTGTAACAGATTGGATCGAATTAGTCTATGGATCTGTAAAAGTCGTTTGGAGAGGTGAGTAATAGCGGGCAAAGGAGAGGTGGATTGAGGAGAAGTAGGAAAGGAGGTAGGATGAAAACCATAAGAGCAGAAAAAAGGAGTGACCTTGGAAGCACTGTGGACAGTATTATTGTAGGAAAATTCAGCAATAGGGAGATAAGTGTTCCAGTTGCTTTGGGTTGAATTGCAAAAACAGCGAAGGTGTTGCTCTAGTCCTTGGTTCAGACGCTCGGTCTGTCCATTGGTCTGTGGATGGAACCCCGATGACAGGGCTCTGTTGATATTGAGTGTCTTACAGAAATACCTCCAAAACCGGGAAATGTACTGGGGTCCTCTATCAGATATAATGGTATGTGGAAGTCCATGAAGGCGGAAGATATGATCAATAAATATCTGGCTTAGTTCTTGAGATGTAGGCAGCCTTTTTAGGGCAGTGAAATGAGCCATCTTAGTAAAGGAATCCACAGTGACCATGATAACCCGGTTTCCTGCTGAAGGTGGGAGCGAACACATGAAATCGGTAGAGATGGTGTGCCATGGAGCTGGCGGAACAGGCAAGGGCTGTAGCAATCCTGCAGGTCTGGTACGGGGAATCTTGACTTGAGCACAAATAGGACAAGCCTGAACATATCTTTCAACATCCTGCTTTCAGGTAGGCCACCAGAAAAACCGTGAGAGAAGTTCTTGTGTGGCCTTGATGCCTCTATGACCAGCCACCGGTGAATCATGGCACATTTGTAATGCTTTTTCTTTCACTCTGTCAGTAGGGAGGAATATCAAGTTCTGATAATAATGGAATCCTTGTCTCTTATTCAACAAAGGTCTTAGGTTCTCTACTTCGTGGTCCGATAGTTTGGTGTATTCCAGTTGTACTTCCTCCAGAAAAGATTGAGCCACTCCAATGATCTTACTAGGTTCCAGTAGATACTGAGATGGGGAAGGAGTACAATCTGGATAACGACGAGACAGAGCATCAGCCAGAATGTTTTGAGATCCAGGAATATAGGTGACGTAAAAATCATACTGACTGAAGAAAAAGGCCCAACGAGCCTGGCGACTATTCTGGCACACAAAATTTCGTAAACATTGTAGGTTACGGTGGTCTGTTCTAACCTCAAAAGGCTCTTTGGAACCCATCAGAATCTGTCTCCACTCTAGGCAGGCTGTTTTCAAAGCCAATAATTCCCTTTCAAGTACAGAGTAATGTTGTTCTGCTGTAGAGAGGATATGAGACAAATAGAAAACAGGATGTTCAAGACCATCATCCTCTTGTTGTTGGAGTAAGACAGCTCCGATGGCTCTTTCAGAAGCGTCGGTGACAACAATAAATTGTTTGTTGGTATCTGGATGCCGTAAGATGGGAGCTTGTGTGAAAGCTTTCTTTAAACCTTGAAAGGCTGTTTCAGCCGCCTTAGTCCAGATAAACCCTTTCGTTAAATTCTCCTTCTTTAAGGTATGTGTTATGTGGCTAGTTTGTTTTGCAAAGTCCAATATAAACTGCCGATAAAAGTTTGCTAATCCTAAAAAACATTGTGTTTCTTTAATAGAAGAAGGAGAAGGCCAGTCTAGAATCGCTTGTACTTTTTCTTGGTCCATAGCTATGCCGGTGGAACTTAAATGATAACCCAGGTATTTAACCTCCGTCTTGTCGAACTCACATTTTTCTGGTTTGCAAAATAGTTGATGTGCCCGGAGTCTTTGAAGGACTTGTTTCACATGGGACGAATGGAGTTCAGGATCTCTGGAATAAATCAGAATATCATCTAGGTAAATGACCACTGTCTGGTTCAGAAGGTCAGAAAACACCGAATCCATAAATCTCTGGAAGATTGCGGGGGCATTAGTGAGACCAAACGGCATAACTCTGTATTCAAAATGACCAAATGGGGTCCTGAAAGCTGTCTTCCACTCATCTCCTTCTTTTATGCATAAAAGGTGATAGGCTCCTCGCAGATCAAGTTTAGTAAAACGTTGAGCCCCTCTAACTGCTTCTAGAATGTCCCTGATGAGAGGCAAAGGATAACGGTCTTTAATGGTTATCTTATTCAGACCTCGAAAGTCCAGGCAAGGACGAAGATCCTTTGTCTTCTTGGGTACAAAAAAGAGAGGAGCCCCGGCCGGAGAAGATGAGGGAACTATAAGACCACTCTGGACATTGTCATCCAGATATTCTTTTAGAACTTCTTTTTCAGGTTCCGTGAGGGAATACATCCTCCCAAAAGGAACGATTGTGCCAGGTTCTAAGGGAATAGCACAATCGTAGTCTCGATGTGGAGGTAACACAGGTTTGGATGGTTTTTGGAACACATCTTGAAACTCCAAATAGTGTTCAGGGACTCCTTGGACTGTATTAATGGAAGAACCAGTAATACTTTCAGTTACTATAGATCTTTTCGGTGACCAATACTTGTCGGAAGCAAAACAGTTTTCATGACAAAATTGCGAAGACAAGGAAACTGTCCGGGTTACCCAGTTCACATATGGATTATGTCTGATGAACCACGGAATTCCAAGGATAATGGTATGGTTGGGGGACGTGATAAGATCAAAAGAGATGTGTTCTTGATGGTTTCCGATCTGTAAACTTAACATCAGGGTAGTGGTGTCCACTGGACCAGAGGATAATAAGGATCCATCCACGGTGTGCACCTGTTCGGGAACTTCTTTAGATTGTGTAGGCACTTGGTGAGTAGCAGTCCACGTCTGGTCCATGTATATTCCACTAGCACCACAATCTAGTAATGCTATAGTCTCTTCTTGACGACCGTCAGGAAGTTGCAACAAGACAGGAAAAATGAACAAGGAGGTTGTATTGTCATTAAAGGAGCTGATGGAAGGTATAGCTGTAGATCCCGTCCCCTCCCTTCTTACAGAGGACGGGAAGTGGCGTTTCCCGATGGCCTGGGCGGACGTACAGGACAGTTTCGAATTATGTGACCAGCAGAACCACAGTACAGGCACAACCCTTTCTTGCGCCTGTCTTCTCGCTCGCTGGCGGAGAGCGGACCTCGGGTAGTATCTACCTGCATGGGTTCCCCTTCGACGTCTCTAGCAGGAGGGCGAGGTTCCTCAGAACGCTGCAGACCAGCTCGTGAGGTACTTGGCTGGGAGAACCCTCTACTCCTTCTCTTCTCCGACCTCCGTTCCTGAAGACGATATTCGATGGACAGTGCTTGATCCATCAGGCCACGAAGATCTTCCACTCTGGTAGAATGTACTAGTTCATCCTTTATTTCTTCTTTGAGTCCTCTGCGAAATAACGTTACCAGAGTACGTTCCACCCAAGTGGTCTCTGCTGCTAGCTGACGAAAACGGGTTATATATTGCAGAACATCTTGTGAGCCTTGGTGAATGTCGCATAAGGCTTCTTCTGCAGAGGCTTCCAATCCAGGTCGACTGAACATTTGTTTGAAGCGACTCACAAAGGTGAAATAGTCCGACAAAACTGGGTCATTGGACGACACCATCGGGGTTGCCCAGGCCAAGGCTGGACCGGATAAGGCACTCATGAGATAACCCACCTTGGTCCTGTCGTGGGAGAATTGGGTTGGTCGGAAGGCGAAGTACACCGTTAATGCATCCAGGAACTCACGAAGCTTGGTTGGTTCGCCGGAGAAACGAGGGGTAGAAGCGGAGATAGTCGGAACATCACTAGTGCGGAGAGCCAAAGCCTGTCGTAACGCAGCATTTTCATTGCGTAGTTGTTGCAATTCCTGAGCTTGTTGCTGAATCGTGGTCAAAAGAGATTGATCAGAATCTGCAGCAGCCGCCACTGTATTATCCATGGTGTTTGAGGACGTCGGAATGGTTGGGCGCTGCAATCTGTCACGACTCACGTGCTGCTTGCGCCTGGAATTTGCAGATCTAGTGGCGTGGATCTTCGATGTTCGGCTTTGGCCCAAAAAGGGGCGACTCTTTCTGGTAGCCACGGTGCTGTAGGTGATGGAGACGCCAAGAACAGACCGTGGCCTTCAGAAAATAGCGCCAGAGGGAAAAAAAACCTTAGAACAAAAGGGGAAAAAACCTCTAAACAGGAGGACTCCTGAAAAACAAGAACAAAAAGCAGGAATCAAAAAGAACAAAATTCAGGAAACACAGAGCGATGAAATCCAGAACCAAAAAGGCGAGGAAATCAGGAGCGAAGACACTATCTGAGCAGAAAGTGTTGCAGCGCAAGGAAATGAAGAAAACACAGCCCTTATATACCAAAAGACAGGAAGTGACCCACAGGAAGTAAAAGGACACCATATTAGACAGGGAGAGGTACATAGAACAAAACAGAATAGAAACCATAGAGAATAGGGAACAATGAATGCTGGGAAGAGAAAGGTAACCTGGGAAGGGAAGAAGACATAAAAAAGGTACAACAAAAAGACCCCAGAAAGAAGAAAAGAAAGAGGACAAGAAAGAAGAACAGGTAAGAGGGGTCAGGAGACCCCAGCAAGGCGGTGGAAAACGACAGAGCGAGGCCCCATGCAATGCCTGGGGCCTCGAAAAGTGCATGAAAGGCTGGGGGCGCGCCGCGTTTTAGAAACGCGCTGTGCGGCCCCAGCCGAACGCCCGGCTTATGCCGAACATTCGGCTCGCGCCGCACGACGCGGCGCGACAACTGTGGTTACCTACAATTGGTGCTGAGATGAGTTCGGTTGGCTCCACGGTTTTGCAGGCTGGTGCAGGCATTATACATCAACCCTAAGGCCCAAATCCAGATTAATGGGGCCTTGTCCCAAGCCTTTCCCATATGTCGAGGCACACACCAGCGCTGCCCTCTCTCCCCCTTCCACTTCACTCTGGTGATAGAGCCACTGGCACACTTGATCAAGATGGATCCCCTAACTAGAGAATGGCGATGGAGCAGTGATCATGACGACCGCATAGCGCTATATGCGGACGTTGATCTGGTCTATCTGGCGAACCCGGAAAATAGAGGCCCACACTGCCTGCACCTTCTGCAATGCTTTGAAGGGGCATCGGGCCTTCGAGTAAATGCCCTGAAGTGTGTAACTGTGCCCTGTCACAATCATGTGACTGCTTTGCCTGGCAGGACAAGGTGCCCATTGGACGACTAAGCTTTAAATATTTGGGGATTTGGGTGGCACTACTCCCTGACTTGGCCTGGTCCCTTAATCTGAGGCCATTAAAACAACGCGCAGCAGCTCCCTCCCTTTAAACAGTCTAGACCACATAGCACTCTTGAAAATGATGATCCTCCTGAGGTTCCTATACGTCTTACAAAACCTATAATTTCCACTGCCATGCTCCTGGTTACGCACGCTAGACCAGACCATAACATCCATTCTGTAGATGGGAACCATGCATTGCGTTGCGACATTGTCAGCGGCGGCCCTACAATGGAGGGTTGGGCATGACCAATCTCTACCTGTACTATTTGGTGACCCAGCTCTTGCTTATACATGATTGGTTCTTGGGGGGGGGGGGTCAGATCCAGCATACAAACTGGAGCTTAATGCTCTGGAATTCCCTAAGGTGCGAGACGTTCTGTATAGATCACCAATTTCCAGGGGAATGGGTCCAGGGACCAGAATATTGTTTCTTGCATGGCTCTCAGCCACACTGACGCAGCAAACCCCTCTCCGGAGAGGCACTTGGTTGAGAGAGACGGCAGCGCTTCACAGGTTCCATAGATGGGATCAACTGGCAATCTCAAACCAGGGAGATGTACGGCGAGGCACACACTTATGCTTCTTTACGGAACTGCCAATGACTTATCAGCTAGCACATTCACAAGTCTATAAATATCTACAGCTTTGGCACGCACCTTACAGACATTGGCCCCCCTGCCAGAATACAGCCCACTAGAAGCTAAAATACGAGCGATGGGGAAAGGGGGAGCGTCCCAGATATATAAAATGCTAATCAATAATGCCCCTGGGGACTTAGCCCATGTGAGGGAGATATGGGAGGGTTGGCTCGGACCACTAGAGGACAAAGACTGGTGGGATGCCTTAATTGCCCCACGACTGATCACCATATCCTCCCGCCTGCAATTCATACAAACATATTACCTGCATGGATTATATCTATCCCGGTAAAACAGCAATGAACGGGTCTCCTTTACCAGTGATATTGGGGGTCATGGTGGGTATGTGGGGGTACCAGAATGGATCGGCTTTTCCTGGGCACTGCCCTCATGGTGGCCAAGAGAGACATTGCAGTGGGATGGCCGTGGTTCCCCCAACTTCCTCACAGTGGAGGAGGGGAGTGGACTGGTGTGCCAGAAAGGAGAGGCAAGCGAGGCATGGCAATGCCCTCAATAATATGACAAGTTCTGGGGGAAATGACTGGGCGAAATGTTTTAAGTGGCTTTAAGGGGGAAAATATTCTCTCTGTATTAATGGATTACTTTTGTGTTTGTCTGCCCAAGATCAAGATTCTGTCACAAAATCTGTTTGTATAAATGCTGTAACGCGATTGGTGTGTCAATACACATTTGTTGTTTCTACTGCTTTTAGACGAATAAAAATTGTTTAAAAAACAAAACTAGATGCCTTTTGAGGTAGCCCCTTCCTCATGGCCAAGCCAAGGCCCTGAAGACAGTATGGCCTTGTCTGTCTTTCTCACAACAGAGCAGCATTCCTCAGTTCAAAATGGAAGCTACATCTACAATTGAGGTGTCTAGGGCTGACAAATCACATCAAGTAACTTACAGACCAACAAGCCAAGACCTCCTGTACCTTGGGGATGTCTTGACTGGAGGAAACACAACAGTCTGCACCTGCACTGGAATCCTTCCCCTGTTCTATTTCCCAAGCGCACATTAAATAAAGATTTACCACCGTACTGAAAGCAAGGCGGCACATCCCAAGCTTTAACCAAGAGAAGCAAGAGGGCCCAAAATATCATCTAATTTATGGTCTGTCTGCCAGCACCCGTGGAAGAAGCTGGGGACATCATGCCTGCTCCAGTAGAGTGAATAGTCCCTAACGTTTTCTATAACAGGTATATTTCAGTCAAGGATAATACAGATTCACAGGAGTATGCTCAGTTTCTAATGGATCCTGATATGCTTGAAGACATGCATTAAAGGATTTTAACTCAGCTCCAGTGCTGCAGGCCATTGCCTCAAGCCTCGCTGCTACACGCTTGGAACGTGCATGAAAATCATTTAAACACTATGGTGGTTATAATGACATTGGCAGTGACTGTTAAAGTGACGGTAATACAGCCAATATCCTGGCAATAATTACCACCAAATTATGACCATGGCGATGATACCTCCCATAAACAGCCAATGTACCACACCAACCGCCAGGGCGTAAACACCACTGACCACGGCGGCCGCCATCAACAGCCAGGCGGAAGTCAAGGTACTGCCCACCATATTACGACATTGCAAACTGCCAAGATTTCCGGGACGGTACAACACCATCAAAAGCCTGGCGGAAACACTCACCATCAGGAACACAGAGGATTCCGTCGTCACCATGGAACCAGAACTCCAAGTCTTCCCAGTGCTCTACCACGCCATGGCCGACCTGAAACACCAACGCCAACTAAAACGGCGGCGGTGAGTACAGCCACCTAGCACACAAGGGAGGGAGGGAGGAAAAGGAGAGTGACACACACACTCACAACACACACCATTCACACACACACCATACCCAGAACCACCTGCAGAGTAAAACGAATGTCACAGGACCCATGTTAAATTAATGCAAGGACAACAATTAGAATATACAAACACTCTAATTTGCTGCCAACAGCCACCATAATGTAAAATGAAATACAAATGCAGGCATCAATATGCAGACTGGGCCAAAGGGCAGTCCAAAGTACAAAAGGGCCACATGGCCACAGGACACAGTCCAAGGCCAAACTTGACTCCTGACATAATCTGGACTCCACTGTTCAGGGGCATCATGTTGGAAAAGTGCAGGCACCTCAGGGGGAAGGGAGGTTGGGGTGCACCTCAGCTGAAGTGGGTAACATGCCCACTGGTTCTGGAGGGGCTCCTTGCCCAATTGTCTCTGGAGGGGAGTGAAAGGCCACAGTCTCTGAAGTGGGTAACATGCCCACTGGTTCTGGAGGAGGCTCCTTGCCCAATTGTCTCTGGAGGGGAGTGAAAGGCCACAGTCTCTGAAGTGTGTGACATGCCCAATGGTTCTGGAGGGGGCTCTTTGCCCAACAGTCCCTAGAGGGTGGCCTACATGCCCTCTGCTGGTGGAGGGGGCTCCTTGGCTGCCTCTACTGGAGGAGAGGACTCTTTGCCCTCTGCTGGTGGAGGGGGCTCCTTGGCTGCCTCTGCTGGAGGAGAGGGCTCCCTGCCCTCTGCTGGAGGAGGGGGCTCCTTGGATTCATCTGATGGAGGAGAGGGCTCCTTGCCCTCTGCTGGTGGAGGCCTTTTATTCGGTGGTGGAGGGGAAAACTTGGCTTTCTTTGGTGGTGGAGGGGGATCCTTGGCTCTCTTTGGTGGTGGGGGGGTCAATGTGTCCCCTCTTGTGACGGGCCCCCTTGGCCTTTGACATATGACTTGTGTCCTTGCCTCCAGGACTAGGAGGTGCTTCCACAGTTCTCGTCCTCTGTCCCTTGGGTTTCGCCACCCTAGTCCTCTCTTTCTGAGGTAAAAGTGTGCTCTTACTAGGAGTTGCTGCTGTCACACTAAGGGGCCCCTTTGTGCCAGCAGTTGATTTTTTGGTGGTAGTAGTGGCAGACTGTTTGGCTGAGGTGCTGGACTGGGGCATTTGGACCCTACTCTTACGGGCAGGATGGGGGAAGGAGGGGGAGGAAAGAGGTCAAGTTGGGCAAGGAGAATCTACTTAGGGACGTTGGAGCGGGATGTGGAAGGAGGGATGGGAGTGGAGGTAGAGGGAGTGGTTGCAGGCGGTGTACGTCTGCTGGTCTTGGGTGCAGGTGCATGGACAATGTGTTTGTGTGAGGTGGATGGCTGTTGGGTGTCTGAGTGGAAGCGTTTGTGTCTCATAGGAGGGGGGAAGACAGGGTGGGAGAGGACAAAGAGGAAGCGTGGATGGATGTTGTGGAGGTGTCTGCAAATGAGGTGTGTGTGCTGCACGATGTAGTGATGGTGGTGGTGGCTGTTGATGCAGTGCATGCAGGTGTGAGTGCAGATGTGACTGTGAGGAAGGAGGAGGAGAGGGAGACAGTGGATGTTGTTGTGTGTGCAACTGTCTGTTGTTTGTGTGAGTGCTTATGGCCTAAAGTGTGCTGCCTCTGATGGTCTTTGTCACTCTTGTGTGATGTTTTGTGTGCATGCTTATCTATATATGTGCATGGGATGGGTTGGGGTTGAGGAGACTGGGACTGGGAAGTGGTAGTTGGAGGGTGGACGGTAGGAACAGGGACACTGGCTGCCATCAGAGAGGAGGCCAGAGCCTGAAACGATCTCTGTAGGGCTGCCAACCCACCGTGGATGCCCTCCAGGTAGACATTGCATTGCTGCATCTGGGATGCCAGCCCCTGGATGGCATTCACAATGGTTGACTGTCCTACAGAGATGTATCTCAGGAGGTCAATAGCCTCCTCACTGAGGGCAGTAGGGCTCACTGGGGCAGGGCCTGAGGTGCCTGGGGCGAAGGAGATGCCCACCCTCCTGTGTAAGCAGGCAAGGGCAACTCAGTGGGGGGCTACTGGGAGGGCGGTGTTGGTACGGGGGTGTCAGCTGTACCTGTAGCTGGGGTGGTTTCAGAGGTGTCCGCCACCACCAGGGAGCTTCATTGGAGGAGGAATCACAGTCAGTGTTGTCATCTCCTGTCCCCGCCATGGTGCTCCCCTCGCCCTCCGTCCCACTGGTCCCCTCGGCGTCGGTGGACTCTGCCTCCTGGGTCCTGTGGGATGCAGCTCCCTCAGTCGCCGGTGCCCCTGCTCCACCGCCAGATGATGCTAATGCACACATAGACAGGATGACAGAAGAAAATGTGGGGGGAGAAAGGGAGCACTGGGTCAATTACAGCACCAACACCACAGATGGCATACACATTACCATCAGACACAGGGATCAGTATTGAACACTATGCAGCACACTAGCATTCCATTGGCTAGGTATCACAGCAAGATGAGAGCCAACCACTGCCATCTGCACCCCTCCTTGGACCTACTAAGCCCTGTCTGACATGGAATGCCACCTAGCTAGTTAACAAGATTTTGCCATACACCCAATTACCCTGAGCTGGACAACGCAGCAATGTCTGAGCTGGCATTAAGGGGCATCCACTAACTGAAACCCACCACCAGAATCCCATGCCAGGCAACAAAGATGGTTGTTACACACACTGTACTCACCCCCTTGTGGCTGCTGTGCTGCCCTCAAGCACCCATCCATCTCTGTGTAGGCCACCACCAGGATGCGGCCAATAGGGGGGTCAGTTCCGATGGGCACCGCTCCCTCGTTGGGAGGCCATCCCAGCTGAGGCTCCGCGGTCTTCCGGGCCCAGCATCTCAGGTCCTCCCACCTTTTCCTGCAGTAGGTGCCCGGCCTGCTATAGACCCCCACGGTCCACACATCCTTGGCTTGCATGCCACAATCCCTTCTTCTGATGGGCGCTGACCTGCAGAGGAAATACAGACAGGAGAACACCATTAACCATACAATCCAGCCTGTCACACATATGGCCCAAAAATACAATTTCCCCTCAAATGACATACACATCACCCAGAGGCCTGCATGTAGACTACCACCAGACATACCCCCAACCCAAAATACACACTGCCAGCACACACATCTCCATGCAACTTTGTCGCATGCATCAACCCCATGGTGTACTCACCTGTTGGTCTGGAGGCCCATACAGCTGTCCATACAGAGGTAGGACCCCATCCATCAGGCGCTTCAACACCTCTGAAGTGAAGGCAGGGGCCCTTTTCCCTGTCACACGGACCATGGGAGGTTCCAGACTCAGGTCACAGCAGCACAGGCAGTGGAGGTATTGCCCTGTGAAAAGTCAGGAATCAAGTGAGGTTATAGACAGAAAATGGCAGTCCCGTCCGCCAGTGCACACCGTCACCACCGCCAGTGATCCTCATTGGACACTGTACTTCATAGAGCCCAATGTAAGCCAATGAGGAATAGCACGGCGGTGCAAGACCACCTTCCTCCATGACTCCCAATGCCAGCGGAGTTACATCACTTCCACCTGTCTCTGCATGTAGGACAGGAGGTCTCCATTTTCTGGTGGTGGTGAACATTCTGAAATTGAAAACTGCGTCATTGCTGCAAATTGTACATACATTGCCATTTACATTGTAAAACTACATACAAGCTCAGTTACACTGAGGTGGTGGTTCCATTGTTTAGTTTGTCACTCCCTTATCACTCTGGTGTCCCTTAGGTAACTACTACTGTGAAGGAACAGAAGGAGGAGGCAAGACCCCATGTACAGACCCCTTGTGGACTTGGCTACACTGGAGGGCAGGCACTTAATACTCACCTATAGACTGTACAGGCCACAATCACAGACCTGTGTGCTCAATTGGAGCCTGAGCTTATATCAGCAATCCGTCATCCCACTGGGATCCCCTGTCTTGTGCAAGTTCTATCTGTGCTCCATTTCATGGCAACTGGTCCTTTCTAAGTAACAGTGGGCTTGGCAGCAGGAATGTCACAGCCAATGTTCTCAATAGGGCTGGCAAGGGTTTTGTCTGCCTTGCTCAAACACATGTGCAGCTACATCGCTTTCCCCCAAGTGGAAGATTTGGCTACTGTGAAGGCTAGATTCTATGCAATGGGACTTATTCTAAATATGATTGGGGCCACTGATGGAACACATATTGCATTTGTACCCCCCGGCACAATGAACAGGTGTTCAAAAAATCAGAAGAGTTTCCACTCACTCAATGTGCAAATGGTGTGCCTGGCTGACCAGTACATCTCCCACGTCACTGCCAAGTATCCTGGGTCAGTGCATAATGCCTTCATTTGAGGAATAGCAGCATCCCAATTGTGATGGCACAACTACAGAGGCACAAAGGGTGTGGCTAATAGGTGAGCCTGAGTCCCCACCCAATGCATGTCAGTGTATGCCTTCAGGAGTCATTCCCCATACCACTGTGCAAGGCTAATGTTTGTACCTCAATTCTTGCAGGTGACTCTGGCTACCCAAACCTGTTGTGGCGCTTGAGCCCTGTGAGGAATGCCAGGACAGGGGCTGAGAATAGATATAATAATGCTCATGGGTGAACCAGGAGGAAGATTGAGTGAACCTTCGGCCTTCTGAAGGCCAGGTTCAGATGCCTCCATCTTAAGGGGGAATCCCTCTGCTACTCCCCTGAGAAGGTCTGCCAGATAGTTGTTGTATGCTGCATGTTGCACAGTCTGGCCATCAGATGGCATGTGCCCTATCTACAGGAGGAGGAGGGTGAAAATGCTCCTGTGGCAGGAGTGGACCCTCCGGAAAGTGAGGATGAGGAGGCATAGGATGAGGATGTGGACAACAGGACATCAGTCATACGGCAGTACTTCCAATGACACACAGGTAAGACAGTGGAACTAACCATTCCTCTGATTATTTATTCTTTTCAGTGTGGCTGTAGCATTATGGCAGTCACTTCCTTTGCATCTCAAGTGACTGTCACCTATGCCTTCTCATTTTGCAGATGTTGGTATGGTTACAACTGTGTACTGATGTGATGACTACAGACAGCTACATGCCATTATTTGTATGCAATCACAAAGTTCAGTATAATTGCACAAGATGAAATTGTTAATAATACTGCAAATGTTCATCACATAATGCACTATCACTCAATTTGTGTTCAAGGGTGTTTATTGTAGTGAAATATATAGAAGGAATGGTGCAATGGAATGAGGTGATGGTAGAGGTAAGTCCAGGGTATTGGTCCAGTTTGTTTGCATCACAGGTCCAGTGTCCAAGGGGCCATAGGAAGGGGAGCAATGGCAGTTCAAAGTGAACAAGGTGACAGAGTGGAACGCACGGGGGACATTCCGGAGGGTCTCATTTTGTGGCAGTGGTCTTGGTATTGGCAAGTGTCTCTGGCTCTGTCTGGGTCACAGGGAACGTTTGCGGGGTGGTTCACCTTCTGCAGGGGAAGCGGTGCTGGTGGCCTGAGGCTCCTGTGGCATGACCTCCTGTCCACTAGCTGCAGCAGATGTGGAGGGCTGTTCAGTTGACTGGCTAGTGGAAGGGGCCCACTGGTGTGCTGTGTTGTCCCTCATAATGTTGGCCATATCAGCCAGCACCCCTGCTATGGAGACCATGGTGGTGTTGAGGGCCTGCAAATCTTTCCTGATCTCCTGGCTGTGTACCTCCTGCAGCCGCTGGTTTTCCTGCATGATTTTTAACACCTCACCCATCTTGTCCTGGGATTGTTGGTAAGCCCCCAGGACATTGGTGAGTGCCTCCTGGGCAGTTGGTTCCCTGGGCCTTTCCTCCCCCTGGCGCACAGCTGTCCTCCGTGCGTCCCTGTCCCTCAGTGCCTGTGTCCCCTGAATGGTGTGCCCACTGCCACTGACCCCAGGACCCTGGTCATCTTGGCTGTGAGGTGTGGACTGGGGTCCCTGTACCGGTGGGTCACTGCTGATTGATGTGTCCTGGGGACAGAGGTGTGGGGACGTTGGGTGGCTGCTGGGTGGTGTTGGGTACTGAGGGGGGAGGCTCTGTGGTGGAGTGGGTGTGGGCTGGGGTAGTTGACTGACCAGTGGTCCCTGATGAGCCAGGAAGTTCATCCAGATCCAGAAGTCCAGAGTTACTCTCATCACTGGGGGCATCTTCAGTTGGTGGTCTGGGTAGCCATGGCACCTCCTCGCCACTGAGATTGGCTGGTGCACCTGTGGGGATGTAAGTGGTGTATTATGCTACATGTCTGTAACATTTTCTACATCCCTAGCTTCTCTTATGTCGTTGCTGTTGCCCTGCCACCTTTGTTTGTGTATGGTGATGTATTGTGGGATTGTTAGTTCTCCATGCTGTGCATGCATTGGTGGTGGGTGTACATGCATAGCTGGGAGGGATGTTCATGCAGTGGGTATGGCATGCAGGGCTTGGCATTGAGGTTAGTCAATTGTAGTGGTGCACTGTGTGGGATGGAGTGGGGTGATGGGTGTCAGGGTGAGGGGTGGTGGTGGGGGGATAGGTGGTAAATATTAGCTCACCAGTGTCAAGTCCTCCGGCTATTCCAGTGAGTACCTCAGGATGCAGTATTGCCAAGACTTGCTCCTCCCATGCTGTCAGATGTGAGGGAGGAGGTGGGGGTCCACCGCCAGTCCTCTGGATGGCGAGCTGGTGCCCTTCTGCCATGGAATGTACTTTCCCACATAGGTCGTTCCACCTCTTCCTGATGTCGCCCCTTATTCTCGGATGCTGTCCTACGCCGTCCACCCTGTCCACGATTCTCCGCCATAGCTCCATCTTCCTGGCAATGGAGATTTGCTGTTCCTGTGCTCCAAACAGCTGTGGCTCTACCCTGACAATTTCCCCCACCATGACCCGCAACTCTTTAACTGTGAAACGGGGGTGCCTTTGTGGGGACCTGGGTGTTGAGTGTTGTGCAGTAGGTGTTGAATAATGTGGTGGGGTGTGGGGTACGTGACGGATGGATGGGTGTTTGTTGTGTGTGTAGTTGTTGCTGTGATTTGCGTGGCTATCTCTTGGCTATTTTTCATGTTTGTAAAGGGTTGTGGGTAATGTGGGTGTGTGTTTTAGAATGCTGTGGGTAGGTGGGTGTGGTGTGTGTATCGGTGTCAGGTGAGTGATTTTAGTTTTGGCTAGTATTGTGTTGTTTTGTATTTGGGTGGCCATTCTGACCGCACCGGTGTGTACTGCCAATGGTTTACCGCTGTTGAATGCCCGCTGTGGTGATTTGTGGGACATAATGTGGTAGGCGTCGGTTTGTTGGCGTAATGGTATGGTGTTCGTGCTGACACTTTACCACTAACCTTTGGTCTGGCGGATATGTGTTTGTGGCAGTATTCTGTCGGTTTAGTGTGTGTGTGTCATAATATGGCGAATGGATGTTCGCCTCCGCAACGGTATGTTGGCAGCCATCACTGCGGCAGTAAGGGGGATTTATCGCCAATGTCATAATGAGGGCCTATGTTTTTTTGTATTGTTGCTCACGTGTGTCACACTTTGAAAGGTAACAGGGTTTACAGAGGAAAAGGATGTATGAAAGAACGTGAGAGTAAGTAGCCTTCCAGATAGCGTGTGTGCCTTTAAGAAAGGTAAAGCAAGGGGTTAATGCACTTGCTTTAGACTCCTCCAACTAGCCCTAAGGTGTCAGGTTCTAATGTATGGAGGTCTGACTGTTGTTTATCCTTCCGAATGTACTGCATTGAGCATCCTTGGGAGGAAACAAGTAACATCTATAAGTGACAGTTCATATCCCAGTATTTCTTCTCTAATCTCACCCTCTTCTGATTCCGAGCTCAATGTCGTGCCCTGATTATTCTCACTGCCACCCTCGATGCATAACTCTCTTTTAAGTTCTGATTGTTCTCAGTGCCAGACTCTCATTTCTTTTTGGCGCCCTTTGCTCTCTCAGCCCATCAAAGAGACAACCCATTGATAGAGTGTGCTTCACAAGCAGCCATCATAACACTAACTTGCATGCATGCCCTATTTCCTCAACCCCTCGCACCTTATCTCCTCTCTCTTCTCAGATCTCTCCCTCTTACCTGTTCCATCTTCCCGTGTGTTTTGTTCCGTTGGTTCCTCTCTTTTGTTGCCTCATGATATTACCGGTTCCTTCCTTCTCTCGTACTCATATTGTTTTATCGCTCTTTGTGAACCTTCCTTCCCTTTCTCCTGTTTTGACCTTCCTTCTTTTTGTTCCCTCTCTTTTTCCCACCCTTCTTCTGTTCCTCCTTTATTACTCTCCAGTTCCCAATTATAATCCCATTATACCCTACCCTATCCCCACTGCTTCTTTGTTCTTTCCTATCTCTTAACTTTTTTCCATTCCCTGATTCCTTTCACCATCTCCTATTCTATTTTCACCATTCCTGTTCTCATATTCCCGTTTGCTTTTTCTATCCTCTGCCACTTTTACCTCGCATATCCTCTCCTTCCATCCTTTCCCCCTTATTCTAGCTCCCATATTGCACCCGTCTCTAGTTTCCCTCACCGTGTTCCATCCTTCATTATCTCCTTTTAATTTTTTTCGTTCTTCAATGGCGTCCACTTACTTTTTCTTCTTCATAAATTCATCTTGTTTTTTCTCCTCCCCATCCTTTCCCTCATTCAATCTCCTTGCCCCTTCTCTGCCTAATCATTTCCATTCCCTCTCTCTTGTCCCAGATCCTGAGTTTTGTTCTACCTTTTTTAGGTCACAGACTACAAGACAGAGCAGCTGTCTGGTTTTCTAAAGACATTTTGGGGACATTCACGAAGTTGACCTAGGAATGCAGTCTGCCTTTTCCTACTGTTGGCTTAGTGGTTTGTAACTCACATTTTCTGGCTTTCTATTCGCTGGCTTTATTTGCTCTATGCTGTCCAGCTTGAGTTTGTCCCTCCCATTGCCTACACCTTGTTTATTGCATTCTTCCACAAATTCGCTTTCTGTAAATTCACAAGCTTGCTTTCTGTAAAGGTATCTTTACATCTTGTTCTTATCTTGTCACATTTGCTGGGCATTCAAAGACAGAGGGCAAATTTCAAGCTCTGTTTTCCGAGGGAACTTGGCATTTTCTTTGCTTTCCCTGACTTCAAAATGAGGGCATTTATATGAAGGAGGAGTGCTGATTACTCTCTCCACGGAGACTGTTCATCCCTTCAAGGCTGTAACATAACCCTTAAATAGCACGTCATATAACATACGGGTGACAGATTTTTATTTTAGATAGATAGGTACGTGGATTACTGCTTTAACACAGAGATCCTTTTGTTAGTTTCAGTCATTACATTGTAATCCTTTTAATATAGCACTGTGAGCTATGAAGGACATGTGACTCCTACACCTTGTAGCTCTCGCTGTTTTAAGCAACAAACATCTTGTACATTGATTTACATACTTACAAGATCTATTGCCAATGTATAATATGTATGTTATGTAAAGCACTCTGACTCCCTGCATTGCGATGAGTAGCACTATAAAACAAATAAAATAGTGGTATTTACATTGTTATTTGTGCAAACAGTGGAACAAACCAACACATCTAACTTTCTTACACTGCATGTATTTTTCTTATAAACAGGGACTAAACAAAGCAAGCACATGCCTCTCTTAAGCATCTGTGAAGTGATAACAAGCTGTGAACCTTTCCTTCCCCTCTTTTCCATTTGCATCTAAGTGTGAGCCTCCATTCTGCACCCAGCCAGGATCAGGTTGGGACAAAAGGAGGCCTGATGGCCCCTTACCTTCAGCCTTTATCTTTGGCCTTTAAAAAAGAAAATTGCAAATAAAAGAGACTTGCAATGCTAATTTTTTTTAACTTTCAACCATACTGCACAGTAGGCACACAGCTGTACAACATGGCTTAAAACATTATAAATTCAAATAGTGAAGACATTTGGAATGTTTTCTTTTTTTGTGGGGAGGACAGTGTGTGTGTATGTGTGTGTGCGCGTGTGTGTATGCGTGATTGTGGGGGCACGTACGAGCGTGTGTGCGCCTCCGAGCTCCAGGGGGCCTCCTCAGCACAGTCGCATGGCCTGGGAGCTCCTAACTGAGTTCGGAGGGGGGCCCTTCTATGTACTTTGCAGGGGGGACTCTCAATTTTTGTTACACCACTGGCTTTTTCAATGCTTGTTTGTTTGACTACTCTAGCACGTGGATGCCCTTTGGAGTAGCTGCTTGTGCAATACAAAAAACGATTTAATCAATTTATCAATTACTCCTCTCCAGTGCTTGAAATGGAAAAATTAAAGTGCAAGTACTCTGTGCCAAATTACCTGCTTGTTTCCGAGAAGTGCTGGTTCTCTCCAATTAAAAGTACCATGTTTTTCCTGAGATGTGCCGGTACTCTCCATCTCAAAATAAAAAAGTGCTGGTACTCAGTACCAGACAGTACCGGCCCTTTTAAAGCACTGCTCCTCTCCATTCAATATTTTTCTCATGCTCTTGTTTCTGTCAGATTCCTACCTCTGCCCGTTTGTTTGCCCTTACCTATCAAATGTCACAGCTTCCCTGTCCTGGGGCAAGGAGCACACTGGAGCCCAGTAGAATAAAAAAACTGAAATTATGAGGAGGGGGAAAAGAGAGATAGGAACATGTAGACTAGTGAATGACGAAAGATGCTGTGATTCCATTTCTGCATTGTTTGATATTGCTTCCATCAGCTGCCTGTTTTTTTTTTGGGTTAGTAGTGATGGCGTAGGCCACCATGCGTTGAATGCACACTATCTTTGGATGTCCCATTCCAGTTCCTCATTCGAGGGAGACCCTGCAACGCTATGCAGGTAACTTTCACTTTGGATAACATTGAGTCCTTCGCTCACTTTGGTTTCTTCTTTATTGACACTATTCTTTGTCTGTTATTCGGTCTTTGTCTCTCGGACAAGACAGAGATCCTCATCCTCGGCTCCAACCTCTCCGCATGGGAAGACTCCTGGTGGCAGCCACCCTAGGAACCGCACCAACGCCAACCAACCACGCGCGCAATCTAGGTTTCATCCTAGACTCATGCTCACCATGAACCAGCAAGTCAACGCCATCTTATCTTCCTGCTTCAACACCCTCCGCATGCTCAGCAAGATCTTCAGATGGATCCCCACCGAAACCAGAAGGACGGTCACCCATGCCCTTGTCAGCAGCAGATTGGACCACGGCAACTCTCTCTACGCGGGAACCATGGCCAAGCTCCAGAAGAAACTGCAACGTATACAGAACGCCTCTGCACGCCTCATCCTCGACATCCCACACCGCAACCCCATTTCAGCCCATCTCAGAGCCCTACACTGGCTCCCCGTCAACAAGAGGATCACCTTCAAACTCCTTATCCACGCCGCAAAGCTCTCCACAACGCTGTCCCTGCCTACCTCAACGAGCGACTCACCTTCCACACTCCCATCTGCCAACTCCACTCCACCAACCTCACCCTCGCCACCACCGAACGACAGCCGGCGGCAGATCCTTTTCCCACCTCGCTGCCAAGACCTGGAACTCCCTCCCGTCCACCTACGACAGACCCAGGACCTCCTGGCCTTCAGTAAACACCTCAAGACCTGGTTATTCAAGAAGTAGCAATTCTTTCCTCCCCCCCCCCATCAGCGCCTTGAGACCCTAGCGGTGAGTAGCGTGCTTTACAAATGATTGATTGATTGCTATGTGGAATTTCTTTTATTGTGAGCGGTTCTAGATTATGGACGAGGGCCTGGTCGTCGTTGGTATCATGATTACTTTGACTTTGGGGATGGTTAATGGCTTGGTCAGAAAAGGAGTTTGCCACTGTCGTACCAACACTAACTCACCCGGTTTGGGTGCGGAAGTGGTTGCTTGGCATTATTTATCTGCTTACTTTATCATCTTCGCCTTAACCTGCTGATCACGAGCCACTATGACATCATAATATGGTGGTGGGAGCTGGGTCTGGTTCTTTCTCTCCAGTACAAGTTCTGTGGGGCTCTTGCCTGGGGAACTGTGGAGTTTGTTATGATAGTCATGAAGGACTTGACATAGGGCTTGGCTTACTGACCTTTGCACCATCTTTCTTTGCCCCGTCTTCTTTATGATAGTTGTTAGTGCGCCCAGTCTTTAGTGAGTAAACTTACAAGGAGACGCGAATAGATCGATGAACCTTTTGATTCGCATGGAGTATCCTAGCCATGTAGTAATCAATGACCATCAATAATCAATACACCACCCAATAACCATTAAGCAAACTATTAATCAGTAGTTATTAACGTCAAGATTCACGAATACCACAACTCAATATAAGTTTTAGGTTCATTTCAAACTTTATTCAAATCCACTCAGGGTTAATTTATTAGAGAACACCAATAACATAATCTAATCAGAACTTGAGAAAACATGCATTCTAATGTCTCCACATAAGCCAATAACGATGAATATGTTAACATGAGTAGTTCAGCAAATCAGACCGTCAATCAATTGTCACCGTATATGTCAGCGTCTCAGATTAGTGACCCTACCTAACCCAGATTAACATTAGCATGTGGGACTTCATGCGAAAACAGTTTAGAACATGAATTTGGAAAACATCTAACTAAGAGAGAAAACTATTTTAAAACAGCGCAGTTGGTACCTAGAAAGGAAAGCCACAAAAGGTAATTCAGTCACATTGTCATAGCTACCTATCCACGGTATTGATCATCAACAGAGTCAGTCTTCGTCTTCAGGTCATCAATCGATCAGCATCGCATCAGGCTCTCAAGAACTTGAGCCTAGTGACAGGATCTCGAATCGCATCAATTTCAGAAAAGTCTCTCCACCGACATCTGCCCCTAGCATCTCTCCATCTCCATCAGTTCTGAAGTTTTCCCCCTTTGTCACGACATTATATCAAAGTCACCCAGACTATCCTCCAATTCCTAATTGGTCAGCAAATCACCAGTTATTACCCTACCCAATGATTTTAGTTTTTCAAATCTATGAATTCTAGTATTACACAGTTCTCAAGGTGTCGATTGGTTCACTGTACGATGTCCTCATCATCCGCCTCATCGGGTATCGAAAATGTTGCATCTTCTTCTCCAGTAAGTGTCTCTATTGTTCGAGTCCTGGGAAAGTACATCCTGTCTGCTTTACACAGTCCTTGATACAATTTTGATTCATTCATCTCCTGTTCGTCGGATCATCGCAGAAAATTCCATCTAAGCAGACTTTATTAAACAACGAGCAGTTCAGGGTCAGTTCAGCACATTAGCTTCTCTACATTGCATGATTATTCAGCTTCTGCATGAGGCCTGGAAAAACTAGGCAACAACTTTCGGCTAAGTTAGCTCTACAATATAATGCAAAACATATATTATATATCTCAATATGGCATATTACTACATTATTATTACGCATTTTCAACATCTCACATATTTTTTGTCACTTTTTAATATAATTTGTGAATCTTGCTGACCACCCTCCGTGAGCACATTTTCAAACATGCACATTAATTTTCTGTGTTATTTATTTCTACAATTTTCAAATTATTCAAAATGCATAAACACTCATTCATAATTTTAATTAACATATCTGCTTCAACAATCCCTCCTCTGATGACTAAATATGTCATCACACTACCTTTACCAACAATATTTCTTCAGTATTTTGTCTCCTTCTCAAATCTTCTCTATACGTTCTTTCCCTGGTTCATTCTTCCCTCCTCTGGTTATTTTTAGACCTTTTCAATTTATTCTTTTGGCACAATTTACATGTACCCCATAATCCTAATATACAAGCAATCACAATTAATATTCCCTGTATGATTTTTTATTAATACCCCATTCCAAATGTTACTAAGCCAATTCCCCACTGAAGCAAATCCCTTTCCAACCTTTTCCCAAACATCTGGTTCCTTCAATTCCTTTAAATCCTTACTTGAGTTAGTCAGGTTAGTAAGTAAGTCTCTTATCTCCTTACTATTGTTAGGAATATACAAGCAGCAATGCCTAGAGTTAATCATTTTACAGACTCTGTCGTCCTTCGCTAAAAGGATGTCTAAAGCAAGGTGATTTTGAAGCATCATAGCTCTATCCGCAGCTAATTCAGTATCTATCAGGAGTATTGCCCCTGTAAAATTTGTCAGCATGTTATCCACAATAGTAGACAACTTTCGTGTCTTGATCAAATTCAGGATGACTCCCAGTGAAGGAATCACTGCACCAAAGATATCTCCCACAACTGCAGAAAAGGATTTCCTCCTCTGTCGCTTATGATGTAATTCAATCCATTTCAGAACCTTCTTTAAGTCATCTATCTGATAAATCTTTTGGAAAACTATCCCCAAATAACATGTCCCATACCATCCTCTTGGAAGATGGTAATAAGCATTGAGTCCACAAATATAATAGATACCAGGAATTGCAGGGTCCTGACCATTCGGCATAAAGGTCCATTTACTCTGAAACAAAAACATATGCCTACATTCACTCGTACCCACAAATAAAGTGTCAGTGCGTGATTTTGGCCTATATATACAAAGCTTCCCTATGTGTAATGCATCTAGCGCTAATTTCCCTTGCGTTTTAATTGCGGTGTAAGCATAATCATTCTTATAAGTCCTTTTCTCTAAGCCTTTTTCTAATTTTTCTTTTAATGCCTTTCTCCTATCATCAGTATGCCCAATGAAGCTCTTTTCTAAAGGTGTAATCAAGCATGTGAGGTTGTTCTTATGCGCATATGCAGTTCCAAATGTTAGTGTAGGCTCAAAGAATACTCTAACTAGTACTATATAATGATCCTTAGCTACTCTACTCAAATATCTAATAATAGGAACAAACGAAAAACACCAAATCATGGTTAAAATAAATATACTGTATATACTCTTGATTATAGAACCTTGTTAGTAGCAAACTACAGCTTATTCCGTAGGTTAGCAGAAGACTGTGGTACGTAACCCCTTCCTCTACTGACAAAGGAATTTGCATACACACAAGACAATCTCTTGCATCCATCGTCTCAACATATTCACTCAACAAACGAAGACATTAGAAGAAAGCTCTCCTTGAGCATTAGTATAATCATGCAAATATTTCTCAACTAACTTAAACTTCTCTAAAGCCGTTAGTGCAGTAGTTTCAGAAGCAGAAGTACGATTGGCTCCTTTCACATCGAGAACAGACATTCCCACAATCACCACTATAAGCAAGATCCCACACATAATTGCCAATCCAACACTCATATATTTACAGCGCCTAGCATTCCTAACTTGATTATTCAACTCAGCCATGATCTGTAAAGAATCAGAAAGCAAAAGTAACTCTTATATAAAGTGCAGTAAAAATCAAAAATAAAGAAAAATTCTTCTCTCACAGTTCAGTCTCACAATAAGGAACCCTTTTCTTTTGTCACAATCGATTAGTAGCTTGTCACATCCGGTTAATGTCAAATCAGGTTATCAATGTCTCTTCCGGTTTATTTTTGACAGTCTCTTTAAGGTTTTTTTTCAGATTGGGTCAACAATTCGGCTTCCTGTTCACCTTCAGGTTACATCAAAGTACTGCCTCGGAACCTCTGTGTCAAAACAAAAGGGCATAAACTTGTGTTGCCATTCATTAGTAGTTGCATATGCCCATTCAGGACCTGTATACGACAACTTGCTATTCTCTTTCTTTTCAACCTTCGATCACCACTTAGTTCTCCTTCACTCAATTCTTCTTTTCTCGTAGTATCTACTTCTTCCTCTATTGTTTCATTTATGACCACTTCCTTTCTTTTCCCTACCTTGGATTCAGGCCAATTATCTCCTTTTCTTGATCCTTCTGTCAATATTCTTCTCAGAATTGGACTCTTCTCCTTCCCTTTCTCTATGGTATTTTCTCTTGATGGCCCTGCAATGGGCTCAAGAGGAGTCGGATCACTTTGACTTTGATCAGTCTCAATTCTTTCCCCTTCTTGGTCTGGCACTTTTTCTGTTTGCTTCTTGGCACCGTCTTCTTCTGGGAGAACCCCTACTGAGCTAGGCTCTCCTGCTGTCTCTGTTGAGATTGATTCTTCCGCACCCTCCAGTAATTCCTCACCTTCGTCTCTTACAGGGTAATAGATCCATCTTCCACAAGCTCTTGTTCAATTTCAGGCTCTCTTGGTTATTTTTCGGGTTCAGGTGCGGCAACCTGTTTCACTGTTATTGGTGCTCTCAACAACGCTTCTTCATGATCCGGTGGACATGCCACTTTCTTTGTATGACTCGCGTGAATCCAGTTCGAAAGTCCTGCACACTTCACAGTTGTCGTAGTCGTGAAGACCACCTGGTAAGGCCCTCTCCAAAGCGGCTCTAAACACGTCTTGTGAACATATTTTTGGACAACGACCCAGTCGCCAGCTCTCAGGTTGTGCCCTGGATCGTGGATGGGTGGCAGGGTAGAGGCCTGCACCTGCTGAGAGAAAGAGCGAACCACATCAGCCAGACCTTTGCAGTAGTCCAACACCACATCATCTGTAATATTCACAAGTGCATTGGCTGGAACTGCTGGTAATCTCATTGCTCTCCCCATGAGGATCTCATGGGGCGACAGTACTGTCTTCCTGTCAGGTGTATTTCTCATCGACATCAACACCAAAGGCAATGCATCTGCCATTTCAGATTTGTAGCTGCACACATCTTAGCAATTCTTGATTTCAAGGTACCATTCATCTGTTCCACTAGTCCTGATGCTTCAGGGCGATAGCTACAATGCAACTTCTGCTCAATGTTTGGTGCTGCACACAAGAGTTTAATCATCTTGTTGTTGAAGTGAGTTCCCCTATCTGATTCTAAAGCGATCGGAAACCTGAAACATGGTATCAACTCCCTAAGCAACAACTTTGCTACTGTGAGACTGTCATTCCTTCTTGTTGGGTATGCTTCAGTCCACAGACAAAAAATGCACACAATCACCAACACCTACTTCAAACCTTCACACGCAGGCATCTCAATGAAATCCAATTGCATTCTTCTGAATGGACCTCCTGCTCTTCCAATGTGGCTCAAATTCACCACTGTCCCTTTTCCCACATTTAACTGCTGACAGATTATACAACGATGACATACTGCCTCTGCTGCCTGCCGAAACTTGGGATTGAACCAGTGAATCTTGAACAACCGAACCATGGCATCTCTCCCAATGTGTGCCTGGCCATGATAATACCTGGCCATTTGTGACAATAAGCTACTTGACAGGACCACCTGACCTTCCTCGGAAACCCATATTTCATTGGGTCTTTGAACACATTTTAATTTGGACCAAAGTCGTTTCTCTTCCTTGTCAACATTACTCTGCAGTGTTTTCAGCTCTTCTAAAGTATTGATGACCTTCAATGCAAAGCTTGTACATGTATTATCTTCTTCTGACATCAGTTCCCACTTGTCTTTGAATGATATACAGTTCAATGTGCAAAACCTTGCGACTTGATCCGCATATTCATTTCCTAGAGAGATGTAGTCCTGTGACTTTAGGTGTGCACTGCATTTCACCACAGCAATTTCTTCAGGTAACTGTTATGCATACAGCAGCTCCTTTATTCTGTCACCATTTCGTATTGGTGTACCAGTAGAGGTTAAGAAAACCCTTTGCGACCACAACTGACCAAAATCATGAACAATTCCAAATCCATATTGGCTATCTGTATAGACAGTGGCTCTCAGTCTAGCAGATACATAGCACACTCTAGTAAGAGCTACCAGTTCTGCTACCTGTGCAGAATATACACCTCAAAGCCAAGACGCTTCTAATGTACCTGTAACTGTGAACACAGCATATCCTGCTCTCAATGTTCCTGTACCATCTCTGAGACATGAGCCATCAACAAAGACATCTTGGTCATTTTCTTCCAATCGTGTATCTCTGATATCAAGTCTTGGTTTTGTGCATAACTCAGTTACTTCAAGACAATCATGCTCAATGTCTTCCTCTTTTTCAATTTCAACAGTATCACTTGGAAGTCATGTTGCTGGGGTTCAGCACTGTACACCTTTTCAATGTTACATTTGGAGCACCTAGAATGCTCGTCTCATACCTTGTCAGTCTGGCACCAGTCAAATACTGTGTTTTCATCCTTGTCAGTAAAATCTCAACAGAGTGAGGTACCTTTACCATCAGAGGGTATCCCATCACTACTCCCTCACACTGTGAAAGGCTTTGACCAACTGCGGCAACTGCAAGCAAACAACCCGGTAAGGCTGCTGCAACTGGGTCCAAGGTAGCTGAAAAATAGGCTACTGGGCGATAAGCACCTCCATGGACCTGTGTCAAGACAGACAAAGAACAAGCATCACGTTCATGATAAAACAATGTGAATGGCTTTGTGTAATCAGGCATTCCCAACGCTGGAGCTCTGAACAAACTCTCTCTCAACTCAGTAAACGCTTTCATATGATCCTGGTCTGGTATAATGGGATCTGTAACCTCCTTATGTGTCAGCTACTGCAATGGTTTGGCAATCTCAGCAAAATTTGGAATCCACTGACAACAATACCCTACCATTCCCAGGAACATTCGGACATCTCTTTGAGAAGTCGGGGGACTTCTCTGCAATATCATTGTAATCCTTTCTCTACAAATCCTCCCTGACCCTTTCTCAATTTGGTGATCCAAATATTCACTGACTTCTGACAACACAGCAATTTCAAAGGTGACACTTTATGTCCAAATTTTCCCAAATGATTCAACACGGCAATCGAGTCATACTTACACTCGTCCCTTGTTTTGGATGCAATCAGTAAGTCATCATCTGCTGTTCTAGAGCTCCCTGCACTCCTGTTTGAGCTGCCTTTATTTGCATCACCATTGCCTTCTCTTTCAACTTCTGCTTCAACTCAATCTCATCACTACAGCATTTCACATACTGCAACACCTCATCAATCTGCTTCACTTGCCAGCACATCAAATGACTCTTAATCATCCTCCCTACTTCAGGTCTCAATCCTCCCACAAACCTGAACATAAAGTGCAACATGTCTTTCAGCTCAATTGCTTCCTTTCCACTGTACTCTTTGATTGCCTTCAACAATCTCTCATAGTAGGCATGTATCGACTCCCTTACTTCCTGCACTGTTCTGTCAATTCTTTGCCAATCAATATTTTTAGGTGAGATTCTCGTCTTCAGGAATTCAATCACCTTATAATAATGTTTTATAACTTCGGGTGATGGTGCATAGCATTGACCTCAGAACCACTTGCCTCGTAGGTACCACTAAGTTCGAGGTTGCCTCAAGAACCGGTATCTCTGGATAAATTCTCTGTACCGGTGATGGGTGCATCTGTGCCTGGACTACCAACGTGGCCACTGCATTAGGAGTACTCTGCACTACCCCGACATCATTCTTACTACAATTGCCATTACGAAAAACAAAATCCAAATCACAATAATAATGAACAACTAACCCTAACTCAAACTACCACCATAACCATCAATCACCACATAACTAGTTCTCCAAGGAAACTAACCATCCTCTGCTACCAAAAACTGCTAGCGCGCCCAGTCCTTAGTAAGTAAACTTACAAGGGGACGCGTATAGGTCGATAAACCTTTTGATTTGCATGGAGTATCCTAGCCATGTAGTAATCGATGACCATCAATAATCAATACACCACCCAATAACCATTTAATCAGTAGTTATTAACGTCAAGACTCACGAATACCACAACTCGTTATATGTTTTAGCAATTTTTATTTCCCTATTGGTTACAATACTAAGTCATGAGGTTAATTTCACACTTTATTCAAATCCACTCAAGATTAATTCATTAGTGACCACCAATAACATAATCTAATCAGAACTTGAGAAAACATGCATTCTAATGCCTCCACATAAGCCTGTAACAATGAATATGTTAACATGAGTAGTTCAGCAAATCAGTCCGTCAATGAATTGTCACCGTATATGTGAGCATCTCAGAATAGGAGCCCTACCTAACCCAGATTAATATTAGCATGTGGGACTTTATGCGAAAACAGTTTAGAACATGAATTTGGAAAACATCTAACTAAGAGAGAAAACTATTTAAAAACAGAGCAGTTGGTACCTAGAAAGGAAAGGCTCAAAAGGTAATTCATTCACATTGTCATAGCTACCTATCCACGGTATGGATCAGCAACAGAGTCAGTCTTCATATTCAGGTCATCAATCGATCAGCATCGCATCAGGCTCTCAAGAGCCTGAGCCCAATGACAGGATCTCGAATCGCATCAATTTCGGAAAAGTCTCTCCACCGACATCTGCCCCTAGCATCTCTCCATCTCCATCAGTTCTAAAGTTTTCCCCCTTTGTCACAACATTATATCAAAGTCACCCAGACTATCCCCCAATTCCTAATTGGTCAGTTAATCACCAGTTATTACCCTACCCAATCTTTTTAGTTTTTCAAATCTATGAATTCTAGTATTACACAGTTCTCAAGGTGTCGATTGGTTCACTGTACGATGTCCTCATCATCCGTCTCATCGGGTATCAAAAATGTTGCATCTTCTTCTCCAGTCAGTGTCTCTATTGTTCGAGTCCTGGGAAAGTACATCTCATCTGCTTTACACAGTCCTTGATACAATTTTGATTCCCTCATGTCCTGTTCGTCGGTTCACCACAGAAAATTCCAGCTAAGCAGACTTTATTGAACAAAGAGCAGTTCAGGGTCAGTTCAGCACATTAGCTTCTCTACATTGCATGAATATTCAGTTTCTGCATGAGGCCTGGCAAAACTAGGCCACAACTTTCGGCGAAGTTAGCTCTACAATATAATGCAAAACATATGTTATATATATATCAATATGGCATATTACTACATTATTATTACGCATTTTCAACATTTCACATATTTTTAGTAACTTTTTAATATAATTTGTGAATCTTGGTGACCACTCTCCATGGGCACATTTTCAAACGTGCACATTAATTTTCTGTTATTTATTTCTACAATTTTCTTATTATTCAAAATGCATAAACACTCATTAATAATTTTCATTAACATATCTGTTTCAGCATAGTCAAAAATCTTTCATCCATGCAGTTGGCTTGCAACTAAAAAGATGTCATTTTATGATGTTGTATCCCCAGATATATGATGAACTTTCTAAGTACGTCTCCTAAAAAAAGGGGTCCATTGTCAGTCTTGAGAATTGGTGAGGCACACCAAGCTGCAAAAATGTTTTCTAGGATGGGTATTGTGGCTGCCGCTAACATTGACGGCACATGGAGTAGCAGAGGAAAACAGGAACTTCTCAGTGATAACCAATATGTATGCCTTGGTGTCCAGAGCTTCATAGAAGTCAGCTGGCGGCATTAGCCTCACTGTAGCTGGAAGGTCAGACATTCATAGCTGTTTGGGGTTGAGGGTCTTTCTGTGCTTTGACATAAGTGGCATGTTTGAGTCATTTCTTCTACCAGAATATCTAGTTCTAAGAATCACTCTTTTTGTCTGAGTTTCTTTTTGGTTGCTATTATTCCTTGGCAGCTCTCATGTGCGAGGCTGATGGTTTGCCGATGTAGTGTCTTTAGTATGACTATCTGGGTGCCACAAAGGAGAATTCCTTGTTCTTCTATAGACAGTTCCTCCTGCTATTATCCATGCTAGCACGTCTACTGTACTGAGTTTTATTTTTAGCATTTCTCCATCATTTCTTTCATCATATTTGTCACTTCCTCTAGGGTGATGTAATTGCACAATTCCTGCACAAGTTGCGCTTGCAATGAGTTGCTCTTGAGCTGGCATGTTCTGCCGCAGTACAAAGCTGATGTATTGTTCTACTAGTAAGGGTGTGCTGCAAAGGTTCAGGAGAGGGTGCCAAGAAACATGAACTGTGTACTTGTGCTCTCTTCCTGGTTTGTGTACAGTATTGAAATCGTGATCCTTTAGGCGTATTCCCCTCCTTTCTATTAGTGCAGGAATCTTTACCTTCGGGTTGCTATAGATAGTTACCAGTACTTGATGATCTATTATTATCGTAAATGGCTTTCTGTATAGGAGCATGTGACAATGGCCACACTCTGTTTCTCTGTTTGAGAGTACAGTTTTTTCACCTCAGTTAGACTGCTAATTTGTGTATGCAATAGTTCACCTAGCAGTGTCTCAGTGAGGGTTGTACTGGATTAGCATAGCCCCTAAACTTACTGGGCTGGCATTCATAGTCAGTTCTGTGCACATGGAGACATCAAAGTAGACCAAGTGATCTATTTATGCTACCACCTCTGATATGTTTGAAGGCTTCTTTACATTCAGTGGTTCATATGAATTCTTGTCCTTGTTTGGCGAGCTCTCTAAATGGAGCCCTCACTGTGGCAAAGTCATTGATGCAGCAGGAACAGTAGCTCACTATGCCCCGAAATGATCTTCCACCTGCGCCATCAGCTTGCATTTGTGTTTCATTGAATGTTTCGACCTTGGTTGGCTCTGGTTGCATTTCTTTGTGAGAGAATATGTGCACAAAGAAAATGAGCTCTTTTTACAGCTTACATTTTCCTTCATTCACCGTCACTCCAACTTCTTCCAGACAACTGAAAACTTTTTTCAAGTGCTCTGTTGATGTTTCATGGAGACAAATATCACCACTGCAGTTTAGACAGGTTTGTTTTGGCATTATGACTCTCTTCGCCATTTCTTGAAATCTCTCGGGAGCAGATTGCACTCCGAAGTTGAGACGTTTGGATCCGACTCATCTCGGTGTATGGACAATGTCATGATGTTTCATGACTAAGGATCTAATTCTAATTGGTAGTATTCTCTGAATAGGTCTAACCTGGAGATTTTGCAGGCTCCCGTTACGCAGCTAATCGTGTCATTTAGGTTCACGCCTCCGTGTCTTTTCACTTCTATTGCTACTGAGATGTATATTTTCCGTGTGTTTCATTTTGGTACGCTACAGTAGGGAACACCCACAGAGTGTGTCTGTTAACTGGTTCAATAACATCTTGTTTCAGGTTTGGATTTGCTTCTCTACCTGGTGTTATAGATGCACTAGATATGCGTTGGTGGCTTTGAGGTACTGGCTTGATTTATTTCGTTAATGTGGAGTAAGATGTGTGTGCCTTTCAGTTTTCGGAGTCCTCAGAACAGCAATGGGAGCGCTCTACAGTTTGTGGTGGTGAGTTCACATGTTCTATGTCATGGCAAAGAATATCATAACTTGTACAGTCATACTGCTGAGAAGGCATGAGACGGTCTCTTCACCTCTCAAGACTTACCTCATCTTGCAGTGAGGTTATTTAAAATATTTGTGTTTCAGTGAATGTGCTGAGGGATCTCACTGAGCGATTTGCCGTACTAAATGACATCATCATTGGGTGTTGACAGCCTGGGTTTGTGTTCCATCTTGTCATATTTAGATGCCCACACTGTGTTTCATGTGGCTTCACCGTTTAACACAAATGCAGTTTCATGCTTTCCCACTAGTAACTGCAGTCATCATTTTCTTGCTCTCCTTTTTCTCCAGCATCGCAAATTGTTCTACATGTCTTTCTAGTGCTACAGCTTCTGTCATGAGGTGTAGATGCTCACCTATATCTTGTACTGGGGATGAGTCTGCTGGGGAACTTCAGTTGCGCCTCCAGTCATCTTACATTGCTACTTAACTTAATTCTTGGCTTTTTGTGTCATCCTTCTGATTTCAGGTGTCATGCCTTGCAGATGTTTGTGAAGCTATTCTCGTTTCTGAAGTTCTCATGCTTTTCCTATGGCTGGGGGAGACGCCACCACGTGGGTATGCTAGTCCACATACGAATGGGATTCAGCAGCAATGTCCTTCACTGGTTCAACCTCCTACCTTTCCAACCAAAGCCAGTTTGTTCACATGCACCTGTCCAGGTTACAAAAGATCACCTCACCTGTGGAGACCTCAAGGGCTCCATACTGTCTTCTGTCATGTTCAAATAATACATGGAGCTACTTGGTACACCACTCACAGATAACAGCATCAAGATTCACCAATACACCAATGATACACAACTCTACTTAAATTTCCCCTCATGTTCAGATATCCAATGCCTCAAACACTGCTTGCGCATCATCCTAACAGGATGTCCTGTGCCTACCTGAAGCTCAACCCAGGGAAGACAGAATTCCTGTAATACAGTATAAACCTGGCTCAATGACATGAACCTTGATGACTTTGAATTCCAACTTTCGACAGATGTCAAGTCCATTGAATTCACCCTGGACACCAACATCACCTTCAAGGTACGCATGGCCATAAAAAGAAGACTGCCTGTTACAAGCTCCCGCTTCTAAAAAATGCCAAATTATTTCCTCAAGAAGTAAATTCATTAATGCTGCAAAAGCCTTATACTCCAGCATCTGGACTGCGGTAATGCCCAAATCCTCGGCCTCCCAACCACACAGGTATCCCTCAGGGGCCTATTACATCCTGCAGCACGTTTTATCCAATTCCTAAAGAATTATGATCACCCCATTTTTATGGAACCCCAATGGCTCCCCTTGTGGGCCAGTACCACCTTTAAAACTAGCAGCATCACTTACAAGGCTATTATGACCACAAGACCCCACTTACTTGCAGAAACGCTTACCATCTCTGATGGATCTCAACATACCTGCAGCCAGGACACCATGAGACTGCAGACTAAGTTGTGTAAAAAAGAAAAAGTAAACAGCAGGCCTTTTCCATCTATGCACCCTAGATCTGGAACAACATCCCCATGTCCATCAACACTGCCCCAATGCTGCTCCAGTTTACAAAAGAGTTAAAGACTCACCTCCTTAAAGAACACTACATCGTAATGCACTCACCATCCTCAACCCAGATCTACCTCCTCTTACCCATTGACTTTATTCTTGTCTTTGATCATGTACAGCGCTCCACTCCCTTTTGGCTAGGTGTACACCAACAAATACCATGTAGGTACATACATACATAGCATGTTTTTTCACTCTTGGTTGACATTGGGCAATGTTTGTACAGCTGTTTGCTTTCTCCCATCATTCAGTGTTACTGTTCTAGCATCTTTGGCTGACCATTTTCAATGTTCATGGTATATGTTATGGCTCTGCCATCGGCCCTTGCCATAGCTAGTATTTTGCCCAATGTGTACAATTCTATTATGATCTTGGTGCAAAAAGGTCCTTGAATACTACCCTTCAAATATTTCCAGTTGCATTGCTTCTTCTTCATTGTTGAATTACTCAGATTCGGAGTTCTTAGTAGTGTGACTCTGATCACCTAAAATGTACCTCTGGCAGTTCCGTTCTGGAGTTTATCTTGCATTAAAAAGTAACTTCCTCAGCTTTAGCCCTAACATTTGCAGAGTTGCAAACAATTAATTTTGACCACTCAAAAAATGAGTTCTAGATCAGGAAAAAGTAGAACAGTTTTATTACCAAATCTCAGCTATAGCACAATTAGCACAAAATAAAAGTCAGAATTGCCATGAAGGCTTCAATGCAGGAAACGTAGTCAGAAATCAGAATTATCCTAAATCCAAGATTAGATTAGAATAGATTAAGTCATCTATTTCAATGATCAAATTGCCCACTATTGTTTGTTGTGAATTAACGAATGAATCTTTATCCGATTATTTATCATAATCATAAAAGATAAAAGCATAAATACACATAAACTTTACCTAAACAAAATCATATTTACAATACATTCAATAAATCTAAAAGGGCACACCATCCATCATCATTCCAAGTGCCACCCATTAACAATTTACTAATTGCATAAAAATAATCTTACTCTCACAAATACAAAATCATATATATAAATCAATTGGCCTTTAACCAATATACTTTCAGATGCAATCCTCTAGGCATTCAGAATCTTATTCCAGTATAGAGCTTCTTTCAAATAAGGAGAAACAGCCAATATTGTTACATCAGCCAGCAATAGCTTCAGATAAAAAAAATGCTGGATGAAACTGGTAAAAGCCCCTAAATCTTAAGAATTATATTAAATATTTACGTCGTAAAAATTCATAACATTTGCAGAACAACACCAAATGTTCCAATGTCTGCAAGGAGCAACCATCAACGGGAGAAACCTCCACCTCATGGGGATCAAATTGGCCAGGCGGAAAACAAAAAAGGGACCAAATAGAACCCAGCCTGAATTGAATTAATAGAGACCTTTCCCATTGGTTTCTTACAGAAAGAAGGTAAGGCTCAGGACCCACATCCGCTTGCATGAATAAAACAAGTCCAGTGGATGGTCTTAAGATTACCTCTGCATCCCATATTTACTTTAGGTACATAAATAATTGCTCCTTTACTAATTTTCTTTCCCCTTTGGTAAGGAGATATGGTTTAAAAAATAAATCAGACCAATCAAGGGACCTCACCACTATCTTAATGTAGTTCAGCCACTGGTATTTTACGGCTGTGCATACATCCTAAACAGTACTCCAGCACCGCCCCGTTAATCCCCGTATATTTCCCTGTCCATACTGAAATCCATAACAGCACTGGTGCCATCCTTGCATAATCCTCTACAGAATCAAGTCTCAGCTCCTCCTGGATAAATAACAATGAGGTGTTAGGGGGAAGGCCCATCAACCGTCTACAAAAATGATCCTTGTCTTGCTGAATCGGCTTGCTCTTCCGAAGACCCTAGATGGTAGAACTGTATAAAAGCACTGGGAGACATTTCATCTTGTATACTTGCAATAGAGAGGCATTACCGTTTGTCTTAGAAAATCTAAACAGAGCATTACAAGCCAAGGAAGAACGGGAGCATCGCTTAGATATACAAGCCAAACAGTTATTCGGATAATCGAACATAAGCCCCAAGTAAGGAAACTCAGGCACCCTAGAAACCCTTCTTCCTTTTATAGTAGGTACTCTGTTTTGGGAGGATTTTCTCCCACCGACCATATAATGTGTTTTGCTGCTGTTTACCTCTAAATCCAAATCATCCATAAAATCCACAAAAAGGGCAACTAATAGCTTAAGCCCATTAGCCATATGTGCCAACAATACGGCATCATCTGCATAGAGTAAGGAAGGCATTGGGGTTGATTTTACAGTGGGCAAATCTTTCCCGTAAGTAACCAAATGACTATTCAGCACATTAATATACAATAAAAAAAGGAGCTGGGCCAACACACACCCCTGTCTAACTCCTTGAGGCAGGGTGAACGAATCTATACACTCCCCTCCTGAGCCATATCTTACTGACGCAGTCACATCCGAGTGCAGGGCCCTTACAAAAAACAAACGAAAGGGTAAGGTAAACCAAGCCCCCACAGACGATTCCATAATTTCGACCTATTCACCCGATCAAAGGCACTGCTCAGGTCCATGAATGCCAAAAACAAGGACCCCTCCTTGGGGTACACATATTTCCCAATCAAAAGGTTTAGTTTTAGTCACTGCTCCATTGTGCTTATGCCTTCCCTAAACCCATATTGGACAGAACATAAAATATTATGCGAATGGGCCTAAGTTTCCACAGGCTCCAGGACAATTCGTCCGCTTCCTTCATGACTGAATTAAGCAGGGAGACAGGTCTATAACATACAGGATATGGCTTGTTCCTTTTTTAAAACACAGGGATAATTACTGCTGCTTTCCAAGTAAAAGGAAGTCCTACCTGCACCACAGCATTCAGTACGTTCCTTAAAACGGGTGCCCAAAAATGCATTTCTGCCTTATACAGATCCATTGGAATCCAGTCCAGGCCTGGGGCCTTATGGGATGGACTAGACCAAATTGCCCTATTTACCTCTTCCAAATTGAACCTAATTTCTAGAAGATACAACTGTTCTACCTCCTCATCGGCCCTCATAACATCAGCTCCTAACTCATAAACTATTTTCAAATGAGATATCCAATGCTCCGGCCTGATAGAAGAACCTATACCGTCTGGTGCAGCCAAATTAGGCTGCCCACCATTCAGAAATGACCAGACGCCACTAGAATCCTGGGGAGCACAAGAGGATAGCAATTATTCCCAGGAAGCCTCCTTGAGGTCTGACTTATGTTTTTTAACCACTAGTTTATAGGCTTTTCTTGCCTCATAAACAAGCACTTGATTACACAGCCTAATCTTAGGTGCCTATTAGCAGTCCTACAGGCTGTGTCAAACCAGTCATGCTGAATAGCAGGTCTCAATTTGACAGATCCCTCATGATACCAGTAATCGAACCAACCAAATGGGTATAGGCCCAAAAGTCACATCTGGAAGTGCATTTTCCACTAAAGAGTATCCTTATCTTATTGAGTTGAAAATTTGTTTTAACAACAGTCTCAAATAAGGCAGCAGTTGGAAGTTTCTGCCATTGCACCCTCTTCCCCTTATATTTAATCTTAAGGTCAATAGAACCCGTAACAGCGTTCTTACTAGTTACAGGTGGAATGGCAATGCTTCTTTCTATAGGGTTTTGATCACTAAAAACAACATCATGTACAACCCCTGGGCTCACAAGATTCAAAATAGTTCTAGAGATAAACACAAGTCAATTGTCGTCCCCTTTCCTCTCCCAACACATGTAGGCAAAATCCTAGAAGGACATTCCCCCTCACACAATTTATAAATCCATACCTCCCAGAGCTCTAGCCAACTCATGCCCCTTATGATCCACTTAAAGGTGTCAGCCAATACTATATTAAAAGTCTTAATGTGCTTGTAACCTTGTTTCTAAAGTTAAAATAGCTTGGAACAGAGTCACAATCTGACAGCCCAATTCCCAAACACCATTATAAAAATATACAAAAAAGAAATGTGTGTCACAAGATACAACCACCCATAGCAATTGAATTCCTGAGTGGTCAACAGGGACGGAACAGTCCTTCAGTTGTTTTGTAATGCGAATCAAAATAGTGAGCCCTTCCTGAGCTCTATGCCCAGGCGATCGGGTAGCAGAAACACTATAGCTTTAATACCCATCCCAGACTACAGTCTCCTGCACCCAAGTCCCCTGCAGCATAAGAATATCAAACTGGGTAGCAAAGTTAAGCCACTCATGGTCCTGGATCTTATCCCTAATCCAAGCCACATTCCAACTGAGCACCCTGAGTATTTCTCGAGAACCAGAAGTTGTTTATCCTGGCCAGAATTTGGCACACAGGGTCCAACACTACTGCAACTCCCACCACAGACAGAAAATTGAAGTCAATCATTTTGGTCTAAACCCTTCAGTGGGGAAAACTATTGGTAGTTCTTCCTGTGAATTGAAATGGCACAATAGATTTCCCAATCTCTAAAACACTGCAGATGCCGATAAATGTACCCAAGCGGGAGGATTCTGATTCCCCCACTACATGAAGGTTTTATATTAAGATCACATAACATCCGCTTTGCCATATTAGGCAACCTGCAATTTATCACTACTCAATCCTGGGGGAGATTCTTTTTCATGGGGCCTACCCAACCCACTGCCTGACGAACAGGATGTCATTGTAATCTGCTATCTTAAAATGTGTGTTATTACATAGCCAATGACATACTCTATTCTTTAATTGTATGGTTGATTCCTTCTCTCCTGTACTTAACTGCAGTACCCTCCCCAAAATAGCGACATACCAGCTCCGGCAGGGGGAAGATTCAAACTAAAATTAGACTGTTCCCTTACTCCTTCTAAATCCCCCCTCCTTGCCAGTCTGCTAGAATCACATGGAGCATTTACACACTACTTACTAGCCTCTCAGTAACCAGAGTATCTGTTGAAGCATTCTTCTTGGGGTAACCATGGAGCTGAGCAGCTGCAGTGGAACCTAAGGGCAATCTTTCATTTGAGCAATCAAGAACTGAAGGCTGAAGCAAGGAATCGCTGTTATTACCTTCCTTCTACGTCTGTGGTCATCACCAATTCCCAAATTGCAATCAGCAGTAATGGGCCATATAACCTTCTTCAGGTGAGATATAACTACTTCCACAGAAAAGAAATGTTACACACTGCATAATGGTGTATCTAAGCCTAATAAACACATAGTCCCAAACTGTATTACCCCCAGGCCTTGCCTCAAAAGAATCAGGTAAAACCTGACTCTTCGGGGAACAGATTTTATGCCTTGAAACAGCAGGCCCAGCTTGGTTTGATGCTTCCTCTTAGCCATTGGAGGAAAAATACTAATGTCGGGAGAATCATGAGACCCATCCCCCTCCAAACAATCCTGTTGCCCCAAATAAACTATATTACCAGTACTGATAATGTCCCTACCATTTGTACTTGAGATTGGATAGGCACAGCTGGGACGACAAGGAATTTAACAAGGAACTCGGCCCCTCCTCCTACAGAAAGCCTCCGCTCAGCTAGATCAATTTCCCTATTATTCCCCCCAATGCTTGTGATTAAAAAATATCTAAGGTGGTGGAGCCATTAGACGTACTACTTGAAGGTCCAGCGAGGCAGTCTTTTTTGTCCAATATTTTCCATTTGCCCATCTCCCAAGCAGAACAATCTGACTCAATGAAAGTGGGAAAAAGGGAGGTAGCCCAAAATACGAAAACTGTCCCAGATATGCTAAAGTAGATGGACCACAGCTTCCCAACCGCAATAGGATTATCAAACACCCATTGTATTCAATGCTTCACGTAAACATGCCTGATCCCCACAAGGGCCACTAACAAATACCACCTTAGCTTAAGGCAGATGTTAGAGGGGTGGTCCAGCCCAGCCTCCTCCGGGCTCTGACGGGCGCAGACGGGCCTGCTCTTGGCCCGGTTTTTGCCTGGTCTCTGCCCAAGCATGTCCAAGGCAGCGGGAGCATGTCACGGGCTATATAGCAGGGTGCCTCGTGGTGCAACAAAAACCAGGGAGCTATGGGACTTGAAGTCCTGTTGGTCTTTAGAGGCTCCCACTCAGTTAAAGCAGCTCTGTCCTCACTTCTCCTTCCGGCGCAGTTGGAGCCCCTTGCGGGCTATATAGCAGGGTGCCTCCTGGCACGACAAGAACCAGGGGGTTATGGGACTCAAAGTCCTGTTGGTCTTTAGCACCCATATACTCCACCCTCCCCACCTAAAACACTTGGTTACAGCATCTATGTCCTCTCCTTCCTTGTTTGTTGTCTTACTAGAATGGTCACTACAATTGATTTCTAAAGGACTTGTGACTTGCATGACTTTAAAATAACCATCACCATAAGCTTCTATGGAGCATCCAGAGTGCCTGACTTCAAGATGGCTGCTCCCATTGATTTTTATGAAGCCTGCCTGGCTTCAAAATGGTGCCAAATTCTTATAAGATCTCACGTCTTTCCTTCATTTGTTTTGATGCTTGGCTTGGGGGTGCTTTTCTTTTGATTTTAGCAGTCATGCTTAATAGTAGTCACTATGGTTTCTATGGCTCTTCTTGTTTGACTGGCAGTCCCGCAGTGGTGCACAATGGCAGATAGACTTGGGAGCGTCCAAGCTGCTTTACTCTGTATAATTTCCAAGGCTGCAGCAGCACTAGTGATGCAGATTGTGGCTGCAGTGGAACTCATGATGAAACTTGTAGCAACAGGGGCTGATGAGGTGCTTACCTCCCTCAAAAAGCATGAGAAAAGAATCATATTCACTCACCTTTGTCTGCCAGATGTTGTGTCTTGTATGAGAGCAAGGAGCATTCAGGATCCCAGTTGGTGTGTCAGAGTTATTTATTTCAATATATTGCAATACAAGAACAGCATTAGTAATGTTCCCTTCCTTCTTCCTAGTCCCCAGCTTGGAGGTTGCTAGAACTCTGGGACTCGTCTATTATTGTCCCCATCCCTTCACACTCCTTCTACAAGCTGCCCAGAAGTGGTATCCATCCTCATTTCAAGATTTCCATGGTCCTGGTGCCCTGTCCCCTCCATGTCAACCTGTTCCATCTTCCCTCTTTCCTAGTTTATCATTACCTCACCCGTTACCTGGTCCTTTCTCCCCTCTCTCTTGTTACCCTCTTCTTTTAATCTGTTCACCTTCTCTCTCTCTTTAATCGTCATGCCCTTTCTCCTGTTCCCTCATCCTCTACTTCCTTTCCCACTTAGTCCGCTCCTCTTACTCAATCTGCTTTTATTTACCTGTGACATCCCCCTCCTCTTCCATTCTTCTCTGTCCTTTTCCCTCACCATCCATCATCTGTCCCCTTTTCACTGTTTTTCCTACAACCACTCTCTTGTTCTGCTGCTTTCCTTCTCCTGCTTCCTCCTCCTCTCTTTTCAGTCTCCTCTCCTTTCTTGCCTTTTCCATGTTCTCTCTCTTGTATTATCTCATTCCCACTCTCATGTTTCCTGCTTCTCTCATTCTCAATATATCTTTACCACCATTCAGACTCTCCAGTTTCCTTCCACTGCTCTTGGTCGCCCTTTGACTCTTAAGTTCCCTAACTCTCTTTGTCCTTAGGCCTGTTGCTCACCCTTTCCTTCCCCTTCACTTTCTCTTTTATTTTTTGTTCTCTCCTGTTCCTTTCCGCCTCTCCTATTCCCAATTCTTTATTTCCCAACTGATAATTTCAACTTTCATGTGCTCTTCATCCCTCTCTTCAGTTACCTCTTTCACACTCTCCTGTCCACTGTTTTTCTCTCCTGTTCCATCTTGCGCACTATCCCCTTCTCTCTCATGTTTCAACATTATGTAGCTCCCTTTCCACATTCTCTCTCTGCTGTTTGCTCTTTCTTTTCTTCCTGCTTTCCACTCCTCCTTTCTGTTGCACCCTTGGGCAGAAGTTGTGTGCTTCCAGAAAAAATTGTTTGCCCTCCACACAGCTGTGATCATTTGGTTTAATTATCCAGCTGCCTTAGCTTGAACTTTCAGGGACACACACACTCCACTGCATTGCTATTAAAGTGTCTTTGATAACTAGATAATTCATGGAGTTTTTCTCTGGCAGCAGCACAGATGGGAGTTGGCCAGTCATTAACGCATATGGATTTTTAGGTCTGGCTTGACAGTGTATTCATAAGCTATCCATACTGGTGTTACCAATGCTTGTTTAAAGTGTTGCCATTTTGTCTTACAGCACCTCAAAGCATATACTCTGATATTTCACAAAATTGAGCAATTTTCTGCCAGGACAGTGTGGCGGAGTCTGCTTAGCACTCCTTAAGCTCCCAAAATATCTTCTTTAAATCTTTAAAAGCAATCACACACACAATACCTTTATACTAAAAATGATATTGTGTATGGTCAAAAGTCCCTAGCACAGTATCGATGTACCAGTATCGATGGGCCAGATATGTTTTCCTGCACAAGTGACTGTACTGCGAGTCCCATAGTAAGTATTCTATTTATTTTTGCTGATACTTCCTCAGAGCGCCTTACTCTACTAGACTGACCTCAGCTGAAGTGAGGAAGTCAGTCCAGAATGAAAATCTCTCAGCATTTGTGACTAGCGTCCCCATATACAGCTGATACCACCACTAGTGTTTGGTGTGTTTGGTGGCAGCTAATAGTCATGCGAAGCAAACCTTTTCCATGGATGTCATTTCACCAAAATGCTAGGGTTAGCGGAAGTGACATCACAAATGACATCACGTCATTGACCTTTACTTTCACTCACACTTACACAAACACACTCATTCATTCATACACACACTGTCTCTCACATAAACACACTCTCATCCACAAGCACGACCATAGCATACATTTAAAAGCATTTTTTACTTACCTCAGTTGTTATGAAGGGTGATAGTCCAGCTAAATGCACTCAGTTTTTTATTACCCTAACAGTGAATACTATAATATTATCGACTGTTAATGTAATAAAAAATGACAGAAAACAAAGAAAGTGGAGCCCCAACCAAAATCCATAAGGATGGGTTACTCCTGTGTTCCTGGCACTGTTTTTGATACCTCTGGGGCGAAGGGGTCTCAAAGACAGTGCCAGGGGTCGGAAGGGGCAAGCCAGCCCTGTGATCTCTGAGTGGTCCATGGCCTGTTCACGTGTTCCATAAATTGAGGAGGTTGCCTTCTGGCTCTGCTTGGCGATTCAGCACAGGGCATCACAACTAGGCACCCTTAATTCTCCCTGCGTATGAAAAGATGTGTCCAGGAGAGGGCAGTATTCCGGGTCCGCCTGGCTTATTAGGTTTATCAGGCACTGCTCAAGGGGCTGGTCTGACAGGTCAGCGTATGGGCCATCTTTTGGGCTGTTTGTGGGCCTCTTTTATAGTCTGCTGCTGATTTTCCTAATATTGAAACTAATATTGCATGCGGCCCACTCAAATTCATGGTCTCCCATACTTTGCAACTAACCCCTCCTCCGTCTGACCATTACTCTAGCACCCTGTCCCTGGCTGAGGAAATTGGTTAACTCTTGCTTTCCGTTGTCTGGTAAATCGAACCCCACCTTAAAAGTTCTAACAATTAGATTAAGCTACATTTAAATATGTGGTATTCTCGGACGCCGTATATAGACCAACACGGAACCTATGTAGCTGTCCCGACAGGCCACTGGCTAGAGAAGAAAGAACTGATTGCTGACAAAATCAGCGCGGAATCCACCCACTGGTTTTTCACCAGGCGTACAGGTCTATGGACTTTGTACTGTGCCCATGTGGATCCCAAACCGCGCGTGATGGACGTGCGACAATAAATGGAAAAGACTTCCGGTCAGAGCGGCGCATCTTACAGTAACATTCTTCAGGGTAAGGGCGCCTTGTCCCCAACAGTGGCAGATAATGTTTTTAGAGGATTGAGTCTTTAAAGGCATCCTGCGTTTTAAGATATCGCTTACCACTTTCGGCTCTCGCTTTGGCCCGGCGGCTCTCGCTCCACATCAATAGAAGGGTCTGGCGCGACGCAGACATACATCAAAACGACGTTAAAAACCTCTTAATTTACGGCCGGTCCATTAAAAAACACAATTTTGTTCCGTATGATAGATATTTTATCCCAATAATAAATCATTTTAAGAGCCGTTTCAATAATGTATAAGCCCTAGGCTACAGGGACCGTGCGTTAATAGTGCGTTTTGTCATCTATAAGTGAGGGACACGGTTCAAGGGTGTCTTGTAAACAGCTTATCAGGGTCTCCAGCCTATAAGTATAGGCCCCATTCTGCTTTGCTGCCGTGGGGAGGGCTATTGTTCCCCAATACAGTGGCGCTGGAACAATTTTCGGCAGTGGGGGTAGTGCGAGTAATGTTACATCACAGAAGTCATAGAGATTATGAAAATTCCACGAGTCACACAAAGAACAGGTATAAGCAAATGAGCCTCGCCAATTTGGCAAGAAAGTGTTAAGGACGTCATATGTTGGCAGTGGTGCATTTTGAAGCTCACGGTTTCAAGACCTAGGGCCAGATGTATCAAGCAATTTTGCATTCGCAAACAGTGCGAATCGCAAAATTGGTCCGTTTGGGAATGCAAAAATGCCTTTCAAGATGTATGAAAGGCATTCGCTGTGCAATTTTAAGGAATCACTAAAATAGCGATTCCTTAAAATTGCGACCCCATTTAGAGAATCGCAAATTGCGGTTCTCTAAATAGGAAATCACAAATAGGGAATTCCTATTTGCGATTTCAAAAGCACATGTATCAAGCATTTCCTAAATGCAAATTGGGCATTTAGGAAATGCAATTATCACCAAATCCAATTTGGTGGTAAGCATGTGCAATTTAAAAAAATGCATTATAAATGCATTTTTTAAATGGCATGTAGCGCACACATGCCCGTGTGTGTCTCACATGTCCGCATATATTTTTGGGGGGCGCATCAGAGGGGGCCTTAGGCCCCCAGCACCCTGGGGTTTGCATTACCTAATTTGGGAATTCGCAAATTGGGAAATGCAAAACCATTCGCACCTATAAGCCTACAGGCCCATAGGGATGAATGAGTCCCATTCTCTAATTGCGATTCGGTAATAGCGATTGCGAATTTTAAGAAATCGCTATTACCGAATTGCAAATTTCATACATCCCATTTTGCATTTCTTAAATAGCGATTTCTTAAAATTCGCTATTTAAGAAATGCAAACCGGGAGCTTGATACATCTGGCCCCTAGTGTGGTAGCGCTCTGTCATTTACACACAGCACATTTTCCATTGAAATGGCAACAAAATTAGCATTGACACAGTTTTCTGATAATACCATATGGGGCACAAACGGTAACGTGGAAATAGGGTTGCAGCAAATATATACCATTCGCGCATCACCAACTAAAGTGTATTTTAAGTTATTTTCGTCCTATTAAAATCTTGGTTTCCATCACACCTCAGAATTACAACAAAAATTGCTTCATTTGTGCTTTCATAACTGCTGATATGGTTTGAAATATTTGTACAGTTCACTTACAAGTATTTAAATGCTGTTGTATGTTCGAAAACAAATTCTTTCCTTTTACAGTCCTGTACCCCTCGGAGATTATTTGATAGTTCCTTTTAGAAAAGCCTCTGACTTTGCAGTCAGAGACAAAAAAACACCAATCTACATGTTAAAAGAATAAGCAGACATTTGTCAGAAGGCAGCTTGACATTTGACCTCGTTCTTTCAACCCATAGCAAATGGAACAAGATAAGACCAAAATTTAAAGGCATTTCAATTACCTGTCACCTTCTGAAATCCAGCATGTTCCTTTTTGGGGTGCTACAGCACCCCTGCACTCCTACTTCCAGCGTCTCTGCCCAATGTCCATGTGTACCATTCTCTCAGTTTAGGGGAGTGGAGATACTTAATATATATGATTAAATGTGGCATTTAGTGGCCATAAAAGACATAGGCCCTCATGAGAACCCTGGCAGACGGGGAAGAAGTGGCGGTAATACCGCCAACAGGCCGGTGGGAAAAAAAATGGGTTACCGCCATGGCCATCCGCCACTTCTCCACTCCGACCGACAGGCGGTGACGACCGTTGGGCTGGAGAATTCGGTCTCCAGCCCGGCGGCCGTCACCAGACCGCCGGCGGTATCACGACCCTGCATACCGCCATGGATTTCGGGTGGTTTGGAACCGCCACAAAATCCATGACGGTAGGCACTATCAGTGCCAGGGAATTCCTTCCCTGGCACTAATAGGGGTCTCCCCACCCCAAGTCCTCCCCCCGCCACACCCCAAAGGTGGCAGGACCCCCCTCCTCACCCCTACCACCAACATGCACAGACACACAGCCCCTCCCCACCCCCACCCCCAACATGCACAGACACACACCCCTACACGCACACATACACTGCAACAACACATACCCGCACACATACAAACAGACATGCACACAGACCGACCTGCACACATTTCCCATAGACACAACACACCCCCGCATGCATACACGCACTCACACAACCCCTCTACATACAGACACGCACACCCCCATGCACACACACAACACACAACACCCCCCACCCCCTCCCCTAACGGACGATCAACTTACCTTGTCTGTTGATCCTCTGGGAGGTTGACGGGATCCATGGGGGCTGCTCCACCGCCAGCTCCCCATCACCAGAACACCACCATTCATGGGACGTGATTCGGTGGGCGGTGTTCTGATGATGGGCGGTGGAGGTGGAGCAACCTCCACTTTCCAGCCGACCGCCAGTATGGCTGCTGGCGGCTCTCTGTCCGAAAAAGGATGGAGGGCTGCCAGCAGTCATAATACTGCACACGGAAAACCGTCTGCACTGGCGGTCTTCAGCAAGACCGTCAAGGTCGAAATGAGGGCCTTAGAGTGGAACAAAAAAGTCCTAGGAGAAAGGCTTGTGATAACCAAAACCAATGGTAATTACTTGGGGTGAAATTGCACGCCACTTCAGACAGGAGTAACCCATATGCCAATCAGCCTTAGTCTGTTTTCAATAGGAGGAGTCCAGCCCAAACACAAGGAACCCTAGCCCAGTTTCTGCATAGTTAGGCATGTCAGTGATGTACAGCTTGAGTCCTGTGGCACAGTAAGCAATGGACCCACATCTGGGATATCCATTGCACTTATGGTGTTGCACTGAGGAAAACAGAAAAGTGGTGGGTGGAATGCCTAAATTGCTCTCAACGGCTACTCCGGGCCATATCCCCATACACTGGCTTCTGACCCAGCATGTCACTTCAGACAGGAACAAGCCATAATAAACAAATTAGCTTTGGTCCTGCTCCAAAAGGGAGGAGTCCAGCATGATATGCCAGTCCAGACTTCCTTGAAGAGAGAAAACCTGATCTACATCTGTAATAGTGCCACTTAGTGGCTGTAAAAAGGATGAATCTACTCCACCATTTTAACAATCCCACCCTCTTTCGTTTGTGGAAACCAACAGGCCTGCTTCTGTATTTAGTGTCCTTTAAAAGTGAATTACCTACATGTCTGTAACCCACCCCCTGTCCTGCAGAACACAGAGCAGGATTTTAGAGCCCATTTCTAATGGAACTCTTTTACCACACTATTAACTTCCTTTGGTGAGAGGTCCTATCCCATCTCAAAACTCACTCCACTACCCCCCTGAGGGGGTGGATCAGATATCACCCCATCTCTGACTGCACCTCGTCAGTTTCCTGAGAGTGAGGAGTGAAAATTGGTGTCACATCTCTAAATGTACCTCTTTAGCTGGGGCGTAGCTTGGTCAGTAAGATTGGGGGTATGGGGGGTGAACTTCGGATTTTCCGACGATCAGACTGACATAAAATGTAAAAATACATGATATACAAGCAGGGTGCATTGGAGGGGGCCTAAGGGGCAGTGGAAATGGATAGGAATGCGGATTGGTAAGGGTACTAAGAGAGGGAAAAACAATATTTTGTAAAATGACCAATATTTTCAATGACTTTAAAAACTGAGGGGGAGAGTGTGTGTGCATTTTTGTGTGAATTAATGTAAAAGTTCCTGGTGAAATCTCACCATTCCCGACTGAAAGAATCTGTACCCAACTGTTTATCAGAAAATTCATTTATTAGGAAGTGTACCACCCCACACACACCCTCCGAAGCTACACCCCTGCTTTTTAGTTTCCTCTGACTGAAACTGGGAATACCTACTCCATCTCTAAATGCACCTCTAAGGTCCACAATACAAGTTAGTTAGAATAGGGTGAGGTATTTACCGCAAGTGGTAAATATCATTACCCAGGGATAAGGCATTTACCCCATGCAGTAAATAACTTCTATTCTGAGCTGTAATTTGTAAATGAGGCATAATATGTGAATTGGTATTTAACATATAAAATTCTACATGTTTTGCATTGGTCAGGGGAATATTGCAAGAGAGTGATAATTAACACAGACAAGCATTTGCCCCAGGATTGGGACATAGGCCTGCATTTGTAACGAGGGCCTTGAAGTTTCTGGTCTGTGACAAGCGAAATGGGTGCTCCGTCTCTAAATATACCTTTTAATGTTTCCTTTGATTGAGAAGGGGTATGACTGCTCCATCTGTAAATGCACCATTATGGCCATGATTTTGAGTCGGTGTGTGTTTTCCGACTCCTGCGTAAACCCTTATTTGCACAGGGGTTGGAATTGTGACTTGGGTAATATTTACTTCATCGGGTGATTACCAGGTGCATTAAATGCTTCACACGTAACTATATTTAGGAAGGTCGAATCTAAAAATATTTAACTGGGGAAAAGTATTTCGTTTTTACCCTACCATGTGAATTGTAGTGGGGTAAGCAACAAAACCTGCATGTTATTCCACAGAAAATCATACCCCAAGTTATCACTATTTACCTGGTACAAAAAGTACCAGAATTCTGAACTTGAAAACAGGGCCTTAGACTTTGTTTCATGTGTGTGTGAGGGGGACAGCTGCCATGCCCCTAGTAAGTGCACTTCTTCAGTGGGGAGTTGTGGGTCTCTAAATGCATCTCTTTGAATTCCAGTCTTTAAGAAGGAGAGTTACTTTCGCCATCACCCAGTTCAAATGTTCAGGTTTCCATGTGAGAAAATGGATGATGATTTGCACATTTCTAAGTGTTGATCTTCACTTTCTTGTGTGTAAGAATGGGATTGGCTGCCACATTTCTGAGTGGTACTGTCTCTTTCGTGTGTGTGTGTGAAAAGGAGAGATACCACTCCATCTTCCAGAGTCTTTTTTCTCTTTCCAATATTTGGAATGGGGATATAAAATACCCCATCTCTAAGTTCGCCTTTTCGGTTTCCTGAGTGTGGGGTGTGTGCATGCACCCTCTTTAAGCCCACCTCTTCATTTTCCTATCTGTGAGAAAGAGTGATGCCTGTTCTATTTCCAAGTGTCCCCTTTACTTTTCTGTGTGAGAAGGGAATGAATGTACATCATTAAGTACTGTGTGCTGTGCTGTGCTTTGCTAGTCCCTATTTATAAATGCACCAACTTGTTTCCAGGCTACGAGGCTGCCTGGTTCACTTTTCTATGTGCCCACTCTAGGTTTCCAGTGTGAGGGAATGGCCTGCCCTTCCGCAAGTTGAACTGAGCTCACGCAGAAAGGGGCACTTTATTCTTAGACAGGTGGCCCTGTAGCAGCTCACCACACTGTCTGTCAAGGAAGGGTGCTTTTCATTTGCAGTAACTGCATCCGTCCTTTATTTTACAACTGTAATTGGTACTCTTGGAAGCTGCTTCCTTAACGTGTGCTTCTGGTGACCGTCCAAACACTTACACACTCGTGCTAGCTACTTTATTGAAAATGACACAAATGAAGTTGAAACTAAAAACAACCCCATGGGAATGTATCCCTTCTCCCCTCCCACAACCATAATCAGGAGATCCCCTCTAAATCGTGACCCAAATGAAAGACACAGGACTCTCCCCAAATGTGGTCATCACCGTGAAGTCACTAGAATTCATACTAAACTGTCATATCTTGACTCCCAAGTCAAGACAGTGGCAGACAACACTTAAAACTACTACATAACATCAGAACCTTCCCACCAAAATCTAACCTCAACACTGTGTACACGCTTTGGGTATATTGTGTGATATTTCATAAGGCACTGCTCCCTAACCTCCTTAAAATAAGCCTATTCTAATTTAAACCAGTTCTTCACTCTTGCCCGTCTTGTCTCTTGCACCGGGAATTTTGATCACATCATATATGCCCTCTGGTCTCTCAATGTTTACCCAGTGAATCTTTTCCCAGGTAGCAAAGAACCTATGATCACATTTGAGGCATTGCACATGAAGACGCTTATATATTTCTCGCAGCAACTACAATTAGTGGGGTGGTGTCAGAATGTTTAAAAGAAAATCAAATCAAAGCAACATTTCTGTGTTCCTCAGGCGAGCTATGGAGAAATAATTACTAACATAGACTAAGGGTCAATTGCACTAGAATGGCCATGCCAATTAATTGTTTGAAATGTACAATATGGATGGCAAGCTCCAAATGTATTTTCCTCAATTAGCATTTCTACTCCCTTGGGTTGAGTGGTCTTCTATGCTTCAAACAGCATTTGGAATTCATGACTGAATCTGGAAAAAGCAAACAAAATTGGGTGTCTTTATTCAGCTTTGGGACAGCCAAGGCTAATGCTTGGACATTCAAATCTGGTCATGAAGTGATTTTGCCTGATCATTCAGTACATGTTCAGGATTCAGCAGAAGTGTATCAGACACAGGTGTCCTGAGGTAATAGTTTATGTGGGTCCCCGTGGAAACTTTCTGCAGAGGGAGCGCATAGGCCACATTCCATGCAGAACTGCACTCTGAGATTCAGCTCCCACACTGTTTGAGGTGAGAGGTTGATTAAGACCTACAGTGAGCAGGGTTCGGAGAATTGTCTGGTCATAATTGCACGTTATAGTCTATCCATCAGAACAGAGCTTCCTTGATAGATAGCTTATAATTTGTGTTTTAACTGCGCAAGACATATGCCTCCCTACCTCGTGTTTCTGGTCATTGTTATCAGGGACAGATCAGGGCGCCATCAATGTGCTGGGAGATGAGCTTTGTTTTTTGCAGTTTTACATAGCATGTACTTGGCCGTGATGGCATTAGAGCACTTTACAAGAGAACCAGACTATTCTAAATATTTTTTAGGCACGGGGAGATTGAGTGATTTGCCCAGAATCACAGGATGTTGAGCTTAGGTTGGGATACAAGCCTGGTTCTCCAGATCCAAAGTCAATATCTCTAACCGCAGGGCTACAACTTCTCCCCATGAATACGCATATCAGACATGACACCTGAGCTCCTTGCTAAATACTAATGCATTGGGAAACCCTACCCATGGTAATGCCCTGGAAAAGGAATCTGAGCTGTCAAGGAGAGTGGAAAACTATTAACTACATTACCCATGGTGTCACAGATCACTTTCCACAACCCACATTGAATAATGCCCACATTTAAAACATGCTCCAACGCTGCCTGCACACAAACCAATACTGCACCAGAAAAGAAGCAAGATGATGACCATAGAATTGCAGAACGGAGTGGAAAAAAAGAGGCCATCAAAGTACAAAATTGAACCACGAGATAACAAGATGCTAAGACAGTGGGTAGCTGCAAACAAGTGTCCTTTAAACTGAGAACAACTCAAGAAGCCATTAATTTGGTATGCGATTACGAACAGCATTAGTGATGTACACATTCGCAAAGAGGGTCACAATAAAGGGACCATCTAGTGCAGATTTAAAAAAACTGCTGTCTTTGTGCAGTTCTCCATCTTTAACAATCAGCAACAATAGGCCTTCTAGAATGTTAGTTTGTTTGATGTCAGCCGGTGTTTTGAAATCTATTGTGACATCATTACCGGATGGCTCCTTTAAGAGTGCAGACATGTAGAGTTGTGATGGGATGGGTGCAGTCGATCAGGTAAAGAAAGCAAGTAGCAGCTGCTATGTTTTGTAGAAGCTACATGTGCATGTCGATGCCTCAGCAAAGTAAAGCGTCAGTGTCAGGCGGCAGGTAGGCATTGACACAAGAAATATATGTGGATCCTATGTAATTAGCATTCACCCTTGACTTCACAGTGAAATGCAGTACCTTGTCAAAGCAGATACAGATCTTACGGAGGTATCTTCGGAAGAGGGTTTCCATGGAAAGGATGGGTGAGCTTGAGGTCATGGCAAGTACTTGCGACATATATCAGAGGATGTGCATCTGTCTGTCACCGACCATTTAAAACACAGCAAAATAACTACCTTGGTGCATGAAAACTTAAAACTAAGAAAATAAAACACCAGTAAATAAGTGACACAAAAGACAGTGGGCCTGACTTAAAGGGAGGCATTATATTGGCATGTCGAAGACTAACAGACATCTCTCCCTTTCTCCATTATATTGGCATGTCAAAGACTAACAGATACCCCTACCTTTCTCCAAAGAAGACGAAGGGAGACTTCTTTATGGCACAGTAACTGCAGTTTCATCTTCAGAAACGCCTCATCCTGCTTGCAGGTGACCACATGTGTTACAGCTAGGGCAACAGCACCATTGCTTTAGGAAACCTGATTTATTAGAAACTCAGAAATCAAGTCAAAATCATCATATTACGACCGAAGCAATATTAGTACTATACCTTGATTCTAAGCCTACATATTAAGGATAAACTCACTCTGCCTTCAAGCCTACTTCACGAACAGGTGCATCAATACCCACGCACTGGGCTCTATAATTTTATACTTAGCATGAGTAGGAATTGGGGACCAGGCACTACAACACCCCCTCAGGATAAACCAAGTAATTCCTTGGGATGCGGTTTATATGAAGGCCAAACTCTGTAGTTTTCCTCTCCACTTTGGTCCTCTCTCGGGTGCTCACTGCCAAGTTGTACTTGTGTCTCATCTTTGGAATCCACCTCAGATGAGAACAATGAATCCTCAATATACTCCTCAGGGTCTTCATTTTCCTCTACCAAGTTCTGACCCGCCTCCATATCACGAAAAGCAGTTAATGGCACGTAATAGGTAGATACTTTGGGAAAATATTTTTGCTTGAGACTCTTGTCCCGTATTTCATGAGCTACAATTGTCAGCACACAGGCTCAGAGCAGAAGTACTTCCTTGGGCCAGAGGACATTCATTGGCCACACTTTCAGACTGGTGTCATATAGTTCCAGCAAGCATGTACTGCGATGCCTCTTCAATGTTTTTAGAACTGTTTTATAATGAAACATGCATATAGCATAGTAAAAACGTAAGTGAGATTTATATTAGCCAAGAGAAGGTTTAGGTGTTAAGTGAGAAGCTGTTGGATGGAGAGGCACTTTACCGTGAGATCAGGGGATAGGCCTATCAAGTATTAGTGTTCATACAAAGTTAGAGTCACACGTTTGAGTAGCACATCAGGGAATACCAAAGACCATCTACAAAAAAGAAAATGTTGTATGGTCTTCTTGATGATTTTAAAAGAAGGGTTTTTGCATTTGTCCAGTGGGATCGAGCTCCAGACTGTGGGAATTTCTCAAGATAGGTTCTGTCCTTTTTAAATCTTAAAGGTTTAAGGGCAGAGAGTGTATGTGCTTCTGAGGGAATGGGTACCTCTGAATAGGACTCATTTTTGTCCCAGGTATTTCGGTTTTCCATAGTGAAAGACATTGTGCACAATACAGGCAAGTTAAAAGAGGCATCAGGCTTCAATTGGGAGCTAATTTATTGAGATTAATACAGGTGTGATGTGGTAGAAAGGCGTAGATCGGAAGACCAACCATGCTACGCATACAGCCTTTTGCTGGCTTGTTTGGGGTTTTGTTCGGCACCTTAATGCAGACATAGATGTCCGGTGTCTTAATTAAGGTTGTACTGTGTGTCAGCTTCAACAACACCACTGTTTAGGAGCATACAGATATGTAGACTATAATATACTTCTACTTAAAGATATTTAATCCAGCAACTCAGTAATTTCAATGCAGTATCCACCAAAGCCTCTCATGTTCCCTTATCCTTTTTGGTGATGTTGTTGAGTGTTTGAAATACTTCCCATAATCAATATATCAATCAAATGAAAACGAGCTAGCTACCATTCAAATATAGCATCACAAATGCCTTTCACTCATGTGTCAAGAGAAAAACCATTGGGTTTTTCAAAAAGAACTCACACCCACCGACCTAGTTGGTGGCATGCTTCATCACTGGGTTCCCACCCAAGACACCTAGTGCATCTCTGGTGTGCTGCGACACCTGATTACAGTGGAGCTGTTTTTTTGTGAAATTGTGAGTTTGTGGGTGAGTTAAAACTACCTCAAGGTGATCTGTCCCTTAAGGATGTGGTAATCATGGATTGTTTCTCTAGGATTAAAAACTGTGATGGTGGACATGAAGTGAGATAATAATGGTCTCTCGCATCCTAGTATCAGGCCGACATGCTTCCGCCAAATATGCATGCCTACTGAGTCACAGTGGCTTTCTTCAGGACCTGGTTGGTAAGAAATCCCTAATCAGTGAATGCATGCACACTAAGGCATACAAAAGCAGTGCTTAGAAGTTCGTAACTTACTATTTTCACCAACCTTCTTGTAATTTCTAGAGTGAATATAACAGAAAAGCATTATTCAGACAATAATGGTAGCATATAGCACGTAAGAAATTGTGCAAAGCCAGCGCAGCACACTCGTGCCAATGCAATGTGCCCATCATACTTGAGTACACTTCTCCGCACCAAGTAAACACATCTGTGGTAAATACACACTATTATCCTACCCCACGAAGAATACCATTAAACGGTGTGCATTTTCAAACACTCATGCATTGCATAACAAGGCTTGTTGTGGAAAATAAACACAATTGTGCAGAATTAAACATAGGTACCTGTCAATTTTTTGACCTACTTTAATCAAACTTATTCAAGGCAACGTGGCTTATCCGAGGGGGTCAGAGCCTGTAGTCACACACTGTGGGGATAATTAGTAAATGTCACAGATTGCCCACAAAAAGATAGCGTCTACGTAGTGCCGTAATCCCGAAGCTTTAATCTCTGGCAAAATCAAGACAGTTTAAAAAATGCAGCTCTCTTCCCCGAACTTACTTTGTCAAGGCAAACCCCGAATCGCTGTACCTTTTGCCATCCTCTGGAGATCCGGATGTTACGCGCACCCTTACCAGCGTGAACTAACTAGTCCTACCAGTGTATCGGATCTCAGCGTTTCCATGTCTGCACGTAGACATAGATTGCACGTCACACGCCGGGCACAGGCTCGTAGAAGTGACCCATTCCTCCTGCATGTCATCTACACCCCTCTGGGATGTGTCTGTGGCTAACCCTTCAGTTACCAGGCTGGTAACCGAGCATCGGAGTATAGAATTAGAGTGCCGGTAGGCATTTGACAATGCACATATTGTTGACTCATATAGGCCTGCCTCACTAGTGTGTCTAGATAAAATTCAGCACCATGTTAAGGTGCAGCACTATGAACCCAACTCCAGGCCCCCAGTAGATGTGGAATGTTGGCTAAAATGAGTAGGAATAAAAGCTAATGGTCAGCGATATTCACAAACTTATTAAACAAGACAAGGACTTTATAACCAAAATTCCGTTAGTCTGCTCGTCAAGTGACCACTCACGATAATATTTGACCACTCATGAGTGCCAGGATCCGTCTGGTTTCCCGCCCCTTCATAATGGGTAATATGCAGTCCCTAAATCATAGCTAGAGAGGCCAACTTTCTCCTAGTGTAATTGTGGGGGAGAAAACAGGAGGCTTAGTAGAAAAGACACTGAAATGTTTTGCTCATATGAGTGTGATCCCTAATATAGGGCCTCTTTTTCTCCCCCTTCAATTACACAACACACTAGTGAGGCAGGTGTATATAAGTCAACAATATGCACGTTGTCAAATGCTTACCGGCACTCTAGATTACATGCAGGGCGAATGGGTCACTCCTACGACCAGTATTGCCAGATTTTAAAAGCATTCTAAAGTCCAGAGCTGTTGAAGTACCTGCCCAAAGTATGCCCAAAATGAACCGGTCCTAGCTCAAAAAGTAGCCCAAACTTTTAACACTGAAATAATGCAATCGTAGGCTGAAGCGAACATTTTAAAGCATTATTCGAAATTTTATTTTAAGCAAATATGTGGAACTCACAGTGCCTGAATTATTCATTTCATTTCACACTAAAAATGGAAATAAACATGGGAAAATGGCCAGTCACTTCTTATGATGAGCAGCAAATTAGAACAAGTAGTGAATCTGGGCTTGGTGAGACACGTAAGTCTTTGATCATGTGCACTGCAGTCCTTTTGTGACACATTTCACGTTAGAGCCTGTAACAGCTATTTATTTTCTTTTGTTTGGAGACAGAGCACACAGCAGTCAAAGTGCATTAAAAAAACGATGGGAACTGTGATGCTGCATGCAATGGGGCGGGGTCAAAGAGTGTGTGGATTGGGTTAAGCATGTGGCTAAGAAAATCAAAATATTCTCCTTCAGGTAGTTACATACTTAATAACTCATGGCTTAAATAAAAAAAAAGTGAAAGTTCTTCATTGGTAAGTGCACTATTGTTTATTATGAAACCTCTATTAGTTAATGCACTGAGAGGTCTGTGTGTAACCAGAAAGTCACAGAATGAAATCGTAGTTGGTTCAATGGAGAATGGTGGCTTGTGAGTTGTTACTGCTAGGAGGACCCAGCTTGTGACAGGAAGCACTGAGAAAATGTACGTGTAGGAAAGTACCATCTTGCCTGGCATGTTACCCCCATTCTTACTGTATGTATGTTTGTTTTTGCCTGTGTCACTGGGATCCTGCTAGCCAGGACCCCATTGCTCACAAAGTATGCCCTGTATGTGTTCCCTGTGTGGTGCCTAACTGTATCACTGAGGCTCTGCTAATCAGAACCTCAGTGTTTATGCTCTCTCTGCTTTTAAAATTGTCACTGCAGGCTAGTGACTAATTTTACCAATTCTGATTGGCACACTGGAACACCCTTATAATTCTCTAGTATATGGTACCTAGGTACCCAGGGTAGTGGGGTTCCAGGAGATTCCTATGGGCTGCAACATTTCTTTTGCCACCCATAGGGAGCTCAGACAATTCTTACACAGGACTGCCACTGCAGCCTGAGTGAAATAACGTCCATGTTATTTCACAGCCATTTTACACTGCACTTAAGTAACTTATAAGTCACCTAAATGTCTAACTCTCACATAGTGAAGGTTAGGTGCAAAGTTACTTAGTGTGTGGGCACCCTGGTACTACCCAAGGTGCCCCCACATTGTTCAGGGCAAATTCCCCAGACTTTGTGAGTGCGGGGACACCATTACACACGTAGACTACATATAGGTCAACACCTATATGTAGTGTCACAATGGTAACTCCGAAAATGGCCATGTAACATGTCTAGGATCAGGGAATTGTCACCCCAATACCATTCTGGTATTGGGGGGACAATTCCATGCATCCCCGGGTCTCCAGCATAGAGCCCGGGTACTGCCAATCTAACTTTACGGGGTTTTCTCTGCAGCTACCGCTGCTGCCAACCTTCAGACAGGTTTCTGCCCCCCTGGGGCCTGGGCAGCCCAGTCCCAGGAAGGCAGAACAAAGGATTTCCTCTGAGAGAGGGTGTTACACCCTCTCCCTTTGGAAATAGGTGTGAAGGGCCTGGGAGGAGTAGCCTCTCCTGGCCTCTGAAAATGCTATGAAGGGCAAAGATGGTGCCCTCCTTGCATAAGCCAGACTACACCGGTTCAGGGATCCCCCCAGCCCCGCTCTGGTGCGAAACTGGACAAAGGAAAGGGGAGTGACCACTCCCCTGACCAGCACCTCCCAAGGGAGGTGCCCAGAGCTCCTCCAGTGTGTCCCAGACCTCTGCCATCTTGGATGCAGAGGTGTGAGGGCACAATGGACACCTCTGAGTGGCCAGTGCCAGCAGGTGAAGTCAGAGACCCCTCCTGATAGGTGCTTACCTTTCTCTGTAGCCAATCCTTCCTCTGTGGGCTATTTAGGGTCTCACCTATGGGTATCTCATCAGATAACGAATGCAAGAGCTCACCAGAGTTCCTCTGCATTTCCCTCTTCGACTTCTGCCAAGGATCGACCGCTGACTGCTCCAGGATGCCTGCAAAACTGCAACAAAGTAGCAAGAAGACTACCAGCAACATTGTAGCGCCTAATCCTGCCGGCTTTCTCGACTGTTTCCTGGTGGTGCATGCTCTGAGGGCTGTCTGCCTTCACCCTGCACTGGAAGCCAAGAAGAAATCTCCAGTGGGTCGACCGAACCTTCCCCCTGCCAATGCAGGCACCAAACTTCTGCATCACCGGTCCTCTGGGTCCCCTCTCATCCTGACAAGCGTGGTCCCTGGAACACAGGAGCTGGGTCCAAGTGTCCCCGACAGTCCAGTGGCCCTTCTGTCCAAATTTGGTGGAGGTAAGTCCTTTCCTCCCCACGCCAGACAGTAATCCTGTGTACTGTGTGAACTGCAGCTGCTAGGGCTTCTGTGCACTTATGCAAGACTTCCTTCGTGCACAGCCTAGCCCAGGTCCTCAGCACTCCGTCCTGCATTGCCCAACTCGCCAACTTTGTGGGACTCCCTTTTGTTGTGCTGAATCGACCGTTGTGCTCAGATCTTCTGAACGCCTGTTCAGGTGCTTCTGCGGGTGCTGCCTGATTCTGCGTGGGCTCTCCTTGTTGCTGAGCGCCCCCTCTGTCTCCTCCTCCAAGGGACGTCCTCCTGGTCCTTCCTGGGCACTGGCAGCACCCAAAACCTTCAACCACGACTCTTGCAGCAAGCAAGGCTTGTTTGCGGTCTTTCTGCGTGGAAACAATTCTGCGTCCTCCAGCACGCCGTGGGACATCTTCTGACCAAAGGAGAAGTTCCTGGCACCTTCTGTCATTGCAGAATCTTTGGCTTCTTCCACCCAGAGGCAGCCCTTTTGCACCTTCATCCGGGGTTTAGTGGGCTCCTGCCCCCCCTGGACCCTAGCGTGACTCTTGGACTTGGTCCCCTTCCTTTACAGGTCCTCAGGTCCAGGAATCCGTCTTCAGTGCTTTGCAGTCAGTTGTTGTCCTTGCAGAATCCCCTATCTCGACTTTACTGTCTTTCTGGGGTAGTAGGGTAACTTTACTCCTACTTTTCAGGGTCTTGGGGTGGGGTATCTTGGACACCCTTAGTGCTTTCTTACACTCCCGGCGACCCTCTACACACTACACTAGGCCTGGGGTCCATTCGTGGTTCGCATTCCACTTTTGGAGTATATGGTATGTGTTGCCCCTAGACCTATTTTCTCCTATTGCATTCTATTGTGTTCTACAGTATTTGCACTACTTTTCTAACTGTTTACTTACCCGATTTTGGTTTGTGTGTGTATATTTTGTGTATATTACTTACCTCCTAAGGGAGTATATCCTCTGAGATACTTTTGGCATATTGTCACTAAAATAAAGTACCTTTATTTTTGGTAACTCTGAGTATTGTGTTTTCTTATGATATAGTGCTAAGTGATATAAGTGGTATAGTAGGAGCTCTGCATGTCTCCTAGTTCAGCCTAAGCTGCTCTGCTATAGCTACCTCTATCAGCCTAAGCTGCTAGAACACTTCTAATCTACTAATAAGGGATAACTGGACCTGGCACAAGGTGTAAGTACCACAAGGTACCCACTATAAGCCAGGCCAGCCTCCTACAATAAGTCATTAGGTTATACTTGCATTACAGGCAGTATAAGACAGACTACTACTAAATGTGCAAAAAGGTTTCAGATAAAATGGTGCTTCCCCAATATAGGTTTTAGTAATTCCCAAAATAAGGGAGGGACCAGGAGGAATTGTGGTCCAGTGTATATCCTCCAAATGGAATTATCAAAAATTAGTAATACAGTGTTCCAACCATGTAAACCAGAAAATAGTGACCGGAGTCCTAACTTCTAGGAGCAAGCGGCCTCACACACCCATAGGGTGTCATGCTTCATCATAGGCACTGCTCCTCGTCAGACCGGCGCTGCAATGTCTGACGGGCACCACCCCTGATGGGGGGGCTCTTTGCCGGAGATCTTTTTATGTGGTGGTGCCGTGACCCCAAGGGTGATTAAAGTGTAGATGGAGATCAGAAAAAGATGTGGTTTTAAAATTGACTCTCACAACCGCCACTGAGACAGTAGAATTTATTGGACCAGATGGACGGTCAGGGCCAAGGTTAAAAAACAAAGTCAAAAGAGTGAATAAAGAAATTAAGATCAATCACTCTTATTGTGGAAAGAATTTTATTATATATCTCAAAGAGAGGAGTCTGGAAAATCTCCAGAATCTAACCTCTCATGGGTCAACATGTTTCGCATCCTGGTGGTCCAAACGGATCCAGTGATGCTGCATCAGGACCTTAAGTAGCTATATGTATCTCCTAAATGATAAGGGCCACATATATTTCCAAACAAGGTATATAAGTTACTATAGGCCAGCAATTTGCTGGGGGAAGTAACATTCACTTACATGAATATGGAACCACTAGTTCCTACCTCGTGCCCATCCTAAACTGGAAGACGAGCATCCTAGGAATACACAGACCAATGGTCCAGCGCTAAATGACGGTGTATGTAGCTGCTTGGGCCAGGATGTAACCTACCCCGGTCCGTGGTTCCCGAATTCTTTCCACAATAAGAGTGATTGTTCTTAATTTCTTTATTCACTCTTTTGACTTTGTTTTTTAACCTTGGCCCTGACTGTCCATCTGGTCCAATAAATTCTACTGTCTCAGTGGCGGTTGTGAGAGTCAATTTTAAAACCACATCTTTTTCTGATCTCCATCCACACTTTAATCACCCTTGGGGTCACGGCACCACCACATAAAAAGATCTCCGGCAAAGAGCCCCCCCATCAGGGGTGGTGCCCGTCAGACATTGCAGCGCCGGTCTGACGAGGAGCAGTGCCTATGATGAAGCATGACACCCTATGGGTGTGTGAGGCCGCTTGCTCCTAGAAGTTAGGACCCCGGTCACTATTTTCTGGTTTACATGGTTGGAACAGTGTATTACTAATTTTTGATATTTAGTAATACCCAGACTGTAGGTAATGATTTGTTTTTAGTTAACTGCCCTGAAAAGCACACACAGCACAGCTCAGCTGGAAACCCCCTTGCATTACGAGTCGAAAAGAATAAATCTTTGTCATCACAAAGCTTCATGTGATTCGATCAATTAAACCAGTACCTGCTGCCAAGCCCCCTTTACATTTGCAGATTAAACAGTTGTGTGCATTTGCATTTTTTTAGACGAGGAGGCACCCTAGCAAGAAGGCCTATTTATTGGTAAGCTGGCGCCCCTCCTTCGGTCTCACAGCACAGGAGACTCCCTGAATGAAACTTCAGCTGAAGTATTTGCAAGATTGGAGTTTACCGTCCCAGGACGGTTGTCTTTTAATAAGAAGTAGGGGAATAGTTTTTTATAAATTAAAAACGTTGGGGCACATCGTGCCCCTCCAATGCCGGCCACTTCGACAACTGTGAGTGCGAGCACAGCCATGAGTGACGCAGGCAAGGCAAAGATTCAACTTAGTTATGGGCTCAGCTCTTTGCGTGGCAATAATATACTTCGGGTGAACGGTGATGTGGGGGGCGGGGCAAAGATGCATTAATCTAACCGACGTCATGTGTGTGGCACTTGACAGGGCTGCCCAGGGACGACGATCATTCCCTCCATTTAAATACAAACAATGTAGCAGGTTATTGGACTTTGCCTTTAGCGGGGCGCAGGGGCCTGGGGTCTGGGCTGGGGCCGCAGCTCCCACACAAGTGGAAGGGGAGTTGGCTAGTAGTGAGTGAGATGAGTGAGTTGTGAGTGAGGAGAGGTACTCACTACTCACACACCTCAGCACAGACAGTGCCGCGCTGAAAATAGGTTCGACAACTCGACCCCTGGCCCCACTCTCAGTCAGGTCACCACAAGTCCACGTCCACCACCACGCCGTCCCGAGCAAGAAGGCCTGCATACACACCATCGCAGCTTTTAAAAAGCACAGCGGGAAGGCCAATAATTTTTGGCAGGGCCGTTAATTGGTAGCGCTTTCGTCCGCTACTACTACCGCCCACTGCCCCAACATCACGGCCACGCAGGGATGGACGCACAACCAACTTAGGGTGCAACATCTTGTCATTACATCACAGCAGGTGCAGTTCACACACATGCTGCTGACTGCACCTGTGTGTACATTATATATTGTATCCGGATTCTTAACTGTCTGTTCAATCAATGGTGCATGCACGTTTTGCAATCAACGGTGCTAAGTAGACGCTATATTTTTGAGGGCAATTTGTGACATTTACTAATTAGCCCCGCAGGGAGTGACTACAGGCCCGCCATCCTCGGATTATCCATGTCACCCTGAATAAGTGCGATTAAAGTAGGTCCAAAAAATGACAGACACCTATGTTTCATTCTGCATAATTACTTCTTTTTTCCACAACAAGCCTTGTTATGCAATGAATGAGCATTTAAAGCATGGTATTCTTAACGTGGCAGAATGATAGTGCATATTTACCACACGTGTGTTTTCTTGGTGCGGAGAAGTGTGCTCAAGCATGATGGGCACATTTGTGTGGCGCGAGCACACTGCATTATCTTTGCACAATTTCTTTTGCGCTTTGTGCTACCATGATTGTCTGAATAATGCTTTTCTAATATATTCAAACCAGTAATTACAAGGTTGATGAAAATCAGGTATCGGGTGGTCATTTAATGAACCTCAACAGAGCTCAGCCCAGAGTCTGATGGCGATGGCCAGTAGTCAGGGCCACATTTAACAGAGTCTAAGTTTTGATGGAGGTAAAATAAAGTGTGACCCAGTTCTGACCAACACAGTGCAATGAACATGCATTGGAGCATGCCTGATAAGGAGAGAAAACACTCCCAGTTTCTGCTCACTTGCACTTCATCATTGTGACCTGGTCTCCACTAGCTGCACTGAGATGCTTGCTGGAGGGCTACTGGTACATCTGGATGCCTTGCTCTTTTCTCTGCTGACTTGAATTGAAGAACTCTTTCAGATGTTTCCTCACGCAGTATTAGTAAAGGGCAGCAGCAGGCAACCCACAGGGTCCATGTCAGCCTATAGGAGACTGGCAAATACAACTCCAGACTTTACAGAGGTCTGGTAATTTGTAGGTCTCGGTACTGCACTAAAGGGGGGAATGTTGCCTCGGCTACTATACCACTTTGCAAACCTGCCGATTGTCATACTGGTTTGGGTGTTCTGTTTATTAAACACCACACTGATTGAGCTCACTTGGGGAAGCGGCCGACACTGGATTTGCCTAAAAATGCTATGGTTACTGGCCACTAAAGGGAGTATGTGAGCCCCAGACTTTAAGGCCTATTGCATAGTTGGTCAGCTACAATGGCTGGTGTACTGACTGGCCGGCCAGCACCTGGCAGAAACAGGCTGCACAATGACGCAATTTTGGAGGGGACTGCTACACAAACTGATTTGTCCAATTGCAGCCTTTTCACACACGGGTTCCCTTCTATGATTTGCCGTACATTACTGGAAGATGGCATGTCGTGGGTATGTCAATGTACGTCCTGTAAGTGTTTGTGCTAGGAAATAAACGGAACGACAATGTTTAAAATAGATGGGTATTGTGGTAGCCTTTATTACATTTTCTTCTCCTTCTTATGTGGTTCTTGTTTTCAATTAAATTTAACTCTCGTTCTCTTTCTTCTGTTCTCCCTCTGTCGCTCTCTCTACTCAATTTCTTCTTTGGGCTGTTTCTTAATGATCTTGCTTTCTCTTTCTGCTCAGGTGACTCTCCGGACTCGGTACCAGCCTTCCCACCAAGAGAATGCGCGGAGTGGAAAGATGGAACAGAGGGACATGAGGTAAGTGTCTTGGTTTTGGTTTTGGTTTTGAGTACTTTCTTTTATAATCCTGGTAGGAGGGGAGAAAAAATAATGAGAGTAGGAAAAAATGGAAAAAGAAAAGGGATCAGTGATGGAGAGTGCCTAGTTGGGTATACCTATTGTCCTGATTAGGGCTCAATATAGTGGCATAAGGTGCTAGCGACGGTGTGCCACCCAGCAGTTAAAAAAAAAAAAAGTATTGCGTTTTGAGTTTTGGTAAAAATAATTTTTCTGTCTCAATATTCGGCTCACAATTAGTCTGCCTCTGTTTAGTTTTTACTGTCTCTGACCAGTACACCTTCCTATCCCCTTCCCTTCCTCTTCACTCCTCCCTTCCCTCCTTCACCCGTTCCCTTCCAAAATAGTTAGAGGGATTCTGCAGGCAGGCACGTACCTGCATTAGCCACGTCCTTCCTGGGACGTGGCTGGCTGTTTCATTTCCCTCGGGGCTTTGTTCCTTAGCGTCCTTCCTGTCCGTCTCGCGCTCCTCCTTGCCTTCTTCTCCTGTCTCGTGTCTCTCCGCGTCCGTCTCTTGCTCGGCGGCGTCCTCCTTCCTGCTTGACTCCCCGCGCGCTGCTTGCAAACCCTTCATATCCAGGTTTGCGTACGTGCTTCTGCGGTCGCGTCTCTCTAGAGTACCCCCGGGGCACTCTGTTGTCGGCTCGCTCGTGACGTGGTGTCCGGCAACCACGCAACCCTGTTACATCCGCTCCCCCCCGTGAAGGGCTGGTCGAGTCCCATCTCTATAGGATTTCTAGATAAATAATCTGCAGTGACCAATTGACTCCCTGGAAGATTTTGGATCTGAAACATAAAAGGTTGTAGTTCCATGAACCACCGCAATATTCTGGAGTTAGTATCCTTATTTCGGGCCAACCAAGTGAGAGGCGCATGATCAGTGATTAATACAAACTGATGTCCCAGCAAGTAATATTGTAAACTTTCAACAGCCCACTTGATCGCCAAGCATTCCCTCTTAATCACAGGATAATGTTTTTCTCTTGGAAGTAGCTTTCTACTTATATAAACAATGGGGTGGTTTATCTCATTGTCGTTTTTCTGTGATAAGACTGCTCCTATGCCCACCTCAGATGCATCTGTTTGAAAATAAAATGGTTTTGTAAAGTCAGGACAGCGTAAGACTGGCTTAGTGGTCAAATAATGTTTTAGTGTCTCATAACTACTGATTTGAGTTGTAGTGAGTCCATTGAATTTTGTGGGTTGTTCCTTTTTTAGAATGTTGGTTGGGGAGCTGCAATGTTGGGATAATTAGGACTGAATCGACGGTAACAACCCACCATCCCTAAAAACGATTGCACCTCCTTCTTTGTTTGTGGTGAAAGTATCTTAAGGATTGCTTCGACTTTGTCAAGTTGAGGTTGCATTTGTCCTTTTTCTATGTGATACCCGAGACAGGTAATGGAATTTCTTGCTAGATTACATTTATCAGGATTCACCATTAAACCTGCTTCTATTGGGGTGTGAAACACCTTAGAGAGATGAAATAGATTTTCTTCCCATGTTTCACTATAAATAACAATGTCATCTAAATAGGCGGCAGCATATCCCACATGGGTTTGCAGTAATCTATCCATTAGTCGTTGGAAAGTGGCAGGGGCCCCATGTAGACCGAACAGTAGTATGGTAAATTGATACAACCCTGCGGGGGTAGAAAAAGCCATTTTCTCCTTGTCTTGGGGATTTAAGGGTATCTGCCAGTACCCCTTCATGAGGTCCAAGGTGGACAGATATCGGGCTTTACCCAGTTGTTCAAGCAATTCGTCCACTCTCGGTATTGGGTGTGTATCAAAATCAGACAAGTTATTTAATTGTTGAAAGTCAATACAAAAACAAACTGTTCCATTTGGTTTTGGGGCCAGGACCACTGGGGAGCCCCATGGACTTATAGAAGGTTCAATTATACCCATTTTAACATGTTCTGTACCTCTTGTTCAACTACTTTTCTACTGGCTTCAGGGATACGATAGGGTCGAAGACGGGTGACTTTAGTATTTATCTTATGATGTATCAAGGCGGTCTTCCCAGGAGTCAAAGAAAAAAGTCTCTGGTTTTGGTATAACACCGCCAATAGTTCTGCTCGTGCTCTTTTGGTATGTCAGGATTGACATGGGGAAGACAGGCAATCAAATTATCTGGTTGGGGACATAGGCCCTCATTATATCAAAGACTGCCAGGGTTGTTTTGGCAATTGTACCGCCAACAGGCTGGCGGTACAAATCGCCATATTATGACCGTGGCGGTAGCGCCGCGGTCGCACCGCCGGGACCGGCGGTTTCCCGCCATCGCTGTCCCGTCGGTTATAATCCACCAGGGCAGCGCTGCTTGCAGCGCTGCCCTGGGGATTATGACTCCCCTTCCCGCCAGCCTGTCCATGCCAGTAGAGACCGCCATGGAAAGGCTGGCAGGAAGAGGAGTCGCGGGCCCCTGGGGGCCCCTGCACTGCCCATGCAAATGGCATGGGCAGTGCAGGGGCCCCTAGGCACAGCCCCACCCTGCTTTTCACTGTCTGCACAGCAGACAGTGAAAAGCGTGACGGGTGCAGCTGCACCTGTCGCACGGCCGCAACACCGCCGGCTCCATTAGGAGCCGGCTGCAATGTTGCGCCCAACATCCCCGCTGGGCCAGCGGGCGGAAACTCTGTTTCCGCCCTCCAGCCCAGCGGGGATGTTGTAATGGGGCCGGTGGGTTTGCGGCCACATAGGTGGCCACTCGGCGATCCAACCTTGGCGGGGGGCCTGCGGCGCCCGCCAAGGTTGTAATGAGGGCCATAGATTGAGCTCCAGGGGTTTGATCTTATTTACAAAAAATACGGTGTCTACATTGGATGATTGGTTATCAGTCTCTTCCCATTTTTTGTGGGAATTTATATGGTAGATCTGAGTTTTCTTTGGTGTTTCTGATATTTGTAGCCGGTAAGTAACCGGGTTCACTCTTTGTAGAATTTTGTATGGTCCTTGCCATTTAGTTAATAATTTATTTTCAGAACTGGGCAATAGTACTAGTACTTTATCTCCTATCTGTAAGCTGTAAGTTTCCTAATACAGTGCCTCGGTTGTAATATTTCTTTTGTTTCCCTTGAGCTTCCTCTAAATGTACTCGGATATCATCCCAGACAGTTTGGATCTGATCTTTTAACTCTTGAGTATATTCAAGGATATTTTTATAATCTGTCTCTTTCTCCTCCCACCTCTCTGCGGCCATTTGTAATAGAGTTCTTGGCTGACTTCCAAACACTAATTCAAATAGACTATGACCCATTGAGGCCTGAACGTGAGTTGGTATAGCGTATAATACCAACGGTACCTTTTGGTCCCAGTCTCTGCCTGAGTCAGATATTGTTTTTTTTTTTTGTAGAGTTTTAATGGTATGATTACATCTCTCTACCAATCCATCTGTCTGGGGGTGATAGACAGAGGTACGAATGTGTTTTACGCCTAATATCTAACATATTTGAGTCATTAGGCGGGACATAAACTGAGTTCCTTGATCGGTTAACAATTTCCTCTGAAAACCCCCCTGAGAGAAAAAAACGATCATGGCATGTGCTATGCTTTTGGTGGTCATATTAGTAAGAGGGATAGCTTCCGGATATCGGGTTGCATAATCCACAAGGACAACAATGTACATATAACCTCTAGAGGAAGGGGTTAAAGGGCCTACTAAATCCATAGCGACCCTTGAAAAAGCGATATCTATAACCGGTAATGAATATAAGGGGCTCTTCTAACTACCGCAGGGTTGACGACTTGACACTTTGGACATTGCACGCAAAACCTACAAATGTCTGAAAATACCCCCGGCCAATAAAACCATCTGAGTAAATATTCCTCCGTCTTTTCTCTCCCATAGTGTCCTCCCCCTACTTGACCATGTGTTAAATGTAATACTTGGGTGCTATAGTTGTTGGGTACCAGCAATTGGATCCTTTCCTGATTATTATGTTGCACAACCCTATATAGTAAACCATTCTGCATAAGGAAATATGGACCCACCTCTCTTGATTTCTCCGTAACAGCAGATGCCCAAGCATGTTGTAATGTTGAATCTTCTTTTTGACTAACCCGGAAAGGAGGTAGGGTCGCCAGGATAGGTTTCTCTGTCGGGGTTACATGAAAAGAATCAGAAGGATTGGTCATGCGGAAAAATCTTTTTTTTTTCTCTTTTCTCACTCCTACTTAATTTTACTTTTTCCTTACCCGACGTCATGGGGGTCTGGGCAAATGGGGCTTCCATTAACCCTGAGTCTGTCTTCTGACTTGTGCGTACATTATCTAGTAGCTCGGGAAAATCAATGTAATCGGTTTCTATAATGATATCTTCAAACAGATGTGATATCATCCCCACTATGAGGGACTCTTTCTGTCCTCTCCATTCTATCTGTACCTCGGCTATTGGGTATTGTCTCATGTCCCCATGGATACAAAAAATGGAGACCAATTCATCTGTTTTTGTTTGCTCCTTTGATACTAGTTCTGCTTTAATCACTGATTGGCTGCACCTGGAGTCCACCAATACTCTAGTGGATTTATAGTTTACCAACATTCCCTTCGTATATTGTGACCCTCCTTGGGCAGTACATAATACCCTGCCTCTGGTGACCCCTATCTCCATTGGCTCTGGTTTAGGTAGTCTGTGGGGACAGTTACGAGCAATATGTCCCCACTCTGCACAATTATAACACTGGGGCGTTTGATTCGGTTCTCTGTCTGGTGCTCGAGAAACTGGAGGATCCTCAGGACTTCTCATTGGTCGGGCCTGGATGAGGGAATAGTCGGTTTTCCTTCCACAGTCTGCCCCCTTGGGGTTCCTATTCTAAACTCAGGAGCCCTGTGAAACTCACATGCCAGATCTATGGCGGTGGTCGTATCAACATTAGGGTGTTGTTTAATCCACTTGCGAGTTTGTAGGGGTAGGGCTTCTAAAAACTGCTCTAATAGCATGATACGTATTACTTCATCTCTATCTGTACAAATTGGACTCAACCATTTTAATCCTAAGTCTTGTATCCTATAGTATAGAGCTCTGTTTTTTTTCACAGGGATCCATTTCGTCTTCCTAAATTTTATTTGGTAATACTCCAAATCAAAACCCACCGTCTCTAAAATGGCCTTCTTTATATCTGTATATGGTGTTGTTCCACCTGTAATCACTGCCTGGTAGGCAGCCTGTAACATTACTGTCAACATGGGTGCTACATATTGCCCCTATCTATCCTGGGGCCAGTTTGCAGATGTTGTGACCCTTTCAAAGTTTGTGAAAGAGCCATCAGGATCCTGTCCTTGAAACTTTTGTAGAACGGAACTGGGTACATTAGGATGAACCCTAATGGTAGCTATAGTGTCAGTTAATTTCTGAAGGGCTGTTTCGTGAACCAACTGGTTATTTGCAATTATAGTAGCTTGACTCTTTAAGCATTCTGTAAAGTCTCTCTGTCATTTCGGGCCTCTCGTAGTTGTTCGTCCCATACCATTTGTAAATGCTGTTGTCCTTCGGCAAGTTGGTTTATCATGTCTTCTAAGGAGGGTTTGACCTCCATTTTCCCGTTTTATATATAGGGAATATTATCCCACTTCTGAAACCAATATGTCGTGGGTATGTCAATGGTCGTCCTGTTAGTGTTTGTGCTAGGAAATAATGGAACAACAATGTTTAAAATAGATGGTATTGTGGTATCCTTTATTAAAATTTTCTTCTCCTTCTTATGTGGTTCTTGTTTTCAATTACATTTAACTCTCTTTCTCTTTCTTCTGTTCTCCATCTGTCTCTCTCTCTCTAGCCCATTTCTTCTTTGGACTCTTTCTTAATGATCTTGCTTTCTCTTTCTTCTTAGGTGACTCTCCGGACTCGGTATCAGCGTTCCCCCGAAGAGAATGTGCGGAGTGGAAAGAAGGAACAGAGGGACAAGAGGCAAGTGTTTTTGTTTTGGTTTTGAGTACTTTCTTTTATAATCCTGGTAGGAGGGGAGGGGAGAAAAAATAATGAGAGTAGGGAAAAAGAAAAGTAGTAAATACCCGGGATCAGAGAAGGAGAGTGCCTAGTTGGGTATACCTATTGTCCTGATTAGGGCTCAATATAGTGGCAGAGGGTGCTAGCAACGGTGTGCCACCCAGCAGTGAAAAAAGATAAATAGTAGTGCGTTTTGAATTTTGGTAAAAATGATTTTTCTGTCTTGATATTCGTCTCACAATTAGTCTGCCTCTGTTTAGTTTTTACTGTCTCTGACCAGTACTCCTTCCTATCCCCTTCCACTTCACTCCTCCCTCCCCTGCTTCACCCTCCCCCTTCCAAAATATTTAGAGGGATTCAGTAGGCAAGCACGTACCTGCATTAGCCATGTCCCCCTTGGGACGAGGGTGGCTGTTTCGTTTCCCTCGGGGCGCTGTTCCTCGGCGTCGTTCCCGTCCGTGTCGCGCTCCTCCTTGCCTTCTTCTCCCGTTTCACATCTCTCCATGTCCGTCTCTTGCTCGTCGGCGTCCTCCTTCCAGCTTGATTCCCCGCGCGCCGCTTGCAAACCCTTCAAATCCGGTTCGCGTACGTGCTTCCGTGGTTGCCTCTCTCTAGAGTGCCCCAGGGGCACTCTGTTGTCGGCCCCGCTCGGGGCGTGGTGTCTGGAAACCAGGCAACCCTGTTACATGGCACTACGATACACATCGATACGTAGGCCGTATGCACCAAACATCTCACTCTGTGGTTTGCCAACACCCTCCAGTACACTGACAGCACATAGGATGAACCCATGGGAACAGGCAGGTGTGTCATCTGTGGGAGCATTGTTTACTTTCGGCGCACTAATGACCCATGCTGACTTTGCACATACTCAGGCACTGCCTGAAGTTCTTTTTCTCACACATGTTAGCATACTTCGCTATGTCTGGCAACACGTGGCGCCAGACCGATGTGAGCTGCACACACACGGTCTGCTCGAGGCATTACATACATTGGGGCACAGTAGTCATCTAGTTAGATGGCTTTAAAAAAGACTCCATGGACAACTTGACACACCACTTGATCAGCTCAGAGTCCAGTGGGAGACCGATCTAGGCAAGGAGCTGACAGATAAGGAGTGGGCCAGACTTTTAGAATACCCCAGGAAATTGCTGCAGGACTCTACCTCTATGTTCATTCAATTCAATATTCTACATAGGGCCTACCTGCCTCTATATAAAATCAGTAAAATGTTCCCAACAACCTCATCAACATGTCCATGATGTCATGCTATGGACGCTAATCTCTTACATATGTTATGGTCCTGTTCTTTATTGGCTGCATAATGGAATGGGATAACTATGGTGATGTAACAGGTTTAGATCTCTGGACTACCACTGACCATTGTATATTAGGACTGTACCACAGGCCCACATGTAGTGGCATACTTCACGTGGCTGGTGCTCTTAATAACTTGACACTGGAAATCCCTGTTGCCTCCTAGAGTGGGCAGATGGTGGGAGGAAGTCCTGCATTGGGGGCAAGCAGAAAGCAAGGCTTTATGGCAAGAAGAATATAGCGGCCTACGTACAAAACCTATATCTATGCAACGAGATGCTTTGTTGGAGGGACTTAGAGCTCGAGACAAACCCCCAGATGCTGTATTATAACAGATAAGACCCAGCATTGTTCTCTGGTATCATATTAGGGACGTGCCCCAATTTAATATACTGTGGTCCGCATGCCAATTCGACCAATTCCATGGATCTCACACCCTCTCCATCTAAGTTAGTCCACGGGTTTTGATACATCGCACATGCACCCCAGTCCCCACCCCACACACAAATACATATAGAATCCTGACACAAGTAGCTCCCCCGGTGTGGTTCGTTAAATGAAGTGAAGCACATGATCTGTTTAAATGGTGGGTGGGTTTGGTGGTATAGAAAAACTGTTTTTTGCACATGTCACTTTTCATTTGAAAGCTAATGCAAAAATTGTTTCTATATATGTACCGAGTAAAATGTCATGCACATATATCACATATAACTATATCGTCAAGTGCCCTAGTATGATCGTCTATACTGTACCGCAGTCTGTAACTCATATAAGTAATAAAGTCTGTGTTAAAAAAAAAAGCTGGTCTCTGGTTTTTAGGTCTCTTGGAATAGGGTACCATCAAATAATCCAAGAAGAGGAACTTTACAAAAAGAATTGAAGGTAGAGAAGAATACCAGGTGCTGTCAAAAGGGTTTTGTTTAGCCTCGCTCAGCTTCTTCCTGAAAATCAAAAACCAATGGCCCTGGTGTGCAGGGAGTTTTCTCTTTCACATCAGGACCATTGTTTATTCTTCCTGCCCAGGATCTCTGTACTTCAAATGGCAGTCCTTGAAGTAAAATCCAGTGACAATCGCCCACCCTAAATAGGGCGTTGCAATCATCCCTCTGACCTAGCTGCTTGGTGGAGAACGGACTGCTGGGTCAAGAGTTTTCATGAGAGAAACATCACTATTCTCTTACCTCTAAACAGGGCGGTACACTCACAATGGACGAGGCATCTGACATTTTTTGGTGTATGCCCTGTATCTGCCAATCCCTAAATGACCTCCAAGTCTTAGTTTTGAACTGTGCTCTATTTATTGCTGGGTCTTAATTGGAAATCAAATCTCTGTGCAAATACAAAACACAGCTCAAATGTGTAGCTACTCTTCCATGAGAGGCTTTAGAGAGGCAAACCAAAGACCCCATAAACGTTTGCTTGTCACACCCTTTAGTAGTGTGGTCTGAGCTCAAAACTTACCCTGGGGGAAGTGCAGGGGTTCCAAAGATCAACAACTCAAGTAAGTAGTACATTTAAAATAAACTTTAGAACAAGAAAATTAAAATTAAAAATGAAATCATCTAATTTCCACTAAAAATATGAAGCAAACAAGAATGCCAAAGTGGAGAAAAACTGGTTTAACCACTCCTTGGAAGTTCTTTTACAGCAACCATTATAAGCTGCCATGTAACTCAATGGAAACCAATAAAAAAAGTATAAAAAATCATTAGAGATTCTGACCAAAAAGAGACACATGTATAAATGTACATGGTTGGCCAGGAACAGTGGTTTAGGAACTGTGCACAAACGTAGCTTAGCATTACAGCCCTCATTTTTGGTTTGACTGACAGCTAATCCTGCGATTCCACCACCTCATTTCAAGATGGGTGAACACAAGATTTTCAAGAGTGGATCCTCAGCTTGTTCTGACATTGAAAACCTATGACCCAGCAGTCTATCCGCTAATGGTCAAGCAGGGTGCATGCAATAATTCTTGCAAAGCATTTATGACCCATGTAGGAAAAATATGCAATGGACTCTGTATTGTTGCCGAATAAACTTGTGCTTTGAGATTTTGTGTGTGTGCGCACAAAAGAATAAAAATGAAGGTCAGCTCGTAGAGCTTGTGTTAAGTTTTGACCAAGTGCATCGGTGGGCACACTTTTGCCAAAACAATCACACCAACACAGGAGGGATATCTAATGGGTGGGTGGTGCTACACAAGAATGACAGAGATGATCCTCAGCCACGCATGTGGCTGGCGGGGCACCCCCTAAACCCTACATGACGCAGTTAGTCTAATTTCTGCAACAACACCTTCACCAATGAGGATGGCCCCTAGGCTGTATCCAACATGGCTTCCACTAATTTTTTTCTGGATTGTTATGCAGAAGAAAAAACTGATGGCAAAGCTGCAAGTGACTAGAGATTTGTTCAGATGGCTGGTGCATGATCCCAGGAATGGTTCTGATTCTGCACAAGTTACTTGGGTTTTCCCTCTCCAGCAAACAGGGCTGGAAGTCTCAGGGCTTTCTTGTCTGAGAAGATAGAGAGGTTTGCCTTAATTGCAAAAGCTGTAGCCAGATTGTGGTACTGGGGAAGGGTGAAAAAGTTGTATCTTCTTCAGATAGATGTAATTACTTTTCCTGGTGTACAAATCCATTTAAGAAACGTTCAGATGTATGAACAGGAAGGAATCTGCAGGTAAAAGTCCCTCTCCTCTCATGCCTATATATTCAGGCGCTGGGTTAAATTAAAAAAGGACCACAGGAGACCACTGGTGTTTATTGCAGTTGCTGGATTCTCGGTTACCTTTGGGCATGCGGGCGATCAAGCCAATCAGGCTATCAGGCATTAGGGCCCAATAACAGGAGGAAAGCATGTAAAGCGGATTGGAGTCGGCCCAGTAGTATCAAGGACTTTACAGGTTGGGGGTTCTTTGTATTTGTGTTTTTTGTACCCGATGTGCAATGGGAATAAATTCTGATGAGATTGTTTGTGCCTCAAATAAATAGACTGCTGTGTTAGCACTGTTTTTTTCTATTTGCGCTGTAGGCAAATTTCTATTTGTGCTAGTGCGTATGAGTTGGAATCTGTGTCCTTTCATTTTGAGTGAGGGTCTCCATTTGTGTGCGAGTTTCTTTGGTTACGGATGGACATTTAAAAATAACCAGCATCGTTATGCTTGTTATGGTTACATTTTTTTTCACTATGTGGTTATGTGTTTCTCCGAGTGGGGTCATGTTTCTGTTAGTTGGTTTGTGCTTTTTTCCTTGGAGTGTTTTCATTTGCGATTTTTGTTGTTTGTAACTATGTGTTTTTGTTTGTGAGATGGTATTTTGTCTTTTACTGCATGTTATTTTTTTCTGGTGGGATGTTTCCAAATGGGAGTGGTTGTTTTCCTATTTGTGGGTAGGTGTTTTTACCCCAGTTATTTACTGGCATCGTTGATTCTGATTATGTGTGTTTGTGCGAGTAGCAGGGATTTTTTTGAGGATGGGTGTTTCTAATTTTAGTTTCTCATTTTGTGGGTGTTTTTTGTTTGTAATGTTAATTCTGAATGTTAATTTTCAAGTGAATATTTCTCTTTATGAATGGTATTTTAAGTGAGTGTTTATTGGTGCGTGTGTGTTTCTTTTTGTTTGGATTTAGACAGTGCGTTGCTGCCTCTGTTTGTGGAGTTGGTGTATTATGGTGTGTTTGTTCGGTGGGTGATTGTGTTTCTGTAATTCGCACTACTCAAACTCCTTTACCCTCTGGGACCGGAGGGTGCAGTGCTAATCCCTCATATGTTTAAATTTGGTTACACTCGCTTTTAATGTACCACTGAAATTACCTCAGATCTCGGGAGCCGGAGCGGGTCGTTATTAATTCTAATTGAGGTGGACAGCTCTGCATCACATCCAAAGTGGCTTCCAATATTGATTCGGCGGCTCCCATTCCTTCAGTCCAGCGCTGCGTTTCTGCACAATACGCCTTGTCCTTCACGGCCACGGCTGAAAATGTCGAGCTCTTCCTCACGGCGTCTTATCCACACAGACGCAGAGAAAGCTCAGCGTCCGCAAGAGGAGTACAAAATGCACCACTGGAAATGTTGTGACTGACCAATTGGGGCGCACTAATCAGCTAAAAGAAAACATCTCATTACCCGAGGACAGCTTGTGTGGTTTAGTAATCTCGCTCTGGATTAGTGCTTCGGCTCGGAATTGAAGTACGCACCCTGATCTGTAAATCAAATAACTTGTTTACTGCGTGGTGCTCGCTTACGCAGACTCGCAGCCCCACAGAACTGCGAAGGACAGATTTCCTTACAGCGATGTCTTCCCCGTGGCGAGCATAGAGACTAGGGGCCATATGTACGAACACATTTTCCCACTGACATAGAATGGGAAAAACCCTTTGGTACATCTGGCCCTAGGCCTCAAACTTGACTATCATGGAGAACTAGAGCCTCCCTGCAGGCCCTTCTTGTGGCCCACGTTACTGGGTTGCTTATCAAGTTGATGGTTAAATGGTATCTTGGTTGCCCAGTAGGAAGGCGCATGTCACTGGTCAGGTCTTTGCTGGATGTGCATGGGCGTGACTGGGTGTGACCCCGCTTGCGATTGCAAGTCACCCGAGTGTGCTTAGGTCGAATTGAGAGTGTCTGAAGGTGAACAGCCTGCACAACAACCCTCTAGGTTTCCGGTCTGGAGGCAGATGTAAGCAAGAGCTCCTTTGCATAGGCCAAGTATGAAGGGTCTCTCATGGAGGTGGAGAGGAAGGATCCTCAGGGACGCAAGTGCTAGGCACTAATAGCACTGGGCTACAATCAAGCCATCTGTGGGTTGATTCCACTGGGTTATTTGCTCTCCAGACTATCTTTACTAGGTAATGAGGATGATGAGGAGTTGGAGGGAAGGCCAGACCCAAGGACACATTAAGTGGCAGCAAATGTGTGATGCACAGCAAGTCTCCACTTATTAGGGCTACCCAGTGCTTTAAATGGTCTGGTACTGAGTACCGGCACTTTTTTATTTTGAGAGGGAGAGTACCCTCCCTTCTCAAGGAAAACATAATACTTTTAATTAGAGAGTACCGGCATGTCTCGGAAACAAGCAGGTACTCTGGTACTGAGTACCTGCACTTCTGTTTATCCATTTCAAGCACTGGGGCTACCAATCCCAGTTTGTAAGAAAGGGCACCGGGTGGATCCCTGTTCCTTTGCCTAGGGTTGTGCTGTGCTCTCTCAGTCTCCCAAAAGCCAAAGGATTCCCCTGCCAGATATTCCAGATATACCTAAAGTTTAATATACCCTTAGAAGACACAGGAAGGCTAGAACCCTACATTGGTTCATATGTCCCCATTTCACCCAATATTTATTGTTTCCTACCCTGGGTTAGGTGAGAAACACTCCTCAGTTGCTGCTATGGAGGATACAGGTCGCCCCAGTTCCTAAACAACAGAGACATCAGTAATATAACTTGTTTTATGTGTAACCTAGCTTTCTGATGGTCCATGGCAATGTATATAGAAGGACCAATGGGTTTACGAGCACCCCCTATATCAACAAACCTGTTTACTACTTGGTGACTAGAGTATAGGACTCAACAACCAGTGTCAGTCTTTATTGCATTTGATGCACTTATGCTGGGTTCCTGTATAAAAAAACAAGGAGACAATGCAAGCCAATGAAATTGATAAAGTGCCATAAACCTGGGGGGTATGCGCTCCCGCACGAGCCACAGGAGACATTAGCTATTGATTTATAAAAGTAGTTTTCCGCTTGTCTTTAAACCGACCAAGGCTGTGGGCTTAATTTGATCAGGAGGTTTCCAGTGCTGGCACCGGCACCTAATTGTCAACACCTGTTCATTTGACAGTTGTCCACGTGGTGGTGCTGTTTATCTATTTTAGAGAGGAGCACAACAACAGTTGTTTATTATTTCAATATACATAAAAATGACTAACACTTGTCATCCAAGCTTTCTTATAGCTTTGGGTCCTGCAGCAGTCTAGTCACACTTGTAGGTGTATGATGGTTAGGAAATTGTATTGGTACTGTCATTGGCAGCACTGGCCGGAGCAATGGGTGGTGCAAGCTGATGAGAGGCCTGGCACTAATTTATTTATAAATTAAGCACTGCCAAGGCTGCTAACTATCCTCAACTCCACTTGCACTTCCCCTCCAAAGATTTCCTCTCTTAATTCGGGACATCAAGCCAACATTTACCGTAGGATCGCAACACATGTCCAGGCTCGAATGGTGTCAACTTAGTTCCCCAGCAATAGGGCATTCTGGGAAATAGTGTGCATATATAATGACTTAATTTCCATATTTAACACAACTGTGGATGCAATGATAGTGACGTAATTACCAAGTGGGCACGGCCAGCTCAAAGTGATTGAGGTCAGCTGCTACTCAATGTGCATATTTCTCAAGTGTTTTGCAACCTCTCCAGTATTTTTTAAAGCTCTACCAAAAACGTGCTGTGATTCACCAATCTTTTCCCTACTGTGGCCTTCCTAAATTGTAGTTCCCTTATCCCCAGACAGATATGATGCATGCTTGCCATTAGATGTAAATAGTAGCAGCAAGTTTTTTTAAGATGCCTCCTCCTACCCCTACAGTTACCGAGATTTGTCTAGAAGCATTCATAAGGAACTCACTAGACTTGAAAAGTCTACTTTTGTCTTGCCTCGCTTCCATGTTCTACAGGTAGCACTTAGCTTCTTTGCTGCGATTCAAGACTCTACTGGAAACAAATCAGTCTTCGTAGCATTAAAAGAGACCCAGCTACCTTGCATCTTTCCAGCTACCTAGCATGCTACCAGGAGGAACAAATTGTAGCCACCTCTCACCCGGAACATCAGCAGGGCATCATCAATATCATCAGCATATGTATTTGAACACCTACTGCTGTGCCTTCAGTAAATTATGTAATGGCTTCATGTACACATTGAAAAGCCCAGACGACAGCCGGAACCCTGGGGCACTCCACAGAAAAATGCTACAGCTGGGGCTGTTGCTCCATGTTTAACGAACAGGAAAGTTCCACTAAAGAGGAAGGACTTAAACCATTTCAAGAAGTGAAGGAAACACCAATTTAGAAGGATGTTTTGTTCAAAGATGTCAAAAGCAACCAGGAGGTCAAGGAATACCAACTGTGCCGCCAGCTTCTCATTGCCACCTTCAACAACTTTGATGGACTTCGAGCAGGGCTGATTCAGGAGTTAGTTGGAGCCTGAACTATAACACAAGAGTAACTATAGGCCTCAACATAGGAAGATAATTAATTTGTGATTACTTTTTCAATGATGTAAATAAAGAGGAGAGTCTCAGCAATGGGGCTATACCCTGCAGCATCCATCAGACAGGAAAGGTTTCATCAGGAGGGTGTCACTCATGATTCTTTCAATCATTCAGGAATGATGTTCCCCGTTAGGGAACAATACACTATCTCCACGTAAGTTCCTTGACTAGAATTGACAGAGAGATAAATGATTCTTTTAAACTCCACAGGGGTTGTTCTGGTAAATGAGGATTTTCTCGGCTTACTTTGGGATTGTACAGACAATAAGGTTGTAATAAGATGTAGGGGTCTAACATTCCTGTGCCTTTCTTTGGTACATTAAATGGATATGGCAAATTTAGGATCACTGTGCGTTGAGTTGAAACTTGATACCTTGCTGACTGCTTGGTGTGAGCGAATGCCCATTCCCTGCTTCTTGAACTAATGTCAAACATGTATCATGTATCACCCACAAATGGTAGCACTACAATGGTGACCCGCTTACTGCTGGCAGAGGTAAGGTGATTCCAAGTTCAAGTAGATCATCTCCAACTACACACTCACACTTGGCTGCTGTTGAGATGTTTTGAAATTACAAGTAACTGATGACTCGGCTCTCTGGTGGTTTGAGCACACCTTGTGCGGCAAATGTGCAAACCCTGGGTCTGCGAGGGTTCACTTATTCCTGGATAAGGCTTCGCCCAACAAATTCCTTCCAGGAGAGTTTGACTGTTTCCCTCCTAGGAAGCAGTCAGAACCAGACCTCTACGACTGAAGTCTGCCCTGCTATGTGACCTTCAGATCGAAAAAATGAAATGCTAGAAATTATTTAAACGTTATGACTTTAGAGCAAATGCAAGCATACCTGTACTTGTGCACAACCAATCAACTAGCAACAAGCATTGTAACTCCATGCTGATGTACGCTTGTCTTTGTCACCATTGAGACAAAGACATCACTCTCCCTGCCATGGCCCTATGAAGTTGGCGCCTATTTGAAGAGGGGCACCAGTACCTAGAATGCAGACATATACTGCAAGCAGGAAGAGTTCCATAAATTACTGTGAGGTCATCTTGACAGGACGTATTGTGATGATGGTAATTTGAGAAAATGCAACAGGAGGAATTTTTGTTGACATATGTAGAAAAGGGTCAAGGCCTGGTTTACACTGCATGGTGTCAATAAAGCTGGCTAGGAAGGCAAGGTTCTGAGATAGCCAATGAAAATGACCTCCCCTCGTGCCACATGGTAAAAGTTGATTCTCAATATTTATTCTTTTTAAAGTCTGTTCACAGTTACCCGGGTAAAAGTATTAAAAAAACTAACGATGGCCCTTATAAATGTTGAAAACATTGAATTAAATGTACAGTTTGGTGATATCACGAGCTATGAGTTTTCTTTTCTTCCAATATTTTGATTTTTTTCTTTTAGTTTTTCATAACAATACTTTGTACTTCTCAATCACTGACAAAGTCAGTAGTATTATAAAGCTGACACCTACTGGATTTGCCAATCCTTGTTAAAAAGCACTTTCATGCACATTTAAATTATTATTTGTATTTATTGTTCTAAGTGGTATTCCCTCACCTTGGAAAAGGTAATTAAAATAATCAAAATGGCATCCAGGATAATTTCACAGGCACCCAAACGCATGCTTAGGCGGCCATCGTATCAAGACATATACGTGTGCTTTTGTGCGGACATGTCATTACACAGTTTTTTTTCAATTTTTGCCAATGATACTCAGCATCTATAAAAACATTTCTTTTAGCGCTGCATTGGAGGAAAGCGCTTGAAGGGCCAATAGGCTGAAAAGGTGAGACCTATTAGCATTGCCATTGCTTATGTCTCTTTGAGATGACCAGTTGCCTTTACTGGTAAAATAAATTTCCAGATATACAAATTTAGGGCCTGATTTAGATTTTGGTGGATGGGTTACTCCTTCACAACGGTGATGGATAGCCTGTCCGCTGAAAATAAATCCCACTATATCCAATGGGATTTATATTTCAGCGGACGGGCTATTCGTTACCGCTGTGACACAGTAAGCCTTCTGCCGAAATCTAAAATAGGCCCTTAGTTTCCAGATCCAGAGGCTTATTGTTTAGGGTGTTTTTAACTATATACGGCTTACCCAGAGTCATGATATTACATTTGGCTTTTTATGCCACAAAATTCTTACAAATATAGAATTTCTCAAATGTTTTCAAACGTTGATATAACAAATTCTCGGATCGTTAAGCAGTCAGGGCACAGATAGTCCATTAATCTCAGATCAGTTTCCTGTAACATTTTGAACCTGCTACTCAATGTCACCAATGTCTATGTTACATAAAATAGGATCCAACAGGAGTATCTGTCCTTCCACAGTTGAAACTCTCCTTCAGTTACTTTAGAGAAATTGGCAAAACAGAGAAAAAGAAAGGGGAGTTAGAGTACCATTGGTGAGAGATGGTCTAGGTCTAAAATTCTAAAATGAATCTAAAGCACTCATCCGACAAATGTGGAGTTTAATTGAAAGTACTCTAGAACCGTGCAGGTTACTGGCCTTTACCGGAAAGACTGTAGGTCAGTTCAGCCTCAGGAATGTAGTATAGGTAGAGCACTCCTGCCTCTATGTTTATTATGTCTGAAAACGAATTGGCATGTGCCCTTTTGGCTTTGCTAGTTGTAAGCTTCGTTTGGGTGGTGGCCAGTTTGTGCAGGATTCTGAGCCTCTTCTCCAGTAATCCCTTTGCATGGTATAAAGAGGTCTAAACTTTAGTATTACATTTACTGTGAGCCAGGTTTTGTATGGTCACACCATTGCAGGTTTACACACATTCCAGCCACTCGGTATTGGAATCTTCGAAGATACAGATTAACTTATTTGGGAGTTCTATGTAAATGGTGTTAAAGTGGGTTAGGTGGGCCATCATTAGGCTCTTGTCAGTTCACCCCAGTGCTCGGTTTGGAGGAGTTGAAGAATGCTTCGATGGTTTGATGCCCTTGACTTAAGTATACCGGGAACTGAGGAGACTTTGCAATTGAATATGATGCTCAGGTTTTGACAGGACTTAACCGATTTTATATGTGTGAGCGGGGTGCTTCTTAGCATACCCAGAAGAATGAATTATCCACTTTCTTCAAGATAATTTTGGAGCGTTAAAGAGACTCTGAGCAAGGTTGGCCTGCAGGGTGTGGCTGCACTTCAGCACATCTCACAGGGGACCTTACCTTGGAGTGGCCCAGTGGGCTTATCACACTCTTTTAGACAAAAGGGTTGCACAGTACAGCTCAAGATATCAGCAGGCAGATTCACTGTGGATCAACTGATCCTGGCCTTCTCAGTAGCCAAGTACAAGTCTGATGATGGGGAGAACAGGACTCAACCGATTTTCAGCAAGGCGGTCACTAGACCCACGCCAGTGAGCCACGGAACAATAGACGATAGATTCAGGAGTTGGGCCTGCCTCACAGCTCACACTCAGCAAAGTGTCACGCCACAGTTCCACACACTGTAATCTGAGGATGATCTAATCCATGTGGTGGACCTGCCATGGGCACAAAGGGAGGTGGCACAACAACTCACATGGCCTGCTTGCACCGCAGTGCCAAGTCATATAAAAGGTATGGCAAGGCATTCCACTGCAGAAAGCCAGGGGCCCTCTAGGGCAAGGTTGAGTGCAGCATTTTTATCATACCCCTGAGTGAGTGAGGTATGTTTGTATGGCCTGGCTATGACTAGGCACACAGGGGTCCATTTCTATAAATACACTCTGTTCCTTGTAGCCAGCAAGCTGAACAGTTGGACAGACGCCGTAACAGAGACAATGATTATAAAAAAGAGCCCTCATGACGTAGGGCTGGCCGCGGAGACTCTTTATAAGGGTACCCAACTTCATACATGTTAGTCCACTCCTATTAGAGATCCATGTCATTAAAAATAAAGACGTGGGCTTGCCTGCACCACCTATTACGGTTTGGTTTTGAAAAGTGTTGGTGGAAAGGAAAAGGGGTTTACAGTGCCATGTAGGGAAGGAGCAACACTTTTCCAGTTTGCCTGTATAAAAACAAATCAAGCCATGGAAGTGGGATCTCTAGTTAATGTTTAGATTTGTAGGTTTAGCAACAAGAGGAAATGCCCTGTCATATTTTTCGAGAGGCTGAAGGCTCACAACGTGGCAGAAGTGTATGAGTGTACAGCGCTACCGGTAACTGTTTCTTCTTGCGTCATTTCTTGCTTTTATAGTAGCCTAAAAAATTGCTATTAAGTATATCTACTGCAGGTGAATGAATAGATTCTCATACTCTAATGGAACGGGGATGTAGCAAGGATTTCTCATGCTAAGATCTACGTGGACGAGAAATAGCACGGCCAGATGTGAGACGCTGCTACTGGGCCACGCAGCTAGTGGCTGTGGATGCCTGGGCTTTGCATCTCAGCAGCAGCTCACCATCAATGCACAGAGGCCTGCGGTAGCTACCCGAGGCTACCTTAGAGAAATATATGGAGGAAGGATTCCTGGCAGCTACTGGTCAGTACAATGGCGGTGGTTAGGGTCTGAAAAGTGGTTACGCGTGAGGTGGGCTGGTAAGGCATTCTGACTCTTGAGACACCACTCTGGGATTCAATCATGCTACAAGACTAAGGTGAAATGTTAAGAGTCCGTAAGTAGGACAATATTTGGATATCCATGGTAGGCAACATATGCGGTTCATGAGCCATTAAACCATTTGTAGCTTTCAGTGAGAAATCCTCCCTTTCCAACTCACAGTCCTTTTGATATCTACCCATTAAACACATTCTTCTGCGGTACAAATATCTGTTGTTGGGGGTCAATGACGACTACCTCCCGGAGTATAGAATACTTTCATACCCACTGATGAAAGATGCAATTTCTTTGGTGTTCAAGACATTACTTGACAGCTCCCTGCTGATGCTAGATGCTTTCAAGAGAACAAGAGGTAGCTGATGTTGGGCCACTCGTTGAAGACGAACGACGTTGATGACTCGTTGATGATGAATGGTTTGATGCTAGCATTCATCCAAGAGAATTGGTCGCCAGATTATGTTTTAGGTTGACTTAATGGAATGTTCCACATCTCAGTTCACTCAAAAACGCTAACCCAGTTCAGCAAGTTTGAGGTGATGCTCCATTTTAGGGACATTTATCAGTTCCCAAGAGTTTACCTCGACCCTCACAAACCCACCAGGCTGACCACACCCACATCGTCAACCAGATCTGCACTGGGGGAAAAGGGGAAGTGTTGTAAGAAGACAGCACCTTTTCTGGTTTGATTGTAGAGGATTATTCACCTTTTCATCTGCACAGCAGAGTAATCTTGCAGGCAGACAACCAATCCAGAATTGGCCATTGGCCCCTTGTGACTTATTATTTTTCTCTTAGATTCAAGTTTGCTGTGGAGTCATACTGTTTAGTCCAGTTGGATGGTTCCTCAACTAATAAGATGGGACACCCATTAGACCAAATGTGGAGCAAAGAAGAAACACTGCAAATTTGTAACATTTTACCACTGCAATGGACTGACCATTCCTTAATAAATTTTGACTGGGGTATAATACATGCTACCAATTCGTTGCAGAGGGCACAATTTGCTTCGTTAGGAGCCTGAAAGAAAAAAAACAAATTGGGACATTTTATTGAGGAACAAGAGTTTGTATTTGACCCTCTCCCTAAGTTGGATTTGTTCCCAAATGCGTTTTAATAATGTCATATTACACTTATTGGATCAGTTCATCCCAGTTAGACAGCGGAAGCAAAACTCCCACAAATCTCAAAATAATCTACAGCTGATCTGAAGAAAATACATTTAGCCCTAAGACAAGTTGAAAGGTGGCGGAGATCCTCTTATGAGCCAAATCACAGCGTGGCCTTTACGGCTTATAAGGAAACACTTACATGATGTATACAAACTTTTGCAATGCAATGGGTCTCGCGTTTGCTCAACTTATAACTATTATCGTTGTAAATTGCTAACTGAACTTTTCTTGCCACATAAATTGAAAATGAAAAGTAAAACAGTAGACAGAATCAAGTTGATTCAAAGCGCTGTGAGCGTGAGAGTTATTCGCTCCCTGTGTGAATGTCTAGAAAGGATTGCGGCTGGGATGAAAGGCAAACCAAAATCGAAGGATGGGCTATCACGTGCTGTAACAGGAGGAAGTGTTACCTAATGTGATGCTCAACAGAAATGTTTACTTAGTTAAAACGCCTGGGAAGGGAACTCAACACACAAAGGAGGGACATTTCACAAAATGCACCAATAAAAATGAAGCATTTAAGACAAGCACAACATAGAATGAATAGCAAGAGTGGGCACGGTTACAAGCCCACAGAGATAATACACTTTTTTGTTACTTTTGAAGCAACCTTATTACATTTATATATGATATCTGTTGTTTAGTTTACATGCAGAATATTTTTAAAGCTCGGTTCGTGCATGGGCTCTTTGAGCCAAGTGAGACACTTCGGCTACACTCCCCCTGTTAATGTGTTGCCTCGCCCACTTTGATTCTCTCTGCACTCCCTCTTTCTATTATGCCACGTTCAGTCACTAATTGTACAATACACCTACATGAATGAATCAGGTTGCTAGCTGGAGTGCTGGGTCGCTGCTGCAAGGAGGTTATCATAACAAACTATTCTTTCTGGCTGCCTCTGTTAGCTATTTAGTTAAAGCGACAGGCAGCAACATGCTCCAATGACCCTCTGACTAACCAGAGCTATGGACTTTAGCAAATACTTATGATAAAGAAACTTGAAAGTAAAATAGAATGCGGAGACGCTATTGCTTTGTTAGTCTCATGAAAATAATGCACCTAAAATATCTGACCTTCTAAATAATTGTACGGATATGATAAGAAATGTGGAGCCTCTCAATTTTGAGTGATACCTCTTGGGGAATATGCAAGTTAAGTGTTCCTAAAAGCCAAACACTAATAAATTCCAATGAACAATAACAAAAAAAGGATTGTATGGAGAAATGTGGAGCTGGTGCATCCTGGGATGAATATATTATGTAACGCCATGAGAAGCCACATCGGTGTTTGGTCTGCAATGGAAAATTTGGAAATTTGTGGCATGTTATCTGAAGACTTCAGCAAGTGCGTACAGGTATTACTAACGGCTGACTGTGCTCTACAGTTTTATAAAGACATAGAGATTGCAGGCAGTGCGCTTTAATTCTATGATGACAGATTGTGCACCACAGAACTGTGATGCCATGTCTGGCATACTGCACTATAGCTCTGCGAGGCCGCACAAATGACAAACTGTATGCTATACAATTAGAAATTTGCCACTCGCGATTTAATCACAAGCAGGTCTCATCAGGCATCATCCCTCCCTATCTTTATCTCAAACATTCAGTCAGATGCCGACGCCCCCAGGGCAGTAATGAGTGCTACCCTGCCCCCGCCATCCCCTGCCTAGGATACCATCCTTAGTTTAATCAAGGTCCCTGTAAACCTGCTGAGGCTCCACCACAATGGTCGGGGTCGAGACACTGAAATGGCAGAAGGAAGGGGCTGAGGGTGGGGATGGGATCCTTCAACACCTGACAGCTATGCCTCGTCCCTCAGGGGTGTGGATGGGGCACCAGAGACATGTGGACTCTAGCTTTATGTCTAGCTCTATGAGGGTGCACTAACAGCAAACTTTGCGACTAAAATCTTCAAAGGAGCAGGCTAAGGTCTACAGTGCTACAAAGACACACAAATGCCAGACTGTACGGTATAGCTCTATAAGGCCACAGCTCTGTAAAGGTGTACTAAAGGCAGATATCCATATAAAAATATCAAACACACAACCTAACAAGCATATGTTCTTCAATGGGTGTCGTGTTTGCTCGAGTTAGAGCTATTAGCCTTGTAAACTAGAGAATGTGTGGCAATGCATATATGCAGCAGCAGCCGCTGCAAATCTCAAGGGGAGGGCCAGTGGGGGTGTGGATGGGGACAAGTGAAATTTACAAAAAAATAGTTTTTTAAAAAACGAGCATGATCCCGTTATGTAAAACCCAGTATAGGAAAAAAAAGAAAAAGTAGTCCAGAATCCAGGCTGAAAACATGGAGCCTTGTATGTTTTCAGTAGTTGGTCGGTGCATTCGAGGAGGACTAAGCACTTGAAAAGGCATGACGTATGCATGCTTTTCACAAATTAAATCAAGCAGATTTTAAAAGGTAAGCCGACGAACCAATGAAAGTGACAGGTGGACATGGGCGTGGTTAAAAGCCCACAGAGAGATTACATCAGAGGCCAGATCGCTTGCGTGCTCAACCCTAAAAAGACCACTTTCAAGCAAAGTTATACCTGTGGAAAACATTTTTATGTTCAGGTAATACCACTAGAAAACTTGTTTCAACTTTTAAATCGTTTGTGTCTCCTCAATGTTGCTCACATTTGCCTCATCTTTCACAGGAGCTTTGTGACAAGTTCTCCTACATTGTTATAACTAAAATAACCAAACATCTACTCAGAGATCTTAAAGGATACCCCCTGTTGAACTTGAGAAGGAAGAGCCCCCAAGGGCATGGTCTATTTTTACGGAGACTGCTCAGGACAAAAAATTGGTACAGCCTTAAAAGTTTAAATCAGGCTTGCTAGATGATCCCTGCATAGTTTCCTTCTTACAAGTCTGAACCCAACCACTGATTCCCTTGTTCACTAATATAAAATAATATATTGTTACCAACATATTTTTGCCAGAGGAATAGAAAAGAAGTGTGGTAAGGCCCTTGTTAAAAAAGATAGCCTCATCCCCAAGATCATAAAGAATTATAGATCCCTAACACTTCATCCTGCTTTAAGCAAGAGGGTAGATAGGATTATAACCAAATAATTAGCAGTATACTTAAAACAATCTAGTTGGTTTGGCCTCTGACAGTTTGGTTTTCGTCTGGGCAGATGTATAGAAACAGCTTTAGCACTGCACAAATGGAGGCATATTGTGGACCATGAAGTCTCAGCGGCCTTGATGCTGCAAAATGTATCTGCAGCCTTTGACAGTGTGTATTGGACCTGACATCCTTGGTGTGGTTTCCCCAACCTTTTGCCTTCAATCCTCCTGTTTTTGCTGACTTTGTTTTTGCTGGCCTTAAGACTTTGCACACTTTACCACTGCTAACAAGTGCTAAAGTGCTTGTGCTGTTCTCCTCTAAACATGGTGAAAATTGGCTTATTCTAAGACCCTAGTAATTTGGTACTATATGTACCAAAGGCCTTGAAACTAAATGCTACTATTTTGACTGCAGCACTTATTGGCCACCTACTTAAGCAGCCTTTCAAACATGTCTCAAGCCTGCCATTGCAGATTGTGTGTGCAGTTTTAACCTGACATTTTGACCTGGTAAAATAAACCTTTTGACATGAGTCACCCCTATGGTGTGGGTCTAACAGCCCATAGGACAGGGTGCAATGTACTCTGCCCTATGGCCGGCGCACCCCTGAATGAAAACTTAACTTAATTTTTTGCAACTGCAATGCCTGCTTCTCTCATAGGATAACATTGGGTTACCTAATTGCATTTAATCAGTGATAACTTTAAATTTAGAACAGGTAGGAAAATTGAGTTTTTGCTACAGAATTGTAATTTAAAACCATTGTTAATGGTAGAGTTGGATATTAAGTAACAATTCTGAAAATGTCACTTATAGAAAGTTGGCATTTTCTTGCTCAAGCTATTTGGCTTTTGCAGGTGGTATCCTGGGTCACATGACCAATTTTAGCTGTCAGTTGGTCATTGTGTATTATCCTCAGACAGTAAGACAAAGGGGGAGTAGGTGTTGCCGGGATGCGCCATCTCTGTCAGGATGAGGGGTAAGAGCTCTCACCTACCATACTTGCACATCACAAAGAGCCTGCCTCAGCACACTCACAAAGGGTTTAACACTAGTCTTTTGCACCCCCAGATAATCTGGGGCCACGGCAGGGAGGAAGGAAGTTCTAGACATCTCTGTAGGGGAGTACTCTAGAAGCTTCTCAAACTTCAAAGTGGGCACTAGGTGTAAGTGGTGGACCCTTAGACCCAACTCTTCAGTACACTTTTGGACTTGTGCAAGACTCAGAAGGACTGCTCTGCTGCAAGAAGGACTGTTCTGCTGCCCTGGTGCCTGAGTGAGAAGGACTGGGCTTACACCTTGACCCAGGCAACCAGAGTGACTCCAAGGGCCTGTTGGATGGCCTCCTCATCAGAAATTCAGGTTCAGGAAAGGCTCCAATTATTTTGAACCCTGCACTTGGACTCTGCCTGCTTGAGTTCTAACCTCCTAAGTGGTGCCTCTCCAGTCTTGGACTCTTTGTAGTGGGGCTAAATGTGCTCTGCCAGCCCAGCTTTTGTCTCATCAGAACCGATGCAGCGCAAATCAAACCAGACATAGCTGTTCACAGCTGCTGATCAGAACCAAATCTGCGCAACGCAGCCTTAACACAAGCCTGCATAGCAGCCTTTGCAGCTCATCTGAACCACTGCTGCACGACGCATCTTCACCACATACCTCGCATCGCTTCCCAGGGCCACTGCTATGCAGTGGAATGCTCAAAAATAAGGCACAATCAGATAACCACAGTTGGAGCTTTTTGCTATTTTACTTAAAGTTTTACAATTGCATATGTCCAGATCTACTGATTTAAGTTTTGTCAATTTGGTGTCAAATAATTTACTAAATGTTACTCCATTTCTCTTAATTGGTGTGGGACTTTTCTTGTGCTGGGACTTCACCTTATAAATGCTTGTGTGTTGCCTAAATGCATTACATATTGCCTCCAAGTTAAGCCTGACTGTTTTTGTGCCAAGCTATCAGAGGTTTAAGCACAGGTTAATTTGTGGTTTGCATGTGTTTCACCCTGACAGGAATTGTGGTTGCTGCTTGAGTAGGGTTTTACCCCCCTCAACCAGTAACCCAATTTCCTACATTGTGGATCATGGCATCTTGCTAAATAGACTTAAGGAAACATGAATGGAATAGTCCATGACTTTCTTCTTTTCTGACAAACTGTACTCAGACAGTAACATTTTCACCATTCCGATCAAGTGTCCAATAAGTAGTCTGTGGGATGACTCTGAGAACTACTCTTTTGGCCAATTTATTTAATATCTATATGAGGCCACAGCCAAAGATCATTAGAGCCTTTGGTTGTTCGATGATATGTTATGCCGATGATATAAAGCTGATTGTCTGACTGGGCTGATCAGAGCACTTCAACGCAGAGAGGGTGACAAACTGCTGTTTCTTAGGCATACATGTCAAGTGCAGGTCTTCTTGTTGATCGTTGTGGGGTCTACTTGATGCTAAAATGGAACTGAAAGTCTAGAATTGCTCCAGAAAATAATATCCAGCAGTAAGGAAAACAAATTGGAGAACAGTAAAAACCTTCCAGTTTACATAAGAAGTGCGAGGGGAAACAAGGCAGGAACTGACAAATATAGTGATTCCATAAATTCAGGGAGCAAGCAATCAAGCAAAAAACAATGGAATGTGAATAAACTCAAAATGGACTTCCATATTTATTAATAATAAACAGGATATAATGTAATTCATATTTGGGTTGGCTATCTTGGATTTGGAAAGAATATAGTAACAAAGTCAGAAAACAAACAGTTAACTGTTCAATTATATATGCCATTTTATTAGACAAACCTTATATATGAGTATGTACTCCACATAGCTTTTAAAGTAAAACATTATGGACCATCAGAAATCTCCCTGCATATAGCGTTTCAGATATCCCTGTGTGCAGAAATGACATTGCCCCAGAATTCTCTTTGCACCTTCTGAAACATGCAGGAAGGAAAGATTGTTGAGGATGCTGTGGCAGACACAACAGTTCAAAGGTCGGCACAAGCAGCAACAAGCGAAACCACCCATGAGGTTGACACGACCAAAGACTCCATCCAGGCCCACATCTGTGAAGTAGTAAGGATAAACTCCTTACAATGCAAGCCTGGATGTTGTAGCGTCCTCCCCAGCCTGGGTACTCGCCTGTGACTACTCCACACATGGAGCTATGTATTACACATCTTTATTCTTCAACATTTTAAACTTGCATTAATTTCACCACATTCTACAAATTACGTCATCATTTTACATAGTCTTTCCTGATCCAAAAACGTTCCATCGTACATACTAACAAGACGTGAAATCTCCCCCTCTGTTAAATAAAGATTACATGTTTTTTCACAACATATACTCATTATAACACTTCAATTAACCTTCTTGGTGCTTTGCTGACTCGTCTGGAACGTGAAATCAGTAATCAGAGTGCCCTTGATCCACTTCGGCGATGTAGGAGTAATGGCAGTCTGGGATTCTCCACTTGTTCTCTCTGACCGAGTCTCTACGTTGACATTAGCATCCGACGAGTGTTGAGCCACATGTTTGAAATGTGAGGAACCCGGGGTGAAAGATTTTCCTGGACCTGGGGCAGTCACCATGTGGCCTTTGCTGGTTACAGCATGAAATGGTTCGGCATCAAAAGGAGCATCAGATATACGTCGATGTGGCTGACGAATAGCAGTCGATCTTCTAGTGGGAAGAGAATGTTCTTTACATGTCGTCGTTTGCCAGCAGAGGCCTTCATTTTCTGTTTACGACTCAAGTCTGTTGTAAGTGTCTCGCTATCAGTTTTTGATCTGGTGTTGGTCCAAAGAGGTAATTGGTCATTATAGCTATCCCAACCTTCAACTTTGTAGGGCTTTCACCTGTGATCGAGTGAGGAGTTGAACCGTAAGCTTGTAAAGTAGAATTTAAGTCAGTCTTGTGGTTGACCTTCTCTAATGAAGCACACTGAACAGCTTTCTTTACCATACTCATGAAACGTTAAACAAGGCTGTTTTCCTGTGGCCAAAGAGGGTACTCTTTTGAAGCTTCACATTAAGCAGATTGAGGAAGTCTCTGAATTCTGGTCTATTAAAAGGTAGGCCACTGTCAGCTTTCGAAATTGTAGGAATGTCCCATGTTGCGAAGATGCCATTTAATCTCTCAATGATTTGTCTTGAGTGACAGACGAGTGATCTTCAATTAATGGGAAGCAAGAGTATTCGTCCACACTCACCATCAGGCGATGTCCATTGTCAAGTGGACCAAAAAATGCAACAGCAATCCTTTCTTAGGCATGCTTTGGCAACTCTGGCGTGTTCAAGGGGTGTTGAGTAGTTTTCGATGGGAGGCAGTTACATTGATGACAGGTTTTCAACTCTTTCTCAACTTGTTCATCGAGATGGGGAAACCAGACTGAATCTTGGCAAGCTTGTTTAGTGGCAATGATTCCATGATGTCCTTCATGGGCCACTTCAATCACTTGCTGTTGCAGACTCTCCGGAATTACAGTTCTTGGACCCCTCAGGATAATTCTTTCTTGTGACACAGTTCATCTTTGAAATTTTGTACTTCTGATACTCGCTGTCACTGGTAAGAGGTCTAGTATGTTGATTCCATGACTGATGTGTAATAATTTCTTTTAATTTTAACATGTCACTAACTGGACTCGTGGAAGTGACAATTTGTTCCAACGAAATGGCAGCTGGTGTGTTTGATTTCACAATGAAATTTATATAGGCTTCAGCAGTCTTAGATGAGGTACATTGGATAGGCATTCTTGAGAAGCAGTCAACAGGATTTTGATCTTTCCCTGGATGATGCAAAATTGTGTAGTTGTACTCTTGCAATCTTAGACCCCAACGTTGAATTTGTGGTGGCATCTTGGCTTTTAGATTGCAAAGATAATAAGCAGTGCTTGATGATCTGTCACAAGTGTGACAGCTTTTCTGTACAGGAACACGTGGTAATGTTCACAAGCCCACACCACTGTTAAACTTTCCATTTCCTGTTGTGAATAAGCATGTTCAGTATGAGACAAACCTTTACCTGCATAGGGTACAATATGCCTTGAGCATTTGGCTGTCTGCTGTGTTGTGCAAGGATAACGCCTAACCTGACTGGGTTAGCATCAACAACTTCAGTATGTAGCTTTGGACCAAAATATGCCTTTCCAGTCGTGTTTCCAATAGCTTCTTTAATTCTATTTAAACTTTGCTCGCATTCAGGTGATCAGTGAAATGAAAACATTGTTTTTTATCAACTCTCTCAATGGAGCACTGTCAGTGGCAACTTCTTGTATTTATCTTGAACAGTAACTGGCCATGCCAAGGAATTAAACTAACATAGAAACATCTTGTGAGGTACTGGCATTTTGCAGTACTTGTACCTTTACTGGATTGGGTGTCATGCCCCCGTCAGAAAAGATATGGCTACAGAACATTAGCTTTGTCTCACTAAATTCAGATTTCTCAGAATTTAGTGTTAAACCTGCAGCAACAAGTAAATTACACACTTGTCTTAAAGCTTTGTCATGTTCCTTCTGTGTAGCACCAATAAACAATATGTCATCGCTATAGTTGGAAGCATTTATAACAGGTTGTATGATACGTCTAATGATATCTTGCAAAATCTCAGCACCTGATGACTCCCTAAAAATGAGTCTTGTGTATTGAAATAGGCCAATATGTGTAGAAAAGGTTGTGGTGTAGCTGCAATGCCCCTTGATTTCCCACTGAGGATATCCTTTATTTAAATCAAGGGAAGCACCATTCAATTTTGTTATCATGTCAGCAATGTGCAGACTTGGATGTCATTCCCTTTTAATTGCCTTGTTCGCTTGACATATATCCTTGCAGATATGTATAGCTTCTTCACTGTCCTTTTCGTGCATTACCACTATGGAAGAAACCCATGCGTTGGACCAGTAGAACACTGCATGATATCATGCTTAAGTAATGATTTGAGTTTCTTTACCTTAGCTTCTTGGAAAGGAAATGCAATTCTTTGAGCAACAAGATGAACATCCTCTTTGGTATGCAACTGTACTTTCACAGTATTAAGTTTTCCTAACCCATGAAATAATGAAGGGAACTGGCTTATTATTTTGTGATGAGCATTCATAATGTAATTAATTGATATCAGTCCCATATCAGCAGCCATGCTGAAACTGAGTAGATACGCACTTGACGGTGTACTTTGAAGTACATGAATTGGCAATTGCACATTTGTTTTCTTATGCTTCATAGTCGCTATAAATGAACCTTTACTGTTCAAAGGCGTTGATGCAGCCCAAGTGTACACTTTTGTTTTTAATTGCGTCTGTTATGGTAGTGGAGATAGTCCATTATATTTCTCCTCAGGCATAATATTTATTGATGCACCGCTGTTGATGATAAAACGAATTGCACAACCATTTATTTTCATTGTGATCTTTGGACAATATTTGAATGACATAGGTGCTTACTCATGATGACTTTTCTTCACATGCGGCCAGTCCAGCATGTGGGCATTTCCCAGAGGTAAACATTGACATTGCACAACCACCTTCTTCACTTTCACCCGATACTGATTCTGGCAAACTTTTCAATGATGATTTAGATGAAGATTCATTCACTTCACTTGGTGTCAATTTTTCTCAACTGATGTGGCCATGTGGCCTTGTGGGCACACATCAAACATTGCTTCTGGAACATTCGGTGTGCCATTTTGTCTTCTCTCCTTCATGCACTTATTCTTTTACCTTGTAAACCGCCACAAAATGTTTCTCTTTTCCACCGCCTTTGCATATCTGTCCTATGGCAGGACATTTTACCTTTGTGTGGAAACGACAATCCACATCTGAAACATAACTTCTTTTTCCATGGAAACATCACCTTGTGTCCTTCAGCTTTGCATTTCTGCTTACTTTTCATGTTCATGACTGACTCACTTTGAGCACCTCTGGCTTCCATGTCAGCAGCTTGTCGATCAGCGTACATTTCAGCTCTGGCAGCCATGAGAACTCGCTCCAGACTAAGATTTTCTCTCAGCATTCGTCATCTGAATGAATCTAACAAGCATCCGGCAAAAACATATTCATCATCAAACTCATTGAATCTGCAGTGTTTTATGACCAGTCTCTCAATAAATTCATCAATGGTTTCACCAACTCTGTGGCGTTCTTGACTGAAAATGTACCTTTCATAATCTACTTTCGGCACGGGATTGAATTCGAGATTCAAGGCTTCGTTAATTTAATAGTACTTAACTTGATCAGTTCACTGCATTTCCTTTTGAGTTCTTTTACACCATCACCAGCAAGATTCTTGAGGAATTTGATAATCTTTTTGTTATCTGGTTCTTCTAGTGCATCAATGAAATCATCAAATGTCTCTAGCCAGACAGTCCATTTATTGCCAATATTCTGCTTTGTGGCAGCAGTGGTGCTTTCAGGAGGGCTGCAGCATTGTAACTGCTCACAGGATTGACTGGCATTGCAGCTGGAGGTCTCTCCGACTCCCTCTGCCAGGAATCAGTCCCATTCATGACCCTACCCTGTCCCTGCGATGTGCCAGAATCGGGGTCACCTCTTAAGGTCTCTAGTATCAGAACAGCCTTCTGCTGGGACTCTCGTCGCTGCAGGTATGGACGACTCTGTAAGCACAACCCCAGGCACTACTCTTGGAGTCACCTTCAGCAGCAGTATAGCTCTCTTTATTCAGCTCTGGTAAGCAGATGGACTTTTACTGCATCGGAGTGGTCATGTTTTCAGTTTTTCTTTTTGCTCTCAACACCTGGTTGACATCTGCCTCAAAGTGCTTTTGATCGTAGTTTTATTGCGTAGTCTGCCATTGCTGATTGCTTCACTTTCAACACCTGGTTGTATCTGCCTTCAGCAGTAAGGTTACGTGTACTGTATATATTTATATTACATAGTAGTGCAGTACCTTTCTGTATGGCCTTGCTCATAGTTTCTTAACGAAGGCACATGTGGCACGCACAAGCAATTTGCTTGGACCACACCAAACTCTTTGGGAGAGCACTGTTGACCGTCAGGTTACTTATCTCCTGTCTCGTAGACAGTTGTGGTGTCGTCCCCTGCCTGGATACTTGCCAATGATTATGCCACACGTGGAGTTATGTATTGCACTCCTTCTTTCTTCAGTGTGTAACCACAAACTAAACATTCTAAACTTGCATTCTCTTCACAACGTTCTAAAACTTACATCATCATTCTACGGAGTCTGTCAGGATTCAAAAAGGTTCCATCATACATAATCACAAGACACAACAAATGTCATTTTCCTCAACTGAATAGTAACAGAACTTAAATTTTATGCATAGGCAATAACAGAGAGATGGCAGGATTCCTTTTGGCCTAGCGGCTGTGGAAACCCTTGGTTTCCGACACTCAAATTTATGTCCTTAATGATACCCTTAGAAACATTAATTTCACTGGAGCCTCAGATTAATGCTGTGCCTTCATAAATAGATAGTTCCATTTCTACCCACTGAGTATCACTCTTAAATGGTTTATGCCTGCATAATCTCCATGGTCAACTATTCCAACATTATGTTCATCGTTCACCCAGAATCCTTCTTACAAGAACTTCAAAGAATTGATAACTTTGAGGTGCACTTGATCTGTGGGTTAAATAAACTGATCACATTTCAGAGGCCTGTACTAAATTGCATTGGCTACTTGTTAAGCAGAGGATAATTTTTTAAGACTCTGTCTGATGCATAGAATTCACCATGAAACTGTAAAATCCACTCACCTTATGCCATATGCCTTTTGCCCTGCCTTGATAATCCTCTGAGGCCTTTGCATTCTGGAATCCAGGTTAGATTCCTCCTACTTCGTATCAAGAAAGCAGAACTGGTGGTAGAGCCCTTTCATGATAGGCCAAGATCAATCTTCCAATAGGGATTAAAACCATCTTTAGTTATGTCTCATTTAAGAAATTTTAAAAGATGTATGTTTTCCGTTAAGGAAGCACGTCTGCCTTGATGAGTATATCTGTTAATCTAATTCCAAGATTACTTGTTTGTGAACGCTTTCTGTCCTATTCTATTTTAGTCCTTAAACCCTTTAACAAGCTACTTATGTACCTCACTGAAACCTAATCCATGATCCTTGGATGGGCAAGTGATAATGGAGTGGACCCTGGATCCTGGCTAGGTGGCGTCTGATCCTTCAGGCAGTGGTTCAAGGAATAGGCAGGGAAACCAGTCTTTTTGAGAAGTTTGTTCACTGTTAGAGGATGTGGGCCACATAAAGCCTTGATGCATTGGAAAAACCAGTGCAAGTGTCACAGAAGTCCAAGATACTCTGCTTTAAAGTACTAGACTAAGGGTCCAATATCTATTCTACTCTTTGGGGGTTTTGGAAAGAGGGTCACTTTCAACCAGGTGCAATGATTTGATTTCCTCAGATTGTGATCAGCACAGCTATCAAGAATAAGAACTGCTTTTCAGCCTTCATATTGAGTCTGACTACAAGAAAAACAGTTTGGCGGCAGCTGAATGTGGATTTCAGTTTTAAAACAAGACATCTGATAAATAAACCCTAATAAGGAGTTGCTACTACAAGAAGGTTGACAAGAAGTGCATAACAGCAGAAGCACAATGGAGTCAGTCTGACCAGGGGCGGATCCTGCACTATGGCGGAGGGGTGTCGCCCCCACCAGCAGCAGGAACTGCAAACCTTTAAAACTGAAACGATAATAAACCATGTTTATTATCGTTTCATTTTTAAAGGGGCGGGGCCATGTGGATGACGAGCACTGAGGGGAGTACTCCCCTCAGTGCACGTGTATATTTAGCTGGCAGTCCTGGTCCGGTAAAACAGACGTGCACAAGGGCTCTCTCAAACCTGGCACTGTGTTGCCAGGTTGGAGAGAGCAAGCCCAGGCTCCCAGTCTGCATTGGAGAGTCCAGCCAGGGCGCTCCTGTGATTCATAGTGCTGCTTTGAGCAGTGTTAGAAATGGGGTCTCTGGTTGGCAGTCAGTTTGCACTCTATCCAAGCAGGGACCCTCACTCTAGTCAGGAGAATGGAGAAACACACTAGGGTAACCCCCACTCACCCCATTGGTAGCTTGTCACGAGCAAAAAGGCTTAACCCCAGAAGCAATGAGTAAAGTATTTGTACCAACACACACAGTAATAAAGTGAAAACACTACAAAATGGACTCAACACACGTTTAGGAAAATAGGTAATATTTATCTAAATCAAACAAGACCAAAATGACAAAAATCCAACATAAACAAGTCAAGATATGAATTTTAAAAAAGAATAAGAGTCTTGGGGCCAGATGTAGAAAGGGTTTTGCGCCTCGCAAACAGCGAAAAACGCGGTTTGCGAGGCGCAAAAGCCTCTCCGGTATGCAGAAATGCATTTTGCGAGTCGGATCAGACTCGCAAAATGCATTTCCGACTCGCAAATAGGGAGGGGTGTTCCCTTCCTATTTGCGACTCGCAATGCAATTCAATTCCATTTGCAACCGCGAAAGCGGTCGCAAATGGAATCGCAGTTACCATCCACTTGAAGTGGATGGTAACCCAGTCGCAAACGGGAAAGGGTCCCCATGGGACCCCTTCCCCTTTGTGACTGGAAAAAAATATATTTTTTCAGAGCAGGCAGTGGTCCAATGGACCACTACCTGCCCTGAAAAAATCAGAAACTAGAGGTTTCGTTTTTTTTTTCAAAGTGCAGCTCGTTTTCCTTTAAGGAAAACAGGCTGCACTTAGAAAAAAAAAACAGCTTTATTAAAAAGCAGTCACGGACATGGTGGTCTGCTGTCTCCAGCAGGCCACCATCCCCGTGAGTGCCCATACTCGCAATGGGGTCGTAAACTGCGACCCACCTCATTAATATTAATGAGGTGGGTCTTTGCGACCCCATTGCGAGTTGCAGAAGGTGTCTGAGACACCTTTCTGCATACCAAATTGCGTCTTGCAATTTGCGAGTCGCAGGGACTCGCAAATTGCAAGTCGCAATTTGGATTTTTGCTACATCTGGCCCTTAATCCTTAGAAAACAGTGAGACTGCTGTTGTTACACAAAAGTACCTAGTTTGCATCAAAAATAAAGCCGCACGGATGAGTGTACATCGGAAAAGTCAGCGATGCTTCGATTCCTTCCTCGCAATGAGGCCATGCATTGTTTCCTTCTCCAGTCAGGTCGGCGATGCGTCGTTTTTCTCCCTCACTAGAGAACGTCGATTTCCAGATGGGCACCTCGGGTCTGAGCAGGCTTTGCATCGATTTTTCACACCCAGCGATGTTGCGTTTGAAATCCGGTCGACCAGTGTCAGGAAACCGCGCTGCAGGTGTTGCGCAACCTTTCTCCAGCCACGATGCATCGATTTTCCAGCCGCAATGCAGATAGAGCGTCGATTTCAGCCGTGAGCCTGGCGGCACGTTGTTTATCAGCCTCGTTGCAGATGGTACATCAAACATTTCCCGGCACAGCGGTCTTTGCGTTGATTTCTGTCCTTTTTCACCAGCTTCACCTTTCAAGGGCCCAGATACAGGTTAGGGCAGCGCTTGGCAGGGCAGGAGTCTCAGCACAGAGTCAAGGTGCTGGAGAGAGAAGTCTTTGCTGTCCCTGAGACTTCAACAACAGGAGGCAAGCTCAGTTCAAGCCCTTGGAGATTCTTCACCAGTGGGAAGTCACACAAGTCAGTCTTTGTCCTCTCTGAGGCAGAAACAGCTACGGTAGGCCAACCCAGCCAAGCACAGTCACAGGCAAAGGGGCAGTACTCCTCTTTCAGCTCTCCGGCTCTTCTCCTTGGCAGAGGTTCCTCTTGGTTCCAGAAGTAATCTGATTTTCAGGTGTTTTGGGTCCAATACATATACCCCTTTCTGCCTTTAAAGTTGGCAAACTTCAAAGGAAAGTCTCTGTTGTTCACAAGATCCTGCCTTGCCCAGGCCAGGCACCAGACTCACACCAGGGGGTTGGAGACTGCATTGTGTGTGGGCAGGCACAGCCAATTAAGGTGTAAGTGCCCACTCCTCCCTCCACTCTAGCACAGATGGCCCATCAGGGTATGCAGGCTACTCCCCAGCTCCCTTTGTCTCACTGTCTAGAGGGAATTCACACCAGCCCAACTGTCAGCCTGACCCAGACAGGGAATCCACAAACAGGCCAAGTCACAGAATGGTTTAAGCAACAAAATGCCCACTTTCTAAAAGTGGCATTTTCAAACTGACAATTTAAAAAACAACTTTACCAAAAGATGCATTTTTAATTTGTGAGTCCAGAGACACCAAACTCTTTATTTCTATCTGCTTCCAAAGGGAATCTGCGCTTAAATATTATTTAAAAGCAGCCCCCATGTTAACCTATGAGAGAGATAGGCCTTGCAACAGTGAAAACTGAATTTAGCAGCATTTCACTGTTAGGACATGTAAAACACACCACTACATGTACCACCTTTAACACACAATGCACCCTGCCCAGGGGGCTACCTAAGGCCTACCTTAGGGGTGCCTTACATGTAGAAAAAGGGAAGGTTTAGGCCTGGAAAGTGGGTACACTTGCCAGGTCAAATTGGCAGTGCAAGACTGTACACACAGACACTGCAGTGACAGGTATGAGCCATGTTTACAGGGTTACTTATGTGGGTGTCACAATCAGTGCTGCAAGCCCACTAGTAGCATTTGATTTACGGGCCCTGGGCACCTCTAGTGCACTTTACTAGGGACTTACTAGTAAATCAAATGTGCCAATCATGGAAAATCCAATCACAAATACAATTTACACAGCGAACATATGCACTTTAGCACTGATTAGCAGTGATAAAAGTACCAAGAGTCCTAAAGCCAACAAAAACTGGTCCGAAAAATTAGGAGGAAGGAGGCAAAAAGATTGGGGATGACCCTGCAAAAAGGGGCAGGACCAAAAGGAGTGCGGCAGAGAGCAGCGGTGTGGTGGCGAGGTTCAGGAAAGTTTTTTTTCTTTAATTTTTTTTTTATTCCCCCGCCCCCCACTTTTCCCAGTCGCCAGCCGCGACTGCGTCTGACAGTATGTGAGGAGAGTCATATACACCAAGTTGCCCTCCAGTGTGGAGATCTGCAGATGGACTCATGATCAAGTAAGGAAAAAGGGGTGATCTGTAGAGGGAAGCACAGTTACAGGTAACCATACATGCTTGCAAGTAGCAAGCAGCCCTCACAAACATCGGAAAAGTCAGAGTGTGAAGACTGCAGCTACGGATAGGAAATGAAGGCAGAGTTCAGTTTACATTTATTTGAAGGCCTGATGTGGGTTACTTGGCGGTCTACTGGTGTAGACTCAGCTGATTTGCACCTCCCCGAGCCTCCGAAGACCCAAAGAGACAGGAGAATGTCAAATGAGAGAATGCGCTTCCAAACATGAGGTCGAGCTGGGGAATATAGCACTATCAACCGAGGTCTTTCTCACGTCCCACTGCCAGTGCATGCATGTGTGCAAACGTGGCAAACAAGACGGGATTGTCCTCTGTACTGGCAGCAGTTATGACACAGCTGATGTCCATATGTCACCTGGTTTCTGCTGTTTGAGAAAGAGAAGGCCCAGTGGGAGGTACAGGTATGCTTTTCATTTGTAGTAAAAACACCACTGGCGGAGAAGAAGCATTGTGTAAGAATGCCATTCATGTTTTGAAAACAACATTAATGTAGGAGAGAGGGCGGGCAAGAGGGAGGTGGGGAAGTGTGGTAGACCGCCAGATATATGTTTTAATTTGTTGGGGGCTCAGAGAGGTGTGGGAAAGGTTAGAAAGGCCATGTTATGCACAGGGCGTTGCTTCAGGGTGGTGTTTGGGATGTCACACCCCCCGATAAATGTAGCCTTTAGTAAATAGCCGGGTACAGGTGCTTTAAATTGGGTATTGTATTTTAACCCACGTGATTGTTGGAAAATCTGAATCTCACACCCCCTAATCCTACTGACCAAGCTATGCCCCTGGTTATGCACGGTCCCCTATGACCCCTCTCCATGATATTAGCACACAGCAGGGATCATGTTCATTATAAAATAGCAAGAAGGCAGGGACAATAATAGGATGTTTTCTACCCTGGGATTCAAGTGACAACGTAAACAACTTGAGCGTTGCTCTCATTGTGTATTATAAAACCTGGAACATATCTCAGTGACACCTCTCTATCTATAATATTACGATAATATTACATGCAGTGTTGTGTAAATCTCAGTATTCCCCATTCAATGGTTTCTTGGAGCTGTTTGAAGTTTTTGATGTGGACAACAACGGCAGGTTGTGAGTTTATGGGGCTGGAGGGTCCCAGAGAGAACCAATTGCCACGTGGATGCGATCAGCTGGTCTTGCATTTCGGTTGCACTGTACGTGTCAGAACTTTTCCCACTCCCTTATCAAGTGTGTCTTGCTACGCTAGTGTCATTGCCTGGACATTACAGAGCCTTTGCGCCCTCTGTGTCAGTCTGTTCGCTGATCAAGTGTCAGTGCTACCTTGTTAGTCTACTGCACTTCCCTATAGATTTTTCATGTCCTGTGGTGAAGTATTTACCCTTTTCGCTGTTGGTTTACTTTAAGGTTTTTCCCCTTCAATTATCTCAGGTGCAAAAGCTTCCTGCTCTCACTCACTAACTTATACATTGACCTGCAGAGTAAACAGTTGGAGAGGAACATCGGAGGGGAGGTGCTGCATGCACAACCCCTAACTTCTCTAGACGCTACGGTTAGTGGGAGCACAGGAAGTGGTAATCTCCATATATATCCTAATATAAGGGCACTGGGGCCTAAGGGACATATTTATGTAACTTTCATACAGTACAGCTTGCTGCGCTGCGTGAAAGGGAAAGAGCAGGAATGCACCATATTTAACACAACATGACATAATCTTGTCCTTTCCTTGCGCTCTTTTGGCTGCCTAGCACCAACGTAGACACTGTTGCGTCATGGTGCAAGGGCATTGCAGACAGGATTGTTTTGTGCAGGAAGGGACACCTTTCTGAGGCTTTTTCCTCTTTCTATGAGTGCTGCAGAATGCAGCACACATAGAAAGAGGAAAAAAAGGAGGAGAAATAGATATTTCTCCTCGTTATGCCTCCCCTGGGGCAGTGTAGCATTTTGTGTTACTCTGGATTTATCAAGCCATGCAGGGCCAAGCAAGGTGGCTTTCCGTGGCTCAATAAATCCGACTTAGGTTTTGCGTGCCCTTGCGCCCCCTTGTGTGGCGCAAGGGTGAAGCAAAACCTTCATGAATATGTATTCTTTTTATCAACACTTCACTTCCTCACTTTTACCACAGTCTTGCCTAATCCTTCAGATCTCTAGGTGTGACTCTAGGGTGCTCTGTTGGCTTCTTCGGTGAAGCCCAAGGTGGCTAGTGCAGAAGAATGCTAGAGATGGACACATCGGGTACCGGAAGCTATGGCTAGCAGCAGTATGATTCATGGGCAAAATAAGGGGGATTCCAGTGGCACAGCAAAGAAGTCAGGGGCCCTCCTCCAAGAAAAGAAAATGCCCATATAATCAATACCTTGCTACTAATTAGGATGCAGTAGGCGAATCAGGCCCCTGGGCACCGGTGCCCCTGCACCTGCTGGACCAATGATAGCTATGCCCCTGGAAAATTCCAAGGCGGCTTTGTCCAAAGGCCGGCAAGCTTTGGACAAAGTCTGTTCCATGCCAGCTAAAACTTGACTGCCCCAGCCCAACATGCCTTCTAAATGAACTGTCCTGTCCGAACAGCTCGCAATTTTACTTGTGCTGAATGCTAGGCAATCGGATATTTCAAGTTTCTATAATGTTCCTCCGTTGTTGTCCACGCACAGATTTCTGTTTTCCACTCTGTTTCCATTTGTATCAGGAGCTGCGCAATAATTTGCTGTTATGTCTTGTTCCGACACATTCCATCTCCTCAGGCTTTCTCCCTCTAATAGTTATAATAATCAGCAGCAAAACTCAGCCTTCACCGAGCGCTAAATTGATGGCAGCTTATTTTTAGTGTCGCGGCAAGGAAAGAGCTTAAAGGGGAGCCAGTGTGTAGGCAATGGCAAGGGCCTAAAGTGGAGAGAGGTAAAGGAGAGGTGGCCAGTATGTCAGAGAATTAATACGGTCATCCGCTGATGACGGATGAAAAATGTCTGTGGCACCAGATCCTTCCTGACCTGTGGCATGGCAAAACTGTTTTCACAAATAAGCGAACTCGAAATGTAGGGTCTGTTTCAAGTATCCACCTTCAAATTGTGCCTAATGTGCTTTTTTATGGTCGAGCGCACAAGCACTCAGTCCCTGTTGTAATCTCTCTTTGGGCTTTTAACCACGCCCATGTCACGCCTGTCACTTTCATTGGTTGGTTGGCTTGCCTTTTAGAATCAGCTTGCCTTTTCCGGTGTTTAACCCTCCTGGAGCGCACTGGTAAACTACTGCAAACATATGAGGCTCCATGTTTTCAGCCTGGTTTCTGCACTACTTTATCTTTTTATTTTCCACGCAGTGCGATCGTGCTAGGTTTTACGTAGCGCAATCGTTCTTTTTCTTTCAATTTACGTGGCAAGAAAAGTCCGGTTAGGAGTTTACAACGCTAATAGCTTTAACTCGAGCAAATGCGAGACCCGTTACATTGCAAATGCTTGTTTTTCCAGCAGTAAACAGCATCTTAAGGGGAGTTTTCTACAAATCCACCATGGTGTTACATGGTAGTCTTGGCATGCCGGCCTAATGTGAAGGTCCTAGGATGTAATTTATGGTGGCACCATGTCCACCACATCAGCCTTCATCATGGCAGTATAAACCAGTGTCTCAGTCATGGGGCACTGCCTTATGCCACAAAACTAAAGCAGGAGATGTCGATTATTATTAGTAATTTATGAAATTTGCAATTTTCACACTCACAAGCATAAACTTGGTTGTGACAAGTTCTGTCCTGTAGTTGTTGCTTCAAGAGCTTCTTAATAACCTCTTTCTGATGCCCTGACTGGGAGAAGGGCTCTCACTATCTCAAATTCACTACATCGAAATTCCACTATAATGAAATTAACACTACGGAAAGCATAAGTTTATTCTCAGTGAAATGCCGCTACATTTGATAAGTGTTGGAACAATATATCCAACAAGGTATAATAAGTTAAGCAACTTAAATAGTGTATGTTATGCACCACCTCAGTTCCAGTCAGCTGTGCCAGTCACTCAGTGGAATGTTCAGGTTGACAGTTGAGAATAGGAAACATTCCGAGGAGAAGGGAGGGGGAAACAGGGAAAGACGATACCATGGAGGAATATTACAACACAACTCCCTTTGCAAGGAGAAAGGACAATACAAACAGCTATTATGTGAAAGATGGAAGGAAACACATTTTTACAACAATAAATATCTGCAATAACAACATTTTACAACAACATATACCAGGAATATGCTAAGCAACAGATCGATATGCAATACTGGTCATAACTACATCACAACTTAAACAAAAAAATTACGAAAATGAAGTACCATGTTCATGTAAAAACATAGGCTGAGATTTATGGACTTTGTGGCGCAGGGTAATGCAGCATGCCACCTTGCGCTGCGTTGTTCTACTCCAGATTTAAGAAGCCACTCAAAGCCACGCACAGTGGCTTTGCGTGACTTCATAAATCTGTCTTACAGCCTTGCGTCAGGCAAGTACCACGGTGCGTCGTGCAAATGTGATGCAACGCTCTTGTAAATATGTCCCATAGTCTTAATGCCATTTTGGGGTAGAACATGCTCTTTTCCCTCCATGAAAACCATCCTAGTTAGGTCCCACCCCTTTAACTGAAACTTGGCTATCGTTCTTTTGCATACTTGAGAGAGTATTGTTATGAGGTACAACTCTTTCCATTCCCCATGTCTATTTTTCAACTTCACAACATTTGTCCCAACTTGAATTGCTCTTAAGGGTTTACACAGCCTGGATTCATTAACCCTCTTGGTTTGGGCAAGTCGACCAGGACCCAGTCCCCAACATTAAATGTAATGGTTTTCACATGTTTGGAGACATCATATCTGTTTTTATATTTAATTTGATTTGCACAGATTCTTTCAGACAGTTTTTCTGTATCCATTACCACAGTTTTCTTTTTCTATAACCACATAGCTGTTAACTTTGTTCTTGTATTTCAGCATTTAAGGGATTAGAATAGAGAAACATGTGTGATACAACTAGGTGTAGTACGGTATGCCCAGATAGTTTCTTGAAGCGCTGTACTCCCTATTTCTGTTCTCTGCAAACCACTCTTCACCATTCTATTCATTCTTTTCACCAACCCATTGGCTCACAGGTGATATAGTCCTATGGTGTTGTATGTGAAGTTCCTCGAAACACTCCTGCATTGCACCTGAGGGAAATTGCACCCCTTTGTCTGTGATAAGTATTTCTGGTGTACCTTTGTCATTGAACACTTCTTTGAGAAATATTACTATGGCTGTTGTGTTGATTTGTTGCACACATCCAACCATTACCAGTCATGTGTGATAATGTACTAGCACAAGAAAGAATCACTCTCTTAGTGCTTAGTGTCTTGAGGTTTTGGGGCCTATAATGTTAAGAGCCAATTTTGTCCATGGTATGTCTGGGACTTCTACAGGTGAAAAGGAGGTGTCCTAAATTGGTGAGTTTTGTCATTGTTCATACATTCCAGACAGACCTTGACTTTCGCCTCTACCATGGCATCCTTACCTGGCCACAAGTACTCAGAGAGCACTTTGTTTTTTGTGAGGCTACAACCCAAATGACCCTTGTGTGCAAGATCAATAATATGCTCTCTCATCCCTGCAGGTGGTATTTTTTTTCACGTTGGTATACAGTGCTTCCTTGTATGCCTAGTTCCACCCTGACTTCCCAAAATGTGCACATCTCAAAAGGAATAAGATTGCGGTACTACGGACAACCCTTCTGAGTAAGTTTGGAGAGCTTACTCAACTCCTCATCCTTTCACAAGCAATCTTGCCATCCAGTCCCACTTATGCTGACACGTTTTATTACAACCTCACTCTGTCCTTTCACCTTTGGTGAGAGGCACATCTAAGGGTGTCCCAGAAAGGAAATCTGCGTGGTGTACTCTGAAATTGTATCCTTCTAAACCTAAAATCCAACTGGATATCCTGGGTGTGGTCTTCTCTGAACCTTTGGTAGTAAATGCATAATCAGCCTAATTGTGAAAGGTATGCCCCATAAAAAAAGTGAAATGCCTGACAGACCAAGAACAAGCAAGGTCGTCCTTCTCTAACACAGAGTAGTGTTTTTCTGATCCTTTTAAGACCCAGGGCGCAAACGCCACAATTTGTTATTTCCCTTGTATTATTTGTGTAAGACTGGCCCCTAGACTCGTTACTGGCATCGGTGGCTAACACAGTGTACTTGTTAGGGTCAAACCTTCCTAGCAATGGTATTTTGGTTATGGCTAGTTTAACTAACATGAATACAGACTTACAATGTTTGTCCCAAACATATTGTGAGTTTTTCTTTAGTGAACAACTTAGGGGGTCAACAATAGTAGCATAATTTTGGGCAAACTTAGAGTAGTGTTCAGACAGCCTCAGGAATGATCAGCCACATTAGTTAGTTTATGTTTTCTCAATGGCCTCCACAAGATTCAATTTAGGTTTAATGCCATCCCAGGATGACAAATCAACTGGCTCACCCGGGCCCTGGCACATACCACACACGGCCCCTTACTACTGACCTGCAGGTGCTGGGAAAGAGACATAGGCCGGGAACTAACAAAAAAAATGGGAGACAGCACTCATATATCCAAGAAAGCTATCACGCAATGCTAAGTTCCAGCACATACAACATAACATCTTACAGAGAGCTTATCTCACACTGGCGAGCCTCCACAGATCGTTTGAGCCTTCTTCTGCCTGTCCCCGATGCAAGATGCTGACATGGCACACATGTTTTAGGGTTGTCCAGAGGCAGCAACCCTACAGGGAGAGATCGCAGGCATGCTATCAGAAGTGACAAGCTTAAACAATGTGTGTACTTTAGAGGGTTCAATTTTGGGCCGGTTTAGATGTAAGAAAACTGTTAAAGCAATAAATAGTTTCATTTACCTGGCACTGCTGATGGTTCATAGATCCATCACCATACATTGGAATGCCCATACACTGATGGGATTCGAACACTGATGTGTAGCGCCACTCAAATGGGGTTAAAGCCGAGTCTTTGGCACTCAGGCCAGAGGAGGCTCATGGGCTGTGCAGGATACCCATAGCTGTGGATTGGGAGGCCCTGCTTCATTATTTACAGACGTTCAAGGAGGATCTCCCTGATTAGTCAATACTTACACCCAACTGTAGCTAATTACCATGACTCAATGGTCCAACTCTGGCTACTCACCATATCTCCCTTTCACCACCCCTTCTCCTACTTCACTCCCTGCACGATGCCACAAACAAATGCAGAATGGCCACCAAAGGTAGAGAATACTGATTTGCCAAAGTATGCTTTTTTTAACACAAGAACATAGCTTTTACGACCTACTATTCAAATCTGTTCATAGGTTTATGAGGACCAATGACTCCTGCCTCAAAAACTAGATTACAATACATGTATGGAAATTGGGATACGTTTACAGTAGCTGTACATGATACACAGATCTGAATGTTCTTAATATGTTTGATGTATGTGTGAATAACTAATTAAACTTTTATAAAAATTGGTTGAAAAATGCCACTCCGGGATATAGTGTGGCCCAGGTATTCCACAGACCCCACTCCAATTTGGCATTTTCTTTCTTGATGAGGAGTTCTGATACCCTTAGTCTAGATAAAACCTCTCTCAAAGTGGTATTGTGTTCCTCCTCATCGCTACCATATACGTGAATATCATCTTGGAAACACTTTGGGGGTCATTACAACCCTGGCGGTCAAAGACCGCCAGGGCTGTTTTGGCGATTGCACCGCCAATAGGCTGGCGGTGCAATCATGGGTATTTTGACCGCGGCAGAAGCGCTGCGGTCGCACCGCCGGGGCCGGCGTTTTCCCGACACATTTGCCCTGGCGGTGATAATCCGCCTGGGCAGCACTGCTTGCAGCGCTGCCCAGGGGATTATGAGTCTCCGACCGCCAGCCTTTTCCTGGCGGTTTGGACCACCAGCAAAAGGCTGGCGGTACGGGGAGTCGCGGGGCCCCCTGACAGGGCCCCATGCAGCTTTTCACTGTCTGCTATGCAGACAGTGAAAAGCACGATGGGTGCAACTGCACCCGTCGCACGGCCGCAACACCGCCGGCTCCATTTGGAGCCATCTCCTGTGTTGCGGCTGAGATCCCCGCTGGGCCGGCGGGCGGAAACCAGGTTTCCGCCCGCCGGCCCAGCGGGGATGTCATAATGACTGCGGCAGGAGTGCGGCCGCATTGGCAACAGCCGCCCGCCAAGGTCATAATGAGGGCCTTTGTGTTTGGTAAATCTTTTAATACATGCTGCATTAATCTTTGGTAGGCAGCTGCCGCAGAGGCAAGCCAAAAAGGCATGTGTGCATACTGATAGGCACCATAGGGAGTTACAAATAACGTAAGATGGGATGTTGAAGGGTGCAACTCTGTCTAGGGCCAGGCAGATGAAAGATCCAATACACTGAAACAACTTGCACGCTTGATTAGAGTTAAGACCTCATGAATACGGGGAAGAGGATGTCTGTGAACCTATGTATCTTCATTTATTTCCTGTAAGTCCACACACATCCTGATGACTTTTCCTGAGGACTTAATGGCAATAGCTAGGGCAACCATTGAAACCTTTCAGTGGGCACTATACCCAACTTTACCAATCTGTTTCTTTTCTCAAGGGGTCTTGCATTAAATGGGGAATTGGTCTTACTTTGTGGATAACAGGCTTGGGCTTTAACTTTATGCAGTGCTGGTAATTTTTCAACATACCTAGTCCCTCAGAACAAGCATCAGGGAAGTCATTCCCACATATGGAAGGATCAACTAGAAGAACAGAATCAGAACAGCTGGGGTCTAATTTGATCCCTAATTCTTTTTGATGGCACCGCCCAAGTAGATTGGAACATCTTCTGATTATGTATACTCTGCAAATTGTCCCACCCTTTCAACCTAATTCTCACAGTGATCATACCCTCTAAGAGATTGGGGTTCCTATCTCCCGCTCCCCTAGTTTAATGTCTGTTTCTTCTAATTCGCCTCCCCTTCTGGGAATAGTTTAGCAAACACATTACTGTCTACGAAGAGCAGGAATCTGCAAAAACTGTGACAGGCTTGTTATTCGGAATAATGTCACAGGAGGGAAACTTTACATTACCTGCTTGAAACTGGAATATAAGTTACCGTTCTTCCTGTGGCTCTGGTTCAACAACTTGAACTGGTTTGTAGCACAAATCCCAACACACATTGGCAAAATGGCCCTTTTTGCCAGGCTTACGACAACTACCTACTTTGGCTTGACAATTACCATTATTACCCATTTGCCCACACTGCCGCACCTATAGCTCCTAGGTTTATCACTGCTGAATATCTGATTCTTGTGTTTGGTTTCCTTACTGCCCTCTTGTTTATGAACCATGTTGACTTCAGGAGCAGGTTCAACACATACCTTCATCTCTTTAATACGGTCAGCTGTGTGTTCCACATGTATAGCTAAATCTCTGGCTTGTTTCAAATCAGGGTTAACTACCAGTAACTTCTCTTGTATTTTAGGATTGTTGACACATCTAATTATTTGGTCCCATATGAGAGATCAGATAGTGGGCCAAAATCACATGTATTTGATAGCCCTCCCATGGCTGCAATGTATGTGTTAACATTCTCATTTTCCCTTGAACTCCTGCAAAGAACGTATGTTTCATTAGTACCACATTTAACTTTTTACCAAAATGCTGTTCAAGCTTGTCAAACGTTTTCTGCTACACATCCACTGACCCATCTTCCTCCAGTGTGTCAGAAATGTTGTCATAAGTTTTCCTGCCCTTCCTCACGCAAATTGTGAAGTAAGAGGTGCTGTTTGCGTAGTGATGTGACCTTCTCACCTCCAATTGCGATGAGGTAAGACTCACAAGGACATTTTAAGGATTTTGTGGGCCATGGGCCAAACATATTTTGGGGGCCCCTGTTCCGAACAGCTTTGAATTCATGATCCAGTTCCAGCTCTTTCATGAACTCTTTGGCCAGGTGACAGACCGTGCACAGGCGCATTCGTCCAAATTCTAAATGTGTTTACATCTAATATTCTAGGATAGTAACATGTTTTCAATATTTAAACACAGCAGCAGCTAACTAAGATTATTGCTTTTAATCTCTGTTACACCTTTTTTTTTCTCAAATATGAAGTTCTGTTTTGATCTGAAGAAATTTTTTATGGACGTTGCATGAAATACAACATTTCTCTGCAAAACGTCTGTAATAGACTTTCACACATCAGCAACATTCAAAATATATTTAACCCCTTGGTCGCCACGGACATACGGTTACATCCTTGGCTGCAGTACTGAGGCACCAAGGATGCAACCGTTATGTCCTGCAAACGGCTCATGGAATCGCTTCCCCTTCCCCTTCCACCCAGCCCCCGTGACATCTGGTGACGTCAGCACGCAATCGCACGCTTACCTCATCAGAGGCCGCCCCTGAGCTTCCAGCGCGATCGGAAGAGAAATGTCTGCATTTCTCTTCTGATCAGGGAGTGGGGGCAGGCAGAGAGGCATCAAAGGAAAGGAAAGGACTTTACTTTGATGTCTCTCTGAGCATTTCTGCAGCCCCATCGTGAAGCGATCAGGCTGCCGAAATGCCCACTAGACACCAGGGAGTTTTTTTTTTTTTTTTTAAATAACAATAAAGGGTAGCGACCCCTTGAGCAAGGGTCGCTACCCTTGGGGGCATTTTTTTAATGCCTTTTCTGCCCCCGCTCCCCAGGGGCAGATCAGCCTATTGTAATTAGGCCGATCTGCCACCCAGGGAAGGCAGAAGCCTTTAGACATCATAGATCTTTTTTATTGTTTTTTTTATTGTTTACATGTGGGTAGCCACCCCTTAGGCAAGGATCACTCCCCGGGGGGGGGGGGGGCCTTGGAGGCAGATCAGCCTATTTTTATTAGGCCAATCTGCCCCCAAGGGGGGCAGCAACCACTTCACACAAAGGGAGTGACCACTTAGGCAAGGGTCGCTCCTCTGGGGGCAGAAAGCCCACCAGACACCAGAGAAGAATTTATTTAAAAAAAAATAGGGTGGGTGATGGCCATACCCCTACCTCAAATAAATGGGGACAAAGTTGTTCTGCCCACTGGTTGGCAGATGGGGCAATTATCCCCAATCCCCCCCCCCCGGGAGGGCAGAAAGCCTATTACATGTCAGGGAATTAAAAAAAAAATAGTGGGGTGGTGGCTACCAACCAGTATGAGCATGGTAATGCCCCCACCCCAACAGAAGGGGGTAACAGTCTTTCAGCTCTCCACCCGCACACTAAAACATCTTATCCCAATGGCAAGCAAGAGGACATTTGATTATTTTGGGTTCTGATTTTACATTTGGGTCATGAAAGCTTGTCTAACTTGCAAAATTGTCCCACTTGGAATGTTGAGGGCCGCACTTTTTGGACTTTGGGACGCTGCCATGTAGAAAAATCTACGAGACCTAGACACATCTGAAAACTAAACATCTGGGTGAGTCCAGGGTGGTGCGCTTCACATGCACCCTCACCATTATCTTACCCACAATGCCCTGCAAACCTCCAACTTTGCTTGAAATCACACATTTTCCACACATTTTTGTGATAGAACCTTCCAGAATCTGCAGGAATCCAAAAAATTCCTACCACCCAGCATTGTTACATCTATTCCAATAAAAATTCTGCCCTACTTGTCAGCCTTAAAACCTTTTTTTTCAAGCTACCCTTTTGGACCCGCTTTGGTTCCCCCTCAATTTTGACATGTTTTTGGATTTTCCCTGTAACAGGCACTTGGCCCACCTACACAAGTGAGGTATCATTTTTTAGCTAAATTTGAGGTTTGCTGAGTATTCTTGGTAAGAAAACACTGGGGGATCAATGCAAGTCACACCTCCCTGGACTCCCTCGGGTGTCTAGTTTTCAGAAATGTCTGGGTTTGGTAGGTTTCCCTAGATTGCTGCTGAGCCCAGGACCGAAAATGCAGGTGACCCCCCCCCCCAACAAAAAAAGGTAGTTATGTATTTGATAATGTTGATGTGTACACGTAGTGTTTTGGGGCATTTCCTTTTGCGGGCACTAGGCCTACCCATACAAGTGAGGTACCATTTTTATTGAGAGACCTGGAGCATGGTGGGTGGAAGGAAGTTTGTGACTCCCCTCAGATTCCAGAACTTTCTATCACCGAAATGTGAGGGAAAAGTGTTTTTTTTTGTCAAATTTTGAGGTTTGCTAAGGATTCTGGGTAACTGGACCTGGTGAGAGTGCCATAAGTTACCCCATCCTTGGTTCCCCTAGGTGTCTAGTTTTCAGAAATGTCCCGGTTTGTTAGGTTTTCCTAGGTGCCGGGTGAGCTAGTGGCCAAAATCCACAGCTAGGCACTTTGCAAAAACATGTCAGTTTTCTTTGGGAAAATGTGCTGTGTCCATGTTGTGTTTTGAGGTCTTTCCTGTCGCAAGCACTATGCCTACCCACACAAGTGACGTACTATTTTTATCGGGAGACTTGTGGGAATGCTGGGTGGAAGGAAATTTGTGGCTCCTCTCAGATTCCAGAACCTTCTGTCGCCGAAATGTGAGGAAAAAGTGGTTTTTTTTTTGGTTTGCCAGGGATTCGGGGTAGCAGAACCTCGTGAGAGCCCTACAAATCACCCCATCCTGAATCCTAGGTGTCTAGTTTTAAAAAATGCAAAGGTTTGGTAGGTTTTCCTAGGTGCCGGCTGAGCTACAGGCCAAAATCCACAGCTAGGCACTTTCCAAAAAACACATTAGATTTCAATGTAAAAATGTGCTGTGTCCATGTTGTGTTTTGAGGCCCTTCCTGTCGCAAGCACTAGGCCTACCCACACAAGTGACGTACTATTTTTATCGGGAGACTTGTGGGAATGCTGGGTGGAAGGAAATTTGTGGCTCCTCTCAAATTCCAGAACCTTCTGTCACCGAAATGTGAGGAAAAAGTGTTTTTTTTTAGGTTTGCCAGGGATTCGGGGTAGCAGAACCTCGTGAGAGCCCTACAAATCACCCCATCCTGAATTCTCCTAGGTGTCTAGTTTTCAAAAGTGCAAAGGTTTGGTAGGTTTTCCTAGCTGCCGGCTCAGCTACAGGCCAAAATCCACAGCTAGGCACTTTCCAAAAAACACATCAGATTTCAATGTAAAAATGTGATGTGTCCATGTTGCATTTCCTGTCGCGGGCATTAGGCCTACTCATGCAAGTGAGGTACCATTTTTATCGGGAGACTTAGGGGGAACACAGATTTGAAGAACAAGTGTTATTGCCCCTTGTCTTTCTCTACATTTTTTCCTTCCAAATGTAAGACAGTGTGTAAAAAAACGATTATTTGAGAAATGCCCTGTAATTCACATGCTAGCATGGGGACCCCGGATTTCAGAGATGTGCAAATAACCACTGCTTCTCAACACCTTATCTTGTGCCCATCTTTGAAATACAAAGGTTTCCTTGTTACCTATTTTTCACTCTTTATATTTCACCAAATGAATTGCTGTATTCCCGGTATACTATGAAAACCCATTGCAAGGTGCAGCTCCTTTACTGGCTCTGGGTATGGGTACCTAGGGTTCTTGATGAACCTACAAGCCCTATATATCCCAGAAGAGTCCAGCAGACATAACAGTATATTGCTTTTGAAAATATGACATCGCAGGAAAAAGTTACAGAGTAAAAAGTGGAGAGAAATGGCAGTTTTTTCACCTCAATTTCAATATTTGTTTTATTTCTGCTGTTATTTTCTGTAGGAAAACCTTGTAGGATCTACACAAATGACCCTTTGATTAATTCAGAATTTTGTCTACTTTTCAGAAATGTTTAGATGTCCGGGATCCACCATTGGTTTCACACCTATTTCTGTCACAGGAAGGAGGCTAAAAGCACATAAAATAGTAAAAATGGGGTATGTCCTAGTAAAATGCCAAAATGATTCAAGTCTGCCTGTTCCTGAAAGCTGGGAAGATGGTGATTGTAGCACAGCAAACCCTTTGTTGATGCCATTTTCAGGGGGAAAAAACACATGCTTTTTTCTGCAGCACTTTTTTCCTGTTTTTTGACCAAAAATGACATTTTAGCTGTATTTTGGCTAATTTCTTGGTCTCCTCCAAGGGAATCCACAAACTCTGGATACCTCTAGAATCCCTGGGATCCTGGGAAAAAAGGACACAAATTTAGCGTGGGTAGCTTATGTGGACAAAAAAGTTATGAGGGCCTAAGCGTGAACTGCCCCAAATAGCCAAAAAAGGCTGGCAGAGGAGGTGGAAAAGGCTTGGCAGCAAAGAGGTGAAGGAAACTAGTATTTAAAACAATATGTTTAAAAATTATTCAAGGTCATGAGGGCGAGACTCTACAAAACAGAGCTGGCTCTATCGGGGGGGGCCTGAAAGACTGGGACCCTGGGCAGGAGCCCACTTTGCTCATGCTTTAAAACCTCCCTGAAGACTTAAACATCATTTTCCCTTGTTCCCATGGAAGGTTTGGCTACCCTGCCTCATATAGAAAAGGTGGCTGTGACATACTTACTGCAGTCATGTTTGAATAAATGGTGAATTGATTTGTAATTTAAGCTTAAGGAAACTTTACAACATGTTATTTGGCTGAAAAAATAGGATAAACCTTTAAAATTGTATTTATTTTCGTTTAAGTACATAATACCAGCAGGAACTCATCATGCTGACTCATCATGACTAAAGGTACAGAGAAATATTCAATGCCTCATGATTTTAATTCCTTGAAGCCGACATGTGCACTGTAATACTTCACAGCCCTCTTTTTATTAATCTATATAGGCATATTCAGCCAGAAAGACCACATACAAGTTTGGACGAATGCCACGATGAGCTTCACCTTCATTCCGATTGATGAGATGTTCACCCAGGGAAAGTGTAATGAAGAGCAGAGCTCAAAATGTTCCCAGCGCAAGAGCAGCAAGGAGCTAGCAGAGTGCGGCGCTCAAAGATTCATCAGCGCCAAGGATTCAGCAAAAGAGAGCAGAGCTCAAAATCTCTTCACCGCGTCAAATAGATAGCAAAGTGTGATGTACAAATTCCCCTCGACGAGGGAGCAGCAAGGAGACCAGCAGGGAGCGGCGTTCAAATTCCCCTCAGTGCTGGAGCGGCAAAAAGGCTAGTAGAGTGCAGCAAGAGCCTTCCCAAGACGGTAAGTGGAGAAGCAGATTACGTAATTGTACAGGGAGGGAGCGCTGCACGATCACAATTGAAGGCTGAGCTTCAGCACGCAGTTTCAGTTCGGAGCACTGGGAAGAATGCTTAGTACCAAGGTAACTGTTCACTGATGGAGCACAGAGAGAGAGATGCTACCAGCGGCGGCTCCTCTGCTAAGGCGGAGGAAAGTTGCCCCACTGGATTTTAGCAAAGGATAAAATAAAATGATATGTATGCTATGGTATTATCATTTTATTTTTCATGGGAGTAACTGGCCGGGAGGAGGGCAGGAAGAGGGGTATGTGCACCATAAAGTGCGCATGTCTGTTTGGTTGGCCATGTTGGGCCGGCCAAACAGACATGCGCACTTTGCATGTTGTCTACCCGGCTGTATTGCACAGCTGAGTGGAGAACATGCACAGGCTCTCACTCCCAATCTGAGAGCCGAAGCAGGCCGCTCAGACCAATCACAACGCTGCTGTCATGCTGGTGACAGCAGCGTCGTGATTGGCTGGGATCCTGTGTGCTGCTGGGAAAAGGACGAGGATAGAGGGGAGACGAACTGCATCTCCCAAAGGAGGAGGTAAGTGTTTTTAAAAAAAAACTAAATATTTTAACCCCTCCCATCCCATCCGTCCCACCCCACCACCCTCGTTCAGTGGCAGCCGCCATTATATGCTACTGCTCTGAGGTGCTGTTTAGAACAAGTGGTGCAAGTTGATTTGCCTTCAGAGGGAGAAGATTCTTGCTAACAATACATTACCTTTTAATAGGATGGTCTCTCACTGTGAATAGTTGTATGAAAGTGTGCTGTGAAGAATGCCAGGGATCAAAGTTACATGTAATCGGAGACTGGTTCAACAAGTATAATTCAGCCCAGAGCTCATTAGTGTATCAGTCGACATGGTACCTCATGGAGTAGCTGGACAAAATTTCAAGCAATATACTCCAACGGCCGAGAAGTCTTTCTTGCCCAGGTGAAGATTTCCGTGCCTCCTACTCCAGCAGTGGGACTTCCCACTGGAGTACTAGTTGAAGGTGATGATGCTGCTGTCCCCACACACCGTTTAACGCTCATCGCCAGTGTTATAAGGATATATCAAATGTGGCGTAGTAAGTTAAGCAACGTTAAAAGTATATGTTATGCACCACCACAGTTCCAGTCAGCTGCAGTTAGCTGTGCCAGTCACTCAGTGGAATGTTTAGGTTGACAGTTGGGAATAATGACGGTTCCAATGTGAGGAGAAGGGAGGGGAAAACAGGGAAGGAAGAGCTCATGGAGGAATATTACAACAATAAGTTTAAGAGTTAGCACTAGGATTAGGTTAATGTTACTTAGTTGACGGAATTTAGATTCATTTATGTTAGAGTTAGCAGTATACTTAGGTCAGGGCTTGTTATGTAATTTAATTTAACAACGTATTGTAAGCATTGTGTTATGGTCAGCATCACGGTTAAAAGAAGGTTGCTTGTATATTTGTTAAAATTAACTAAATTGAAAAAATAGTAAACGTTTACATTAAACTAAGTTTATTCATTTATTTTAACTTAATTTAAATTTTATTTTATTACATTTTACTTGAAATTAGGACTGGGATAAATTAATGTCACTAAATTACACTTAAATAATAATAATTAATTTTAATTCAATTTATGGATCAGTCAAGGTTAACATTAGGTAAAAGTTACAACTACATGCATTTGAATATATTTAAGCTAATTAAGAATTAGGCTGACGTTACTTAATTTAATGATATTTAAATTAATATTATTTAATGTAATAATTCAATTTTATGTAATTGTCTATAATTTAATTTAGGATTAAACTTGATTGGGACTATGCTATGTTTATTTATTTTCAATAAATTGAATTAAATGTTATGTAAGGGGAGTGCAAGGTTTAATTTTGGTATTATGGACGATGTATGGTAAAGGTAATGTAAAATATGTTAAGCCATGTTAATGTCATGTCATTCTATGCTATGTTATGCTACGTTATGTTATTTTATTTTTGTAGCGCATACAATTCACCCGGTAGGGTATCCTGGCTCTGATAAGCAGAAGCCGGCTATGCTGTGTCTATGCCACGTCTAGGTGCACAGTCAGATCTTCAGTTATTTTCGAACTCAAGAACTGAGGAGGCAGCTCTAATGTGAAGGGGCGGGTTGTTCCCGGCTTTGGAAGGCCCACCCTCTGGCTTTGGATCTGCATGCAATGTGTGTGAGTAGGAGTCCGGCTGAGTGGGATTTCTGGTGGGTGTGAGGAAGTTGATGCAGGTGTTGAGGTAGGCGGGCCCAAGATTGCGCAGGGCTTTGTATGTGTGTGTGATTAGTTTGAAGAAAGGGACGAGGAGCCAATGGAGGTCTTGGAGGTGCAGGGTGATGTGCGTGCGGGGTAAAAGCTAGTCTGGCTGCTGGATTTGGAATGATTTTAAGTGGTCTGCCAAGTTGGGGTGGATTCCAACATAGTGTTTATTGCTGTAGTCTAGCTTACTTGTGAAGAGGTATGGGTTACGGTCCAGTGTGTGTTCACTGGGAGAAATTTTCTTTTTTCATTTGCAGGGTGTGGAAACTGGAGGCAGTGGCTGCATTCACTTGGCTGGCCATGGCGAGCTGGTCATCAATCATTATGCAAAGGTTCTTTGCTTGGTTTGCCAAGCTGGATGTGGGTCTGAGTTCTGATGGCCACCAGGAGGAGTTCAATAAGAATGTGTCTCTGCAGAAGAGTACAATTTCTGTTTTGTCTGTGTTGAGTTTATCACAGCTGTGTTTTGTCCATCTGGTGAATTTGTACATGCAGAAAGTGAAGTTGGTCCTGGTGCTTGATGTTTTGTCAGAGAGGGAGAGGTTGAGCTGGATGCCATCTGTATTGGAGATTACATTGATTCTGTAGGTGTGGATGATGCTGGTGAGTGGGTTGATGTAGGCATTGTTATGGGAGACGTTGTCAAAGGCGGCGGATAGGTCAAGGCGAATGAGGGCAGGTATGTCTCCTCTGTCCATGATTAGTCAGATGTAATCAATGGTGGCTATCAGTGCTGTAGTTGGGCCTGAATATGGATTGGGTGATGTTGAGGAGATGGCTGTCTTTGTAGTGGTTAGTGTTGGACTTTTTTGCTTATGCAGGGTCATCCCCAATCTTTTTGCCTCCTGCCTCCTGTTTTTTTCTGACCTGTTGCTGTTGGCTTTTGAACTCTGAGCACTTTACCACTGCCAACCAGTGCTAACGTGCATATGCACTCTGTGTAAATTGTAATGTTGATTGGTTCATTCATGATTGGCATATTTGATTTACTAGTAAGTCCCTAGTAAGGTGCACTAGAGGTGCCAGGGCCTGTAAATCAAATGCTACTAGTGGGCCTGCAGCACTGGTTGTGCCACCCACATAAGTAGCTCTGTAATCATGTCTCAGACCTGCCACTGTAGTGTCTGTGTGTGCAGTTTTAACTGTACATTCGACTTGGCTAGTGTACCCACTTGCCAGGCCCAATCCATCCCTTTTCTTACATGTAAGGCACCCCTAAGGTAGGCCCTAGGTAGCCCCAGGGGCAGGGTGCAGTGTATGGTTAAGGTAGGACATATAGTAATGTGTTTTATATGCCCTGACAGTGAAATATTGTTACATTTGTTTTTCACTGTTGCAAGGCCTGTCCCTCTCGTAGGTTAACATGGGGCTACCTTTAAATCTGATTAAAGTGTAGATTCCCTTTGGGAGCGGATGGACATGTGGAGTTTGGGTCTCTGAGCTCACAATTTAAAAAGACATATTTTAGTAAAGTTGATTTTAAGATTGTGCGTTTGAAAATGCCACTTTTAGAAAGTGAGCATTTTCTTGCCTATACCATTTCTGTGACTCTGCCTGTTTGTGGATTCCCTGTCTGGGTCAGTTTGACAGTTGGGCTGGTTGCACCTCACACTAGACTAGACAGTGACACAAAAGGAGCTGGGGTGTAGTCTGCATTCCCTGATGAGCCATCTGTGCTAGGAGGGGGGGGAGGAGTGGTCACTTACACCTGAAAGGGCTGTGCCTGTCCTCACACAATGCAGTCTCCAACCCCCTGGTGAGTGTCTGGGGCCTGGCCTGGGCAAGGCAGGATTTCACATTCAAAAGAGACTTTACTTTGAAGTAGGCCTACTTCAAAGGAGAAATTGGGTATAAGAAGGGCACCCAAAATCACAGACTTTAGATCAGTTCTGGACATCAAGAGCAACCTCTGCCTGGAGAAGAGCTGAGGAGAAGTGCTGCGCTGCCTGTGACTGTGCTTTGTGGAGCTATCCTGCAGTTGCTGCTTCTGCCAGAGTAAGAGGGCAAAGACTGGACTTTGTGTGCCTTCCATCTTGTGAAGAAATCTCCAAGGGCTTGATTTAAAGCTTGCCTCCTGTTGTTTGAAGTATCTGAGACAGCAAAGACTTCTCTCTGCTAGCACCTGGAGTCTCTGGAGAGACTCCTGCTCTGACAAGTGGTGCCCTATCCAGTCCATGGGCCCTTGAAAGGAAAGCTGGTGGAAATCCAAGGAAATCGATTTCAGACGACTTCGGACCGACACCGCTGCTGAATCCGGTGACGCCGCCTGCAACCGACTCCGTGATCTTCGCTGGAACGCGACGATCTTCGCAGGCTCGACGCCGATGAAGCCCCGCTGAAGTCCGCGACTCCATGGAAGTCGCCGCACCGCGTCGTGACCGACGTCGCGAAGTGCGCGGATTCAACGTTTCGCACAGACGCCGCGATCCCCGACTTTGCGCATCGACTTGTTTTCACTCTTCACCAAAGGTACTGTACTTGAGGGTCTACGTGACTCCGTGTCCGGCGCCGCTGGTGTCGGCTTGTTGGGAACGACTCCGTCACAACGCCCTGTTAACATTTCATCGAAGCATTTTGTGTTTCTAAGTGCTATTTTTGAGTTTCATCTTAAAAAATTCATAACTTGACTTGTGTATGTCGGATTTTTGTCGTTTTGGTCTTGTTTTGTTTAGATAAATATTTCCTATTTTTCTAAACTGGTGTTGTGTCATTTTGTGGTGTTTTCATTGAGTTACAGTGTGTTTTGGAACAAATACTTTACACCTAGCACTCTGACGTTAAGCCTACTGCTCTGCCAAGTTACCAAGGGGGTAAGCAGGGGTTAGCTGAGGGTGATTCTCTATTACCCTGACTAGAGTGAGGGTCCTTGCTTGAACAGGGGGTAACCTGACTGTCAACCAAAGACCCCATTTCTAACAGTCAGCTAGCCATTTGTTGATGATTTTCTCCATAGCATGCTATTGAAGCAGCGCCCCGGTATTCAGTGCCATAAAGTATGATACCTTCCACCTTTGTTTTAATTTATGGTTGCAATGCTTGTGGATGATATCTCTTTGATTTCTCGATGTTTTGCAAACGGATGAGTTTTCCTTGAGAGTCCCCCAGCTTTTCAGGTTACTTTCTGACTATGGGCCCATTTTAGCCTGTCTGAAAGGATTGACTCCCCAGGTATCAAATGCACTTGTCTGAGCAATAGGAAAGGCTTCATGGAGAAGACAGGTTTGGCATAAAAATACATTAACAAGAGGTGAGCTTGCAAGGTATATATTCATGGCATATTTGGTACACCAATAACTATCTACAGAAAGTACACTACTAACTTGCTGTCAGAAACATAGGAAACAAAACACAAAAGACAATGGGTGAGAGGTACTACTCCTCTTCTGTCCTCCCTCACAAGTAACCTAACACAAAAAAGGGGAGAGGAGGTGATCTTAGTAGGATTTCACCCTCTGTGGGAAACTTCAAAAGGTTTTAAAATTGTCCTCCCCCACTAATAGTGGCATACTTCATAATTGGGCGTACTACAACACCCCTGCATAGACCAGCTCTAAAGGTGAAGCAAAGGATTTATTTTGGGTGGTTTGGGGAGACTAACAGACATTCAAAAGGATTCGCCATGCAGACTATACAATTACAACTACCTTCAGGGTGTCTCTGACTCCTATTATATTCTGGGCCCTCTCAACAGAATTACAACATACCTCGTATGATGAATTGGGGAGATTAGTGCCCTCTGACCTATCTGCTGAGAGTAGAAAGAAATGAGGAGGAATGTCATGGGGGCACGGAGGACTCACTTTTTGCATCCTTGGTCACAATTGCAGAATTTACGTGCTCTCCATTTGCTGTGGAACCTATTTTTGATTCTGCATGCTTCTAAATTCATTTTTACCAAGTTGTTTTTCAGTTGTTGTTTGTGCTGCATTTTATGACCATAAATAGTACTATCTTTGATAGTGCACTACTTGCTCCAGGGAAGGATGACCAACTATTTAATAAAGACCACTGTGGGCACTTCGGTGGCTCAGCAAAGTCAAGAACATCTGCTGCTATTATGGGGGGAGATGGTATCTCACACACCCGGTTTCACATAGGAGCTCCTGTGCTCCGCTTGCTCCAAGCAGGATTCTTAGAGGAAAGGGGCTGGTCACGCACGGGGACCTCTGTTGAGGGTCACCTCTCCTGGGCTGCCACCAACATCGGTCAACTGCCAATTTCGGCCTCCCCTTGGCACAAAAAAGCCCCCGCGATCCCCAGGGATTCCACTGTGGAGTGGGGGAGGAAGGGAGGGCTCACCCACCTTCTTCTTTGGCAGAGAGGTCTCTCCTGATCTCCCCGTGCAGAGTCTTACACTCCTGTGGCAGCCACCCGCATCCTCAGGGCGGCTGCACTTGCAGGCGACTTCCAGGCATGCTGCATTCCTCCTTAGGAGAGTGTCTGGGACCGCTCCTTCTTAAACGGCTAAGCACGGGGGAAGCCTTCCCTGGCGACTGCAGGGCCGGCTGGATCACCTTTCTCTGCGGCCTGGCCGCACTAAACGCAAGCTCCAGAAATGGATGCCTGCTTGTGCCCTGGGGGAGCTCCTTGATGGGCTCCGGCGCCCCGGGAGTACCAACCAGGAGCACGCTGACTCCTGTCTTAACTTCCTCGTGCCCCTGGGACACACAGCACAGCGCTCTTCTGATACGCTTCGATATTGCAAACTGTCCGGGCTGCAGCTGTGATTTCTCCCTCTGGAGAATGAGGAGAAAGTGCTCTCCACGCGCTTTAGTGAATAAAAAAGGTGCTCTCAAGGCACTAGGTGAATTAAAAGAAAGTGCTCATCAGGCTCTTAGCTCCAATACAGGGGCTGCTACAAGCAAGGTAAAGTGCTCCTTTGCACTGAAAAGCAGGTAGATGTAGGGGGCAGGGGCCACAGCACCCAGCACCTGGAGGACACAAGTGGAGCACAGGGCGGTATGCCCAGTAACAGGCCAGCACAAGGGAGATGCAGTCAGGGAGTTCCTCCTAATGACCCAGCAGGTCACAGGTCAGCACAGCAGAGCAGTCCAAGTCATTTCCTGGTGAGCCCCTCCAGCAGCATTCTGTGTCCATTTCTTCAAGATGTTTCTTGTGTGTGTTTATGGGGGAAATCCCCTGTACATATACTCAGTTCTGCAAAGCACTTTCAAAAGAGGGGGAGAGGAGGTTCCATTCAGTTCCAGCACAGGTTGCAGACATCAGATGGGGGTAAACAAGCCCTTTGTGTGAGGCCAGGGCACAGCCTTTACAAAGCAGGTGTGCCCCGCCACCCCTCCTCTCAGCCCAGGAAGACCACTCAATATGCAGATGCAACTCTGTGACACCTCCACCCTCCCTGTCTGAAAAGTATTTACAAAACCCAGCTATCACTCTACCCCAGATGTGGATTTGAGTCAAGCTTCAAAACACCGGTCATAAGCACAGAGAAATGCTCACTTTCTACAAGTGGCATTTCTATAATGGTAATAAAAAAATCTACCTACTCCAGTAAGCAGCATTTCTCACTATCATTACAACCATACCAAACATGCCTATGCTACCCCTCATAAATCAGACAATTCACCCTAGTCATAAGGCTGGGCATTTCTAATGCAATCCTATGAGCAAGGCAGCACTCACAGCAGTGAGAAACCAAATAGGCTGTTTGTCACTACCAGGACAGGCCACAAAACCAGGCACATGTCCTGCCTTCTACATTCATAGCACCCTGCCCACATGGCTAGCTAGGGCCTATCTTAGGGGTGATTTATATGTAGTAAAAGGGGAGTTCTTGGCCTGGCAGGTAAATTTAGTTGCCAGGTCCCTGTGGCAGTAAACTGCACATGCAGGCCCTGAGCTAGCAGGCTTGAGACAGGTTTGAAAGGCTACTTCTGTGGGTGGCACAAGCAGTGCTGCAGGCCCACTATTAGCATTTAATTTACAGGCCCTGGTTATAGGGATACTACTGTACAAAGGACTTACAGGTAAATTAAATGTTCCAATTAGGTGTAAGTCAATCATACCAACTTTAGTAGGGAGAGCACCTGCACTTCAGCACTGATCAGCAGTGATAAAGTGGTCAGAGTCCTAGAGCCAAAAGCAGGAAGTCAGAAAAAATAGGAGGAAGAGGCAAAAGGTTTGGGGATGACCCTGCAAAAAGGGCCATGTCCAACATAACCCCTCACCAGCCTAAAGCCAGGGGAGATGGTTAGAACTGACAGCCTTAGGGTGGTCCTCCCCCACCTTTTTGCCTGCTTCCCCCCACTTTTCTGACACTGTACTTGCTGGTTTTAGGACTCTGGGCACTTTACCACTCCTAACCAGTGATAAAGTGCATATGCTCTCTCCCTTAAACATGGTAACATTGGTTCATCCCCAATTGGCATATTTGATTTATCTATAAGTCCCTAGTAAAGTGCACTACATGTGCCCAGGGCCTGTATATTAAATGCTATTAGTGGGCCTGCAGCACTGATTGTGCCACCCACCCAAGTAGTCCCTTAACCATGTCTCCGGCCTGTCATAGCAAGGCCTGTGTGTGCAGTTTCACTGCCACTTCGACTTGCCATTTAAACATACTTGCCAAGCCTTAAACACCTCTTTTTCTACATATAAGTCACCCTTAACGTGGGTCATATGTAACCCATGAGGCAGGGTACAATGTAGGTAAAAGATAGGACATGTACCTATGTGCTTTATATGTACTGGTACTGAAAAGCTCTTAAATGCATTTTCCACTACTGTGAGGCCTATTCCTTTCATAGACTAGAATTAGGTCTACCCTCATATACTTTTTGAGAGGTAGATTCTGATCTGAAAGGGATAACCAGGTCATATTTAATATGGCCAGAACGGTAATAGAAAATCCTGCTTATTGGTGAGGTTGGATTTTATATAACTATTTTAGAAATGCCACTTTTGGAAAGTGAGCATTTCTCTGCACTTAAAAGCCATCTGTGCCTTACAGCCTGTCTCCAATCAACATCTGGGCTGAGCTGGTTGACAGCTGCCTTGTGCATTTCACCCAGACAACCACAAACACAAGACACTCAGTCACACCTGCACTCATCTGCATACTGAATGGGTCTTCCTAGGCTTGACGGGTGGAGGGCCTGCCTACCTTCACACAGTGGACTGCCAAACCCCCTACTGGGTCCCTGGCAGACAGGACTGAGCTGAAAGGGGAACCTGTGCACTTAAAAAACAATCCTGTCAAGAGGAACTGCCTGGCTGCCCAAAGGACTCATCTGGACTGCTTTGCTGAGAAGGACTGCTGCCCGGCTGTGGTCCTGCCGCCCTACTGGCCTCTGACTTTGCTGAGGAGGACACTGCCTTCCTCAAAAGTGCTCTCCAAGGGCTTGGATTGAACTGGCCTCCTGTTTTCTGAACTCTCAGGGCCAAAAATACTTCAACTCTTCAGGAAACTCCTTGTGCACCGCAAATCGACAAAAAGCCTACCGGAATCAACGTGAAGCCTGCATTGCGACTGAGAAATTGCCGCACAGCCGAACAGAACTACGCAGCCCAACTTCGCTGTTGGAAATTCGAAGCAGCATCTGCCTTGCGATTAAAAATTAGACACATCGCCTACAGGATCGACGCAACACCCGTGCCTTCTTCCAGCGCATCAAGGATTTTCCCAGCAGTGTCCCTAGGCGTCCAAATATTCCCTCATCGCAGTGAGGAACCAACACTGTGCGCCAAGAAATGATGCAAGCCCCTTGAAGCAAGGAAAGAAATAACGCATCGTCTGTGTCACGCCGGAAACTCCAACGTGCACCTTATTTTTCAATGCATCTCCTCCTCTGCGGTCTCTGCTCGTCGCTATTTTTGACGCATACCAGGTACTGTGTGTAACAAAGAGAAAACTGTTTATTTTCAAGGATTAAGACTCTTTTACAGTTTGCCAAAGTGATATTTCAACTTGTGCTTATTGGATCTTTGTCGTTTTGACCTTATTTTATTCAGATAAATAATATCTATTTTTCTAAACCTCTGTAGTGTATTTTTGTAGTGTTTTCGCTGTGTCGCTGTATGATTTATTGCACAAATACTTTACACATTGCCTTCTAAATTAAGCCTGACTGCTCAGTGCCAAGCTACCAGAGGATGGGCACAGGATAATTTGGATTGTGTGTGACTTACCCTGACTAGGGTGTGTACCTCTGCCAGCTAGAGACCCTATTTCTAACAGAGACCAATCAATACCCCGATGCACTTCCCTGGTTGAGGCAATAGAACATGGACTCTGGCCCACAACTGCAGGGGCACGCTTCAGTTCTACGCCAATCTGATCCCTGTTGGGTCCCTCTGTCAATGCTTCCCTAGGAGCCTAGGCTAAGCCATGGGGGCTCCCTAGCTGCCAGTGGCCAGAGTCAGGCCCCAGGCCATCCAGGGGCCTCTTGTGTCTTAAACCTCACTTAGTGGGGGGCAGTAGCCCCATGCTCATAGCGACCTCTCTCCACTCTACTTCCCATCAGTTCTGGGAGTCTACCCTGCCACTGATCCACCAACCTAGGGTCCGCATCCATAGGCTGCACCGGGGCTAGAGGTGAGGCTCTCCTACCCCTCCTTCTAGGGTCCCACCACCTTCTCCAGGGAGTGGTCCCACCAGAATCCAGAACTGTCAGGGCGCTGGGAACACACTCCCCCTGGGCATATGTCACAAATCTTTCAAAGAAATTCAGAGATCTCCCGAGGTCCCCGCTCTCTGGCATCTTCTCTCTCTACAGAACCCCTTTAATTCCTCCTGCGTCTAAAACAGCAGGTCCTCTAGGTTAAAGGTTGGCCCCATTTTGTTAAGGTACAGTAAACAAAATTTTGACAACCGAAATACCCAAGCGTAAGAACTAAAAACAGGAAAAATGATAAATGAGACAGAGTCAGGAGAAACAAAACATGTGATGGTCTAAAATACGATTTGTGGTGCAGCAATGAGTCACAATGGTATTGTGCAGGCGTAAGTCATGTCCTCACCGTTGACAGCCAATGTTAGGAATGGGGTTGGCTAGGGTATGTACCCAGGCAGAACCAACCCACTCTAGTCAGAGCGAGGGAGTTACACACCCAAGATAACTCCTGCACACCCCCTTTGTAGCTTGGCATGAGCAGTCAGGCCTATTTCAGAGGCAATGTGTAAAGCGATTGCACAACACACATGGCACACTATCCCCACTACGAAGGAAGCACGATACCAAGTTATTTCAAAATAAACTGTATTGTAAACAACATCATTAGACCAAACACAACATGTCGGTAATGACCTGCTACCCAAGCAGTTGTCAGAACATTACACAGTACTATTACTCTGAGAGAAAGCCAGCAGTAGACACATAGAACATATAGGTTACTGGTTATCCTGCAACATAAGCAGTAGCCAGGTAAACATTACTAAAAATGCACATACTAACATAAAGGCATATGGTCACAGTAAAACATGTCACTAAACATGCACTTGTTCTAGTAAACATACCATAAATGCTCATAACAGAAACATCAGAGAATACATGGCAGTCATAATAACATACATCATAGATGCCCAGACATCATTAGGGATGCACAGATTTATGAAACGAGTTGTCTATATGCAGGGTAGAACACACCTGTGCTGCTATTATGGGGGAGATGGTATCTCACACGCCTGGTTTCACATAGGAGCTCCTGCGCTCCACTCGTGCCAAGTAGGATACTTAGAGGAAAGGGGCTGGACAGGCACAGGGGCCTCCATTGAGGGTCACACCCCCCCGGCCTTCCAGCAACATCAGTCGACTGCCCACCTCAGCCTCCCCTTTGCACAACAATGCCCCCTCCCCCCCACAATCCCCAGGGATTCCACTGTTAGAGTGGGGGAAGAAGGGGGCTCACCCACCTTCTTCGGCGGGGAGGTCACTCCTGATTTTCCCGTGCTGAGTCCTATACTCCTGTGGCAGCTGCCCTCTTCCTCGGGGTGACTGCACTTGCAGGTGGCTTCCAGGCACACTGCAATCCTCCTTAGGAGCGTGCCCAGGGCCGCTCCTTCTTAAACCACGAGGCGGCCGGTCACTCTCAATCTAGGCTCCAGAAATGGATGCCTGCTTGTGCCCCGGGGGCGCTCCTTGACGGGCTCTTGTGCCCGGGGGTGCCAACCAGGAGCACACTTACTCCTGACTTCACTTTCTCGTGCCCCGGGGGCGCACAGCACCACACGCTTCCGACACGCTTTGAAAATACAAGCTGCCAGGGCCGCAGCAGTGATTTCTCCCTCGGGAGAATGTGGAGAAAGTACTCTCCAGGCATTTTAGTGAATAAAAAAGTCGCTCTTGAGGCGCTAGGTGAATTAAAGGAAAGCGCTCATCAGGCACTTAGCTCCCACACAGGGGCTGCTACAAGCAAGGCAAAGCGCTCCTTTGTGCTGAAAAGCAAGTAGATGTAAGGGGGAAGGGTCCACAGCACCCAGTCCCTAGAGGACACAAGTGGAGCACAGGGTGGTAGGGCCCAGCAGCAGGCCAGCACAAGGGAGATGCAGTCAAGCAGTTCCTCCTAATGACCAAGCAGGTCACAGGTCAGCACAGCAGCAGCAGTCCAAGGCAGTTCCTGGTGAGTCCGTCCAGCTGCGATCTGTGTCCATTTCTCTAAGATGTTTCTTGTGTGTCTTTATGCAGAAAATCCACTATACTTATACTTAGTTTTTCAAAGCACTTTCAAAAGAGGAGGAGAGGAGGTTCCAGCCAGTTACAACTGGTTCTAGGAGTGTCCCCTCTCTCCTCCAGCACAGGCTCCAGACATCAGTTGGGGTTAAACAAGCCCTTTGTGTGAGCCAGGGCCCAGCCTTTACAAATGCAGGTGTGCCCCGCCTCCCCTTCTCTCAGCCCAGGAAGACTACTCAATATGCAGATGCACCTCTGTGACACCTCCACCCTCCCTGTGTACAGGCTGCCTGAAAAGAATGCACAAAGCCCAGCTGTCACTCTGCCCAGACATGGAATGGAGTCAAGCTGACAAACGCCAGAGTCATAAGCACAGAGAAATGCTCACATTCTAGAAGTGGCATTTCTATAATGGTAACAAAAAATCTACCTAAACCAGTAAGCAGCGTTTCTCACTACCATTACAATCATACCAAACATGCATACGCTACCTCTCATAAATCAGACAATAACCCCTAGTCAGAAGGCAGGGCATTTTCAATGAAATCCTATGAGCAAGGCGGTACTCACAGGAGTGACAAAGCAAATAGGCTGTTTGTTACTACCAGGACATGCCAACCAACCAGTCAAATGTCCTGCATTCCTTATACAAAGCAACCTGCCCATACGGCTAGCTAGGGCCTACCCTAGGGGTGACTTACATGTAGTGAAAGGGGAGTTCTGGGCCTAGCAAGTCAATTTAGATGCCAGGTCCTTGTGCCAGTAAACTGGGAACGCAGGCCCTGTGCTAGGAGGCCAGAGACAGGTTTGAAAGGCTACTTCTGTAGGTGGCGCAAGCAGCGCTGCAGGCCCACTAGTAGAATTTAATTTACAGGCCCTGGGTATAAGGATACCACTGTACAAGGGACTTACAGGTAAATTAAATGTGCCAATTAGGTTTAAGTCAATCATACAAACATTAGTAGGGAGAGCACCTGCACTTTAGCACTGATCAGCAGCAATAAAGTGATCAGAGTCCTAGAGCCACAGCAAGAGGTCAGAAAAAATAGGAGGAAGGAGGCAAAAAGTTTACGGATTTCCCCCTCAAAGAGGACCAGGTCCACCAATAACACTATGGTGCTGTTAGTGACGTGCATCAGCAAGTTGACAGTGATGAGGATGAAGGTAATCACCTCAGATATGAACTAAATGAAAATATCTTTGCCTGATGGTACGTGGTTGTAAAAAAACATTTTTTCTTTGTATTCCCTATGCACATATCCTTTTTTTAGAATGTATGGTACTAACTAAATTTCAGCTTTTGTTGTTTTTCATTATATTCAAAGTGTGTTTGTTTTTTTAAATGTGTTTGAAAGTACAATAGCATTTTATAAATATTTTACAAATAATGATAAACGTGCTATGTAAGAGTTTATGTTTTACAGCTGTTGATGTTTAATTATCAGAAATTGGTTCAAATGTACAAATTATCAATATGTTAGTCACAAAGATTACCATTTTTGCATAATCTTTCCTAGGTAACCTCAACCTGTAATTTGCTGAGGCACCAGCAAGTAATATAGGGTTACTTAGGAGTGTTGCACAGGTAAGGGCTATCAAGAGATGTGCAGGCAAGTTGCCTCACCATTGGTGAAATGTTCCTGAAAGAAATAGCAGTACACTTCTCTGCAATGGAGTGATGCCAATTTACATGAGTTGCAACTAAGAATCATGAGATATGTTGAGAGAGAGAGAGAGAGGGTTTTTTTTTTTCGGACTTCATGATGTCCAACTGTAGCATATCTCTTAACATCTGATGTAGTTTCTGATTGTACGTTGAGCATGATGTCTGTGTAAACCATGAGGACAGTCCAATGTCTGGCTGAAGACTAACATTTGTATTGCTAACTTATTTGGACGAACAGCAGCTAACGAAATAATACACTGACATTATGCGTTCGTAAGAAGTGGAATAATTATACACTTCGCATTGTAAAACATTTACTTTGTTGTTATGCCTCATACTATTTTTTTATTTGAGTACATTCTCAAAGGTTATGTGTTCTCTGTGTGGTTTCTATGTAGACGAAAATGTTTTTAAATATTGTTGGCATATTCTTCTTCAATTATATGCTTTTGGATGTGTAACACTTTTATATTGAAATGTAAATATAACAAATCACTATAGATGGTGTTGTATATACGGAGATAACAGTAATTAAACATGATTGACGAAATGTGCATTGTATGTATGATATGACTGACAAATATGTAAAACGTCATAGTGAAGTATATAGGTTTTTCTCGAGCATCCAATGGGGGTTTGGGAACGTAGAAACTGGTGGCGGCTTCATGTGCAAATGTCATCTAGGAACTGTCATGTATACATGTTTCTGTGACCGACCTGGCAGCAAATGGTACTGCTGCAGACAATGCTCTGAAGACATCCGGCACCATCCCAAAATGTAAAGTGGGGACACTCAGGCGACGTTCTAGATCATCATTTCTGGGCCTTAATGAAATCATACTGGTCCCTTAAAAGCTCAATAGTCTGCCCATTCTGGCCCTGCTGATCCATATGCCACATATGCTATGCCAAAGAGAGTATGTGGTAGTTTATGAATACATAATAAATGTATTGATTCATAAGAGACATCAGGTAGCTTATTTGTCTGAACAGATTGTCATTAGCGTATAGCTTTGCATTGGGTATTGGGGTGGCAGTGTGCGTAGAGGATAAAATAGTAACCGTGACAGAGCTGGTGTGTACTTACCAGTCTCTACTCTGCCTGCAATTGCCACCATGTCTCAAGTGTGGAGTGTGGAAACATTGTTTCCTCCCAGGGCAGGGGTTTCACGGGCCTGGGATACCCACCACTAGTGCCCTGGCAGAAACAGAAAGGACTCTCCTTCGCAGATGTCCCCTGTGAGAGTCTAGTGCTGGAGACAGTGTTCACTTTATCCACAATTCTGATTCACAATTCCTTTCTCTGGCTCATGGTTGTAGTCTGGACCAGTGCTCCAAACAATAGGGACTCTACCCTAATTATCTCATCCAGCACCCAGTTTATTGTCAGAGTGCCTGGGTTGTCTTCTTTCAGACATTCATAAATAGCTGAGATGAAGGTCTGCTGCTGGTTTGTGTTCAGTGGTAAATGGTTTGTGTAGTTAGAGGAGTAGCTTTTTAGTGGATGCTGCAGGTGTTGTTTGTGAGTAGATTTTGATCAGGTGTGTGTTGAAAGATGTGTCCACCATTGCTTTCCTCCTGTATTATTGATTTATTTTATATGTATAGTTTTATAGAGCATGAACTGCACTCTGACAGGTGTTAAAGTGCTTTACAATTGCTATGTACATTTGAAAAATACATGAATGTATGTGTTGATTGACCATGCAAAATAAAAAAACAGGAAGCATCTTGCATAAAGATGGGAAGGCAATACATGCCAGATCATGTTATCAGTTTGGGTTCATAGTTTCCCTTGTCTCAATTCTTCTTATAAACTAACACTGGAACATTTGATTCTTTAGAACCTTCTTGAAGGCATCAAAAGAAAGGTGTGTGTGAATGGGGAGGAATAGAGTTCCATGATTTCAGAGCAGTATCTGGAAAAGAAAAAGTGCAACAGTGTTTTATTTCATGAACCCGGAGGATATCATCAATCCTTTGACTGCGCCCACAACTACCCTGTACCTCTCTCCCCAAAGGAGTGAGATTTTATGACAGGTTGTCTCTGGGAGCCTCGAAGCTGGTGTGGTCTCTTTAAAATGTTTCCTGCACATTTCCACAACTCCTGACAAAGACTTATCCATGCCGCATTCTTGCATGGTAATGGTAGACATTTACACTTCACCAGTGATACCACTGCAGATCACACAGGAACTGCTGACAGCCCTGAAAGGGCAGGGAACCTCCGTATAGAAAGGAACCCATTTGCTTCAATTGACAAGCCTCCACAAGTATGAGTAGACATACCCATCTAGACCCTGACATTCCTCACCCACCTTTACCAATTAAATCTGAACTTTATATTACCCAGGTCCCTGCTACACCTCAACCATAACAACATCAGTGCCAGACAACTTAACCCATCCTTTGTAACCTAAAATCTATGTCAATTAAACTTAAACTCAATACAACCCAGAGACTTAAATCTCCCTCACTTCAACAAAAATCAAATGCCAACCAACTCAAAAGCAGAAATACAATCAGATGAAGTTCCACACAGGATCCACACATCGAATTTGGCAGTGAACCAACAACCCCATGCTCACTTCAAAATAGCTATATCTAGCAAGCCACATCAAAAGTAAAATTACATTCCGTGCTCACCCTTTGTCTAATGACACACAATTTAAATACTTTGGCCAAATCGGACCAGCCAAATAGACCCGCTAAATCAACAATCCACGTACTCATTAATGACATCACAATCTTCAAATTGCTCCTACTTAAACTCAAACAAATGAACAAAAATCAGATCAACTGCTGTTAGACTAACCTTGATATGTGGAATATACTACATCTATAGACAAAACATCAATCTAAAACTTTACAAAACCAAACTCTTGTAAAGGAGAGACCACATCTCTCTCTCTATCTCTCTCTTTCTAAGTCTACACATTTCTATTCTAAAATGTTTTGCAAATATGCATATTTGCCATAACAACCCAATTCCTACAAAGACCTCACCCGTAACAGTGTAAATTCCTTCTATCACTCGGTACAGAAAAGGAAGTGACAAGTGAAAAACCAAAGAAAGCCATGCAAATTAACACTCCACCCACAGAGACAACAATAGAGAAATCAATGGAATGCAAGCATAAATGCAGATATGCAGCAACACGCAAAACTGAAATGACACCCTCTCTAGTCTTGGCTTCTATATCTTATTTTCTACTAAGATGAGGATTAACTCATGAGCTCTAGATGTAAGTACTATCATGATAAATGTAGGGAAAGGGTAGGTGCTGATGTATAAAGACTGCATGAAATACAAGATCTTATGCAAACTCTCCTTCCAGCATTTGCAATGTCTTAAGGCAGAAATCAGACCTATCAACACATCTCTAGTGCTGTGCTCTGCAGTGTCATCTGCTAAAGTCCTGGGGGAAAGAAATATTTTCCTACCTGAACCCGCTGAATACATAAGATCCAAAAATGTCTAATTACAAACACAAAAGTCTGGGAGACCTCATTATCCACAAAGAAGTCACTACCAACTCTTCAGCTAAACCTATTGCCTATTTTCTTAACAAAAAACATTCTGTCTCAATACTTCAAGTCCTCTCCACTTAAAAATGCTCCGCTCTAGACCTAATCATCACTGAAGAAGGGAGCTTACCATAAAACCTGTCTTAGCCAAATGAACAGATCATCTACAGATCCATTTTTTAATCCATTTCTCTGCACTATCACAAAATGAAAATTAGGAATCTTAAATTCATTGACTGAAAAGCCCAGACAAGAGCATAACTAATAAATTATTTTCTCATGAATATAGTAAGATATAAATTGACTAATAAACTCCAATAACTTTGCAACAATAGGAGTGGAGCATATGGCACATACGGCCTGTTTTAGAACTCGGCGGACGGGTTACTCTGTCACAACGGTGATGGATATTCCATCTGCCAAAATCTAAATCCCATTCTATCCTTTGGGATTTAGATTTTGGTGACTGGATATCAGTCACCGTTGTGACAGAGTAACCCGTCCGCCGAGTTCTAAAACAGGCCCTAATTCTTCTCAAATGAGAGTAACTAAGCAAAATCATCAGTCTGGTTCTCTAGAGACCTTAATGAGGCAAGGAAAGTCATGTGAAACCTGGAAAGAATTTGGGGACAAGGAATGTCTACACCTAATTTAACCATTCCTAAATACTCCAAGAAACTTTTTCTTAAAATATACTGAAGGCCAAAGCCTCCTTTTCCAAACAAGGACTGGATGAAGACATTAATATGCAAAAATATATTAAACATGGTGAAAAAATCCTCTGTACCCGGATATCCCTAATACCTCATAACCAAGATTCCCCCTGTTTGCCAACATCTTCCTTGGCAACACACAAAGAAAACAACATCCTAAAAAATCTTTATAGAGGGGAAATATGTATCCAAATTAGAATCATTTGTACCCATCTGAAACATCTAATGAAGCCTTTAAAACATTTTTAACCATTATCAATTAATGATATCCTCATCACACAATGCACAGTGTTCTGATGCCTTTTGCCTAGCTTTATGCCGTAGAAATACCATATGCAAACAGATACATAGAGCTTCCCTAACTAAAATCTTGGCAACCCTCTCTGCACCATAGCGAACCAAACTCATTAACAGCGCATGACAACTTAAAAAACTCACAAAGAACAAGACAAACCATCTGCAGACACTGAAGAACACAACAATTTCAGACCTCTAACTAGGTGACATTTTCTGGGCAAAACACTGAAAGAGATAGTCAATAAACAGCTTAAAGACCACATCAAGAATAGCAACTTGTTTGATAATAACGATCTGTTTTCAGAGAAGACTGCAACACTCAAACAGACACTCTACAAGTCATTGATGATGCACTAATGATTTGAGAGACAGAAGAGTACTTCTCCATAGATCTTCTCCACCTCAAAGAATTGTTTTGTACAGTCAACAATCAGACCCTCCTGAAAAGTCTTCAAAAAAGGATGGGAACAGATGGGCGGACAGTCCTTCTATAGTTATGATCATATGGAAGCCACATCTTCTGTGACACCTCATCAAAACCACATGCTGAAGCTCTAGAAAGTAAACTGATCTAACTCTGTCTGATTCTATTAAAGTTATAAGCTGGGCTACTCTCTGTGAAACATTCATGGAACTAGACCCAAAAATCCATTAAGTATTTTGACAATACAGAACTATAGATCAAAATTAGTTCTACACAAGATGCTTCTAATCTGATGAAAGGTGTTGAAAGAACACATACTTGGCAATCCAAAAACTTCCTAAAGCTCCATTATATCAAGCCTGCATTTTTTCAGATATCCCCTAACAAACAACACAACTCTGGACCACGATTGGATTGTGGACTCTAACCCAATGGAAATCAGTATAATTATCATAAGAACAGCCCAGTTGCTGGGTGTCTCACTTTGGAAATGACCCTTTCAGTTAGGGTGGGTTAACAATATTGCTAAAAAGGCTCAATGACAACGGCCCTCCACGTGCAACCTTAAAAATCTGATCTAGGCACATGACATTATAACAACAGTCCACACTTTTGTTATCCTCAGACTGGACTAAGAGATTTCTTTACTACTTGCCCGTCGCAACTCAAAACTCTTGTTGCTAAAACTAAACTCTGCAAAAACTCTAATCAAAGATATAAGGAAAACAGCATAAATTCATAGGTTTTCAGATCTCTGAACCGACTTCCTGTGGAGAAATGCTGCACACTGAGGAGCGCATGCAGAAGATAGAGAGTCCTACGCCGTAACCTCCCAAGGTCCATTGCACAAATACTGACTATCCCAGGGACAACCAGAAACTACTGAAACAAAGAAGCACTTGTGTTTCAAATTCCATCATTGATAAAACAAAAAACTCTAGGGGCAGCACCTAAGATCTGGAATAACATCCCGTGTAAACCCCTACAGGTTGCTTACTAATTACCTAAGGAATGAATGAAATAACTGATGCTCACCAGATACACTTGCAATGTAAAATGAAAAATGTTCTCTTTTAAACGGTGTTAACACATAGGCTGGCCCTGAAACTCACTAACACTTCATTTTATTCTTCTGGATATAACACAAAGATCCCTCTCCGCTCAATTAGCATGTCCACCATGGCAGCACCATTTCTATGCACTGCTCCGTATCTTAGATATATATAGGACTATACCACGTATATGCACATTGTACTGATATGTTGTATTTAAGGCACGCCGATTTGACACTTTGCATCTCAAAAATCCATCTGAAATGTCTGGTGCAAGTTGAACATAAAAATATGCAATGTAAAATCACGTTATTCTACCCTCGAAAGTTTCGTTTTCTCTTTTACAGCGCTCTGAAGCCAACTTGATGCTATCGGCACTAATAGAAAACTATAAATAAATCAGGAACGAGTATGTATGCAGCCGGGCAGGGGAGGCGTGCTATCTGTTCCATCGTAATTCATCTGTGACCTCACTCTCCTCTCTTGATTCGTTCATTTCACAGAAATCTCTCACTTTCTTCGAAAACATTAAAGCGCAGTGGCTTTAAAAAGAACGGAAGCTTCTTGGCGCCGACACAGGGCTCTACCTCTTCAGTAAATGGAAGATAATGACCAGAAATAATTTAAAGCTTTGGAAAAAAAAAAGAGAAATGGCTGGGCCTGCCTCCTCAACTACTTTCATTAAATTATACAGAAAGCACTTACTGGCCTGTTATGTTCCCCTCTTACCTATGACAGCTTCTCTGAGTTCAAAAACTGCGCAGTGCCACTCTACGTTTCTCCCGCCAGATGGACGCGGACACCTGGAGATCACCCCACAGGTGACTCTGACCAACAGGTCCGGCGATGGGCTCCGGCTGACAACTAACGGGGCCCCCTCACCAGAACGCCACCTCCCAAAACACTTGGGCGTTTTGAGTCCAGCGCTGAAAGGCCCGGTGTAGGGACAACCTCCACCACCCACTCCTGGGCCTCACAGCCACGCACCAAAAATCTTCGGAGATCTAATCACTGCATATGACAGAGTGCCTCCCCAATTGGGGGCGCGTGGCGCTTAGGACCCAGGGCCGCCGTGGCATGAGCCCTGTGCACTGGTTCTACGTTTACTGGCCTTGCACTTCCGCCCTCTTGCCCCGGCGAGAGGGCGGAAGAGCCAGAATTGGGGGGGGGGGGGTGCACGTCACTTCCAGCCGCCACCTGCGCCAACGCACCTATTGGGGGTATTTAAGTGTACCCGAGATCAGGCCTCAGCCTTTTTGTGGATGTGGCGTGGGTGGCACGTCCCAGTGACCGTTGTTACACACCCTCCCATCCCTTTGCATAAGATTGAGGATAATGTGTGAGATAGAATACTAGGCGTGAGATGAGATAATAAATTTACCCTAAGCAACAGAGGGGTACCCAAGGTAGGGTACCCTAGATAACACTGAAGGTAGGATCCTGCAGTCCTGAATCAACCGGCTAATGTACACACCAGCTTCGGGTGCCTAGATCGCTGGGGTGTGCACGGGGCTCCTGCTTCTGGCCACCCCATTGCACCCCCACGGCACCTTGGTGTTGGGGGAGCGGAACCCGGAGCACGAGGACAAGGGACAGTGAGGTGTTGGGAACCGCCCCTTCAAGGATACAGGTGAAGCACATTTCACCTATATGGTTCAATGGTGTTCATTACGAGGGAGGATCCCTGGTTGTGTCGTTATCATGATTTATGAGGTTTGTGACATGACTTAATTTTGACTCACATGATATGATTTTTATGATTTATGAGTTTAATTAATTGACATTCATAAATAAAATTCTTCCAATGCCAAAAACAATCAGACTTTTTCGGTTTACGTTTGGCGGGTGTTGGGGCAGGGGCCTACTGGGGGCATCCGGGTCCTAATAAGAGCGATTAGAGGGGTACTTGAAGTGCCATGGGTGTGAAGTGAGCCCTGCCCCTGCACAAATGAAAATCAGGGTGTCCTGCAGGGCTCTCAACAAAAAAAGAATAATGTCCCATCATCAATGGGAATTAATCACTTAGGATAGAGGAATGGAAGATGGTGCCATCAAAATTCAAAAAAGCATATTTCTTTAACAGAGGGTGTTTTACACTACTACATCAGATTATATCACTGTATTGAGACGTAATTAGTAAAAGTACAAGTTTTTTAACATGATCTGAGAAACATTCCTGCCTCCGCCCTGATAATAATGGTATTAGTAAACTAAGAGCAGGGCCACTGGAATTATATGTCAGGGAAGGGACAAACTAGGCAGCAGGGGTTGCTACCTTATGCAGCAAGAAAAGACAAATTATGTGGCAAAATAAATACATACATTTACAATTTACAATTATGATAATGCCACACATTTCTTAATAGTACTAACATGGTAAAATAGACACAATGAATGGCTAAAACTATCTGGGAAAGGTGTCATTTCATTAGTATTAGTCTGACACTCAAATACAACAATAAGCAACATAAAGAGTGCCAGTCAACCTTTGCAAAAGGCATTCCATTGTGAAACGTTTTGCTGCATTTGTAGTAACTTTTTGATCCGTTTGAGCTATGAATAGAATGTTTTTTTCTTAAAAATATGATAACTTATGCAGAAAATCCACAATTGTGTGGAAAATACAACAACCACAAACCATATAATTCCAGTGGCCCTGACTAAGAGGCATGTCATAGTTCAGGTATACCCTATATGTGGGCTAGTTTGTTATTAACCATATAGCAAAATTATAGTCTACTACATCAAACACAGGAGATGTTGCGCAGCACACACCCTGACTGTGTGTATTTGATGTGCTCTTCTGATGCGTGATAATGAAGAAAATGGAAGTTGGTGAAATAAATCATTTGCATAGGCTCATACAATTTGGTCAAGTAGGGAAACCAGTACTGAACCAATATTTTCAAGTCTATCACTGTGGAATTGAGCCACTACCTGGGTATCTCTTGGTGACATTAAAGATTTGTGCTTTGCCTTTAATTCTTGGAGGAAGAAGCTAAAGGCAGGGTGACGGGAAGCATCCACATTGTATTTTTGTCAGTTTTAGGTAGCACACACCTTGGCCACTGACATAAGAGCATCACAGACAAAGACTATGTTATTTTTTCCAGCATACAGATTTGCCTAGATTCACAGGATACTAAGCTGAGGCTGGGATTCTAGCCTGGCTCCCCAGGATGCATGGAAGGCAGCTGTAGCCACTAGGCCACGTAGCCTCCTGTGAAAGCTCTGCTCATTTTGGGCTTATAGTTCAAAGAGGACCTTGAACAGAGCAGAGCCAGGCCTCTGGCTTGAGTTTCCACCTACTATAGCATACAAAGGAGTAATGTTAAGGGGGAAGAATCCATGCAAACATGTAAAAACTGTTCAGAGAGCGGCAGTCAGTAGAAGGAGAGAAATGGATGTAAAGAAGGAAAACCACTGAAACAACATAAGAGGCTAGGGGTAGAAAACTGGTAAAGAGCAGTGTATTGAGGCAATTTGTGAATGCAAGAGGGGCAGAACCAGCCAGAGAGGCTGGGTAAAAAGGTGAGGTTGATGTAAAGGGGCCAGTACGAGTGAAAAACGTTAGGGCACAATAAGGTGAGATGCAGGGTGGGAAGATGAGAGGAAAGAAGTAGAGTATTGAGGAGAAAGATGATTGTAAGAGTGGCAGACAAAGAAGGTAAGATGCTTAGGGGGAGAAATGAGAAGTGAAGAGGCAATAATGCAGGGGTGAAGTGGATATAAAAGGGAGCTGAACCCATAAGAGTAGGTAATAGGTTGGGAAGAGATGAAGTGAAAAGTAAAGCATGGTGATGAGAGGTGGATGAAAGTGGGCTGAATTAGCAAAAAAAGTAATAGGCTGGAGAACAGGTGCAAATGCCACGATCCAGTGTGTGCTGCAAATCCATTGAGCCTTCCATCAAAGTTTGCAATTTCCTGTCTCTTTATTTTCCATAAAAAAGGGAAATAAAATGCCTTAGTTTTGAGATGCATGTGTCATCCTTCACAAAGGGTGATTTGAACCACCCTCAATGTGTCTGCTGAATGTCACCCTTCTATCTGTGTACTCTGTTACTCCTCTTGCCTTTCTATTAAATCTCACTCCCAGTGGTACCGGTTCCTGCACATGTCCTGTCCAAAGATCATGGCTCCTGCTCTGAACTCCCTTTGCAGTATCTTGCATGCCTCTACATAAGGTCCCACCATTGTATAAACTAAAGAAGCTTTTCTCTGCTCAAAAAAATCAGCAGGCTCACAAATTCTCTGCATCTTCTGACATTTGTTTGCTACCCTTTTCTTGAATGGCCCACAATATTTTTCTGTAAAAGTAAAAAAGCAGAAGCAGTGTCCTAACAAATCTTGATGGGGGCCCCCTCTGCAAAGTACATACAGGGCCCCGTGCAGACCTATTCAGGAGCCTTTAAGGCCTGGGTATTGTGCTGAGGGGGCCCCTTGGAGCTCGCCCGCCACACTCCCGCAGCTGCAGGGGCCTTTGTTACGCCAATAAGCAGAAGTGTGCTGTGAGACATTTTCTTTAGGTCATTAATAAATGGTTAATTGGTAACATCCCCTGAGGATACTAGGGGAGCGTTTTAAAATTGTTGAGAAAAAGCCAAATAAATACAATGCTGAATTAATGTGCAAAGTGAATAATGCATACAACGTGAATAAAGTAGTAGGCAATTGTACCTAAACGTGCTAGGCCTGAAATAGTTCAACACTGACATGTTATAGTTGAATAACTAAGGAAATTGTGGAAAAGACACAAGGCCTGAACTTGATCTTTTGAAAGACTTGTTTTTCATAATGAGTAATTGTTGTGCAAAAATGCTTTCTTTTAGTTTATACAGATGTTTCGACTTCTAAAAAAGACCACTGTTAGCTAATGAATAGATTTGTTATCTAGAAGGTTAGAAATGAAGTTCACACACAGGAATGTAGTCTTGTATGGGGGGATGAATCATGAGAACTCGAGTGAGGTAGTTACACAATAAGACATAGTTGCAGTCTTAGAAGTTGCTGTCTGCAGATTATTGCTTTCCTGTGAGAAAATGGGGAGTAAACGCCTTCCCATGGGCAAATTAAAATCTGATTGGTCGAACGAAGAAAGAAAAAAACACTTGAATTTGCAACTTTGATTTTGTCTGTCTCTAATAGTGCATGTTTCTAGAGTAGGTTACAATTCATTACTCCTCATTCACTTACCACCTATTTTCACATGCCTTACATTACTTGGAGAATCTACTGAGTTCCTTGAACCTCTCTTATTAGGAAGTTCCGTTCTGATTGATTTCTGACTTATTGATCTGGCTTTTGATAGTGAAGCTTTGTGCTTTATGATTTCTCTCAAAATCATAAATCTTTATGGGTTTCTGAACCTGACACCGTTATTTCCCTCTCATTCTTAGAGTAAGAATTCCTTCCATTATGAACACACTGAATGCATTTATTATGATTTAATGATTACTCGTTTTGATTATTGACAAAACTAATATATTTATCAATAAAGATGAATTAACAAAAGATCTGTTTCATAAAACCCTTTAACTCATACCAAACTCTCATTATTGACTGAACTAGATCCGACATTGTGATGTACAGCTCCTAATTATCTCAGCAAACATCAAAGATCCATCGACCTGAGAAACCGGGGATTAGCCCTGATAGACGGTAAACCGAAACCTTAACTGAAACAATCCCCGCTCCAGCAATTTCATTGTTTAAAATTGTTGTTTCAGAATTAACTATTCCATCTAATTTGGATAAGAGTTATTCTTTTTAGAAACTTGTCTCTCCAAAGGTGGCAATAGCGAGCAGTCAATGATTACTCTAGGAAGTGATAAAGGTATTGAGACCTAAACACAGTATGTCACAATAATCATACCAGATTAGCACCTTATTCAGCCAGCCTAGCTATGTCTTTTAAAAGGAAGTTTTAGAGCAGGTGGTTAAGGAATAAAACACTAAAATTGTGTTTGATTTCTAACAGTCCTCCAATACCCAACAAATATCTTGTGATATCTCAGTGTGTGCAAAGTGTCTTGCAAAGTGGTAATGCACAGTTGTTCACCCGGCAACACTTAAGTGCTGCAAGGCCCAAGGAAGGGGCTAGATTCAGGTAAGAAAGGTGAATAATCCACAGTTGACTGAAGGGCCGATGCGGCGCCACTTGGTGAGATTACTTTTTGTTTATTACTGTCTATAAACTGGGCTGCTTGGACTGGCTTGGCCGCTGGTGTACAACCCAAAAGGCCACTACAGCCTTAAGGTTAGGGTGCACAGAGTCTTGTCGGACTAGTCTGACTGTGCTCAGAAAGCCAGCTGGCTCACTGTCATGTGCAGAATATGTTCCAGTCTGCCTGCCAATATACTAGCCACCCGACCTGCATATGAAATTTGTGCTGTCGCTTCTTCTTATATTTTGGAAACTGTGCCTTCTGTAGTAGGCTGAAGCTCTTGCAGTTCACTCATGCAATCTAGCATGTATCTTTAGTGTTGATCCCACATGCCTGCCGAAAACCAAATGCTTTATCTTCAAATGACTCTCCAGCGCTCCCTTTTTGCTAGTGAAGTTGAAGTCCCGCTGTATAGTTCTGGGACAATCTGACTTCAAATTTTAATCATACTCTAATCTGGAAACAATTAGTGAACATCATAGTAATCATTTCAGTTTTGGAGAGGCCTAGCTTCTTCAGACAAGTTATAGACCTTTAAAATATGCATATTTACTTTATTAGGAGCATTATTTATATTTTTAGCAATTTTTGTGATAGCTACACTAGCTAAGTAGTTTCTTGCAAAGCAGCTTCAACAATACCAGAAAATTAATGTTCAATTCATGTCACTTCCTATGATGTCACATCTTAGGGGGGCCTTGCATGTTCGTATTCTGCCTGGGGCCCCACAAAACCTAGAACCAGCCCTGTTGACCAATAAGGATTGGAGAGAGTCAGTCTCAGGTCAAGAGAGCCTGAAAGGCCAGCAGGGCTTGGTTAGAGTCTGTTGCATGTCAGGCATGTCTGCCTCTGAAAAGCAGGTCGGGCAGGGACAGTCATACACGTCAGGCACATCTGACAAGCCATAAGTGTCTGTCCTACAATGTCTTGTACATCTGGGGCAGAGTCAATCATAACAGATCCACAGAGGTCGATTCACCACTGCACACATCCCATGTCCCCACCCAACGATCCTGTCCCCGGGGGCCACAAGGAGACTGATATCAACCAAGTGCATGAAGCACACTGGTTGGTTTTATCTAGGTTTAGGTTAATACATATACCATTCATGATACGTGTGTGCCATACTTGTTTTATCTGTGACAATATGTCTGCCCATAGAGCAATATGTTTAAAACACTAGGGTGAATGTTTTTTGTTGTCCTTTCTTGAGTGTTGTGACATGAGCATGATTCCTCACAAGAGCAATATATGTGCATTGTTTGAAGTGGATCACTGAGTGATATTATGCATGCTTCTACAATAGTGTACAGTCCAAAATGTGTGTCTTAATACTGATTTTCATTTGTTTATGTCGACCAATGACTTCAAAGCTTTCCCAATACTAGTGTGTATTTTTAAGCTTGGTGAGAATGCCTGTCATATGTACACATTTTCTCCTAATAAATTCATCAATAAATATACACAGGTCAAGAGTTACCAGTAGGGAGTCCAACATCCTAACAAAAGCTGCTGACCTCATTTGGCTTAGTAGAGTGGCTATACAAAATGTAGACAAGAATAGGATGTTGGGAAGACTGACTCCCTGTTACACCCACAAATGTATTTAATCTGTTCTGAGGAGCCTTAATAAAAGGTTATTGAATTATTCCTCTAAACCATCATTTCCTAAACTGTGTGTAATAACTCACTGGTGGGCTGCCAGTCAATTTGTGGTGGGTCATGAAAGAGCAATAAATAAAAGATGCCTTGATATTTTGTATTTATTTTGTTGCATTTGTTGTGATTCAAAGACAGAGGACAAATGTCAGGCTATGTCTTCTGACAAACTGCTGCCTATTCTTTTAATATGGAGATTGGTGTTTACTTTTCTTTTTCTGACTGTAAATTGAGAGGAGTTTTGAAGTGAACTATGTGACAGTCTTGCTGGGGTATATGGTGTGTGAAAGGAAAGGTGGCAGGATGTAATTGTTTTGTAAAAACAAAAAAATTAAGGCCCATATTTATACGTTATTTGCGCTGCATTGGTGCCGCTTTTTGACGCAAAAATGGCACAAACGAACAAAATACAATTGTATTTTGTAAGTTTGCGACGTTTTTGCGTCAAAAAGCGGCGCAAATGCAGCGCTAAAAAAGTATAAATATGGGCTTAAATACCTGTAAGCTGACTACACATATTCCAGAATAAGTAGTTCAGAAAGCAAAAATGCTGGACATTATTTTTGCAATTCTTAAGTGTGATGGAAACAAAGATTTTAATGGATCAAAACAAATCAAGACACCTTTTCATTCAATCAACTTTATTCAGTAAACATACCATAGAAGTTACAATAATGGCATACAATTTCAGATTCAGACCACTGTCAGCTTATAAATACAAGAAACATGTTCTGAGTGACACTTTTACTTGATGATGTGAAAATGATATTCAGTGAAACCTTATTTCCACAAATTATAATTTGTGTACTATATAGTTTTAACAGCAAACGTGTATGTCTGTGCAAAGTTAATGGCCGTTGCTGTCAGAGTCACCAGATCCTTGGTGTCTGTGCACGTTCCCAACACGTCCACCACTGAACAGCTCCAAGACTCTGATAGATAAATCACAGAGGCTAAGAGAGTTCAAGAGGGGAAGAGGAGATTAGAAAGGGACCAGCTGGGAAGGAGACCTGTAGTAAGAAAAAGGTTAAAACACACAATATGAAAATTACATCTCATGAAATCAATACTAGACTATGACTCTAAGCCTAGTCATTCTGAAAACACGAACAACCTAAGAATTAGGCTTTAAATGACTAAGTTTCAAGATGGCCGGATACCTGTAAGGGAATCAGGATGGATTAAATGAAACTTTCAAATTCAAGTACTTTCCTTTACATGAGAATCAGGAAAACATTCTGAATAAGTTCTAAACCAGTTATATGAATCCTTTTTTGAGAATGCATACTAGGACCATGCAATATTGCATCTAGAAACTCTGGTCTTCTGTGTTCTCTTGAAATGTTTCAACACGAATTGCGCACATTGCAGATTTTCATATATATTTAGTAAACACCATTAAAGGATTGTGCACCAGGAAAAACACAATATGGATTCAGGAAACAAATCACACAACTTGTCAACTCGAATATTACCTAATAAATGTCTTAGAATAATGGCATACAATGAACAACATGAATTAAGCTTGAAGAGAGACTCGTGCGTCTTGCCGATTCGAGTGCCACCATGTAAAACTTCAAGAAATAGTAGTACGCAATGAATATCAAGGTTAAATCACCATTAAACGAATTGCGCGTCTTGCCGATTCGTAAGCCACGATGTGAATGCCAAGAAATAACAGCACGCAATGAATAACAAGATTAAAGCACCATGAAATGAATTGCGCGTCTTTTGCCGATTCTTAAGCCACCATGTAAATGTCAAGAAATGGTAGCGCGCAATGAATAACAAAGTCAAATCATCATGAAACGAATCGCGCGTCTTTTGCCGATTCTTAAGCCACCATGTAAATGTCAAGAAATGGTAGCACGCAATGAATAACAAAACGAATCGCGCGTCTTGCAGATTCGCAAGCCACCATACAAATGTCAAGAAATGGTAGCGCGCAATGAATAACAAGATCAAATCAGCATGAAACGAATCGCGTGTCTTGCCGATTCGCAAGCCACCATGCAAATGTCAAGAAATGGTAGCGCGCAAAGTAATCTGTTAATCATTAAAGAATTAGGCCAAGAATATGAAAGTTCTCGATAACGGTGTCGGGAAGTCAGCCAACCACCGTCTTACCGCCCAGAACAAGGATCACCAATGAAGAATGAAGGGCAGAGGCCTGGAAGATCAAATAGGCCACCGGGACAGGAGCTCAGGAAGTAGCTACTGCTCTGCACCGGGACCTCTGAATAGTGAGCACTTGGAGCTGGGCTGGCTCCCTTTTATAGAGTCTTGGCCCAGCCCACAACCACACCCAGGCATGCTGCAGGGAAAGTCTCTGGAAGGCCCTGGAAAGGGACCCCACCCTAACACACTCTGAAAGCCTGCAGCAATACATTGCAAAGGAACAGTATTTGTAAACACATTAAAAATAAGTCTTAAGGATTAAACTCTGCAATGCAAAAGGTTAAACAACAACATATCAGCACAATGCATAAATTACGTTGTTTTGAGAGTGCTGTGTTTTTGCATTCTAGTCGCCAATAGAGCGCGCACTGCCCTGGTGTTGACAGTTGCAAAGGAAAATATGCTGTTTGTGAATGACAATGTGCTCCCGCACAATTCTTTAGTAATATATTTGTAACAGTGTGCCCCAAAATGCACCACCAGCTACATACTACACCCTTGCACTCTCCTGCTGAATGCATTTGCTACACTTTGCGTGGAGCTAGGATTTTTCATAAACCCTATGACTTCATACTCAAAAATAGTTCCAGCACCACTGGTGCCAAGGTGCTGAACTACGTCCCCAAGTCCAGTTTTAAAACAAACGCTTGCAAGTAACAGTATATATGATGCTGTTTTATACTTTAAAAAGCCATTTCAAAAGAGAATGTGCTCACTATTTTTAATCATTCACAATCCTCCCACCACACTTATGTATGAATTTCGCAAATAAATTGAGAACTATGGATATGGCCTAACAGCAAGAGCTGCTGACTTTGGTTCTGGGGAACCAGGTTTGAGTCCTGGCTCTGGGCAAAACACTCAATCTCCCACCCTTAAAATAAAATGAATCTTAAAATACAATATAATCTAGTGCTCATCTAAAGAGCTCAAATGCCCTTGAGTAGTGATGGTGCTATATAAAACTGCAATATATGTTTATGTATGGAGTCCAAAATTCACCACTGGGCCTCGTTTTGACACTAAAATAGATAAGAGGGTTTATCCCATACTTTGCTGCAGATGGGTTTTTTAAACTTGGTAAAATCACTTGTATCAACACCAAGATTTTTCAGAAGCCTGGTGATTTTATTGAGCAGATGCCAGAGGCCACCACCCCACTCTGAAAAATGTTTGAGCACCAATGCAGTTCACAATCTGTCACTTTTATGGGCATATCACTATCTTGGTCACAGTCGGATAAAGTCTTGTCAAAGGGCGTGGTCGAGGTACTCACTTTTATTTTAACTTCGTTTATCCTTTTTACAAAAATAAACCAACCAAACTACTCAGTTTGATACAGCAAAGTACCTGTCTCTTAGCTAGGAGGAGGGCAACGGCAGTATAGTGTTACTGGCCAAGGTGTAGAGGCCTGACGTAGCCTAAAAGGGCCAACAAGGAATCTGGGTCAAGCGTCTGATTGATCATTAGGGATATTTTGGAAAATATCTCTACCCAGTAGGAAGCAACCACTGTGCAATGCCAGGCCAGGTGTGCGATGTCAGCATGTTCCGCTTTATATTTAGGGCAATGATGTGGCCTTGTGGGGTCAAGCTTAGCTGAGGCTATCCGGGTTGTGTAAAGACGGTGCAGGTATTTGTAATGTAACAGATTTTGTCTGTGGTTATTGGATACTAATTTAGTGTGAATACAGGAGTGATATCACATTTTGTCTGGAAAGGCATGTCCCAGGTTGTGCTCCTCTGCAGCCCTGGATTTCCCCAGGCCAGCGGGGCGTAGCTGTTGAGAGGTGTGATATAGTCGGGATCGCATTTTACTACTATTTGTGCAAGCAGTGTATAATAAAACTGTCCATACATGACAGAGCCCTACCCTCCAGCACAGCGGAGCTAGGTTTTAGGGTGCCATTAAGGAAGAGAACGTCAAGTGGAGCCTAGCAAGAGAATGTTGCACCACTCGCTCCTGAGTGAGTGGGAGCCATGGATTATTTGACAGAGGAATGTGTGGTGATATGATGTGTTTACTGCAGACAGCTACAGGTCATTATTTGTATGCTACCACAGTGTTCAGATCATTTGCACTAGATGTGACTGTTCCCATAAATGCTAATTTTCAACACATAAAACTGTGTCACGTCTGCCAGCACCCCTGCTATGAAGATCATGGTGGTGTTGAGAGCCTGCAAGTCCTCCCTGATCTCCTGATGGTATTCCTTCTGCTGCCGCTTGTTCTCCTGCATGTTGTTAAGGATCTGGCCCCTCGGGTCCTGGGATTGTTGGTAGGCCCCCTGGATCTTGGTGAGTGCCTCCTGGAGAGTCAGTTCCCTAGGCCTGTCCTCCCCCTGGCGCACAGCGGTCCTCCCAGTGTCCCTGTGCCTCTGTCCCCAGAACGGTGTGCCCACTGCCACTGACCCCAGGTCCCTGATTGTCTTGGGGTGAGATGTGGACTGGGGTCCCTGTTCAGGTGGGCACACTGCTGATTGACATGTCCTGGGGACAGAGGTGTGGGGATGCTGAGTGGGTGCTGTGGTGTTGGATACTGATGGGGGAGGCTCTGTGGCTGACGTGGGATGGAGTGGAGTGATGGGAGTGAGGGTGAGGGGGTGAGATAGCATGCAGGTAAGGGGGTTGATAAGTAGTAAATGTTGACTCACCAGTGTCCAGTGCTCCGGCAACTCCAGTGAGTCCCTCAGGTTGCAGTAATGCCAAGACTTGCTCCTCCCATGCTGTGGGGGAGGAGGTGGGGTCCACCGCCAGTCCGCTGTATGGCAAGCTGGTGCCTTGCTGCCACAGAACGTACCTTCCCCTGTAGGTCGTTCCACCGCTTCCTGATGTCGTCCCTGGTTCTTGGATGCTGTCCCACGGCGTTCGCCCTGTCCACGATTCTTCGCCATAGCTCCATCTTCCTGGCAATGGATATTTACTGTACCTGTGCTCCAAACAGCTGTGGCTCTACCCTGACTATTTCCTCCCCCATGACCCGCAATTCCTCATCTGTGAAACGGGGGTGCCTTTGTGGGGACATGGGTGTTGTGTGGTGTGTTAAGTGTGTGGGAGTTGGGTACTGTGGTTGGGTGTGTGAAGTGGGGTGCGTGAGGATGTATGGGTGCATGTGGTGTGTGTGTCTAGTTGTCGCAGTGGTCTTGGTGTCAGTCTGGTGGCAATAATTTGTATTCGTAAAGGGTTGTGGGTAATGTGGGTGTGTGTTTTATAGTGCCGTGGGTTGGTGTGTGTGGTGTGTGTATGAGTGTCAGGTGTGTGTTTTTGGTATTGGCCAATTTTGTGCAGTTTAGTATAAGGGGAGTCCATTCTGAGCGCCGGTTTGTACCGCCAGTGATTTACCTCCATTAAATGTCTGCCGTGGTGATTCGTGGGTCATAATGTGGTGGGCGTTGTTTTGTTGGCTTAACAGTATGGTTGTTGATACTGCCACTTTAGCACTGACATTTGGGCTGGCGGATTTGTGTATGTGGCAGTGTTCTGTTGGATTGGTGTGTGTGTGTCATAATTTGGGGAACGGGTGTTCGCCTCTGCAGCGGTATGTTGGCAGCTGTCATCGCGGCGGTAAGCAGGATTTACCGCCAATGTCATAATGAGGGCTTATGTTTTCTTCACATTCCCTATGATGTGTACAATATGCATGTATGTTGTGTCGGTATGCATATGCCCAGGTGTGTGTGTGCCTCCATTTGCCTTTGGCTTGGTATGTCCCTTGCTCTGTGTACAAAGTTTTCTGTTCATTGGTATCTCTGCAAGAGTGTGTTTGTGTTGGTCTGTGTGCCTTACTAGGTATATGTCTGTTGTCAGGGTGCTATATGTATTTTGGCTTGTATGCAAGAATTCCTCAACTATACTGGTCTCTGTGCATATGTGCCTGTGCATCATCCTGGTCCCTACCTTTATTCCTCTGTAGATAAGTGCACATGGGTCAATATATGGGTGTTGGTTAGTGTGCTTGTCAGTGGCGGCTGTCATGTATATAGAGTGGAGGGGCAGGCAAAATACAGGTAGCATTAATATAATAATCAAAAAATGGCACTCACCTTCTTGACATTCCAGGATGTGCTCCTCACCCTGGTGTCTTCTCTCCTCGAAGCTCAGGACCCAGAAAACTGCACTACCCAACCCTGGAGCAGCTCTTATGCTGTTAAACACCATAAGAGAGGAGTCAGAATTGGAGGAAGCGGCCTCTGTCAGTGCTCTTAAGTGTGCTGGAGGTGTGTGCTTTCGCTAACCCAGCTGTCCTAAGACAGCTGCGTTAGAGAGGTTTAAAATGCCCCTGTTTTGCTTGTGGTCTAAGCCGGCTGTCCAAAGGGACATGCACACTTTAAACATAAGTGCACAGCTCCCTGCTGCCACTCAGCATGCCCGCCCTGTTCTCACACTCGGTTCAGGACAGGGTGCTGAAAAATAAAATGGTAAGAAATTAAAGTTATTACCATTTTATTTTTCAGCTGCTCTGGCCATTTTTTCAGTGGTGTGATGCCTTTCCGCTCTTATACAGGAGCCACCTCTGGTGCTTGTGTGTGTACAGGTAAGTGTGATTGTGTGGGAGCATGTAAGCGGGTATACCTCCTGAATTCTTGTCTTTTCCTTCTGTTTGTCTATCAACCCTCCTGTCTGTTATTCCAGTGTTTCCTGGGAGGGAAACTAAATGCAAACGTTTGGAGAATCTAAGTCCTACCTCTGGGAGAGTTCTCAAAATATGTGTATGATACCACCATCTCTTCCAGGCTTACTGCCCTTTAAAAAACGATGTTTAAACTCACTCAAAGTTCACAAGATAATGAATACTTTTCCACTAAAGTGGATTACAGAACAGAAATCCTCATTTTTTATTCTGAAGTTCCTTCTTGGAGCAACAGATGCACTATTTAAAAACATTTGTTCTTAGGACATGAGAAGTCAAGGTTGTACGTGAGCATCTTCCGCACCAAATTATGCATGCGTCCATCCATCTGTTCATCCATTTATGCCTTTATGTGTGTGCTTTGTGGTTGTTGATTTGTCTTTCTCTGGATTGTCTGTGTCTTCATATGTGCCTCTTTATATATGGGTGGGACTATGCGTGTTGACTGTGTGGCAGCATCCTTTTTGTCCAGTGCACATGGGTGCCTGTATGTGTGTGTACATGGCTGCCTGGATGTTGGAAGACCTAGGTGCATGAATGAATGACTGTGTATCAATGTATCTCTTTGGACAAATTATTCAATGCCTGGTGGCCCATCAACATGGGTGCCTGTATGTCTACCAGACTATGATTAATATGTGTGTGTGTTTCTTGTGCACATGTATGTTTGGTATATTGAAAAAGTGTACGTGCAATATGCATATATGTTTTGCATCGCTGCATGAATGGACTATAGAAAACTCAAACATAAATGGTTTGGTATTATGTTTTAAATCTACGTATCAAATTAAATGGTAACAATTCAACAAAGGAATTTACATACTGGTCTTCTACCATGCCCAGTGTTCACATAAATGATGTCATTTGAAATGGCATGAGTGTTGTTATGAATGCAATGATTTAATACGCTATGAATGATGTACTATGAAAGGGTATAAGCTCTCCATGGTGAACGCACAAGTTATAGTTGATTTAGTAGGCCTAGCAAGTTTATAACACTCTGCACGAAGGTGCGTAAGTTATAGAAAGTTTTGGTACTGGTGGAAATAATAATTTAACTTATATCTATAACTTTTTTAATTTTTAAGGTTTGTTTACTTTAAGTTGGTTTTGTATAGAAATAAAAAATTATGTTTTCCTAACTATAACTGGTCTTTAACCTTTCTTTTTTTCATTGGATTTTGATTTTTTTTGTATTTGAATATTACAGTGGTACTTTCTCAATAATGTCTCGCGAAGGGGCGTGCAGTGCAGTTGCATGGCACAGAGTGGTGTGGAGTGGTGTAGAATGGAGAAGAGTGAAGTACAGTGGGGTGGAGCAGAGTGGCTTGAAGTGGTGCACAGTAGAGTGTTGTAGAGTAGAGTGGTGCAAAGTAGAGTCCAGTAGCGTAGAGTGCACTAGCATAGAGTAGAGTGGCATACAGTACAGTGGTATAAAGTGAAGTGGGGCAGAGTGAAATGTGGTAGAGTGAAGTGGGTTAGAGTAGAGTGGCATAGAGTGAAGTGGGGTAGAAATTAAGTGGGGTAGAGTAAAGTGGTGTAGAGTAGAGTGGCATAAATTGAAGTGGGGTAGATAGAAATAGGGAGAATGAAGTGGGTTAGTGTGAAGGAGCAGAGAGTAGAGTTGCATAGGGTGAAGTGGGGCAGAGTAGAACGGCATACAGTAGAGTAGCATAGAGTACAATGGTGTAGAGTATATTGGCGTAGAGTACAGTGGTGCAGAGAGTAAAATACGGTGCCCTAGAGTGCAATGGTGCAAAGTAGAGTACAATGGCGAAGAGTGAAGTGGGATAGACTGAAATGGTGTTGAGTGGCCTAGAGTTGTGTATCACACAGTGGATTGGCATAGAGTTCCGTTGCATAGCGTAGAGTGCAGTAGTGTAGAGTGCAGTGGATTAGAGTGGCGTACAATTAAGTGGAGTACTGTGGCTTGAAGTGTGTACAGTAGAGTGTCATAGAGTACAGTGATGTAGGGTAGAGTGGGATAGAATGAAGTGGGGTAGAGTGAAGAGGGTAGAGTGAAGAAGGTAGGGTGAAATAGGGTAGAGTAGAGTGGCATAGAGTAGAGTGCCACACATTACAGTGGTACAGAGTGAAATGGGGTAGAGTAGAGTGGTGCAGAGTGCAGTGGCATACACTAAAGTGGTGCAGAGTAAATAGAGTGGAGTAGAGTGGCGTGAAATGAAGCAGAGTGGCTTTGAGTGCCGTAAAGTACAGTGGCATAGAGCGCAGTGGTGTAGAGTTGAGTGGTGTACAGTACACTGGAGTACAATGAAGTGGGGTAGAGTAGAGGAGAGTACAATTATGTAGAATGCAGTGGCATAGACTAGAGTACAGTGGAGTGGATTACAGTGGCGTAGACTGGGTTTAAGTGGCTTGGAGTAGCGTGAAGTCTAGTGGCGTAGAATAGAGTGGTGCAGAGTAGAGTGGAGTACAGTGGCGATAGAGTGGAGTGGGTTTGAGTGGCGTGAAGTCTAGAGGCCTAGAGTAGAGTGGTGCAAAGCAGAGTAGAGCGGCATAGAGTACAGTGGCGTAGAGTGTAGTGGCATACAGAAGGGTGGTGTAGAGTGAAGTGGGGTACGGTGGAGTAGAGTGAAGTGATGTAGAGCAGAGTGGCATAGAGTTGAGTTAGGTAGAGTGAAGGGGCTACAGTGAACTGGGGTGCAGTGAAGTGGGGTAGGGAAGAGCAGAATAGAGTAACATAGAGTGAAGTGAGATAGAGTGAAGTGTGGTAGATTAGAGTGTCAGGCAGTAGAGTGACTTAGAGTAGAGTGCCTTGGGGTCAAATGGAGTAGAATAGAGTAGACTGGCGTAGAGTGCAGTGGAGTACAGTGGCTTGGAGTGGGGTTTAGTGAAGTGGGGCTGAGTGAAGAGGTGTAGAGTCGCGTACAGTAGAGTAGCATACAGTGAAATGGGGTAGAGTGAAATGGCGTGGAGTAGAGTGGCATAGAGTGCAGTGGCATACAATGCAATGGCGTATAGTAGTGTAATGTGTTATCTAATGCACCCCTCTACTTGCAACCCTTAATACTTTTTAGAAAACATTTCTAAGCCCTGTGGTACTTTCGAGGGCATGCCGTGGTACTTTCGAGGGCGTACCGTGGTACTACAAAATCCTTTTTTTTAAATATATACAAATCATTTGACCTACCTGTACACACTATTCTAAACTGCCTCTTCTCTTACTATAACCTAAAAACATACTAGAAAGCTATATCTCACAGAGAAACCCACAACAATATGGCTACCCTTTTATTTTGTAAAGGCTTTCTTTAGCCAATAATATAGTGTTTTGTCATTTTGGTCATTGCTAGGTACAGCGGTATACCGCAGCCCAATATATCACTAAGAGTTAGTCCCTTATCGCTACAAAACTACTGAATGGACAGTTGTGGCTTGTGTCAGCGCAAGGTGGCACAGCGGGGGGAGACAAAACAAAAAAAAAGAAACTTACCTGAATGCCCGCCACATCGCCGCTCTTCTGGCTCAGCTGCAGGTACAGGCTCCCAGACTGCCCTGCTGCCAATCCTAACACTGCTCTCACGCTGCTGGCAGCATGAAAGCAGTGTCAGGATTGGCCTGAGCGCCCTCGATTTGCGTTCCCAGGCGGACAGGGAGCCTGTGCCTGCTGTCTCCAACCCAGCAACGCAGCTCAGGTTGGAGACAGCTCAGTGCGGAGTCAGTTTGGCCGTCCTGAGATGGCTGGCCAAACCCACATGCGCACTGACAACAGTGCACCTATCACTCCCCCTTGTGGCTGTCATCCTCATGGCCCCATCCTCTAGACTCCACGCTATGGAGAAACGATAATAAAATGATGGTAAACATGCTTTATTATCATTTTATTTTTCAAGTTTTGCAGCTGCTGCTGCTGGCAGGAAGGATGACTCTCCTGCGCCATAGCGGAGGAGCCGCCATCAGGGAACTGATTTTCATGAAATACTAAAATGGATCCTTTCCAGACCATAATGCATATTTGTTGGAGGCAGTACATTATGGTTGGCTGAGGTGAGGCTCTAGCCTAGCAGTACCTACCACTCCCGCCAAAGGTGGGTGATTACACTCACTGTATAACCTGTGCTCACCCTTGGGTAGCGTGTCACACCACAGTTAGGCTTATCACTGGAGCAATGTGTAAAGCATTGGCACAGCACTACCAAACAACAAATACACTGAGCGTCACAAAAGAGACTTCACACAAGGTGTATGTAAATAAAGTTTGTATTCAACACACACACATTAGGTTACATAACACAAACATCATGTGAACCTGGGCATAAATCACATTTACAAATATCTGTGTTAAAATTACAATAGTATGTACATGTGACAAAAATAAAACTTTCCCTCCCAGCACCCTCATGCGCTGCCAACAAACTGTCAGCACAAGAACCACCCTAGCGATTTCCCCAATTCACTGTCACACAGTTCTAGGATGCACCCCGGTTCACAACAATAGCAGCAATGTGTACATACAGAGAACAGCAGCACTTTTAGATATTTCCACAGCCTAGGTCGCAGGGGTAAAACCCAATGTTGACCGTGATAGTCCTCAGACCAAGAAACAGTGTGCACCCCTCACCGCCAAGCGGTGTTGTCAATCACAGACGATCACCTCCACTCACTTGCTCCACACCGCTACACAGCGCCACTGATATCAGGCAGGCTAGTATAACACAAATTTGCTCCAAGCACCCTAATACGGTGCACCGATATCCGGCAGGCTAGTGGTCTCTGCACTCACAGCAAAAAGATAGCTGATCAGGCAATAGTTGACAAATAGAGATCTGGCCAACACTCAGGGACTACGCTCAGGGGTCTCCGCATTACACATTCCGGTGCAGGCCCTGGTCTGCAAAGCATGGGGGAGGGTGACCCTGGGACACACGCTGTTCACCGTGGCTCTATGCCCAGCCAGGCGCTCCAATATACAGATTCTCGGAAAACCGCATCTCCCCGGTAGGAGATACAACGTCTGGGGCATGATGGCCTGAGTCACCCCGGACAGTCCCAGTTGCACACAAAGAGTTACTCAATCCACAACTCCCTGGAATGAGGGAAAAGGTCTTGTGCGCAATGACTTAAGTTGCACCTGACAATTCTGGACACACAGGAAAACTTACCAATGCCGTACATTCCTGGAATGAGGCACAACATCTGGTGCACGATGACTTAAGTTGAACCAGACAAATCTAATCGCACTTTAGAGGCTCCGCACAAGGCATATCTGGTCTAAAGGCACAATACTTAGTTCCACGCCCGTACCGCTTCTACCAGGTGACATCCAGCAGACAATGTAGGCACTCAAGAGGGCACCGCTATCCAGATGACCCAGGTAGAAGGTGTAGATCCCTCGCAGGAGGTCTTTGATATCCCTGAGACCTCCACAAAAGAACAGAGGGCAAGCCGACAAGCCCCTGGAAAGCACACTTTAGAGCGGCACACAGCAGCAACTAGTTTGCCCAGGCCTACCACGATGCAGGAAGGGTGCGCAGTCCCTTCCTAGGGCAGTAATTACTCCTTGCACACATCAGATTTTTCTGGCAGTGTGCACCACACTCCTACAAGTGTATGTCTATTTTGCTGCAGTGGGGCACCAGCAGTTATACTATAGTGTGCCTTTGAAGTTGGGGGAGGGTCAGAGGGTTCCCTTTTGAACCACAAATTTCTCCCCTAAATTTCAGTCCTGTTTTTATGGGACTGTGGAATGCAGATCTTAATATTTAGTGGGCCATGATCTGGCTCCGAGAGGCCAAGTGTCAGAACCTCTCCCTCAAATCTATCCAGCCAGGCCCACAAATGGCGGAGGTCTTCATGCCAGGTGTGCACTGGGGAATGTACAGATGTGCTCCTCTAACCCCCAGTGTAGACTCAAGTAGAATTAAAATGTACACAAAGCGTTTTAGGGCAGAGAAATGTCCACTTTCTAGAAGTGGCATTTTTTTTTATGATTATTGGCAAAGCCACCTTTGCCATAGAAAGGGGTTTGTTGAATCCAATGATAGTAAGCAAAATGACGCTGCTCTGCTGCAATCCACCGTTGCAGCTAAATGTAATTGTAACATGTTTCCCATGTTAACCTATGGGCAGAGCAGCTCTCCTATGCAGTGAAAACAAACATGGGTATTCTTCAGTCCCTGTTCATACGTGCCCTTGTGCTTATAAATGCCTGCATTGGCAGGTTGGGCATGTTTAAAAGCACCAAAAATGCAAGTGCGCACACAAGCCTGCTAAGTCAGACAAGTTACATGTTTAAAGCACCATAGGTGCTAGTGCACACACCTAGGCCAGCTATGACAGGCTGGGTACATATTTAAGACCCCCTAGGTGTTAGTGTGCCGCACAGGCCTGCTAGAACAGGCTGGATACAGGTTTAAAGCACCAGAGGTGCTAGTGTGCACACCCAGGCCTGTTATGACAGGCTGGATACACACTCAAACACGCCATTGCGGCAAGTGCGGACCCAGGCCTGCCATGAAAGGCCCAGCACATGTTTGGCGCGCCAGTGGGCACATGCGCACGCACTGGCCTGCGCCACTTCCTGGTATATGTAGGAAGGTGCGTCCACTTCCACACTGTATTGACGGGGGGAAGGGCCTAGGGTGCTAAGACCCCCAGATAGGGAATCAGAAAATTGGAAGAGCTGACCCCGCCAAGGTAGGGAGAACCCATGAGGGGGTTCTTCCCTACCGCTCATGGGACACTCATGTGTACCTGCCCAACCTCCCATCTACCATGTGCCCCACCCTTCTTAGGATGCTCTAGGGGTAGAAAAGGGTCCCCTCAGGATTGGCTATGACATTAGTAATGCAAACCTAGGCCCGCGCACAACTTCACCTCCAAAGGCCTGCATTGGCAGGCCCTCTACATGCTTCACAGGCGAATCTAGTGGGCGGCACACTCAGTGCAACGTCCCACTAATAGCCAGGGCTGCACCTGCCGCTGGTATGTGGTGTACCTTTTTTACAGTGCACTCCAGGGTACAGCACTTGAACCAATCATGTAAGTTGCCCCCTCCTAGCAGGTGTCGGCAGGACACGCACTCTTTCCCACTGCAGTACAGTGGGAAAGTGCTGAGAGACCTAAGGCCATGCAAAGAGAGTCAGCAAAAGACGGAGAGGGAAAAGCCAAAAATTTCAGGGAAATCCCCTAAGAAGGGCCATCTCCAACAATATTCCTGCCAAATTTCCTGAAATCTTTTCAGCCCCTTTGCCGATACGTCTCTGCAAAAAGTCTATGGAGAACGTTTTGGTAGAAAAAAGTGTTTTGGGACTTCCCCTTTTTTTTCTTTGCACCCCCTTAATTATTCACCATGAAAATTTTCATCATCAATGTAGAAAAAAGAATAAGGGCCTCATTTAGAGTTTGGCGGAGGGGGCTACTCCGTCACAAATGTGATGGATAATCTAGCCCTCCATATTACAATTCCATTATAGGCTATGGAACTCGTAATACGGCGGACGGGATATCCATCACATTTGTGACAGAGTAATCCCTCTGCCAAACTTTCAATCAGGCCTTAAGTCTGCAAAGTTTTGTGTTTATTCGTCCAACAGTGGCAGTTATTGACATACAAAAATCTGTATATAGTTTGAGACAAATCCATTGCCCTAACCAGCAGCCAATGAAGTCTTCAACCTAATTTAGCATCTGGTGCCAATACAGAGTGGGAAATCTTTATGGTATTTTGGGCTGCGGTAGTACCCCTGCATTCAACATTAATGCGAGCGCACTGCTAAAACTGCAGTAAAACATATGGTAAATCCACAGAGGTACACAGTGGTAAACAATACCAATTCCAAATAGTAGTAATGGTGGAAAAAAATCTGAAAAATGCCGGTGCCCTGCACTAACCTTCATTGTGTGATTTGCTGTTAATGCTTCCTTTGGAGATATCAAACTACAATAGCGACCAAACACAGTGACGGGTATAATCATGAAAAAATAAAGAAAATGACGCTACTTGTCAAATATACAGTGCCAGTTGCAGTTACATTAGTTTTTTTTGCAATTGATTTGAGTTCTTGCCATAAATGTTTACCACCTGCTCTGGGTGGTGGTAATTTAAAATGCCTAATTTAACCATATTTATGTGTTGCTGAATAACTTAAAATCTTGAAGATCTACTGCAGTTACTGTTTAACTCGATGTTGGGAGTATGAGGGTATAAAAGGATAATACCAGCCCTCTGTAAATATATAAATGAAGTAACTTCTGGAGTTAATTCCGACTGCAATGATTTTCAGAATTACCACAATACTTTATTTAAGGGCTGAAGTGGGGAAATGAAATAGCAATCTAGAAGACCGCAAATGTAATTGTGGCGTGCAGACTCTGGAACCTCATTGCACTTATTTTTTGGGATACCAACATTTGGAAAAACATGTAATGTTGCATAATGATTCTCCTGGCACTCGCCTGGCTGCCTTCAACAAATGGCTAAGATAGGACAGGCCTGTCTTTCATGTGCAAATTTCTCCGCCCCAACTGCACAGTCTCTGCAGTCGTAAACGTACTATTAACTCAGAGTTTGTGAGTAGCAAATAAATAGTAGACTTACACAAAGGTGTAAGTTTACTTTTGTGAATCAAGTATTTTGTTGATACACTGACCTCCAGAATAAGCAGACAGCGCCAGCATGTGGTCAATCATCATAAGTACCGATGTTGAGCAAGAAGTGCTGGCACTGAGCAAACACTGGCTAAAATTAAGCACTGCTGCAGATTTTATCTCACTGGAACCATCTGTGGTATAATCCAGTAAATGTCCTGTTCAGTAAATTTCAAGCACCTCAAAACCTCCTCTCTTAAACTGACCTTTGGACTCTCTTTTGTGGCAAAGAGGAGTAACTGCAGAATCGGAGTTATGAAATCTCTTTCAATTGTCGACAGTAGTCACTTCTACTTCAGTAAATCTTGGTGCTCCCTTTTGCAGTCACTAGCTGGCAGGGCGGATTTGAAGATTAGTGCCTTATGAACAGAGTGCTATACTGCTATAATTAACACCACCACACCCTCTCGTGGTGAACAGAGCCTACTGCTTACAAAGTGGCGATCAGAGTGCCTGCTTAAGGTAAACTGTGGGTGCTGCACATGTAAGAGTTCATCGCTTCCATCTGTAGTGAACACTGGATGAAGTACGGCGATGGCAATCGAATCAGAGTAATACAGGGTGGGCCCTGCAGTCAGTGAGTGCACAACGAGAAAGGCATTGCTAGGAGCTCAAATTCTGACACAGATAGCTACTTCTGCTCGACTGTGGAAGAGGCCAGTCGTTTGTGGAGTCACTGGCATAGGCTGAGAATGTCCCAGGCGATGGTGTGCAGCCGCTATGGTCGTGCCCACAGGATCATGGGAACCAGCAGCCAGTGGGGAATGAACCCGAACACTAACAGGGCTCTCGCGTTTCCCAGATCCATGTACGAGTCGTTTTTCCAGCACAGGTGTTTCTATGCACCATGGTATTTGTAGTTTTGTTTATGAGACGATAAATTCAGGAAAACCAGTCACAAAATGTAAAGAAGCGAGCTGGATTGGAGGAGCACTCGTGCGTGTATTTCACAGCTCTGCAGTAACTAAGGTATGCAGCTTGTTATTTCTGCCTTTCCTGCTGGACGTTTGGTGAATCCTATAATGTCTCCCTATTTAGTGGGACGAGAGGATGAGACCAGGAAAACAAAATGAAACATTCTTTTGTGGTGTTCCACTTAGGTTGACCACCTGGCATTGAGGCAAATTCTGGACAAGACTGTAAAAAATTCAGGACAAAGAGTCAAAATTCAGGACAAAAATTCAAGAACAAACGTCAGTTTTACAGACTCACGCAAAAGAGGCCATGCCTCACTATGTTGTCAGTACATTTATTTACTCTTTATTAACATAGCACTATTTATTCACTGTGGTCTTTTTGTGATTGCCTCCTGGTATGATACATTCAGGTGTCACATTACGTCCTTGTTCAGTAGTAAATTAATGCCCTTCAGTACTGCAGCAAGGCCATCACCCCTACCCAAATCTACCCAATCTTTCCTGAAGAGAAAGTAACAGCAAAATTTTGATTATGTTTCTGAACATTTTAAAACCCCTGGCAAACAGTTTGGGAAACATTAAGGTAATTAACCTTATGCTAGTTTAAACAAATTGAACAAAAACATCTGGCTTACCCCAACCGCCCATTGACTTTCAACCTAATTCTTTTTTAAAGAGGCAGGGCAGACGGTGTGTGCGACAGTCTCACACCTAATGTCAGGATGTGATGCACCCATAACTTGTCTGTAGTCTCACTGCACTAGAGTGTATGTCTGGGACTCCACATTTATCTCAGAAATGGGAGCCCAGACTACCAATCAATGATAATAAAAGAGGAGGATGAAATCGAGAGCAAATGGGAGATCCACAGCAAGTAATTCAAAGGGTTGTTGCTAAAAACTGGATAAATAAAGAAGAGAAGAACAAGGTGGGACAATTCCTAAAATCAGACAAGATGGGTCCACCAAGACTATTCAAAGGTATTGGGTACCTGGGGAGTTGTCTCTGCACACAGGAGCGAAACAGAAGGGGCACTGTCAAGTAGTTGAACAAGCAACACCCATCCACCTTGGCAAACTCTTCTGGTGCAATGGTCCGCTGTTAGTGCTGTTGAAGGGTGAGCAGGGGCCAGACCCCTTGCAAGGTTGTGCAAGGCAATTGCCCGCTTTGTCCATGTCTTTATATGGTTTTGAAATTGAGAAAAAGCCAAACTAGAGATCTGGGATATCCCTAAGTGTCAAGTACACATAGAATCTTCAAAATATTTGGGATGTAAATTGCAAAAACAAAATTTACAAATTTTAAAATTTAATTAGTGTTTCTTTAACATATGGCACTGTTTTTGCCTTTATTTACAATTAGATCTCAGGTTGAACTGGGAACCAGTTACCTTTTGATACCTAATGATTAATATCTACCACTCTTACACTGATTTCCAGGATGAAAATCTCGGCAGAGCGAACGGTCCCTCCAAGCCCAGTTTGCTTTTTGGTCTCCTCTTCTGCTTTCTGTAGAGGCCACGTGGCACTAGTGAAGATGGGGTGCTACCCCAATGATAGTATTATTTTGCAAACCTTCCCCTGCTCATCCTTCATTCCTTCTTCAGACAGGCCACACATCTGATTTGGTCACTGCGGAGCCATCGGGAGCTCTTTCCACTCTAAAGCTAACTGTGACTGCGGGTGGATTAGGTCTTCTGGACTTAGAATGCTATTATTCAGCTGCACAGGTCCAATAGGTGGCTTGCTGGCTTTCTGCCCACCTCCCTGCATGAGATGGGGTTTACCAGTAAAGACTTTTAAGAAAGGCTTAAGACACTGCTCATTGTTTCCTACTGACCATTCTACGGATCACCATTCGGGGTTATCATGCACGGCTTTCTCTTGCCTTGCCAGAACCTGTAAACTCACTGACACGAAGAAACCCTATGCTCCTGCACTACCTTTGCTAAGCCTTCCCACTCACACAGGATGGCTGTGCTCAGAGCAACTCCATCAGTGGCATGTTGCACGTGTCTTAAAATTGGGGACTTTGTTTCTGAATAGTGAGCTACTAAATTTCCAAACCCTAGTGGCAGACTACCATCTTCACCCCGGTCAACTCCTTACTTACAACCACCTTAAATAATAATTAAATGCCCTATTTCATGTCTGCCACCTAGCACTAACCCTACAAGAGGTGTGCCATAAGCTCTGTACCATAGGAAATGGTGGCAAACTGATAGAATGGGTGTACAGATCTATCCTGCAACATGGAAACCACTCCAGGTTTTCTCGTCATACTACCTGGGTGATTGATGCGGCCAAACCTCTGCAAGATATGGACTAAAATACTGGACTTTCCCCACAAAGTATCCCACAGCTGTCACTTTAAGTAAATTGATAGTGCTTCCTTGTGAATGTATTCTGCCCGTTGCTTGCCATTGGCCTTGTGATTTGTAACTCACAATTTGTTGGCTTTATTTGTTTTAGGCTATGCAGCTTGAATTTGTTCCTTCCCTTGCCAAAAACCTTATTTACAGTATCCTGCTGAGAGCTCCCTTTCTGTAAACAGGCCTGTAAATATTGTTCTTATCTTATCATATTTGCTGTGCATTCAAAGAAAAAAGTCAAATGTCAGGCTCTGTCTTTGGTGGGAACTTAGGGGGTCATTCTGACCCCGGCCGGCGGCGGAAGCCGCCGGCCTGGCGGGGACCGCCAGAATACCGCTGCGCGGTCAAATGACCGCCGCGGCTATTCTGGGTACACCGCCGGTTTTCCGTTTCTGACCGCGGCTGTACCGCCGCGGTCAGAATGCCCATGGGAGCACCGCCAGCCTGTTGGCAGTGCGCCCGCGGTCGTTGGCCCTGGCGGATTTTACCGCCAGGGTCAGAATGACCCCCTTAGTGTTTACTTTCCTTTCTCTAACTTCAAAGTGAGAGGATTTATGCAACAATCTTGCTGGATACTGGGGTTAGGAAAGAGTTTTGACAACATTTAAAAAAAACTTCAGAATATATCAGAATTAGAAGTGCAAAATCAAGCACATTTTTGTTAATTCTGAACTGTGCTGGAAACAAATATCTTTACATGATTACAAATCATTGCATTAGGTGATGCAATTGCCACACATCATCGTCTGTGCACAGTATAGTTTGATTTGAAAAACTGTATATCTGTGCAAATGTAATGGTCATTTCAATCCAAAATGTGTTGTCTGTAATGGCAGTGTGTTAGCATACCATCCATACTGCACTCCACTCTGCTCTGCACCACTACACGCCACTGCACCCTACTCTGTATCACTCTACTTTACTCCACTCCATGCCACTGCACTCTTCTCCATTCAGAACCACTCCACATTATGCCACTGCACTTTACGCCTCTCTACACCACTGCGCTCTGCTCGTCTGCACCCCATACCACTCCAGTCTAAGCAACACCAATCTAATCCGCACAACTCCACTCTCTGCCACTCTGCAATACTGCACTGTACGCCACTGCACTCTAAGCTAATGCACTCTACATCAATACACTGTACATCACTATAATCTACTCTGCACCTCTGCACTCTATGCCACAGCACTCTACACTACTTTACTCTATGCCATCACACTCTGTCACTTTATGCAACTCCACTCTACCCTGCACCTCTCCACTCTAAGCCACCTCACTCTACTGTGAAATAATCTACTCTGTGCCACTGCACCTCTCTACTCTATGCCACTGCACTCTACTGTGAAACAATCTATTCTACGCACCTACACACTATACCACTCTAACCACTGCACTCTAGTTCAATGCACTCTACACCACTGCAAGCTGACTCTGCAACACTGCACTGGCCGCCACTATACGCTACACCACTCTGCTCTGTACTACTGCACTCTGCACCAATATGCTCTATTCCACTGCATTCTATGCAACTCTGCTCTGCCCAATGCCACTCTATGCAACTGCACTCTACACCAGTGCACTCTAAACAACTGCACTGTATGCCACTGCCCTTTACTCTGCACCACTGTACTCTATGCCACTGTTTGCTGTTCCACTCTACACCACTGCACTGACACTCTACTCTGCAACTCTGCACTCTACACCACTCTACTCTATGCCACTGCACTCTAGGCACTATACTCTACTCTACAATACTCCACTCTGCACCACTCTACACCACTACACTCTATGTCACATGAGTCTATTCTGCACTCTATGACACTGCACCCCTCTGCATTACTGCACTCTCTGCTACTCTATTGTATGCCACTCTACTCCACTGCACTCTATGTAACTCTACCCCATGCCACTGCACTCTGAGCCAATGCACTCTAAACAACTGCACTGTACGCCACTGCCCTCTACTCTGTACACTGTACTCTACACCACTGCTCTCTGTGCCACTCTACTCCACTCTACATCACTGCACTGACACTCTACTCTGCAGTGTTGCACTCTCCACCGCTGTACTATACACCAATGTACTATGTACTACTGCATTCTATGCCACTGCACTCTATGCCACTCTACTCTGCATCACTCCAGTCTACAGCACTTTGCTCTACTCTGCACCACTCTACACTACGCCACTGCACTCCCTGCAACGTGAGTCTACTCTGCAATCTATGCCACTGCACCACTCTACACTACTGCTCTCTCTGCTACTCCATTGTATGCCACTCTACTCCACTGCACTCTATGCCACTCTACTCTGTCCCACGTCACTCCATGCCACTGCACTCTAAACCACTGCACTCTATGCTAACGCACTCTAAACAACTGCACTGTACCCCACTGCACTGTACTTTGCACCACTGGGCTCTACGCCACTGCTCCTATGCCACTCTACTCCACTCCACATAACTATGCCACTAACTTTAAGCCAGGCTGAACAGCAGCTACTCTGGTGTATAACATGGCTAATGGCTAAAACACATTAGCAAAGCCAATAACTCTTTCGTAGATGAGACCTATTGGCTTTGCCAATGTTTGTTAGTACTATGAGGTACCGAGGTACCTGAAAGAACTGTGAAAAATACAATTACATCATAATAAAGACTGCTACAAAATGCGCAAATACATTTCAGTTAAATAAAAAAAAAAAGTGCTTCTCAAATACAGATTTGAATAATATACAGTTTATACCTAGTATTAAAAAAAATTATAACACTTCATTAAAACCACATACTCCACAACTCATAATTGAACACCATTACACTACCTCTCTAAAAGAAATATCTTTGCCACCAGAAAACTTCAAGTGACTCCTTTTAGTAAACTCAATGCAGGTTTTCAAGCCCCTTTGTATTTGCAGATTTACCAGTTGGGCACATTTGCATGTCTTTAGGGAAGGAGACCCCCCTGTCAAGAAGGTCTGATTCTTATCTGTCTGCCCCTCCCTTAGAGCACAGGAGACTCCCTACCTTCCAGCCCAGCTGGGGAAACTAATGTACCCGTAATTTCGCCCTACCTCTGTTGCCCTTTAGGTGAAAGGCTAAAATTACATACAAATGCCGTCCGTTAAGGCTTTCATCATGGACAACGGACGGCAAGGCGAAATTACGGACAGTCCGTGAAATTTACGGATGGGTGGTCACCCTAGTTCCACTTCAAAACTTGAATATCCCTTAATATGTGGAACAAATATCTGGATTTACAACAGAGGAATGTACGTTTAAATGTCCTTTACCTATTCCTCTGAATGATATCTAATTTATTTCTTGTTTTTGCATAGTGCTCAGGCAGCCAGAAGGCTCCTTGGGAGCTCTAATATAAACACGACAAGATCATTAACCTCCTAGATCCCTGAGGGGAAAGGCGCCAATGTCCCAAAGCACTATTTTTAATGCATACAAATGCATGCATTTGGCTTGATACTTCATCATTGTTACTAACTTGATGAGGCCCAAATAAAAAGAACAATTGCTTTTCTTGTTAAGCTATCGTTTACATCCTGTTTTATTGCATGACGGGTCTGGTACAAATCAATAATTATAAATGTAAGCATTGTTTTTAATGTACAAACAAGCATCATCTCATTCACGTCTGCTTTGCAGTGACAGAAAAGTTGATAGACATGGATACGTGGTTTATAATGACAAGGTACTTAAATAGTCTGCATATATTTACAGCCACAATAATATAAATGTATATACAGCAACGTGTGTTCGGCTTTCACTGGAAAATAGATACATACTCATTAAAGTGAAGGTGTGTTGGGGTTTTGACATCACTTCCTGCGACGAAAAAACTTCACTGCAATTTGTCTAAGACACCCAAACAACTTTTTACGTCTTGTTTACTCTCTGGGATCAATAGAGAACAGTTTGGGTGTTAAGAGCTGGCTGGTGAAAGGTATTCAAAATGTAGATATAAGTGGTGAATGAATAATCTACGGTCTGAATTACAGAGAGTGCCCCGGGGCGCAGCGAGCATGTGCGCCTGCTTTGTGCACCCCTGCGGGCACTTTGGTATAACAGAAGGGGCCACAAAAATGTGTGTAATCAGTTCTGTAATACAGATAGTGCTGGTGCGCATGTACCACCCGTGCCATCATTAGAGGGCATTCCCTCATTTGCATGGGGAAATGGCCCCATGCAAAGGAGAGAATCATTTTGCCTCTGTGGCTATGCCCTATTATGGATGCAGGTGCAGAGGTAAACACGCCTTTAGGAGGCGCACTGGAAGTGCACCACAAAAAGGTGTCTCACTTTCAGTGTGCCACCTAAAAGCAACCCACCTCGAGAGAGGGGGTCCCATGGACTCCCCCAGACCTTGCCTTGCAGGCGGGTGCAGTCAGTCACTGCACCCATCTGTAAGGGGATCTCTCTCCTCTCTTGAAAGTGCAGGCGGAATGCCGCCTGCACTGTGAAACACAGAGGGGTTGTATTTCACTTGAATGTGCTGCCCCCAGGACAGCATGAGTTTGCAGCTGCCCTGAGGACAGCACTTTCATCATAATACGGTGCACTGTCACTGTTTGCAACCTGCGCACCTGTTTTAAGGTGTGCCATAGCGCAAACAGGGCAAGTGCGCCCTGATGAGATTACGGCCCAAGTGTTTGGAGCTATGCAGTCACTCCCAGGTCTTTCCATTCAAAAATGGTCTCATTTCAACGCCTCGTCAGGATTAGTAAGCGCTATATAAATACTATCACAATACTATCACAATGTATCAAAACATTTCATGGGCCGTGCAATGCATCTGGCCTTAATGGCCTTGCTCAGAGCACCAAAGATGGGCCCTACCAATAATATTACTGAACCTGATTCCATGGCCTGGAAACATGAAATGAGCATGACTGTGGTTTGCATGACAGAGGTGGCAATACTTTGCCTACTTCCGTGTCCACCTCTCAGACGGGCAAAGTAGTTGTAGCGGGGTGCTCTTGCACAGACTCACCAGGGTGCATGAGACAGAGAGAGCAGCGTCCTGGCATTTTCAACATCTACATCTCATGAACTTAAAGCAGTCACCCCCCTGAAATAGAGTGACTGCATGGATATCTAATAAAAAGAGCTTCTTAGCTAACTCTGCTCTTGGTTATTCTTACACACACGATGAGTGTCACTGGTTATCTTCTCTGTGGTGGATTTAGCATCTTGTTGCATGCACAGTCCAAGCTTTTGTCAGGTGCCTGTGATTAGCACTGCATAGATGGAAAAATCTACCGCTCCACCACCCAGGAAGCCTGGTAGATCTGGAAAGAGATATTCACATGTCAGGGAAGAGTGGTACATCTAACAGTTCAAGCCTTACCGGTCTCCTTCAGGCATGGTCCTATCATGAAATCGGATTTCTTTATTGGTTAGTCTGCCTCTGACACTCCGCCCAGAATATTACTCATCTTTCATCTATCTTCTGGATTTCCTTTTCTCAACTACTTGTACAACTGGCTCATGCTCCTTCCTCAGTAACATTTAGGCCCTCATTACAACTTCGGCGGTCTTTCTCCAAGACCGCCGAAGCTGCGAGCGCCAGTATACCACCAGTGCTGCGGTATATATGGCTCCCTATTATGACTTTTCCGCTGGGCCAGCGGACGGTAACAGTGTTTTTGTCCGCTGGCCCAGCGGAAAAGTCACATCAACATTGCAGCCGGCTCGTAATAGAGCCGGCGGCAATGTTGATGTGCAGCAGGTGCAGTAGCACCCATCGTGCAGTTCACTGCCTGAAATTCAGGCAGTGAAATGCGCGATGGGGCTGTGCCCAGGGGCCCCTGCACTGCCCATGCCAAGTGCATGGGCAGTGCAGGGGGGCCCCCAGGGGCTCCCCAAGTCCCCCTTACCACCAGCCTTTACATGGTGGTGTTTACTGCCGTGGACAGGCTGGCGGTTGGGGACTCATAATCCCAAGGGCAGCAAACTGGCGGTATGTTGGAGGGGCCGGTGGTATGGCCGTGGATATTGCGCCACGGTCATAATAGCTGGCGGGACACTGCAAGCCTGTTGGCGGTGTTACCGCCAGATTACCGCCGGCCGCCAGGGTCGTAATGAGGCCCTTAGTCTGTTGCTGGCCTTTTGATTCTCCTCTTCATCCTTTCCCCTTGTACCTAGTGGCCCTGCCCCCTGGCCATATCTGGGTTGTGGCCATCCTTCCCGTGCCTGATGACCTTGCTTTGGGTTACTCCTCGCTTGTACTTTATATTGCATTTCCCTGTTGAATACCATCACACATTCTGCTGTGCTCCAGGTCAGTTACTAGCAGGCATGTTAAATCTTGCTTAAATAAGACTCGCACGCTCTGTACCAAGACAGGCGGGCCAACTCGAAGAGATGACATCTTGTGGTCAAATCAGCACCTGAAGCTCCAAAAGACCTGGTAATTGATGGCTACCACACTTGACCACATTGTGCTATAGTTCTCAGTTACTGTATACCCGTGACTCGTATCTCACACCAGCCTAACCCGGAAGCAAACAGAAGTGGACTAAATACGGCTATGTACCTATTTCCCTGCCCTGCGGACCCACATTCCTCCTCCCTTCCCTTTACATTTCCGTTGGATATCTTCCTTCTCAGCAAGGATATAAAGGTAAAATGTAATTACAGCATACAGCTGCAGTCCTTCATTAACCGCATCACACCAGCTGCCAGCTTCTAGCTGCTCAACGTCAGAAGAATCTGCCAGCATACCCCTAGGAGGTGGGTGAGCCCATCATCAACACACTGATTGTATGTGAGCTGGACTGTTCCAAGAGCTCACAGGTGGAACACTCCCAGAGCCCACTGTCTCATTACAAAGTAAATACTACAGCTGGCTGTGCTGTACCCAGCTGAGAGGTGTGTAGGGAACCCGGTCCATCACCTCTCTAACAGGTTGCAGGACACCCCACCATCACACTAGGACAACCTTCACTTCCTAAGCAACCCCAGAGCCACGTGTGCCCACCTGGGGTTCAGATCATTCCAAGATGCTCAGATCTCTTCTTTGAAACACCCTAAAATACCACCGCAGAGCCATCCCCCCACAATGACTTCAAACCGACCTTGAGACCCCACCCCCAAGAAGAAGCAGCCCAGGCTCAAGACAGTTTACTTCCTCTGCCTCCACCATCCTGCCCTTTCATGAATCCTGGACCACATGCTACATCGCAAGCCCGGACCCACTTTCAGTGTCATGCGCGTGTGTGTAAGTCTCAATAGCAGTATATGATTAACGCGTGTAATGGTTCGTGAGCACCTGCGCCCCGCCATCTACTTATCATATATAATCAAACAGTCGTTATGTAAGTAGCCTACATGTACATTTGTGTATGTACCATATTGGAACTATATGCAGCACGTCTGCGTTTCCATGAGCTGGGATAGCAAGCCTCAAGAAATATAAACGCTTGTACCGCTACGCAAATTATAGACCTGGGTTTGTCATAGACAAGACTGCTCAGCCCCTAGAAGCTGCGCGCACAGGATTCCATCTCTTCTGCCGCACTAAAATACAGTGTCCAAATACCACTCAGTATTTGCGAACGGCCTCTTTAAGAGGGTGTTGTGCCACTCTGCAAAACTCAGCGGTACGCAGGTAAACAGAACTATGCTCTCAGGTGCTCCCTCTAGTGTCCGGAAGAGAAAGATGCACATACGAGAGGAAACGCGTTTTTTCTCGGAATGATTTGCAAAATGTTAGCATTTCAAAAGCCGCAAGTGTTAAAAAAAAAAAACACAAAGCCTAGCGTTGAAGGGATAGTAATTCAAGTGTAACACGAATCCGATAGCAGGCAAGCGACAGCCAGCTTCTCACCAGTCACCAACATCCCCTCCTTTGAAAACCGCATACAGACCCGTGCGACTCCATGATTCCTTGGAAACTCTAAACCCAACAGTTATTAAGTTGCCTTTAACTCTTCCCACCACTCATTACTCTTTAGTTTTTCTTTGGAGTTTATTAGTCATTTCCTTTCTCCATCAGCCGCTGTTTGGTGAGTTAGCTTTCAGCCTGTTTAGAGAAAAAAAAGTGAAATGCGAATGTTCAGTGCTCCGACATCAGCCATGTTTTAGATCGGTATCTGTTCATAATTAATTGTGCAAAACACACCTTTCCACACAAAAAAATGCAGTTAGAGTATGCGCATTGAAGAGTCACCGTTACCTTCAAACAAACATTTGCTGGCATCAGCAAAAAAAAAAAAAAAGCAGCACAGCACAGCGAACTAGCACATGCTACATTACACCCCAAGGCCACACCTGCCTCCAGAATGGGTACAAATCAGAGAGCACGAAACTTGCATAATTTGCTGTAGCGCAAGTAGGCAAACTGCAAAATTATACGTAATTTACGTGAAATGCATGTTGCAAGCGAAAAATTATCTGAACGATCCATTCAGGAAAAAAATAAAGTCGTAAAGTGCCACTCGTGTTTGGATTTGTAGTTTTGGGCTCATAAATTCCCCAAACGGTCCAATCAAGTAAAAAATCTATCTGAAATATTTGTTGACTGGCTGCAAAAAAAACCTGCTGCTTACATTTAAAACATTGCCACTCCTGCTCCAAAAATTGCCAAACCGGTACATTTTGCGTTATAATTTCTCCCTGAACAGGAGTCTCACTATGCGACGTGGCCTAAAGGCACAATCTCAGTAATTTCACATAAATTGAATTGTCTGAAATCACCAACATTAGGGCAATCACACCAGCGTAATTACAATTTCACTCAGGGATAGTGCAAATATGCTCCTATTGGCTTTTCTAAGAGTGTGGGAGAAATCTGTCTCCCTCTTGCCTTGTCCAAAGGTGAGGGGAAATTTGCCTATTCGCCCCCTTGCCTTGCCTGTGGGCAAGGGGAATTTACTACTACCTCCCGTCCCTCTCTTGCCTTCCTTTAAAGACCAATGAGGCTCCTTGCCTCCCCTAGACCCCACCCTTCTTCTTTAAAGAGTCCCCCTGCCCCCAACACCTCCTGTTCTGTTTTGTCTAGCCCACTTGACTTACCTTCTCTTTCTCCTCCACGGCTGGAGCATCTTCCTGGAGGTAGGCTGGGCTGCTTTGTTGAAGGCTGCTTCCTGGTCAGCTGACAGAGTCAGTCGGCTCTCTGGTGGCTGGGGCTGCACTTCCGGATCTTCGCCTCTCGTTGCTGGCGAGTTTGCCAGTTGAGTCCTCTTCTCTGATTAGGGTAGGGCGGTTTGTTTTAGCCCGCGTTTTTATTTCAATTTCGCTGCTTAGTGCAGCGTTTTTTATTTGCTGATGGAGGGGGGGGTTCTCTCCCCTATTTAGCTGGCTGCTGTTTGGCATTGGCATTTGTTATTTGGTCATGTTGGTGCAGGCACGTGGTAAAAGACGCCGGATTGTTTCTTCTTCCTCCTCGGAGGGGGAGGCTGTTGCGGTTTCCGTTCAGCCGCCTAGTGGATGCCAGGTTACACTGGGGATTCCTGCCCCTCTCATGTCGAGGGAGGAAGTTCAGGACATGATTGAGGTGGCTGTGTCTAAGACGTTCTTCTGCGTCTCAGCCCTCGGTGGCAGTGGAGGGGGTCCTCTACCTCAGATGATGACGCTCCTTCTACGTCTTCTGGTGGGAAGTATGTCTCCAGGGAGGAGATGTGGGATGTTCTGGCTCATGTTCGTGACAACTTGGGGTTTCCTGTTTTTCGTACGCCTGAGGATGACTCCCACTTGTTTCCGCAGTATGTTACTCCTTCTCAGTTTGCCATGCTTTTCCAGGGTCTGGTTAAGGATTTGGTTTTCCGTGAGTGGAAGGAGGTGGACAAGGCCCAGGTTCCTCGTTTCCTTTGGAAGTTGTACTTGCTGGAGGGGGAGGAGGTGTTGCCTCCTTCTGTGGAGCTGGATTCTATTTTGGCTACTTTGATTGGCAAAACTGCGGTCAATCCGGAAGACTGTGTTCCTGCTGATGCCACTGACAGGAAAGTGGATTCGGATCTGAAGAGGGCCTTTGTTGCTGAAAATTTGGCACTCAGAGCTGGGATTTTCTCTGCATATTCTGCACAATCTTTGGTTCAGGACTTTGACAGACTTGAGGTGGCTGTGCAGGAGGGCTCTGAATGTTCGGAGCTGCTGGAGGTTATGGAGCAGCAGGCCAGGTTACTGGCTGACATGTCTTCTGATGTGGTACGCACTATGGCTCTGGTGTCTGGTGCCTTGATTGGGGCCGGTAGGTCTCTCTGGTTGTGGCTGTGGAAAGCTGATCCAGAGGAGAAAGCTGCTCTTCTGCGGCTTCCTTTTGAAGGTCAGACACTGTTTGGGGATCAATAGCCTTCCATGATTTCCAAGGCTTTTAAGGAGAGAAAGCACGCCTTGTCTTATAGGGGTGGTTCCTCGTCAGGTAAAGGTTGGCGGAAGCATTCTCAATCTTCTCCCAAATGTGTTTCCAAGTCTTTTTCTGGAAATGTCATTTTCAGCCCCGGTTTTCTCCTAAGAAGCCTGGTCCTTCTCTTCAGTGTGGCCTCAAGAAGGGTTCCTGACAATCAATGTGGCACTGGGGGTTGCCCGGTTGGGGGTCGACTGAGACACTTTCTTCCCTTTTGGCAGGGGGATGTCTCTGAAGGCTGGGTGCTGGACATTGTAGAGAATCGCTACGCATCAACTTCGATCTGGTTCCTCCAGATACAGGGTACGTTCAATGCCCTTGCCTGCGGCCCGTACCAGGAGGGCAGCTTTGCTGGAGGGTGTCCGAGATTTACTGTTGAAAGTGGCCATCTCTCGGGTTCCTGTAGGGGAACAAGGTCAGGGTGCTTATTCCCTCTTGTTCCTTGTTCGGAAGGTGTCGTTTTGTTTTCCGTCCAGTCCTGAATCTACGTGCATGAATTCCTGGATCAAGACTGTGCATTTCTGGATGTTGTCCATTCAGGAGATTTTTCCTCTGATCAGTCTGGGGGATTTCCTGGGATCTCTGGATCTGCAGGATGCTTACCTGCATGTCCCCGTCGCCCTGTCCTCTCAGAGGTTCCTACACTTTGCAATAGGCCAGGAGCATTTTCAGTTCTGTGTTCTTCCATTTGGAGTCAAGTCCTCGCTCAGAATTTTCACCAAGGTGCTGGCTCCCCTGGTGGTTTTTCTCAATTTCGAGGGGGTGTTTGTCCATCCATATTTGGACGATGCTTTGATTCAGGCTCCCAGCAGGAAACAGTGGTGCAGTTCATGTGTCAAGGGTTTTGATGGTCCTACAGGGTCACGGGTTTTTGGTAAATTGGGGGAAGTCAGATTTGGTTCCTTCCCATGACCTGGTGTTCATCGGGCCCGGTTTCTGACTCTGCAGGGGTTGGTGACTGTGTCGGAGGGGCAACTGCTGGGCTTCCATGCACAGGTGATTGAAGTTTTGTCACATGGGGCTCCCAGGGCTCTTCAGTGGTTGCACCTGCAGGGTCAGAAGGCTTCAATGAATTTTCTGGTGCCTTGGGCAAGGTTCCATCTTCTTTGCCTGGTCAACTGGTTTCTCTCCCGTTGGTCTCTGGCTCTGTGCGATCTTCAGGTGAGGATTCCTGTGTTGGGGTTCATTCGCAGGGAGTTGGGTTGGTGGCTCATCTTCGGTTGGGGGTGCCTGTTGTGGTGACGACCAATGGCAATCTCTCCAAATGGGGTGCGTGGATAGGGTCGGAGCAGGTCCAGGGGTTCTGGTCTCTCCAGGAGTCGGTCAGGTCCTCGAATTGGAGGAAATTGAAGGCAGTTCTTCTTGCTCTGGTGCATTTTTAGGTGCTTCTTCGGGGCAAGGGTATGCTTATCCGGACAGACAACTTGGTCACCAAGTCTTACATCAACAGGCAGGGTGGAACCAGGTCTCGGTCTCTGTTTCGGATTGCTAGGGACATTTTCGTTTGGGCTCAGGTCTGGGTTCTGTCTCTTCAGGCCACGTATATTCAAGGGGTGGTCAATGTTTGGGCGGATCAGTTGAGCAGGGTCATTCCTTCCGCCCAGGTTTTTTCCCTCCGGTTGTCTCTTTACCGTCGTCTGGTACGGCTGTGGGGTCGTCCTGCACTGGATTTGTTTACCTCCCCAGAGAATGCAAATGTGATGCGCTTCTGCTCCTTGGCCACGGGGTCTTCTTTATGCATTCCCCCCCCCTTCAGTTGATCCATGCCTTTCTGGTGAGGGTGCGTCTGCTGGGGGCAAGAGCAATCTTGATCGTTCCTCATTGGCCATGGGCGAATTGGTTTAGTTGCTTTGGTTGATGGCCTCTGGTCAGGAGTGGACCTTTCCTCTCCATCCCTCTCCTCTAACGTTTCCTTGCCTCTCCCAGGGGTCGTTGAGAAGGTTGCACTTGACGGCTTGGAAGTTGAACGGCGGAGATTGACAGGGTTGAGGGTTCCTAATACTTTGACTACAACTTTACTTGCCTCCAGACGTCGTTCCACGTTGCTTTCTTATGATCATCAGTGGAAGGCATTTGGCATGTATACCGCTTGTGCTTCTGAAGCTAAACGCATTTGCTGCAAAGAGTTGAAGTTTGGTTATCAGATTCATCATAATCCAGGATCATGGGAGAGATCTTGAGTTATAGTAAGGTTTTGACTTGTCTGTTAATGTTAAGGTTGAGGTGTCGGACAGTGAATCACCGAAGGCCACATCAAGATATGGACTTATTAAAGTTCTGTTTGAGAATGTATAAACTGAGATTGGTGTTTGGTTGATCCTTCGTGCTCAGGAGTAGACCACACTAGTCAGGTTGATTTCAGGCTGATCTATAATTCACTTAGTGTGTATGATAGCGCCAAAAGGGCATTTTACCCCATTGTCCCTAGAGTGATTGCTGACTTAAATTTTTTTTTAGTGCAACAGACAAGGGTTATTATTTTTGTAGGAAAGTGCCTCTGTTTGACATGGTAACCCCCCACTTTGCCTGGTATCTGATGTGATTTCGACTGAAAGTGCACTGTGTTCCTACTAACCAAGTCTCCAGTGCCAGATCTCTTTCCCAAAACTGTATAGTTTCCCTAATTGGCAAAACCTTTATCACCCTCTGTAAGTCCCTAGTAAATGGTACCCCTGGCACCTAGGGCTTGGGGTACTAAAGAGGGTCTCTAAGGGCTGCCGCACAAATTGTGTCACCCTAAGGGACTCCGGACCAAAGCACATGACGGGTTGCCATTGCAGGCTGTGTGTCTTGGTGCAGACAAAAATGAAAACACAGCATGGCACACAGCCTATGCGCAATGTCTCCTAACACTGCATGCAATATATATAACTTACTCCCATAGCAGGTCTTACAGCTCTAAGGCAGAGTGCATTATATTACATGTGAGGGCATATATGCATGAGCAGATATGCCCCTGCTATGTCTTTGTCGATTCTCAGGAGTAGTAAATGACCAGGGGAGCCATTTTAAATGCAGGTGCTAGACACTGATCAATGCGAGTTCCCCAGATACATGATGGCCTAACTGAAGATCGGAATGTTTGGTATCAAACATCTCATATTGGTGATCCCACGCGGATGCAAGCATTGGATTTACCAATACAGGCACCCAGAGGGCACCTTAGAGGTGCCCCCTGAAGCCCTGCCAGCCTCTGGTGTGCTCACTGACCAGTTTCTGCCTGCCTGCCACCGAGACACAGTTCTGGACCCCTAGGGTGAGAGCCCTTTGTTCTCTGTAGGTCCAGAACGTAAGCCTGTCCGGGAAGAGGGTGTAACACCCCCTACCACAGGATGACCTGCTGATTAGCCTTCCTAAGGTGACAAGCCTCAAAGGGCTTGTGCCTTTGAAATGCAGATCTGGCTCCGCTCACAAGAGAGGAAGCCACTCCCCTGTCCAGAGCCTATTTGGCACCTGGCCAGGTGGGAAAATTAGCTAGTCAGGTAGGCGTGCCACCCTCAGGCTAGTACCACCCTTAAGGTGGGCTACTGCGAGGTGGACACGACTTTTCAGAAGTTGCCATCTGTGTGATGGCATACTTAGGAATGATGGGACAGGGTTATGCCCATTTCCCACTGAAAATGGACATCTTTGTGAAGTCAAGCTGCATGCGATTAAAAAGAACGCTGACTTTCCAATGTGACTTGTGGTCACAAGTTTCCTCCTGCTCGCATTTAGCTGCTGGAAAGTAATTCATCTGTGACATAGGTTCTCTGCATTGACACATAAATGACAGTTAAACCAACCAACAGGGCTTACAAAGACAGGCCATAGCATCTTTCCCTATGAGTGGGACCATGGAAATTCCTGGCCATAGAAAACAACAAAGCGTCCAGTAGGACGGGTCTCTCATCTGTCGAAACCCAGATCTCATACTGATTCTTTGCACACCCTGATCTGACCCACTTCTCCTGTTTGCTTTCTGAGGCTTCCTCCTGTCGGTTCTTAATCTTCTCCCAAATATCAGCAACAGTCTACATGTTTGAAACAGCATCATTCACTGAGTTGCATGAGTGGTCTCTGTTAAATGTGCAAGACTCAAAAGTGCATTATCTTGCCATATCATCCGCATAGCGATTTACTAAAGTTACAAAATCACATCCACTCTTGTGTTCTGTACATTTCACTACAGCCATCTTGGCAGGAAACTGCAGTGCATTAAGCAGGTCCATCCCATAAATTCTGTTCCTTATAGGAGGAGCCAAAATAAGTCATGAAACCTCTTTTGGACCACAACTGTCCAAGATCATGGACCACGTCACACCCATACTGAATGTCAATATAAATGGTAACTCTCAAATGGTTAGAGATACAGCGTGCTCTAGTAAGAGTGACCAGTTCAGCCTCCTGAATGGAAGTTACATTACATAAATAGGAGGCTTCCAACACATCTTCCAGGGTGCACACAGCATGAGCTGTTCTCTGAAATCCTTGTCTATCTCTTAAACATGAGCTGTCCACAAACAAGGTAGAGTCCAGCTCTTCTCAGATAGTGGGTCTTGGCTTGGTGCACAATTCTGTTACAGCAAGACAGTTGTGGTCGTCCTTACATTATCTTCATCAGACATAGGCTAAGACAAAAGTGAAGCAGGACTGAGGGTACGATAGCTCTCAAACGTCACATTTTCTTGTGCTAGGGTGATCTGCTAGTAGCTAGTGAGTTTGCTTATTTGTCATGTGTTGTGTTTGAGTATGATTTAACAAAATCTTGATTGAATGAGGGACCATCACAGTGAGAGTGTCTCCCACCACTATGCCCTCACATTGCTGAATGCTGACACCAACTGCAACCACTGCTTTAAGTCATCCAAGAAGCGCCAAGGCTACCGGATCAATCGAACTGAAAAGTAGGTGAGAGGCTACCTTACTTCCCCAAGTGTCTGTGTCAACACAGGAAGAATGCACCGTTTGCACTCGTAACTATAAAAAAAACTCCTTTTGATAATCAGGCATTACTAGAGCTGCGGCGCAACAGAGACTTTCTATCAGCTCAGGGAAGACACGTGCATTTGTTATTCCAGGGTAGTGGATCAGACACATCATTGTGTGTACGTCTCTGTAGAAACTTTGGGGCATATTTAGAGGAAAGTGGTGCATCATAGATGATGCATCTCTTTTCTTGCACCCCTCCCCCCTAACAACGCCATGTGCAGAGTCTGTGGTGAAAGAGCCAAGAGTTGCCACAGTTAACCAGGTCACAGATTCTGGAAGTGTAGACTCCTAGCTCGAAGAAGGAACAAACACTTCGGCCAGTGGAGAAGAGGCAAGAGAAAGGTGACCACAAAGGGGTTAGAGACTGAGAGCTGTTGTGTCAGAAGAACGCATCCCTCAAACAATAAATGAAGAGACAGACAAGTGAACAGAGTGACAGTGACAGTGAACAGTCAGTAGTTAGAAGTTCAAGAAGAAAACGTGCGTAGTCAAAGGTATTCAGCCTTTTAAATGGAGTTACTTTGCTGAAAGCGGTCTAACTCAAGAACTCATGAGACTGAGAATCAATAGAAGGGTTTTAAAACTCCTCCATGAATAGTGCTACCACAGTTAAGATACATTGATTCTTTACAGACTGATTTTTGCCTGACTGACTCACAAGTGACACATGTTTAGACACTGAAGATTTATGATTAAGTTCTGAAATCTTGCAAATTCTTAGGGGCTAGGCTCCAGTAGAAGAGTATGGTTACCATCATTAATCAAAACCTGCTGTAGGGTTAGGTTCAGTTAAGTGAGCTAATATCTTTGCTTCGAACGAACTGAATGTTTGCTAATATACACAGTAGAAATGATAAGTAGAATTTTTACTTTTCATTTCTGTGTTCTTTTGATTTAACTTGAGAGAAACCATGGTGTTCAATTCACCAAACACATGTAGACTGAGGATAATATTAGTGGCAATTGCGTTAATTATCTTGATGATTGGTCTATTAGTGTGTTTGAATTCTTCTTTTGAGCATGCTTCTGCTGAAATTAAAAGTGATTTAAGTTATTTAGAATAGCAGCGTAGATTTAATATGAAAATGCTACATAAAGATGGACCTGGGGACATTCTTTAGAGAATGTGATTTTCAACCTTGCATCTACAGCAGTGGGAGTCACATACCAACACCTGCCCTTTACCTATTCTTTGTCATGTAGTGTCATTCTGAGCGTGTTCTATCAAAGGGAGCGCTATGAGTATTATTTTTTAAATTATGACATGCTTCTAGATGATGTGCCTATGTATAAACATCTAAATCTGAACGCTAGTGCAAAATCTGTAGAAAATGTGAAACATTGATTTAATTAATAGAAATGGATAATCCTCAGTTTCATAAAGGAAGAATTCCATGTAAGTCGACAAGACCTGAAAAGGACTTGATTGAGGAATTGGAAGAAAGGAGGGAAGAGATTGAGAGAAATGCAAAGAGAGGAGTTAAGGGGAGTTGGGTAAAGGAAGAGGAAAGGCTGAAAGCTGCTGGAATACATGTGAAATTAAATTTGGATTGATAATGAGAGGGAATGCTATGTTTTATGAGAAGAACGAAGGAGGTTAAAAATCGGATGGTGGGTTGGAGTGTACAGATATCTGAAGTTACGGGTGAGCAAATATTTGCAGGGAAAGATCCTGCTGTTCCCAGAAAATGTTATGCATGCTGGAAGATTGCTTATTTTCAACTTCCTACAAATTGGATTGGTAGCTGTTTTTTAGCTTTAGTATTCCCGTGCATACTGATGAAATAAATTATATTGAATTAGAGATTCATGAACAAACAGCGTATCACTGCTCAAATAGTAGGTGACATCTTTGGTGCTATGATTCTCTCTGTAGGAGTAGTTTTGAATGACCTGAATGATTGTTTACTTTGGTTGACTGCCTTGCTACTAAAAGAGCAGGAGCTTCAGCTGCTATTAACACTGAGCTTGTGGCAAGAGGGCACAGCCTGCCACATGTTATGCGTCCAGCAGTGCTGCACATATGGAAGGGAAATTAATACGTTTGCTACTAATGTTTCTGAGATTACTAAAGATTTGAAGTATCTGGAAGAGAAAGGAACCTGATAAGCAATAGGGAAAGGACTGCCTCATCTTGGAGCCTCAATGGCAACTATCTTGAAGTAACAGTTTATGGTATCAGTTTGTTGAATTATTAGGAAAGTGGCTACAGTGTTATTTTTGTTATTTTTACCTGACTGAAATTTATGAAGTATCAGATTCTAAATAAAAGCGAATTTCAGAGTATGAGCTTTTGTTGCCTGCAGCTAACACATATATATATTAAAACTATCACAGTCCATTAAATGACGTCATGGCCAGACAGCTGGTCATCCTAGTTTCTGGTCTATGCCACGCCTGTTTACTGAGCTCTCCTGGCCAAATACCAAGCAATAGCTACATCATCCTTGGGCTAAGATCTTCCTACTTTATGAACTATGTCCCACTGCCCTAGGGACTATACTTTGGGGCTGTAATCCATACCGCCAAATCAGAATTTTGAGGGAGTTTGCACGAAAACTGAATGACTTCAAAGGTGCAATTTAAAGAGGAGTAAGAGGAGTGACACCCACTCTAGCAGCACCACTTTGTTGTGTGGAGGTCCTGTTGATACGTGAGTATCTTGATTGCTTCATCCAGCTATAACATCCCTGGACCTGCGTACAGACTGGGGGTCTAAATTACAATTGTGGTAGTGGATTATCTGCCATAAATATGAAACACACAGCATCTGCATATTTTCTGGAATATAAGCCCTATTTAGTTTTAGTCGAATAGCAAATGCCCAACTAGGGGAAACTCTTCCAGCTCCACCATTCGCTTTGCCAATGTCAAATGTAACTTTGCCACAAATGGTGATCCTTTTACCATCGGGCTAATCTGCACCATGTTGGCTGTTACCTCTGGGAAGAATGCTATGAAAAGGAGGGGATGTGCATAAAAAGTAGGAATAGGAATTGCCTAGGAGATGGCCTGCTCATCTTATGGAAACTATATATGTGGGTTTTGACACATTACCACCACTGAGAGTACTTTTCATCAGCAACCATATGACATGAACATTGCCAGGCTTTCTTCCAGGGGTGTGTGTTACTGTGTTGTGTACCACCTAACGAGTTTAAGATAACGTATCTGGTGTCATAAGGGATAAACGGCCCAGGACCTTCAAGGAGATCCAAATGATGGACACAACAGCACACAGAGTGACCGTAGATGCCATTACTCCGATTCAGTTTGATTTGTTTATTTGTAAAGCGCACTGCTACAGAAGTACACTATAAAGAATAATCTAGAGGTCGAAGTCAGAAACAAGGTATATGGCAAAAACATATTGTTTTTCAGAAGTTTGAGAAAAGCAGGAATGTCCTTTGTCTTCTGAACTGTAAAATGAAGTATATTACCAAGTTTTAGCATTGGTCAATGTGAATTAAAGAAAGTATGGGAACAGTAATCCTGAGCACAATGGGGGCAGAGGGAATGACAGCAGAATTAACGGCCCCGCTAAATAGAACAAAATATTCTGTAACTTTTTTGTTTGTCTTTCACCGTCAGGTAACAGTTTATAAAATAATACACGCCATAAATGAAAAATCAATGCAAATTAAACAAATTAGTAGGAAATTGCTGGACCTGCCCCTTTAAGAAGGTTCTCCCCCAGATAGATTGCCTTCATTAGCTGAACAGATATTTGTTGACATTAGAACTCTGTGCACCTTTTCCCTGCTAAACATTGGTAAAGTGTTTGTGATCTCAACCTAAAACATGTTACATTGGCTTCTACCTAATAGGCACGTTTAATTTACTTGTGAATCTCTAGTATATGATACTTCATGTACCCAGGGCCTGTAAATTAAACACTACTAGGGGGCCTGCAGCACTTATTGTGCCACCCATTAAAATAGCCTTTTGAAACATGTCTACCAGTGCAGACTGTAGTACAGTTTTAAACTGCCATGGGACCTGACAATATAAACATTTTTCCAGACCTAAATCTTCCTTTTTAATACTTATAAGTTACCCCTAAAGTAGGGCAAAGGGTTCATAGGGCAGGGTGCCTTGTATTTAAAAAGTAAGACATGCGTATTTGGTTTTTACATGTACTGGCAGTGAAAAAACGCTAAAATCTTTTTTCACTGTTGTAATGCCTACCTCTTCTATTGATTAATAATTGGTTACCTTGTTACATTTAATACGTGATAACTTTAGATTGAAAGCAGAAAGAGATATGGTGTTTACACATAAATAAATTGTAATTTAAAAATCTCTTTAATGGTAGTTGGGTTTTAAGTCACAATTTTGAAAACGCCACATTTAGAAAGTTGTCATTTTCCATTTGACTGTGAATGTCTCTGCTGTTTTCGGTTTGTGTATCCTTCCCAGGCTAAAGAAGGACAGGTGTGGGCAGGATGGACCACTCTGCCAGGATGGCTGGGGTGGAGCTGTCCCATCACCCACTCACACTTCAAATGACTTGCCTCCAGCACACACAAAGGAACCTGACACTAGTCTTTGGTCATCTCAGACTTCTTGGGCCTTGACAGCGGAAGGGAAGAGCTTTCCAGAAGCAGATGTGGGGGTAGTACTGGGAATCCCCACACTTCAAAGGGTAGAACTAAGTATAAATATTGGACTCCAGAGTCACTCATCATTCTGGACAGTGGATACTATAAAAGGAGGACTGCCTTGCTCACCAGAGGACTGCCCAGCTGCTTGGGGCCTGTCTTGCCCCCAGAGGACTGCCATGCTGTTTGAAGATTGACTTGACCCCAAAGAGCTGCCCTTTTGCTTGAGGACTGTCCTATTCTCTGAGAAGGACAACCTGACCTGCTCTCTTCATCCCAGGCTAACCTAAGTGACTGCAATGGTCAGTTGGCTGACCTGTTGTCTGAGCTAAGGGGACACAACAAACTCCTGGGGCCTCCCTCCCTCAAATTCTCAACTGACCTGCTACACTGGACCTGTCTGCACCCTGCTGGACTATGCTGGAGGGAGTTTCTGATCCACTAAAGGGGCCTCCCCTGTTCCTGGACCCTTGACTGGCATCAATTGACCTCCTTCTGTGAAGAAAGGTGAAATCTTGATGTTTTGGGCTGTTTGTGACTGTGAACTTTTTCAGCTGGACTAACCTAGGCCCTTATCTGGCCCCTGGTCCATCGAGATCGGCATGAACTTGTGACTTTCCACCAGCCTAGCGAGACCAGGTGACTGCAAGTAGTGTTTTGTGCTTTAAGTGGTGCATTTACTTTAAGATTTTTATTTGAATATCTCCGGTTCTGCTGATTGGATTTTTGTTGTTCTGATGTAATTGTATTTATTAAAATGTACTCTATTTTTCTAGATTGGTTTAGGATTTGTCTTGTGTTGTGTTTTCCTTTTATTACTGTCTGTGTGCTGCAAAAATACTTTACACATTGCCTCTAAGTTAAAACAGGCTGCTTTTGTGTTGAGCTACCCAACGGTTAAGCCCAGGTTAATTTAGTGACTTTTGTGGTTCACCCCAACAAGGATTGTGGTTGTTGGCTGAGTGAGGCTTCCAACCTCCTCAATCAATAACCTAATTTCTTACAGAAAAGCACTATTTTATGTTATGAAACCTTTACTGTTAATGTGGCCACTGCAGATGGCTTTGTGTGTAACCAGAGATACACAGAATTAAATCCTGGAAATAGCAGTGGGGAAGAGTGACTTGAGTATTTTAGTACTAAAAGGGCCCACCTTGTGAAAGAAAGCAATGTGAATCTGTGAGTCATTATTTTAAACTTGCATTACGCACAGTATAATATATGCTGCCACTAAATGTGCAAAAAGATTTAGTTTTAAGATTGAAAAAAAACAGCTTAAAAAATATAGATTTTAGTAACACGCAATCAGACTGTACCTAATGCAAATATTTGTATGTCAATTAAAAGCACACACTCCGCAGCTCAGCTGGTAACACCCTCACAATACTTCTCAAAATATTAAATCTTTGTCATCACCTAGTTTCAAGTGAATTCATCAATTAAAACCAACACAGCTTATAAGGAGCATTCACTTTTACAGATTAAGCAATTGCACTTATTTCTATTTCTTTACAGTAGCAGGCACCATTGGCAAGGTTTGTAGTTAGTTTAGCTGTCAGTCTCTCTCTCAAGCTCCACATCATAGGAGTCTCCATCCCTCCAATTTCATCTCAACAATTGTCTTATAACAAAAAATAGGGACAGTCTTTTCTGTAATTAAAAACGTATGGACATGTCGTGCCCCACAGATGTCACCCCATTAGATAAGCACTGAAGTCTCTCGGCCACTAAGTGGGGACTGGAGTAGTGACAGTTCAGAGCGGTGATTGGTTGAACCCCAAAAGTGCAAAGTTCTGATGGCAGAATAGGGAAGAAAGCCCTGTGGATACGCTGAGGCAGAATAATGGATGGGCCAATGCCTTGGAAATAGCAGAGACATAGTAAGGCATGGGCAAAGGGGGCTCTGACCCAGGGCTCAGCCTTTCAGTGGGACCTCTGATAGAGTCATCTCTGTTCTACAGAGTCTCTTGCCCTGATGACCTTGCATACTTCTTAAACAGACTGTTTTAAATACCGTTTTCCTTTAATTTATTTTTAATGTGGATGATGTGGGCAAGTCTAGTACAGGCACTTTGCAGAGAAATGTTGTGTTTATGTTTAATGCTGCATCTATACATAAACGTTTCTTTTAGATCAAAACAGGACCTCACATATGGGAAAAGCTAGGGTGTCACAGAGATTATTTGCAGTTATATTAGTGAGCTGCTGCTGTATTACAATATTGATAGCACATCACTATCCCTGAATATTACATGTAAGCACATTTGGAATGTGATGGAGTGTGCTTGCGCACTGTCAGAGACCTGGGCAAAAAGGGCATGAAAGAAGTTAAAATGGATCATAAATTCAACGTTCTTCCAAATAGGGGCCCCCCAAAATACGTTTGGCTCAGGGCTTCCAAAACCCTTAAGATGTCCTTGGGAAAGAGAGTGCTTGATATTAATGTGTGTGATTTGTTTTCATTAAAGCAATTACAACCCCTGCAACAGAACTTGGTGGGCACAGACTGGCGTGATAATTCCAAGGATTTTCAGTTTTCTAACTGTTCATGTACTCCTCGCTGGTTCCTGGATTTCCAGCTTATGTGACAAGTGGTCAATAGAGTTTAACTAGAATGTTAAATGATCAATCAAAAATATGTGTTTTTTAATCACTGCCTTCTGTTGTAGCATTTACATGCTTCACAGGAATCAATGCTATTCGAGGTAGACAAATTTGTGGACCTAGTAAGTAGTAGTGTGGTAGAAACACCAACAAAATTTCAATACAAACCCAAGCAATTTAAACACCATGACCAATGTTGCCACAGAAGAAAAACTCCAATCAGGAAATAAAGTTAGGACATTTATTACAACTATTAGAACAAGGAAACAGAATTCCCCCTTAGTATCACACTGGCTTTTGGCTGGCCATACAGAGAAAGAACTGAGTTGGACCATTGTGGAGAAAATATATGCATACGCTGGACAGGACATCATTATGAAACGTAAAAGGTGGGAAATCCTTTGGGTTTACTTTCCGGATACATTCAACAAATGCTTAAATGAAGATATTCCATGGGAGAATACAATTGTGCAGTGATCCTGATGTAATGTATATTTCTCGCAATTGGAAGTATCAAGGGTATGCTTATTAGCAATATGTTGGAACTTTTTTTGTTTATTTGCTAGATGGCTTATATTAAGAGCTAGAAATGCACAGATTTTTAGCAAGTTTCTTTTTTCTAATGTTCAGTTTATGGTCAGCTCTTTTTGGTAGATTCACTAGTTGGTGTCCTTTGACTTTGGCTGTATTTAGCAGGACTTTTGTTTAGGTGCATTTGCAACCTTTGGGCCTTATAGATGCAGTCTTTGCAGGTTATTTTCAATCTGATACCCGACTGTAGCAGTTAATTTTCGCATCAAAGATGTCGAGCTGTAGGTTTATTAGTACCTTGGTTTATGGAGATACACATCACCTGTTCCATTTTTATTATCATTTCCAAGATTGCAGCTGTTTGTGACATGTGTTAGTTCTATCTAGGCCTCTGTCGTTCATTTTATTTGGTCATGTGCATGTCGTTCATATTATTTGCAAAATAAAATGATGGATGGAGTGCTGAAACTTTTCAAACACTCACCCCAGTCACAGATCTGGGTTTAATCCATTGTTATTTTTCTTGCCCCGTCATCCCAGATCAGACCTATCCATACGCAAATCACTCTTGACCCAAGCCCGAACTGCCAATACAGGTCCTTCCTGGACAGGATTCAAGAATCCTGGGACCAGGTATTAAATGGCTAAGACAGGAAAACACTAACTTTGTGGCATTTTCAAACTTGTAATTCAAAATAAGAGAGGATTTTTCATTTCAACCTCAAAATACACCAAACACGAACTAGTTACCTGTGACCATTTGAAAACTGCAACGTATCAAAGGTAATAAGGTTACTCCAATTTCATCCTATGAAAGAAGCAGGCCTTGCAGTAGTGAAAACAAATTTAAGCGTTTTTTACTACCAAGACATGCAAAACTTAAAAGTGCATGTCCTACTTTTTAAATACCCTGCGCCCTACCCTCATTGTTGTCCAGACCCTACCTTAGGGCGTACATGCATTAAAAAGGAATGTTTAGCAAAGTTTTTGTAGTCCCATGTCGATATGTCAGTTCAAAACTGCACACACAGACTGCAATAGCAAGCCTGAGACATGTTTAAAGGGCTACTTGAATGGGTGGCACAATAAATGCTGTAGGCCCACTAATAGCATTTAATTTACAGTCTCTGCGTACATGTAGAATTATTTTACTAGGAACCCACAAGTAAATTCAATGTGCCAATTTGGTGTAAGCCAATTCTAGCATGTTTTAAGGAGCAAGCACAAGCACCTAAGCACTGGTTAGCAGTGTTAAGATGCTCAGAGGCCTACGGCCAAGAAAAACGAATTCAGCAAAAAGTAGAGGGTAAAAGTGAAAGGTTTTGGGGTTGACCCTGCAGAGAGGTCCAGGTCCAAACCCCTGACATAATAATAATGTTAACAGAAATGTTTTTATATGGTGCTAAATACTGCATTTCTGTCATTTCTAAGGGGTATGAATAATCACCCAAATTATGGTACTCAATGCTTTGAGTCATCTGCCAGCACATGCGAGGCAGTTAAGGATTATTCAAGTCCATTCCAATGGGTATAATGTCAGAGAGGCGACCTTTAGGAGTGTGGCTTCTTAATTACCATTTCCACCGGCATCAGAACTGCATTGCCCAGACTACAAAATAAGGTGGCAAAGCAAGAGGTGGGAGGACAGGACATCTGTCACTTTTTATGGATGCCCTGATACACCCATTTCCTAATAAAGCCTTAAATGAACTAATCAACTGACACCTCAATTACCATGTCAGCAACCACCAGTTCCTCGATGCCACACAGTCTGGATTCAGGTCCAACTACAGTACAGAAATACCACTCATCGCTGCCACATACACATCAGCATGATCTGTGACAAAGGAGGCATGGCAGCCCTCATTCTCCTGAAACTCTCTGCAGCATGGGCTCACAACCCATCCTTATCAGGCACCTGCACAAGATTAGCCTCCAAGGACCTGCTCTCCTCTGGATGTTCTTCCTAATGGATGGAACCAAGCTGTCAGTCTGGCAACTTACTCTTTGCAATCCTGCAACTGATCTGCAGAGTGCCTCAAGGTTCATCGCTCAGCCCCACCCTCTTCAACACATAGGTGATTCCTCAGGCCAACGTCATCCACGCACACAGCATCAAAATTCCTTCTTACGCCAACAATAAAGAAATCATACTCTCCCTCCACGACAAGACCTGCAACATAAGAAACAAGTTCACCACCGGCATGACCAAAATCGCTAATTGGATGAAAGCCAACTGTCTCAAGCTCATCACCGACAACACAGAAGTGGTGATCGTTGGTAAAAACACCTTGCCATTGGACTCCAACTGGCGGTCTATCGATCTAAGACACACATCCGAATCCACACTGACACCCACCATCAATTTCAGAAACCTCAGAACCATCATCAACAGCTAACCAGACGTGCACGTATAAGTCAGAACAGTCACTGCATCCTGTTGCTGTACAATAGAGATGCTGAGGAAATCTTCAATTAGCTCCCAAGTAACACCAGAAAAACTGTTACTCATGTGCTAGTCACCAGGAAGTTGGACTACGGGAACACTCTCTACACCGGGATGACCAAGCAACTCACCATAAGATAACAAACTATTCAGAGCTCAGCAGCCAGACTCACCCACAACCTCTCACATAGAACGTACATCACGCCACATCTCAGGGAGGTCCCCTGGCTCATGATACACAAACGTACTCATTTCAAACTTTTCACACACACACACGTTCAAGACACAACACAATGTAGGCCCCACCTACATGAACAGTCACAGCTCTTTTCACCAACTATTTAGACAACGGTGCGCCGCATGACTTCTACTCACACGTCCCACCAATACACAGAATCAGATCAAGAGAACTGGAATTCTCTTACATTGCTCCTAAAGTATGGAAGATCTCCCACTCCACATCAGCGCCTCCTCTCCAATTTTTGAATTCCCAAAATCTGAAGACTTTACTTTTCAATTAGGCAGGGCTAGGCACACATATCTGCATTGCACCGGGGTACCCCCTGCAGGTGATAGTGAGATTACAAATACATATAGCATAACATGGGGAGGCTGTCCCTGAAATTTGAGCCTAAACATATCAGTGGGCAGACTGCACAGGCACGTGTGTCTAAACGTATGTGTAGGGAGGCTGCACTGAGCATCAGAAGCTACATTTGCATATTCTAAGGTTCAGATGGGCATTTGACAGTAAGCCTACGCCATGGGAGGCACACTGCAAATCTGCGGTTACAAAAGTGACTTGTGAGGCTTTAATGGACATTTGTGTGTGTATACCTGTGCATGTGATGGTTGCACTATGTACTCACGGCCAAACGTATATGTTGGGCAGCTGCACTGAGCACCTGAGGCAAAAAATGTGCCTGCAGAAGTGGACTTTAGCTTTTGTCCCTAAACCTGCACATAGGAAGCTGGCAAACACGGCCCGCACGTGCGGAGGCTGCATTACAGATTCAAGACTGTACTTCGCCAAGGGAACTGCATTGGGCATTTCATGCCATTGCTTTTGTTTGAGACGCTGCACTGATCATCTGAGACTCTACCTGTGCAAAGAGAAGCTGACCTCTGCATCTGAGGTGCTCTTTGTGGAAGAGGAAGCTGCGCTGGCCATTTGCGCCTAAACATACACGTGAATGACTGTACTGAACATTTGAGGCTATGACCATGCACTGGGATACCGCAGTAAGCGTGCAAGCTCGTACCCTGCACACGAGAAGACTGCACTAGCCATGTGTAGCTTACCCTGTTCACAGGAGCCTGTGCAGGGTATTACATGCTATTACTTTACATTAACATCTTGCACTTGGCATTTGAGGCAAAACACAGGCAAGAGAAGGCTGCTTAGGTCATTTGATCCTAAATGTACACACAGGAAGGGTACATGTTGCATTTGAGGTTCTACGTTAATTAAAGAGGGCCCCTGCAATTGTAACCCATAACAGTCCAAAGGGGGGAGCTACATCAGACAATTGAGGGTATGTTTGTGTTTGATGTGATGCACAAAGCATGAGAGGCCCGCCGTTCGTATAAAGAGGCTACGCTCTTTACCTATTCTTGGGATGACTCAACCAGCTGTGACTAAACCTGCACATGCCAGGCTAAAATGTGCATGTGGATCTACACCTGCAGATGGGGAGGGTGCACTGGTCATCTTTAGCTAAATTTGCACATAGGAGTCTCCTAAGGGTATTTGAGGCCAGTACTTTACGCTGCATGGAGCTTCTATGGCTCTACCTGTTTACGCAGTCGGTTCTTGATATCTGGGGCTAACCCTGTACTTGGAAATGCTACATTGTTCATTTGGGACTAAGCCTCTGCATCGAAGGCTGCACTGGGCATGTGCAGCTATACATAGGAGTGCCACAGTGAGGCAAACCTGCACTTGATCCTTAACCTGCATATGGTGGAGCTAAACTTCCCATTTTTATCTAAACCTCCAGATAGGAAGCTGCACGTGCTATTTGAAGCTGCACTTGTTCTTGTGGAAGCTGCCTTGGTATTGCATCCTGTGCATGTCCTTGCAATGGATGACCTTTGCATCCGATGATCTTTCTGCGCACAGAGAGACTTGATTATAGATTAGGGGCCAGATGTAGCAAAGGGTTTTTCCCATTCTGTGTCAATGGGAAAATGTGTTCGTACATATGGCCCTAGAACCTTTAAATGTCCAAAGGTGTGGAAGGCTGCACAGGGTATTTGAGTCTGCGTCTTTACATTGATACTCCCCATTAAGTATTTGTGACCCTATCTGTACACGGAGAGGCTGCATTGTGTACTAGGGGTTAAACCTAAGCATATTAAAGGTGCACTGATCATTTGTGGCTGGAGTTGCAAACAGAGCAGCACTGAGCATTCAAGTCTGCGCATTGGGATGATGCATTAGGCATGCGAGGCTGAACCAACGGAGGGAAAGTCTACATCCTGTCAATGTGTAGGTAGGGGCTGAAGTAACAAGTGCACTGTTCGATTGGAGCTACACTTGAGCATTTGAGTTTGGACTAATCCAGATCACCGGGATAAATGCAATGGTTATCTGAGGATATAATGCCACGTCTGGGAGAAGCTCTGGGTATCTGACACACAAGGAGCTTAACGGGGCATTCAAGCCTATTACCTGTGCATTACGAGGCTACAAATACCATTTGAGTCTAAACCTCGACTTAAAGAGGGTGCAGTGGGGATGTGAGGCTGTACCAGTACACTAAAGCCTAAACCAATGCTTGTGAGGCTGAGGCGGGCACATGTGGCTTCTTCTGAGCATAGAAGTTATACCTGCCCTAACCAGTTACCAGTGGGGCGGATATAGAGGTAGGAGCTCCAGTGATAATCACTCTATCTGCCCCTCTAAGGAGACTAATAAAATTTGGTGCAAGATGAATTGTTGGACAAAAGCTGCTTGCTATCGTTCTTCTGTAAAATGTTATTCTGATAACAGATACACAATCGGATAGCAGATACACAATTAACAGGAATTTTGTAAGAAGGTTTATACAGCCTCTGTGTAATACTGTAAGAATCTCCATCGCCACTTTCTTTGTTTTTCCAACAGCTTACCTGGTACGCCAATGGTGACAGCAGTAAACGACTCAAGGATATACTGGAAGATCACCTTAGGCCTGGAAGTAATAGGATGACAGGGTAGGAACAGAGAGGAACTTACAGCAGTGGGAAGCTCAGAAGCTGCACTGCAGAGGAGACACACAGCAGGACCACGCTGAATGGATAGAATACATCGAACATTAAAGAGGAACAGCAACGAACAGTGGGTGGAGGAAAACAATAAATGTGCAGCACACAGGACTATGAACAAACTGAACGCCAACAGGAACTGTACAACCAAGAAAGTTGTTCATCTACTGCTGCTTCTTATGATGCCCTGGAAGTGTGTAGTGGTCTGTAATCCTGACAATCTGACTGGCCTGGCTCTAGGTAAAGCCCACCTCCTGGTCCTCAGCCCCAGCCTCTATAGACCAGTATTCCAGACCTTGCAGCCCTCGAGATGGAACCACTCTGAAATTCTCCTATGCAATGTAGTCTTCAGCCCTTAACTATCTTCGTTCTTACCACCCATAATTGCTTGACCATGACAATACCTTTACATGTGTTGGTTGTGTTGAGGCATTTGATGCTGCACCTAGACATATGGGTAGTCATTACAACCCTGGAGGTCGGTGTTAAAGCGGCGGTAAAAGCGCCAACAGGCCGGCGGTAAAAAAAAAATGGAATCACGACCGTGGCGGAAACCGCCAACATAGACAGCCACTTTAACACTCCAACCGCCACGTGGTACAAACAAACAAACACCGCGGCGGTAACCACCAACAGACAGGCAGAACACAATGTACCGCCCACAGTATTACAATAGGCCAATCCGCCACCTTTTCCGGGGCGGATTCACCGCGGACAAAAACAGGGCGGAAACAGGACTTGGAAGGGAAAACGCTCACCTCTACACACCCCACGAGGAACCAGGACGCCATGGAACCAGAACTCCAGATTCTCCCTGCCTTTGCCTTCCTGCTCCTCTACCAGGAGCACGAACGCCGGCGGCGAAGACCACGGTGAGTACTGCACCTATGACACAGGGGAGGGAAAATAGAGTGACACACACACGCAACACCCCCACTCCCACCCTCACCCACAACACACACACTAATACATATTGATACATTACAGTTACACCCCCAACCCCCCCAGAAGAATGCAAAGACAAAAGGAAATGATTTGAACGGGTGTAATCTATTAAAATCCAGTACTCAAAATATATATACACTATAAACAAATATATACACCAAGAATACAAGTCCAGGTATTTCACCATTAAAGTCCATGGACCACTGGGCCCAAAATGCATGGGCGAGGCCCACACTCAATACCCGATCAAAACTGAGAGAACACTGCAGGGGCATCAGATAGAAATACAACAGGCACCTCAGGGGGGAGGGAAGTGGGGGCACCTCAGCCGGATAAGTGCACGACGCCAGATCTAAGAGGGGGCTCCATGCCCACTGCTGTATCCTGGGGAGTGCAAAGCCAAAGTCTCACAAGTCTTTTCAGTGGGTGGTTTGCCCACTGCTGTATCCTGAGGAGTGCAAAGCCACAGTCTCACAAGTCTTTTCAGTGGGTGGTTTGCCCACTGCTGTATCCTGGGGAGTGCAAAACCACAGTCTCACAAGTCTTTTCAGTGGGTGGTTTGCCCACTGCTGTATCCTGGGGAGTGCAAAGCCACAGTCTCACAAGTCTTTTCAGTTGGTGGTTTGCCCACTGCTTTATCCTGGGGAGTGCAAAGCCACAGTCTCTCAAGTGGATAACAGTCTCCACTGGTTCTGGAGGGGGCTTTGTGCCCAGAGTGCTTCATCCTGCCAAGGACAGAGGTAGTGGATGTAAATTTCCACTGGTGCTGGAGGGGGCTTTGTGCCCAGAGTGCTTCATCCTGCCAAGGACGGAGGTAGTGGATGTGAATCTCCACTGGTTCTGGAGGGGGCTCTGTGCCCAGGGTGCTTCATGCTGCTCGTGGCGGCCTCAGTAGCATCAGAGCTTTCGGTGCTCATTGGCCTGCGGTGCTTGTGGCGGCGGTGTCCTTGGCAGAGGTGCTTGTGGCGGCGGTGTCCTTGGCAGCGGTGCTGGTGGCGGCGGTGCCCTGTGAAGCGGTGCTTGTGGCGGCGGTGTCCTGTGAAGCGGTGATTGTGGCGGCAGTGTCCCATGAAGCGTCCTGTGAAGCGGTGCTGGTGGCGGCGATGTCCTGTGAAGCGGTGCTGGTGACGGCGGTGTCCTTGGCAGTGGTGCTGCTGGCGGCAGTGTCCTTGGCAGCGGTGCTGGTGGCGGCAGTGTCCTGTGAAGCAGTGCTTGTGGCAGCGGTGTCCTTGGCAGCGGTGCTTGTGGCGGCGGTGTCCTTGGCAGCGGTGCTGGTGGCGGTGGTGTCCTGTGAAGCGGTGCTTGTGGCGGCGGTTTCCTTGGCAGAGATGCTTGTGGCGGCGGTGTCCTTGGCAGCGGTGCTGGTGGCGGCGGTGTCCTTGGCAGCGGTGCTGGTGGCGGTCTTGTCCGCCGTGCAGGTTTGCGGCGACTTGCCTTTCTTTCTGTACTCCTTCCCCACCTTGGATGGTGGCGCAGCTGTCTTCCCACTCCCAACTGTACTCCTGGGAGAGCCTTTGGTGGCAGATGTTTTGCCTTTCTCCCGCCGGGCAGTGGCCATCTTTTTATGCTTCTGAGGTGGGGGACTGTCCGTGGTCTGGCTCACTGGCTGCCCTGCTGCTTGGCGCACTCCAGAAGCCGGTTACTGCTGGCACCACTGTTCCCGCTGATGTGGTGGCTGAGGTGCTGGGTTGGGACCTGGAAAGGTGGGCCCTAGGGGACTGAAGGGGTAGGGGAGGCGAGGGGAAGAGGTCAAGGTTGGACAGGAAAAGTTTCTTAGGAACACTGGGACGGGTAGATGGAGGGGGTTTGGGAGTGGAGGAAGAGGTAGTGGTTGTAGAAGGTGTACGTTTGCTGACTTTGGGTGAAGGTGCATGGGCTGGAGGCTGTTGTGAGGTGGATGGCTGTTGGGTGGGTATGTGGCTGCGTTTGTGTACCTTGGGAGGTGGGCTCACAGACACACTGGGAGAGGACACAGGGGATGTGTGAATGGTAGTAGGGGTGGTGAGTGCACTTGAGCGGTGTGTGGTGATGGGTGTGCTGGTGATGGACGTAGTGGCTGAAGATGTAGTGCATGCAGGTGTGAGTAGAGACGAGACAGGGAGGGAGGAGGGAGACGAGGATGAGGGGGACACAGTGGAGGCAGTGGATGTTGGTATGTCTGCATGGGTATGATGCTTGTGTGAGTGCCTGTGGGATGTGTGGTGCTTATGTTTGCCAGAGCTTCCCTTGTGTGTTGAGGTGTGTGCATGCTGGTCTGAGGGTGTGCTTGGGATAGGCTGAGGTACAGGTGTTTGGGTCTGGGTGGATGAAGTTGGAGGGGGGAGGCTGGACACAGGAACAATGGCTGCCATCAGTACTGAGGCCAGAGTCTGAAAAGCTCTCTGTTGGGCTGCCTGACCAGAATGCATGCCCTCCAGGTATGCATTGGTCTGTTGCAACTGCCTCTCTACTCCCTGGATGGCATTCAAAATGGTAGACTGCCCAACAGTGAGGGACCTGAGGAGGTCAATGGCCTCCTCACTGAGGGTAGTAGGGCTGACAGGGGCGGGAGCTGAGGTGCCTGGGGCAAAGGAGATGCCCACCCTCCAGGGTGAGCGGGCACGGGGCACACGCTGAGGGGCTGCTGGGAGGGTCGGTGCTGGTAGTGGGGGGGTGGCGGCTGTACCTGTAGATGCGGTGGACACAGAGGGGACCGCCACCGTAAGGGAGCTCCCATCAGAGGAGGAGTCCGTGTCGCTAGTCTCAGTTCCTGTCCCCGCTGTGGAGCTCCCCTCGCCCTCCGTCCCACTGGTGGCTTCAGACTCCGTTGTCTCACCCTCCAGGGCCATGTGGGATGCAGCTCCCTCCTGCTCCGGTGCCACTGCTCCTCCGCCTGATGATGCTAATGCACACAAAAAAGGGGGGGGAGACAGAAGAAAGACATGGTCAGTGCATGCAATACCGCTACCGTTGGCGGACACTACAGACACAGAAGCCCCCTGCACTACACCGTGCACTTTGAGTTCCCTAATTAATCACAGGGACATGGGTTACAAGGCCTATGCCCGATTGCTGCACACATGGAATTCACAGGAGCCTGACTAGGTGTAGTTGGCTCTGAACACAGGTGGGGTGGGGTGCCACATGGCCTGCCTTACGAAGGGACCTTGCCTACTAAACTCTCCCTGGCCTAGGGGAACCCACAGCCCACCTCCCCCACCCAGACACCTCCAATGCGCGCAGAATCAGCTGCATGAGAGTGTACTCACCCCCTTGTGGCTGCTGTGATGCCCTCAAGCGCCCATCCAACTCCAGATACGCCAACACCAGGATCCGGAACATCAGGAAGGTCATGGTGCGACGGGCACCCCTCCCACGTTGGGAGGCCATCCCCAGCTGGGCCTCTGCTGTCTTCTTGCTAAAGCGGCGAATGTCCTCCCATCTTTTACGGCAGTGGGTGCTCTGTCTGTGGTGGCCCCCCTAGGGTCCGGACTTCCTTGGCGATGGCACGCCAAATATCCTTCTTCTGGTGGGCGCTGACCTACAGGAATAGTATAGGGGAAAAGGAGAAGATATAACCGTCCGCATGGTCACAGTCATTGGCCCGCATCCCTACCCTTGCCATGACGCACATGCACTCACCGTCGTTTCATGCACGCCTCATTCTCTCCCCCCTATCTTCCATCCACACCACTCCACACAGGCATTGCCCATACAGCATGCTCACAATGTACTTACCTGTTTGTCTGGAGGACCGTAGAGTAGCGTGTACTAGGGGAGGACCCCATCCACTAGTTTCTCCAACTCCTCCATGCTGAAGGCAGGGGCCCTTTCCCCAGACACATGAGCCATTGTCTCTTCCAGACACTTGCAGTGTAGGTCCTCTCCTGTTGAAGATCAGGTATCAAGTGAGTGAACAGAGAGAAAATGGCGGTCACGTCCGCGGTGGTGCGTACCGTCACCGCCGGCGTACATCGTCATTGGCTCCTGGGACCCATAGGGTCCAATGCTAACCAATGCAGGATTGCGCCGCGGACTTCGACTGCCTACCACGATGGTGTCCAACGCCAGCGCAGTTACCTCATATCCCCTTGTCCCACATTACAGGTCAGGCAGCCGCCATTTCAGGGTGCCACATGGCATTAATTTTAAATGCGTCACACATATCTAGGCCTTGCATACACACTAAGACAGGCACATAGCGGATTCAAAAAATAGTGGAATAAAGTTGTGTTTTCGTACCTCAGTGTTCGCTGACTCTCTGCTCGCTGTTCTCCTCCATAGAGCACGTCCACTGGGGCAGGTGAGGAGATGGCGGCATCCTCCGGTGTACAGACCGCTGGTGGACCTGTCGACAATGGAGGAGCGACATGTAATTGTCACATACAGACTGGACCGTGCCACATTCCAGGAACTGTGTGCCCAGTTGGAGCCAGACCTGATGTCAGCTATCCGCCATCCCACAGGAATCCCCCCTCTAGTGCAGGTGCTGTCAGTACTCCATTTCCTGGCAAGTGGGTCTTTTCAAACAACAGTGGCCAAAGCATTAGGGATGTCCCAGCCTATGTTCTCTAATGTGTTATCCAGAATGTTGTCTGCCCTGAAACACATGCGCAGCTACATCGTTTTCCCTCAGGTGGAGGATTTGCCTACAGTGAAAGGTGACTTCTATGCCCTGTGACATATCCCCAACATCATAGGTACCATTGATGGGACACATGTGGCCTTGGTTCCCCCCCGCAGGAGTGAACAGGTGTACAGAAACTGGAAGAGTTACCATTTGATGAATGTGCAGATGGTGTGTTTGGCCAACCAGTACATCTCCCATGTGAATGCCAAGTTTCCTGGCTCAGTGCATGACGCTTACATTCTGAGGAACCGTGTGTGGCTATTAGGTGAAGACATGGACCCTATACAGTGTGACTAGGTGTCTGGGTCTGGGGATATCCCTAAGAGTTAGTGTGTGTCTAACAGTTGTCCCTCGACATTTGCAGGTGACTCTGGTTACCCCAAATGGCTACTGACCCCAGTGAGGAATCCCTGTACAAGGGCAGAGGAATGCTACAATGAGGCCCATGGGTGAACTAGGAGAGTTATAGAGAGGACCTTCGGCCTCCTGAAGGCCAGGTTCCGGTGCCTCCATATGACAGGTGGTTCCCTATTCTACTCACCAAAGAAGGTGTGCCAGATCATCATGGCCTGCTGTATGCTTCACAAATTGGCTTTGCGACGACAGGTGCCTTTTTTTGCAGGAGGATGGTCCAGATGGAGGTGTTGTGGCAGCTGTGGAGCCTGTGGACAGTGAAGACAAGGAAGCAGAAGAAGAGGATATCGACAACAGAAACACGGTGATTCATCAATACTTCCAGTGAGACACAGGTAAGAAGAAATCACTGCTTGCTACATCGGATACCCTTGTTCTATCTCTCATCTGTCTGTCACTTTCACCCAGTGTATGGACCCTGAGTTGTCACTTTCCCTTTCAATTTCACAGATGTGGGTCCCACTGTGACACATCTGCTTTGTTTCCTCATGGACTAGAGCTGTGTGACATAGGTATGTTGACAATACAATGGATATAGCAGTTTTCCACAGATATTGCAAATACACATTTTCGAAAGAACAGACTGACTCCATATTGTTTTGTGATTTAAGAGTGTTTATTTTAGTGCAAAATATTGGAGGGTGTTGTAAAATGGTCAGGGGTGATGGTGGAGGAATGTCCATTGCAGAGTCCAGTCTATTAGTCTCACAGGTACGTTGTCCAAAGGGGCATAGGAAGTGGAGCTCGGGCAGTTTAAGGATGGACAGGGTGACAAAGTGGGACAGAAGGATGACAATCAGGGTGGTCTCATTTTTTGGCGGGGGTCTTGGCATTGTTCTCTGTCTTAGTCCTGGTTCTCAGGGACCGTTTGCGGGGTGGTTCTCCATCTGCAGGGGGTGGGGTGCTGGTGTTGTGTTCGTGTGGCGGTGCCTCCTGTCCACTAGCACCAGCAGAGGCGGTGGGCAGTTCATCGTCCAGGCTAGTGTCAGGGGCTCCTTGTTGTGCCACAGTGTCCCTCCTGGTGTTGACGAGTTCCTTCAGCACCCCTACAATGGTGCCCAGGGTGGTACTGATGGATTTTAGTTCCTCCCTGAACCCCAAATACTGTTCCTCCTGTAGCCGCTATGTCTCCTGAAACTTGGCCAGTACTGTTGCCATCGTCTCCTTGGAATGGTGGTAGGCTCCCATGATGTTGGAGAGGGCCTCGTGGAGAGTGGGTTCCCTGGGCCTGTCCTCCCCCAGTCGCACAGCAGCCCTCCCAGTTCCCCTGTGTTCCTGGGCCTCTGTCCCCTGAACCGTGTGCCCACTGCCACTGCCCCCAGGTCCCTGGTGTTGTTGGGATGGTGGGTTAGCCTGGGTTCCCTGTAGTGGTGGACACACTGCTGATTGGCGTGTCCTGGGGACAGAGGTATGGATCCGCTGGGTGGGTGCTGTGCTGGTGTTTCCAGAGGGGGGAGACTCTGTTGTGGCTTGTGCCAGTGTGAGGGGAACCAACTGTCCCGAGGTCCCAGATGGGCCGGGCTGGTCATCTAGATCCAGTTGGACAGAGCTGCTGTCATCGCTGTAGGCCTCTTCTGTGGGGGGAGTGGACATGTCTGGAACCTCCTGTCTAATGACGTTGGGTAGGGGTCCTGCAGGGGTGTAAAGGTATGATTATTGCATCTGTGTGTGCCCTGGTGTGCAATGGGTGGGTGGCCCTGTACCCCAGTGCTTGCATTCTTGTGTAGGGCCTTGTGTGCTAAATGTTTAGGGGTGTGCGTGGGTATGTGCAGTGGCCATGCATTGGTGATGGGTGTCCATGCTTTGTTGTTGCATGCAGGGCTTGGTGTTGGGATGTGTGGTTTGTGATAGTGGGACATATGTGAGGAGTTGGAGTGATGGGGGTGAGGGCGAGGGTGGGGGTATGTGATAGCATGCAGGTAGGGTGGAGGATGAAGTAGTGAAAGATTTGGCTTACCAGAGTCCATTCCTCAAGCTACTCCTGCGAGGCCCTCAGGATTCAGTATAGCCAAGACCTGCTCCTCCCATGTTGTTAGTTCTCAGGGAGGAGGTAGGGGTCCGCCGCCAGTCCTCTGAACTGCAATCTGGTGTCTTGAGACCAAGGAACGTACCTTCCCCTGTAGGTCGTTCCACCTCTTCCTGATGTCATCCCGTGTTCTTGGGTGCTGTCCCACTGCGTTGACCCTGTCCACGATTCTGCGCCACAGCTCTATCTTCCTAGCTATGGTGGTGTGCTGCACCTGTGATCCGAATAGCTGTGGCTCTACCCGGATGATTTCCTCCACCATGACCCTGAGCTCCTCCTCAGAAAACCTGGGGTGTCTTTGCGGTGCCATGGGGTGGTGTGGGTGATGTGTGGGGTGGTGTGTGCTGTGATGTGTGGGGTGATGTTTAGGGGTGTGTGGTGTTTTGTGCGTGGATGTTGTGTGAGTGATGGTGTTGAGTGCCTGTGGATGCTAGTTTGTAGATGATGGTGTCTCTCTCTGGCCTTGAGTCGCAATTGTGGTCGTAAGGGTTTGTGGGTAATGTGGGTGTGTGTTTTATATTGTATTGGGTGTGTGGGAGTGGTGTGTGTATGTGTATCAGGTGTGTGTATTTGGAATAGTCCAATGTGGTTGTGTTTTGTAAATGTGTGTGTATTTTGAGCGCGGCGGTGTGTACCGCCAATGGAATACCGCGGTTGAAAGACTGCCGCGTGGATTCCACGGTGGTGATAGTGTGGGCATATTCCTGTTGGCGTGACGGTGGAGGTTTTGTTATCGCCAGTTTATCACTGACCTTTGGTGTGGCGGACTTGTGTGGGTGTCTAGATTCTGAGCTGTGGGTCGTAATAGCTGTGGCGGAATTCCACGGCCACGGCGGTGTGTTGGCGGTCTTCTGCACGGCAGTAAGCCGCATTTACCGCCAATGTTGTAATGACCCCCATGATGATTTTGATTAAGCAAATGATGGCTGTTAGAGGGCACCTGAATCTGTAATAAGCCATCTGCAACTGTAAATGTGGGTTATGTCTGGTCATTTGAAGGATACACTTGGGCGTTTGAGGCTTCCAGTTGGCCTGTGTGGGTGTAACTGGGCATCTGCAGCTGCAATTAAGTTTGTAGCTGTCACACTCTTTAATATTTCATGGTGGCACATCTGGTACAAAAGAAAAGGTTTCCTACTTGCAGTAAAATTATTTTGGTGGACACACAATCCTGTCGCAGATTCTTTGCCTTATGAATATATCTCCAGGTGCCACAATGGTCTGGAAATGTACCCCAACAATGGATGTTCATCAGGAGCAGGTGGGGCCACGCTACCAGATGTGATGACATGAGTGTAAATTAGGTGTCAACTGGTGCACCAGCATCAGTTCCTGGTACATTTTCTAAGGCCGATCAAGGCTTGTGGAGAAGAGCTACAGTGGCAATAAGCAACAATAACATTACTGCAGACTTTGGGATCGTATTACGCACTGCACTGACTCATCAGGGGAGGAGAGAGTGTGGTAATGAATCAGTCAGAAGATTGTGTATCCAGCAGAAATATTGTTACCGAATAGCACTATCTTCAGTGTGAGAAGTTAAACCATATAATTGTGCCTGGACTCAAATTGGGATGATATTAGGAAAATCAACATAAGATTCAAATCTCACTTAGGAAGAAGGAATTGAATTGGAGGAAACAAGTAAAGAAATCCTTTTAGAAAATGCACCACTAGTGGTGCTCTAAACAAGGATCGCTGGTCAGGAAGTTGGAAAAGGAAGCTAAATAATCTATAACTGCAGACATTGCCAGACCCTCTGGAATAACGAGTCTGTGTGAACTGCAGGATGTCATAAAGATGTGTATTTGAAAAGGCTTTCTAACTTGCTCCACTGAACAACACTGTTCCAGTGGCTATCATAAATGCATTTTGTAAGAGGTTTCTTGGCAGCCAAGATGTCAGTAGCATCAGCAAGAAGACAAAAGTACTTTAGCTCACAACGTTCAATCTCCATGAGTGCAGCCACAACGTTTGGAGACTGGGGTAGAGGACCTTGGTGATCTTCCTGCAAGAGCAGGTCTGCCCTATCAAAGAGAGGAGGAGGTGTCCGAATGCAAAGTGCCAACACTCAACCTGGGGCAATCAGCTGTTCTCAACCCAATTAGCATCTTCCGTAGGACCTTTGTCAGTAGCAAAATTGGGAGAAACATGTACAGCAGACCCTGAGATCACCTGAACCTGAAAAAACTCCTAGGTAACCATTTTAAGAAAATGCCTCTTTTTGTATGGTCACCCACAAAGTTTTGGATAGATGCTGCTGTTTTTGTTTTACTTTAAGAGTGCACTGAGGCTTGCTAACCAGACCTCACTGCCAGTGCCCTGAACCTTAAAGTTGTCTGTTTGATTGGCTTATACCCAGTTGCCACAAACTAACTCGCTACTGAGTCCCTATAATATGGGACTTATGGTAACCAGGGCCTGTACATTAGAGTTTCCCCTCAGGGACTGCAGCACTTGTTATGCCACCCTGAATGGTACAAAGTAAAACATGACTCATAGTCTGACATTGCAGACTAGAAGGGCAGTTTAAAACTGTTAGCTCGATTTTTCCCTTTTTAGTCAATGGCAAAACCCAAACTTCCTTTTTTGTGTAAGTCAGCCATGCAGCGGCCTAATGAGTCCTAAGGGAGAGTGCATTATATTAGAAAAGTAGAACAGGTGTTTTACGTGTTCTGGCAGTAAAAAATTGTAACTGTCATTTTCACTGGGACAGAGACTAGTAGCAATATTGGTGAGTACAGAGTAAAAAGCTGAACCTCTCAGGTGTGCAAACTTCTGAATGGGACTACCAAAGTTAGTAATTCAAGATATCAAAAAACTAGTTACCCGACTTGATGCCCAAGTCTAAATTAATGTACTTTATTGCCACAAATAACTTATAGAAAATTGCCACCCTGTTGCCCAGTTTTCCAGTGACTGATTGCTGAGGCTGACCAAGAGACAGCCTTCTGTCCACCTAGGGAAATGTGTCAGTGACTCCCAGGACAGCTAACAATAGAGGCCTGCTACTGGAGGAGGTGTTACTTCCGCTTGGCAAAAAAAAACACACACAGGGTGTTGGCCAAAAAGGCGAGCTTCAAAGGGGAATTCATCTTTGTAGGTCAAACAGTGATCACACTACAGAGGGATTGCTCTTTTTTTCGGGTAGAAAGGTTTGTGTTGGGGACAAAGAGGGGAAAACACTGGACAAACTGTTTAATTCCATAGGCATGTAGCCCACAGGTAGCCACATCTCTAGTATGGGCTACTGAGCACCACATGCCAAGTGAAGGGCCCCAGCATCTTGGAAGTGGACATAATTGAGCCGTCTGAGATGTCTAGATGCCACACTTCCCAGGAAGTGGTCATCAGGTGGAAGGAAACCTAGTAGCCCATAGGCTAGTGACCTCGACCTCCCCTGGGTATTACAGGGGGCTCCCTGCCTCCCAGAATTTATATCTCACTTGAGTGGAAGAAGTGGACCAAAGAAGAACTGCCCTGCTGAGGCTGGAACCGGCAAAGAAGAGCCTTCACTAAAATTGGACTGCACCTGCTGCTCCTTGGGCTAGTGAAGGAAAGGACTGTGTCCAATTGAATGTGAAGGGGAGCTGGGAAATAAATTTGATCCTTCGAAGGTTGGGGGTGCCATGGCACAAGAGAAGAGATGTATTGTGCACCTAAAAGGCACCCGCTGGTGACCATCCTCAAGTGCATGGCTAGTGTAGGGATGGGGGTGGAAGTTGTCCCTAGAGATTTCATGGGCTACACTGATCCCACCTTAGTTTCCCTGGGTAAGGAGAGCACTGAAGCTTTGGTCCACTCACACCTCCCCCAAGCCACCTCCCAGTATGGAGAAATACAGGCAGCAGCCAAAAATCAATGGGATAGTGGTGAAGGCTCTGAGGGATACAGGTACCAGTGTAACCATGATTATGACTAAACTAGTATCCTCAGATCAGATCCTCCTAGAGGAGGTGCACCAACTGTCAGTGGTGATAGTGTCACAAAGTTCCATCCCATGGCTGTGGCCGACTTTGAGTGGGAAGGGGTTACTGGCAAAAGAAGGTAACTGTGCCTCCTGCCATCCCAGTAGCATGCTTGCTGGGCAATGACGTTGAGACGTCTGAGTGGACAGAGGTAGAAAGAAGGACCCCTGTAGTAATGCTGGGTTTCCCAGAGAGGATATGTGTCTCCAAAATAGCAGAGAAGGCCTTGAAGGAAAGTCAAGGGACCTTAGAGAGTGAAACAATGGAACAGGACACAGGAGACAGGAATAAGGGGTACAGGAGGGCTGGCTATCCGCCTTCCAAGAGTTCGAAGGCCCAGAAGAAGCCTAAGGTGGGCGTCTGGTGCCTGAAGAGGAGGCTACCTTCCTAGGACACATGCCTGAGCTGGCAGAACACCATGGGGTCTCTACTGAGAGGACATGATTCAAGGCCAAAGTACTATCCCCACTCTACAAAAGTTAGCTGTCAAACGGGAACAAGGGGATACCAGTGGTACCCATAAAGTATACTGGGAGGGCCTCATGTATTGTGAGACAAGGGACCCCAAACCAGGGGCAGCGAGGAGACCAGTTGCCCCACAATAATAAAGAGAGTTCCTCCTTAACCTCGCCTACAACAACCCTTTAGCTAGACATCTGGGGCAGACCAAGCCCCGGGAAAGGTTGGTCAATCATTTTTAGTGACCAAAGATGGCTGAGAAGGTTAGAGAGTTTTGTTCATCCTGTGTCACATGCCAAGCCAGTGGCAAGGCAGGCTAGCGTTATCCCTAAGACCTCTTACTGTGGTGAGGATCCCCTTTGAGAGGGTGGGAATTGATATTGTTTGTCCCCTAGACCCTCAGACGGCCTCACGGAATAGGTTTATCTTAGTGGTATCAGACCATGTCACCAAATACCCAGAAGTCATTTCCCTTAGAATCTTCGGGAACCACGGACCGGGGTAGGCTACCTCCTGGCTCCAGCAGCTGTACACAACGTCATTTAGCGCTGGACTATTGGTCTGTGTATTCCTAGGATGTTCGTCTTCCATTTTAGGACGGGCACGAGTAAGGAACTAGTGGTTCTATGTTCATGTAAGTGAATGTCACTTCCCCCAGCAAATTGCTGGTCTACAGTAACTTATATACCTTGTTTGGAAATATATGTGGCCCTTACCATTTAGGAGATACATATAGTTACATTAGGTCCTGATGCAGCATCACTGGATCCGTTTGGACCACCAGGATGCGAAACATGTTGACCCATGAGAGGTTAGACTCTGGAGATTTTCCAGACTCCTCTCTTTGAGATATAAAATAAAACTCTTTCCACAATAAGAGTGATTGATCTTAGTTTCTTTATTCACTCTCTTGACTTTGTTTTTTAACCTTGGCCCTGACCGTCCATTTGGTCCAATAAATTCTACTGTCTCAGTGGCGGTTGTGAGAGTCAATTTTAAAACCACTTCTTTTTCTGATCTCCATCAACACTTTAATCACCTTTGGGGTCACGGCACCACCACATAAAAAGATCTCCGGCAAAGAGCCCCCCCATCAGGGGTGGTGCCCGTCAGACATTGCAGCGCCGGACTGACGAGGAGCAGTGCCTATGATGAAGCATGACACCCTATGGGTGTGTGAGGCCACTTGCTCCTAGAAGTTAGGACCCCGGTCACTATTTTCTGGTTTACATGGTTGGAACAGTGTATTACTAATTTTTGATGTCATTTCCCTCAGGACAGTCACTTCTTCTGCTGTGGGTAGAACCCTCCTTGAAATCTTAACCAGGATCGGGTTCCCTAAGCAGGTCATCTCAGATATGGGCAATAATTTTATGTCAGCATATCTGAAAACAATGTGAGATGAATGTGGTGTGACTTATAAGTTCACCATCCCATACCATCCCAAAGAAATAGCCTTGTAGAAAGATTCCACAAGACCATAAAGGGCATGATCATGGGTTTGCCTGAAAAATGCAGCAGGAGATGGGACAATCTCTTCCTATTCTGGTTGTTTGCCTACAGGAGGTTCCACAAAAAGGAATAGGATTCGGTTCCTTTGAGATACTTTTTGGAAACCCTGAAAAGGGTCTCCTAAACTTGGTGAGGAAGGGTTGGGAGAGGCCCCTCGAAGAAGCCCAAACAAGATATACTGGACTATGTTCTTGGTCTTTGTTCCAGGATGACTGAGTGCATGAAAAAGGCAAAGAAATCTTGCAGGCTACCCAGGAGCTTGTGAAGCACGGGTAGGACCAAAAGTCCTCAATGGTGGCATACCAGCCAGGATAGTTGGTGTTGGTCTTAGAGCCTGTAGCATTCAGAACGTTTCAGACAAGTGGTTTAGGCCATGTCCTATTTTGGAGAAGAAGGGAAGGGTACAGATATGGTGGACCTAGGTAGCCCAAGGAACCCTCTTAAGATCATCCATGTCAACAAGTTGCACCATGACAGGGCAGACATCACGATGCTCATGGTGAAAGATGGAGGATTGGAAGAGGAATGTGAGCTTCTCCCTGACCCACTGTCATCAAATGTACAAGATGGGACAGTGGAAGGAGTAGTCTTCTCCTCCACTCTCACAGACCAGCAACAAAGGACTGCTATCAGTTGCTGAAGCAGTTTGCTGGATTGTTCTCCTTGACCCCAGGCCTGACAACTTGGTGTACTAACGATGTGGACACTGATGACGTTTACCTGTCAAGAGTAAAATTTACAGATTGTCAGACAAGGTCAAGGCTAGCATTAAGGCTGAGGTTTCCAAGGTGCTAGAGTTGGGGTGATAGAGCCCTCTAGTAGTCTTTAGGCCAGTCCGGTGGTACAAGTGCCCAAACCACATCCCAAAGGTGGGAAGCCTTAAATGAGGTCCTGAGTGGAATACACAGGCCTAAGTGCAGTCACCAAGACTGGCACCCACCCCATACGAAGAGTGGGCTAATTAAGAAGCTGAGGACTTAAAAATATCTGAGCACCTTAGACCTGACTTCAGGTTATTGGCAGATGCCCTTGCAGCACGAGCCATGGAGAGGTCTGCTTGTTCTACACATGAAGGTCACTTTCAATTCAAAGTGATGCCCTTTGGGTCACAAAATGCACCTGCCACCTTCCAGAGGATGGTGAACAGAGTACTCTCAATCCTGGAAAGTTTCAGTGCAGCATATCTGGATAATATTGTTGTAATGATTTCTACATGGGAGGATCACCAAGGAAGTGCTTCGGGATCTGCAATAGGCAGGCCTGACTATCATGGCAAATACGCGTCAGAGAGGGCAAGGAAGTATCTGTTAGTTACTTGGGCCATCAAGTGGGTGGAGGCCATATACAGCACCTGCAGCCCAAAATCCATACTATTCTGGTTTGATAAGGCTCCTAAGACTCCGATCTAAGTGAGATCATTTCTTGGCCCCACTGGATAATGATGAAGGTTTGTTAAGAGTTATGGTACCATAGTGGCACCACTAACAGTAATCCCCTCAAGATGCACCCCAGAACATTTATCTGGACTGAACAGTGTCAAAAAGCTTTTGACACCCTTAACAAGCTCTATGCTCCGCACCGATCCTGAAGGCACCTGATTTTAGTAAGGAGTTAATTGTCCGGAAATATGCTTCTGAACATGGGATTGGGGTAGTGTTGTCACAAGTGAATGATTTGGGCCAGAATCAACCATTTGCCATTAGTAGGCAACTCCTCCCCAGAGAACAGCATTGGAATGCCATTGAGGAAAGTCTTAGCTGTGGCCTGCTCCCTGAAGAAGCTGTGACCCTACCTGCTTGGGACTCTCTTCAGAGTTCAAACCAACAACATCCCTCTCAAGTGGCTGATGCAGATGAGGACCCCAGACTGTTGAGGTGGTCCATTTCCCTAAAGGGTATAGACTTTACAGTGGAACACAGACTGGGACTGACCACGCCAGTGCAGAGGGTCTTTCCAGGTTCTTCCACTTAGACAATAAGAACTACCAGGATAAGGGTTAGTTGCTTATTGCCTTTCTTCTGGAGGGGGCATCTGGGAAATGGCTCATTTTGTATGGTTACCACCACAGTTTTGAACAGATGCTGCTGGTTTTTTGACTCTGAGAGTGTACGGCGGCCAGCTATCTAGCCTTGACCTGGCACATGCAAACTTACTGCTAGATCCCTAGTATATGGCACCAGGGCTACCCAGGGCCTGTAAGTTAGACAGTCCCCGCAGGAACTGCAGCACTTATTGTGCCACCCTGAGTGGGAGAAGGGAAAACATGGCTCCCAGCCTTCCACTGCAGACTGGAAAGGCAGTTTAAAACGTCTAGCCCGACTTTCCTATTTTTATCAATGGCAGAACCCAAACTCTCTTTTCAATGTGTGTAAGTCACCACTACAGCAGGCCTACTGAGTCTGAAGGCAGGGTGCAGCATATTAGCAAATTAGAACATTAAAAAGTATGTTCTAGCAGTAAAAACCCACAATTGTCGCTTTTGCTGGGAGAGAGAGACTGGTAGCTCCATAGGCAAGTACGAAGTTACATGATGACTCCCCTCAGATGTGCTAACTTCTGAATCAGACTACCAAAGCTGGTACTCCAAGATATTAAACAACTCATTTCATTAAGCCCGACTTGGTGCACAATTAATATAACTTGTTGCCACATAATACTTTTAAGAAGTTGTTACTCATTGTCCAATTTTATAGTGACCCTTTCCTGAGGATGGTGACAAGACAGCTTTCTGTCTGCCTAGGGAGATGTGTCAATGGCTCCCAGGACAGGCAACAATAGAGGCCTGACACTGAAGGATGTGTTATCTCCTTTTCACAGGAAGTCACGTGGGGTGTTGGCTCTAAAGGTGAGCATCAAAGTGGAAGCCACCTATGTAAGGCTAATGGTTAGGATTCTAGAGAGGGGCTGCTCTTTTTGTTTGGTACACAGGTTTGCATTGGGGAAAGAGAGGAGAAAACATTGGACAAACCACTTAGCCCACACGTAGCCACACTTCTAGGGAGGGCTACCGAACTCCATGCACCAAAAGAGGGGTTCCAGCATCTTGGGAGTGGGCAGAATAGAGCACTCCGGGATAGCTAGATGCCACACTCCAGGGACAGTTGTCATCAAGCAAAAAAGCAAACTATTGGCCCATTAACTGGTGAAAGCAACCTCCTCTGAGGGCGCTTTCATAAAAGGGGCTTCCCAGGCACCTAGAACTTAGATCTCGCTTAACTGAAACAAGAGAAACGAAGAAGGACTGTGCTGCTGACCTTGGAACTGGCAAAGAATAGGCTACAATGAAGTTGGACTAGACCTGCTGCACCTTGGCCTAGCAAAGAGAAGGACTATGCCTGCTGTATCCACCTCATGAAGAAGTCACCCCCGAGCCCAGCTAGAAGCAGAGACTTCAAGAGTTAGTTGGCTGACTTCTTCACAGCACTGAAGAAGACAGCTGGAGTGAGCTGCTAGCCCAAATCGCCGGTTTGCCGCTCCTCGGCGCCATGCGGCCAAGAGACCAAGGGCCAGATGTATCAAATGGTTATACCCATATGTCTATGGGAAAATGCTTTAGTACATATGGCCCCAAGTACCCAGTACTCAAAAGTTGAACCCAAGTTTGCTGGACCTGGGAGTGTTGTCAGAGTGCAGCTTGGTCACCCACAAGGAGAGAACCACCAAAAGAAGAAAACCACTTAAACCAGTGCACCAGGCAACTGACAACCCAGTGGTGACTAGACTTCTGCTGCCTCAGAGGACTAGGAGGGACATCGACTCCTTTGGACAAAATCCCCTCACCAGGAACATGGGCCAAGGATGAGCCGCAGGAACAGCCCCATCGACTGCACAGCATCTTTAGTATCCTTAAAAATCTTGAGCATCTTGTATCCCTTGCATCAGGACCACTCCATAGAAGTCAATGGAAAGGGGCAAAGGGACTGAGGACCACTTTTCTTGAGGAGGTAAATGTTTTGTTGGACCTTGTTGGTCCCCCTAACTGGCTCCCTACTGGAGTTGGTCACCCAAGGTAACTCTAATTAACTGCGTACCAACCTGTAAAGGTTTTCCTGAAAAAGCTTCTGAATGTCAAATATGTTAAATTTGCCAATGCCTATTTGGAATTAAATGAAAAATCATGATTTATTGTTTCTTGTAAAATGTATATCTCCGGAACGCTCCAGTCGATCTTTTTCATTTTTCAGTTTGCTGTCCATAAATTCATAAAAATATACTCTATTTTTATAAATTGGTGTTACAGATGATAAGCATTCAGTTTCTTTCTTCTTCAATTATTTGGTACTTTTTGAATATTTTACATTTTCTCCTTTGCGTAATAATGACTGCTCAGAGCCACAGCTACCCAGAGCTGAGCTTAGGTTTAACAAACAAAACCTGACTGGTCCTAAAAGGTTTGGTAGTGTATTACCCGGTGAGGCTACACAGCCAGTAGGGCACAAAACTGAGGGCACATCCTGTTTAGGACTACGTTGAAGAGATCCACATATGGACACTTTGCTGGAGAAGATTACCTCTGTTGCTTTGGGATGTAGTTCTCTTTTGTGGTCCTCTAGTGAGAAAATAATTACAGCATCCACTCCCACAACAAGGTAACCTGCAAGGTGAGCCACTACTGAGGAAATGTCCCTTCCCCATTGCTGAACCTAGTGCCAATGGCGATATTCCTCCAATACAGGGTCCACAACCCGACCCCACCCCAACCTGTACACTAGTATAATGGATGATGATAATGGTGTCGTCTAACAGACTATGAATCAAGCTCCCTTGAAAAAGACAGGCTGAACGACTTCAGGGCATGGGAGATTCACCTCATGCTCTAGCATATGCATGTGCAGATGCTGCTTCATCAAGGACCAATAGCCTCTCAATACAGTGTTGCCCAGAGAGGTACCTGAGCTCAGTGAGAAGGCATCTGGGACCACAGTTGCCTGCTGAGGGATGAAGGGATGACCCACCAAAAGATTTCATCCTGTGCAGATCCCAACAGACTAACCCAAAGATGAGCACGTGACCTAAGAGACTTCCTTAATATTGGAGCTACTATATACCAAGAACCATTGAGGGGCCTTCATCTGCCATGAGGCTCTTCAGGTGTAAAATATGCAGAATTGGTATGCGTGTCTGAAAAATAAACACTGGAATCATCTCCACAATATATGCAAGGAGGAAAAGCCTTAATGCGGGTCATTACCTGCAGCTAGTCTCTGTTACCTGCAGCTAGCCTCTGTGTGAGATGTGATTTCAGGGCTTGTAAATTGTAAGCCATATCAACATGCAATGAACGTGTTTTTTGACCAGTGCTGTGGATTCAACTTTCTAGAGCAAGTCATTCAAGTATGGGAATACATGGACTCTTGACCACCGCCACAAAGCCAACATAACTGCTACCCATTTCGTAAAGATGTCTGATATGTTCATCAGTCCAAAAAATAGGACCAGGAACTGACAATGCTGGGCCCTCATAGTGAATTTCAGGTAACACCAGTGACCAGAGAGGACTGGTAGTTGGGAATAGGTATCCTAGATTCCCGGGGACAATAGTCAGTCTTCCGCATTGACAGCCAGCCAAACTTAGCTCAGGACAGCATTTTGAATACCTCTTGCCAAATGGACAGGTTTAAGAGGGAAAGGTCAAGATATTGCTAGACATTTCTGTTCTTGGGGTCCAGGCAGTAAACGAGAGTAAAATCTCATATCTGTTTCTTCCAGTGGGACCACCTCTATAGCCTCTTTGTTCTGTAGGGTGAGGACTTCCGCTTCTTAAATAGTGGCATGCTGTGCCAAGAGCAGGTCGTGGTAAGAAGGTGGAGGGGGGAAATAAAGGATAAGATGTAGCCGTAATCAGTTAGCTGGATGAGCTTTTTGTATAAGGGAGGTAGTTAGAGACATTTTGAGAAGAGGATGGCGGTGACTGGATCTGCTGCTCCTGTTGTTGATCCCCTCTAGCCTTATGACAACTTGCTGCTAAGTGTGGCATCTACCTATGGTGTAAATGCTTGCTCTCGAGGCCTAACCAAGCTAACCACACCTCTGCTGTTTTAAAGTGTTCCAGAGACAATGGCCTTTTTTCTGAAAAATGGCAGTTCATGAGAGTGGCATAGACAGCCCCTGAGAAGCCAGTGGTATGCATCCAAGAATGGAGTTGCAGCATGAAGGCAATGTCCCTGGACCAAGCTAGGCACAGAGTCCATGGAACCTAGGCCACATTTCAGGATTGTTTTAGAGGTGTCCAAACCATCACAGAACAAGTCAGGAAATTGGTTTTTTTATGTGGTCTACCACTGTAGAGAACAAATATAAAACTTCTGAATTAGAGCAGAAGGAAGGGGTGTCCCCTTCTGAAAAGTGTCCATGCCTCTTGCATTTGTAAATCATGATATAGCCAGTATTATAGGAGGAAGTAAGTTATTAGCCTCATAGTTCTCATCTTCTATGTGGCTGTAATCTTCATCATGCATGCAGTGGTTCTTGGTATCAGAAGACCTTTTAGCCAGGCAAACTTATCGGCATTGGGAAGGTTTACATTTATAAAGCGCTCTGCCACCAACTGGCATCCTGGGGTTAGCCACAAAGGAGGGGAAACAAGACTTCTGCTAAAGGTACTGCCAAGATACACAACTAGGTTACTTAGGGAAGAGCCAGGTCTCAAGGATGTTTCTGAATTGTAGAAGGTCAGTTAGCGATCTAAGGGAGGCCAGGAGTTGATTCCAAAGTCTGACTGCTCCAACCATAAAGGTCCAACCTCCTTGTCTAGATTTCCTAAACTTGGCCACTCATGCAAAGTTGGATGAAGAAGAGTGAATATCCCTGTTGGGAGAGTATCTTCTTAATCTCTTTGGTAGGGGGACCAGTCCCAACCCCTACAGGGCTCTAAAAACAATACAGAGTGACTTGAACTCTGCTTTGACTTTTTATTTTGCAAATCGCATGTTTTCAACTGACTTTGAAGGCTTTGAAGGTAGCGACAGGAGCGGCTCAGATGGCAGCATTTGAAGGTGGTGCCTACTGAAGAGGTGACAGAAACTTGGCAGGCATCAATTTCTGTTTAGGTGCAAGTCGGGAGGCCTCATAGTCAAAGCTGCCAGGCATTGTAAACCTACAGGATTGGACTCATCATCATTGGGAGTGGTCCATAGCAATCCTGAACAAACTGGAAGGTCTCAACCTTGCTAGGGTCAGCCACTCAAGCTTAAAGGTAACTTTAGCTTTCACTTCATTAATATCAGGGTTTTCTGTGAAAATTATGAAATGTCAGGCATTGACAGTCTGAATGGTCCCAGGGATGGGACCACTTCCTCGATGAAAAAAAAAGCATTTCCCCTTCACATACCGATTTTTGTGATCTATTGTGTAACAGCCTTTTGCGAGATCATTCACTGGAAAGAGACTTACCTGAAGGTGAATGGGAACAATTTGGGAAATGGGCATTGGGCCTTGGCCAATAATACCTTGGTCTCCAACTCTGTGGAGGCTTTCAGGCACATCAAACAGCTGGTATCTGGGCCATGGTGCAAGCGCAGATACCACATTGATTCACCAAGGATAGTTTCTGGAGGCATGTACAACAGGGTTTAAACCCTGAAACCTTCAGAAGAAACAACTGAAACAGCTGCTATCAAAGAGCGGAGAACCTTTCTTGGTGAAGCCCTCAGAAAACTCCAGACCCACATCAAAGAGGTGCAGAAAATGCAAAAATGCACTAACATGATGGTTGGCACTTAATATACTACAATGCATCACGGGTGGTGAAACAGCAGTTGGCGCTGCTTGGTGCCATCGGACAACACTTAAGAGCTATTATAGTGAAAAAGATTCCAGACCAGTCTGACACCTGCAGGGACAGTTGTAAGGTGATGAATCTGTGGGAAGATGTGGTTATCAGTGACATACCACAGTGGCACCCCAGATTATGGGTGATAACTAACATTGACGTTTATCTCTTTTCGTAACGTTGTTATCTTATTAATAGTTCACTTATTGTCGTTTTTATTCCAGTAATGTCAATTTTATTTTTCCATTGAATTGGTTTGCTTATAGTTTGTAAGTAATTCGCTTTCAGTGATGTCATCTGTATTAAAACTCAGGTGATGTTTCTTCTCATGATGCGAATGTGAAATCAAAGGGTGTGATACGTCATTCTTGTTCCCCTTGACATTACGGTAAGTAGTTGTCCTAATTTTTTAAAAAAAACTAAATAATATTGATTTCGCTGAAAAGCGATAAGGGCACAAAGTTTCTTTCTACAGACAAAGGAGTGGGCGTATTAGTGCATCGGCAACGAAAAAGGTGCACTGTGAAGCTTGCATTTACGTAGGCTGTGCGCCTGGAGAACAAGGAGAGGAATCCCTGTTGTGCTCAGATATATGCAAGATGTGCAGACAGGAAAGCTGGCAATCGAAACCTTGCCTTGCTGGGCCTGACCAGTAATATTTTGAACACGGAACTCTTCAGGTCATTTTAGGACTGCTGTTAGAGTGTGTTATTTAATTTTTGCCTCTCGCTTCCCTGTAGTTCGATGCCAATTGCCTTAAACAGTTTAAAAGTGACTGGGTTTTGTTTTCCTGTTGAGCAGTACACTCTCCTACGTACAATTTTCAACAGACTCGGCTCCCTTGAGTGCACTTTTAATAAATGCAGCCATTCAAAGAATAAATATCCAGCCCCAACGCCTCGGAGAAAGAATTGCTCGTTTTGGATAATTTCAAATACATCGAATGCAATTTCACCCTGTACAGAGAAGAACCCACAACGAGACATCAAAAATCGAACTGTTTCTTTTTCTTTTAGATTTTCCACGGTTCGGTGATTGCAAAGCATTGCTGCTGTGTGTGCTGTACACATCCTGCGTTTAGGAAAGCAAGCACGGCTGATTCCAATGCATATCCAGTTTTGTGTTTGAGGCAAACTTGCTTTGCATTGATGCTTCCTGTAAGAGATATGTTCAGTTTGCCAATAACTCTGTGCTTGGAATGCTTGCATGGCTAATTCTCATACTACACCTCTTCTGTGTGTGATGGGAGTTTTCAATGCAGCTGTATGTGCTGTCCTTCGTATATGCAAGAAGCGAAGCGTCAATGGCCAATCCTACACCTCCTCTAAATTCCCAGGGCCAACTCTGGACTCCTGATGGACCAGTTACTTATCTTTGGTAATGCATTTTGAGTAGGCACTATATCTAACTGCAGATTCCTCACCTCGTGAATACCCCCAGGTGCCATACTGGATCCGGCAAATTTTCCATAGCAATTCTCTTGCATGTTGGTTGGTGTTGTCGTGCGGCTCTGTGTTGGATTTGTTCCGCCCTTGATGTGATGATGGGGCCATCATATGCGCAATGACATCAGTTTCCTTCTGATCTCTGTCTGCCCCCAATAGATTCAGAGCCCACAGAAACCAGAAAATGACAGTGTGCAGATCTCTAGATTGGGATCTTATAAATGGGCTGTATGAGTCCATTCCACAGCATGGGGAGGATGAGGAGGGTGGGTTGGTGAGGAATCTGCAGTTAAACATAATCTCTACTGGAAATGGTGTTACCGATGATAAGTACCCTATTCTTCTGAAAAAAACCCAGATTCCTCATCTTGTGAGCAAATACCAAAGCAGCGCCTCCCCAGGTGGTGGGTCTGTGGAATGACTCAGACCATGAAATCCTGCAAGACTGATAGGGCGAAGTGCCCTTCACACAGGACCTGGCTATCCAGACAGTAGTGCTTTGTGAAAGTGTGGAGGGATGCTCGTGTAGCAGCCTGTCAGATATCATAGACGGGTACACCATGCACCAGCACAGAGGTAGTAGCCTTCGCTCTGGTTGAATAAGAACACAAGTCTTCTGGGGACTGCTTTTTAGGTAGCCCACAGAAAATCTTATTGTGAAAATTATTCATGGGGAAAAGGCTCTTTTTTGCACTGCTTTCCCCTTTTTAGCGCCAGAGATGCCCACAAAATTTGATTGACCAACAAATGGTTTCTGATGTGATCAGTAAAAAAACTGAGGGTCCTCTTAGCGTCAAGATGATGGCATAGTTCCTCTTCCGCAGAGAGATGAGGTGGAGCATAAAATGCTGCCAAGGTGATGGATTGCCCTGTGTGGAAGGGCGTCACTACCTCTGGCAGGAATGCCGCTTTTGTCCAGAGGACCAGTTGTCCACAAAGAAGGATGTATATGTCTGTTGCATGGAAAAGGTCTGGAGTTCGCTCACTCACCAGGCAGAGGTAATGGTGACTAGGAACACTGTTTTTATGGTAAAAAGCCATCTAGAGCAGATGTGCACCAGTTCAAAAGGAGTGGTCATCAAGTAGGTGAGAACCAAATTAACCCCTTAGTTGCTGATCCGCCCCCTCCCTCTTCCCATCCCCCTTCAGTGCTGAGCCCTTTTTTGGCTATTTGGGGTAGTTTAGGCCTTCATAGTTTTTTGTCCACATAAGCTATCCATGCCAAATTTGCGTCCTCTTTTCTAACATCCTAGCGATTCCAAAGGTACCCAGAGTTTGTGTTTTCCACCGGAGGAGACCAAGAAATTAGTCAAAATACAGCTACAATTTTGTTTTTTTCAGAAATATTTGGAAAAAGTGCTTCATAAGAAAGGATGTGTTTTTTTCCCTGAAAATGGCATCAACAAAGGGTTTGTGTTGCTAAAAGCACCATCTTCCCAGCTTTCAGGAACAGGCAGACTTGAATCAGAAAACCATATTTTTCAAACACAATTTTGGCATTTTACTGGGACATACCCCATTTTTACTATTTTTGTGCTTTCAGCCTCCTTCCAGTTAGTGACAGAAATGGGTATGAAACAAATGCTGGATCCCAGACAGCTAAACATTTCTGAAAAGTAGACAAAATTCTGAATTTAGCAAGGGGTCATTTGTGTAGATCCTTCAAGGTTTTCCTACAGAAAGTATCAGATGAAATAAAAATATATTGAAATTGAGGTGAAAAAAAGAGCCATTTCCAACAAACGTTTTCTTCTATAACTTTTTCCACCTATGGCAGATCTTTGAAAGCAATATACTGTTACGTCTGCTGGACTCTTTTGAATGCAGAGATAGATAGGGCTTGTAGGTTCATCAATAACCCTAGTACCCAGAGCCAATAAATAAGCTGCACCTTGCAATGGGTTTTCATTGTATACCGGGTATACAGCAATTCATTTGGTGAGATATAAAGAGTGAAGTATAGGTATCAAGGAAACCTTTGTATTTCCAAAATGGGCACAAGATAAGGTGTTGAGAAGCAGTGGTTATTTTCACATCTCTGAATTCCACAGTCCCCATACTAGCATGTGAATTACAGGGCATTTCTCAAATAGACTTCTTTTTTACACACGGTCTTAAATTTGGAAGGAAAAAATGTAGAGAAAGACAAGGGGTAATAACACTTGTTCTGCTAATCTATGTTTCCCCAAGTCTCCCGATTAAAATGGTACCTCACTTGTGTAGGTAGGCCTAGTGCCCGCGACAGGAAACGCAACATGGACACATCACATTTTCCCAAAGAAAAAAGACCTGTTTTTTGCAAAGTGCCTAGCTGTGGGTTTTGGCCTCTAGCTCAGCTAGGGAAACCTACCAAACCTGGGCATTTCTGAAAACTAGACACCTGGGGGAACCCAGGATGGGGTAATGTGTGGCACTCTCACCAGGTTCTGTTCCCCAGAAGCCTTTGCAAACCTCGAAACTTGGCAAAAAAAATAAAAAAAAAAACACTTTTCCCCTCACATTTCGGTGATAGAAAGTTCTGTAATCTGAGAGGACCCACAAATTTACTTCCACCCAGCTGTCCCCCAAGTCGCTCGATAAAAATGGTACCTTACTTTTGTTGGTAGGCCTAGTGCCTGTGACAGGAAACGCCCCAAAACGCAACATGGAGACATCACATTTTTACATTGAAAACTGACCTGTTTTTTGCAAAGTGCCTAGCTGTGGATTTTAGTCTCTAGCTCAGCCAGTACCTAGGAAAACCTACCAAACCTGTGCATTTTTGAAAACTAGACACCGAGGGGAACTCAGGATGGGGTAACTCGTTGCGCTCTCACCAGGTACTGTTACCCAGAATCCTTTGCAAACCTCAAAATTTGGCAAAAAAAACACTTTTTCCCTCACATTTCGGTGATATAAAGTTCTGGAATCTGAGAGGAGCCACAAATTTCCACCCAGCATTCCCCCAAGCATCCCAATAAAAACGATACCTCACTTGTGTGGGTAGGCCAAGTGCCCGTGTCAGGAATGGATCACACAATGGTCAATGCTAGTGTTTACTTGAGGGCAACTGTTGACCCTGGGGTGATCCATTCCTGACGCAGGCACTAGGTACAGGCACTTAAGTGGGGTGGCATTTTTATCAGGACAGGTGCGGAAAAACTGGGTGGGAGGAATTTTGTGGATACCAGCATATTCCTGTAGTTTGTGTGACAGAAATGCAAAAACTTCGAGTTTTTATTCAACATTTCACCTTTGCAGGATATTCTGGGTAAGAAAACTTTGGGGAATCCGCACAAGCCACACCTCTGTGGACTCCCCTGGGTGTCTAGTTTCCAGAAATGTCTGGGTTTGGTAGATTTCCCAATATGGTCGCAGAGCCTGGGTCGAAAAACGTAGGTGCCTGCCTTACAAAACCAGGTTGTTTTGTGATAGATAATTTTAATGTCTCCACAATATGATTTTGGCGGTGGAATTTCTACTTTTCCTCTGTTTCATCGAGGTAGGCCTTTCATTGTCTTCTGTTTGAGAAAAAGGTGCATCCTTCCAATATGTTTACCCTTCTCTTCTTTATCTTGCACCTGAGCCTCAACAATGAGTGGTTCAAGAAGGTGGGGTATTGGTACCATTGTAAGGGAACTATCAGGTCTTGCTCATGCTGTACATCCACTGTGGAGGGAGGGTATTTTTTTGTCACCATGTATGCACTGAATTTTAACCATCCCCTCTACTTCACGTATCCCTCCAGGAACGACTTAGGATCTAAAGACACTTTGATGACATTCAGTATCTAGGAGGGCTGCTACTGGGTCCCCATTGACCTTCATGGGACAACGGTACGTATGCTTGTTTCTTGTTTGGGTGTAATACGAAGAGGGGACCAACCTAAACTCCATAAACTTTTTTTTTGTGGGCATACCCAGGGGATATGACCAAATTCATCACAATGGAAACAATGTGGCCCGGGTGGTCTAGGACTGAGTCCCACCACAACAGGGTGTGTGTCTAGTTTCTGGGGTCCTTGTGGTTTCGTGGGTCGTGTTGGCCCAGAGATCTTGCCCCTCCATATGCTCTCTTCCTTTACTTTTGTACAGTCTTTAGTGGGACTATATGTGCTGGCAATTTCTACTGCTGTCTCAAGGGTAACATTACTTTGTTGCCTTGCCCAATTCTGTATGGGAGGATGTAATGACATGATGAATTGCTCCAAGTATAGTTGTTCCATAGGCTCCTCTTTAGTGGTTGTTTCGGGTAGAAGCCATCTATCAGCTAGATCCCTCACTCGATAATACAAGGCTTGAGGAGGTTCATAAGGTCCTTCTTTAAGCTGCCTTAACCAGACCCTGTAAATCTCACAATCAACCTGCAAGTGCTCCAGGATGCTTCTTTTTATGTCCCGTAGGGGGTCGCCTCTCTTAGATTTGTAGCTTGATATGCCGTCTATAGTTCTCTCATCAGAAGAGAGCCTAAATATTGTCCCCATCTACCTAATGGCCAGGGGCAGTCACTTGGGCCATTCTCTCAAAATGATTGAAAAAAAAAAATCCACATATTTTGGAGTATCACCGAGGGAAGGGCAGTTTGTCCTTGCTTTTGGCCGAGAACATCAGCCAACCTGCCAATTGCCTCATCTTGGGACTATGACACCTTGTCCATTTTTTCAGCCTGGCCTGTCAAGGCAGTCTGAAAGGTTTTCCAGTCCTCCTCAACTGCCGATAAAAACCCTTCCATGATTTTCTCAAGTCGTTGGTGTCCTTTCGCCATTTTGGACATCCAAGCCTACATCTCCTCCGATCCCACTTCGGACTCCACTTGTGGGAGACTGGATGGAAATATGGCTTCAGAGGCATATTGTATCATGAATAGTGTCTTTTATCTAGCTTTTTACAAACTAGCTACATGGCATGTGTTTCAAGGTGAGACAGGAATACTCAGAAACTTATTGATAAATGGTTGTGCAGCAATCTCAGGAGGGTATGATGGTAGTGATAGGTTATTTTTCTTCCCTGTCTGGTTCTGCGTTGATGAACTCATTCTGATTTTCTCTTTTTTCTTCCTTTGCGGGTATTATTGTGCAGGATCCCCACCAGAGCCCTCCAAGAAGAAGAGCAACAAACAAAGCAGTGAGTATGCTAATTGTTTTCTTTTATGCATCTCCCGTCACCAGATCACTTAGTGAAATGTGTTAAGGGCTTTTTCTTTTTTCTTATTCTTCATTGCATCGGCCCAGGGTCGTGTGACTTATGGTCTTTCTGGAGAAAAGGCGGTAATGCTTAAAGAACGAGAGAGCACAACAAAAAAAAAACATTAAAGCTATCAAAAATAACAAAACCACACAAGGAGCTGTTACATTACATCACAGGACATCCTCTGCCCCACAGTTACCACCTCTACTATGTGATACAGTGAGAGGGATTCACCCATATGACCCACAAAACAACAGCATTCACTTAGAAAGAAAGAAAAAAAAGACTTCAGAGTTATACACTTTCCCCTCCCTCACCATGTGTCCTATACAGGTCTCCCCCGCTTGGTCTCTAGCACTCACTACCCAAGCCACAGCCTTCCTAGACTGTGGCAGGATGCAGTAGCGTCTCTGGCAGCATATCCCAGTCTGCATCGAACCATACATCAGCATCCACCTCATTCTCGCATTAGTCATTGTGCTGTTGGACCTCTTCCGCTGCTGTCCTTGTTTGGTTGGCGCGGCTACACTTTCCTCCTCTCTCCTGCTCCTTTAGGTTGGTGTCAGTGTCTCAATCCCTTTCTGCTCTCTCTCCACTCCCAAGGCTGGTGTCTCCTTTTCCTTCCTCCTTCGGCTCTGCAGTAGTTTCAACTTTCTCCCCTCCAGCCCAATCAACAGGCTTTTTATGTGGGGTGGCCCTGTCCCCTTACACCTGTCAGAAGAAGCCTGTCAATTTTGGTGGCTCTACTGTCTCTGCCCACCATGATCCTGCTTTGTTTTTCTCCCCTAGGTCCTGTTGCTCCTCTGGACGGTGTTGAAGTTCAGAAGGACACCGCACATCCGATACAGGTGAGGAGACGGGTCGGGGGGGGGTCTTGTTACAATCCACCACTGCAAGTATTTTGCAGTCTTCTCTGACACCTGGATGGAATCTGACAAGTTCACTTGGAGCTGCGCCCATTGAGACTTCAGATACCTCTGCCCGTATGTGCCACTTGGCATGGTCCAAGAGGACAAGAAGCCTCAGAGCTGTTCTCACGGAGACCCAGGTCAAGGGTTGAAACATCAGGATCACAGCCCAAATGTCTTTGACTTGTTAAGGTGGAGGGACCGCTCAGAGGAGCACCGTATTTAGGACGGCTGTGATTTATGGAGTCAGGTGTGACTGTGGAATGTTGATGGAAGGCCCAATGATGTTAACAAGTCATCCATCATCTGGAGTTGGTTTGAGGTAAGCCCGCCTTCAGCAACCAGTCCTCGAGGAATGGGAAGATTGGTATTCCCAACATCCGCAGAATGCCACCACCATCTCATTTCTGAACACCCAAGGTGCACTGGTAAGGAAAAAGGAGAGTACAGAGGACTGAGAGTACTTTTGGACTACCTGAAACCACCAGTAACATCTATAGGATTGCAAGATGGGAATGTTAAAATAGGGGGTTCTACAAGTCCAACATCACCATTCATTCTTGTGGATGCAGGGCAAACAGAACTTGAGCCAGGGAAATCATTTTGAACCTGTTGTTCCAGAGAAAAACGTTCATAGTACGAAGATCTAGGATAGGACAAAGGCCTCAATCCTTTTTTCCACACCTGAAAATAACAGAAGCATCCGTATGTCCCAATCTCTGATGCTGGCACCCTCTCTTTGGCTCCCTTGGCCAAGATAACTTGGACTCCTCCTCAGAGTATGGACATGTGGCTATCCAGGAGGTTTTGCAGTGTGGGACACACATCAGAAGGATGTGATATTAATGATAGGGAGTAATAGTGTTCCACAATCTGGAGATCCCATTGGTCAGATGTGATGCTCCATGTTAATGCTCCTCCACCAAGGGAGGTAGGTGATACAGCCTTCCTCCAGACAATCATGGTCTGAAGAGGGTGACTTAAAAAGGTTTGTTTTGCTGCAACTGAGGGAGAAGACCCTGGGGTCCTGGACGCTGGTGGGCTGATCCTTTGCCTCTACCTTTAGAAGACTGAGAGGTTTTCTGTTGTTGAGGCATGTTCTAGGTTGTCTCTGTTGGTATCCCCTTGCAAAGCCTCAAAAGGGCCAGAATTGCTGGGGAAAGCGCAGGATCTGCCGAACCAGCATAGCTTACCCAGAGAGCATGCAGCAGCCTTGCTCTCCTTAAATCTTTCAAGTGCCAAGTTCAGCACCCCAAAGAGCTTAGAGTCATCAAATGGCTTGTCCAATACGGTTTGTTAAACATTGTTGGAAAAGCCAGTGGAGCGAATTCAAGCATGGCGCCTAAGCACCATGCTGGTCCTGATTGCCCAACCCAGACATTAAGTTGTGTCCAGGCCCGAGCGTATGGAGTACAATCAACATGTCCTGACCATCCCATACTAAAGATTGTAGGGTTGACCAAATGTCCTCCGGGGTAGCTGGCAAGATATCTGCCACTCTGTCGCTCCTTTGCACAAAGCAGGCGATTACCGCCCCAGGAGGCAGCTGGTGTTGACTGACCTAAGGGCAAGGCTAGCAGACAAAACATATTTTGCAAACATTTCCATTCATTTCGACTCTCTATCAGGAGGGGTAGTCAGAAAAGCATTCAGGTTAATCCTTCTTATGGACAACTGCACCACCAGGCTTTCTGGAGTGCAATGTTGCAAAAGGAAACTGGGATCCCCGGGGGGCAGGCCTATGTCGCTTTGCAAACTGCCTATAAGCTGCAGGGCAAGATTCTGGTTTTTCCTAGGCACCTATTAGCACATAGGAAAAAACTTAATTAAGAGGGAGAATCCTGAGTTAAGGACCTCAGAAGGGCATTTGTTTTACCTCCCCTGTGGGTAAAGTGAGGTTTAATACTTCTGCTATGCTCCTGATCACATCGCAGGAGGAGGGACTCCTCAATTTCCATTGCTTGATTAGGGGGGTAAGACCAATGTCTAAACAAGTATCCAGGTTACTGGCATCTTATACATTTTGAAATGGTGCTCATCATTATAATTGTCATCATCTGCATTACTGTCATCAAATTGTGTCTCAAGTTTGGAGTAGGAGTAAAGATGTCTTGTTTGCGACCTCTGAAAGAATTGAAGATGAGTCTTGAAGTCTGATAAACCTATTAGCATTAGTGCCTACGTTGATGCTCAGACTGGAGGCATCGGACTTTGTGCCAGGACTGGAGTCGGGAAAACTGAGCTCGATCAGTTGGTCGGTCTCAGTCCAAAGTTGAGTGGTGCAGTTGGGGTCAGAGATGGATATGCCGATGATAATCCAACTGCAGTCCACCTGAAATCATTAGGGCCTGAAGGGATCTGGAGAGGTACCACAAATCTGATTAATGGGCGCTCTTAGCTTATGGAGCTGTTGTCGTGTCACCAATGGCCCAGGGAAGTCATGGCATGTCAGGAGCAATGTCAGAATGTGGTCTAGATTCAATTAACGCCTTTGCAGCCTAAAGGTACCCGGTGTGTCTTGCGCCACCTAACCTTGGAAGTGCCAGGAAGAAGGAGAGCCGTGTTCGGACTTCTTGTGTTTTTTGGATTTCTTGGACTTACTTGAGTTTTGTGACTTTGATGACAATCAGTTCTGTGATCGGCTATGGAAGTGAGAGCACGTCCAAGTCCTCAACTTCAACCTGGACCACGTCTTTTTCGACTTTCTTTGGAGTTCCATTACAGGAAGTATGGCTTCACAGTTGAGGAAGGCCTTTGGGTTCATCTTTGCACAGTAGTCGCACAACTCCGAGTCATGCTTGGAGCTGAAACACCACAGCCATACATCATGGGTATCAGTCACCAATATCTGGTAATGACAGTTCTTGCATGGTTTGAAGTCTGTAGTTTTAGGTGGGGACATGTCGCTTGCACACTGTGAAAATTTGAGGGAAACTAATTCTATTAAACTAACAGGATTGAATGGAGCTCTGGGTTCCCATCAAAAGGCACAGAAAGAAAGGAACTGATGCCATCTCTTGGAGGTGGTGCAGATATTGTGACCATGACCTCACACCGAAGGCAGGATAGATCCCACGCGAAGCTGCATGACTACACCTATCGACACGCAAAGGAATTGCTATTGAAAATTCTCCAGCTATAGTGCCTGATTTAGTGTTGGGTGGAGGAGTTACTCCATCATAATGGTGACGGAAATAATGGTTGCCAAAATATAAATCCCATTATAGCCTATGGGATTTGTATTTCAGTGGATGGGATATCTGTCACCATTGTGATGGAGTAATCCCTCCGCCAAACTCTAAATCAGGCCTATAGTTTGGCACCTGGGGGTATTCACAAGGTGAGGAATCTGCAGTTAGAAGTCTTTGTCAGAAATCGCCCACACTCAAAAAATATAAACCAAGCCCAAGCTGTTGCATACCCAAAAGTGGTTGAACACCTTAAGGCAAGCAAGCAAACTCCTGGGTGACATAAGCTGGGCACCCACTGACACAGTCTACATTTCTGCCACAAAAGACCATAAAAATTGACTAAACAGGCCACAACTGCAGCATCAACTGCCATGAACCATTCTCCCTCAGCTGACACACTTCAGGGTCAGGTGATCCAGCACTGAAAGGAAACCCCAGATCTCCTGTAAATTTCAGGGACGGCTTCTAGAACATAGCTAGAACCACTCACGGCCTCCCTCAAGGTGGTGAAAAGCATCACTAGGTTGCACATGTAACTGCTTAACCTAATCAAGAAACATTTTTCCCCTTGCACTAAAACTCTTGAATCTTCTTCATCATTAACTTTTCTTCAGTATCTACACTGTTGGTTAGACACGAACTGCCTGGCACTGACTCTCAGCAAACCTTTGAATTATAGCAGACGGGCTAATGCTATTTGCCAGGCAAACAAATGGAACAAAGCTAAGGATACTTAATTCCCACTCTGGGTCGAGTTCGAGCGAGACAGAATCATGAAAATTCTGACAAAGTAAATCTACATTCAAAGTTTTAAAGTGTGGAAAAACAAAATCTTGTTAATCACTTAATGAGAAAGAAAAGAAGGGTTAAGTTTATCTAGGCAGTATTCATACAACGTAAACGTCTGTAGGAAGTCACTACTTTTGGGTAAATCAAATCTGAAACTAGCCAGTCATATAAGTAACTAAGTACCATGAATACATCTAATGCCATTGACACTGTATGATATCTGACCAGATATACACACTAAAACATTTGGGCAAGTGGGAGAAAATTTCCAATTATAATCTGATAGGGCAACACCATATTCATGGAATCATTAAGCCACATTCCAGCTCATTCAGATTTTTCAATGTGGTGCATTTGATGCCTAATACCTGCAAGGTCCTCTTGTACATGAGGTCAAATCCTGCTCAATGTAAGTGGGTCCCCTGTTGCACAGCCTTAAATATGCTGCATCGCAGCTCGATGACGACTGACGCGCCTTTGAGGAGATAACCAGAAATGCTGGTATATATTTGAACAATAACTGACCCCCGAAGAAGGGCAGTGGGGCAATAGAGCACTAGGGCTTTTATAATGTACAATTACAGGTAATAAAGAATTGGATCAGCTCTTTATCACAATAAGGAATGGTTATTTGAGCAATGCTTTGAGCCGTCTTTAAGCTAAGCAACATGAGGCAGCTGTAGATGAGACATGCATTTAAATATAGCATTTTCACATTTTTTACATAGTAGAGCATAGGCTCCTAGGAAATGATGTTTTTCCAAGACACTAAAGAAATAGCTAATGAGGTTTGAATGGAAAAAATCATTTTTCCATTCATATACATAGAGAACATTTAAACATACACTAGATGCACCATGTTAGAAATGGGGTCTTTGGTCGGCAGTCAGGTTACCCCCTGTCCAAGCCAGGACCCTCACTCTAGTCAGGTTAAGTCACACACAATACAAATTATCCTGTGCCCACCCTCTGGTAGCTTGGCACTGAACAGTCAGGCTTAACTTAGAAGGCAATGTGTAAACCATTTGTGCAATAAATCACACAATAACACAGTAAAGCACCACAAAAATACACCACACAGTGTTTAGAAAAATATATAATATTTATCTGATAAGATGCAGGTCAAAACGTTTAAAATGTAATAAGTAAATGTTGAGATATCACTGTAAAAGTGATATAAAGTGTCTTAAGTCTTTGAAAGAAAAAAAAAATTCTCTTAAAAACAATAAATTCCTCTTGCAAGCACAAAGTACCTGGTTTACATTCAAAATCTCCGCAAGGGACTGCAGAGGAGGTGATGCGTGGAAAACGGGGAGGTGTGCATTGTTTTTAGCAGGCTGTGCGTCGAATTTTCGCCGCCCAAGGAGTCCAGTTGCAGGAATGAAGTATTTTTGGTCCTGAGACTTCAGGGAACAGGAGGCAAGCTCTATCCAAGCCCTTGGAGAGCACTTCTCAGCACAGCCAGAGAGCAGCAAGGCAGCAGTCCTTCTCAGAAAAGCAGTCCAGGTGAGGCCTTTGGGCAGCCAAGGCAGTTTCACTTGGCAGGTCTGGTTCAGGGATTCTTCACCAGCAGGTTTCTTGTCCAGAAGTGTCTGTGGGGTAGAGTGTCAACCCCAAGAAGTGTGTAAAGTCTATGGTTTTGGGTGCTCTTCTTATACCCATTTTGGCCTTTGAAGTGGGCTTACTTCAAAGGAAAGTCTCACTTGTTTGTGAAATCCTCAGACACACACCAGGTGGGTCGGAGACTGCATTGTGTGAGGGCAGGCACAGCCCTTTCAGGTGCAAGTGACCACTCCTCCCCTCCCTCCTAGCACAGATGGCTCATCAGGTTATACCCCAGCCCCTTTTGTGTCACTGTCTGGAGAGAGGTGCAAACAGCACAAGTGTCAAACTAACCCAGACAGGGAATCCCCAAAACAGGCAGAGTCACAAAAATGGTTTAAGCAAGAAAATGCCCACTTTCTAAAAGTGGCATTTTCAAACACACAATCTCAAAATCAACTTTACTAAAAGATGTATTTTTAAATTGTGAGTTCAGAGGTCCCAAACTCCACATGTCTATCTGCTCCCAAAGGGAATCTACGCTTGAATCATGTTTTAAGGCAGCCGCCAGGTTAACCTATGAGAGAGATAGGCCTTGCAACAGTGAAAAACGAATTTGGCAGTATTTCACTGTCAGGACATGTAAAACACATTAGTATATGTTCTACCTTAACCATACACTGCACCCTGCCCATGGGGCTACCTAGGGCCTACCTTAGGGGTGTTTTACATGTAGGAAAAGGGAAGGGTTAGGCCTGGCAAGTGGGGACACTTGCCAAGTCGAATTTACAGTTTAAAACTGCACACACAGACACTGCAGTGGCAGGTCTGAGACATGATTACAGGGCTACTTATGTGGGTGGCACAACCAGCGCTGCAGGCCCACTAGTAGCATTTGATTTACAGACCCTGGACACCCCTAGTGCACTTTACTAGGGACTTACCAGTAAATCAAGTACGCCAATCATGGATAAACCAATCAACAGTACAATTTACACAGAGAGCATATGCACTTTAGCGCTGGTTAGCAGTAGTAAATTGCTCAGAGTTCTAAAGCCAAAAAAACAGGTCAGGAAAAATAGGAGGAAGGAGGCAAAAAGTTTGGGAATGACCCTGCAAAAAGGGCCAGGTCCAACACACCAGATAACATTTTCATGTATTACAGGTCACAAAGCAAGAAGCAAAACATGTACCACATTGAATTGGAGCTCTGCTGGAACTGCAATGCTGTCAAAAGGAGGTGGTTTTAGAAAGAATATATTTAGTACCTGAGTACAGAATTAAGTTGGATAAAAACCTAACTAAGGTCGTAGGATAAGGATTCCTTCCCAGCAATAATGTGTGAGAAGAGAGCAATTATGTATAGTCCACTGACTGAGTTTGATGATCTTGTACTGAGAAGTCTGGAGAAAATAAAAAATAGAAAAAAGTGTTATTAGGTTCAGCATAATTTCATTGAAATGTATGATAATTGGGATGAACTTAAAATAATAGCTACAACCTAGAACCCCTTGATCCTCTGGCTACTGTAAAGATCAACTTTACTACTGTCCCTTGATCTTTCTTATTTTGATCTTCATTCCCCACTGCTGGTATATGTTGAAACCAAGGTCACTCCATTAGCAAGAGTGTCAATCACTAGAAGTATCTATTCTTTGTGAGATATTGTATATATTAGAATAAGGTACTTTTGCGAGTGGCTGTGTGAGTGAGTGTATGAGTGTCTGTGTCGGTCTGTGAGTTTGTCTGCGAGTGTTTTTTTGGGTCTGTAAGAGGCTGTATGGGTGTGTGAGTTGATGTGTGTGAGTATTTGTGTGGAAGTGGGTGTGGGAGTGGCTGTGTGGGTCTGCGACTGGGTGTGGTGGAGGATCTGTGGGTATGCGAGTGGGTGTGAATCAGTCTGAGTGGGTATGAGTGGGCATATTTTTTTTTAATTGGGGTCTGGGTCCACGGATCTATTGTGTATTCATATGGGGGACGCGCTTGGCACAACAGAGGATCCGCGGATCCTCAGGTGCCCTAAAAAGACATTTCTGGGCAAATGTCTTGCCCATGAGGGGTCCTTCACAAACCCCTCCATTAGTCCTATGGGGGTAGGATCCCTGTATCCTGACCCTTTATTTCCTATTTTACTGCCTGCCCCCAACATGGTAACTGTATCCTGGTACACAAAATGGCAGCTGCAACTTCTCTCAGGTTGCAGGCAGCCAATCATGACACAGCTGTGGGCGCGAGGATCTGTCACAGTGAAGCCACGTCTCTAGATATACATAGATCTTATTTCTTTAATAATTCCAAAACTACTGCACAGATTTGCACTAAATTACAAAAGATCTTTCTGGACCAAGATTTAGCTCTCTGCCAAATTTGATGTAATTCTGTCCAGAGGTTCAGACTGTAGTTGTGTCTAAAATCCCTATGGGAAGTTGAATGAGTAAAACACATCTATGGGACCCCTTTTTTTCTCAGCTCACTTCACAAATCAGCCCAAACCTTTCCAGACAGCAGCTGAATTGATCAGTATACTAGTTTTGAAAAATTTGTGAAGATTTGTCAACCTGCGCCAAAATTATTAGCAAAACAAAAACCACTTTTCCTATGTAGGGAAATAAGGTGAAAATGTAATTAAGTAATAATCAATTATTAATGGATTATTATGTAATTGATTATTAATTATGTAAATTGTGTAACAATTATATTTTTACATTATATATTAGGTGCAGGAGTTGTGTTTGTAGGGGCATAGGGTGGGAAGTTATTTAAGTAATAATTAATTATTCAATTAATTAGTTAATTGATTATTAAATATGTTGATTGTGTTATACTTATTTGTTGTACTTATAATATAAGTGTGGGATGCTAGGTCTGTGGGTGTATAGTGCGGGAATTTCTTTAAATAATAAATCAATAACACCTTTTAATTCATATTTAATTATTAAATGTTCTTAATAATCACGTATCTATTTGTTTTTTGTATTTTTATATATATAATTTCCCTGACAAAAGTTTTACAAATATCTTGTGTTTGAAGTGAAGTACTTTCCAGACTGCTGCACAGACTGGAGTGGGAATAGTAATAGATTACCCTACTGGAGTTCAACACTTTCCCTACTGTTGCACAGACTGGAGAGGGAGTAGTAAATTTAACCTCTCCGAAGTCGAATTCTTTCCTAACTGTTACATAGATTGGAGTGGGCATAGTAAATGTAACCCCTCTGAAGTCTAATGCTTTTGTTACCGTTGCACAGACTGGAGTAGGAATAGTAAATTTAACCCCTCCATAGTCCATAGCTTTCCCTAGTGTTGCACACTACAGTCGGAATAGTAAATGTACCCCCTCTGAAGTCCAATGCTTTCCCCATTGTAGTGCACACTGGAATGGGAATAGTACATTTAACCCCTCTGACATCTAAAGCTTTCCCTACTGTTGCACAGACTGGAGCAGGAATAATATAATTATTATATCCAGACTTAAATACTTTTTGGGATATTCTTTAAATATATGCATATATTATTTGCGTGTTAGTTTAATTTTGTATTATTTGTTTGTATATAGATTATGTTTTACATGTGTGTAATACATGTAATTTTTGTAATGTATGTAATGATATTAGAGTAAACAATATTTTTTCTCATTATTTTTGTTACTACCATTATAAATAGAGGGAGATGACATTTTTATAATCAATATTTTTGACACAATATTTCTGTAACTCAATTTTGTTGGTTCCGATGGTCTGTCAGGCCTTTGAATCAGTACCTGGAGCACTAATAGGTCAGGGTACCTGAGACGCCCAGCCCCTGAAACTCTCATGTCCTAATCATCCATGAGCGCCTTCCTCCAGTAAATATAACCAGCTGCCTGGGAGCTGACCCTTGTGCGCCCAGACCACCTTCACCGAGCCTTGTGACGCAAATGCCTGAGACTGTGAATCGATTCTGCATCTTTGAGGCTTCCAAGTGAGACAGCAATAATCTCACAATATTTCCCTAATTCGGAATACTTTATCAATCAACTATTATTCGGGGCAACAAACAAGCTGTCAAGGACCGAGTGCTTCCTGAAACAACGTCGTTGTCATCGTACCCATGGAGTTATAAAATAATGGATTTAAATTCTGCTGAACGATGCCGCTGCATGAACGTCAGTTCACCAAAATGCCAGGGGTAGTGGAAGTGACATCACACGCCCTTTGAACTTCAATGTCACATATAACCACATGCTTACACATACACACACATGCGTACTTACACACACATTCACACTTACACACACACACCCTTTAACGTAAACACACTCTCACCCAAAAACATGCACGCAACATACATTTAAAATAATTTTTTTACTTAACTCAATTGCCAGGGAAGGTCATATTCCAGCTAACTGTAGATCGTTTGTATTCCACTAATTGCGAATAATGAAACATTATTCACTGTTAGTGTAATACAAAAAAATGAGAGACCACAGAATGGAGCCCCATTCACGCCTTAAGGATTAAGGACAAGCTGCCTATGCGTTCCTGGCACTGACTTTGCCACCTCTGATGCCTGGGGTCACAAAATCAGTGCCACATGCGACCCCTGGCGACCTCTAAATGACGTCCATGTGCCACTGATTTTGGTCACTTGACACGGATGAAAAGCGGAGAACCCTGATCGGTTTTTTAAGAGGCAGGCAACAGGTGACACAAAAGTTTTACTGCGAGTGGGTGAACTCGCTGAGCTATGCCATCCTCTTTCTCAGGCTCTTGCACAAACCGAGCTCGGCTGCATCTTTTATAGGCCATAAAGAACAGCCGGGACGTCGGGCGGGCAGATAACGCGAGCCCTCTCGCAGAATAACATTAGGCCTCTCGCTGGCGATCCGTCATCGTCCCGGACACGGCGGCGGGAGCCAAAGCTGAGAGGCAGCGGGCTGGGAGCAGTGTTAAGCGGGAAGTGAGAGCCACCGAGAGCTTTTCTGCCGGAAGTACATTATCACCCTGGCTGCTTTCCCAGTGGGCCTGAAGGACAGACGAGGGCCGGGTGCTATCTAAACCGCTGCTCCAGAACAAAGATGGAAGGGGACCTGCGACGCGAGGCCTACCACATATCACCTCTTCAGCAGCAGTATCTCTTTATCTCTTCAAAGTGTTGCGTTTCTGGGCTGAAACAAAACACTGGCAGTCGGACAACAGTGAGAATGCGAATGAACCAGACTTGAATCTAACACCGAATATAGAACCCCCTTCCCCTCCCTTTGCTATTATGCCCTCCTCCAGGGCAGAGAGGGCACACAGGACAAGAGCCGGGCGGGAACATTATCCCACATCTGGGCTTGTGGGTATATCCACCGGGTTACTGCTTTTCATTTTGGAAGACAGGAAGGTTCCCGATCTGGCTACTGTGGAGGAACTGGGGGTGACAAGGACTGAAGTGGGATTACTACAGAGCACACTGGGGGAGTACCGGACAACCCCCGTGGTTGCGCTGTTAATTACACAGAGGTTGGTGGGCCTGTAGACTGGCAGGAGGTTTTTACTTATGAAGTATCCCCCGCCCATAATCTAGTAAACGTGTGGCTGAATAAGCAACCCAAGCAGGTATTTGTGAAAAAAGTTCAGTTTTTAAGTCCCAGAGGGGGTGGATCCCCCTCAGAATCATGAGCAGCAACAAATCTATTGGAGGAAGTATGGCTAGCTTTCCTAAAGGTAATCCCTTCATGGCATCGTTAAAGCCTTGCACAAGAACACTGACAAAATTGAGAGCAGACTGGTCACATTTGAATCCAGCATGGTATCTCGGGAGTCTAAAACATCTGCAATGGAGACCAGACTCCCCACCACAGAGGGTAACATCGAGACGAGAGCTTCTCCGAAGGGGGAATAGGTTATAAATGAGGCTAAGTGGGACAAAATTATTAATATTATTATTATTATTATTTTAATTCTTTTTATTGAACGACAAAACAGCCATTGCATCTTGTAACATGCAACCATCAATAACCCCTCTTTTGATAACAACTCGGAGTGGGGGTACCAAGCAATGCATTATCAAATTGACATCATAAACAGACATCCCCCTTTGAACACACAGCAACTGAGCGACCACCCTCTGACCTCCTCCCACTAGAACAGAGCAAACAGACAGATCATTCCCTTCGCCTATAGGCCCCCACCCATCCCAGATTTTGCACCATTTCCCCGGACACCCCCTGCTTTCATAAACTTATTTTTCCACGCTGCGGCACCAGTTGAGGTCTGACCTCCATTCCTTAAGACTAGGCGGAGACTCCGTGCCCCACAACTGTGCTATATTACGCTTGGCAACTATAGCCGCTATTGCCAACCATGTAGCCTTTTGCTCGTCCAGTGTTCCTCCCCCACTATATTTAAGAGCAGTAGACCTGGATCAAGCTGGACCGTCTTGCCAAGGATCCGGGTTGCCTCCCCGGCCAACCCCTGCCAATAAGTCTGCACCCTGGGGCAAGTCCATAGAATATGTAAGAAGGTGCCCTCCATCCCACAGTGCCGCAAGCACTACATACTCTGGGTCCGACCCATCTTATGCTTCACTACCCTGGAATAGTACGCCCTGTGAAGAATCCGAAGCTATACCAGTCTGAATTGTGTCTTGATTGCCATCGCCCTGGGATCCTGCCTCGCCTCCCCCAGTCCTCGTCAGAGAGTGTACCCAAATCCGACTCCTATTTTGCCCATAGGGCCTTCATCGGATCTGGCGAGTTATTCAGTAGTTTCTTGTAGAGCATGGATATGGCCTTTGACTCGAGGGACTCCATCAGGAGTCGATCTTCCAGAGGAGCCATCTCCGGCAGCTGCTCGTGTTTTGAAACATATTGAATCAGAGCATGCCGCAGCTGCAGGTACCTGAACAGTTCTGCTCCCGCCATTTCATATTCCTGCTGCAGGTCCTCAAACAGTCCTCCATACATCTCCCAGATGATCAATCCCCCACCAGTGACCATTTACGGAATCCCCCCAGGGTCTTCAAATCCTTCAACAAATCACTGCACCAGAGGGGGGTCTGTGCTGTCAGGGTGGAGCCACAGCCTAGATAATGTGTGGTGTCATGCCAGGCCTTCACCACCGTTGCGGTGTGAGCCGGATGCGATCGCGAACTCCCTTAAGGCTAGAGGGCAGGCTTATATCTCCCCCCCCACTTCCCCACACCCAGCACCCTCCTGTCCACCCAGAAGGCCGGATCTTCCAGGGCCGTGAATGCCCAAACGCTAATGTTAACCAGTTGAGTCATCCAGTAATATGGAAGGGGATCCGGAATAGCCAACCCACCCTCAAACACTCCGAGCTTCAGTTTTGCCAGTGCCAAACAGGAGCAGCCACCATCCCATAATAAAAGCCTGATCTCACGGTCTAGACTCCTAAACACTTCTGACGGTATCTCATAGGGAGTGTTCTGAAAAACATACAGGAGGCGTGGCAGTGTCATCATTTTGAAGAGTGCAGCTCGGCCCATCAGGGAAAGGGGCAGCGTCCTCCAGTGGGCCACATCTCCGTGAAAAGTATCTAGCTGGGGTTGAAGGTTTTCCTTAAAAAAACTCTCCTTATTCCTGGTAACATATATCCCCAGATACTTGAAACCCGCTGTACAGATCGGCACACCACGGCCTTGGGGCAAGGCAGACGGGGCCCCGGCCAACGGGAACAACAGCGACTTCTCCCAGTTAATCCAGTACCCGGAATAGTCCCTGAAGGTACCAAAAATTTGCATTATTCTATCAATGGACCGCCCAGGCCGCGTGTGACGTATAGCAGGATGTCATCTGCGTACAAAGAAATGCGCTCTTCCCATGTTGCTCCTGCCAGATCCATGCCGCCAGCGGCTCGAGTGCTAGGGCACATAGGATGGGAGATAGCTGACATCCCTGCCGGGTGCCCCTGCGAAGGGAAAAGGGCTGCGAAAACGCAGCATTGGCCCTCACCTGGGCCACTGGGTCCCGATATAGCAATCTAATCCACAACAAAAATCGCAAGCCAACCCCGAATCTTGTAGCACAGCGAAAATATAGGGCCATTCCAAACTATTAAAGGCCATCTGGGCATCCAGGGACAGAAGCGCCGCTTGTCCCCTGCTCTGATCTTCCGTCATATGTTAGACACTGTGGTGTCTCCGCAGGTTCAAACGCGTGGACCTGGAGGGCATGAAGCCCAATTGATCTGGATGCACCAGTTTAGTGATAATTAAGCTCAGCCTAGTCGCTAAGACCTTTGCCAGGACCTTAATCTCCGTATTTAATAGGGAGATGGGCCTATAGGAGGCGCAGCTCTCAGGGGGTTTACCCTTCTTTGGAATCACCACAACCATTGCAATCCGCCGATTCAGCGGCAGCCGTCCCACGTCCCGCGCCTTCTTGAACATGGCCAACATATGCTTCATCACTGTACTACCCAGACACTCAAATAATTCCGCCGGTAGGCCATTGGGCCCCCGCCGCTTTGCCCGATTGGAGCCCCCTCAACGCATCCGCGACCTCCTCCTCCGTGAGTTCCGCTTCAAGGTCCCTTCTTTCCGACTCAGAGAGCACTGGTAACTAGATATCCTGCAGGAGGTCCGAGCAGTCATCCTCTGTCATCTGAAACACCGACACGTAAACCTCCTCATAATAGGCAGCAAATTCCTCCACTATGGACTGATTGGACTTGCATGTGGCTCCTCCCTCGGTCTGTATAGCCCTGACTCAGGAGTGCTCCTGGTCGCGCTTATCTAACAAGGCTAGCAGTTTGTTGGCTTTGTCCCCAACATCATATAAACGACTTTGAGATGCCAGGGTGTAAGACCTGGCCTGTTGCTCGGCCAGAGCACGCAACTCATATCGTTTGAGTCGCAACTACTGCAAGAGCTCCTCTCCCGCCCCCTCCCCTGTCTGGGAGTGGGCTTCTAGAGCCACGATATCATGCTCCAATTCCGTTACTTGCAAGCGCTGTTCCTTCCTCCAATCATGGCCTGCACCTGACCCCAAAGGACCGTTTTAAAAGCTTCCCAAAGTGTGACTGCAGAGTCTACCGAGCCAAGATTTTCCTCAAAATACTGGGCCACCCCCTCCCGTACCCTGTCAGCAAAGGCTTTGTCTCGTAGATACCAGGGATCAAGCTGGGGCGACTGCAAGTACGTCTGTGAGGAGCCCAGCACTGTGACCCCTACAGGGGAGTGGACAGATATCCCTCTTGGATAATGCATAGCCTCCCGAAAACCTACCCACATGGGCCCTAGCCGTGAACAAATAATCCAGTCTCGCATATCCACCATGGGGGGCTGAGGAGAAGGTGAATTGCCTCTGTCCTGGATTATCCTCCCTCCATACATCTACCAGACCGAGGGAGTCCAGAAAGGATCTTAGCATTTTGGAAGCGTCCAACGTCCGTGCACGTGTGACTCTATCCAGCCCTGGATCAATTACCAGGTTCAAGTCCCCTCCCAGAACCAGAAGACCCACTGGGAAGTCAAGTAACAGCACACCTATGTCCGCCAAGGCGGGCCCCTGAAGTCCTGGCGGGGCGTAGATAGAGCAAATGTTAAGAGTGTGCCCCTCCCAAACCCCGAGACTGAAACATATTGTCCCAGCGCATCCCACCAGGTGTGTGTCCGGATAAATGGTATTGATTTTTTAAGAAGAATACCCACACCCCAGGATCCGCTGTGTAACCTGCATGAGCAATCAGTTGGTACCCAAATCTGTCTAGTGACCAGTAGAGATTTCCTTTTAGGTGTGTTTTCTGTAGTAAGACAAGGTCAGGGCTATGCCTGTGCAAGAACTGGAGGACTATAGTCCGTTTCATGCGACTCCCAAGCCCATTAACATTCCATGTCATGACCCTAAGGGAGCGCGCTCTCAAGTCTGCCATTTAGTGTTTTCCAACTCTGCAGAACCGTGTATGTCCTCCCCACCCCAATTAACGTCTCTTGGTGTTGCGATGCTATGCAACGGCTCATAAACTGTGTACAACCATGAACTGCAAAATCACATCCCCCTACGAAAACTCCCCCCACCCTGCATAGCAGGCTCTGAACTGCCCACCCCCCCCCCCCAAACTGCGGAGCGCCTGTCGCCCAAAACATGAAATACTCTTGTGTGGGTGGACCATCGCCACCAAGCATGGCCTCTACCATGTAGTGTGTCTATAGACAATTCAGAGCAATCCCCCAATGCACAGTATTGTGCATCATCTGTTGTATTTCCTGTCGAAACCGAGGAGGCATCAGCCGAGTCACCTACACCTCCAGCACTATGGTGCCGGCACGTCCGTCGGGCCTTCCTTTCGCCCCATCTGTGAGGCCGTCTTCTTCCTGCTTGTGGGCCCCCCTCTACTGCCAAAGATCCGAATGGCCAGCAGCTTTCGAACCCTCGAGCCACTCCCAGGCCTTCTCCGGTGCAGCAAAGTGCCAGGTCTTAACGTCTGCAATGACCCTCAGCCGCACTGGGAAGAGCATCATGTACTTGTTCGGTCCCGCAGAGCTCTCTTGACTTCCCAAAAACTCTGCTGCTGTTGTTGGACCTGTAGTGTGAAGTCAGGAAAGAAACGAACAGTGGCATTCTCGTATTGTAAGTTCCCCTTGGAGCGGGCGGCCTGGAGGATAGCATCCCGATCTCTGAAATTAAAGATGTGTGCAATGATGGCCTCTGGGGGGGCCCGGTGCGGAGGCGGGACCGGAGCCCTGTGCGCCCGCTCCACCGTGAAGAACGATGACAGTCTTTTATGGCACAAGTGGTCAGTGATCAGAGTTTCCACTTGGGCCCTCAGCTCCCTCCAGTACTCCTACTACCCTGATATTGTCCTCCGTGCCAGCCCCTCCTGGTCCTCCAGGCGCGCCGCCATGCTATCATGTTCCGCCATGAGGAACTGCACTTGCTCCTCCAGTGCCTTGGACTTAGACTGCAGACGGGCTATATCTGTTTCTGCTGTCGAGACCTTGTTGGAGAATTTTTGAAGGTCGGCCCATAGAAGCCCCACATCCACCGCCACAGCATCCAGCCGTGGCTCCAGGGATCCTTTCAGGTCATGAATCGCTGCCATAATCTCACTCACCAAGGATTCACACGGGGTGTCCTGTTCCACCCCCGTCCGTGCGTCCCCCGTCACCTCCCATGACCTCCCGGCCATCTTGACACTGTATAATTGTCCATCTTGTTGGTCTGCTGCATAAGCTGGCCTTTAGTCGTCACCATACTAGATGCGCCCCCCTCGGCAGGCCGCTGGGGCCCCGCCCAGGCCACAGGTGCCACGCTCTTCACAGTCCAGGCACGGGGCAGTAGGTCACACCACCCCTCACCAAGCAATCTCTCAGTCAGCACATCGATCCAGCCCAGACACGTTCTCCTCCTCACGCTGCAAGTGTTGTTTCAGAAAAGTGCTGAATGTAAGGGGGGGGCCGACCTCCAGACGTCCGAACCAGGTCCCAACACTCCGTCCTCTTCGCCGACCTCCAGACCCCAATCTCAGGAGGCCAGTCTCCCGCCGGTCATCCGGCCTGTTCCTCCTACCACGGGTTGGTCTGGCCCACGCCGATCATAGGCCCCCTGCGGGTCCCCCGCCGCTACATCACAGTCCTCAAGCCAGGGGGGCTTCTGCACCGCCACTGGCCCTCCTGGTCCCCACGGCCACTCGGACCCACCTCAAGGGGCCCCGGCCGTGCGCCCCATCTATTGGCACTGCCACCGGTCAGCGCCGGGCCCACTCCAGCCGCCCGCTGCCTCTGGCCCTTGCCGGCGCCCGACCAGGTGCCGCTCTCACCGCGGCGTCCAACTCCGGGCGTCGCCGCATCTCCAGCGCCGTTGGGACTAACTTCCAGGGGCCCCGGCCGGGCACCCTTTCCTCCGTCACCGCCGCCGGCCTACTGCGGCCGCATTTGCCTCTCGGCCTCCAGGCCCTCGCAGATTTTTCAATCGCTGTGCTCCCAGTGCCGCCTGGTTCCTGGACCCACCACTCCTCTGCCCCCAGTGCCGTTAGGACTCACTTCCAGGGGCCCCAGCCGGGAGCCCCATCTCCTATCTTTACATCCGGGCTGTATCGGGCCCACCCTAGCCACGCATCGTCTCCTGGTCTTCAGGCCCTCGCGGGCACGATCAGACCCAGCGCTCACAGCGCCGCCCGGTTTCTGGACTCGCCGCACCTCCTCTTCCAGTACCCTCGGGCATATATTCCACTCAGACGATGCGGATCAAGAACAGGATATGTGGGTAATTTGGTTTGCAGTGGCGCGGAGCTCCGCTACATGTCGGCCATCTTAGCCGGCGCCTGGGAACGCCCCCCACAAAATTCTTTAAAAATGCCAGACAGAGCGATGGTAGGTTATGTCATTTCTATACATTGTACTATATGGGCTACACCAGTACCACACTCGCCTTTGCATGTCCAAATTCTTAGCATGGACAATACTGATCATTTGATTGTATTTCAAAATTACAATACTTTCATCCCTATTTTGTCAGCCTTAAAAAAGCAGTAGCAATCTGCCAAAAAAAAAAAAAATGTTACGACTTGCTGATTCGCTTCATGTGCCCAATGTCACCTGTGATTATGAAGTCCATGGTATGATGAGAAGAGGTTGCTTGGGTAAAGCTTTTGCTTAACCATTGCACCAATAATTGATTCTATATCTGTTGGACAACCAAGCACAATAGAATAATAAGAAGATTCAGCTGAAGTTTGGAATTGTAACTTATTTATGGGAATAACGACCTTTCAAATTATAAAGAGTAGCCTGTCTTTTGAACAGAAATTTTCTCTCCAATAAAAAGGATTTATTAAACACTAAATAGGGCATGGTAGATGCTAATAAAGAAGAGAAAAATATATTGCGGGCCCCAAGGTGGTGTGGGAGGTGATGTAGAGATGAAGGCTCCTTTCTGGTCAAGATATGGATTTGTAAAAAGGTGTGACCTCTGTGGCACTAGGTATTCCAGCGGGCAGAGGATGGATGTTTTATACCAATGTGGGATCTGCTCTACCGTTTGCTCTCAAAATGGCTAAATGCAATATGCCATAAATAGTGCAGCGTGCATGAGGACTATCCTCAGACATAGGAAGCTGTGGGCAGGGGACCCACGGAGTAATTCCATACACACTCATGCAGAGAACTATGTTCGAGGAGATAGCTGCAGTGAGGGAAACAATATGGCTATTTTACCTCCTGGGGAACCTCAGACCCATTTTTTTCAGATCTCCTACAGAGCCCATTTGGGTAGTCACCTAAGAGGGAGGGACAGCAGGAACATGGCCAACAAAAAGGGACAAACCTTGCAGAGCAGCAGGGAGACAAATTTGTTACCATTATCAACATCACCCACGGCACAGAAGTAATGTAAGCAAAAAAAAAAAAAAAAAAAGCATGGCAGAAAAGCAAGATAATGGGTGGATGTAACTGGGAACAGGAAGGAAAATATAATGCAGTTATGTTGTTCTTGAATTATTTGTCAACATGTATTCCCATAGATACTGACAAGCAGTGCTTAATTTGTGCTTATTGTCTCTGGTGCTGAGCACCAGCACTTATTTTTGCGGGCCGGGGCTTATTCTTCTGCCTCAAGCATTTGCTGCGAGCAGAAGACACATTTGGGAAAAATGGATGAAGGGAAAAACGAAAAAGCGTCACAAAGAGAGAAAGTAGAAAGCTGCAAGAGTGAGCTGAAGGGGCAGGGAGTGGCCTTTATATGGATTGAGGAAGCCCGAGATGGCTTCAGGATTACGCTTCCTGAGTATTCCGTGTTCACACATTTAATTGCAGCAGCCCCGTATTTGAGGAGGGCTTTGAGCTCCGGCACCTTTTTATTTACAAATTAAGCACTGCTGACAAGTCAGAAAACAAGTGATGATATGATATCCGATAAGCAGAAGTGAAAGTGTAAGGAAACAGCACAAGCACTGACTGTATATCTTAAAAAATGCTAATATAAAATCAGTTACAGAATAGTACTTAAAGCAGAAGAGCATAACCAGGAATGTCCCAGTGCCCCCTCAGACAGTTAAAAGCGGTCTCTATGCGAGACCTAAAAACATTACTGAGGGTTGAGGATCCCTTGCATCGGCTCCCTTCCATCCTTAGCAACTACATCACTCAGTTCCAAACTTACACAAACTGTTTTGGTTTAATCTCATTTAGCTGAATTTCATACTGTACTATGGAAAAAACGTATAATTGCAAACAAAAAGCATTTTCATTTGTGGCTATCAAATCTCAGAAACATACACAAAGCTGTTTTAAATACATCTAAATTGTTCACTTCTATGGAGAGAACAGCAACATCAAACATAAAATCCCCTGAGATCTGCCAAAAAATAAAAACAATGCTCAATATCAACATTTTCCTGCTCAGCTCTACAATCACTGTGTAATGGAAGTCCTTTATGTACCTGTTGGAAAAAGCACTTTCCTTACCAATCCATTATTTCGATGATGAAGGTGTGTATTTTATTGCTGCGATTGCAAGGTTAATTTAGTCAAAAGTACATCAGGGTCTTATGATATAGTGCCTTATTTTTGTCAGTAGAATAGAGTGAATTTCTTGTTAGCGATTTTAAGTAAATAGACTATTGTTAGCCCTGGCATCTGTGGCGTGGCTTTTCTCCAAACATTTTGCATTCATCCCGTCATGTTTTTCTGAATTCGTTTTTGTTTGCTTAAGAGCTTTGTGCTCTTTACCACTGCTAACAAGTGAGAAAGTGCTTGTGCTCTCGCCTTAAAACATGGTAAAATTGACATTTACCATATAGGACCATTTAACTTTTAGGCCCTAATAAATGGTAACATTTGTACCCTGGTTCTGTAAATGAAATGCCACTAGTGGGTCTGCAGTGCTCATTGTGCCACCCATTAAAGTAGCACTTTAAAACCTGTCTCAGGCCAGCTACTGGAGTCTGTAGTGCAGTTTAAACTATCATTTCAACCTGGTAAAATAAAGCTTTTGCCAGCCTTCCTTTTTAATACTTATAAGTCAACACTAAGGTAGGACCTAACAGCTCCTAGGGCAGAGTGCACAGTATTTAAAAAGTAGGACATTTGTACTCAAGTTTTACATGTCCTGGTAGTGGAAAACTACTAAAGTTGTTTTTCACTGTTGCAAGGCCTATCTCTCCCATTGCCTAACTCTGGGTCATCGTATTACATGTAATAAGTGTTGACTTAGCGTTGGGAACAGATAAATATATGATGTTTTAGACTTAAATGAATTGTAATTTAAAATCCTCTTTAAGGGTAGAGTCAGATTGTAAGCCACAATTCTGAAAATGCAGTTTTAGAAAGGTAGTATTTTCTTATCCTAACCACTTGTGCCTTATGAGAAGAAGAAAACCACGGCACATCACAGGATCAAGGTGAGGACACTTTATTCCTTGGTGTGAAATCAGGGCGAAAATCCTCTGATATCATGAAACGCACTAGATACGTAGTATGGAAGCACTGTACAATTTTCATGTTTGTGAAAAAAACAGCCGACACGTGTTTCGTCATCATTGACTTTTTCAAGGCTTATTAGATATGGACTATAGGATTATGTTTGGAAGGACTCCAAAAATCAAGAGCTGTACAACAAAGTGTACAAATGGTAGCATAGATGTATTCAGAGTCCAGAGACCATGGTAAGTCTGCAGAGCGTCTGTGCCTCAGCGACGCCATACACACACGGCTCACAATAGCACAGACGCTATGCAGACTTACCATGGTCTCTGGACTCTGAATACATCTATGCTACCATTTGTACACTTTGTTGTACAGTTCTTGATTTTTGGAGTCCTTCCAAACATAATCCTATAGTCCATATCTAATAAGCCTTGAAAAAGTCAATGATGACGAAACACGTGTCGGCTGTTTTTTCACAAACATGAAAATTGTACAGTGCTTCCATACTACGTATCTAGTGCGTTTCATGATATCAGAGGATTTTCGCCCTGATTTCACACCAAGGAATAAAGTGTCCTCACCTTGATCCTGTGATGTGCCGTGGTTTTCTTCTTCTCATACAGGGACTGTGACCTTTTAGGTAACAGCTTACCACACCCTGTGGCTGGGTGTACTACCACTTGAGCACTCCCTTCTATCTAACAAGACATACCATCATGAACTTTCGATATCCAGGACAATAGAAACTCTGGAAGTGCGCACCGTCTATACACAGCCACAACTTGTTGATATTTTGGTTGTCCACTTGTGCCTTATGCCAGTATCCTGAGTCACTGTGAATGGATCTGCAGTTGTGGGTTGTGAATTGCTACCAGAAAGCGAGACAAGATGGCTGGTCATGGAGATGTATCCTGACCTATTTACACTTCAAAGCGTTTTGTCTCCAGCATACAAAGAAACATTACACAAGCCTTTTGTCAGTCCAGACAGTTTGGAGACTTGTAGGATAGGGAGATGCCCTACAAACCAAGGCTGGCACCAGGTATAAATAATAAAGCCCCCCAGAACCACTCTTAAGATGACTTCTTGTCCCATGGAGGACTAAGGAAAGGGACTGCCCTTCTGGTGGAAGAGCTAACTGACTGGTCGCATTCGTGAGCTAAGGGGGCACGACAAGCTCCAGAGACCCTGAAATGTACCTGGCTACTGGTCCTTGCTGGAGTGAGTCCTAGTGCTCTACTGGGGTCTCCCTAGGTTCTTGACCCTTGATGTGGTGCTAATGTGGTCTCCTCCTACCAAAATCCAGAACCTGGGACTTAGAACAATTGTCAACAAAAACGTCTCTGAGAACATTTAAAAAAAAAAACGTCTCCGAGAACCGACAGAAGAGTGGGACCTACCTGCAAGACGATATAGCCCGATGCCCAGGACATATTGTTTGGGGTCAAGGACAACAAGTTTTCATGTGTATTTCGTCCTTGGGACAAGTAGACCAATACACTGCAACACAAACCCTTTGGGTGGCAGTTTACAGGGAAGGGAACTGTCTGCAGTTGAGGTAATATTTCTGACCATGTGTTAATGCTGTTCGAACTTGCATTTAGGGTTCATTAATGCAAAGACTCTGTTATTAGGGTGAGCGCTCTAAATAAATGTTGTAAGGTCACACTTCACTAGTGACAGTGGTTCCAGTAAAAAAAAGAAAGTGTGAACACATTTGACAAGTTTAACAATATGAGGCTACATATGATGGTCCCGGAATGCTCTCTGATTAGATGCAAATGTTTACAGAAGCTTGTAAGCAAGACTGATGATTCTTTTCTTTCAAAATACAATGTTCAGAAGAAAAATGCAAGCAGGAAAAACATGTTTTGCTAAATTACTGTGAAATTTTCGGTACTATCTCTTTGAAGCATCATTTAGTAAAATGTTTTGATGCATGCTAGTATTTCAGAAAATATTCATAATGGAAAATTAGTGTAACCGTTTTCAACAACCTTATGGAAAATATGAAAATAAACAAGCACTGGCAAAGCTAACCGATCTGACATTGGTTGTCAGTCTTTTGGTTTTGTCACTGCATGTCTTGTTTTGACATGGCTTTTGTAACACTTTACTGCTGCGGAAGTGTCCGGACCTCACCACTGTAACAAACATTGTCAAAAAGCAAAAAAGGTTTATTGGTCTCACAAGGCACACATTGCCACCATAGTTCCTGGCGCTGAACAAAACTACTTTGCCAATATGCTCCTCGTGGAAGAGCAGAATGCAGTCACTCACAATAAAGCCAGCCGATAGATGGGCAGAGAGAGAAATAGGATTTTAATAAAAACAAGATGTCTTGCTTAACGCCAGATCTAATTAGGGGTCCAATTCTTGAACAAAGTCACAAAAGTGCATCCATGGTATATGTCGGCATTAGTGGCTCTCATGAATTCACAGGAATTTACAGAAGTCGATAAGGAAATCGTTCTAGAAAATATTTGTGAACTGTATTTTAGCACGAGCAAATATGCATGTGTAGATTTGCTCATGCAAAAGTCTATTTACAAGTTCACTTTCTCTCCAACCAGTTTTTTTCCCAACCCTGGATAAACGTCTACGGCTGCCATTGTCAGCAGTAAATTTCGAACCTTTCTCAATATGACAAAAGTTTAGAGAAGAGCAGGTGAAAATCCTTAAAAATGCCACCACAATCAAAGTATGCAGAGCCCCCTCTTGCTTTGTCCTCACCCCACCACAAAATCTGTAGATTTCAAATTCCTTTAATTACATTTCTATAAATGCTCTTACTCTTTTCATGAAGAAAAGCAGACATTATAAACTGAAGGGAGCTTGTGCTGCTGCTCCTGCCTGTGATGTACCTATTTAGTGGATAAGGGAAGCTTTTATTGATTTTTTTTTTTTTTAATCACAAACATTATTGCATTTTCAAATTAGACGTTACAGGAGAATGACAGCCAAGTAGCAAATCAGTACAAGCAGTGAGAGCCAATGGTACATAGAAAGTGCTACCAATGTGGTATTCAAATCCTTGCTTGGTTGAGCTAGAATAAAAAAAGCAAACAAACAAGAACCCTTGATGCATTACCTAGGGGCCACCGCTCCATACAAGAAAGGGCTGTGTAAATGTAACAATAATGTAGTCCAGATATGAACCTAGTTGAACCGGTGGCCATACAGCCTCGGTAAGACACATATCCCCCTGAGTAGAATTGGTGCTGGACCAATGTGGATAACCTCACTGTGAGTCAGTATCTTCTCAGGAGTCGGGCTTTTGTGCTTTAAAGCCCTCCAGCAAGATATCCCATTCCATGGAGATGGGTGATTTATGGAGCCCTTTGTATTCCTCCAGTCGGAGGGCCAGACTTTCCACAAGACTCCAATGTTTGACCTTCTCCTGCCAGTCCTCTAGATTTGGGACCAATGGTGACTTACATTGTTTAGTGAGAAGGTGCTTCGCTAAAAGTACAGCCAGTTTTGCAAATCGCAGCCCCACTTTGGATCCTCTTATTAGCACGGGTAGCCCTACTATAAATGGTTCCATGTTATCTCCAAGGACCTGACCTGTGACTTCACCCAGAGCTCTTGCTATTCCTGCCCAATAGGCTGTAACCTGTGGACAGGACCATAGCATGTGGAGTAGATCTGCTCCCCCCACCCGGCAAAGGGGATAGACCGAGGATGCAGTGTGGTACATCCTATTGATTTGGCGAGGTGTTAAGTATGCCTTGTGTAAAATTACAAATTGATTAAATATAAATCTCGAGTTGTGGGACACTTTGTTTGGGTATTCTAGAATACACGGCCATTCCTTGCCGGAAAGTGCCCTGGATCAATCTTCCTCCCACTTTTCTCTTAAGGATGTAAGTGGTGTCATAAGGTGGACTCAGAGGCCCTGATATAGCCACTGCACGACCATCAGCAGCCCAAAACTTAAGCACATATCTGAGAATACTGGCATGAGTGAGGAATAGGGAGTCCAGGTTATGTGTGCTTATAAAATCCTTGTGTGTCATGCGAGAGCCCTCCGCAAACAGATCCCTCACCGTAGTGATCACTTCTTGTTCCCAGGGTGGGTTCAAGTATACTCTAAGTTAAGGTGCGCAAGGCAGTAGGAAGACCTCATAAGGGTATATTGGGTCCATAAGGTGCCCAGACAGCTGTGTATGTCATCACTAGTTTCCAATATGTCAGCGCAGTACGCAATAACATGTGGGTAGGCAGGAAGGATTCACAGAGAAGAGATATTGCATTCCTCTTTGCATAACACACAGGTCCTACTGAAGAAAAGGAAACATGGTTGTTCCTTGATGTGTACTACAGATGAAGAATCATCAGACAGACAGTAATAAACCCTGATTAAGTCCCATCTTGGCGACGAAACAATTGGCTGGGCTGATGTTGAATGATTATTAAAGGAATAAAAGATTTTGGATTACAACACTATACAAGGCTCCTGCTTCATTGGATTTCTAGGAACGACTGTATTTTCAAGAAGTTCAAGAAACGTGCTAGTATTAATTGATTGTTTGAACATTGGAAGAAATGTATTTGGATTTCCTTAGCACTTCCTTTCATGTACAGAAAAAGTGTAGAGGATAGGGTGAGGGCTTTGCTGATGGGGGTAGAATCTTTGTTGAAGCTGTGGTGGGACAATGGTCAGACGAGGAACCAGAGTGGATGGTCTTGATGATTGTTATGGTTTCCTCTGTGGTTATAGGATTCCATGTTGTCAGGGTGTTGTGTGTGTCCAATACCAGAGAACTTATTGCAAGGCTTAGGGGGGCTGGTTGAAGTTAGTGTAGATGTCTGTGATGTTGTTGCAGAAGAAGTCTGAGAGGTCATTGCACAGTCCCTGGATTTGAATACACAATATCGAATCAGTGATACAGAAAGTAAGGGGTGCACCATTCAGTGTCGGAAAAGAACATCAGGATTACTGAGCTGCATGTAAAAAGTTGACATTATCGAGGAAACAGAATCATTGAACTGGGTCTCATCAGTGGCGCTAGCAAAGAAAAGCAGCAGTGCCTTTAGACTAAAGAGCATTAAATAATAGCATAATGAGCGAAAGACATCTTCTGCCTAAGAACAATGACCTGTTGTCTATGCGTTACAGAGCTCTAATGTTTTCCACACTATATCTACAAAACGCTTACCATCATTTTCTCTACCTTTGACTGCGTTCATTACTCCATTTGGTATCTACCAATTTAAGAGAATGCCCTTCGGACTCGCATCAGAGTACTCTGTGTTCTTAAGCATAATGTTCTATATGTTTTTAAAAAAAAAAGATTTGTTTATTGGCATTTCAGAAAGAAACAACATCAACATGGTAAAGTCCACAGGAGAGGGCGAGGATGGGGAGAGGGTACAGTTTACATGCGTTACACATCAAATCGTGTCCTCTCAAATTTGAGATGTGGATGAGGAACCACCATATAAAATGGGACATCAAAATTGAGCTAGAGTCGTATGGCACAGATATCTGGAGAATGAATACACCGGGTGGGGGGGGGGGGAGGTTTGGGACAATCAATCATCCAGAAGGGGCCTATAGGCAGACAGAGGCAGAGTCTCTGTGGCCTGTGAGGTCACTGCAGTGAACAAAGTTCTATTTGTTTCCCTCTGTCCCAGATGGAGCACCAGTGATCCCCAGTTGCCTTTCGGAGTGGTGGTTTGTAGTAGCATAAGCTCGCAGTATTTAGAGAGCTGCTCCAGGCAGTATGCAGCATCTCTTAGCCAGTCCACCTCTTTAGGTGCAGGCAATCTGCCCAAGTGGATGCCCACTTACCTTTTAGCCTGAAGCAGTAGCATTGCAGTGAGGGTTCAAGTTCTTAGGGGACATATTGGATGTAGCCCAAGAGGCCTACCAATGGGGTCTGCAGTGGTTAGTGACCAGTAATCTGGCCCAGTTCTCTGTAAACACTAGTCCAGTAGCTAGCTGCTTTTGGGCAGTCCGATGCAATATGAAGGAATGTCCCTCAAGCAGCGTGCCTCCTCAAGTAGGCCCATTTGGTGCATCTGCACCAATGTGCAATATAATCTGTTTAGGAACTTAAAGTGTATAAGCCAGAGTCTGTAATTGGGTGACAAGGCAGCGGATTTACCACACAGTAAATCCATTGCACCTCAGAGTTGGGAGTAGTTGTGTCGAGTTCCTACTGTTAGTGGGCTACAGAGAGGCACACTTGCCTTCACCTGCATTATGTGTATAAGACAGTGACCAACCTGCGAGGAGAGAGCATTGTTAACAGGTGGTCCAGAGCATGCAGCGTGGGGGTGGCACAGTGTTCGGGATGCAGCGCTGAGCTGGTGGTAAATAAGGGTATCGAGTGCTGTGGGGCATGGGTGCCCGCTGGCTCCAAGTCGAGGTAGAAACTGACCATCTAGGTAGAGATCCCCCAAAGGTGATGTTTTGGTGGTGAGCCCGCCGTCTAGATCCCTCATCCACCATCAGAGTGAGCATGGGGCTGCGAGCGAGTGGTATAAAGGGAGTGTATAGGAATGAAAGCTGGGCGCATCACCGCGGGCCATCCCATGCCCTCCGCACACAGGCCACTGTGTCGATCTCCGTGTGTTGGGGCTTGGAAGGCTTGTATAGTGCTGTAGCCAGGGGGCCCTGCGAGCCTTCAACAAGGTGGGTTATAAACAGACATGTATGTATTGGGTTGTGTGCAGTACCCATATATGTGCAGGTCACTTGCATATAGGCCTGCCTGTTGGAATGGTAATGTAAGCATCTCCTACACGATTCTCGGATATTTACCTCCCCAGACCAGAGAGATTAAATTTGGGTGGAGTCATTGCAAGAATTGTGTAGTGAGTGGAATCGGGAGACTGATGAATAAATATAGTAACTTAGGTAGGACAACCATTTTGGCAGTGGCAATTCTCCCTGATATGGAGAGGGGTACCTGAGACCAAGCAAAGTAATTTAGCAAATATCTTGGTGTCAAAATTTATCATTGAAAATGGTCGACACAAATCACAATGGTTGGAGGGTTTATCAGGTTTCAATATCGTAACAATGACCGCTTCCCGTAGTGACAATGGTAGCTGGCCTGATGCCAGAGCATCTTTATAATTTGCTAGGAGTTGGGGGGCTAGATGTGGAGCATATTCTTTACAGAAGGGCGTGGTGAGCCCATCTTAATTTGTATATGTTTAAGGACACGGATGATCATGTTTGTTGCTTCGAAGGTGACATTTTAATTTTATCAAAGGACAAAAATGAACACATTAATATCCAAAGTATGCAAAAGACTACCTTGTGAAGGACTTTCCCTTAGTGCAGATAAATGTAAACTTTGAGTCCCAAGTGGATTATTTGGGTCACACAATATCCGACAAAAGGGTAGTTCCATAAAAATCCCAGGTGAAATCTATGAAAAAAAGCCCCTGCACACAATGAGAAAAGAAAGTTAATGTTCTTCATAGGACTACGTGAATATTATTGGTAAAGGATTTTTCGTCAGTAGTAAAACCATTATGCATGTTGTTAAAAAAGGTGTGGATTTTTAAAGGAGAGATGAACAAAAGCGTGTCTTTAATGACATAAAAAAAAATCAAATCACTAATGTTCACCCTTTGCAACCATTCAACTATGGAAAACATTGCACTATTTCTGAGGATGCAAGCCGATATGGGCTTGATGTTGTCTTAATTCAGAAAGCTGTGACCTCAAAGTGGGTGGTGGCATATGCCTCGAAGATTCTGAGTGAAACTGTTAGAAATTGGGTCTTTGGTTGGCAGTCAGGTTACCCCCTGTCCAAGAAAGCACCCTCACTCTAGTCAGGGTTAGTCACACACAATCCAAATTATCCTGTGCCCACCCTCTGGTAGCTTGGCACTGAGTAGTCAGGCTTAACTTAGAAGACAATGTGTAATGTATTTGTGCAATAAATCATACAATAACACCATATAGCACCACAAAAATACACCACTCAGTGTTTAGAAAAATATATAATATTTTTCTGGATAAATGCAGGTCAAAACGATCAAAGATGCAATAAGTAAATGTTGAGATATCACTGAAAAGTGATATAAAGTGTCTTAAGTCTTTTACAAGCAAGCAAAGTCTCTTTCAAGCACAAAGTACCTGGTTCGCATGAAAAATCTCCGCAAAGAACCACAGAGGAGGAGAAGTGTGGAAACCAAGGGGTGTGCGTCGATTTCTCAGGCTGCACACGGTGAGGCATCGTTTAGTTTTCACGCATGGCCAGCTGTGCGTCTATTTCCGGCGCTCGGTCGTGGATCCCCTTCGGTTTGCGGGGTTTTCAGATGCCCGGGGGACGGTATGTGGATTTCCTGCTCTGGCAGGACGAAGTCACAGGAGCTGTGTCGATCCGGTGGGCGTTGCGTCGAACTTTCTAATGCACGGTAGGCGCTGCGTCGATTCATCTCTGGAAGTCGGGCTGCGTCGTTCCGGGTCAGCTGTACGTCGATCCAGCGGGCCGTGCGTCGAATTTCCGGTCGCTACGCTGGCTGGGTCAATCTTCTTGTTGCAAAGTCAGGCTGCGTTGTTCCGGTTCATTGCGGTGCAGGCTGTGTGTCGAATTTCGTCGCACAAGGAGTCCTTCTTGAAGAGATGAAGTCTTTTTGGTCCTGAGACTTCAGGGAACAGGAGGCAAGCTCTATTCATGCCCTTGGAGAGCACTTCTTCACCACAGCCGGAGAGCAGCAAGGCAGCAGGGCAACAGCAAGGCCTTCAGAGAAAGCAGTCGGGTGAGTTCTCTGGGCAGCCAGGCAGTTCTTCTTGGCAGGATGCAGGTTCTGGTTACAAGTTTCTTCTCCAGGAAGTGTCTGAATTGGTAGGGGCAGAGGCCCTGTTTATATACCCAAATGTGCCTTTGAAGTGGGGGAGACTTCAAAGAGTGGCTTGGAAGTGCACCTGGTCCCCTTTCAGTTCAGTCCTGTCTGCCAGGATCCCAGTAGAGGTTGTGGCAGTCCTTTGTGTGAAGGCAGGCCCTACACCCTCCCAGCCCAGGAAGACCCATTGAAAATGCAGATGTATGCAAGTGAGGCTGAGTATCCGGTGTTTGGGGTGTGTCTGAGTGAATGCACAAGGGGCTGTCAACTAAACCCGTCCAGACATGGATTGCAAGGCACAGAAAGATTTAAGTGCAGAGAAATGCTCACTTTCTAAAAGTGGCATTTCTAAAATAGTAATATTAAATCCAACTTCACCAGTGTAGGAAAGTGCCATCTTGCCTGGCATGTTACCCCCATTTTTCACTGTATGTATGTTGTTTTAGCCCTTGTGTCACTGGGCTCCTGCCAGGCAGGACCCCAGTGCTCATAGTATGTGCCCTGTATGTGTTCCCTGTGTGGTGCCTAACTGTATCACTGAGGCTCTGCTAATCAGAACCTCAGTGTTAATGCTCTCTCTGCTTTCTAAATTTGTCACTGCAGGCTAGTGACTAAATTTACCAATTCTCATTGGCACACTGGTACACCCATATAATTCCATTGTATATGGTACTGAGGTACCCAGGGTATTGGGGTTCCAGGAGATCCCTATGGGCTGCAGACAATTCTTACACAGGCCTGCCACTGCAGCCTGAATGAAATAACGTCCACGTTATTTCACAGCCATTTTCACTGCACATAAGTAACTTATAAGTCACCTATATGTCTAACTCTCACTAAGTGAAGGTTGGGTGTCAAGTTAGTTAGTGTGTGGGCACCCTGGCACTAGCCAAGGTGCCCCCACATCGTTCAGAGCAAATTCCCCGGACTTTGTGAGTGCGGGGACACCATTACACATGTGCACTATACATAGGTCACTACCTATGTATAGCGTCACAATGGTAACTCCGGACATGGCCATGTAACATGTCTAAGATCATGGAATTGTCACCCCAATACCATTCTTGTATTGGGGGGACAATTCCATGATCCCCCGGGTCTCTAGCACAGAACCCGGGTACTGCCAAACTGCCTTTCTGGGGTTTCCCATGCAGCTGCTGCTGCGAACTCCTCAGACAGGATTCTGCCCTCCTGGGGTCTAGGCAGCCCTGGCCCAGGAGGGCAGAACAAAGGATTTCCTCTGAGAGAGGGTGTTACACCCTCTCCCTTTGGAAATAGGTGTGAAGGGCTGGGGAGGAGTAGCCTCCCCCAGCTTCTGGAAATGCTTTGATGGGCACAGATGGTGCCCATCTCTGCATAAGCCAGCCTACACCGGTTCAGGGATCCCCCAGCCCCGCTCTGGCACAAAACTGGACAAAGGAAAGGGGAGTGACCACTCCCCTGACCAGTACCTCCCAGGGGAGGTGCCCAGAGCTCCTCCATTGTGTCCCAGACCTCTGCCATCTTGGAAACAGAGGTGTTGGGGGCACACTGCACTGCTCTGAGTGGCCAGTGCCAGCAGGTGACGTCAGAGACCCCCTCTGATAGGCTCTTACCTTTCTTGGTAGCCAATCCTCCTTTCTTGGTAGCCAAACCTTCTTTTCTGGCTATTTAGGGTCTCTCCTCTGGGGTATTCTTCAGATAATGAATGCAAGAGCTCACCAGAGTTCCTCTGCATCTCCCTCTTCAACTTCTACTAAGGATCGACCGCTGACTGCTCCAGGACGCCTGCAAAACCGCAACAAAGTAGCAAGACGACTACCAGCAACATTGTAGCGCATCATCCTGCTGGCTTTCTCAACTGTTTCCTGGTGGTGCATGCTCTGGGGGTCACCTGCCTTCACCCTGCACTGGAAGCCAAGAAGAAATCTCCTGTGGGTCGACAGAATCTTCCCCCTGCTAACGCAGGCACCAAAAGACTGCATCACCGGTCCTCTGGGTCCCCTCTCACCCTCACAAGCGTGGTCCCTGGAACACTGGAACTCTATCCAAGTGACTCCCACAGTCGAGTGATCCTTCAGTCCAAGTTTGGTGGAGGTAAGTCTTTGCCTCCCCACGCTAGACAGCAAACCTGTGAACTGCGTGATTTGCAGCTGCTCCGGTTCCTGTGCACTCTTCCAGGATTTCCTTCGTGCACAGCCTAGCCTGGGTCCCTAGCACTCCGTCCTGCAGTGCTCAACCCGCTGAGTTGGTCTCCGATGTCGTGAGACCCTCCTTTGTGACTCTGAGCCAGCTCTGGTTCACAAATCTTCTAAGTGCCTGCTCCAGGACTTCTGCGGGTGCTGCCTGCTTCTGCGGGGGCTCTGAGTTGCTGAGTGCCCCCTCTGTCTCCTCCTCCAAGGGGCGACATTCTGGTCCTTCCTGGTCCCCAGCAGCACCCAAAAACCTCTACCGCGACCCTTGCAGCTAGCAAGGCTCGTTTGCGGTATTTCTGCGTGGGAACCTTCGACACGACGTGGGACATCTTCCATACAAAGGAGAAGTTCCTAGTCCTCTTCGTTGTTGCAGAATTCCAAGCTTCTTTCATCCGGAGGCAGCTTCCTTGCACCTTCATCCAGGGTTTTCTGGGCTCCTGCCCCTCCTGGACACTATTGCGACTCTTGGACTTGGTCCCCTTGCCTTGCAGGTCCTCAGGTCCAGGAATCCATCTTCAGTGCTTTGTTGGTGTTTGTTGTTCTTGCAGAATCCCCCTATCACGACTATTGTGTCCTTTTGGGGTAGTAGGTGTACTTTACTCCTACTTTTCTGGGTCTTGGGGTGGGGTATCTTGGACACCCTGACTGTTTTCCTACAGTCCCAGCGACCCTCTACAAGCTCCCATAGGTCTGGGGTCCATTCGTGATTCACATTCCACTTTTGGAGTATATGGTTTGTGTTGCCCCTAGACCTATGTTTGCCTATTTCAACCTATTGTAATTCTACACTATTTGCATTATTTTTCTGACTCTTACTTACCTGTTTTGGGTTTGTGTACATATAACTTGTATATATTACTTACCTTCTTACTGAGGGTACTCACTGAGATACTTGTGACATATTGTCATAAAAATAAAGTACCTTTATTTTTAGTAACTCTGTGTATTGTGTTTTCTTATGATATTGTGCTATATGATATAAGTGGTATAGTAGGAGCTTTGCATGTCTCCTAGTTCAGCCTAAGCTGCTTTGCCATAGCTACCTTCTATCTGCCCAAGCTGCTAGAAACACCTCTATTCTACTAATAAGGGATAACTGGACCTGGCACAGGGTGTAAGTACCACAAGGTACCCACTATAAGCCAGGCCAGCCTCCTACAACCAGTGAGCAGCATTTTATATCACCATTCTGGCCATACTAAATATGACCTTCCTGCTCCTTTCAGATCAGCAGCTACCACTCAAAACAATGTATGAAGGGAGCAAGCCTCACAGCAGTGTAAAAACGAATTTAGGAGTTTTACACTAACAGGACATGTAAATTACATAGGTACATGTCCTGTCTTTTGCCTACAAAACACCCTGCCCTATGGGTTACTTAGGGCATACCTTAGGGGTGTCATATGTAGAAAAAGGTGAGTTTTAGGCTTGGCAAGTACTTTTAAATGTCAAGTCGAATTGGCAGTGAAACTGCACACACAGGCCTTGCAATGGCAGGCCTGAGACAAGGTTAAAGGGCTACTTAAGTGGATGTCACAATCAGTGCTGCAGGCCCACTAGTAGCATTTAATCTACAGGCCCTGGGCACATATAGTGCACTCTACTAGGGACCTATAAGTAAATTAAATAGTCCAATTGGGTATGATCCAATGTTACGACATTTAAAGGGAGAGAGCACATGCACTTTAGCACTGGTCAGCTGTGGTAAAGTGCACAGAGTTTTAAAACCTGCAAAAACAGTGTCTAAAAAGTGGAGGGAGGCAGGCAAAAAGTTAGGGGGGACCACCCTAAGGCTGTCAGGTCTAACAGAAACCAATAAAAGATACTCTGTTTTAGAAAGGAAACTTCTCGTCTGTGGATAGGTGATTAATCGTTTCAGACATTTTGTGTGGGGTAACAAATTCATTGCACACTGACCACAACCATTTTGTTAAAATTGTCACCAGATGGTGGAAGAAACTCTACTGCTAGTATGGCTTGTTTGTGTTAAAAAACAACAAGAATATAATTTTGATGTCTCTTTTGTTAACGGTAGACACAACAGCATGGTTGATTATCTATTGAGGATGCCATAGGGTGATGAAGAAAAGAATACTTAGAGAAAGTGAAACTCTTGATGTAGTGGCCTGCATGAATGATATGTGTGTGTTGCAAGGAGAAGCATTAAGGGAGGAAGCATGGGTGGATGAAGATTCCAAGGATAATGAACTTAAGCATGTAAATAAATAAATATGTGATAGGTGGCCACGCATTGAGTCTGAATGGTCCACTTCACTCTTTTGCCCATGTGACTTCTGAACAGAGTGTAACTAGTTATTTAGTGTTTAGGGGTGATAAATGCTTTGCTCCAGACGGAATTTGGGAAAACATTATTGAAAATGTGTCAAGTAAGGCATATAGGAATGTTGCATTAAAAGTTGTTTGTGAGCATTATTGGTGCCACGGTATGGATGCTGAGTCAGACCGAATGGTAAGGCAATGCCAGATATGTTCTGTGACAGATAAGAATTGGAGGACCAAGGAAACACCTATGCAAAGCGTAGCATGGCCTATATTTGCATGGCAAAGAGTGGGTATGAATTTTTTGGGACCCTTTAAGAATCTTCCAGCAGTGCTTAATTTGTGTTTGTTGTTTCCGATGCTGAGCACTGGCACTTATTTTTGAGGGCCGGGGCTTATTCTTCGGCCTCAAGCATTTGCTGCGAGCAAAAGACACATATGGGAAAGACAGATGAAGAGAAAAACACAAAAGGTTCACAAAGGGAGAAAGTAGAAAGCTGCAAGAGTGAGCAGAAGGGGCAGGGAGTGGCTTTATATGGATGGAAGAGGCCCGAGATGGCTTCGGGATTACGCCACCTCAGTATTCCGTGTTCGCACATTTACTTGCAGCAGACACTTGTTTAAAAGGAGGGCTTTGGGCACCGGCACCTTTTTATTTACAAATTAAGCACTGTCTTCCAGGAAACATAAGATTTGCTATAGTTCTTGTTGGTTATTATTGTAAACAGCCTAGAGTAATGTTCACTGAAAAGGTCACTACATCAGTGGTGCTGAAGTTTCTTCAGGAAGTTTTAAGCACAGAAGGGTTTCCTGAACTCATGGTCACTGACAATGAGGCTCAGTTTACATCTACTGAAATGTCAAGTTTCTTACCCACACACAGTATCAAACATGTCAGAACTGTTCTTTATGACCCTCAGTGCAATAGCCAAGTGGAGGACTTCAATAGGTATTTGAAAGAGACGATCCATTTGGCCATGACTGGTAATATTTATTTCACCTTAGTCGTATGTGACCGATTATTGGCATATACAATCACTTCAAACTCTTTCACAGGAGTCTCATCATTCCAGTTACTTAAGGGAAGGAATCCTTGAACCCCGCCACCCCCCCACCCCCCAATAAGTCCATGATAGGTCAAGATCAAATGTAAGAAAACTGTGGGCACTGTGCATAACCCTGACCTTGAGAAAACAAGATCTAAAGTAACTAAAGGTCAATCTGCATCCAAGGAAAGGCATGACCAAAAACATTGTGTTAGCAAATCTAATATTTAGGTGGATGGGTAGCACTCTGTCATTTACAGACGGCATATTTTCCTTTGAAATGACCACTACATTTGCACAAATAGTGATAAAACTACATAAAGCACAAACAATGCGTGGAAGTTGGGCTGCAGTGAATATCTGACATTTGCGCATCACCAAGTAAAATGTCTTGATTTGTTTTAATCCTGTCAAAATCTTTGTTTTTTTCACATTTCAGAATAAAAATAAACACTTTATTTGTTCTTTTCATGTTTATCTATTTCGAAATATTTGTGCAGTTGATTTATAGGCATTTAAAGTTGGTTGTGATAGAAGAAGACAACATCCTACAGCGATTTCCTTTCACACCAGCAAGATTGTCACAGTTAATTTTACAAAATCCACATACTGAAGTAGGAGAAAAGAAAACACCAGTTTCCTTGTAAAAAGAATCCGCTGCATTTGCCATACGTCTACACTGACACTTGACATCTGTCTTTGAACGCAAAGCAAATGTGATAAGAGAAAAACAAAATGTAAAGTCATATTTAATGCACATTCACATTCGGAACTCCAGCATGGTTAAGCTGGCGGTGCTGCAGCACCCCTGCACCTACTTCCAGCACCTAAGTGTCCTTTTAAAGCCCGAGGGGGTCATTGTAGCTGGACCCAATACTGCCTCAGGGTGCTGGTGCATTACACCGGCTGCACCAGTAGTAGCTACTCCACTGCATTAAAAGCGTTCAGTTTTTAGGCAACGCAGCTACATGACAATACGGTTTCACAAACTTTACAAGCTCAGTCTCACAAAGTAATGTTACCCATCGCTGAACAGACACTGCACATAGTTTGATTTTAGACAATAAAGCTATAGCCCAGGTTACACGGCTTTTGCACGTTCTGAGTAGAGTAGACTGAGAGCCAACTCTTAGCCTGCACATGACGTACAGTGTCATGCTTCATACAACACACCAGTTCGCAGTTTAAATAGCACTTACCTAACCAGTGCTCAACAGCAGAGCTAACTCTCTTGTAAATTAAAACATATAAGTGCAAGTTTCAAAGAGCAGAGCTCGATCACAGATTAACAGCCCTGACAACATGGGGCCTGAGACCCCAGAGCTGCCCCTCGGTTTATGCTGTTCCCAAGACCTAGCTACTAACCATAAATAACACAGACCAACTGCGTTAGCTCAGGACGCCAACAGCTATGGGCAAGGCGTTGGAACATTTATACTTGATCCCAGGGAACTGCACTTAGCATTCAGGCTTCACTTAAGTTATAGAGCGGCTTCCAAGCACCCTGGCAAACGCCCCCCTGTTTCGTGGGTGAAGCAGTGGCATATCACCTTGCACTCCGCCAACAGGGCAGCTATCCTGCCCTATAACACATACTTTAATGGTGACTTCTTTGGGGCGGACTACTTCCTCATCATTGCAGAGAGAACTGATTTAACACTTTACTCACTCTATACAGTTCTACTCTGGAGCAGGTGAAAGTCTATGTAATGTTAGAGACACGCAGACTGAAACTGCAGGAAACAAAAGCTTTACAATGATGACACAGAGCATGTCTTGAAGAAAGCTTTTCTCCAAAATGCTTTACATAAGCAATTTTGTACACAATTTTTATGAATTAACCTAACCTTTTTCACAACCTTGAAGCAATGAAGGCTTAGCTGATCATGACAGGACCCAACCCTGTCACTAGTAGGGCTGGGGCACACACAGGTCTCAGCAGCAATGCTTAACCCACTGGGCCGTATTAAACATACATGCAAGAGCTAAGGCTACTGTGCTCGAAGGTGGGCGCCATTCATCAGAGCTCCTGCTTGGCCTCCTTTGTGCCAACCTCAAATGACCCAGCGGTGGAGTCAGGTCACTGGAGTGCTGATTAGGAGTTACAAACCAGCATCACATTCCCTCTGTACCAGCCGTCCAATATTATTCCAATAATACGCAATTTCCCAAGAAGTGAACTGCTACATTGATTCAACTTAACTGAGCAGTAAGTGTGTTGAATGAGGAAAGAGACACAAACTAAACCTTTTCTGCAGAAAGGAGTAGCCGTATGACCTGGATTACACCATATAGGTGCTTCTCACAAAATCCTGTTGTCTAGGAAAGTAGATTATTATTTGGGGTAGACAGGTCTCTACCTCAAAGGATAAAGCCACTACCTGCTAGATGTTGCAGAAATTAAATGAACATGCTCAATCTCTGGTAAAATGATTCCAAGCACTCAGGCTTACAACAAAGACAATATGTAAAGTATTTAAGCAGATAACATGAGAATAAAAATACTATATTCTCTTCTGATCTCATGTCATACTATATCGTCGGGTGAAGAACAAGTAAATCTAGTCTCTGGATCTCGAGGGATATTCTGCACCAGAGTACCTACGGATTTTAATCTGGGTCCCCAGTACCTCACTCCCCGCCATTGCAGAAAAACGGAGGTAACTACCAAAGATGCTATGGCAGATACCTCTCACCCCTCCAATAATAATCTGTCTACACGGCAATGCCGTATGCCCTTAGGTTGGATTCAGACCTGCCACTGTAACGTATGGTTAGACAGCCACCGCCAAAGCAATTTATTTATCGAGAAGCAACCAATAAAGTCTCAATGCGTATCTGAAGGGACGGCTCCCTATCAATTTATAATTACCATAACTGATGAAAAGTAGTCTGAAGATCGAGGTGTATAAATTAGTTCTCTATCACATATACACTCATGGTAAGAGATGCGGTGCCCGCCACCGGACTCCGGAATAGGTAATAGACAGCCTGTCCATGTCCCATATTGAAACAGAATGCGAGTGCTGCAGCATATGGGTTAAACTGTGTGGTAAGTCAACACATGGAGACACTGACTTGGTAGCCTCAGACTGCAGGAGACAATCACGGCCCCCTTATAATGCAGATTGACACTAGTTGTAGATCGTCAGGTTCAAGTCGTGCATACCAGTGTCGTTTTCATTTGTTTTCACAGCCCCTGCCAAGATTGTGTTATTGGCAATAAAGTTTGGGTGTGTTTAACAAGAAACTAATTGCTATTGCCCTATGATCACTATGATTATAAAACTTTATCTGGATATTGTGGTGTATAGATTCATGCTTTAAAATGTGTTCACACTTAAAGAACACAATTTGACAGCTCCCGCCAAATAATACATCTCGCAGCCAAAAATCAGAGAAGCGGTCTCAGTCATGTATCGGAGCACCAAGCATGTGCTACGGCGTGAGGGTTATACTGTACTATATGTCAATATATAGAGCGTAGTTTCTCATACATAGAGTGCGTTTGACAGCTCCCGCCAATGGCTTACAAACCTGTTGAAAATGGAGAATCTGTGTCACATATTCGAACCGGATGCACAAATTACAGCGTGAGGGTTATACTGTGGTGTATGCCAATATTTAAAGACAAGGTTTAAATACACCTATACAATGTAGTTTTGACAGCTCCCACTAAGTGCCTTGCAGCACTACAGAGGAACACAGAATACGTCTCTGTTACATATCGGGCGGGATGTACATTCTACTATGCTATGCATAAACAAAAACAACAGTTTTAGTTACTCCCATCGAGTTTCCTTTCACTTGGCTAACAGGCAACATTCACAAGATCATAGCAAACTACTGAATTTATCAAATGGCGCCATGGTCCATTTGACCTACTCTGTGTCCAAGTTCTCCATAATAGTTTGAAGGCGGGGGGAACCCAGCTTAAGTCCCCATCCTGGTGGGGAAATGAGGAACTGAGGAAACAGAGGTAGGACTTGAAAAGGCATAGCTACATGGTGTGCTAAGAACAATTGATTAAACCCAGATCTGTGACTAGGAGGGTGTGTTTAAAAAGTTTCAGCACTCCATCCATCATCCTTTTCTGTTGATGCAGTCGCCCTAAGTGGGAAGGGTAATCCCAGACGTGGGTGCAGTGCTCACTGTGCAATTGCATTCAAGCTATCCTTGCTGATGAAGGGTGATACCCTGAAACCTGTCCCAGGATCCTTGTTTCCAGTCCAGGGACCGGTTTCATGGCCTGGCAGTTCAGGCTGGACTGTTCCCATAGGGAACAGGGTCAAGACTGTTTTGCATATGGATGGGTGCAAACTGGGGTGGCATGGTGAGGAAAAGAATGATGGATTAAATCCAGATCCAGATCTGTGACTTGGGGCGAGTGTTTAAAACGTTTCAGCACTCTGTCCATCATCCTTTTAGTTCACAATGATGATTGAAACACTTCTAACTCTTAAGGATTCACAGTCAGGTTCATCAGGCCATCTCAGACTGGCATTGACAGCCCCACTGTATTTGCTGTGTTATCCACAGGGTTACTAAATATTTCTAATAGTCATTTATTTTCAGTATGTTATACTGTTGCTCGCAAGCAGTGCAGACAATCTCCCCACATTTGAATGTGGAAATCTCAGACTGAAAGACAAAGTTTGCTTTGGTGAGAAGACCTGGATTTTATATTTTTTATATTTTCTATAAAAGACATCCACATAGATCCTCATAAACTTTGCTCTTGGAATTCATTTACCAGACATGACTCCATAAGCTCAAATGGGAACGCAAATTCGAAAATTGAGCCTTGCATACATGTATAGACCACCAGCCTTACATGGGAGTCAACTTAAACACTCTCTGCAAAGTAATCAGACCACACACACACACCTCTCCTCTAAAACACTCTACTATCATCTAGGAAATTACAGTTCTACTCCACATAAAACAGACTAACAAAGGTAATTCGAGTTATGAAAAAAGGTCAAAAGTCCATTGGCTCTATTGCAATACATCTCACAGAAGCAACACTAAAATGACCTCACCCTCACAGATTTGGCTACAAGGTCGTAATGACCCTCTTCGCCCCTCAGAATCCAACTGCAGCGAAACTCCAACACACCACCACTCTCACTATGTTAGGCAAGGTCTACACAAGGTCCGCCGCATGGATGGTCCTCCAAGGCCAAACACACAACCGCAGCCATATACACATGCAAGTAAAATCACTAAGGGGCCACGTTATTTGCACTTTTGCACTATATAGAAACTGCATTACACGTATTCAAATAATATGACCCTAGCTATAAAAGCAGCAAGAATGAAATGTACAAAGGAGGAACAGGCAGGGACCCATAGAGGCAGAGGGTTGGGTATGAGCGAGGGAAGGACTGGCTCGACTGAGAGGGGGGTACAACAGGAAGCTGGTAGTTGCCATTGTTGTGGTATGGCAACACCACTCCAGGGGCAGCTGTTCTGAAGTCTCCTTTTGGGGCCAAGGACTTTAGTCAGGGAAGCATTGTTAGATGAACTTGGTTTGTATCATGTTTATGATATTTCATTTCTGGTGCTGAGTACAGTTTCAACCAGCAATGCTATAGATTTTATGTGGTTAAGAGGCTGTCACGTTTATTCTCCAAGAGTCAAGTGTGCACTCTTACCTGTTGGCTGTCTCTTACAATCAGCACGAATTCAACCTTCAGAGATTTACATTTCAGTTATGTCTTTGATATCCAGCCTTGATTTTGGCAATGCAGTATTCAAGCAGGCTGATGCTTTTTTCCACATTTAGGTAGCGCTAGGTATTATCCAAATGCTGGTAGATTTTCTTGTTGATTTCCAGGGGTTCCATGTAGAGGCTGCCGATCACTTAAGTCCATGAGTTTTCCTGGCTCTCCTCCAATACATTAATGATGATTCCCTAAATCTTTGTATGATATCTCTAGTGGGTTTACTGATCTCTTACCTTGCTAGAGATAGTCCAGAAATTTCCGGAGATGACCAACAGGATTTCTGGAGACCACTATTGGCTCTGCTTCGAATATTACATGACCTAGCTTGAGATAGCCAACATCTTTGCTGTGGGACTTCCATGCGTTGAGATGCTCTATTAGTCACTGGCTTGACTGGAAGGGTCTCTTAATTTTACTCTTCAGTCAATTGCCTGGATATATCCCAAAGGAACATTGGCGATTGGTCGTTTCTTTGCTAGAGATATGTCATAACTCTGTTGGATATAAACTTTAATTGTAGGGGATTTAGATTGTGTGTTTTCGATCTGTGGCTCCCCGTGTGAATATCCTTTGCAACTGTTAACTTCTAGGGATGCTGAGATTGACTGATACCTTTAAAGGTGATTTTCCATTGTTATACTGTTAACAGCTTGCAGTATATCTGCAATCACATTCAGTTCTCAGTAAACATTATTAAATTATAATCTGGTAAACGCAAGGACAATGGATTTTTTAGAACCACTACCCAATAATTAGAATGGCAAAGTTGTGCGTCTTTAATGGACATGAAGAGGACAAATTCTAATTTAACTAAACCATTGTGTGATAGCGCATTATCATTTACAGTCAGCACAATTTCCATTGAAATGGTCACTAAATTTGCAGAGACATACAGTTTTGCTGATAAAGCTATATTACACATAAATGATAAAGTGTGGAAATTGAGTTTCATTGAAAATGTATCATTTGTGCATCACCAACTAAAGTGTCTAGATTTGTTTTGAGCCAATTAAAATCTTTGTTTCCATCACACTTTGGAATTACAAAATACAATGTGCATAATTTTTGTTTTCCTAACTAAATATGTACAGTTCCTTTAAAGTTTTTTGTGTGTTGCAAACAAATGACATGCAACAGCCTTTTCTTTCACACTCCCTGTTCCCCAGCAAGACTGTCACAAAGTTCACTTTACTTTCTCTGACTGAAAAGTAAGAGGAGTTTGTAAACAACAATCCCAGTGTTAAAAAAAAAAAACCAGAAGACACAGCCTCACATTTTACTTCAGTCTTTGAAGTGCAGCAAAGGTAACAAGATAAACACAGAATTTAAAGGCATCTTTATTAATTGTGTGGGCTTTCATAACCCACCAAAGATTGGCATGCGACACCACAGTTTGGGAAATGCTGGTTTGGAGGTACTTGGGATGTAGTCATCAGCAAAGGGGCATTTCCAGGTTGTGAATGCGAACTAGGATGTCGGTACAGCTCGGAAAGGGATATCAGGACAGCTGGTAAATTCATACTTTTGACAACAATCATCAATTCTTTACACAACACAGAGAAAAAGGGGAATGCATAGTGTTCTCATCTAGATGCTTAGAAAAGATTTCCCATCTCACTGTTGGCTGCAGCCAACCAATGATTTAGCAACTGCTGAAATGCTAGCTTGTTATGAAAATGGTAAGAAATGGTGCTCATTTTATTAACAAATCCTTGGTTAAAGGTTTGGTGTCGCCAAACTGGTTGGGATTTTTTGGGGATCACTACAAAGAATAATTTGGGAATACGTTTGATTTACGGTATTTAAGAAGTTTATTGGAAAATCTTTGTTTCAGTAATTTTCATTTTGTATTTTTTCATGTTGGGTTTTTACACCTTAAACATACTAGATAAAATAGTATTTAGAGGTTAATGACTATTAGTATGCTTGGTAGTGGTAGTAGGGTATGTTTTCAATATGGATTATGAAGCAATGTAAAATGGTTAAAATAATGTAGGATTAGGAACATTTTGTGAAATACTATCAGTTGAGTAAGTGTCACTTGCATGATAAACTTAACTTTTCGGTAGTTAGGATTGTATTCGGATTTTGATTACTATAGATTACCAATGGATGCATGATCAAATAAAATGAAGAATGCATAAAAGAAATGGATAACAATATAACATCAAAGTAAATTACAGAAACTGACATTTGGGTTGGCAGTCAATATCCTACCCTGCATTTGATGTGTGATTGTGAGTGCTCTTAGATGTCTGTTAGCTATACACAGTTGGTGTAAAACAATTCAAGTTTAATTAACAAGCTAAAGACTGAAATACCCTAATTTGCATGGCTTTACTAGAAGTGTTTGAGCATGACGAAGCATGATTTTGTTTTAAAACTGTCTATAAATAAAATTAATTAGATGGCCTATACAACCTAATGTGTGTCATAAAGATATAGCTGATAAGTAAATTTATGATGGGGCAAGTAGAGGAAGAGAAATTATGACTAAGAATAGGATATATTTTAATTAAGAGTTAGACATAAAATATTGCCTTCCCTACCAATGCTCCGGTTTGCCAATGAAAGTAAATGGACGGACTGGCAATGAAATTGAACAGATGGTTTGTACAAGGATAAAGCCAGACTCTTACTGTTAAGTCATTTAATTATCATTAAATCAGGACATTCAATTCTATGCTATAATTGGAGATTAGAATAGATAGTAAGGGCACACTTCAAATTAAAGGAGATTTTGCACAACTATTCACAGATTTGAGTGTCCAGAGAGACTTCATGAAGAGCAAAGCCTTTGATGACGTCTCAAGTGAGTGTGTACTTATGACCAGCACCTTTGCCAACTTAATCACCACTCAACGATGAACATCAAATCTGTTTTATTGGTTTTGCTGTCTTGATAGATATATATATCTGGTATTCAGAAATGTTCAGTAATTTACAAAAAAAGAGAAACCGCTGGGGGAATAAACCCTGGAGCAAACTCAAAAGTTTCAACTTCTTTCCTGAAAACACCTTACCTCCTATGGAAACACACTGAGTTTCATAGAGTAAGAGGCAGGCTCTTTTCAAGACTCCAATTCCTCTCCAAGGTGTTCGGGCAAATACCCTTACAGAACTATAGTGGTGACAGACATCTTTTTGAATACATTTTTAAAATGCATTGGATTTGAGCTGTCATTGCAAGTCAATGAAGTGCATTTCTTCACTTCGTTGAATGGTCGTATTTCTCAATTCAGGTAGACAGTCTTAACACTGAGTTTTGAGTATTTTGAAGTGTAGGATCTCCTTCACCGAGATACCTCCATGAAGAACATCATCACAATCAACCATAGAATTTACCAGGGCCTTCATTGCAAAAGGGTGTTTCAACTTCTGATGCACTAGAAACACTCCTAGGTTTTCTTACTGATCATACTAACCTGGGTGATTCTGTGTCACAGAAAACACTTTATAAATTATAATTTCCAGTCCTGTGGCAGTCTCACTAGTTCCACCCCATACGGGAAGAAGGGTTGGTACGTAGCAGCAGTGGTCCTGATACCAGAATAGACTCAGTCTGACACAGGAGACAAAAAGATCAGTTCTGTCTAGCTTTTATCGAGTTGTAACCAGCTTAAGTGCTCCCACGCTTGGATGCATTTGATAAGATCCATCAAAAGGTATACTTTGACCTAGATTTAAAGGAGAAATACACGTGGGCTACTGACTGCTGTCCATCCATTCACTGCTCACCTAACATCCATCATCCTTTCAGTTAATACTTGGCACAGGAGAGCAAATTCTTAATGCAGTGTCTTGTGTCAAAAAAGTGACTGATGTCAGATAAACTGATGGATGAAGGGACAGGAATAAAGTAGAAAAGCTTTGCCTCGTAATGTGGCTCCCGAAGTCACGGTGTAATATTCTGTGTGATTAACATTAGGTGTAATATAATACTAAGAACAATGATAGGAAAACCAGTTTACAATTTTACACCTCACCACACACTTAACTGCAGTAAGAGTAATAAGGGAATGAGCTTAAACTGTATTTTCAAAATAATGTTTTCTAAACTCTATTTCATTTTTAAAATAATGTTTTTCAAAATAATGTTCCAAAACAATGACGATTTAAAGTATCCATAGCATTAAAAAGCATATAGGACTTCCGGAGCTCACACGGAGGGGGCAGGGTTCAGGACAATCTTGCTGCAGGTTACCTGGTGAAAACAAAAAGGAGGAAAATGTCCCTGAGGCAGACTCCATCCAGGACACTTTGCAATCTCCTGGCTCATCTTCCAACAAGGAGACCAGATGCTTGCAGTGATGGCGTCTAATACACCCCTTCTACCGTGACAGGTGTTTTTAATAAGGAGGTGCGCTCTCTGAATACAATCGCCATCCAGGATCGCAGCTCTGTAAATGGGGAGCAGGATGGGGCGAGCCACTCTCCAGAATAACTGTTCACAAAATGATTCATAGTTCAAAATGCTCAGGCTCGTCCCCCGGTTTCAATTCCCCAGAATCCCCAGCGCCCCCACGTGGTTGTAACACAGGTACCATGAAATTACACAACAGAGTCACCAAATTATTCACCATTCTTCAGCACCATTAGGTTCCAACGGGCTTCTTCGACTGACGTCTTCCGTGACCGGCCTCAAGGTCAAGCACGGAAAAGTAAATGTACGTGCATCAACTAAACGATGGGTGAATTCGGCCCAGCAGAGCGAGGATACTACTAGCCAACCATGATCCCCTGACCCACAGGAAGAGTTCATACACACTGAGCTCAAAGAGTTTTATATTCTCAGACAGCGAGATCCGTGCCCAATCGACGGCAGAGTGAGCCCTGATTCTTCGATACCTGCAGACATGAGACAGAAAAAATGAACATTTGTGACTGCATGAGACAAAGAGGAGAGAGAGCACAAATCAGACTCACATGGGAGCGATTCAGAGACTGCGTATTTAGGTTAAATGAGAGCGGGGAGAGAAAGAGGACACAAACTAGACAATGAAGTCGAAAAACAAAGAAGGGAGACATGAGAGTGTGATAAGGAGAGAGAATAAAATGACAAGAACAGTAAGAACAGGGTTTTTTTTTTAGAGAGGAGAAAAGAAATAAGAGGGAGTGGGAGGAAGAGTGAGACAATAAATAGGAGGAAAGTGAGTAAAGAGAGAACAATAAAGGGTTAGCAAGGACCTACCAATCAGGGTAAGAGGTAAAGAAATAGGCTGGTCGATTCAGACACCAAAAGGAGACAGAGTGAAATGTAAGCGAAACTCAAAACACCAGGGAGACAGAAATACAAAGCATATTTCAGATGGAGACAGGCAGACAAAAGAGTATAGTGAGGCAAACCGACAGTGTTAAAGATGGGAAAGTTCAAATTGTGGGAGCAATGGCTGTGGAATAGGGAGAGAAGGGGGTGTACCTTGAGGCCTAGCAGAGAAAATGGAGAAGGGTTGATCCTAGAAGTCCAAGTGAGGAACGGATCTTTCAATGGTTTGTCTACCCACCGAAAGTAGGATAAACAGCCTCCCGAAGCACTGAAATCGATATTACACAGCTGCTCAACGGCATATGGGTGGAAAAACATTGAGATCTGAGAGCTACTTACTTTTTTTCTCAGCACCCACTCATTCTTCAAGGCTGGTCCACTTTCTTTTCCTGAACAGCGCCAGTCAGCCTCTGCGACGTGTACAACTGACCCCAATGAGAACTTTTGGTCATTATCCACTAGTAGCCAAAGTGTGAGGTGGAGAAAGGAAGAAAATTGGGTGTGCTGTAACTCAATACTTCAGGGGACCCCATTCTGATAATCCGTGAGAAAAAGGAAAAAGACTACATTGAATTTAGTCAAGATTGAGTGAAGACAATGGTGACACTAGGTTATGAGTTCAAACTTCCTTAGGATGGGGGTCTTGTAATGACCTTTTTTTTTTTAACACGAGGACTACAGCCAAAAATGAAAGCCAAAGGAGGATAGATAATTAGGTAATGAAAATGTAGCAGGACTATTTGAAGGACCGGAAAGGGAACTGTGCAAATGTAGAGATGAATTCATAGCCCAGGAAGAAGGCTTGCCAATGTCCAAATATCCAGCCACAAAAAGGATGCACAAAGTTTAGGACAAAAGTGGTAAAATGCTAGTGTGGCTGAACAAGAGGGAAGAGAAGGCAAGATATATTTAAAAAAAAAGTGAAGAGAACCAATTGGGAGGTTCTGAGAGAAGAGATAATTTATTACGCATTCACATGTGATTTAAGAGTAATTGAATCTACCCAGACATGAATAGTGCAAGAAGTTACAGATGACATTTTCTACTTTGCACACACTCGCAGTTTTCATGAGAAACTATTGCTCAAGACTGAATCACAGTTCACAAGGTTGCTCGGGCCATGCCACAAATGCAGATGGCTAGCACCAGAGGTCCCAATAGCATCTCGCCTGAGCATTTTTGGAATTCTGAAGGGAAATAACAAATGAAGACAGACAGTCAAGGGGAAAAGGTCTGCTAGCCTGTGATATAAGGAAGGCCTTTATAGAATGAATACTCAAAGAGAAGAAGTCAATAGCCAGGCGTGCCTCATACTAACCAATCTTTTTGTTGAACGTGGAGACCAACATAGAAGCAAAGACTCTCAAACTAAACTGGAGAAGAGTGGGACAATGTTCATCAACCTTGATCCGTTGGGGTTTATTAGACACCACTCAACAACACTGAATCACACACGAGTGTTGTTAGAAATGGGGTCCTTGGTTGACAGTCAGGTTACCCCCTGTTCAAGCAAAGACCCTCACTCTAGTCAGGGTAAAAGAGAATCACCCTCAGCTAACCCCTGCTTACCCCCTTGGTAGCTTGGCAGAGCAGTAGGCTTAACCTCAGAGTGCTAGGCGTAAAGTATTTGTACCAACACACACAGTAACTTAATGAAAACACTACAAAATGACACAACACAGGTTTAGAAAAATAGGAAATATTTATCTAAACAAAACAAGACCAAAACGACAAAAATCCACCATACACAAGTCAAGTTATTAATTAAAAATCAAAAACAGTCTAAGTAGTTTTAAAAACACACTAGCGCTGCTAGAGTGAAAATGTACCTGGTGTGCGTCAAAAATAACCCCGCACGGGCAGGTGTGCGTCGAAAATAACTCCGCACGGCGGTACTCGAGTCAAAAATCCAGCCGCACGATGAGTTGAAGATCCCGCCGCGCAGGTTGCGATCTCCCAGCCTCCGTCAGCGATGCTGCGCGTCGTTTCTCCTGCTCCATGCGTCGATTCTTCGGTCGCGTTTCCGGCGAGCGTCGTTTCTCAGCTGCGGAGCTGGCGGCGCGTCGTTTTTTCAGCCGCAGATCGGATTCGCGTCGATCTTTTCCCTGCACGGCGCTCTGTGCGTGGATTTTCTTGTCCTTAGGCTGCCAGCTTCTCCTTTCAGGGTCCCAGGAACTGGATGGGCACCACAGGGCAGAGTAGGAGTCTCTCCAGAGGCTCCAGGTGCTGGCAGAGAGAAGTCTTTGCTGTCCCTGAGACTTCAAACAACAGGAGGCAAGCTCTAGATCAAGCCCTTGGAGATTTCTTCTCAAGATGGAAGGCACACAAAGTCCAGTCTTTGCCCTCTTACTCTGGCAGAAGCAGCACTTCAGGAAAGCTCCACAAAGCACAGTCACAGGCAGGGCAGCACTCCTTCCTCAGCTAACAGCTCTTCTCCAGGCAGAGGTTCCTCTTGGTTCCAGAAGTGTTTCTAAAGTCTGTAGATTTGGGTGCCCTTCTTATACCCATTTTAGTCTTTGAAGTCACCTTTCTTCAAAGGGGACTCACACCTACTTGTGAAATCCTGCCTTGCCCAGGCAAGGCCTCAGACACACACCAGGGGGTTGGAGCCGGCATTGTTAGAGGCAGGCACAGTCCTTTCAGATGAGAGTGACCACTCCACCCCTCCCTCCTAGCAGAGATGGCTAATCAGGAAATGCAGGTTACACCCCAGCTCCCTTTATGTCACTGTCTGGTGTGAGGTGAAAAACAACCCAACTGTCAAACTGACCCAGACAGGGAATCCACAAACAAGGCAGAGTCACAGAATGGTTTAAGCAAGAAAATGCTCACTTTCTAAAAGTGGCATTTTCAAACACGCAATCTTAAAATCAACTTTACTAAAAGATGTATTTTTAAATTGTGAGTTCAGGGACCCCAAACTCCACATGTCCATCTACTCTCTAGGGGAATCTACGCTTTAATCATATTTAAAGGTAGCCCCCATATTATCCTATGAGAGAGACAGTCCTTGCAACAGTGAAAAACGAATTTAGCAGTATTTCACTGTCAGGACATATAAACCACATTACTATATGTCCTACCTTATCCATACACTGCGCCCTGCCCTTGGGGCTACCTAGGGCCTACCTTAGGGGTGCCTTACATGTAAGAAAAGGGAAGGTTTAGGCCTGGCAAGTGGGTACACTTGCCAAGTCGAATTTACAGTGTAAAAATACACACACAGACACTGCAGTGGCAGGTCTGAGACGTGATTACAGAGCTACTTATGTGGGTGGCACAACCAGTGCTGCAGGCCCACTAGTAGCATTTGATTTACAGGCCCTGGGCACCTCTAGTGCACTTTACTAGGGACTTAACAGTAAAACAAATATGCCAATCATGGATAAACCAATTATATACAATTTACACGGAGAGCATATGCACTTTAGCACTGGTTAGCAGTGGTAAAGTGCTCAGAGTTGAAAAGCCAACAGCAACAGGTCAGAAGAAAATAGGAGGCAGGAGGCAAAAAGATTGGGGATGACCCTGCATAAGCAAAAGTCCAACAAGTGTCCAAATAGACTTTGTGGTGCGTTAGGTCAAAGATAGATTTGCAGACATCACCCATCACACTGTGTAATGTAATTATATGTTTAAATTGTTAAATAAATTTGGAGAGGTTTTTGAGAGACATCTCTCAATATATGCAGTTCATATCCTGCTACAGCGGGGAGACCATCATTAATCTACACTGCGCGTACAACATATCCAAAGAAATTACACAGCCACCAAGGATTCAGAATAAACTGACACAAATGAGTGTTTTGTCCTGTCAAAGTAGGGGAATTGGGTGGTGAATAATTTTAACAGTGTTGAATATATCTGAAGAGAATGGCAGATATTAACGGGCCCTGCCGGACTTGGAGGGAGAGAATTTATTTGAAATTACTTCATAAGATTTTTTATTTAACTTCAAAAACATTATTTGTGATCCTTTGGTATTGTTCCACAGGGGTTAAGGCAGTTACATAAGTTATTATAGAAGTAAACAACACCTGAATAACCCTACAGGCTCCATTTAGAAGTGGAGAAATTAACTTGCTAAACGTGTTGAACTAATACCGGGCCCTCTCAACTTGCATGAATAGCTGGGCTCCATTTATCAGCTATGAAAAACTCAGTGCAGATTCAATGGGTGAAGATGAAGGAGAAATCACTTCCTGTAATGTGGAGGTCATAATGGAGTGGCTGTCCGCATCAAACTCTTCATTAGAAGCAGCATGAAATGGCCTTCCCAAATGCAAGGGTGGATGAACAGGCCGATTTGGGAGACCCTAGCTAACCAAACCTTACAAAGTTTGCCTAGCCTTGACAAGTTGCCAAATGGGACATCGAAGTTAAGGATTATGCTGTCCCAAAACGTCTTCAAAATTATGCAGAGGTAAGGAAATAATTTAGGCTAACCCAGAATGAAAAGTAAAAAAAATCTACAAGTGACTTGACATATTCATTATAAGTTATATATGTGAAGGATAAATGCATAAATGTGCCCCGTTGCAGGTCCAGACTTCGACTCAAAATATTCACAGTTTCCTCTAAGCAAGCCTCCTCTCCGGACTTCTGCTACCGATAGAACGGCAAGGCAATTGATGGGGCCCTGGCTAATTTTGCAAGCAACAGTTTCCGGTGCCGTTAGAAATTGGGTCTTTGGCTGGCAGTCAGGTTACCCCCTGTCCAAGCAAGGACACTCACTAGTCAGGGTAAAGGAGAATGACCCCCAGCTAACCCCCGCTCACCCCCTTGGTGGCTTGGCACAAGCGGGCAGGCTTAATTTCAGAGTCTAGGTGTAAAGTATTTGTACCAACACACACATTAACTTAGTGAAAACACTACAAAATGACAACACAGGTTTAAGAAAAATAGGAAATATTTATCTAAACAAAACAAGAACAAAACAACAAAAATCCAACATACACAAGTCAACTTATTAATTTTAGAAGCAAAAGAGTCTTAAATCCTTTTGGAAACAGTAAGAACACGGTTAGCGTTGAAAAGTACCTGGGTAGTGTCAAAATAATAGGCAAGGGCGAGTGTGCGTCGAAAAAGGTTATTGATGCGTCGATTTCTTACCCGTAAGCGAGACTGGGCGTTGTTTCTCCTTCACTGGTCAGGTCAGCATGCTTCAATTTTCCTTCTGCAGGAGAGCGATGCGTCGATCCCGGTGAGCACTCGGGTCTGGGCAGGCGTTGTGTTGTTTTTCCGGGCCCAGTAAGGTTTACGTCAAAAATCCAGCTGCACGGTATTGGCAAAACCGCGCTGTGTGGGTTGCGATGTTACCAGCCTCCGGTAGTGGTGTGGCAGGCCGCTTCTCCAGCCGCGTGCGTCTATCTTTCAAACGCGCTGCAGGAGGAGCGTCAATTTCAGCTGCAAAGCCGGCGGCACGTCATTTCTTCAGCCACGTCTCAGAGGTTGCGTCGGAAATTTCCCTGCACAGCGGTCTGTTTGTGGATTTTTAATCTTGGTTTGCCTGCTTCACCTGTCAAGGCCCCAGGAACTGGATAGGGCACCACTTGGCAGGGCAGGAGTCTCAGCAGAGAGTCCAGGTGCTGGCAGGAAAAGTCTTTGATGGCCCTGACACTTCAACAACAGGAGGCAAGCTCAGGACAAGCCTTTGGAGATTTCTTCACAGGCAGGAATGCACAACAAAGTACAGTCTTTGTCCCCTTACACTAGGCAGAAGCAGCAACTGCGATAGCTCCACAAAGAACAGTCACAGGCACGGCAGCACTTCTCCTCAGCTCTTCTCCAGGCAGGGGTTCCTCTTCATTTCCAGAAGTGATCTAAAGTCTGTAATTTTGGGTGCTCTTCTTATACCTATTTAGGCCTTTGAAGTAGGTTTACTTCAAAGGAAAGTCTCCCTTGTTTATGAAATCCTGCCTTGCCCAGGCCAGGCCCCAGACACACACCAGGGAGTTGGAGACCGCATTGTGTGAGGGCAAGCACAGCCCTTTCCGGTGTAAGTGACCACTCCTCTCCTCCCTCCTAGCACAGATGGCTCATTGGGATATGCCAGCTACACCCCAGCTCCCTTTGTGTCACTGTCTAGAGAGAGGTGCAACCAGCCCAACTGTCAAACTGACCCAGACAGGGAATCCACAAAAAGGCAGAGTCACAGAATGGTTTAAGCAAGAAAATGCTCACTTTCAAAAAATGGCATTTTCAAACACACAATCTTAAAATTAACTTTACTAAAAGATGCATTTTTAAATTGTGAGCTCAGAGACCCCAAACTCCATGTCTATCCGCTCCCAAAGGGAATCTACGCTTTAATTATATGTAAAGGCAGCCTCCATGTTAACCTATAAGAGGGATAGGCCTTGCAACAGTGAAAAACAAATTTGGCAGTATTTCACTGTTAGGACATATAAAACACATTAATATATGTCCTACCGTAAACATACACTGCACCTTGCCCATGGGGCTACCTAGGGCCTACCCTAGGGGTATCTTACATGTAAGAAAAGGGAAGGTTTGGGCCTGGCAAGTGGGTACACTTGCCAAGTCGAATTGGCAGTTTAAAACTGCACACACAGACACTGCAGTGGCATGTCTGAGCCATGTTTACAGGGCTACTAACGTGGGTGGCACAACAAGTGCTGTAGGCCCACTAGTAGCATTTGATTTACAGGCCCTGGGGGCACCTCTAGTGCACTGTACTAGGGACTTACCAGTAAATAAAATATGCCAATCATGGAGGTCCAATTACATAAACATTTTACATAGAAGAACTTGCACTTTAGCACTGGATAGCAGTGGTAAAGTGCCCAGAGTAACAAAAACAGCAAAAACAAAGTCCAGCACACATCAACAACCTGGCAAAAAGTTAGGGGAGGCCACACCAAGGATGCCAAGTCTAACAGGTGCCGATTCTAGTCAGTGACCTGATGAGCCCAAGACCTGGAGTGAGCTAGAAGGAGATATGGAGAATAATAAAGAGTGAGGTGACAGGGATGTAAAGTGGAGGAATAACTGACAAAATGAATAGAAGGAACAGTCGATAGCAGGCCATACAAACAGAGAAGAGATGCTGATAGAATAAGCGGGGGAAGGGTATAAAGAGCAAGCAGGGGGAAGTTAGCCAGAGTGAGATGGAGGACATGCACGATAGTGGAGTGACTGAGACATGGGAGCAGACTGGCACAGAGAGGAAGGCAGGTGTGAGGCAGACAATGAGTACTCACTCGGCCATGGCACGGACGCAGCAGCGAGACATGGTGATGAAGGAGCTGGCATCGGCCCGCGTGCAAAGGGCGGTCTCGATGCCCCTCAGCAAGTCATTGGTCTTCAGTAAGAGCAGCATCTCTCGTGGGACGTTGTTGAGGAGCTGGCTGATCTGAGGTAGGTAGGCTGCGGCACTGCTGCGAATCTCAACGCCCTGTCAGAAGGGAGACGGAGAGAGACAGCAAGACACAGGAGAGAGATGAGGAAATATTCATCAAAAGGGAGGCACGTGCACTTGGCGAGGAGAGAGGGAGGCAGTGGTAGAAAGAAAAGTGACAGTAAAGACTGTAGGAAGTGCCAAAAAATGAAAACCGCTCATGAGTGTGAAATAAAGAAGCTTTTTGAAAAAGTTTTATAATCTGGTGCCCTCCTGTGGTAGCACCATAAGGCAGTTGTGTAGAGTAGCCTTATACATCCCTGGTCCTAAACAATGATACAAAAACACAAAGCAATAGCAGAAAGCGTAATTCACCAGCTAAAAACAAGTTATCGAGATTTTTAATATCACAAGCACCGGGCAACACGTCTTCCGATGAAGAGTAATCGCGATGACTGTGAGCCCCACTGTATGCATCTTTTATCGCTATCCGTGCCCCTTCATGTGTTATATGTATCTCTAGTTTTCCAATGCTGCTCTTGCCTTTACCCGGTGCACTGCTCCTGAGCCATGTACCGTAGATTCAGTCTGCACAAATAAAAAGTACTGCGCTGACGTCTTCTGTGCGTCTCCGCTCGAGCTGTGGGCTGCAGCGCTGGCCACCGGTGCATTCAGGGGATTTAGCTGTGCAGAGAGTGGCTTCCAAAAGTGTCCGATCCGGAAAAGGATCGACACTCCCCTGTTTATTAACTGCTCTATCCCGCCATCTCCTGCCGGGGACCTCAGCAGTCTGGGACTGTGCTTGAATAACAAGCATGCCTTTCTAAAATGCACTCCCTGTGCTACGACGTGCAGGGCTCAGTAGCGGATGGGGGCAGGCACAATCAGGGTTAGGAGTTTGGCGTAAGTGAAAGCTCACAGTTCCCAGTTAGCACGGCAATGCTGAGAGACAGCTCAGGAGACACTGGAGGCAGTAAGTCTCAGCCCACACAAACCAGGTCCCTGGCTCGGCCCACACAAACCAGGTCCCTGGCTCGGCTCACCCGCAGGAGCATTCACAGAAGCCCCATCCCTGAGGTGAGCTGCTCTGGGGGGCGCGCGAGGTCACCTCCTCTGACCAGGTCTTGAATGCTTCCTGCCAGGGCTGGGTAGGAAGCTGCTGCATCTGCTAGGTCAGTGCTTCCTGAGTTTTTTAGAACCTGCCATCATCCTTTTGTTAGCACAACAAAGAAGAACTTCTTTATTGCAGATTAACACAAATCAACGCAACCGTGCACCACAATGATTAAAAGTCACTAGTTGTCATCAATCAAAACAACACACAATCTAAAAAAGCAAGCTCGAAAGTCCATTATCAAACAAAAAGTTAGTAATTATACGCAAAGTTACGATTTGCGAAGGTGATTGCTGTAGCCGAACACTAAAGTGCAAGATGGTGCAAAAGGCCTGGTTCACACTCGATCACTGTTTGCCTTACAATAATTACCTGTTTTCATCAATTAAAACAGCACAATGTAAAAACAAGCTCTAAAGTGCATTATGAAATGAAAAGTTAGTAATTATATGCGAAATCACTATCTGCAAAGGTGACCGCCGTAGCCTGACACTAAAGTGCAAGATAGAGCAGAAGGCCAGGCTCACACTCGATCACAGCTCCTTACAGTAAAAAGGCCCACACTAGCAGTGGCTCCTTTTGAAAACGTGGTGGCAAAAGGCGGACTCTTAAAAAACTGTATTGGGCCTACAATTATATTACATGGGAGCTCGCTGTTTGCGATAAGACCAACTTTCTAACTTACAGTAGGACTTTTGTTACCATGTAGGCAAGCAAATTATTATGCACATGATCTGATCTGAAGCACCCTCAAGAAACGACAACAACTTTGTACACCCCGTTCCCTATTAATGAAATACATGCTAAAAGGCTCTCTAAATTGCATTGTGGAACATAAGACTAAGATACACACTTAAATTAACAGTTTAAAGTAGTAACAGCCGTAGACAAACACTAAAGCACAAAAATAGTGCAGGAAGCCAGTCTTTGCACTCGTTCACAGATTGCCTTACAGTTAGAAGAACCCTCCTGGAGGATGCTTCTCTTAAAAACATGACGACAAAGGGCAGGCTCTAAAAATGTTGTATGCGGTCAAAGATTATGTTTCGTGGGATCTTCCTGTTTGCGATAGAAGAAGCTTTCTGACTTCCGATAGGACTTTTGTTGGCCTGCAGGCAAGCCGAAAGTGATGCCCATGTAAGAGTGCCGACACTGCTGGACGGCAAGATCTAATCTGAAGCACCCTCAAAACAGGACATTTTAATTTCTGTCTCAGATGAGTAACCGCCCAGAGGATGCACAAGAAATGTAATACACTTTGTTCTAACAAGCCGCATAGGCTGCAATAGGGGTCTGGCCAAGGTTGCTTCCAGTCTGGAACTTGGTCTTTGGATGGAAAGGTGCCCATACGGAATAGGAGAAAGGAATGTTGAATGGGTTCTGAAATGTGGTTTACAAGATATGGTTGTGGGCTCCAAGAGGTATAAGACTGGAGACCTGTCCATCCATGCCTCTCTCTGGCCTGCTCAGCTTTATGTAATGTCCAGGATTTAAGCACAACAAACTTTTGCGACTCACTTAGCTTTACCGGACATGAGGCATGGCAATTTTTGTCAAGTGTAATAACAGCAATTGTTTGTAAATGTCACAGCCTTGACCAAGCCCTTCGATATCGGACTGAGGCTAAGATATTGATCTGCCTATAAAAGTGACAAATGATAAACTGCATTGGAGTCTAGAGCTGGAACACTTTCTAGACTTGGGTGCTGGCCTGTGGCATCTGTTCACAACAATCACAAGGTTTCTAGAAACATCTTGGTGTTGATACCAGTGATTTTAGCAAATCTAAGACACCGCTTCTGCAGCAGGATATGAGTTAACACCTCATTTCCATTTTTGTGTTAAAACAAAGCCCAAGGGTGCATTTTAGACCCAATATATATGTATATTTTACAGTTTTAAATATTGTGTACAGAGCCTAAGGACATTGGAGTCCTTTACATGAGCACAAGATTACATTACACATGGTAAGTTTCATTTTATTTTACCCAAGGGGGATGAAGTAATTTGACCACAATCAAAGGATGTTGAGCCAACACCACGACTCGAATCTGGTTTCCCAAATTCAGCTAGCAGCTCTGCCCATTAGGCCACATTCATATTTCTCTTTTAAATATGCAAGCATCATACATATGGTATGGCTCTGTATGATCACGTACAGTGACCACATTCTCTGTTGGAATGGCTTTGTGAAGTAAAAATACAGCAGCAACAAATACAGGACGGTTCCCCTGCAGTCTTGCTTGGGAATACCGCAAAGGTTTGTTTTTAAACTGGATATGCAGACATTATTCAGCACCTTTGCACTCGCACACAAAGAGGGCTAATTGTTTTAAATGTTACTCGCATATTAACCAGTACTTTTGTGGGCCACCAATAATCAGCTCACGACCCCCAGTTTAGGAAATGCGGTCTTAGGTTGTCTAAGGGGAGACAAGGAGGTCCAGGAGGCCCCTTTCCCATTGCCACCTTTGTCTGATTGTAACAGTAATACTTTGCCAACTGTTCAGGCCCTCCAAATCCATTTTTAGTTATGGTACCATAAGTAAGGGAGAAGACATTGGTCTCAACTTCCCTGGCAACTACTGCTTTTGCTTTACATCATCTTGTGCTGATATGAAAACGTCCTCCTGCCACGATGGAGGAAGATGCTGGGAAACAAAACTTTTAGAGTCCTACGATAGTCAGAACGTACTGATTTGGAAACAATGATTGGTTGGAATAAACTATTCTTTTGAACAATTAATAAATGTTAGCATTCCATATGTTTTATAATACTTACTTTCCTTAAAAAGGTTAGTGTATTGAATAACATGAGTTTTTAGTTCCTACCCGGATAGATGCAGTGGTCTATTAGGGATGAATAATAAATTGTTGGTGCAAACAAAGCAGGTAAAATAATTAACACGCTCCAATTATTCCGGTGTACCAGAGGTCACTTTTCAAAGATGCCATTATTTTCACTACATTAGTAGCGTGACAATATGCTTTAAAATCATGTGGAGGCATGGATGTTAGATCTAACATAAACAATAATAGACGTTTATTGGAACCAAAGCAAATGGATCTCATTTTTATCAACCATGAAAAGATGAAAGGTTGAGCAGACCTGCTAGGATTCGAAGCTGTGATCATGAGATCACACAAAGATAGCTGCAGTGGATGCATTAATCCATTGAACCACGAGACCCAGTAACAACAATGTGTCTTCAGCATAGGTCGGAATCCTGACATATTCTGGTCAACTGCTAAGGTAAAAGATCTTACCAGAATTGGATATTGTGGAAAAATGGTAATGAAATAGATGAAACACAAGGAGAACTAAAATCCACCTACATTCAAGCATATAATAACAGATGTTTACTAAATGTTTCCCAGAAAATCATTACCTAATGTAATCCTACAAGTTGGAGTACAATATTATAATCCAGTTTAACAAGCTGGAAATATTGACGCATAGTGGTGTCTGTACAAACTTCCAAAGACCAGTTGACAAAGCAAGCATTAATGAAATTAAATGGATTAATCAATGAGCAGTGATTTAATGGATGCTTTTTAATGCACTTTTTTTAAATCGGGAAATTATCTTCGCTGCCCAAAATGCAGGATTTTTCAATCTTATGGATTCTAACAAGTCTGGAAAAGTTGTGTCCTGCTAAAATATACGTATCTGATAACCATAGTCAAACCCTGAGTCTGCAGCCTGGGGATGGTAGTGCACGGGGAGTTGGGAAGAGACGGTGGGTGTGATTCATGGAGGTGCAACTTAAGATGAGGTGACCACACAAAAATGCCACAAAACGGTGCCAGCTATTGGAGCAGCACTTCACTGCAAACTCCAACCACAAAGATGCTGCACCCGGGGCTACAACAAGCTTGGCAGGATACTTGTGAGTGTGTGTTTTAGGGGTGAAGAAGAAAAGGCCATACTATGCAATACGTACTTTCAACCAAAATCTTCCAATAAACAATCCGAATCTCGAAAATCTTCTTTCATTCAGTATAAGTCTGTTTACTAATTAGCATCTACAAACAAGAATCTTGTCTTCAGTAAATCAAATCGTGAAGCCTACCTGCAGGCAATGGAGTATACATTGAAAATACAAAAGGACCAATTTCTGAGTGTCGGTCAAGGGATTACAATTGTTGCTTTGTTTGTGAATTAACTCAGGAGTTCATCAGGGAACAGACTTCTATATAATGAAAAATGAAGAACTTCCTAGCTTACGTGACAGAAAGTTTCAATTCTATTAAGGACAAGGAGGCGAGGATTATGTTCAAACCTGAATTCCTTTAATTAATTCCCACAGGCTTCAACATTAAACAAAATTACCTTTACCAGAATGCCACTGGAAAGGAAATACAAAAAAAATGTTATCCAATCCATGAACAGTATAGTCCTTCATAACATTGTCCTCCTTCTAACTTCCTCTTTCTTTTGTGGAAAATAAGCACCTCAGGCAGCTTCCTTATTCTCCTTTGGCGGGATCAGGCGCATAAATGAAAACATAACAATGACATTGCTATTCATGGATCAGATCACCAGTGTCATACAACAAACAAAGGGACTGTCATTGAATAATTTCATCAACAGTTGCCCTTAACGGCATCTAGAAGCCCATATAGATAGATTACAGAGGATCAGCAAACTATTATACTTACATCTTACGAAGACAGTAGATCATTAATAATTTGAATCAGCTCTTTCAAAACCATATAAGGGCTGGAAGATTTCCCAGAAACCTTAGATGGGAACAATCCTCGCATCCACGTCCTTAATAGAGTTAAAACCTTCCGTTATGTAAGCTAGGAAATTTTTCATTCTATGTCAGGACCAGAGGTGAGAATTATGCTTGTTCAAAGCTTATCCACCACCAATGACGCCATATCCATAACTGGTTTAAAATAATATCTTTTAAACATGGAGCCCAAAGAGCAATATGCCACATTAAGGAGATCCTCCAGTGTTGAGCCTAGAGAAAAAGCCTTAGAAACCATACTGACTGGGCTCCGAATTGCAACACATCAATGCCTGCTTCAAGCATGACCCAACGGACCCATTTAGCTATGGTGGAAGAGGAGACTGCTTTAAAATGTTTCCTGAGGAATATCAGTAACTGCCAAATCTCCCTCTGGCCCCTACCCCCAGAGACAGACATCCTCTGTCACTCTCGTAAGCCTTCAGGTACCTTACCACACATAATTTTGGGAATTTAGCAAAAGCCGGCTACACCACCACCAAATAATTCAATGTTGTTCTACCGGAAATATGAAATGGGACTCCTTCCAGAGTAAAAAGCCCTGCTCATGACATCCATGGCCCAGACATCCAAACCCTACGGCAGGAAACAAAAAAGAGAGTAGCATTGTGAGCTCTGCTGACAATTCCTTACAAGAAAAAAATGTGTCCATCTGCCATGAACTGAAAAGATGCAAGACCTCATTCACATCATAAAGTGTAGAATATCTAGTTTCCGCTGCAGAGCTGGGCATATCCCTCTCATCAGCTTACTTACCGCCACCTAATAACCCTGTATCGTAACATGTCCCACTGAAATCGCAGATCTATACGTGTTCGCTGTCTGTTAAGACAAAAACAGCAAAGCCCAGAAATTCATTACATGGACAATGCTGGACCACAAGGGATTTTCACTGTTTTGTACACACCAACGAACCCATCTCCACCATGCTGATCTGTATCATTTGTTGGTCCCATCAGCCCATGCTGTGGCCACCATTCGCTCAGCCTACTGCAAAAGTCCGGGGGCTCGCCATAGTTTCCTGTAATCCTCCACACCATGAGGGACATCCCTCCCTGGAGGATTAATGGATGAGGATTGCCTAGAGGATCCCGAAGAATATCTGGAGCTTGGGATAGAAGGATTGGAGAATCCCAAGAAAGTTCCAGAAGAACTGGAAACCAAACCTGAGACCTCCAGAACAGGGTGATGAGGACTAGTTTCACCTGATGCCATATCACCTGCGTGGACAACTTCATGATCAGCACGAGGGGGCGAAGCTTGCATCCCTGTTCCATGGGCAAATCTTACAGAAAAGCATCTGTCGCTACTGGCAGAGGGTTCAGTTTCCAACTGAAGTATCTTTTCACTTGATGATCCAGACAGGAGTCAAAGAGGTCCACTGTGAAGGGTCCCCACTGAACGTCCACATTCCTGAAGATCTGCAGATCCAGTTGCCACAAACTCATGTCCACCTATTGTCTTGAGTAACAAGCCGTTACCACGTTGGATATTTCTGGCAGGTATGTTGCTGGAGAGGTAGAACATCCAGAATTACCTTGCCATTTGCACCACATTTTGGAACTGGTCCCTCCCAGATGATTATTATAGAGGACCACTGAAGTACGGTCCATCGTTAGGAGGACACAGCAGCTCACTCTCTCCTTGGTCCTGTCATCAGCTCCTAACAGTTTATGTGGAGTTGTTGCTCTGCTGCAGACCATTTTCTGCTTGTGAACAAGTCCCCACAGTGTGCTCCTCATCCGGACTTGCTGGCATCAGATTCTATGATAATAACCCAAATATAGCCCTGCCATTCCATGCCTCCATATTGGCAAGCCACCACCTCATTTCTTCCCTGACCTCTTCTGTCTGTGGAATCAATTCTGACTGTTGAAGGCCCTTGCAAAGGTGGGTTGCTTTGAGTTGTGGAAGGGCTCTGCAATGCAAAGGGCCTGGAAATATCACCAGGATGAAGGATAACAAGAGACCCATCACTGAGGCAATTTGATGCAGCAAAGTCATTGGTCTGGACAAGGTATTTCTCCACTCCCCTCAAATAATTGCCACTTTCCTGGAGGGAAGACTTAAGGTCTTCTCAGTTGAATTGATGATGAAACCAAGGAAGGTTGCCTGTTTGGATGGAGTTAAAAATTATTTGGTGGTGTTGATGATAAAATCAAAACCTTCCAGCAAGTGAACTGTCATTTGCAACTGTCCTCCCAATCTGTTGGGACACTGATCCATCAACAGGAGGTCATCCAGGTATATAATTAGTTGGCAGTCCTGTGCACGCAAGGACTCTATTGCTGGCTTCAACACCTTGGTGAAGCACCAAAGCGCCGAGGAGAAAATGAAAGGCAAAGTCTTGAATTCGTACCTGTCCTCACCATCAAAATTGCAGGAACCTGCGATCTGGTGTGAAGATGGGAACCGTCAGGTATGTGTCTTTGAGGTCCAGATGCATCATACAATTATCCAACTGCAACAGATCCCTCAACAGATGTATCTTTCCATTCTGAAATGGTAGTAGACCAGCCACCGACTGAACTCTGAGGTTTATCACAGGTCCCTTACCCCATCCAGTTTCTGCTCCAAGAATATGATGCTAAGGAAACCCCACAGGTCGAGGTATGTCAGGGTTATTGCATCTCTTTGCAGTAATTCCGCCACCTCTTGGTCTAGCAAGGTAGCCTGATATTTTAAGAAAACCAGCAGATGAGATTCATGTACTGGAGAGCCATAAAGCTTGATCTGAAAGCCCTGGATTGTCTGGAAACCCCAAGAGTCCATTGCAAGCAGCTCCCACATGTGAAGGAACAACGCCAAAAGCCCCCCAGCTTTTTATGGGTAGAAGGGAGACCACTCACCTGATTTCAATCAATCAGCGATTTGTAGAGTGCGGCTATTCACCCGTGAGGGTCTCAAGGCGCTGGGGACTGAGCATCAGTCGAAGAGCCAGGTCTTGAGGTCCTTCCTGAACTGAGAAAGGGTGGGAGAATGCCTGAGGTGGATGGGGAGGGTGTTCCAGGTCTTGGCGGCAATGTGGGAGAAGGATCTTCATCCAGCTATGGTTTTAGGGATGCGGGGGACCTTGGCATGGGCCTGGTCGGCGGAGCGAAGTTTTCTGGCAGGAGTGTAAAAGGAGAGTCTATGGCTGAGGTAGGCTGGTCCGGCTCGTATAGGGCCTTGTGGGTCAGGAGCTTGAAGGTGATTCTCTTGTCGATAAGCAGCCAGCGTGAGTCTCTTAGGAGGGCGGAGGTGTTGGTGTGTCTTGGGGTGTTATTGATGAGATGGGCAGAGGCGTTCTGGATGCGTTGTAGTCTTTTCCGGGTCTTGGCGGTGGTCCCGGCATAGCGAGTGTTGCCGTAGTCGAGGCGGCTGCTGACAAGGGCCTCAGTGACTGTCCTTCTGGCTTCGGTGGGGATCCACTTGTAGATCTTTTGAAGCATGCGCAGGGTGTGGAAGCAACCTGATGAGACCGTGCTCACCTGTCGGTCCATTGAGAGCGAGGATTCTAAGATGACTCCTAGGTTGCGGGGGTGGTCGGTGGGGGCGTTTGCGAGGGCAGTGGGCCACGAGGACTCGTTCCAGGTGGATGGTGTGGAGATGAAGATGAGGACTTCTGTTTTTTCGAGTTCAGTTTGAGTCAACCATCTTTCATCCAGGCGGCAACTGCTTTCATTCCGTCGTGGAAATTGTTTTTGGCGGTGGTCGGGTTGTTGGTGAGGGAGATTATCAGTTGGGTGTCATATGCATAGGAGACTATGTTGAGTGGGTGGCTTCTAACGATGGCAGCAAGTGGGGTCGTGTAGAGGTTGAAGAGGGTGGGACTCTGCGAGGATCCTTGGGGGACACAGCAGCTGATCTTGGTGGCTTCCAAGAGAAAGGGGAGGAGGAGTATGTCAGACCCTCTGTTTTCAGACGGTGAGGAACGAGGAGAGCCATTGCTTACTGAGTCTTGGATGCCGGCATCATGGAGGCCGGTGCATTCTGTGTCGTGTGAGACTGTGTCAAAGGCAGCAGAAAGGTCCAGAGGGATGAGGGCGACTGTCTTGCCTCGGTCAAGGAGGGTGCGGCTGTCGTCTGCGGCAGCGAGGAGGGCGGTCTCGGTGCTATGATTGCTTCTGAATCCTGACTCAGAGGGGTCCAGGATGTTGTTGGTTTCCAGGAAGGCGGTGAGTTGTTTGTTGACTGCTTTCTCAATGACTTTGGCTGGAAAGGGGAGCAGGGAGATGGGCCAGTAGTTCTTGAGGTCTGTTGGGTCAGCAGTGGGTTTCTTCAGTAGAGGTTTGATCTCTGCATGTTTCCAACTCTCCGGGAAGGTGGCAGTCTCGAAGGAGCGGTTGATGGTGTGCCGGAGTTTGGGTGCGATGATGTTGCTGGCTTTGTTGAAGATGTGGTGAGGGCAGGGGTCGGTGGCAGCTCCTGAGTGGATGGTTGCCATGATGTCGAGGGTCTCTGTGTCGGTGATGTTGTTCCAGCAGCCCCATAGAAATGTCCTCTGGCAGAGCCTTTTGCATTGCAACCTCTCTTGCCTCTCCTGGAGGGGAAGAATTTCCCTGAGTGAGGCTCATCTTATCCTCTGTGGTAGCCTTCACGGGGGGGGGGAGGCTTGGGTACAAAACCTGCCAGCCGAGCGCACTCAGCCACTGCCGGCCCCAACAAGGAAAATCTTTTTGATGATAGCCTTGTGCCTTATCGAGCGATGTGAATGTAGACACAATTTTCCTAATTCTTTTATAAAGGGCTCCCAGAGCAAACCCCCTTGTGCCACTAAAACCGCTTCTGTGGACGCTAAATCCCCCAGTTTGGGGTCCACCTTGATTAACAATGAGCGGCACTTCTCTGTAGATATTACACAGTTGGCATTGCCAAGGAATATTTCGGCGTGTTGCATCCATCCACAAAGGACCTGCCAGATCTAGAATTTTTGTGAGTGGACCAATAACGTCCAGGAGTTTATCCTAGCACGACCTCCAGGATCTATCAACACCCTTTTTAGAATCATGTTTATATTTTGCTAGAACGTGGCAATTCTGGTATCAATGTGTGGAGTAAGGGCCACCTTTCCTGCCAAGGAAGGGAGTGGACATTCGCCCTGAGATGCACCCGTACCTCTTTCTCCAAAGGAAAAGGAAACCTAAGAAAAAGAGAATACAAAAGTAGTGTAAAGCAATAGAACGGAGCTTGAGATTAAAAAAAAAAAACAGAGTGAAGGGAAGGAATAAACGGGAGAGGAAAATATTAGCAAAAAGACAAAGAAAATACAATTAAGGAGGAGAAAATGTGAGGGACGAGAAGAACCCAAACGGAGAAAAAGCAGGAGACAGAATGGAAAAAAAGTAGTAAAAGTAACTGTGAAAGACAAATAAGGAGGAAACGGGAATTGCATGCTGTAGGAAGAAACAGAAAGATTAATAAACCAGATAGGAAATTACATGAAAGGACAGGAAGTAATGAAGAAAAAGAAAGGATGTGAAGGGGAGACATTCTGGACACTGTGGATGGTAACACCATTCAAGTTTAAGAGCAGTCAGTGCACACAAGTGAGAGAAGGATTCAGGTAGACAGGTTAAAGGATATTTTGTGCCAACATATGAAAGGACACTAGGCCTACACAGCTGATGGGGGCTAGGCACAACTGGGTAACAGATAGATTGTTGGTTTGAGGTTAAAATGCAGTGTATACATGCAGGTCAGTACAGCTAAATGCCCACATATGAACGGAGGTTAGGTGTAAAGAGATGAGTAAGAACATCCGACAACCTGGTGTGAGTAGAGTTAGGTGCACACAAAGGTTGGGGTTATGCAAGATGAGTTCTGTGACCCATAATGTAAACTTATCTGAATTAATTTGGACTATGTGGGGTGGCTCAGCCTAAACAGCTGTCAGAGAATAACTCACTCAGGTGAGAATGAACAAGGTGCACAGGTGAGGGCTAGGCACAAATGGTGAGGAAAGTAAAGGTGCACAAAGGCATGAGATTCCACGTGTGCATAATAAGAAAAATAAGGTGTTGTTTTTAATTTTCTGGCGCATCACAGACGATGCATCATTTCTTTCCACACTGCAATGGGTTGCGATCCGGGGATCTTTTGATGCCCAGGGACGATGTGTTGAAAATCCTTGATGTGCTGGTAGAAGGAGCAGTCGCTGCATCGATCCGGTAGGCAAAGTGTCTAATTTTCCATCGCAAGGCAGGCGCTGCATCAAATACTCTGTCGGGAAGTCGGTGTTGCATCATTTCGGTCAGCGGTGAGGCAATTTCCAAGCCGTAATGCAGGCTTTGCATCGATCTCTGCCAGCACGTCAAGGATTTTCAACGCATCTTTCCTGGGCGTCAAAATATCCCCACATCGCAGTGAGGAACCAAGAATGGGCACCTGAAAAACAACACAACCCCTTGCAGCGTGGAAGGAAATGACGCATGGTCTGTGCCGCACCAGAAACTCGGACGCAACACCTTATTTTTCCACGCACCTCCTCCTCTGCGGTCGCCCTGCGTTGTTATTTTTGGCGCATCCCAGGTACTGTGTGTAACAAAGAAACAACTGTTGATTTCTAAGGATTGAGACTCTTTTAAACCTTTTAAAAGTTATATTTCAACTTTAGCTTGTTGGATCTTTGTCGTTTTGACCTTATTTTATTCAGATAAATATTATCTATGTTTCTAAACCTGTGTGGTGTATGTTTGTGGTGTTTTCACTGTGTTACTGTATGACTTATTGCACAAATACTTTACACATTGCCTTCTAAGTTAAGCCTGACTGCCCAGTGCCACGCTCCCACAGGGTAGGCACAGGATAATTTGGATTGTGTTGTGACTTACCCTGACTAGGACTGTGATCCCTATTTGGACAACAAGAGACCCCCCATTTCTGACAATGTCTATGCAATTTATGGCTGTTCCTACACAAATTATGCTGGTGTTTAACAAATGATGGTGGTACCTTTACATATGAGGCTTTGACTTAACATTTGAAGCCATGTTTAGGAACAGAGTGAAAGTAGCTGGCCAATTGTGGCATATCCTCTTGTATATGATGACGGTGCTCCTTGCTTCTGATAAATGAGTCCCTGGCATACCATGGCAGTAGGCTAGGCAATACATGGGTGATAACTAAAGTGCACTTGTTTCTACATTAGCGGCCTTGCATGGTTTTTTTTTTTTTTTTTTACCTTCAGTGATGTCACTTACTGTAGTGCAACTATCACAAAAAAAAACACATTATGTGATGTTGCAAGGGTCAAAAGTCATATGATGTCACTTCTTGTGAGGTCATCTTGGGACAAATCCGCTACCCCTAGTATTTTGGTGAACTGACGTCCATGGTGTTCGGATGCCCCACTGGTAGTCTTGTCAGAGATGGTTTACATTATTGTGATCTTGGAGTTGAACACAGACTTCTTTTTCGATTATCTTGCCATGAATGGTAGGTGTGTGATGGGCCTTAGTTGGCGAGGTCACCAGAATCTAGTATAGGTTTGTTTAGGGCTTGGGGGAGCTGGCCTGTCTTGAGAGCTTCTGGGAAAATGCCTTGAGTGAGGAAGACACCGACAATGGTTAGTAGGGGGTGAGAGCATTCCCAGAGAGAGATATGATGAAGGAAGAGAGTACATTATCTTCTCAAGAAGTGACTTTTGGGTAGTGAGTCTGTTGGCAAATTATACAAAATATAGGGCTTTGAAGGATGACTTTTGTGGGATTCTACAAGCAGGGGTGAGAGGAAAAGCAGGCTTAGTGTAGGTGATATGCTGCCAGATTGTCTATATTTTTTATTACAGAAAATCCTGATAGCGTTGCACTTCTCTGTGGGAAATAGGAGGGTTCGGCAGGGGGTTGATGCAAGTATTGATTGTCTTGAAAAGTGTTCTCTTTCTGTTGGTGGCTTTATTGATGGTGTTCGTACAGTATTTTTCTTTGACTCATCTGATGTGAACACAATTGTAACACAGGGTTTGTAATTCACGGACAATCAGACAAAAAGATGCTCAAAGACCAACTGTATCACTTAGATGTATGTATAAATTAAACCCTCACTGAGAGAAAAATATGACAGCAAAATATGCAGTTCAAGTCAAGATATGAGTCCACTAAGATCAAACACCATCAGGAATGTACTGCCAGTCAGACATTGACAAACGTGTACCGTAAGAAAGTCGAAGTCTGACATAAGCATAGACTAGCATTCCCAAATTAGCAGTCAAGCATGTGACTGGCACTACCAAACACCATCAAATGCACTCAGAGTTGCAGCAGAAACATGCAAAGACATTAGCTAAGAATCTGAAATACACACAACTTAATGATTGTTAAAAAACAACTTACTGATAATCAGACGCTGAATAGACAACACATGACAATGAGTTAATTAAATACAGTTATATGAAGGCCATACATAGACACTAACAGTACGAAACATAGCTAATGTGGCAACTCTGCTTTTTCTGCAAGGCACACACATTTTTCACCTATTGTTGGACTCTATATTTTTGCTAGCTTTAGAACTCCATGCGCTTTACCCCTGCAATACAGTAGGAAAGTGCTTCTCGTCCCCTTTTAAACATGGTTGATTTGGCATACTCCTAATTGGCATATTTAGATTGTCTAGAAGTCCCTAGTATAAGTTAAATGCCACTAGTGGACTGCAGCACCTATTGTGCCATCAACTACAGTGCAAACATGGATCCAGGCCTACCATTGTAGCCTGATGTTAGAAATGGGGCAGTCCGTTTGCATCTTGTCCAAGTAGGGACCCTCACTCTAGTCAGGGTAAGGGGGATAGCCAACTCAGATAACCCTCTTCTCACCCCCTTGTACCTTGGCACAAGCAGTCAGGCTTATCCCAGAGGCAATGTGTAAAGCATTTGTACCAACGCACACAGTAACACAGTGAAAAACACCACAAAAGGACTCCATGCAAGTTTAGAAAAATAGCCAATATTTATCTAAATCAAACAAAATCAAACCACAAAAATCCAACATACACAAGCAAAGATATGAATTTTTAAAGTAAAGAGTCTTAATCCATATAAATTAATGAATGCATTTTAGCACAAAGTACCTAGTATGCGTCAAAAATAAAGCCGCATGGGCAAGCGTGCATCAAATAAGCAAGCGATGCATCAATTACTTACTCACAAGTGAGGCCGTGCATTGATTATGTCTCCGCCCGGTAAGCAATGCTTCAATTCTTTTCTCACAGGGCAGGGATGCATCGATTTCCAGACAAGCAGCCTCAGGTCCGTGCGGTGATGTTGAAGATTTTGATTCCCAGGGTCGATGTGTGGAAAATTTTGACACGCTGTGCGAAGGGTCTGCGCTGAGAACAGTAGCTGCGTCGATTTCCCAGTCACAAGGCAGGCGCTGTGTCGAATTTTCAACTGCTTAACAGGTGCTGCGTCGATTTTTCTGATGCACACACAGCAGTGCGTGGATTTCCCCCCGAAGGTTACCAGCTTCCACTTCTAAGGGTACAGGAACTAGATATGGCATCACTTAGCAAGTCAGGACACTCAGTAGAAGATCCCAGACACTGCAGATGAAGTCTTTGATGTCCCTGAGACACCAGAACAGGGAGCCAGCTCAGTCCAAGCCCTTGGAGAAACTTCACAAGCAGGATTTCAGAAAGCAAAGTCCAGTCCTTTCCCTCTTAAGGCAGAAGCAGCAGCAGGCCAGCACAGCAAAGCAACAGGCAGAGTGGCAGGTCCTCCTCAAGCATCAAGCTCTTCTCCGTGGCAGAGGTTTCTCTTGATCCAGAAGTAATCCGAAGTTGTGGGGTCAGTAGCCCAATAATTATACTCATTTCTGCCTTTGAAGTAGGCTAATTTCCCCCCCAAAAAAGTATTTGTAGTGCATAAGACCCTGCCTCTTCCTTGTCTTGCCCCAGACACACACCAGGGGGTTGGAGACTGTATTATGATTATGAGAGGACAGGCACAGCCCTTTCAAGTGCACATGATAGCTCCTCCCTCCCACTCCAGCCCAGGAAGACTCATAGGATATGCAGGACACACCCTTAGCTCCCTTTGTGTCACTGTCTAGAGTGAATTCACAAACAGCCCAACTGTCAGTCTGAACAGACGTGTATTCAGCAGCCCGGCAGAAGCACTTCTAAAAGTGGCATTTTCAAACAGACAATCTAAAAAACAACTTTACCAAAAGATGTATTTTTAAATTGTGAATTCAGAGACCCCAAACTCCACATCTCTATCTGCTCCCAATGGGACACTGCACTTAAAATATATTTAATGGCAGTCTGCATGTTAACCTATGAGAGAGATAGGCCTTGCAATAGTGAAAAACGAATTTGGCAGTATTTCACTAACGGGGCATTTAAAACATGACAGTACATGTCCTACCTTTTGAATACACTGCACTCTGCCCCTGGGGCTACCTAGGGCCTACCTTTGGGGTGACTTACATGTAGTAAAAGGGAAGGTTTGGGCCTGACAAGTGGCTACACTTGCCAGGTTGAATTAGCAGTGCAAAACTGCACACAGACACTGCAGTGGCAGGTTTGAGAAATGTTTACAGGGTTACTCTCAGGTGGGTGGTACAAGCAGTGCTGCAGGCCCACTAGCAGCATTTGATTTGCAAGCCATGGGCACACATGGTGCACTATAGTTGGGACATATCAGTAAATCAAATGTGCCAATCATGGAAAACCAATTACCAATATCTTTTAGACAGGGAGCATGTGTACTTTAACACTGGTTAGCAGTGGTAAAGTGCCCAGAGTATCAAAACCAGCAAAAATGAATTACAGCACAGGGTCCAAAAACAGGAGGTCAGAAGCAAAAAGTACTGGGAAACCATGCCAAGAACTGCCAGGTCTAGAACCTAACTATAGCAAAGTTAAAACTGTTATTCAACCCAGCAAAATAAACCCTTTGCTAGATCAAATCCTCCCTTTTAAATATTAATAAGTCAACCCTATGTAGGCCTTGTAGCCCACAAGGCAGGGTGCATGGCATTTAAAAGTGGGACATGCAGAAAGTTAATGTTACTATGTCCCTACAGTCACAAGGCATGAAAAAAGCTATTTTACTGCGGTAGGCTTACAGTGAAGATTAAAGAACTAATAATGTAACTCTGGAATGGGACTAGCTAGTAAAATAAAATAAATATTTATAATAGCTATTAAAAATCCAATTCAATTGTGAAGTCCTATGTTTAAAAATAATTAAGGAAAAGTAACTTTTAGAAAGTTACTTTGTCCATGCCTGAATTTCTTGGAGGCTAATTTGCATTAGATCTCTAGCTTCTACCAGCCAGTTATTAGCCTTGAAGCCTTGAATATTTGAATATGTGAGGTGCCTCCACAGAGCAAAAAAAATGCTGACCTGAATAGGGAGAGATGGCTCCTCTAAGTGCAGCAGAATATGCAGGGTGTGGGCTGTGGGCCTCCTTTTGACAGTACAGTGTAAAATCCTGGTTGACAGGTCTGCTGAGCCTTGTCTAATGTTTTGGGCATACTGAGACAGAATGCAAAGACAATGCAGTGGATCCCCTGTCTGACTGCTGAAGGACTCTACTTTTGTCCTACCAGGCTTCTGTTTCTGGGTTTACATAGAACACTGGAGTCCACTTGAAAGGAAGAGAATAGGATGCCAAGACAATTATTGTGTATCCACAGTCAGGGTCCAGCAGGACCCTGCATGTGTCCTACCAGACTTCTGTCTCTGAGGTTATTTGGGGTGCAGTACCTGCTCCAAAACTGGATGTTAGTGACAGATGTGAGAGGATACCAGGATTACAACAGTGTTCTCTCTATACACACACACACACACACACACACACACACAGACCTCAGAGTCCAGGTTTAGTGAAGCTGAAGTCTTTTGCCATCTTGAAAATGCTCTGGAAGGTGGGATAATCTTCTATAAATACCCTTTGAGGTCCCCAGCCATACTGCCTGGCCTCACTCCAGACTAACCACTAGGGTTTGCAGACCTCTGTGTGGAGGCAGGACACAGCCTATTCAAGTGTAAGTGTGGCTTGACCAAGCTCCTGCATCCCATCCTGCCAGTGATGGCCCATCTAGGCACACCTAAGCTTCCTATTGTGTGAGGCTGTCTAGGAGGAATACACAAAGCCCAACTGTCAGCTACACCCTGTCATGTGACCAGAAACTGGTTACAGGCACTAACTGACTAATGCCGGAAAATGTCAACATTATAAAAGTGGTATTTTCAAAATTATAATTTAAAATCCGACTTCACCATGAGTTAGGATTTTTTCTACAATTTCAAAGACACCAAATATGAAGTAATTACCTGCTCTCATTTCAAAATTACAGCCAAGTCAAGTATTTTATGATGTTTTGGCACCCCAAAGGGCATCACGTAAATGCAACCAAACTGTACAAAACCACTTACAAAAAAATAATAATACAAGTTTATAAAATACTGAGAGAGGCATGCTGGTTAGTACCATGCTTTACAGTAAAAACCAGAATGCAAGTAAAGTGCAAGTGCAAAAAATATAAATTCAATAAACAATACACCACTTAAACAGTTGCAGCGTATTAGGTGTAATAAGGTAACTCCAATGTTAAGTCTATTGGAGAGGTAGGCAATGAAAAATGAACTTAAGGGTGTGTCGCTACGAGGACATTTAAAACTCATGAGTATATGTCCTACTTTATAAATACACTGCACCCTCCCTCTGGGTTGTTTAGGGTCTACCCTAGGGGTAGCATCTATATTAAAAGGGAAGGTTGGAGGCTGGCAAAAGGTTTGGTTTGCCAGGTCAAAATGACAGTTTAACATGCACACACAGGCTGCAATGACAGGCCTGAGGCATGTTTATAGGCTACTTAAGTGGATGGCATACGGAATGCTACAGGCCCACTAGTAGCATTTAATTTACAGGCTCTGAGCACTTGTAGGGCCACTTTACTAAGGACTTAAAAGTAAATTAAATATGGCAGCTGTCTATAAGCCAACCTTACCATGTTGTAAGAGGGAGTACATGCATTTTCGCACTGGCTAGCTCTGATAATGTGCCCAGAGTCCTAAGGCCAGCAAAAACAAAATCAGCAAAAATGGAGGAAGAAGGTAAAAAGTTTGGGGGAAGATCACCCTAAGGCTGACGGGTCTAACAACAGTGGGACTGCACCTGGTGGACAACACAGCTACGATAGACACCCACCCCCATCACTCACACCAAGAACTTCCAGATTGCCATCAACAGCAAACACGACATGACTGCCCAAGTCAACAACATCACTGCCTCATGCTTCCATACCATGAAGATACTGAGGCAGATTTTCAAATGGCTTCCAATCAGCACCCAAAAAAACCATCATGCATGCCCTTGTCTCAAGCAAGCTGAACTACAGGAACAACTTCTATGTCGGTATCCAAAAAACTCACCCGAATGCTGCAGACCATTCAAAACTCGGCGGCCAGAATCAGTCTCAATCTCCCACGTAGTACTCTAATACACCACACCATATTCAAATGAACGCAATTCAAACTCCTCAACCACACTTTCAAGGCACCATGTAACACTAGCCCAGCAAATCTCAACAATCGCATCTGCTTTCACAAACCTTCCATACACCTATACTCATCTGGACCCCTACTTGCATATATCCTACATGTATGGAAAAACAACTTTGGCTGTAAAGCCTTCTCCTACGTTGCTCCTAAAATGTGGAACAACCTGCCACTAGACATAAGAGCCTCCTCCTCACTTATTGAATTCCACATGAAGCTCTAGACCTGGCTTTTCGAATAGTCCCATTAGGCCATAGCTTCGGCTAGACTCACAACTTCTCAGCACCAGGATACCTTCCTGCGTTATACAAATCTACATAACGTAACCCTTCTCTTGGTCTCTGTCTCACAAGTTTTGAGTCTCTAAGTGCCTCCACTAACGATCTGTGACCTTAGAAGTATACCCCTGTGGTTGACTGGGACTTAAAAGGTAAAATATTTGCCCACAATGAACCTGGTTGGTGTATCGTAGTCAGACTCAAATTGTGCCTAGATCCGGATCAACCATGCCCACTGACCATCATAAGCGCCTACTACTTTCAGGTACTACTACTTAAACTTTTAAAAATGCATATTTCCTGTTCCCCTTTTTGGATCTTTGCCATTTTCTTTATTAAATGTTACTCTATTTTGTTTCTATTTCGGTTTGAGATTTCAATTGTTTTGCATTTTGACTTTATTACTGTTTTGGTAATGCATAAATACTTTACACATTGCCCTAAACCTGTCTGCTCTTTACCATAGCTACTAAGGAGTTGGGCCCAGGTTAATTTATTACTGAGGATTCGCCCTGACATGGTTTGTGATTTCCTTGAGCTGGGTAGTCACCCACCCCAAACAATATTCCAGGTTCTTACAGATGTAGATACTCAGAGTCTAGTAAGCCACATGCGCAAACACCCCTTGTCACCTTCAAGGACTTGCTCTTTGCAGACACAGAGAAATTCACTCACTGAGACATTCTGACAGAGATACACAGGGAAACGTCAAACACACATTTAAAGGAGGTAACGACATACTAATAGTCAAACATCTCCCGGTAGTCTGGCACACAGTCACAAAGACTGGCGCATACACACTATTCTGTGGTAGGATTTCAGGCCCCGTGTTGCTATTCTCTCCCCAATAATGCATGTAAAATGGGCAGTGGAAACCCATCCGAAGCACACGAGAGCAACTGAAGTAGAAGGACGGTGAGGCATGTTTTCATGCCGGCCTATCTAGATAAACGCTTCCACGCAGGGCGTGTGCTTGTGTTATTTTCCGACGCGAGTCCATTTTCTGATATTTATTGGAAGTGACAGCTCCATCAAGTGGTGCGCGGTGAATAAGGACGGACGCATTTGTCAGTTTTGGGGTGATTTCGTTTTCCCTCGCCGTTCAATCAGCGCTTATCAGTTTCGTGTGAGGTGAGCAATCAGTGCTCGGCGGAGTGGGCAGGCAGGAGTACGTGCACGAGTAAAATGGGGAAGCGCTTACTGGCACATGGCGCCAAAACGCTGGTTAATACGCGGGACGATATGCTTTGAACTGTAGGAATGGACCGTCCTTGCAAGCCAACAGAGCGAAGTGAGTTAATGCGCCTGGTTGAGGTACGGCCGTGGACCCTGCACGTCACACTTGCAGCCTGATGACCCCCATTAAATGCATTGCCACTGAATAAGGGCTCAGCGGATGTGGCGTAACAGGGAAACAGGTTCGACCCGTCACGGCGTCGGCTCAACATCCTGCAAATCTGGGGTATAACTTAATCTCCCAGTGCCTACAAAAAATAAATGTGTGTATTGTAACTGGTGGGCATGTAACGCGCTCCAATACCACCGGGTCGAGACCGCGCTATGTAAACTGAGTCTACGATCTGAAAACACTCCATTGACCTCAATGGAACAAATAAACACAAAGCCATCTATCTCTTATGAGCTGGTATCTTTACAGCGTTTTTTTTTTTTTAAAGAAAAATACCGACCCTTTGTTTACTTTTGCCTATTTTTGTTGGACCAGCTAAGACCTGGTAGGGGTTCAAACTTATGCAAACTTGTCAGCATTCTTTCGTAGCGCAGTAATTATCCCTCACTTTACTCGAACAATCATTTTGAAACTATTTAGACAGCTCTCGTATGCGTTTTTTAAACAATTCTTTGTGCGATTACGTGATTACGGTTATAGATTTATGCTGCCGAAGGGAAACACATACCCGATTTCACTTCTTTTCATATGCTATCTTTTTTTACAAGTCTGGTCTTAAAAATAAATGATAAAATGACCGTGTGGCAACTACAGGAGTTGCGGAACTAACAGTCAGGCAACTCACAGAAACCACCTTCTCTTACTTCTTAATTCGTGAACATAAATGCCACTGCAGATTGCATGACTCGCTGCCAAATCTAAGTGCAGCCTACCAACCATCACACTCCTGCAAATCTCCTGCTCACCTAAAGCTGATAGAGTGGCTCGGACAAGCTATTCTTTATTTTTATTGTATATCGAACTGCTAAACACTGCTAATGGGCTCTGTTTAGCAAACACACAGCGCTGTGGCGGGCTGTCATAAATATGTGTTATGAACTAAGTGCCGGTGCTCAGGACTGTCAAACACCGGCACAAATTAAGACCGTCAGTCCGATCGGCACACAGACGGGCAATTGGCACTTAACTAATACAACACACATGCGGTTCAAAGCCAGCATCTGGAATAACCCCAAACCTAAGCTAAAACCACAACCAAATTCTCTCTTCAGAAAGTTGCTGAAAACGAAGCTTTATTTAAAGTGTTTGAACCGAAATGGGAGTTGAAGAGCACAAGGAAAGCCCAATGGCCATAACACAATGGCTGGCACGGTTACATCTCCTTGGCGTTAAGTAAGGTAGTGTTCGGTGCAAACACCTCCTACCAGCATATTATGAAAACAAATTTGTAGAAGTAGCAAAATTCAAAAAGAATATATGGAGAAGGATTATTTTTTAAACCTGCATGATGAAAGGTGTAGGGGAAGATAGACAGATCAGCCCGACGCGTACTCGCGCCTGGCACATTATATTTTGAATTTGAACTCATTCATCGTATATACGAATCGGATGAATCATTGGATGCTATATATACCAGGACAGGCGGGCTTAGAAAGCCGAATATATCTGGGCATAGTAATAAAGAATTTATATTCTCAACATTTGAATTACGGCAATAGTACGGTATCAGCAATACATAGCCCTGACGAAGTCGTGGGGGAAACCCCGGACGGAACACGTGTTGGCTGAGAGGTTGGATGTGAGGTTGAAATAGACGGTGAGGATTAAACTGGATTACACACGTGGAGAATATGTGAAGATCAATTTGGATGACACATGTGGAGAACACTGTCGAGCATAGACTCAATTTGGAACTTGGAGATTTGGTCATGAAATAGATCGGAACAACATACATGACGATCTTCTCTAATCTTTATTGAATTGGACCTGGACTGATATTTCATTACAGGACATTGGAATATCTGTTGAAGTTTATTGGTATCTCATTTTGACTATATTTTCCAGAAATATAGATAATGATGTTTTGGTTCTAGAATACTGACTCTGTAGTACTATTTGATTAATTTCTGTTAAGTTGTGTTATTGTACGGGTGCCTCTTGTTGCTCATGATGAAAGGTGTACTTGCCCATCCGTAAATTTTATTGTACAGAGTCTAACATGTACTATTCTTGTATTTCTGAATTACAATTACCTTAGTTCCTTTTGTGCGAGAGGCCTGTGACAGTGATTTTAATTTGTGTACTAACGATTGTCCGGCACTGAGGGTGCTGCGGAGGTCATTAATGACTATCAAGGGCTGGCAAAAAAGCAAGTTGCTACTGTTAAAAGCAAGTAGGGGAAGGTGAAAGGGGGAATATACCTTTCATAACAGAACTTGAGGAGAGTCATACAGACATTTTTGGAAGAGCATGCCCCAACGGCGGATGCCACACCACCAGAAGTGGGACAAGATCTGAGCCAGGCACCAAACACTTTCTGTTATCTGGGCGTTCTTGTCTACCACACAGTGGTTGACGTTCTAGAGAGCAGTTTTAGGGTGGCAATGGCCTAGACTAGAATGGTTCTAGACTCACCCTGGACACCATGGGGTTTGATGGGCCTGGTCTTTGCAATGAACTCAGAGGAGAGTCCCATATGAGAAAGTCCTCCCCAAGATAACATCAATACACCTCCCACATGAGGGTAACTGATCGGGGCTGAGAGAAGGGGCATGGCAGAGCTTGGAACTGGTATGCTGTCAGGAACCTGCAAGACTTTGCAGATCTCGAAGGCAAATATTCTTTACCTGCCCACCACTTTCTGTTGGATGGGGGAGCAGCGGCAAGCATAAAGCAGACGTGAGGAGAGGGTGGACAAGAGCCATCGGACCACGGATGCCTACAAACCATCTTCAGTATTACTGGACAAACTCATGTGATTTCCCTTATTTATAAGGCTCTGCTGACACAGACCCAGAGCGTGCGGACTGCATGCGAGACAAGTGGACTTGAGACATGCACCAGACACTAACGGATGAAGACTGGCATCAGATCTTTAGATATGGGTCCCACATGTCTTGCTGTGCCTGGTTTCGCTTACTTCAAGCCTATTATTCATTGTGCATATCTAACCCACAAGCGTATCAATCTCATCTTTCCAGGGACACAAGCGACGTGCCCTCAGTGTAAAGAGGTAGGGGTGGATTTTTTTTCTCCATATGGTATGTGTGGTCCTTACCCCTTACTGGGGAGTGGTGATGAATTTAATCCACTCTGCTATTGGGAGGAGGGGCATTCTGGAAACATGGCGATAGGATATGAGCTCCTGTCAAGAGTAACAGCAATCATGTACCTAATCCTTCAAAATCCATCTTAATTCTTTGCTGTCTGAGGGTCTCGTGGCCTGCAAACACTTACTGCTGCACTGGAACTGGCAAAATCTACAGCTTCTGCCTCCAGAGCCGAGGGGATGGAAGAGTCCTGTGCCGCGGCCTGTCGGCGCCTACCACTAGTGCGACAGAGGCATGATGCGCTGGACAGCGCCTGGCCTGCCTGATCCTAGCCACCGCAGGAGGCAGCACATTGCGGTTACCCCTGGCAGCATCATGCCGGCTGCGCCTGACATCTATTAAGGCTCTGATGGAGACGCGTGCCTGTTTCGGCAGCTGCTGCTGCAGTGTGCGGCTGCAGCGGCCAAAGGTATGGCAGACTCTCAGGCCCTGGCAGGCTTGTGGGTGGGAGTGCAGCCCTTGCAGCCCAGTACAGGTGGCCCTCTCTCCCCTCCTTGAAGATAGCAGCCAGTTGAAGGGTGAGTGCTGGGGCTGCCACATTCCTGTCAGCCTCGGTCAGAGGCCTGGGGCGCCACCTGAAATGGTCCACAACGTTCCTGCGTAGGGTGAGTGACAGGGCCCGTGGCCACCCCTCGGACTCTCCTTCTTTTGTGCTTGCGGTGGGACTGCCCCTGCTGAAAGCCCCCCACCCCCTCCCCCCCACATACACACAATGTCTGCCACATGGGCAGTGGCGTAGCGTGGGGGGGGCCGGCCGCACCGGGCGCAACATCTGGGGGGGGGGGACTCGAGTGCTAAAATCCACGGGTTAGGGGGTGCAAATTACTTGCCTTGCCCCGGGTGCTGACAACCCACGCTACGCCACTGCACATGGGCCATCCCTACTAGATCTCAGCTGCTACGGGGAGCACAGTGCCTCCCCTAGAAGAGAGACTTGTGATCCCCTGTTGTCCTGACACAGTGCGGCATAACCTGAAGACAGAGCAAGGGCTGCACAAGCCTGGCACACACAGTTCACTGGAATCCCTTACAGTCCTGGGGAAAGTGCACTGTGGAGCTCTGGAAGTCCTGCATTGTGCCCTGTGAAACAGTTTCTATTGACGTTAACTTCTTCACGCGGATCTGCGAAAGGTAGCGAATAGAGTCACAACTGCAGAAACGAACACTGCAGTTTTACAGGGTGAAGTAGCGGGTCTGAAGCGAAAAATGGCCCAAATGACGACAAATGCAGTGAAGCTGGGACGCCGTGTGAAAGATGCTGAGGGCTGCTATAGCCCCAGCAATATCCGGGTCTTGGTTTTTCCAGAGAGAGTAGAGGGGTCCTCTACAGAACACTTTTTAGAAAACTGGGTTCGAACTGTCTTGAAGACTCCGACACTATCTCATTTTTTCTTAGTGGAGACAGCGCATAGACCCTGGTGCCCCCTCCGAGACCTAAGGCTTTCCCCCAGGGCTAACATTGCTAAAATACTCATCTACTGTGATAGAGACTGTATACTGAGAATGGCGGAAGAGCAGGATATTCGTCACTTTGACAACACTAAGATTGCCATTTACCTGGAGTACACAAAGCAGGTGCAGAAGCAACGGAAACCATTCCTTGCTGTTAAACAGAAGCTGAGGGCTCTCCAGCTGCAGTACATTCTTCTGTATTCAGCATGGTTGAAAGTTATTTTTCAGGATAAAGCACACTTCTTCGACTGTCAGGAAGAGGAGGTGTGGGAGTGCTCGAACTCATGGATGGCGCAGAAGCACCTCATTCAGGAGGTAGCCTACGTAAATCATGGGGAATACGCCCCACGCAGGCCACTACCGCATGCAGACATTTGATGCTAATCTGAACATAACCCTCCTGAGATCACAGAGAGTAATGATCAGGGAAAATGGCCCCAGGCACTTGAGCACCACATCCATGGTCAATGAGAGGAGTAATTCTGCCTCTCAGACGGCAAAGGTTCCAGGGTTCCTGGTCCCTTGGTGGACATGATACCAGACACTATCTGGCACATGGGGCGGAGATTGTGAAAGTTAAGTGAGTGTGTTAAGGATGTTCCTATTTGGGGGAGTATTTGTACTTGTCGTGCAATTGCAGCTTGTTGGATGGGAGCATGGGGATCTTGCCACACTTTAGGGCACTACCTGATTGGGTTGCCTTTTGCTCTAATTGAGTGGGTGGCTAAGAGGGTGAGTGTGCTGTTAGGCAAGTTCACCTGATATCCCGGGAACTGCTCCTGTTATTCATAGTATTAGTATCATGGAGGGGGTATTTGTTAGTATGGTCTACGATGGAAGCATGTGTCTGAATTTTGACAATAACATGCACCAATAGCTGTCTGGCTGTCTGGCTAGCACATTGGTTTGGTGTGTACATCGGTCCCTGTTGGTCTGATAGGGAGCTGTGCTTGTCCTGGCGCATGCAGTGGGTGAGCATTAATGGTCATATGGTTGAGCTATATTTGCCCGAGGGTGTGTGTGTGTGTCTGTGTGTGGGGGGGAAGGGGGGGTGTTGGATTGTTCACCTTGTTTAGTTAATTACTTTTTCAAGTTCGACAGCAGGAAGGGAAGGCATGGGCAGCTTGGAGGGGAAGGAGTTGCCAATTTATTTACTCACATCATGATGCGGATGCGATTTAAGGGTTCTTACCTGGAATGTGTGGTGACTAGGCACGTATGTCTAAAGGTATCATGTTCTCTCCTTCTGAAAGCGGCATACAATTGATATTGCATGCCTACAAGAGAAACATTTGAATGGCTCTGGGGCCTCACAACTGACTAGGAAATGGAGGGGCAGGTTTTTAATTCCTCCTATTTCTCCTATGCCAGGGGAACGCTAGTCTGGGTGGCCTGTTTTCTCACACATATTCGGAGGCCGATGTAGGGGTCATATGTCCTTTTGCTGGGAACTCTAGATGGGCAGGACTTGACAATATTGAATTCCTATGCTCTTAATAATGACGACTCAGTATTTTTTTTTACACTATGGAGGACTTATTGACACAGACCCTGGATTCGCCCATGCTGTAGGTGGGCGAATTTAATTGTGTGCTGAATCCCAACCTGAACAGGACCCTTCCGAGGGTGGAAATAAAACTGCATATGACTTCAGCCTTGCGGTATGTAATACAGAATATGGAATTGCATGATGCTTGGAGGCTGGCACAGCCTGATCCACAGATATTCATGTGCCACTCGGTAACCCATAATACCTACAGTAGACTGGACAGGGTGCTGAAGGACGGGTTTCTAAATTTGAAAGATGTCAAGGTCACACATTTAGCACATTTTTTGTCTGATCACTCGCCTGTCTGCTGCCTGGTGTCATGGGGTTGGGGGTGATACTTAGGGCAGTAGTTCATGGAGAATGGCGGTGGATATACTGGAGGACCAGGTGGGACGTGAGGCATTGTCTTGCACCCTTACCAATTAATTGGACGTGAACTGGGACTCCCCGGAAAATAGATCCATGGAGAGGGAAGCCCTTAAGGCTGTGATGAGGGGCACCTGTTTGGGGCGGTCTTGTGGGGTGCACCGCCAGCTTCAGACAGAGCTCTGTCAGGAGGAAGCTAAACTGGGCAGACTACAGGAAACAACTTTAAATTGTACTGACTTACCTAACAGAGAACTCTCACTCCCTAGATGGGTGGCAGAAATCTGGGACCGCCTGGATAAATACATGCTACAAAACAGGCACATTTGCTGGACCCAGCTGACAACGGGGATAAGCAGTTGTTGGCCAGTAGAGTGGCTGTAGGATGCCTGCCTGAACTTTTCATGGAAGGTGCAGGCCTTCCAGTGGACATCCCTCATATTGTCAGGCCTGGGGCCATACTTTTGCATTGGTTTGTTTGGTTGGTATTGAAATGGCCTCCGTTCCATCAAGAAGTTTCGATACGGATATTGAACTACGTCCGGCGAATGATGGACCATATACCCTACCAGTCATGGCGTGAGGGCGGCTGTCAACTTCTTTGGAAACTGTACCCTGGTGAACACGTCATATCCTTTGAAGAGGCCCATGATACATTCACACTGGGACCAATCATTTCTTGCACTATGCTGCCCTGACAGGTATTGCTAGGAGGGCCTGGCCCTCTTAACCCGCCTCTCCCCAGTGAACACACTAGGCATCCTTTGGACTTGCGTCACAGGCCATCATTTGATTACACTGTTTTATGAAGCCATGCATATGGATGGTGAGGGACCTACTCTGGGATCACGCCTTTTCTGGGACACTGATTTAGACACTCCACCCACAAAGTGACTGAGCACGTGTAAATGACATGACACACACAGTTTCCTGTAACACACATTTCAAGTTGGTCCAATCTAACTTTCTTCACAGGACTTACCTCACTCAGACATCTCCATCGACTGAACCCCACCCGGCCTAATACGTGTCCCAGATGTGTTATTGAAGGAGTGCACTTTCTACATCTAGCCTGGCAGTGCAGAGAGGTGCAGGGTTACTGGGTTCAGGTGGTAGCTGAGATACAGAGGGTGGTATACTTGCTCCTGGATCTTACACCACTGTGCTTCATACAAGATAATGTTCTGCACTCTAAAGGTAAGAAGATGTCGTACAAATTCTTGCAAATGGCATTAATATTAGCCAGGTGCAGAGTCCCTTACACATGGATGGGACAGAGGGCACCTGCCTTTGAATGCTGGCGTAGGGGCATTATGGAATAGGATGTGGCAGAGGAATCCCACATGAGACTTAGTAGACAGGATGAAGAAGCAGAGCAGGATCTTGAGGTGTGGAGAGACCTTTGCTCTGTGTTTACAGACTCGGATGCTTCTACTGCCTCTACGGACAGTGAATGGACGTATGACAGGGAGTGAGTGTGGCAGGTATGAAATGGAAATGACTCGAACAGACAGAGGTGCATAACAAGTGTATCTGAGGAGGTGTGGGGTTGCAAGCTGGGGGGGGGGGGGGGTTCAGGGGTGACGTAGACTGCATTATTATTTTCATGTCTTTTATCGACCACTTCGGTCAAGTAGTATGAACTCTCCTCAATACATCAGCTGTTTTGTTGTTTATAATAAAACTGAAAAATAAAGGTTTAAAAGAAAACAAAAAAAACTCTGATAAAGGGCATAATATAGTTAGATCCCCAGCGGCCTCCCTCTTAGGTCCAGTCCCTAAATCTAAAGCCAATATTATCATCTTGATATTTGCTGACCTTGCTCTGGTCCTCGCGAGGCGCCAGGAAACTATGATTTGGTAATCCACAAAGGACCCACACTCCAATGATGGGAGAGGGAATTATCCAAATGGGCTGCATGCAAGGAAGCGATACTAAAAGCTGAAGCAAAGAAAGGGCTGTGGAACCTTAACCATGCACAGGCATGGGATTTGATTCTTCAAGATTGTTCCCACATAGATGACACAGAATGATTACTCTCACTTTCGGATGACAATTCCACTGGTACAACACACCGCTGGTGGTACAGATGTCTAACCTAGGTCCCTCAACCCAGGGTGCTCTCCCTCTGTCATATTATAGACACAACCCACTGCCCTGACGCCCTGTATCACCCCTACCAGATGATATGAGTAAGTATTTTAAGTGTTAAGACATCAACCCAAAGCTCAGTTACATATTTTCTTCCATTCCGGACGCTGAATACTTTTCACCCCACATATTGATCCGTGACATCCTTATTTGTCTATGTTACTACATGGTATAATTGATTGGTACTGCACAAATAGGTGCATATACAGGGCCTGATGGTGTATTGACCTGTTTTAAGAGGATGCAGGACTGTGGCCCTTGTATCAGACTTGTGTGCTTGGTAATGATGCTGCTTGCCCCGATGTGTAATCACATAACCTTAATAAAAAAAATATACATATTTAAAAAAAAAAAAAAAAAACATTTTTGTAAGACATTAACCCTCAAAGTTCTAAAGATAAGAATACTAAATAGAGCTCCAAGAAAAACAACAGTTTGCCACAGCCACAGGTGGAAACATACCCCGTTGTCACATTATACAACACCAATCAGTTTAGGACCGGACCATATCTTACATTAGCACTTCAAGTGGACATTTTATGTAATGTAGGGTTAGATGTATCAAAAAAACATTTTGTGATTCTCCAATAGCGATTTTTAAGAAATCGCTATTTCTGAATCGCAAAATGGTATGTATTATATTTGCGATTCGGTAATAGCGATTTCTTAAAAACCGCAAATGCTATTACCGAACAGCAAATTGCAATACCGGCCCCATTCGCACCTATGGGCCTGTAGCCCCCTTATTTGCCATTTTTTTGCATTTCCCAAATTGAGAATTCCTAACCAAGTTCAACTTGGTGGTAATAGCGATTCCTTAATGCCCAATTCGCATTAAGGAAAAGCTTGATACATGTGGTTTTAGGAATCGCAAATAAGGATTCCTTATTTGCAATTTCTTCTTTAGAGAATCGCAATTTGCGATTCTCTAAACAGGCTCGCAATTTTAAGGAATCGCTATTTTAGCGATTCCTTAAAATTGCACAGCGAATGCCTTTCATACATTCTGAAAGGCATTGTTGCATTCGCAAACGGCCATTCGCACCGTTTGCGAATGCAAAAACGCTTGATACATCTAGCCCATAGTCTCTAATGTCCAACGCTAACATGCCCTGAACTGCTAATAATTTCCCACAATTAATAACGCCCTCCTAATTAAACTATTTAAAACACCAGCGGGATCAAACTGGCTTCTCTGGGCAATATACGTGTGAAGGTCACTGCTTGTGAGTCCCTCTAACTCCACCTCCAGCAAACAAACTCACACATTGAGAGTTCAAAGGCTGCCGCTGATGTCCTTAAGAGGTTGAAACCCCGGTTGGATATCATATCTGCTCAGCATCCACACAATACGAGTTGGAACGCTCTCTGTAGCGGTGTTCAACTTACACAGTCTGGCATGTGAGATACCAGCACCTTACCAGGTGGCAGTTCAGAAGAAGCCATGAGGATTTGCAGGAAAGAGTATGAGCGGCTTGCCGTATGCCACCGTCATAAAACTAAACTCATCTTTGCAAATGGCGAATCTTTCTCATTACAGAGGCACATTTTTTAAGTCACACACACATTAAAAATGTGTTCTAAAGGCAAAGGGGGCACAGCTGGCTTTACCAAAGATACACTGTTTACAGGAATTTCATGCAATCACTCCATTATACCACATCACATAATTAAGCTGCCATTTGCGGGAAATTATAGCACAGGGACAATGGAAACAACCAGAACACGAGGGGGTTCTGTATCCGGCACTCGTGTTTTCCTACTCATGTTTTTTAGTGTCCTTGCAGCAAAAATGGACGTGAAGACGCATTTCATGCTAAAATATAGCGCTTAATGATGGATTTGGAATTCACATAATTAAGTTTAACTCTCCAGAAATTTCGTGTAATTCTGGAAAAGCAAATTATAGACATTTTGCATACCACACACTGACATTTTTATATATTTTGGGTAGCAGGTGATTGACTGTTGGTCAGGTTGTAGTATCTGTGTGTGAGGGTGTTTCTGAAGCACTGTTAGAGCTGCGTACCCCTAGCCATGAACCACCAGTGGCGGCTCCTCCGCTATGACGGGGGAGCGTTGCCCCCCCCCCTGCAAGCAGCAGCTGCAAAACTTGAAAAATAAAATGATAATAAAGCATGTTTACTATTGTTTTATTTTTAGCCACAGCGTCGAGACTAGGGGGCTGGGCCTTGGGGAGGACAGGCACGAGGAGAGTGGTAGGTGCACTGTTGTCAGTGAGCATTTGGGTTTGGTCAGCTGTCTCAGGACGGCCAAACCGACATGTACACTGAGCTGTCTCCAACCCAAGCTGCACTGCCGGGATGGAGACAGCAGGCACAGGCTCCCACAGTCTGTATAGCAGCGCAAATCAAGGGCGCTGAGGCCAATCCTGGTGCTGCTCTCAAGCTGCCAGCAGCATGAGACCAGCGTTAGGATTGGCCGCCGGGCAGTCTGGGAGCCTGTGTCAGCAGTGGAGCCAGAAGAGTGGCTATGCGGCAGGCATTCAGTTAATGTTTTTTGTTGTTTTATTTGATTTGCGACCCGCACCTCACCCCGACCCTTTGTCCTCACACCAGCCGCGACTTTGAACCACATTGGAGTAAAGTATTCCACCGAAATATAATTTAAAAATATTTTGCTACCATAATATCATAGGGAAAATACTGAGAACCAAAATATCAACAAAGTAACAATGTATGGGTAAGTATAGGTGTACTTTACCCGCCTTAACAATATAGATCTTCATGTTATGTAAATGTGGAGTTGAGTACAAAAAACCTACACTTACCTATATGTACTTATCTCCTCCACATTTTGGTCCCCAATATTTTGCTCAAGATATTATGATGGCATGATATTTCGAAATAATATTTTGACATATACCCTGGAATACAGGATGCTCCAGTTACACAGATAGCTGTTGGTACCTGGAGGAGTACAGAGGCAGAGGTCACTGAGAAAAATAAAATTGTAAACAATAATAATAATAGACGTCTGTGTCCTGCTCAGTCAGATACACTTTTGACATTTCAAAATCACTATTTGCTGAGCAAAAAGACATAAGTCACAAGAACCTCCAGCTGGAAACTGCTTTTAAAACGTCCAGGGTTCTTCAGTAAAGAAAAGGATTTCACGAGCTTTGGAGAAAGCTGATGTGTTAAAGAAATGCTTAAGGTAGATCAGTCACAGGCGGGAAGCAAGCGCTTCCACAAATGGACTTAAACATGGGGAATTTCATACGAAAGCACAACAGAGAAAGAGACGAGTGCACCGACACTGACAGCACAGAATATCAACACAGGCAACGGGGCACACAGCACGATAATCACAAAAAAACACACACAATGACAATTATACTCCAAGAATTATCCACAGACAATACAGCTATGACACACACTCAAGGAGACAAAGACCATTTAACACAGACACACAAGTAATAAGTTAGACATAACGGCAAACAATCACTCGTTGTTAATTGTACACTACCAATCAAACAATCTCACACAGACGACAAAACATAGGCAACAGAGACAATTACACACGAAAATTAACACAATCACACAGACATTTAAATACCGAGCCCCTCTCACAATCACAAAGAGTCACGCACAGCCACTTCAAAATCACACAGGAAATGAAACACTAACACTTGCAATCAAAATACACAGACCATCACTGGGGGTTTTCAGAAGGCCACGGTGAAAGCAGGAGCTACTTGGCCCAACCATTGGGGATAAGGCCTTTTGCTTCTGATGTCCTGAGGCCCGGCCTACTATGGGTTCTGAGTAACAGGGCCAAATACATCCCCTTTCAGTACTCGACTATCAGTGGTAATGTGGGTTGAGCAGTGTAAAGGTTTTCCAAGAAGGAAGTAGATGTGAGGCATACACAGGCTCTAGAGTAAAGTACACAGGGTAATGGCAATAAGATGATTGTCCAGCCAACTACTTGCTTATATATATATATATATATATATATATATATATATTAGGAGTCAATACTAGTAATGTTCGGGCGCTAAGTTTGTGCATGTCTCCAGCGGGCCTGATGGCCTGGAACAGTCTTACTCGATCCAATGGGAGTCCACGATCTTGAGAGGACAGGAGTGCTCCTTGGCAAGTTCTGGTCTTCCAATGCTGTGGGCCAGCAACCTCTTGTGCCTTTCCCGGGTGATGTGCCCTCATTTGGCTCATGTTGGTGCTAGACATCCTCACTGAGCTCCTCCAGCGATCAGTAAGTGTTCCCTCTAGCATCCTCAGCACGACGAACCAGGGCAACAGTCCTTGACTCACAAAAGCCCCCTTCATGGTTACAAAGAGAGTCTCCGTGCTCAGCATGCACACAGGCGGAGGCCTTGTCTTCATGGAGGCCCACTTACTAGTGACACTGCGGGGGAGGGACGGGGCTGCTCACCAATCTTGGAGCTTACACAGGCAGCGGCCCACAATCCACAGTGGTCTCCCTCCTGATTACCAGGAAGTCGCAAACCTTGGCGCACACACACAGGTGACAGCCTGCACTTCACAATTACCCTCTGCAGGTCACAGACTTCGGTGCTCACACATACATTGGCCTGCACTTTATGGTGCCCTCCCCCCCCTTCTGATCACACAGGTGTTGTTGACTTTGGCAATATTGGGTGGGCAGCCTGCACTCCTGCAGTTGTCCCAACTTGACTGAGCATGTCACATTTCGCTCACGGGGATCAACACGCCAAGATTCCCCATTGTGCCTCACTCCCTCCAGGTGTTCTCTTCCTCCTTACAGGGTCCTCTGGTCTTGGCAGGCAAGGAGAAGGCTAGTGTTGCAGGCTCAGGGCAAGTGGTAGTCTTTTCGTTGGTGATGGCACTTCACCCGGCAGAAGACCTTGGTCTCTAGTCCTGGTCCCTGCAGCTAGAATTCTTGGCATTTTTCTTTCTCATGATGAGCAGTGCTGTTGAACAAAGTGTGGGACTCATGCTCCTGTCTTTATAGTCCAAATCCAGACACAAATGTGATTTGGTGCCTGGTCCTTTACAATTTGCATTGGAGGTGTCAGCTTTTTTGAAGGGCTCTCTCCTCTGCCCTGTCCTTTGTCAAAGGGACAGTATGTCACAGCAGGAGTGGCTCTAATTCTGACTGACCCACACACAGGCCAAGAGAGTAACCAGGGATTACACCTGCCTGTCAGACTCCACTAAAATATACCTCGAAGGTCCAAAGGCCTAAGACTTTTCTATCAGGATTCCCTGGATCACAGTGCCAATTTTATTGTGCCATAGTAACCAGTAAATCATCTTGGAATTAAAGATACCTTTGATATGCCCATAAGATGCTCTACTTCACTTCCTTCACTGTGTGCTCACACGCCAACCCTCCAGAAGTTCAGCAATACACGTCTCCCCTCTGGGGGTTATAGTCATCACCTCTCCAGGCCCTGTGTTTCCAAAATGGAACCCACAGGTCTCCATGTTATGTACCAGCCACACACACACACACACACACACACATGAACACAAACACACACCAGTATCATAATTTGTCTGGCGGTACACAAAACCCATGCAGGTCAAGGCTGAGTTCAGTGCATAGCCATGGACGTTTACATGAGTTGTCCAGAAGGCACTACTCCTGTGTTACAAGTAAACAAGCCTGTTCACACTACTGATCTCTGGGAAACACAATGGGTATGCTGCCACACTGTGTCTGTCACTTAACTTCAAATAAAGGCTGTAGCCATCTACCAGTTTGAGGGTAGTGCTTGGTACGCCCCTCCTGGACTAATAAGACTGCATTACCATGAGTGAGACCTAGGTCATGGAGCACATGCATGATCTGTGCATGCATATGACCAAAACTCATTACCAGGGCTTCAGATATCCATGTAGTTGGGACACTCAGGACAGGGGTGCACGTCTGTCACCATGCAGCATATTTTTTCATCCCAATCTCGACAGACAATGAAACACAGACAATGACAAACTGGCATTCACTCATGAACAATGACAAACAATGATGCACAGAGACAGATTGTTGAACACAATGACAAAAAACTACAATCAGGAACAATCACACTCAATCACACAAAGATAACCACACATAAATAATCTTACATTTTAGTAACTCGTTTATAGACACACACTGAAAATCAAACATTGACAATCGTGAGTAAATCACAAACAATAAAAAAAACACGCTACAGTCTATCAATAAGTCATCTCAAGAGACAAATGCAAATGAACAATCGCACACAGATGTATGGGCAATCTATAAACAAGTCATCTCTTGAGACAAAGGCAAATGAACAATCGCACACAGATGTATGGGCACTCAAATAGATAATCAGCCAAAAACACAGAGAAAATCACACATAGGCAACATAGACAGACTGATGGAAAATCCAATAAAAAGTCAGAGAATCACACAAGGATAATGAAACAAGGATCATTATTCACCACAAAGAACCATTCAATCACGAAAAAATAGACAACCTCATTTCAACAAACTGCCATGTAAATCACGGAAGAGAACAAATGAAATACATGGAATGCCTATTAAACAAGGATAGATGCTGTTACATTTACAGTGAACCGCAGAGCTAGACATACATCCCTACACACAAATGTTCACACAAAGCCAACCACACAAGAACAGCAATACCAACACTTCAAGGGAGAATCAAAGCAACTCCGTTGGTCATCACGCACAGAGAAACATACTATTTTGGATTGACAGAAGCACAAACATACACCCATCAACAATAGGGAAAAAAAACAGACCAGCAACAGACAAGTGGCTATTTAACCACTGAAACGCAAACAATCAAAATAGGAATCAAGACAATAATGAAAAAGTGGGCAACACAGGGCACCACAAGGAAAATCATATCTGTACAGCTTCTGAAAATGTTGCTGCTTCGAAATGTTGTTTACATGTTATTTTTCCAACTGTTTGCAATCAATGCTGCCTCCAAAATGAACAGCACCCTGGTGTCCTATTCAATCTGTCTGTGCCTTATAGTACCGCAAATAAATGTACAAGTTAAAAAGGAAACGTGGGCAATCATCACACACAGCAAAAATAACCTGTGTTTCATACAGAGCTAAAAGCAATCTGCAGATAGCAGCGCTGTTAAAACAAGCATTGGCGTCACAATGCTACTTTTATTTAATCAGCCTTAAAAAGGATGACTCACAGGACCAACTCTAACAGAATTCAAAACTGTGACCATCAAGGTCCTGCGGCAGATCAATGATTTACAAAATCAGCTGTACGAATAGCCATATCCAATCATGGCCTTTCCTTCTTTTGAATTGGAAGGCCACCACTATTGTACACCTCAATTTATTTTGAGATTTTGTTATTTGTAAAAGGTAGGAAATTGTACTACCCCAAAGGAAATCAGGGAGTAATCATTTTCGTGCCCTTGTTGTCTGTCGTAACTGGCTCCATCGTATCAAGACCATTCCAATGATCCTTATTCATGTTTCCCTGATAGCTGTTACAGTAACCTGAGTAAAGTCTAGTTATGTGCTGACACCCAGTAGCAGATTTTGTGACAGGGTAGGGGTGTAGCCTGGATCATAAACCCTACTGTGTTTCATGTGCCTATAAAAGCCCACTTGCTTTGAATATGAGGCCAACAGGTTGGGGTTTGTGCAGCCAGAATGCTTGGGAGAAACAGCCCAGAATCAGGCATTGTAAAAGGCTTGGTTGGTTACTAGTAATCTTCATTGCTGTGAGTCCTGCTCTTGCAAAGTAGTTAATCTTCACTTGAATTCACATATGCAAACGGACATTGAACATTTTAAATTGAAAAAAATGCTATGATATGTTAAAGTGTGTTTTCCTGGCTTAGGCTAACTACACCTCAGTTATGTCTTGACATCTTCTCTAAAATAAATGTTATATCATTATGTTTATTCTCTGTCTAATATTTCTGCCTGACGCTATGTGCGGCAAGATACAGATTTCTTTATTTTTTGAATGGCAATGTTCTCAAAGAGAGACTCGAGCTTTAGTAACATTTTCAAGGACCTTCCGGTGGCAAGTGGTATTGCATTCAGTCACAATGGTCACAACTTTTTATGTAACTAGTTTATCTTGACAGCTCCCAACGACTATGTCAGAAGGGCACATGGCATAATGCCATAAAATGATTTGATGAAAAGGTAATTCTTTGCCCACACCATGACTTTGCAATTTCAATGTTTTTCACGGAGAAAATGGCTATAAAAACCCCGATTTTGGGGATGAGCCATAGTCTCCTTAGCTTCTACTTGGGATGCTGCCCAATTTCTTACTGATTTTGCTTCTCATTTGAGACATAGGACCTGATTTAGATTTCGGCGGATGAGATATCCGATCCGCCTAAAAATAAATCCCAGAGGGAATAACTGGATGTATATGTTGGTGGACGAGATATCCATCACCGCTGTGATGGAGTAACCCATTCGCTTAAACCTAAATCAGGCTCTTAGTCTATTTCTGCCTATAATTCTGCATTGTTCCTATTACTGAGAGCCGTCATGGCAATGAATCCATGCATTTAAAAAAGATTACTTCTGCTTCTGAATTTGACTATTTCTGTATTATATTTCTGAAGTTTTGTAATAAACTGCAAGTGTTTAAAAAAAAAAAAAAAATCTGCTCTATAACTCACTTTTCAAATCAATCCTTTCTTTATTGACTGCATATTGAAATGCTGTTTCGAACCTTGTCCCTGGGACACAGTCGTATGATTTGAGGTTAACACCGTCCTTGATCCACTCAACATTTGGGCGTGACAGAGATGTAAAATTTCAGGGGTACAGCATGCCCACAGTTTCTAACCAAGCCAAAAACGTCCCACCCTTTCAATATGGCTTCTCCTGTTGCTCTAGACACCTTCTACTCTGGAAAAGGAGGAAGAGTCAAGAATCAGCCCTGTAAAATAAACGGCCCGGTTACTTTGCAGTAATCGTCATTATTCCAAGTCCTGGTCTTCCTTGTCACAGTACTTACAATGTGAGCATTTGTACTCATCTAAAGACATTGTTTACTGAAGAAAAAAATTTCCACCTCTCCAATAAGACAAGACCTTTCTAGAACAAGAGATACTTCTAATAGATGAAAACAGCTCTGAGCAACTAATGACTGATAACTGTTGCAGTACTGCCCACATCAGAGACAATCACAGTAGTGACCACACCTTGCAGGATTACAAGTAGTGGTACTTCAGAGGTCCAGATGTATGTCACATCATTGAGTGATACCAAAATATCATATTTAGAATACTGACTAATACAATATCATGAAGGTACATATACAGGTAAGTACTATTCTGAATTCCACATCTACATTACTTAGAGACATATGTATCTTCAAGATAAGTAGCTGTGGAGTTAAGAACATAAATTCAACTATATATACCTCTATATAATTACCTTCATAATATTTTGGTAGTCTGTATTCTAGATACAATACTTCGGTTGGACGATATTTGAAATCAAATATTGTAGTTGAACACCAAACATCACCATGTAGATGACAGGATTACTAACAGCCGTGTTAGGAAAAACTTTACCATAACAAAAAGCCTCCACAGTCACAAAGGAAATATTATATGCTATAAATTTCCATAAGTCTTATGAACTATCATTCAAAGAGCAGTTTAAAAATATTTCGGATTTTCAACTGTTTTGTTTTCAAACATCAGCATATCAGTTTCACATCAAATATAAATTGTCCATTTTGAGTTAACCCTTTCACTGCTGGGCCTTTTCCCCAAAATGCTAAGCTTTTTTGGCTACCGGGGCAGTTTGCGCTTATGCCCCCATAACGTTTTGTTCACATAAGGTACCAACACCAAATTTTCATCCTTTTTTCCAACATCCTGGGGATTCTAAAGGTACCCAGGGTTTGTGGATTCCCCTGGAGAGGACTGAGAAAATTGCCAATGGGAAAAATGGGCAAAAGCGCTGCAGAAGAAAGCATCTTTTTTTTCTCCCTGCAAATGCATCAACGAAGGGTTTGAAATGCAAAAATCACCATCTTCCAGCTTTCAGGAACAGGCAAACCTGAATCAGAACACCAAATTTTCAACACAGTTTTGGCATTTTATTGGGACATAGCCCAATTTTCCTATTTTGTGTGCGTCCACCTCCTTCCAGTTAGTGGTAGAAATGGGTGTGAAACCAACGGTGGATCCCGGAAACCTATACATTTATGAATAGTAGACAACATTCTGAATTCAGCTAGCTGTCATATCTGTAGCTCATTCAAGGCATTCCCAAAGAAACCACGTACTGAAATGAAAAAATATTGAAATTGATTCGAAAAAAAACAGCCATATGTGTCTATGTTTTCATCTTTAACTTCTTCAAACTATTGCAGATTTTTTAAATCAAAATACTGTTACGTCCACTGGACCCTTCTGGTTGCGGTGATATATAGGGCTTGTAAGTTCAACATGAACCCTAGGTTCCCAGAGCCAATAATGGAGATGCACCTTGCAATGATTTTTCATTGTGTAGCAGGTATACAGTGATTAATTTGGGAAAACAGAGTGAAAAATAGGTACCCAGGAAACCTATGTATTTCCGAAATGGGCACAAGATATGGAGTTTAGAAGCAGTGGTTACTTGCACATCTCTGAATTTGGGGTTACCCATACTAGCATGTGAATTAGAGGGGATTTCTCAAAATGACTTATTTCTTGAATACTTACACTTGGGAGGCGCACATGCAGAGAAAAACCAATGGTAACAAAATGTGTTCTGCTATTCTGTGTTCCCCTAAGTCTCCCGATACAAATGGTACCTCCCTTGTGTGAGTAGGCCTAGTGCCCGCACCTCAGGAAACAGCCCAAAATGCAATATGGATACATCAAGTTTTTCCACACAAAACTGACCCATTTTTGCAAAGTGGATGGCTGTGGTTTTTGCACCGTACCTCAGCTAGCACCTAGGGAAACCTAGTAAACTTAAACATTTTTGAGAACTTGACACCTAGGAGAATCCAGGGTGTGGTGACTTGTGTGGCTCTCACCAGGTTGTTTTACTCAGAATCTCTGCAAGCCTCAAACTGTGACTAAAAAACACATTCTCCTCACATTTCTGTGATGGAAAGTTCTGGAATCTGCATAGAGCCACAAACTTCCTTCCACCCAGTATTTTCCTAAGTCTTCTGATGAAAATGGTACCTCACATGCATGGGTAGGCCCATTGCCCGCAACAGGAAATGGCCCAAAAAGCAACATGGATAAATCAAATTTTTCTATGCAAAAAAGGACCTGTTTTTTGCAAAGTGGGTAGCTGTGGTTTTTGGGCCCTACTCGAGCCGGCATCTAGGAAAACCTGACAAAGCTGTACATGTTCTAACACTAGACATCCAGGGGAATCCAGGACGGGGTGGCTTCTGTGGCTCTTACCAGGTTCTGTTATCCAGAATTCCTTGCAAACCTCAAAATTTGTCTGAAAAAAACACATTTAACTCACATTTCTGTGATGGGAAAATTCTCTAATCTGAGGGGAGCCACAAATTTCCTACCACCCAGTGTTTCCCCCAGATCGCCTGATAAAAAATGCTACTCACTTGTGTGGATGGGCCATGTGCCCGCAACAGGCAAGGGCCCAAACATCTTGTAGACTCATCAAAATTACTCATCAAAAAATTACCTGCGTTCTTGGCCCCGGGCTCGGCGACTATCTAGGAAAAACTTACCAAACCCAGACATTTCTTAAAACTAGACACATGGGGGAGTTCAGGGAGGTGTAGCTTGCATGGATCCACCAATTTTTTCTTACACAGAATTCCCTGCAAACCTCAAATTCAGCTAAAACAAAATCACACTTTCTACACATTTCTGGGAGTTAGCCAAGCTTTCTTGATCCATATGTAAAATCAAAATCCATAAAAGTCAAATGTCCTCTTGCTTGTCATTGGGATGAGAGATGTTTTAGTCCCCGGGGGGAGAGAAAGACTGTTGCCCCTTTCAGTTTGGGTGGGGGGTAAAACCATGCCCATAGTGGTGGGCAACCTCCACCCCTCTACTAAAAAACAAATAAAAAAAAAATCCCCTGATTTCTAGTGGGCTTTCAGTCCACCCCCTAGGGGACAGATCGGGGATCGGGGGGGGGGGGGGGGGGGGGGAACGGACAGAAAGACTACCCATTTATTTTGGGGGAGGGGGCATTGTCATGCCCATTTTGGGCAGCCCCTACCCCTACAATACCAAAATAAAAATCCCTGGTGGCCAGTGGGCTTTCTTTCCCCTGACCCCCTGGGGGGGGGGGGGGGGGGGGAGGGAGGCACGTGGGGCCTATTGCCCCTATCTGCCCCCTGTGGGGGGAGAGGGGGCAGAAAGATTGTCAATTTCTGGCAGGCTGCAGGGCATTACCATGCTTATTCAGGGCAGTCCTCGCTCCTAGATATACATCAAACATGAATCCCTAGTTCCTAGTGGGCTTTCTGCACCCCGGGATGGGGTGGGGCAGATCGGGGACCACTACACCCCTTAGGGGCTCCATGGCACGAGTAAAACCTGCAGCCAGTTCTGGGTTTTCAGCCATATTTTGCATTCACGAAAAAATTGCTTTACTTTCCCTTTATAAGTATTAGCTTAAGGACCTAAGCATGAAAAGCGCATTGACTAAACATAAAAAAGGTGGTATGTTGCAGAGAGCTATCTGGAAGTCATGAAACCATTTCCCCTTTTTTTGTATGAGCCCAGTCTTTTCTTACACACTCTACATAAAAACAAATAGTGGCAAAACCCTAAGACCTGGAGAGCAGGGTGTGCGTTGGCTTTGAGAGAGAAAGAGAGAAAAAAAGAGAAAAAGAGAGAAAAAAAAAGAGAAAAAGAGAGAAAAAAAAGAGAAAAAGAGAGAAAGAGAGAAAGAGAGAGAGTGTAACACACAGTGCGATATGCCTCCAGCGTTACCTCAGGAATCTTTGGGGCTCCACTTTACACCACCCCAGGACCTGTTGGCAATATATATTTTCAAACATCTTTATTGAAATGATATTGTAAGAGCAACGTTAGAACTTAAGACCAACTTGTGCGCTGTGGTGTTTCACCATGGGAATGTGTGGTAACAGCTCATTTCATTCTGTTTTGAATTCTCACATAGTATCAGATACATGGATAGCAGCCTAGGGAGACTATGGGTTGCCGCAGATCATACATTTTGTTTAAATAGTATCGAGCAGGCAACCCGGGACTGCTTGCTCCAAAGCAAACGCCGCTGTGCATTTTTAAAATTGCCATTTCAAGTGTTTTAGTGCTTATGACACACGAGGATGGTGCTCCATATATTGTCAAATAAACATCTCGTTGCTTTGTTATTCTTTGCCGAGTAAGACTATTAATGAATTTGTACAGCACAGAATTCATGTTCACATTTATTAGGACATGCCTTTGTTTACAGAGACCACACCTCATGTAAAGGGACATAGACATGCTCCTTAGGCCACGCCTTTGTACAGCCCCTCCCATTTCTGCCCATTTAAAGTGTCAGTATTACATGCAGTAAACAAACGCCAGAATATATCGGTAATTTGGTGCTTCCTTCTTTCTCCTCCACGTCGAAGCCAAGCCACCGAGTCTGGTTAATAGTTCCCCCTCCGAGAAGGAGGAGGACGATGCAGTGTAGTCAGATTGTAGGGTGCAGGTTTCTCCAGTGGTTGTCATGCTAGTTGTAACCACAGCACACCCTTTCATTTGAAAGCGAGTAATTGCTACTTTCTCTGGAAAAGAAGGCGATACAGCACATCAGCAATCTGCAGGTGCAAAGTATTCATTTGCTGCAAGCAGGCGGGAAAGGGGAAGACCCGCCCACTCGTTTCCTAGAAACTGCTCCCAGGGGGTTGAGTACCTTACAAGAGGGTGCCTGTCCCTCAGGCCAGTGACGCATCACTTCATCTTGTGGTCAACAGGGCCTCATATTTCTTCCCCAGCAGGAGTTAAGCGGCCTGTCGCACTTGCAAAAGGTGTACACATTGTTTGATCCTGGACAAACCATCATGCCTTCCTAAATTTGACAAGATCTGGTTACTGATGTATGTCCCCTCCAAGGAAATTCAAGGCTTTACCTCCTTAGCTACAGAGGCTACCCCCACCCCATCCACTACCATCACAGGGCTGAGGCCTTTTTGGGTGTTTGTGCAATTCATATTTAAGCCTTCATAACATTTTGCCTCAAATAGTATCCAAGTCATATGTGCATACTTTTCACCCACGTGCTGCAGAGTTTAGATTTACCCAGGATGTAGGGATTCCCCCGAAGGAAACCGAGAAAATAGTCAAAATGAAGCAACATTTTGAAAAAATAGGAACAAACTGCTGTGAAAAACATTTCATTAAAAAATGCCACCAACGAAAGATTTTCTGAGCTGAGATCTCCATCGTCTCAACCTTCAGGAACACGCAGAGTGGTAACATTTTTTTACCACAGTTTTTGCATTTTGACGGTTAATTTTTCTTTTTTTGTGGTTTCTGCCTACTTGCATTTTATGGTGGAAATAGGATTAAAACGCATGGGTAAACTCAAAGCTATATATTTCTGAAAAATATACAATATTCTAAATTCCAAGAGGGCTCATTTGTATAGATCAATAGTGGTTTTCTACAGGAAACTAATAACTGAAAAACAAAAAATGTAAACAAATAGGAAAAAAATAGAAATAGAAAACGTTTTTCGCTATAATAATTTGATCAGATGGAACATTTTAAAAAGTAATACACTGTTAGTTCTGTTATTAGTCTCAGGGATATGTAGTGTTTGTTGAATGTCCAAAAACATGAAATACCCAGAGCCAAAACTGAGCTGCAGTTCATAATGATTATGAATTGTGTACGAATTATGCAGCAATTAATATGGTAACATCTAATGAATGAAAAATGGTTATTAATGAAATGTACACATTTGTAAGTAGGCCCAAGAAAAACTGATTTTAGGAATAGTAGTTATTTGTACAACTCTGAATTTGGGGTTACCAATGAATGCTATTATACGATTCAGAGGGCATTTTGCAAAATGTGTTCTTTCTTGCACAGTGGCTTATATTTAGAAGCCAAAAATGGAAATAAATTCAATTGATAATAACAAATGTTCTATTATTCTGTATTTAGGTAACTAGCCACACAAGTAGAGTACTATTTCATCAGGAGAACTGTAGGAAAGCTGGCTGGTAGGTATTGTTTAAACCCCTGCAGCTTCTAGAACTTTCCCTTAAAAACATGAGGGCAATGTGTGATTGCATCCAAAGTTTTACGTTTATAGGGTAATTTGGGCGAAAATATGTAGCGGAATCCACACCAACCTGAATTCGATAGAGTCTCTAGGTTTCAGAAATGCACAAGGTGTGTAGGGTTCCCTGGCTGCCGGCTGACCCACAGCACAAACACTGCAGCCATTCACCATGGCAAATAAGAGGAAACTGGGATTGAACCCCTCTTTGCCTGCCCAAATGAAAAACTACGGCAAAAACAATCTTTACAATCTGCCCCTCTAGGAGTGCAGAAAGACTGTCATGCCATTTGGGGGTGGGGACGTTGATGGCATAGCCTGATGACAGAGCTGGCTGCCCCACCCCATTTTTCAAAAGCGGTTCTTTACTCTGGTGTGTAGTGGACTTCCTTCCCTTCTCCCTGGGAAGGTTAGATTAAAGATAAAATACCAAAATCACCCCTGTGATGGAGGGCAGCAAGACTGACATGCCTTTGGAGGAGGGAGCACAGTCAGATGCAAGGTGGACTCCCCAACCCCATTTGGTTCAGGAAGTAACTTCCATGCTGTCAAACGAGCTTTCTTCCTCCTGGGGGTGGCGGGTGAATGGGAGTAAATCCCCTAATTACTTCCCAATCAAGCATGACAGACAAACTGTTGTCTTCCTTGGAGTGGAGAATATTTGATCATGCAGGGCCACTACTCCCAAACAAAACCCTGTGGTCTAGTCGATGGAACCCTGCTTGGGGATTGCTCTTTTGGGGTGATCCACAAGCAGGGATCCACATGGGAGAGGTATTGCTGGGAAAGGGACATTGTACTTTTCTAGGGGTACCTGTTCCACTTTAATCAGTGCTCAGGGCGCTCAGTTATGCCACCCTCCCCCAAGACAGATCAAACTGAAAGAAGCTGGCACCTATTGGCACCAAATGCTTTCACTTTCAGTTGTGTGACACCAGCACGCCGACCATCACACAAGCAAATAAATATTACATTTGGGCTGTAAATGAAGCTCCATCTGGGCCCTATGTTCTTTTTAAAAAGAAAATCCTTCTGGTACTGTCAACGGAAGATTTAATTTCCATTAGTGTGATGGACTTGAACAGGTTTGTACAGCCCATTAAAGAGGTTAATAGAGAGAGTTCTACCACCCACGTGCTATATTTTAGGTCTGGGTTTTGACAACAGAGCTGTCAAACGGACCTTTAGTTGACACTATACAGAGTGGGCTGGCTCTGTGTCCACCCCTTTTAAACATTGGCTTTCTTCAATCGAATTATTTAATTCACTGGCCTCAAACTTTGTCAATCACGTCTTGGATAAGTCTAGTGGAGAATTCATCTTTCACATAATGCTATTGGCTGTACGGGTGTATTTGTCTGTATCCACTCAATCACTCGCACTGAACTTCATGCTAAAAACACGGCTGTTTTGGTTACTTTCACTAGACTCATGCTTCAGCGAAGAGCTGAGATATTCCTCAGGGATGTTTCGCTGTGCTATACTAAGTGATGCTAGCATAGCTTAACATGATGGACTTCTTTACATCTGTGGCTCTCTCTTTCCTGCTGGCTCCCTTCTGTGTATCTCACACAAATGAGTTAACCTTGTATGAGTTACACACTAACCCTAATATGAAATAATTTTACATTAACGTAACTAACTTTATTCAGCCATATATTTCTGTTCATGTTAACAAATCCCTAAAGGAAGTGTCTGTCTTTGCGTTTTGAACTTATTTTTCACATCTCGGCAGCACAGACGAAAAACTGTTGATTGGTTTACTCAGCTCAAGTGTTTACATTGTTGTTACAAACTGAAGATTGTCTTCTTCCTTACTCGTAATCTCAGTCTTAGAACAAATCCATGCTTCCTTTGTTTTAATTTAATAGGTATTCCTCATTGCAGAATGATTCATGAAATGCTGTAAACAAGTTTCTTGCCTTTGCTTACTCCGCATACTCCATTCCAACTTTCAGGGGGATCCTTTAGCGGCTGTTGAAATTATTTTTTCTTTTTGTTAATAACCCCTTTCGGACTCTGACTGGGATGCGAGCAGATTTTGCTTGGTTGGGATGAGAGCGGATTTTGTTGAACACAAAAGCTGCTGGTTTTGTCAATGCTAGTTAGAAGTTGTAGCCATATGGGCTCAGCAGATCTCAGCGGCCTTGGAGATCGAGCTTTAAATGGTCTGCCAAAAAGGAACAACAAGGGTGAGTGTACAACATATTGTAGTATTGGGAGGGGAAACATGATCTGACCTATTCAACAAAGAAGAATACTTTCAGCAGCACTGTGAACTCACTGCACTTTATAATCTACTGTCTGGGGTAAACAACGCTAGATCTAGCAGCGATGGCCAGATGCTGTATTATGGTCATATTAGGTAGAAAAAAGGGTTGGGATTCTCTTGAATGTGAAGCTGGAAAGAGCGGGACTAGGCCACTGCACAGATAAGAATTGGTCAAAAGGCAGATTTCGAAGTCAGACAGACTTTTGTAATAAATGTACACCCCAAATAAAACATAGAGGGGACTTTGGGGCCAGCCCTCTTCAGTCACTGCTCTGTTGTTTTGTTGTGCGCATCTTGGTTCGGCCCAGAGGGCAGCTATAGAATGGACAATTGGTCAATGCGCTCCAGCCATTGACTTTGTTGGCAATATCATTTACATTTTGGGTTAGCCTAAAGGACAGCCATTCAATGTCTGGAGTGCCAGGCAGTGAGACTGATGGTATATTACTTGTTTACGTCTGAGTGCGCAATCGGCAGGGGCAAGCACGGAGTTAAAACAGGGTCTGTCTTTGGCCACACACCGGCACATCACAGACCAGCCCTCCAGACAGCTAGGAACTTCTGTGTGTGAGAACAGTTGAGGCTGGAGGCAGTAGCACATCTCCTCCTATGCAGAAGCAGGCTTGGCGGTCAATGCTGCAGTAGCATCTGAGGTACTCCCTAGGGGCGAGCGCGACTTGGGCTGTACTTGCATCACCCCCTGCCTCTCTCAAGAGGTCATCAAATGACGAGTAATTACCAATGCCTGAGATTAGTTCAAGCATTACATCCATCACTTTGTATAATTCAGTGCAATGCCCTAAGTGGAGAGGGTATACCCAGACATGGGTCCCGTGTACAATGTGAAACTGGAACCAAGCTATACGTGGCTCATAAGCTTTAAAAAGGGGAAATTTGGTGCTGGGTTGCTAGTGTTCCAGTTCAGGGATGGCCTGGCTTGGCAGTTCGGGCTGAGCTGTTTCCCGTTCAGGAGAGTCAAGACTGATTTGCATATGGCTGGGTCCAAACTGCGCTGGCATAGTGTGGAAGATAACAATGGACTGGGATGCAGGCCGATTAATTGCTAGTGGCTGTGATTAATTCAAGCATTCCATCCACCACTTTTTTGCATACTTCAGTGAAATGCACTAAGAAGGACAGGCATGGTCAGAGGTGGGTCTTGTGCACACTGTGCCACTGGAACCAAGCTATAGCCGGCTGATCAGTCTAATAAGGGTTAAACTGGTCCTGGGTTGCTTGTGTTTCAGTTCAGGAAGGACCTGGCCATTCAGGCTGGACAGTTCCCATTGAAGCAGGGCCAAGACTGATTTGCATAAGGCTGAGTTCTCAAACTGAGGAGGCATGTTGAGCAAAATAACTATGGACTGGAATGCAGCCTGAATAATTACCAGGGGCTCAGATTCATTAAAGCATGCCATCCATAACTTTTTTGTATACTTCTGTGCACCAAATGAATGACTCTCCAAGGAGTCTTGAGTGTTCAAAAGGGCACACTTGAAAAACTATGTGTGACCTAGTCATTCTATGTGAAACAGATAAACAGACTGCAAATAAATGAAAATGTACGTTCAAGATGAGGCACATGTAAGTCTGCCTCTTCTAGGAGTCGTCTGTTGTTTTTTAAAGTACTGTAATTTAACTCCCCCTCGACCTAAAATAATAAGTGTGCACCAGTGTCTGATAGGCACGCATGGTTGGATTACTGAAACACTGTTAGTGTTTGCATCTATTTCTGTTTGTTGGTTTGTATAGTGCAGCTGAATTGCTATTAGGCTCCAAGGTGACTGCATTAGAAACATACAACAGTTCGCTGCGGAGAGAGAGAGAGAACAATAGTAAAGTAAATGATGAAAGCTACCTGAGAAAAATATAAATATAGGAATGTTTAGAGGTTTAAAATACTTTAGAGTTAATTACAGTTGTTCACTGGCAAGTACATTCAAATAAACATTTATACAGTTATGATAAGAACCAGAATGGTAATAGTCTCGGAAAACGTGTGTTTTTAATTTACATATGAAGAGCATGAGGGGAGGGGCACTGCAGATGTCTGAGGAATAGCTAATCCAGAAGCTGGGTGCTCGCACTGTGAACCTCATGTTGCCTCTGCTCTTGGTTCTAGTCTACAAGTTTTTCATCTGTTAAGTGCAAAGGATGAGGTGGTTGGTGTTTTTATCTTTCTTGTAAGCAAATTGGGTAAGATATTTCAACAGCATAAGTTAAGCAGAGTATCTTGAATTTGATTCTAGTATGGGGAAACATTCTACATTCTTTAGGTCTCGCCCGAGACAGGGCGTGTGCTTTGAGCCTGCCCATTACTTAACATTGGTAAGGGCCTTTGGTTCATCATCACTCCTATTCCCCAGCTTCGGTGCATGCCAGTTTCACTTTCTCTTCGTGTGTTTGTCGCTTCCTTGGAGCACAGACCAAGTACTGCTTCCTGTCAATGGCAGGTGTCCTTCCACTGGTCGGGCACTTCTGAAGGTACTCTTCTTTTAAATTTAAGTTGCAGCTCTCCATGAGAGTGCATGTGTTTAAAGATCATCTCCCCTCCTCCCCCATTCCCACCCAGCATTGTTGCTTGCCCGTCCTCCTCCTGTACTACTGCCCTGTCCTCCCTTCCTGCATTGTTACTTGATCCGTTTCTACCTCTGCCGTTCCACTGCTTGCTCAGTCACCCTCCCATGTTGCTGCCCCACCAACGTTGCTTGCCCTGGCACCTGCACCCTCCTGCGTTATGATTAATATCACTTACGCCTGCACCCTTATCGTTGCTTCCTCCGGGCCCCTCATCCTTACTCCCATCATTGCTAGCCCTGTCCCCTAATACCAGAATAAAAGCATTACAATCTGTCTGCATCTTAGAGCTTTTTCTCCTTATGACTGGCAGAACCGATAGGTAGAGTCTGTGTGAGATCTAGTGGCTTTGTCAATGTTTTTATAGCCATATTGTAAAGCAGCATAAATTAAAGTACCAGTGTTGACTGCATCACAGCACATTTTTTGTTTTTTACTATCAGCCATGCTGCTTTACAGCAGTGCTAAAAACAAATTATCAAGGCCAATAGGGCTTACATTGGCGAGACCTATTGGCTTTGCCAATGCTTGTTTAAATATTCTGCTCAGATTGACTTTTTATAGTCCAAATATGAGGCACTCAGCTGCACGTATGGCCTTTTGTTATCTCCTGGTCTAATATTTTGGGACAATGGGATAACGGGTATTACCACAATGAAGCCAAGATTTAACCAGAGCACATTTTTGGTGACATGCATAATTCTGATAGCAAACTGAACGATTACTTCGATGGGAAACACTCCGAAGATGCCTGTTAATCATACGGCACAGTTGATTGTTTATGATTTTATGCTCTACCTTAGTACTGTGCTGTTTTAAGCTTTTACTTATCATATAAGTTTGCATCTGCGCTGAGCACCCTGAAGTTGAAAATGACGTGGTCTATCGTATCCACAGCCTCAAGTAAAACGTGCAAAGAAATAAAAAAAAATAAAAAACGTCGCAAGAAGAATTCAGTGTCAGGCTGCAGCTTTTTAGGACAACTCTAAGCAGGACAGTGTTTTCCCCTTGAGTCACACCTCTCATGCTGAACTTCTGCTTCACTTCTAGGAGTTACCTCATCTTGCTCGGTGCCTTTGTAGTGAACAAATGAAATTCGGCACAGGCTGCAAGTATTTACAAATCTCAGTTTTCTCTTTCTTTTGAATAGCCTGTGAACTTACAGGCCTTGATTAGGAGGCCCTACGCGGGAGAGGTGCTATTTTTGCAGGTAACAAATTCCAAAACCCGGGTTCTGAATTTAATCGGTGCAATCAATGCTCTTTCTTATAATATGCCTTGTTAAATTGCGAACAGCATGCAGATTTGGTGCTATTTGCATGCCAACCCCCATTACCCAGTTTTTACTGGGAACTGTTTGACCTCCTGGATTTTATCCAGTGGTGCGCACTGCAACGCATCCAGTAGCCTCCGACCCACTTGTAACTGCACCAAGGTTTGTGCAGGAGTTTTTAAGTCAAAGCCTACCACACAGTGCTGCTGTCTGTTTTGCTAACAACATCTTGGGGACATCTGGAAAGCTTCCTTGGGAATGCAATCCACCCACTGCTTACCATTGGCTTTGTGGTTTATATTTGCTGGCTCTATTTGCTTCAGGCTGCCCGGCTTGGGTTCTTCTCTTTCGTTGCGCCCAACCCCTATTTACTGTATTATTTCACCAATGCTGGATTTCCGTGAACAGCCCTTTAAATATTGTTCTCATTTTGCCACATGTGCTGTGCACTCAAGGATAGACATCAAATTTCAGGCTGTCTGCCAGGGAATTTGGTGTTTACTTTTTCGCTCACTTCCAAGTGAGAGGATTTATGTGACAATCATGCTGGGGGGGGGGGGGGGGGAGGTGGGGGGAGGGGAATGGGATGTTGAGAAAGGCTGTACCATGTTATTTTTTTATAGCACACAACAAAAATTAAATGTCTGCAAATTAACTGTCTATATATATTTCAGAATGTATCAATTTAAAAACCACAAATAAAGCACATTTTTTGGTAATTCTCAAGTGTGTAGAAAACAAATATTTTAAGATGATCAAAACAAATCAATACACTAGGTGATGACATTCCCACACATTATTGTTTGTGCGCTGTAAACTTTTATCAGTAAAACTCTGTTTATGCAAACTTAAAGGTCATTTCAATTGAAGATGTGTTGTCCGTAGTGGTAGCACACTACCACACCATGCATACTTCACTTCCCACTGCTCTCTACTCTGCACCACTCCACAACCCTTTAGTCTAATCTGCACCACTCCACACTAAGCTACACCACTCTACTCCACAGCAATCTACATTGCGTGACTGCAAATTCTCTACACCACTCTAATCCACACTACTCTACTATGCATAACTAAACTCTTAACCACTGCACTGTACACTACTCCACTCTGCACCACTCCACAACACTGCTCTCTTTGCCAGTGCACTCCACGCAACTCTAATCTAATCTGCACCCAATACAACTCTACCGTGCAACACTCCACTCTCCTCTGAAACATTCTACTTTACGCCACTGCACTCCGCACTACTTTACACTACATCACTTTACTCAAAACCAATGCACTCTACGTCACTACACTCTAAGCCAATCTGCTCTGCACCATTGCACTCTACACCACTATAATCTGCTCTGCAACAAATTATGCCCCTGCACTCTACACTATTGTACTCTACATTGCTGTACTCCATACCACTCTATTCTACTGTGCACCACTGTACTCTATGCCACCAGACTCTGCACCAGTCTATGCCACTGCGCTCCATACCACTATAATATACATCACTGCGCTCTACAACAGTTTACTCTGTAATACTGCACTCACTACCACTGAACTCTATGCCACTCTACTATCCGCAACTCCACTCTACACCTATGCACTCTACTTTGCACTACTCTACGCCACTGCCCTCTACCCTGCACCACTTGTCTACTCTGCATCACTCTACAACACTGCTCTCTCTGCCACTGAACTCTACTCCACCCTTCTCTGCACCACCACACTATGCCACTTCACTTTATTCTGCACCACTATACTCTCTGCCAATGCACTGTACGTCACTACACTCTATGCCACTCTACGCCAATCCACTCGGTCACTCTATAATCTACTCTGCACTACTGCTCTATATGACACTGCACTATACTCTGAAAAATATCTACTCTATGCCACTGCACTCTACACCACTCTATTCCACTCTGCGCCATTCCACTCTACGCCACTGAAATCTTTCCTGTGCCACTCTTGTCTGTGCTGCTGCACTCTACGCCGATGCAGTCTACACCACTTTGCTCAAAACCAATACACTTGTGCCTCAGCAACCCATGCAAATCTACTCTGTACCACTGCACTATACACCACTATACTCTGCTCTGCAACACCCTGCGCCACCGCACTCTATGCCACTTTACTCTACAGCACTGCACTCTAAACTGCACCACTCTACAACGCATTCTGCAGCACTCTACTCTGCAGCACTGCACTCTTTGCACTGAACTCAGCGCCACTCTATTCTACACCACAGCACTCTACTCTGTACCACTCTACGCAACTTTACTGCACTCTATGCAATGCACTCTACGCCACTAATATACTGTGCACCACTGCACTTGATGACACTGCACTCTACGCCACTTCACTTTACACCTCTCTACTCTATATCACTGTACTCCATGCCAGTGCACTCTCTTCCCCCACTCTACTATGCACCACTGCACTCTTCCTCACTGCACTCTACACCAATCCAGCCTAGGCCACTCCACTCTGTACCACTTCACTCTATACCACTCTTCTCTGCAACACTGCACTCTATGCCACTATTTTATGCCCTGAACCACTCCACGCCACTTCACTCTACTCTGAAACAATATACTCTACACCACTGCACTCTACACCATTCTACTCCACTCTGCACCACTCCATTTTATGCCACTGCACTCTATGCCGCTCTACTCTGCACCTCTCTACTACTCTACACAGGTGCACTCTACGTCACTACTCTATGCCACTGCATTCTAACTTGCACCACGCCACTCTGCCACTTCACTCTACTGTGAAACAATCTACTATATGCCACTGCACGCTGTACTCTATGCCACTGCAGTGTAAGCCACTCCACTCTATGCCACTGTGCTCTATACTGCGCTACTCTACACCGATCTGCTCTATGTTACTCTACTGCACGCAACTGCACTCTACGCCGCTCTACTCTGCACCTCTCTACTCTACGCAGGTGCAATCTACGCCACTACTCTATGCCACTGCATTCTGCCTTGCACCACTCCACTCTACACCACTTCACTCTACTGTGAAACAATCTACTATATGCCACTGCACGCTGTACTCTATGTCACCGCACTCTAAGCCACTCTAAGCCACACCACTCTATGCCACTGTTCTCTACACTGCGGTACTCTATGGCATTTTTCTCTACACCGCACAGTTCTATGTCACTCTATTCGACGCAACTGCACTCTACGTCAATGCACTCAACACAACTTTACTCAAAACCAATACACTCTATGTCAAATACTTTGCACCACTGCAATCTATGCCACTATACTCTATAACTCTCTACCCGACTGCAGGCTATGCTACACCGCTCTACACCATTGCACTCTACATCACTGCACTTTACGCCACTCAATTCTACTCTGCACTACTGTACTCTACACCACTGCTCTCTGCACCACTTCACTCTAGGCCTCTGCACTCTATGCTGCACCACTCAACTCAATGCCACTACACTCTGCATTACTCCACACCACTCTAATCTATTTTGCACCACTGCGCACTACGATACACCTCTGCACTACTCCACTCTCTGCCACTTCACTCTACTCTGGAGAATCTGCTCTACAGCACTGCACTGTATGCCACTGCAATCTACATCACTGCACTCCACACCATCGCACTCTACATCACAGTACTCTACTCCAATCTGCTCTGCACCACTGTAATTTATACCACTTCCGTCTAGGTCACTCTACTCCACTTGAAGACACTCCAATCTGACACTATACTCTATAATACTCCACTCTGACACTCTACTCCATTAAATTCTACTCCACTCTATGCCACTCCAATTTATAAAACTCTAGGCAACGTCCTCTAAGCCGCTCTTTGCCCTTTTACTCCACTCTAATCTACACCACTCCACTCCACCACTATATGCCACTCCATTCTATGCTACACCACTCTAGGACACTCCACTCTATGACACACTACTCCACCCAACTCTACATCCTTCCATTCTACAACACTCTAAACCACTCTATGCCACTCACACTTCACACCCCTCACCTCTACACCACTCAATAACACTTCGGTACCACGCCACTCTCCTTTAGCCCACTAACATTTAGCCATGTTGAACAGCAACCATGCTGGTATACAACATGGCGAAAACATATTGGCAAAGCCAATAGTTCTTGTATAGGCCAGACCTATTAGTTTTTCCAATGCTTGTTAAATACTGCGGCACTCTTAACTGAGGCCTTAATCCAAAACATATTTGATGTGTTAAAAGCGGAATTGGAGAGAGGCTGCGCCAGAGGTTATGCCGGAGTAGCAAAGTCTTTTAACCAAGGCGAAAATGTCTTCTTCATGGATGGTTGTAACACAATCACAGATAGAAACAAGCTCTGGCAGAGCCAATAGGTCTGACATTGACTACCTGCTATTTCTCTTTGTCAATGGTTGTTTTGCTTTTTCATTTTTATTATAAAACTTTTAGGTTGGGGGAGACAATGGTCCTTCTTAATGTTAAAAATGAATCCTCGGCAAAGAGCAAAAATATATTTTTTCCTCTAAAAAAATCACACACTGCCAGATTAGTCACTAGTACTGACGGGAACTTCCTTGTGTGCAGATGTGCTCAGAGCAAAATGTCGTCACTCATAACTAAGTTAACCAATGGCTGAAGTGGGCTGACCCGTTTCCCTGTATTCACAGAGGGGGGAAGAAAAATATGAATGACAGCCAAAGACCAACAGATGAAGGGTCACTAGAAGTAAGTAGATTTTATGAAAGTTTAGTAAAAGCTACAGGTCTTGGCTAATGCCAGTCTTAATAAAGGAGCGATGCTGAAAATGTCAAGGGGTTTAAAGGTCAACCTTGCTGTAACATCAAAACATACGCATATAAAAGTCCTATGAGACAACAGGTGAAAGACTGGCAAATCCTACGGACAGCATGCCTTGCAAAAGACCCACTGAAGTTAACGATTGTTTAAGTACATTAGCCCACACTATGGTACTGCATTTGTGCATAGTAGCAGACACATTTTAGAAGTAAACTTGTGGGGAGTATCCATTTCCTTATTTCAAGAAAACTTAATTCTTAAAAAAATAAGCACTGAAAAATCACTAAAAGACAATAGTTACTGAAATAACTGTTTATTCAAAAAACCCACAAAATTGGTCAATGCAGGTGCAATAACAGAGACCGGCTATCAGGCTCTTACACAGAACCATAGTTATAACATGCATTAGCAAAACCAATAGGTCTGAAAATGGCCACCAGCACTTTGGCGATGCTTATTTTGTTTTGGTATATTTAAACGTTATGGTAAGGGAAGCTGTGGTACCAGAAAGCAGACGCTGCCATGGCCGTTTGTGGCACTTAAGGGAGCTACTTTGCAAGTGGATGTCTTCCTTGTGGAAGGTCAGAAAGCAAATAATCAGTGAAGTTAGTCAACGGCTTCAGTTGAATGACCCATTACCTCATGCTGCCAGCAGTAGTGTGCAGAAGAAAAACTTGAATAATAGACGACTGGATAAGGAGGGCTGGCTGAAAGGACCCATCAGTAAATATTTTATACATATAATTTTAGTAAAATAAAAAGGCCTGTCCTACAAATGACAGAGAAAGGTGATAAATAGGGCGAAACAGAACAGAAAGACATATAGACCTGTACATGGAAAATGGGCATGCAGAAAAGCAGGGACATGAGATCACTTACCTCGGCATTGGTCACAGGAACTCGGTCAATGCCGCCGCTGACTGATTCCCAGGACCTAGCAGTAATCATGCAGGCCAAGAGGGGGTACATGTTTCCAGCTCCAAGCTCCTGACTGTACTTCTGCACTCGCTTCATGTCGGCTTTGATCAGGGCCTGCCAGAGCCGGCAGTAATCCATGCGGAACTTTTCAGACAAGACCTAAGAGGATAAGGAAGCAAAGAGTCAAATTCTAGGCGATGCGAGAGGCAGGGAGGGAAACAAGATGCCAGGGGAGCCAGGAGAGGGGTATGGCCAGGGGTTAGATAAGGAACGAGGGAAGGAACGGGACAAAGCCTGGCAAGGGGAAAGGAAGTGAGAAACACAGCGAGAAGCAAAGAAAGAGGCATGCAAGAACGGAGGCAGGAAGAGAGACAAAGGACATGTTAAGGTGAAAAGAAATTCACTAACCAAGTAGTGAGACAAAGGAGGGTGTCAAATGAGAGAGGCAAAAAAGATCGAAGGAATGAAAAAATTATGAAGAGCGGTTAGGTCAAGGGTCAGAGAAAGAGGCAAAATAGAAGTGAGACAATGAGAGTAGTAGAGGCAAGGAGCAAGGGAGGTAGTGAGGCGAGGAGCGAGACGGGACGCTTGGAAAAAGATAAAGAAAGGGGTCACAAACAATGCAAACAGTAAGGAAAACGACCGGGGCATAAGGACAGGCAAGGGCCACGGCAAGAAGGCAAGAAAGGTGTAAGTCGAGTTAGGAGAGCATGACAAGGAAGAAAGTGAGGAGCAAGAGAAGGTAGAAACCAAGAAGCGAGGTAATGAATGAGGTAAACAGTGAGGCAAAGAAGAGAACAAAACTAGAGCTGAGGCAAGAAATGAAGCAAGTGGTGAAGAAAAGAGTGAGGCACGACATGAACCAAGAAGAGTGGCAGTGACAGAGACAGGGCAATGCCAAAGGGAAGGCAAATAATGAGTCTAAGGACATGCTGAGGGAAGGTGCCTCCCGGGGAACAAAATAAGAAGCAAGCCTAGGAGATAGCTAGAACTACAGCTAAGGGTAATGAGAGATGCAAATGGTGAAGCAACGAGCGAGCAAAAGAGTCAAGGAGCGCAGCAATGGAGGGGAGATGGCCGAAGAAACAAGCCCAGCAAATAATAAGGAAAGGAATGAAAAGTGAAAATTGTGGTAACAACCAGACTGAGACAATACGAAAACCAAGAGGAGAAGCTAGAGGCAAGGAAGGCAAAACAAGGCCAAGGAGCAAAATAAGATGTAAGGAGGAGGAACAAGGACAAACCAATGGCACAGCAGCGCGAGACAAGGGATAAGTTAATAATTGAAACAAGGGGCAAAGTGAAACATTATGGCACAATCTGGGCAAGGATTAAGGCAACGGTAGTGTGAAGGAATGAATTAAGGGGCAATGCATACAATGAAGCGCAAGGCGATATGAAGATGGATACAAGGAGGAAAACAAATAATGAGGCAAGGAATAAAACAAAGCATGATGCAACGAATGAAACAACTGTCAGGCAAGGCACCAACCTAGGACAAAGAAGAAAGAAAGGAAACAGCTCAGGAGTGGGAGAGGGAATAAATCAAGGAGCGAGGCAAACGAAAAATAAGACATAGTGCTTAGAATACACCAAAGAGTGAGCTACAGAATAAGTAAAAAAGTAAAAAAAAGAATATAGTAAAGTAAAATGATGCAAGAAGTAAAATAAAAATGAGGGAAGGAATAAGAACAAGGAGCAAGGCAAAAGCCTATACAAGTAATACATTCATGAGAGAAATACACATCAATGAAAGGAACGAGATAAGTAGAACTGAAGGAATGAGGTAAGGAGAAAAAGTGAGAAACATGAGGCAAGAAGTCTGATAAAGGAATAGAGTAAACAGGCGCAGATGATAATAAAAAAACAACAACATTTTAACAGACACTAACATGTGGCCATTTAAAACCATGTTTCGCTACATATGACTCCTATTCAGGTGGTAGGGCCTAGTTCCTGTTACAGACATATGGGATATAGTCGTATTTTACACAGTGTGCACTACAAACCAAATAATCTCCTGGTGCTTTAATAATATCTGTTAATATTAGCCAACTTAATAGAACTCACAGCGAGAAGGTCAAAAGATCAAGGGCATGATTAAGAGTTTGGCAGGTGGGGCACTGAGTCACAAAAGTGACAGATTTCCCATATCCCATATTACAAGTAAATTGGCTATATAATGCACTTGTGATAAGGAAGGAAGGAAGGGCATAACACAGGCACCTGTGGTGCAGGGGGTCCCCACCCTTCCAGGGTACCCCCCCAACCATTCAAGTAGGGCCCCATTTAGCCCAAGGTTAGTGAATATCTTTTAGATATAGGAGACTCTTGGGCCTTTCATTATATTGTGCAGGTGGCCCCAACATTTTCTGTTACACCACTGTACAGAGCACTGGATATTCATCACATTTGTCACAGAGTATCCCATTTGCCAAACTGTAAATCAGGCCCTATGTTGCTTATCTTTGGTAACATTCTTTCTGACAGATATGTTGGACTCCCACAGACCATTTATTGAAACCTATTCCCAGGCATCACACTGGATCGAGGAAGGTTTTCTTAATTAATCTGCGTCACTTGTCATGTGGTGCTACCCCAATCGAAAGCAGCATCTTTTAGCTCCACCAGAAATTATGTTCCTACTGCCTTAAAATATACTACATGCAAGTTGAGATCTGTCCTGGCCACTTTCCAAGTACCCAACAAATCTAAAGAGGAATAAACGACAGAGTGAAAACATTAAATAATTGCATAAAATGCTTCAAACAAGGAGGATGGGAGGAACTAAGGTGTCTGCAAGTTGTCATATTCATCAGAAAGAATGTTGCCAAAGGTAGGTAAGCTGGTCTTCCAAAAGACATTAAAGCTGTCAGATCCCTTAAACGTTATGTTTTCCACAAAATGAGTGGATTGAGGATAAAGTAGGAAAAGACTGCTACACTTCCATGACAAACTAAGCCTGAACATGGCTCCCACCGCAACACAATAATGCTGAAAGAAGTCATATCAGGCTGGCAGATGACTGCAGCTGTGCTTGAAGCAGCAGCACAGGCCTCTCCTGGGCCGCCAGCCGGGCACCTTCCTCCACGGCACAGCTCACCCTGGCTCTCACTCAATGCAGCCATAACAATGGAGGCCCCAACACCCACCTACGTCAAGGGGCAGAGGTTTCAACACCATGGAGCTGGGACACCATCGACACTGCAGAGCTCTGGGTCCATGGGAGGACCTGACCTAAGTGGAGTGTAGCAGCTCATCCAGGGCCTCTGTGAACCACCTCACTCTCAGGCACAGCTATGAGACATCCCTCAGCCTCACTGCACCCCCACAAACCCCTAGGAGATCCTGGGCATGGCTGTAGATAACTCCAGCAATTGTCCCTTGGACTCCCTGTTGGCTGCCCCTGCCTGAGCGCGTGGCCTTGGGCACCTTTCAAGTCAGCATCCTAGCAGCTCTGGAGAGACAGGGGGCTACATAACAACCTGCTCAGGACGGAGCTGCTGGAGCTCCTACGGCATGGTGAGGACCACAATGGGGGACCCCTCTTCCCTCAGCAGACAAGAGATGCACTGCGAACACAGATAATGAGCCTGGGCCCTCCTAAGGAAGGCACATCAGGAGGAGTGAGTGTTGCATCCCCGCCCTTGACCTGTTACCATACCCCCTTAAATCCCACAGACAATAACTGTAGAGACAGACTGCCACGTCTACAGGGAGTGCATGTTACTCCCTCACGCCTGCCTCAGCTAACCCACTTCGCCCTGCTATAGCATCACAAGCAGAAGATACAGACAGGGGAGCCATCTCCCCTACCACTGCTCCACAACTTGTGCCTGGCCCAGACTATAGCCAGGAGGAGACCTGTTTTATTAACTATTGTGGCCTGACAGCAGAAACTGGCCTTCACCTGCCACCTATAGCCCGGAGCTGAATATCTGCCCAAGAGGGCCTTTCAGACTTAGCTCCACCAACCCTCCACCATTATTATGACCAGACGCTGCAAGGGGCACCTGGGCTCATGATCACCACAGAGATTCATTGAGGGTTCATTGAACAGTGCTGGCTGAACAACGTCCAGCTTGCTTGCTCCGCAGGAGCGAGCAAGAGGAAGCCCACCTCACCTCTTACCTGACTAAGAAGAGGTTGACGCAGGCCCTTCATTGCACCCTCAGTGAGACTCGCCTTCACCTTCCCTCTTCCCTTGACCAGGGGGCTTGTTCTGTTTGCCTTGGGTGCCGAGATCCTGAACCCATGTATTCTGTCTACACCCGTTCCCCCTCGCATGTGGACCCATCGGCAACCGGACCACCAGCTGCTCTTCTCAGAGGCAGTGTGATGCTCCCAGCTGCTTCCAAAAGCAACCCCCCACCGCCCGCACCGGTGACACCTGTACTCACTGGACCAGACATGGAGGTGTTTCTCAAAGTCATTTCATCCATCAGATTCACCATCACAACAATGGATGCTAAAATCTCTGATCTCACGTCAGAGGTTAACCCTATCAGGCATGACATGTTGACAATATGTACAAGACTGGATGGGGTGGACAACTCGCTGGACACCATCAAATCCCCGTATGGTCATCTCCCTGACTAAGGGCGAGACATTGAGTTTTTCTACCACAGAATGACTGACTCAGAGGGCAGGGTGAGAAGGGATAATTTCCAGCTCTATGGAGTGCTTCAGGGTGTGGAAACAAACTCGGACATGATAGCGTTTTTAACATGAATGTTCCCAGATCTCCTTCATCTGTGCCTCCAGGAGGCTTTTGAATTTCAGTGGACACACAGAATCCAATCCCACCACAACTCCAATACAAAGACCCCTCGCCCAATCACTGCCTGCGATGTGCACCACCAGCACACACAAGCAATCCTCCTGGCATCCAGATTAGCTTCAGAGCCCCTCTTCATTGGCGTCAGCAGGATTTCATTCCCAATGGGTTACTCAGCAGCAAGCAACACCCGGCGCAGGAGGTTTTTGGAACTCCATCCTAGGATGAGACACAGATTTAAAATACAGTTCACTGGGACAGGGTAGAATAAGGTGAACCAGGAATTTTGGGGGAAACCAGTAACTTAGAATCCTTCCTGGAGTCACTGATGGAGACTCCAATGAACATGGCCTAATTGGTCTTTAAAGGCGGCACCAACTAGGATGACTCGCTCTCCACTTGGAAACCCCCTCGCTACCAACCCTGGCCCCTTGGAGTGGAGGGGCCACCCAGAAGGGAATCAGACAAAGCTGTGCTCCATCAAATGATGGAGGGACTCCATAATGACTTGGACAAAGACAAATCGCCCTACCCACTGAAGCACCTGACCGATGCAACTCTTATTGTCTGTTTTCAATCCCCATTTACTATGAGTGTTTATGCGTTTGAAGTTCTAAGATGATTGAATACAAAGTCACAAAAACCAAGGAGGTGGAGTCGATTTAGCCAACCCTTCCCTGTGGCCCCTCCAACCTGCCAGATGCACCAACCGGACGCAATCCTGCGACACTGGGCACCTTCCCATTTTTCAGCCTGCAACCTGGAACTGGGTGTGTATGCGGCACCACCTTAATCTTAGTCTAGCTTCTCTCCCCTTTCCCTACTGCAGAGATCCCCTTACCCATGCTGGCCACACATGGTATGGCCCTTCCAATTTTCATGGCCTGGCAGCCTATCCACCACTCATCACTACATTCCTCCTTCGCCAATGAAAGCCTAAGATATTTCCCCACCCGTCCCTCATATCCGGCAGATAGGGTGGGCTCTGACTTGGCATAGGCACAAGCTTGAGTTTGAAAAATGCTAGTCTCTCCTCTCATTTTCTCCACAGTTCTGCTTTCCCTTTTTTCCCCCCTTACTCTCCTCCTCCTCCTCCTTCCTTCCCCCCCAGGCCTCTCCCTCTACCTCAGCTCCAATGGCCTCGGCGACATATGTCTCTGTGAGACTCTTCTCTCCCCCCCCTTCAGTGTCTCCGGCTTTGTCTCTAAAACCAGCCCTCGGATTGCCTGTGCCCCTAGCAGCAGGGTCCATGAAAGTTAATGGTTTGATCCAGTAAAACAAACAAGAAAGGTTTAGATTACTTACACACCAAATGGACATACATAGCCCTACTTCAAGAAACACATTTCTATTCCCCGAAGAATCAGCCAAGTTAGGGTGACACTGGGTAGGCAGAGTCATCAGCAGTAGTAGGATCGTTAAGGGTGCAGGGAAGACTTCCAGAGCAACAGACTGCTCCAATAAGTACAGTTGCACTACTGATACAGTGGACCTTGGCCAACCAAGTTCTGCAGATGTGGACGGATGTGGAGGGTAGAAGTGTCTTAGCAAATTACGCATATGATCCATATTAGTGGGATCATCAATGCCCCTGTAGCTGACAAAGCTCAATTTATGGATTGCCTTTCACAGTTACTGCAGAAGTTTTGGAGGGCATCTGTCTTTATAGGGGGTGGCTGGAATCTGGCTCCAGACTCAATCCTGGACAGGTCTGGGTGGATGGACGTTCAAAACAGATGTGCCAGGACTCTACTCTGTGTCCTCTGACAGCCAAGCTCTCTTTGATGTTGGTACTTTCTCTACCCGCCCGATAGGGACTATACCTTCCTCTTTTGAACCCGCAGGACTCAGTTCTGCATAGACTACTTTTTACTACAAGGAAGCTTACTCCAACAGAGGGTACACTGTGATATTCTGGATGGGTGTATTGCAGAGCATGCCGGTCTGCCTCAATTTGGACCTATGGGTCATCCCATGCATCCAATCTGGTGGAGGATGAAGGCATTTGCTTACAGAAGACCGGAGAGCAAGGTGCAGCTACGTAATCACCTCCGTACGGACTTTAGAGATGAGGGCTCTGTGGGCTCTCACAGATTCCTATCGGCGGCATACAAGGTGACACTGCCGGGGCGATGTTGCAGGACTCTGTGCTAGCGAAATGCAAGACACACTCGGGCCTTAATTCTCTAGAGAATGAGGTACAAACCCTCACAGCCTGCTACTTGGAGACCCCTATGCAAGCTCAGCGCATCTGATTGGATCGGCCAAAGATTCAATTAATTTTCTTCATTACAACTGCAGCAGAGACGTCTGCTGGTGTTGATATGAGCATAGGGAAAAGGCCGGAAGCATACTGGCTTCTCAACTGCAGTAGCAAGAATCCCAGCAACGACTGTGGATATCTTAGGGGCCTAATTCAGGCCCCCTATACTCACTAGAAATGGATGGCTGCCTCTACCGAAGCAAGCGTTTTCTCATATCTTTACATCACCCAACTCTGAACAACAAAGACTGGACGGTCCTTGAGGGAGCATTCACAGAAGAAGAGGTAGCAAAGGTTATAACATGGATTCCCATCTGTAAATCCCATGGGGAAGATGGGTTCACCGGTGAGCGCGACAAAAGCACGAGAACCACCCTTACACCTCATCTTCCCTGGGCCCGCATTGAGGAGACTGGAGGAGAATCACTAGGGGTCATATTTAGTAAGGCATTTACTACCTTTCTCCCCAGAGGCCATAAGGACCCTTTTTGACTGTCCTCAATAGCAGTGGTTATGTCCATCATGGAAGATTTCTCAAAGCTGTTGGGCTACAGAGTTAACTGGGCAAACATATACAAATATGTAAGCTGTACCTCAAAATTCACCTTGGCTTTACAAAATCAACAGTACACACACACTTCGAAAATGATCTGAAATAGTTATTAAGTTCAATGTCCAGTGGTACTGGCCATGCTGTTAGAAGTACAGTTCCACAGATCATAGAAAAAACTTTTTAACGAGCCAAAGATGGCACAATAATAACATAATGACTATTTCTAGATCTGAAAAAAGGAGGAACTATATTGAAAGAATGAAAAAAGTGAAAAGGTGACCCTAATTTCGTGAATATTTTCTTACAGTGATCCATTATCATTAAAGTCCAAACAACCATTCCATACTTTGTGAAATTTTGGGGAAGATTAAATGTTGAATACAAGTTCACTGTTGAAACTGGAGTAGACAGCTCTTGTAACCACTGAACAACATCTATCTTCCGTATTCTTCAAATTAAACCAAATCAATTTTCTCTATCCCTATTTCTCTCATATTCCAGGTCCCTTAAGCTGAAGTCTGCAAATCTTCTTGAGTCAGATCATCAAATATGACAAATTATTTCATAGGCCGCAGGGGAAATCCAGTTGGCAAATTAAATATTTCAAAGATTTAAGTCCAAAACTGAACAAATATACAACTACACAGGACAGTTGACGATTAAGGGTAAGAGATACAATTTGAAGCATTACACTTCCAAAAGTAATCATTATCATATATTTGTAATTTATATATATTTCTGGAGTTAAGTATGACCTCCAAAGGATGCTTTTTTGCGTCCTTTCAAAATGAATGTCTGGGTCAACTTTTCTGATACCTGAGCAATATTTTGCCCTAACATGGAATCTATGTGCTCACCAGTCTCTGTTCCCCAATCAGATTGCTATTTCACATTCAATTTCACATTCAATTTCAAGAAGAGGGCTGATCCGGACACAAATGGCTATAAGATTTCCCACTGACCAGTGCAGGTGACACTCCACAGTGTGTCAGTAAAACGTCTGACATTTGAAGCTGATGTCCTGGTTAACGGGTGTATTAATAGCATCCCGAACAAACTCCTTGAAATAACCCTTAATTTAAAGAGAAAGCACAGCTAATGGCACCAACTTGCAGATGGCATGGGAGTAGCTCACCAAATAACAAGTGGGCCTGGAAAAGACAGGGACCAAATTACCAGACGGAAACAGCATCTTCCTCACTGCATCCAACTTTTTAAAGTCCATGTCTGTTGTGTTAGCTGGTTTGGTGGTTTGCTTCAATTTACTGACAGAAGTTATACAATTAGACTTTCCTGCTTAGCACCATAGAAGAGACAAAGAATATCTGCTGGAGCAGGACTGATTTAGCTGATCCTGAAATTAGTGGGGCAGATTGTAGCTATGCTCACGGCACACTAACTTGTTGCATCAAAGCCTTGTTGAAGAGAAGGATCTCGTCAATGGTGAACATTTATGTAGCGGACTAGTGAAATTAATATGCTGGGTCTCTGCTGCCTTTTTTCCCCATTGAAGCATAATGAGCCTATTCAGATAAAGCAGGTCTCTTTGGTACAATTTATTCCACAGACGCTGAACTGACATAAGCACCACAGACACTCCCCTGTGAGATCGACAGCAAAGTGGAAACTGTATTCAGCTTGAAGAAAGGCTTTAGAACTGACTTATTAACATTCAAGGTTAAAGGCTGAGAAGCCAGGACTGGACTCAGAGCCAGGATCAAAGCTGATAAAGTCATATTAATGTCGTTTCTTTAAGATCCACCAAGTGTCCCATTGGGAGGAGGAGGAAAAATCTTTCCCTAGCTACCTTTTATGGTTCACTTTGTGCTATATAAGGCCCAGGCTTTAGGGCGCTTACCTGAGAAATAGGTTGAAGAGATGGAACTGGCTCTGAAGAGACTATCTCTTCTGCTATGACACGTGAAACAGTGGCACGGAGTCATGGTCCTTGGCAGAGCATCAAATGAAGGAGGGGTGAAAATCAGTCCTAGACATACTTCACCTACAAGACCTACCTGGCTTAAAGCCAGAAGATTTGGGGAGGGGGTGACATGTTGTCCACATTTTCAGAGAAAATATTACATTAAAATGTTGAATTAACTCCGTAGCCCTGGATTTCTAATTTGCTGGTGGGATGGAGTAAATTAACTGACGTCAAGGACGTACTAAGCACAAATACGTGCTTTAAGACATCATTTCCAGTGGGGCCGTAAGACGTCATCTTGAACTACAAATAGCATCACATGAGGTCAGCGATTAAGACTAAGAAAAATAAAAATACGGTTCCAGGCTGGTGACTGGGAAGCGATTCAAATAACGAATCTGTGAGAGCTATTATCTATTAACAACCTTTGTTTGCTAATATAACTTTGTATATCAAAATTAGAATTGTTAGATCTAAAGTGCACATATTAATCAACAGTTGTAAAAGTGTTGAAATAATTATAAAATTAAAGGAGGTATAACAATTGAGAAATCTAGTTTTAACAGTTTGAAAAATAAGTTTGTGCTAAACAAAAAGTTTGCATTGCAAACTCAAATAATAATTGGGTTTTCCCTGTATTATTGTACTCTTTGGGAGAAAGATCTGCGAAGAGCTCTCTATTAACAAAAAAACAGGAAGGAATTGTAATCTTTCCCCACTGGACGTCCAACAGAAAAGTAAAGAAATACAGGATTCTTTCTAGAATTCCAAAGCAAAACAAAGGAGGTGAATTCTTGCAGACCCAGTTCAAAGGCTTTGTCTGCCTTCTGTGCTCACAAGAATCGTTCCTTCGCCATATAATTGTGGCAGTGTTCATGACCAGTTTGTTAACAAGCACTTTTATGTCCCTAACCTATTGGTGTCCTTTCTAGTTATCCGCTACGTGGCCGTCCCTATGCTTCTCCACAGTACATGTTCTTTCAACCATTACCTGATACAGCCCATGATCCAGCAGCACAATTTCTGTTCTTTTGGTGTCTGGGCATCTCCTGACCAGCACATTTCCCGGATGAGGATCACAGTGCACAAATCCATTGACAAAGATCATCTCGCTGTACATCTGCCCCAGACCACGAGACACCTGCAGGAGGAATATCCAAGATGTTAACTCGATGCTCATTCTAACCCCAGAGACCACCATCTTTACACGCCTGGAAAGTGAACACAGAACAATGCACTGCAAGAACCCCATCAATACTGCTGCAGGTCGTAAATCCTCTGAGTTGCACAGTGCTTTTTATTAATATTATTGTTTGTGAAGGAGACAAGATTAAACAAGCATGTTTATGGCAATGCAAAGTATTACAAGTAACTAGCAAGGGAATAGATATGTATTTGTCTAGAAGCAAACAATTGCAAAATAATTGTATAGGTTAAAAGGTCAGGTGACAGTTGCTCTGTCAAGCCAGATCTAAAAATCCATATTGGTTCATACCTGGCCTCATCCCATCTGAACTGCTGCGAGAGAAAAGCACCATAAATTATCTAAGACACTTTATTAGCATTCCAGTGTCACTTATGGCATTTCAGTGTCACATATGTGCCTGAAAGTTCAAGCTTAGGCAGCTAGATGAATAAACAAAATGATCACAGCTGTGTGGAGGGCAAGCAACTTATTTCTGTGGAAGCACACAACTTCTGCCCAATCAAAACATGTACCCCTGACTCCCATGGGAGGAGCCAAAGCCCCATCTTTAATGATACTTACATAATTGTCTGGCAACAGCTATGTTGTCAAGCCAGACCATAAAAAAAACAATATAACTAATCTGTTATGTTGCAGGTTACCTCATTGTTACAATGTCACTTTATAACAGCAACAGCTTTATAGGACCAACTATAAAAATGAGAAGAAAATAAATCGCCATCTGACTGAGCACTCAAAGTGCAGGTAAAATAAATAAACATTATATAACCTTAACATGGGACTGACCCATTGCCCTAGTGCTGTATGTGTGGTGGCTGGAAACAAAATGTGAATGACAATTAAAAAAATCAATTGAAGCCCATTGACCGAAAAAAAACATGTATATATGCTATGTATGATCTTTTTGGGGAAACCTGTTGCTTGGTGAAGCAGTTAAAGTTGTCTGAAAACGCAGACCTCAAAAGAGAGCTCTGTAAATGGGCACTTCATGCCCCTTAGTACTAGAGATTGATGAACTACAGTTTTAATTTTCTATCTTACTGATCAGGAAAGTCCCTTAACAATCTATCAACTACCATCCTCTGATACCCTAACAATGTTCTATAGAGACGGTTCAATAGACTAAGTAATGTGGGCATCAATTCTTACTCTGACATCTGAGCCTAACGTTGTGAACGCTTACACTGGCCACAGTCTCCATCTCTACCTTTAACTCTAAAGGTAATTCTAGCGCAGACACCAGCCCATAGATTTACATTTTGCTGCCTGCCAACAATGAGACAGACCACTTCTCAATCTTCAAACACGCAGCGAAAGACGGAAAAGGATGTTTACTCAGCTGATCCATGACATAAAAGATTTTCCTTGGGACATAGATTATCATAAAAACAGGAATCTCAACAACACATTCTCCCCTTTGTACCCACATGTAGCTTTCATCTTAAACCAAACGTCTGTTCCAAAACACAAAGCAAAGAACCTTTAAATTATTCTTGACTCAAACAGGCTTTAGATGTCCACATGAGTATGGCATTCAGCTGCCGCTACTACCATATTTTGATGTTCCATTGACACTTCCTAATTTTCCTTGTAATTGATAACCTGCAACTATCAGGCACATTGCTTGTTCGTTGCAGGTATAGGCCTACTCTCTGTATCCTGGCCTTGCCATATTCCAAACATTACATCTGTAAGCTGCTCAAACTAAGGCTACCTCAAACTTATCTGGGAAGAAGACCAGGAAATACAGCTTGTCCAGCTGATGGAACTCTACTGATTGGCAGTGACATTAAATGGCTTACATATTATGCAGATTTGCAACAGACTGAGGGCCTGATTTAGTTCTCGGCGGAGGGGTTACTCCGTCACAAAGGTGATGGATATCCTGTCTGCCGAAATCTAAATAGCATAGAAAACAATGGAATTTAGATGTTGGTGGATGGGTAATCTGTCATTGTTGTGATAGAGTAACCCTTCACCAAGATCTAAATCTGGCTCTTAGGCAATTTTCACAACAAGATGAAACAGTTATTCATAGGTCTCTCAGGATGATCCACAAATATGCTTCGGATTTATGTCCCTCATTTCTGATGTAGCATTAGTGGGTCCTTACTTGGCAGCTAAAAGGCACTCTCTCTAGTGGGCTCTCTCATCCAAACATTGTACAATCCAGAACGGAAACTCCAGCTATCAGCCCAGCCCACTTACCATTGAGGCAGAAAGAGTATGGAAGCTGAATAGTTGACAGTGGTGCAGTAATAAAGTGTCCTCCCACACTCATCAACTTTTTCACAACAGTATCTTCAAAGAATATGAAGCGGGCCTCTGCCTATTCTTTCTTCAGAAGGGCAACCACTTTTTTTTTATCTAGTGGAGGGAAACTGACTCATGATGGCTTAGACGGCTGCAGGGTATGTCAAAGTGGAAAAAGTGGTGTGGCAGAATAACAATACATTTTAAGGCACTGACACTTTCAGCCCAAATTGCTCCCTGTGCCATGCCTAAGTTAAAAAAAGAAGGTCCAAGTACAATATCAGATGATATGCTGACCTCTGAGACGTAAGAATACCTACTTGGAATCTGACTACCAGGAACGTATCATAAACTGAGACCATGGTTGTCTCATTGGAGGACCAAACCCAGACTTGCGGCAATCTTGAAGCTGTGGATTATCATGCCATACAACTGTGGTAACATAACTTTTTTAGAAACTTTGATTGCTAGCAGCAAGTTCACAAAGTGGCAAAAGTTACAGTCTGGATCACATGCAAGTTTCTTAAAAAGAGATTTCTGGGACACAGACTTCTTAGATCAACAATTGGAATCAGCGGAGAGAACATGGAGGAAAGAGGGATGGAGAACACCTTTCCAGTGCATATGCCACAAAGTCAGAGGGTTTGTGCAAAGTTAGGCCAGTATCCCCATTGCTCTCAGGAGCTGCAAAAGGCAAAGCACCCAGAAACAGTGATCTTTTTTGGCTGCTGAAAGCCTTTTTAGTCATCTCTCAAACAATATATTCCAGGGGTCAATATTGTTACCTGGAAAGAGAAATATGGGACAAAATGCCCATCCCTCACTTTTCTGAGCGAACCACTGACCGCAGGCCTTTTAGTGGACATGTGTTCTAGTCCTATGAAGAAGGCTGGACTGGTTTGGATCGAGGACCTGGTCATTGGGCATTCTGGCTTACTTATGAGGATCAAGTGAAGGAGCTCTAGTAGTGAATTCCGCTCTGTCAGAGCACCAGACAAGAGCCAGGGTCATAGCTGCAGAACAAACAATTAATAATGCCCTTACACGGTGCCAGCAGACTACATGCGACCCATGGTCTGAGCGGAGATCTCCCATACACAGTGTGCACATGGAACTGCTGATTCCAGGAACTGGACCCTGGTTTTCGATGGTGCATCAAGCACCTTACTATAAGAGACCCCAAAAAGCTGGAGCACTGCCTCCAGGATTCAGGGGTGTAGGTGCTATACAGAGATCATGCCATGCGGTACAGAGAGATTTATGATTAATCAGCATGTGGGTAAACGGCAGTCTGCAAGTGCTTGAAGAAACAATAGTTAAATTCACATTGCAATCAAAATCTACTAGCTATTTGTGGACGCCAGTGGGGCAGAATAAAAAAAGAATAGCAAGATGGTGGCAGACATCATGCTAAAACACTCGCTGAAATCTATTGTACGGATTCAGCAGAGCCTCGGCCAGCAGCTACTAGCATCCATGCCCCTTCCCCTCCCGCATTTAATAATTCCCAACAAATTAGGCTCTGTTCCATCCAGCACTTGCAGGCCTGAAATAGGAAAAACGGAAAAAAGGGAATTAATTACATATGCGATTAAGCTTCAGCAATCAATGTAATTTTTTCTTGGCCCAAGGATCTATATTGAGCAAAGAAAAACGAGCTGCAGCCCAACCTTTAGTTTTAACGAGATCAATAAGAGTTAGTGTCATCATCGCTTCCAGTAATTGGGAGACAGTACAAACAGATTAGACCGCGGCTCAGGCCCGCCACAGACTGAGCCAGAAGGGACTGCTGATGGCAGCCAGACAAGACCTGGCAACTTTCAATGTACTTTTACAGTGTGGTGGGCATATTTCTGTCATGGGGCGGGGCTGTGAGCCTAGCGCACCTCCCAAACATGGAGGAGGTGAAGCCGAGAAAGGCAAGAAAGGGGCGCGGCCTATAGGAAAGCACTGCCTAAGCTGACCCTCTCATTCTCACTCCCACAACCACCCAAAAAAAAAAATAACAAAGGTTTCTGAGCCTAACGGCAATGTCCTGTGGAGATTGTAAAATCCCTGATAGATGCCAGCGATGCAGAGCCTAGACAATATGAGAAGACGCCTGTTCTATGCATGAGTTTCCAGCTCACTGTGGGCAGTGGTTTAAATGGAACCACAGAAGCGCTGGTAATCACTCTCAAGAATACTTGCTTGCTTCTGAGAAGTGCCAGTACTCTTCGCCCATTAAATGTATTGAAGCAGTGTTGAGAAGTGCGGGTACTCTCCCTTTCAAATGAAAGAAGTGGAAGGTACTCAGACCAGACAGTACCTGCCCATTTTAAGCACAGTCTGTGTGCACACCTTGTGATATCTGCTCTTCAAAGGGAGACCATGTGAAGAGAACCAATATTGTGGGTCACTCGTGGTGCCCTGTGAATTGACAGGTCTACCAGAGCCAGCCTCCTTCCTTCCACAACCTCTGCGGTCTCGCAAGCAGAAGCAAGAGAATTGCAGAGGGGATGGGATAAGAGGAGAGGAGGTAGCCAGAGTAAGCCTGGCTCCTTCGAGCACTTTCAGGCCCGCTCTAGCAAGGACAAAACAGGGCCAGAAGGACCAACTGGAGAGGACAGACGCGGTCTCTCTAGTTCAGATAATTCTTAGAACTAAAGGGCCTCTTTGACAACATCACAGAAAGTGATGCCACACAACCTTTAATATAAATGACAATACAATATGTGACATCAGTGGCTTCATAAAAGAAAATAAATAAAAAACAAAGAAAAATGCAATTATACTAAAACCTCATGAAAGTAATCTTTTGGCTTGGCTTGCAAAAGTATCGTTGAAAGCAACCAGCTTCTCCCATCAACTGACTGATCCTGTACACGGTCTCTGAAGAAGGTGGCCAGGTAGTCAGACTCCTCCAAGCACCTCCAAGGTCTTGCCTGATGGATTAGAGGTGGGCAAGCCAAATTATTAGGGGGGGGCTGAGTCAAGTGTTTCGCTTCGTTCTGAGGGACAAGTGAAGCAGTTCTAGAAATGGATTCCTCTTGGTCAGAGCACCAGACAGTAGCAAGGGTCATAGCTGCAAAACATAAAACTGATCAATTTTTGCCAATGACCCTACACAGCGCCTGCAGAGTGCAGTGTGTATATCGGAGCCTTCAGTGGTTGATCCAGCTCTAGCAGGGAGCAAACGTGTGTGATAAGTTTGGCCAATGCACCCTAGTCCTAGCTTGCAACTCAAATATATTAAGATCAACATTCACAGCTCAGGCAATAAACCTCAATCCCAACCAGTAACATCAACTATGGCAAAAGCAGAAGGGCTAACACAGTTCCCTTGCGTACCCCACTTTCAGTGGGCATAAAGGAACCCTGGATCTCTCCACACTAGTCATGTATCGCAGCCCACTTCAGGTACTGCCAATGTGTGTTATATCCCCATATCTATGCGCATTATAAAACAGGAAACTGGAAGATCTTGAAACCAATAGGGGTATGCATTTTTCCCATTGACCTATATTAAAGCAAAGTCAATTTTAGGAATGAGACAACTGAAATAAAGCCATTTTAGCCTTCAAAAATCTGAAGTCTTATGCCTGTATCTGGTTTGACGGCATGTGTGTAACCCTAGCCTGCAGTACACCTTGGTATTCTAGTCCTAAAGACAAATTAGCAACATGTAATGAGTCTGACATTACAACACACACCAAACTTAAGCGACTAAATCATGGTGTTCAACATTTCACTTCTGAACTATGGCTAGCTTTGTGCACAAAATAAATGTAGCACTAATGATAAAGAACACATGATGCTGTCACCCGACACTTATAGCATATTTCTAAAAACTTTTTTGATTATGTGTATGGAATTTGAGGCAGTAGCTAGATCCACAAGGCCACGTTTTAAACAGTTAAATCAAGTCTGCGTAAAACAATTTGAGCTTTAGGACTAACAATAAGAATACCAGTATCGGCTGGTATCAGGGGAAAGTGGTGGAGCAGTGCAGGGGCCAATAAAAAAAAAGAAAAAAAAGAAAAAAGAACTTACCTGCCGCCAGCCCCCTCGCCGCCCTTCTGCTCCTCTGCTAGTGCACAGGCTGAGGCTCCCAGACTCCCCTATGGCCAATCCAGACACTGCCCTCTTGCTGGTAATACTATTACCCAGTGAGAGCGAAGTGCTGGGATTGGCCTGGGCAGGCTGGTTTTGTGCTCCAGCAGGTACAGGTTCCCTCCTCCAGGTAAAGGCTTGGAGCCTGTACCTGTTGTTCTGCACCCGGCAAAGCAGCACGGGTTGGAGAGATATAAGTGAGCATGTCAGTTTGGCCAGCATAAGACAGCCGGCCAAACCAACATGTGCACTTGCAGCAGTGCTCACCACTCCCTCTCTGTGCTTTCTGCAGTGTTGGCGTGAGGATGGCCCTGCCCCGTGACTCCACTCCCAGTAGAAAAATAAAATAATAATAAAACAGTTTTATTACCATTTTATTTTTAAGTTTGCATCTGTTGGCATGGGGGGCGGTGATCCTCCATCATAAAGGAAGAGCCACCACTGATTAGAAGACATCCTTCATTTTACCGGTCTTTATAAGAAATGGGGTGTCTAGTGGGCAGTGGTTTGCACCCTGTCCAATTAGGGACCCTCACTCTAGTCAGGGTGTGTCACACAGCTAAGATATCCCCTGCTCACCCCCTTGGTAGCTTGGCTCAAGCACTCAGGCTTATTTCAGAGGCGATGTCTAAAGTATTTGTACACACACACACACACACACGCAGAGTAACACAGTGAAAACACCCCAGAAGTACTCCACACCATTTTAGAACAAAATAGCCAATATTTATCTGAATAAAACAAGACCAAAACAACAAGAATCCAACATACACAAGCAAAGATACAAATTTTCAAAGATTAAGGGGGTCATTCCAACCCTGGCGGTCGGTGTTAAAGCGGCGGTCAAACCGCCAACAGGCTGGAGGTAAAAAAAATGCAATTCCGACAATGGCGGAAACCGCCAACAGAGACCGCCACTTTAACACACCGCCCGCCACGGCGGGACAAACAAACAGCGCGGCGGTCACCACCGCCAGACAAGCGGGAGACAATGTACCACCCACCCTATCACAATCCACCAATCTGCCACCTTTTCCGGGGCGGTAGCCCCGCCGATAAAAACACGGCGGAAACAGACATTTCAAATGGAAAACGCTCACCTCCATACACCCCACGAGGAATCTGGACAGCATGGAACCCGAACTACACATCCTACCAGCCATTGTCTTCCTGCTCCTCTACCAGGAGCACGAACGCTGGCGCAGAAGACAACGGTGAGTTCTGCACCTACGACACAGGGGAGGGGGAGGCAAAAAATTACGGGGACACACATATGCGACACACCCACCCTCACCCACTACAACACACACATCAATGCATAGCAACACATCACAGTTACACCCCCAAACCCCCCGGAAGAATGCAAAGGCAAAAGGAAATGATTATAAATATAGAATTATATTGTAAGACCGAGTATAAAATATATCACACATCTATAACTTCATATACATAAATTGTCCAGTCCGATATGTCCATAAGCCATTGTTCGTGGGCCACTGGGCCAAAACACATGGGCAAAGCCCACACAGGATACCTGCCTCCAACGGAGAGAACACTGCAGGGGCATCAGATAGGAAAACTACAGGCACCTCAGGGGGAAGGGAAGGGGGGGCACCTCAGCCTGATGAGTCCACGACGCCAGATCCACAAGGGGCCTCCATGGCCACTGTGCCATCTTGGGGAGTACAAAGCCACAGTCTCTCAAGTCTCTACAGTGGGTGGCTTGCCCACTGCCATATCCTGGGGAGTGCAAAGCCACAGTGTCAAGTCTCTACAGTGGGTGGCTTGCCCACTGCCATATACTGGGGAGTGCAAAGCCACAGTCTCTCAAGTCTCTACAGTGGGTGGGTTGCCCACTGTGCCATCCTGGGGAGTGCAAAGCCACAGTCTCTCAAGTCTCTACAGTGGGTGGTTTGCCCACTGTTCAATCCTGGGGAGTGCAAAGCCACAGTCTCTCAAGTGGATAACAGTCTCCACTGGTACTGGAGGGGGACTAGTGCCCAGAGTGCTTAGTGCAGCCCTGCCCGACACAGATGCGGGCCTGCCCCTTCCGCCAATGGGCCAGAGGTGCTTGAGATGAAGGGCCCAGTTCAGCGGTGCTTGAGACTGCGGCGCCCAGCGGAGCGGTACTTGAGATGAAGGGCCCAGTGCAGCGGTGCTTGAGACGGCGGTGCCCAGCGGAGCGGTGCTTGAGATGAAGGGCCCAGCGGAGCGGTGCTTGAGATGAAGGGCCCAGTTCAGCGGTGCTTGAGACGGTGGTGCCCAGCGGAGCGGTGCTTGAGATGAAGGGCCCAGCAGAGCGGTGCTTGAGATGAAGGGCCCAACAGAGCGGTGCTTGAGATGAAGGGCCCAGCAGAGCGGTGCTTGAGATGAAGGGCCCAGCAGAGCGGTGCTTGAGACGGCGGTGCCCAGCGGAGCGGTGCTTGAGTTGAAGGGCCCAGCGGAGCGGTGCTTGAGATGAAGGGCCCAGTTCAGCGGTGCTTGAGACGGCGGTGCCAAGCGGAGCGGTGCTTGAGATGAAGGGCCCAGTTCAGCGGTGCTTAAGATGAAGGGCCCAGTTCAGCAGTGCTTGAGATGAAGGGCCCAGTGCAGCGGTGCTTGAGACGGCGGTGCCCAGTGGAGCGGTGCTTGAGATGAAGGGCCCAGCGGAGCGGTGCTTGAGATGAAGGGCCCAGTTCAGCGGTGCTTGAGATGAAGGGCCCAGTGCAGCGGTGCTTGAGATGAAGGGCCCAGTGCAGCGGTGCTTGAGATGAAGGGCCCAGTGCAGCGGTGCTTGAGACGGCGGTGCCCAGCGGAACGGTGCTTGAGATGAAGGGCCCAGCGGAGCGGTGCTTGAGATGAAGGGCCCAGTTCAGCGGTGCTTGAGATGAAGGGCCCAGTGCAGCGGTGCTTGAGATGAAGGGCCCAGTGCAGCGGTGCTTGAGATGAAGGGCCCAGTGCAGCGGTGCTTGAGACGGCGGTGCCCAGCGGAGCGGTGCTTGAGATGAAGGGCCCAGCGGAGCGGTGCTCGAGATGAAGGGCCCAGCGGAGCGGTGCTTGAGATGAAGGGCCCAGTTCAGCGGTGCTTAAGATGAAGGGCCCAGTTCAGCAGTGCTTGAGATGAAGGGCCCAGTGCAGTGGTGCTTGAGACGGCGGTGCCCAGTGGAGCGGTGCTTGAGATGAAGGGCCCAGCGGAGCGGTGCTTGAGATGAAGGGCCCAGTTCAGCGGTGCTTGAGATGAAGGGCCCAGTTCAGCGGTGCTTGAGATGAAGGGCCCAGTGCAGCGGTGCTTGAGATGAAGGGCCCAGTGCAGCGGTGCTTGAGATGAAGGGCCCAGTGCAGCGGTGCTTGAGACGGCGGTGCCCAGCGGAACGGTGCTTGAGATGAAGGGCCCAGCGGAGCGGTGCTTGAGATGAAGGGCCCAGCGGAGCGGTGCTTGAGATGAAGGGCCCAGTTCAGCGGTGCTTGAGATGAAGGGCCCAGTGCAGCGGTGCTTGAGATGAAGGGCCCAGCGGAGCGGTGCTTGAGATGAAGGGCCCAGCGGAGCGGTGCTTGAGATGAAGGGCCCAGTTCAGCGGTGCTTGAGATGAAGGGCCCAGTTCAGCGGTGCTTGAGACGGCGGTGCCCAGCGGAGCGGTGCTTGAGATGAAGGGCCCAGCGGAGCGGTGCTTGAGATGAAGGGCCCAGTTCAGCGGTCCTTGCCCTGTTCAGCGGTGCTTGCCCTGTTCAGCGGTGCTTGCCTTGGCGTCCTTGCCCTGTTCAGCGGTGCTTGCCTTGGCGGTCCTTGCCCTGTTCAGCGGTCCTTGCCCTGTTCAGCGGTCCTTGCCCTGTTCAGCGGTCCTTGCCCTGTTCAGCGGTCCTTGCCCTGTTCAGCGGTGCTTGCCTTGGCAGTCCTTGCCATGTTCAGCGGTGCTTGCCTTGGCAGTCCTTCATTGCCCAGCTGGGCTGTGGCTGGCGGTCCTTCATTGCCCAGCTGGGCTGTGGCTGGCGGGGCCCTCCTGGGCAGCTGGGCTGTGGCTGGCGGGGCCCTCCTGGGCAGCTGGGCTGTGGCTGGCGGGGCCCTCCTGGGCTGCAGTACCGGGCCTGTGTGTGTCCTCCTGCACACCTGGGATGGGGCTGGTGGGGCCCTCCTGGCCAGCTGGCCTGCTGCCGGACTTGTCGGGCGTGCTGCCCTTCCCACCCTTCCCTGCACGCTTGTGGCCCTTTCCCACCTTTGGTGGTGTGCCAGGTGGCACCTCACTTCCTGACGATGCCAATGTAGGGATTTTGGTCCCTGGGGTCTTTGGTCGCTCGCACTGGGCACTGTCAATCTTAGGATGCTTTTCCGGTGGTGGGCTGGCCGTGCCTTGGCTCCTAGCTGAACTGGATGCCCTTGAGGGTGGGGGACTCAACAGTCCATGGACAACAGTCTTCACTGGTCCCGGTTTTGTGGTGGCTGAGGTGCTGATTGGAGTCTTATGAGACGGACGGGGTGGGGGAGTTGTAGGAAAGAGGTCAAGTTTGGAAAGGAAAATCAATTTGGAAAGAGAGGGATGGGTAGGTGTAGTGGGTATGGGAGTGGAGGAAGAGGATGTGGTTGTAGGAGTGTGAAGTCTGGTGTCTTTGGGTGCAGGTGCTTGGGCTGGAGGCTGTCGTGAGGTGGATGGCTGTTGGGTGGGTGGCTGCCTGCGTTTGTGTAGTTTGGAGGAGGGGGTGACAGACACACTTGGAGGACACAGGGGACGTGTAAATGGTAGTGGGGGTGGTGACTGCACGTGTGCGGAGTGTTCTGGTGGGTGTGCTGTTGATGGACGTAGTGGCTGAAGATGTTGTGCATGCAAGTGTGAGTGGAGACATCACAGGGAGGGAGGAGGGAGATGAGGAGGAGGGGGACACAGTGGAGGCAGTGGCTGTTGGTATGTCTGCATGTGGATGTTGCTTGTGTGAATGCTTGTGTGATGTGTGGTGCTTATGTCTGGATGAGCTTCCCTTGAGTGTTGAGGTGTGTGCAGGCTGGTCTGATGGTGTGTCTGGGATAGGCAGAGGTACAGGGGATTGGGTCTGGGTGGAGGAAGTTGGAGAGGGGAGGCTAGAGACAGGGACAATTGCTGCCGTCAGTGCTGAGGCCAGAGCGTTGAACGATCGCTGATGGGCAGCCTGACCAGAATGAATGCCCTCCAGGTATGCATTACTCTGGTGCACCTCTCTTTGTACACCCTGGATGGCATTCAAAAGGGTAGACTGCCCAACAATGATGGTCCTTAGGAGGTCAATGACCTCCTCACTGAGGGCAGCAGGGGTGACAGGGGCAGGGCCTGAGGTGCCTGGGGCGAAGGAGATGCCCACCTTCCTGGGTGAGCGGGCAGGGGGGCAAACGCTGAGGGGCTGCTGGGAGGGCGGTGCTGGTGCGCTGGGTGGCGTCTGTACCTGTTGTTGCAGGGGGCACGGATGTTGCCGCCACCACAAGGGAGCTCCCTTCAGAGGACGAGTCGCTGTCACTGACATCAGCACGAGTCCCCGCTGTGGAGCTCCCCTCGCCCTCCGTCTCACTGGTGAAATCCGAGTCAGTTGCATGGCCCGCCATGGCCATGTGAGATGCAGCTCCCTCGTGCTCCGATGCCACTTCTCCTCCGCCTGATGATGCTAATGCACACATGAACAGGAAGACCACAAAAAAGGGGGGGAGGAGAAATAAAGACATGTTGAGTGCATGGATTACCGCTACCGTTGGCGGACAAGACAGACACAGAAGCCCCCTGCACTACGCCGCGCACTTGGGGTCCACTACGCAATCCGTGGGACATGGCCTACAAGCCTATGGATGACAACTGCACACATAGATGACACAGGGCCATGGATACCTGTACTTGGCACCCTACAGAGGTGGGGGGCGAGGGCAGAGGGCCATGCCTTACGGAGGGGCCTAGCCTACAGAAATCGCCCTGGCCTAGGGATACCCACAGCCCTCCTCCCCCACCCAGACACCTCCACTGCGCGCAAAGTCAGCAGAATGTATTTGTACTCACCCCCTTGTGTCTGCTGTGATGTCCTCACGCGCCCATCCAAATCGGGGTAGGCCACCGCCAGGATCCGGGACATCAGGGGGGTCAATTGACGACTGGCACCCCTCCTACGTTGGGAGGCCATCCCCAGCAGAGCCTCCGCCGTCTTCCTGCTCCTGCGTCGGATGTCCTCCCACCTCTTCCGGCAGTGGGTGCCCCGTCTGTTGTGGACCCCCAGGGTCCGGACGTCCTTGGCGATGGCACGCCAAATCGCGACTTTCTGGTGGGCGCTGACCTATGTGACATGTACAAGGAGAGAAAACTTTTCATCACCTTCTGTATGCTCGATGTGAGTGGCCCCCCATCCCTACCCTTGCCATGTGGCACATGCTCTCATCTGTCGTCTGATGCATGCCTCAATCGCTCCCCTCCATCTTTCATCCACCCGACTCAACCCAGGCATTGGCCACAAAGCATGGTCCCAGTGTACTTACCTGTTGGTCTGGAGGACCGTAGAGTAGCGCATACTGGGGGAGGACCCCATCCACGAGTTTCTCCAATTCTTCAGAAGTGAAGGCAGGGGCTCTTTCCCAAGTCACAGCAGCCATTGTCTCTTCCACACCGAGGTCACAGCAGCACTTGCAGTGTAGGTCCTCTCCTGTGGAAGATCAGGTATCGAGTGATTAAGCTGATAGAAAATGGCGGTCACGCCCGCGGCGGTGCGTACCGCGGCGGTGCGTACCGCGACCGCCGGCGCACATCGTCATTGGCTCGTGAAACCCATAGGCTTCAATGTTAACCAATGAGGCTTTGCGCTGCGGTCTTCGACCGCCTACCGCCACGGTGTGCCACACCAGCGCATTGACCTCACATCCCATTGTCACACTTCACAGGTCAGGCATCCGCCATTTCAAAGGCCCACATGGCTTAATTTCTACTGCGTCACACATACCTAGGCCTTTCCTCAACACTCATACAAACCATTCAATGCATAGTGAATCGTGTTGTGTGCAAGCTGTGGGAACGTACCTGTGGGTTGATTGACTCTGTGCTCGCTGTTGTCCTTCCTAGGCACCGTCCGCTGGGACATGCGAGGAGATGGAGGAATCTTCCCGTGTACAGACCGCTGGTGGACCTGTCGACAATGGAGGAACGACATGTCACTCTGACATACAGGCTTGACTGAGCCACTATACATGAACTGTGTGCCCAGCTGGAGGCAGACCTGATGTCACCCATCTGCCAACCCACAGGCATCCCCCCTCTAGTGCAGGTGCTGTCAGTACTCCATTTCTTAGCAAGTGGGTCATTTCAAACAACAGTGGCCATAGCATCAGGGATGTCCCAGACCATGTTTTCCAAGGTGTTGTCCAGAGTGTTGTCTGCCCTGCTCAAACACATGCGGAGCTACATCATGTTCCCTGAGGTGGGGGATTTGCCTACAGTGAAGGGTGATTTCTATGCCCTTGGACATATCCCCAACATCATAGGTGCCATTGATGGGACACATGTGGCTTTGGTACCCCCCAGCAGGAGTGAACAGGTGTACAGGAACAGGAAAAGTTATCATTCCATGAATGTACAGATGGTGTGTTTGGCTGACCAGTACATCTCCCATGTTAATGCCAAGTTCCCTGGGTCAGTGCATGGCGCCTACATCCTGCGGAATAGCAGCATCCCGTATGTGATGGGTCAACTCCAGAGGCACTGGGTGAGGCTATTAGGGGACTCTAGTTACCCCAACCTGTCCTGGCTACTGACCCCAGGACCAGGGCAGAGGAACGCTACAATGAGGCCCATGGGCGGACTAGGAGGGTGATCGAATGCACCTTTGGCCTCCTGAAGGCCAGGTTCAGGTGCCTCCATATGACTGGTGGATCCCTAATGTACTCACCAAAGAAGGTGTGCCAGATCATCGTGGCCTGCTGTATGCTTCACAACCTGGCTTTGCGACACCAGGTGCCTTTTCTGCAGGAGGATGGTCCAGATGGTGGTGTTGTAGCAGCCGTGGAGCCTGTGGAGAGTGAAGAGGAGGAAGCCGAAGAGGACGACATAGACAACAGGAACACAGTAATAGAGCAGTATTTTCAATGACACACAGGTAAGAGTAGACACCGGCATATTACATTTACCTAAAGACTCCTACCTCTCTACTGTCTGACTTTTTCCCCCAGTGTATGGTAACAGTGTTGTGACTTTCCATCCAAATTTCAGAGCTGTGGGCCCCACTGCGTGACATCTGCTTTGTTTCCCCATGGACTACAGCTGTTTGACAGCGGTTTGTTGGCATCACAATGTGAATAAACATTTTGGCACTGTCATGTCTAATACATTTGTTAAAATCACAGACAGACTCCAGATTGTTTATGTGCAATAAGTGTGTTTATTCAAGTGCTCTAATTTGGATGGGTGGTTGCAAATCGGTGAGGGGTGATGGTGGAGGATTGTCCATGGCAGAGTCCAGACTATCAGTATCACAGGTGCATTGTCCAAATGCCTGTGGAAAGTGGAGCAGGGGCAGTTTAAAGTTGGACAGGGTGACAATGTGGGACAGTGGGATGACAATCAGGGCGGTATCCTTTGCTGGCGGGGGTCTTGACATGTTACTCTGTCTTCTTCCTGGATCTCAGGGCCCGCTTGCGGGGTGGTTCTCCTTCTGCAGGGGGTGGGGTTCTGGTGGCCTGTTGGTCTTGTGTCGGGGCCTCCTGTCCACTAGCGCCGGCGGAGGTGGTAGCCAGTTCTTGGTCCATGCTAGTGACACGGGCCCTTTGAGGTGCCACAGTGTTCTGCAATGTGGTGATTAACTCATTCAGGGCCACTACGATGGTACCCATGGCGGAACTGATGTTTCTTAGTTCCCTCCCTGAACCCCATATACTGTTGCTCCTGCAGAAGCTGGATTTCCTGAAACCTGGCCAGGACCGTCGCCATTGTCTCCTGGGAGCGGTGGTATGCTCCCATGATGGAGGAGAGGGCCTCGTGGAGAGTGGGTTCCCTTGGCTTGTCCCCCCCCTGTCGCACAGCAGCCCTCCCAGTTCCCCTGTTTCCCTGGGCCTCCGTCCCCTGGACCGTGTGCCCACTACCACTGCCCCCAGGTCCCTGTTGTTGTTGGGGTGGTGGGTTAACCTGGGCTCCCTGTAGTGGTGGACACACCGCTGATTGACGTGTCCTGGGGACAGAGGTATGGGCCCGCTGGGTGGGTGCTGTGCTGGTGTTCCCAGAGGGGGGAAGGTCTGCTGTGGCCTGTGACTGTCTGAGGGGAACCGACTGTCCCGAGGTCCCCGATGGACCGGGCTGGTCATCTAGATCCAGGGAGATAGAGCTGCTGTCATCACTGTGGGCCTCTTCTGGGGGTGGAGTGGACATTTGTGGACCCTCCTGCGTGGTGACCTGGCGTTCGGGTCCTGCAGGGGTATAAAAGTATGGTTATTGCTTCTGTGTGTGCCAATGGCGTGCGATGGGTGGGTGCCTGTGTACCCCAGTGCTGGCATTCCTTTGTGGGGGCTGTTGTGACGGTGTTTTGGGGGGGGGGGGGGTGATGGGTATGTGCATTGGGCATGCTTTGGTGATGGGTGTCCATGCTTTGGGGCCGCATGCAGGGCTAAGTTTTGGGATGGGTGGGTTGTGATGGTGAGACATTTGCAAGGGGTAGTTGTGATGGGGGTGGGGGTGAGGGTGGGGGTATGAGTTGGCATGCAGGTGGGGTGGGGGGGATGAAGTAGTGAAGATGAGACTTACCAGAGTCCATTCCTCCACCGACTCCTGCGAGGCCCTCAGGATGCAGGATGTTCAAGACTTGCTCCTCCCATGTTGTAAATTCTGGGGAGGAGGTGGGGGTCCGCCGCCAGTCCGCTGTACCGCAATGTTGTGCCTTGATACCATGGAACGCACCTTCCCCCGTAGGTCGTTCCACCTCTTCCTGATGTCGTCCTTATTTCTTGGGTGCTGTCCCACAGCGTTGACCCTGTCGACTATTCTGCTCCATAGCTCCATCTTCCTGGCAATGGTGGTGTGCTGCACCTGTGTCCCGAACAGCTGGGGCTCTACTCGTACAATTTCCTCCACCATGACCCTGAGTTCATCATCTGAGAACCTGGGGTGTCTTTGAGGTGCCATGGGGTGGTGTGGGTGATGTGTGGGATGGATTGTGTGGTGCTAAGTGTGGTGATGTGTATTGTTGTGTTGTGTAAAGTGCGTGCTAATATTGCAGGGTGACAGTGAATTGGGCGTCTGGGTGCTCAGATGTCTTTTCTCGGTGCGTGTTCACGAATCTCTAGGAGTGGAAGTTTGTGGGTGATGTGGGTGTGTGTTTTATATTGTATTGGGTGTGTGGGAGTGGTGTGTGTATGTGTATCAGGTGTGTGTATTTCGAATTGGCCAATGTGGTAGTGTTTTGTACGAGTATGTGTATTTCGACCGCGGCGGTGTGTACCGCCAATAGAATACCGCGGTTGAAAGACCGCCGCGTGGATTCGTGGGTCGTAATGGCATGGGCGTATTTCTGTTGGCGTGACGGTGGAGGTTTGGTCATCGCCAGTTTATCGCTGACCTTTGGTGTGGCGGACTTTTGTGGATGTCGGTATTTTGGCGGTTTGCCTGTTGTGGGTCAGAATGACCGTGGCGGTTTACCGCGACCGCGGCGGTGTTATGGCGGTCTTCTGTCTGGCGGTAAGCGCATTTTACCGCCGAGGTTGGAATGACCCCCTAAATCTTACTATAGCGCTTAGAAACACAATAGCCACAGCTGGGGCTATCACAACATCTTGATGGAGTCATCGCCAACAGTCCAACACCACTCGCAAGGCAGTGTGGGCCGGTCACGGAGTCGCACGGACCGTGGTTACAGTACCTTGGAAAACGAGGTAACAAGGATGCTGCAAGGAGCTGAGGAGGAGAGGCATCACTGGAGCCAGTGCAGCGTTGGTTCCTTACTGCCACCAGGGAGGTGAGGCATTGGTTCCTTCTGCTAAGCAGGGAAAGTGAGACGTTAGTTCTTTACGGTTGCAGGGAAGGTGATGTGGCATTGGCAGTGTGGCATCGTCTGCTCACGACAAGGCCGCATCGATGTATCTAGCAGGTCAAGATGTGAGGCACTGACTTCATGGTGTCACGATCACACCACATGTGCTGCAGCGGAGTCGGAGGCCACAGACGTCTGACACAGCGCTCTGGACCCACACTGTGGCTGCAACGGCATTGGGCCTGTGCTGGAGGTCACGGTCGTTGGACTCAGCGGGAAGCACAGCTCTGGGGCAGGCAGCGACGTGAAGTCACAGTGGCACCGGTCTTGAAGTCGTTCTGGACAACGATGCACTTATTTCTTCCTTGTTACACCAGAACTCCCTCTTAAGGGCCCAGTAACTGGATTTGTCACCACTTGGCAAGTTAGGACTCTCAGCAGGAGAGTCTAGGCGCTGGCAGCCGAAGGCTTTGATGTCCCCGAGACTTCTTAACAGGAGGCAAGCTCAGTCCAAGCCCTTGGAGAACCTTTGGAAGCAGGATGTAGAAAGCAAAGTCCAATCCTTTCACTTCCAGGACAGAAGCAACACATCAGCACAGCAAACCAACAGGCAGAGTGGCAGTCCCTCCTATAGCATCCAGCTCTTCTTCCTGGCAGAATGTCCTCAGTTCAGAAGGATTCCAACTATGTGGTGTCGGAGGTCCAGTAGTTATACCCCTTTCAGTCTCTGAAGTAGGAAAACTTCGAATGAGGAGCCTTTGTAGTACACAAGACCCTGCCATGGCCCCAGATATACTCCAGGGGGTTGGAGACTGCTTTGTGTAAGGACAGGCACAGCCCTATTCAGGTGCAAGTGTCAGCTTATCCCACCACCCTACCTCTTGAAGACACCATCAGCCTGGTGATGGGCCATCAGGGTATGCAGGGAATACCTCAGCTCCCTTTGTGTGATTGCCTAGAATAAATGCACAAACAGCCCAATTGTTATCCTGACCCAGACGTGTATTCACCAGACAGGCAGAAGCACAGAATGGTTAAGTAAAAAAATGCCCACTTTCTAAAAGTTACATTTTCAAACGTACAATTCAAAAACCAACTTCACCAAAAGATGTATTTCTAAGTCGTGAGTTCAGATACCCCAAATTCCATATCTCTAGCAGCTCCCACTGGGAAATTACACTTGAAAGATATTTCGAGGCAATCCCCATGTTACCCTATGGGAGAGAGAGACCTTGCAATAGCGCAAAAATAAATTTATCAGTATTTCACTATCAGGACGTGTAAAGCACACCAGTACATGTCCTACCTTTTAACAGCGGAAGCTGCTAGTGATAAGTGGCAGAAGTGGCAGGGTGGGGGGGGGAGGTTAAAGGGGGAGTAAATAATAAAAGAAAAGGTACTTACCTGCCTCCTGCCTTCATCAGATCCAGTCCCAATTCCCCAAGGGCTGGAACACACTGCGCAGGCTCCCAGACACCAATCAAGACATTGCTCTCATGCTGGTAATACTGTTTACCAGCATGAGAGCAGTGCCGTGATTGTCCTGAGCAGGCTTGTTTAACACTTGCTCAGGGCCTGGGAGCCTGTGCCTCTTCTCCACCCAGCTGCGCAGCACAGCTGGGTGGAGAGATCTAAGTGCGCACGTCGGTTTGGCCGTCTTTGGACAGCCTGCCAAACTGGCGTGCCCTTACTGTGTGCATTACTCCTCCCTGCTGTTTAACGGCCCAATCCCAGACTTGGATCGCTCTAGTGCCCTATGAAAAATAAAATGATAATAAAATGGTTTTATTGTAATTTTAATTTTCACCTTTCCCTCTGCTGGCTCTTAGCAAGGGAGGGGGGGGGGGACGCTTCTCTGCCATAACGGTGGAGGCGCCGCTGCTTTTAAATACTCTGCCCATGGGGTTGCCTTGGGCCTACATCAGGGGTGGCTTACATGTAGTAAAAGGGAAGGTGTGGGCCTGGCAAGTAGATGTACTTGCCAGGTCATAATGGCAGTTTGAAATTGCACTCACAGACGCTGCAGTGGCAGGTTTGAGACATGTTTAGTGGGCTACTCATGTGGGTGGCACAATCAGTGCTGGAGGCCCACTGGTAGAATTTGATTTACAGGACCTGGGCACACACGGTGCACTATACTAGGGACGTACTAGTAAACCAAATATGCCAATCAGGGATAAACCAATCACCACTACAACTTAGACAGAGTGCATATGCTCTTTAGCACTGGTTAGCAGTGGTAAAGTGCCCAGAGTCCTAAAGCATAAGAAAAACAGGTCAGAAAAAATAGGAGGAAGAAGATAAAAACCCTGTAAAGAGGGCCAGGTACAACACCTAGGGATTCCATCACTTTGAGGGCAGCAGCTGGCTTCAGAATCTCTCGTATTGCGGGATGGCGTGAGCCATGGGAATCCTCAGCTCGACTCTCAGGCTCTACTAGGTCTCGTTTGTTGTACTGAACACCCAGCAGTCAAAGAGATTGAACTCGGCCTTCTCCCTAGTGATGCAGGATTGTAGATTCTAGGGCTGGTGTTTATATATGTATATATATATAAAAGTCTTTAAGTGACAGCCGTGCCCCACCAATGAAGGCCTAACAGGTGGGTGGAAGTCTGAATATTAACACCAAAAACAATATACACAAATTATCACTATCAAAAGGTCAATGTGCAGTAAGGTACTAACTTTAAAGAGAATAATTCTGAGGTATCTAGTAATGAAAAATCATCCAATTTGTGTTGAAAATGTTAACAAGTAAGGAGGTCATGGAAGTTGAAAAACCTCCACCACTCTAGTGGACAAGATTCAACCAGTGAATTTTCTCTGATTTTAGCATTCCTGCAGAGAAAACGGAGTATCTCCTTTCACTGTGCAGTTCTAAATAGGTTCCTATAACTTTGTTAAACACATAATACAAAGCACCGGAGACACCCCAACGGTCAGCTTAGCCTCCGACTACCGCGGATAAACAAGTGTTTTAATGAAATATTATGGCATGGTAAGAAATCCCTCAGTGTAGCACCATGTGATACGATACAGTCTCTGTAAATAAAACACTTATACCTGAGTACGAGTAGCGCTTGTTGAATGCAATAATTATTGCAGTGACGGTTTGGGGCTGCGTGGCACAGGTGGACCAATATTTTGAAAATTACCAGTCTCTCCTTAACTTTTAGGTTGCCAGTGGGGTAACTCGTTTTACAGCCTCTACTGGACAGGAGTATTCAAGACCCTGAGCTGATAGGGGTCCCATATATCTAGATCCACTGGTCGTCAGTATTATTTGGTGTCCTATGAGCACCTTGGGCATCTGGAGACTGTGGAAGTACGTAACGGATCATGCAAATACCTCAGAAACATTTTCTTTCAACTGATGGTCCCTACTGTCCACTTTGACCAGAGTTAGGTGTTGTCAAGTGACCATCCTTGAAATGGCTCCCGACGGATCTGGAAGGAGTACCACCGGCAACAAAACTAGAACAACCAGGGAGCAGGATTACTAGGATAAAGAGGTCCAGGAGGGCAAGCAGGAATAACGCCATGAGGAACAAGGGGACCATGGCCAACAACAACAAAAAAACACAATAGAAAGGTCCAGGCAAGAAGGACCAGCACTAGGAAAATCAGGACAACAAAGACCAGGTGGACCACGTCCAGGTTCGTCTTTTCCAAGAAAAGGATCAGGGCCCACAGGATCATGACCATGTGACCCTCCTCAAGGAACACTAGCATCAGGAGCGTTAGGATTAAGATGACCATGGAGAAAAAGTGCAGCAGGAACAGGACCAGAACTAGGAGGGCAGTAACTGGATCAGGGCTCCAGAAGGACCAAGAATATGACCAGCAGCTTAAGAACCATAACCAGGAAGATCAAGACTAGGACTACCACAAGGACTGTGAGAACTAGAACTAAGTGGGGTAGGGGTTGAACTAGAAGAAATAGGCAGTAGGACCAGGAGGAGGACAAAGTCAGAAGGTCCAGCACGGAGTATACCAAGTGCATCATGTGCAAGGCATCCAGAAGAAACAAGACCAGTTGAATCAGGACCAGCAGGAGGACCAGGAGCAAGAGGAGTAGTTCAAGGCCAGGAGGTGAGGATCCAGATGGCTGAGGAATAGGAACCAGAAGAAAGAGTGAAGGAGGAGTACTAGAAGGAGGAGGAAGCCCAAGGTGCAAACCAAAAAGATGAGGAGGAATGCCTGGATGAGTCAGAGAGGATCAGGAGGAGGGTGATGACCAGGGCCAGTTGAACCAGGACCAGAAGGGCAAAGATCAGAAGTAAGGGAAACGACCAGTGCTCAAAAGATGTATTGGGCTGGCCAGGAGGTACTCCAAGTGCAGAAGGAGGAGGACCAAGAGGAGAAAGACAAGGAATAAGAGGAAGCGGAGGAAGACAAGTACAGCAAAGAAAGAAAGAAGTGGTCTATGGAGATGATGAGGAGAAAGATCAGGAGGGAAGGACTCTAAAAGGAAGATGACGAAGTGAAGCAGAAGGACCAGGAATTAGAATGAGGATCAGAAGGGGAAGGAGGACCAGCATATATGTTTAAAGACATGCCATTAGTTACAGAGGTTATACCTCTAATAAACAATTCATAGTTACTCTTCTTATGCCTCACTTTCTTTAGGAAAGCCTATCTTAACCCATTCAGCTAAACACAGTCTGTTACTAATGATGTAAAGCAGAACAGCTTGACTACTACATTTTACCTGTTGGCAATTTCTTTGGGGCAGAATTTGTCAAAAATAAAGCACAGACTTGTCTATAATTGTCTCTAATCCTGAAGATGCCACTCCTTCCTGCTCTACCGAATTTTTGGGATCCCAGAGTCAACTGTTTTTCAATTCAAGCACTTCTTGACAAACATCAGCATTTTATGGGCCAGGCCTCAGTGTTTGCCCTCAATGAACCTTACTGCTTCAAGTCAAAGGACCCAGTTATTTTAATTCACTGAACTTCAGAGCTTGCATTCAACTGACCTTAGTGCTAGCACTTGCTTGACCTCAGTGATAGCACTCACAGACCTCAGTGATAGTGTACTCTAACCTCAGTATTTGCATTCAACAGGGCTCAGTAGGTCCACTTAACAGACCGGTGTTCCGCCAGACAGACCTCAATGCTTGTAGTCACCGGAGTTCAATGTTTGCACCCAACTGCTTCAATGATTGCACACATAAGACCTAAATTTATGTATCAACTGGCCTAAATGGTTTAACTCACCAAATCTTATTAGCCTCCCTGAGGGATGGAGCAAGACCCAAACTATCGGGGTGGGGAGCTAACAGATCTCTCAATAGAAGCAGGGCTAAAACTTTAGATATGGGTTATGGCTATCCTTACAGGCAATGCAAGAAAATAGAGTGATTCTTGTACATTTTACATATACTAGTTAAACCAGATACAATCACATTTTAGTGGATTTGACAATGTTTATAGTCTACTGACAAAAATCCTTTAAAAAGGGAATTAGTGATTCAACAACTAAAAAGCAAATTTTACAGATTTCAGTAAAAAGCACTTTATTTTCGCAAAGTTACTTAAAAAAAAGAACACTTTTTGCCAAGTGTCGGAAAAATCATTATGCGAAACGATATGACATTGCGCTCATTAAATATATTTATTCCATCAACAGAAAGACAATCCTCACTGTTGACCAATGATACATTTTCTTTCTGCTCAACGGGGTTGCAACATTTGCTTATTTGAGGATGCACATGTCTCAGAACACTGAGCTTAACTGGTTAACACACCCGATTTTGGTATGAGTGAATGGTAATTCTCAAGGTTGATCCAAATGCATCTTCCATTCCTCCTGATATTGAATGAATGAGTGCCAATCATTTGACACTTTTACTGGCTGTTAATTACTCTGCCAAGAATCTGTTTATTGAATCAAAATTTAATATTTGTTATCACCCTAAATTGAGCAGTTCTCATCTGAGATGACTAAGCTACATCCATGCAGGGAGCCCCAAGGCCCAAAGAATTGCCAAAAGGTAGTTGCCTTGAAGCAACTTTACAACTGATAGAATTTTAGCATGCAAAGGATAAAGGTATTCTGTCAAACTCCAGAACACATAGAACGTTGGCCGATGAGGAACAGAAATAATCTCTCTTAATACCATGTGTTATAAAAACAACAACCATAGCTTTAGTTCTGTTCTGAAAGGGAGGTAACAGAACAACAAAACTGAAAAAGCAAGATGAGGCAGGTGGAAATGCCACCATTGTAATCTAGCCAGACATTAGTCAGTACAGCCACAGTCAGAGTTTAAACCTGGCCTTCAGCTCACCAGGGCAGCATCTAGTCATTCAAGTTGTTTAGAAAGCCCTTGAGCTCGAACGTATCACCAATTTTTGTGACTGTTGGCAAAAGAAAGATATGCCTATAGTTAGCATCCGGTTAGCCCCTGCCCTTGGGTCCATGTTTGACTTCTTTCAAAGAGGTTAGACAACCTCTTTCTTCCATTCAATAGGCACAGGGCCGGATGAAAACAGATGTTAAGGATGAAGGTAAAGCATGTGCAGCATCTACAGATAAATATTTTGGAGTCCTGATTGGATATCCGTCATTCGGAGAGCCAACTCTAGGTAGATAAACGTGTAGAAACCCGCCTCCTCTTTGTCAATCATTGTAAGAGGAGTGACAGAAAAGGGCAATGATTTGTAACCATGCTGCATGAGACAGGATGAAGCTGGGGAATACAATTAGGAATGGGCTTGATCTCATCTGAGAAAAAAAAGAGGCCAAATAGGTACAACTCTGGAGGGGGGAAGTCTTTTAACACAATGTAGACTGGTGAGTTTGGGCACTGCCTGGAAAAGAGCCCTCCAGGAGCTGGAGGCCTGAGAAATAGAATTTGAAATATGGTGCAGAAAGAGGCAATTTTGTAATGTGAGCTGTTGATATTTATCTGGTGCTTTGCTTGTCCTACTCTCTAACAAGTGATGCTTTGCTGATTATCAGATATAATCTTCTGTTTTCTTTATACTGTATACCACATGCTAGCAGATCACCGCACAAGGAGCAAGGACAGTGGTGAAACTAAGGGCCTGATTTGGAGTTAAGCAGAGCAGGAGCTCCACCATAACTCTGTAGTGCTTCCTGCTGAACCCACCATTCTCAAACTCTATTTACAGATGACAAAAGGGCTGTGTTTACAGAAGTGAAGGCTCAGCTGACTCTCTGACCTCGCAGCCCATCTGGCAAGGGGCCACCATGTCCCAATGATAGTCATACAAACCTGCTGATGGCAGGGCTACCATCACTCAATTTCCTTCCCTGAGGCATGGTATGAGCCGGCAGGGAAAATGTAGAAAGGCCCCCAGATGCAGGGAGAAAGCCCTCTGGACGTCAGGACATATTTTGTTATGTCCTGAGAAGACAACTGGCTCTAAGTGTTTATTTCCCCCCAATGCGAAAACATTTGCCAAATAAGCACATTAAAAGTGGTGCCTGCTCAACAAGCATGAAGGTGTCTGAAGGAGGTTCTGCAGCTGTCCTCAAAACACAGAAATCCAAGTCAGGCAGGTGGGGTCCCTAAATAGGCAGAGTGTAGAGGTCAAGGATGTATCCCCCTGACAAATGTGCTGACTGTCCATGAGGTTCTAACTGACCCCCAAGCAGGGTCCATGAGGTTATAGTAGGCAGGGCATTTGGAATGTCAAGTGAGCCTGGAAGTCCTTGTGTATCATCAATATCTATGCATCATCTTGATTATTTAATGATAACACGGTGCAAGAGCTAGTGACTGCAGGAAAATATAGGGGTCCCTCAATTCCACCAACCCACACAACCACGCATCTACACCATAAATGTATCATCAGGTCTCATCAGGTCAAGGACAAAGGTGAAGATTTATTAAAGTCAGGGCTATGAGTTTAAAGAAGGTAGACAAATGGGTATAGTGGGGCTTGGTGAGCCCAAACTGACAATAATATATTGTAAGCTATGTACCTCTAGGCGTATCATCATGAAAGAAGCACAAAGGCCGAATTGGAAACTAAGGCCAAGGTTCCAATTTATATAGAATGCGGGTGATAATTTGTGCACACAGTAATTGCCACTAGCTATGTGTGGGGTATTTAACGGGAAACATAATGAACTTTTCCCAGGTTTCCTAACACAGAATGAAGCCTAAAATCAGGAATAGGTATTTACCATACTAATTACTGCATGCTTTCCTTCTATGCCTAAACATTTTATCCTGATAGAATTCCTCAGGCTTTGTCTGGTGAACTCAGAATTCTATTCTGTATTCAAACATGCATGTGAACAACACAAATGGGAATCAGGATCTAAGCAAAGTCTGTAAATGTTTAGAAGTTAGGACTATGTTATGGCAGAGATTTGACTATTGCCATTATTATAGCCTCACTGTGCTCTATATGTTATACTGTATTGCAGTTAAATTTACAGTGTGCTTTATACTTCTAACAAGTCGCTACAGACCAATTACGGAGGGTTAGCAAGCTACACTGTGAAATGCCATAGATGGTAGGTTTGCGTGTTTCGGTGCGGCCTGCCTGGAGAGATTTTTGCTTCTATGCGCCAGGACAAGAGTTTTGCTCTTATTACGAATTGCTTTTATGTCACTGCGTGAATCTAAAGAGAAAATGAGTGAAAACTAGGTTGGGTAAATATACAGTTGTAATTAACAACAAAAGTGTATGAGTGCAGTCGTGTCTATGTTTGAAGTAATTTGGTGTAAGGATATGGCTAAAACGGTAATAAACAAGTATGTATCTGTGCATACTCATGGGTGTATGAGAGAAGCGTGAGGATAGGCTCGGCTGCACAAGCCAATAGCTGCATCTATGGAGCGGTCTGTGTATACTTATAAAAAAAAAAAATTAAAAAGGAGGGTTGAACAAGAGGGTTCTTTTCAGTTCATCATGTTTTCTCCCAAATCCATACAACTCAATTCAAAGAATGTGATGTGCTGAATGTCACATAATTTATATTGAGTGCTTTGTGCAAATACAGTTCAAGCCACATAGAATATGAGGCTAAAAGTGCACAGATATGATGGGTGCTACCCGCAGACAGTGCAAACCAAGAGATTCAGGCAGTTACGACGTCCAAGACTGCATCCTATCAACCCCAAAACCGCATTGGTGGAAAGAAAAAGCCAGCTGAATTTAAGAGTACAAGGCTTACAGCACCCACCCCACAATACACTATGCGTAAGGTAACAATTGGCTAGGATCAGGAAAGAGGACTGGGTTTGTAGGGTTGGGGTTTTAATAAAATTAATTGTCACAACCTGATAACAGAATACATTACTTTTTCTTTCAATATCTTTTTTTTAATTGTGTCTAATGTTATGAATGGGTTCAAAGCATTAATTAAATAAAACAAAGAAACATTTCTGCAATATCTGTTCTTTGTGCCTCTCAATGGTTAAGAAAGTGATATACAAATGACAAGAAAATACAATGTCACTGCCTATGTTACATTCTGATGGAATCTTGCATTCTCTATCTTTTGTTTAAGATAAAGTATGGTGAAGTACCCTTTGAATATATATTTTTGGATGTGGGGGAATCTGATGATTGGGGCTATCATCTCTGTAGATCTAGCCCCAGGAACTTAAGTAGCCCACCATGGCCCTGATTACAAGTCATATTGTACTGGTGGGATGCAAACTCTGCATCAGAAATTACCAGTACTGTGCAGTAAGAACCCACCACTGCCGTAGAATTATGAGTTAACTCCCACGGAATGGGGAATTACTGTGCATACCTGGAATTACCAGCTGATATTCTATTTTCAGTGAACTTTAGCACACATTTACCACCAGTTCTGAGCTGGTGGAAAAAGTGTGCGAGGGCTGCAGTAAAATTGTACACAGGGCTGTTGTACAGCAATGGTAGACAGAGGGAGTGAGGATGGTGAACGGAGTGGAGAATGAAGGCTGGAAGGTGGGGGCATGTAATGCACCACCGTGCCTAATCTGTGGTCTGGCAAATGTATTGGAAGGGGTCCAGGCTACAATGCAGGCCTTTTCTCACAATGATTTTACCTGCTGGATTTTCTGGATGCTAAAATCAGGTTTATTGTTCCTGCACCCAGTAAATTCATGTCCAGGAAACGGGATCTCTTGCAATAATGTGGAACAGAACTCCAGACGGGAATTCTGCTCCTCACAGTTTCCATTCGGGGCTGATGTTCTTCATGGGCACTTTTGCAAGTAGGCGGATTAGGCAGGGAGAGTGCCTCATCATGAGGTGTAAAGGGAAGGGAGAGCAGTCATCTTCTGTGAAGCTAAGGTAGAAGGTAGGCAGTGAAAGAAGAAACAAGCCTTCTCGTCTGGTGCCTACTGCCTGAAAGAAATGTAAAATATGTGCAAATGGTTCATCAGCAAATGTATATGGCTTTAATTGCTGAACACATTGGAGGCTTTACGATTAAGAATTATTCTTTTTGAGAGGTAATGTAAGTGTGTGATCAGCTGAGTTCTGGAGTGTGTCTTCTAATGGAAATTGATTAAAAAAATTATTTGTACTAGGTACATAGGTAAAGTCTGTGTATTACTAAAAAAAAATATTTTTAATGCACTTGTTTTATCTTAAACACTACAGGGCAGATATACTATCATGTTGTGTCGAGTTGATGCAAATCTTTGCAAAACGTTTATTTGGAATGTACTGTACTGCACAATTGCGCTGGAAAGACTTGAAAGTAAAGCAAATCAGTGCATTGCATCACTTTACCTCAGGGCGGCATTCTATGGGTGATACATGCATCACCCATGTTTTTGGCAGACAGAGCTATTTTCCAACAATACTAGAAAGCGTTTTGCGCAAAAATTAACTTGTCTTTACAGGAGGCGTTGGAGAACTAAAAAGATTTCTCTAAAGTTTTCCAATCTTGAATGTGCGCTGCACTGCACAGCACACACTCAAAGGGGTTAAAGTTTTACAGTTTGTCTAGACATGGTATTTTGTACAGGGAGGGTGCACTTCCAGTTCAAATCCTGTGACGCAGAAACCTTTGCAGTATGGTGCAATGGTGGGCGCATCGCACTAGGCAGCCTACCTCTGTGCCAGCACCAGGGAGAGAACAGGCCATTGGCATATCTTAAAAGATATGGCACCGTTGTGCTGGCTCTCACGCAATGCAGCGCAACAACTCGGATTTCTACTCTTCATACATTAGACTTTATTAAGTCTACCCACAAATCTCTTAGCACATTTTGCAGCAGCATGTCTTGTACTGTGTGTAATGAATTTTAAAATAATGACCAGCATATTCTCAGTGGTTTCAGTTGCAGGTTGTGACCTCGTAGCATTAGAAGTACGTCACTCTCTTGTTACACACACAAACAACCAAGGTGATCGCATTACACAACTCAGATCTCATTACATAAAAGAATACACCTGCCACTGATTACTTTAGCTTACGATTATTTTCCTTTCAAGGTGTGTGCATTCTATCCTCTGTTTTTTTACCGGAAGGTAAAAGGCCAACAAAATAGTTGCAGAATATGCTGTTCTCTTCTTTAGGCATGTTTCCGGCGCCGGCCCATTCCCATTATGGCCTGCAAATTTAGCCCAGCCCAGCACACATCAGCACGTGACACAACGGTGGGGGCAAGATGAGGGCTTGACTGATCCCCTTTTAGTCCGATGGGTATTTCATGCCTGGCTTTCTCAGCCGCTTCACCTGCGCTTACTGTTTGCACTTACCGAACTCCATTCACTTACCAGACCCCAACTGTTGCACCTGCCTAACTTGGGGGGTTGAGCCTGCCAGTGATGGTCCGGTTCGCATCTACAAGTGCCAGAGATGGGGCGGAGCGGCCCCTGCACCGGGCGTCCTCTTTGAGCGGGCACCATTTGAATGGCAGGGTGAGGAGCGTTAAGAGCAACCTACAGAGGCCTTTGTGTGTCCTGCATTTTCCCATGGATAACAGAATGCTAACTCTGGTGATTAATGTACTTGAAGGAAAGATTTGCGATTTGTCTAGTGATTGTTTTGACTCTTACTAAAGTAGGTTAGATAGTTAATGTTCTAGCTGCAAAGCATAAGTATAGCATGCATATCCCAGATTTGTTTTTTTGTAGATAGCTCAGTGGGTTACTGCTTTTGTTATGGAGATAATTCTGTTACTTGCACTTCATAAGTAATCATCCTTCTAATATACCACAGTGAGCTATGAACTGACATAAAAATGCTGCACACAAACTGCAAGGCATAGGTTTAGAACACTTTGGCCTGGATCTTTCATTCTAAGGAGCTAACAAAGTATTCCTCTGGTTAGCAACACATTTTTATTAGTATAGACAACCCCAAGTTTGTGGGGCAGATTTACTAATACTTTGAGCCGGATTTGCATCACAAAAGTGACACAAAAGTGGTACAAAGTATTACTTTGGAATTAATTCATGTGTAAATCCTGAATGTGTTTCACAATAGCCCTAAAGTAATGTGAAGTAACACTATGCTCTACTTTGCACCTCTATGTGTCAAGGGGACATACCATTGGTGGTACATGGATGTTCCCATACAACCACCCATGGATTTTGATGCCAATCTCTACTATCATTGGCAGAAAGTGATTTGTGTCAAAAATATGCACCTCCTTGAAGCAGGCATAACTTCTCAGCACACATATAAAGTGGTAATGTTTAACCTTGTCAAAGCATAGAAGTTTGTACGGAAGGAGAGCCTTCCGGTACAAAAGTGAAGGTTAGCTTTCCAGTAAAACAACTATGCTTGACATTTCGCACACTCCCTTGAGTTATTGAGGAAGTGTATGTGTGCACTGGTTCACACCAGCCTAAGGTAAGCCAACGCTAGGGGAAGGAGCAACAGAGCCATACCTTAGGGGAGATGGTGCTGTTTTTCCTCCTTCTCACACAATTCAGCAGCCTTGGTTACTGTGCTGAGTTGCGTGAAAACTTAGTAAAATCTGCCCCTTTGTTCTTCACATGAAGCACTCTTAAAATATAATGCCTACCATTATGGGTAGCATGTGACTCCTAGACCTTGTGGTCCTCATTGTCTTATGTTACGTTTCCTATACATCGATTTACACATTCATTCACTGTTTCTGTACCATATGTTTGCGTGATATAAAGTGCTCTGAATCCCTAAATCAGAATGCGTAGCACTTTAAAAGAAATAAAGTAAATGTGAAGAGGGCAGAGAGATGAAGGGCACCACTGGAGGGTGGTAGTGAGGGAATCTGTGGATAAAGATGCCTCTGGGGCCTGTGAAACTAAGAAAGATTGTCGTACTGGGTGCAACGATGTCAAAGCTAGCCTTTGCCAGACCTCTGTTTGCACTGTCAGACCTCGGTTTTCACCACACCACCGGAGCTTGTTGTTCACATTCGCTAGACCTCGCTGGTGTTAACACAGTGCTTAATCTGAGCCAGTGATTTCCGGGGCTCAGCACAGGCACTTAATTGCCAACACATGTACTTAAGACACTCTGCCACAGTTGCTTATTAATGAAATAAACATTTTAAAGGAGTAATACATGCTGCCCAAACCATTCTCATAGTTTGGGAGCTTGGACTAGTCTGAATTGTCACTCTTAAAGGAGTGTGATGGTTGGTAGTTGTGTTGGTACTGGCACTGGCCGGGCTGGCAGGGGCAATGGGTGGTGCAAGCTGCAGGGATCACCTGAAGAGGGCCCTGGCACTTTTCTTTCTTTTTTTTGTTTGCAAATTAAGCACTATGTTACAGGGTTGGACTGGCCCATAACAACGTGTGTTTCCCCGGGAGACTGGAAGTGTGGGGGGCGGTTTTGTTAATGGGGCGCCGGTTTTGCAGCAGTGCTGTGAACTCGGCCTCCAGCAACAAAAGCACAAATGCAGCAATACTGTGCACTTGCTACTGCCCCCACCCCCACCCCCAGACCCGGGCGGCTGGCCTGACATAATTGCCAGGGGTGGTTTGGGTTACCAGCCCGGCACTGGTAACCACCGGACATCTCAGTTCTCATACCTGCCAAGCTTCGGTATTCGCACCTGCAAGACGTCCCTTCTGCCTCAAAGGCGTCTGTACCTGCTAGACCTTGACAGTGCCCGCAGATGCCCGGCCGTGGTGTCCGTGTTCACACTGACTAGACCTTGATGTCATCAACGATGTTCGCACCTGTCAGCACTCAGTGTCTGCACCAGGCAGGCAGGCCTCTTTGCTTACACACATCAAGCGTCAGTGTTTGTATCGGGCTGGCAGGCCTCGTTTTTTTTTCACGACCTCAGGCCACGGTATCTGCACCAGCCAATCAGTCAAGGTGTTTCCAACAGTCAAGTAGGCCTCGGTACTGGCTCGAGCCAGGTAGGTCCAGGTGTTTGCAACCACAGGGCCTCCGCGTTTGCACCTATCAGGCCTCGGTATTTCCACCAGTCAGACCTCAGTACTTCCACTGGCCTTCATAGCTCCACAGGCTGGCAGATTAAACGCCACGTTGGCGCAGACCCGAGCTTGATCCATACAGATTAGTGCGCTTTGGGGCAGCTTTAATGATAATTCCGCTGCAGACGGCATCAAGTAAATGTCAATAACCCGGGATGAAAGCAGCATCACCCGGGGGAAGCGGCTCACACACAGAACCTCTCAGGCCTGCTTTCAAGGCATTGGCAGGGATCCCTGGCAGCAGAGGGGCAGCAAAGAGGCTGCAGGGCCGCCGCCGCCGCTGTACCACTCACAAGAATGTGACCCGAATGTCGCGCGTGAGTGAGAAGGGGCAAATGGATGAGGGCAGGGGGGTGAGAGACAGAGGGGTACGAGACAGAGAGCTAATGAGTGAAAAGGGCCAGTGGCGTAACAAAGGCCCCCGGAGCCCGCGGGTGGGGGGGGGGGCTGAGCTCCAGGGGCCCCCCTCAGCACAGTACCGTGGCCTAGGCGCTCCTGAGTGCGCGCAGGGGGAGGGGCTCAAATTTCCTTACGCCAGTAAATCGCGACTGACAGTGAGAGCGCAGGGTAAGGGACAGCAGTGAGAAAGTTCGGAGTGGAGCAGAAAATGGCCTGGCCTATCGAAATAAAAGTGTCCCCCTCGTTAGCGAATGAGATAGCTTTGAAAACAGGCCCACGCTTGCGAACAGGGCAGTTTTGAAATTATAAAGACACCTCATGGGTGTTTTGGACAGTGTGGGAGACTGCATGCATTTCTGCTTGCTACAGGCGAGGTTTTTGGGTATATTGGGGAAATTAACAGTAAAACTCAGCCCATCAGACCATAAAACTGGCCCACAAACCTCCAAACAAGTATTGGCAATGCCAATAGGTCTGGCTTTAAAGGAATGCTGTATATACTAATGTGAAGCATTACAAGTAAATTACAGGTAAACAGCACTGGGATTGCTATGCATTTGTGTAGAAGCAAAGGACAGTAGGATAATATTGGTGTAGGTTTAAAGGTCAGGTGGCAGTCGCACTCTCAAGCCAGACCATACATGTGGGTGTCCCTATTCACATAGGTTAATGGCTACAATCCTCCTATCAGTGCCCTGTCAGAGCAAAACAGTATAAATTATCTAGTTAGCTAAGACATTTTAATAGCATTACAATTTTATGTATGTTCACCTGAAAGTTCAAGCGCAGGCAGCTGGATAAATAAACAAACTGATCACTGCTATGTCGAGGGCAATCACTTTTTTGTGTAAGCACATAACTTCTGCCCAATCAAAAATTGTACTCCCCGCTCCCAACATGTGGGTGTAGTCAAAGCCCACTTTAGTGATGCACACATAATTGTGTGGTGACACCTGCTCTGTCAAGCCAACCCATAAATATTGGCCTGCAAGCTGAACTATTAGACCAGCCTCTCAGGCACTGCCTGCTTGCCCAATAGACTAGTCCCGGCCTGGCAGTGGGAGACTGGGTTAGTGACAAAGGAAGAGAGGTTAGAGAAACTATGGGTGTGACTGAGTGATATAGTGAGAGAAGCAGAATTAGTAAGAGACAGAGGGGTGACAGAGACTCAGGGTGAGTCATGAGTGACAGAGTGAGGGACAGCAGGTAAGAAACATCAGCAAGAGACAAGGTTAGTGACAAAGGAAGGAAGAGAGGTGAGAGAAACTTGGGGCATGACTGAGTGAGATAGTGAGAGAAGCTGAATTAGTAGAATCAAAGGGGCAGGAGACATCGGCGAGACTGGCAGATGAGGGAGAGTGACAGGTTAAAGGGTGAGAGATAGAGAGAGACAGTTGGTGGTCAGAGACTAGCGTGAGAGAGGCAGGGGTTGAGAGAGGCATAGAAAATGAGGAAGGGGGTTTAATCAGTGACAGAGACACAGGTGTAGATGAGAAAAATGGAATAGGTAGGAGGGTGTGGTAAGTGGGAGAGGAAGAAGAAACAGCAATACAGTGGGTTGAACAAGTGAGAGGTGTATAGCGATACAGCGGGTTGAACAAGTGAGAGGTGTATAAGAGAGACCTGGGAAAGAGACAAATCAGTAGGGTAGAGAGACTTGGTGTTAAAGAGCTGGAGGGGTGAAATTAAAAGTAGATAGAGACCGAGAGGGAAAGGCAGAAGGGATGGAGTGAGAGGGCAGACAATTTTACAAGATATGTGAGTGAGCTGAACTGGCAAACACTAAACCATTCCCATGCAAACAAGAGCTGCAAGCTGCCCTCTTGTTCGGATTGGTGTCCGCCAGCAATCTGAGACAAGCTCCTGGGTTGATTGTCATTGGTACCTTATCCATTGCTTCAAAAAAACACAACAAATGTCGAGCCCTCATATGAGCAAGTAGCAGAACATCATAATGGGTCTTGAGAACCTCACAAGTACTAGCTCAATACAAAGCTACATTCTGCCGTTTCCCTCCAGCTTGACCAAAGTGGGTGAAGTTTTGCCTTGCATGTCCACCTGTTGACGTGCTTGTCCCCAGAGTGATAGCCCTAATCTCAAAACTCCAAGCACAGTAGGACTTTAGGGCACAGTGGGCACATTCAAGTTTAACTGTAAATTCCAAACAAGCCTTTTTATTTAAAAAACCCTGTATTTCAATGCCTGAAGTGGTAAAAGGCTTTTGTCATTTTACATCTCGGCATGGATGGAACTAGGTAATTCTATGCTTAAAGACTTTTCAGTAAAAATGGCAAAGGACTGTCAATTTCTAGCTTGGCACTCAGTGGCATTACGCTAATGCTATGCCTGAAAACTTTGCTACAAAAACAGACTTTTTTGGTGAGCAGATTCAGAGTGTCACTAGTGTTGCAGGGTGCTCTATATAGGAGCTGCTCTGCACCTAAACTTGGAAACTACAAGCCTGAAAGGGTATTGTTTTTAGATTTTATATATATATATATATATATATATATATATATATATAATGTCACTTACACAGTGTACATCTGTTCGTGGCATGTTCCGCTGCAGATTCACATGCTGTGCATTACGTCTACCATCTAGTGTTGGCCTCGGAGTGTTACAAGTTGTTTTTCTCCAAAGAAGTGGTTGAGTGACTCCTCCTCTTCGGTTCCATGGCGCATGGGCATCCACTCCATTGTTAGATTGTTTTCCCACAGAGGGTAAGGTAAGAGTGATAGAGTATATAGGTAAAAGAATAGAGATGTCCATGCTAATGCAAATATATACATATACATACATATACATACATATATACACACACATATATATATATATACACATATGTACAAATGTTTCTAACTTAAAACGACTACAGGCTCCCGGGGAGGTGGGAGGGTGCATGTGAATCTGCAGCAGAACATGCCACGTACAGATGTATACTAGGTAAGTGACATTTTCCGTTCGGTGGCATGTGTAGCTGCAGATACACATGCTGTGCACAGACTAGAAAGCAGTTTGTCCTCCCATAAAAATAGTGGTGGTTAGCCTGTAGGAGTTGAAGTTGTTTGAAATAATGTTCTGAGTACTGCTTGGCCTACTGTGGCTTGTTGTCATGATAAAACATCTACACAGTAGAGTTTAGTAAATGTATGTGGTGTTGACCAAGTAGCTGCTTTACATATTTCAGCCATTGGTATATTGCCTAAAAAGCCATTGTAGCACCTTTTTTCCTTGTAGAATGTGCTTTAGGAGTAACTAAGAGTTGTCTTTTGGCTTTAACGTAGCATGTTTGGATGAATCTTACAATCAATCTTGCTAAACCTTGTTTTGATATGGGGTTGCCTGTATGAGGTTTTTGGAAGGCTACAAATAGTTGTTTAGTCTTTCTGAATGGTTTAGTTCTGTCTATATAATACATTAAAGCACTTTTGATGTCTAATGTATGAATAGCTCTGTCTGCCACAGAATCTGGCTGTGGGAAGAAGACTGGTAGTTCCAATGTTTGATTTGTATGAAATGGTGATACGACCTTTGGAAGAAATTTTGGGTTTGTTCTTAGTACAACTTTATGCTTGTGTACCTGGAAGAATGGTTCTTCAATAGTAAAGGCTTGAATTTCACGGACTCTTCTTAAAGACGTAATTGCTACTAGGAAGGCAGCCTTCCATGTTAGAAACTGCATTTGGCAGGAGTGCATGGGTTCAAATGGTGGGCCCATAAGTCGTGTAAGCACTATGTTTAAATTCCAAGAGGGGACTGGAGGTGTCCTGGGTGGAATGATGAATTTTAAACCTTCCATGAAAGCTTTAATGACAGGAACTCTAAATAAGGAGCTGTGCTGTATATTTTGTAAATATGCTGAAATTGCAGTAAGATGAATTTTTATAGAAAAGAATGCTAAATTTGATTTTTGTAAATTAATTAAATAGCATTCAATGTCTTGTATTGATGCTGTAAGAGGGTCAATATATTTAGATTGACAGTAATATACAAATCTTTTTCATTTGTTCGCATAGCACTGTCTAGTAGTGGGTTTTCTTGCTTAATAACTTCCATACATTCTGATGGGAGTTGTAAATACCCAAACTCTATGACCTCAGGAGCCAAATTGCTAGATTGAGTGTCTTGGGATTCGGGTGCCTTATTTGGCCTTTGTTTTGTGTCAACATCGTGTCGGTCTGGAAGTTTGGAGTGTGGTACTACTGACATGTCTAACAATGTTGTGTACCACAGTTGACGTGCCCATCCATGTTAGTGCTATGAGTATCATGTTGAGTGAAGTTTGAAGCAATTTGTTGACTAGAAACAGAATGAGTGGGAGAGGGGGAAAAGCGTAAGCAAATATTCCTGACCAACTGATCCATAGAGCATTGCCCTTGGATATGGGATGTGGGTGTCTGGATGCAAAGTTTTGGTATTTTGTGTTTTCGCTTGTGGCAAACAAATCTATGTTTGGTGTTCCCCATTGTTGAAAGTATTTTTCAGGTACTTGAGGATGAATCTCCCATTTGTGTGTTTGTTGGTGATTTCTGCTGAGGATATCCAGCAATTGATTGTCTATTCCTGGAATGTATTGTGCTAACAGGTGAATTTGGTTGTGGATTGCTCATTTCCAATTCTTTTGGGCTAGAAGGGAGAGTTGGACGAATGTGTCCCTCCCTGTTTGTTTAGGTAATACATGGTTGTCTGTTTTGATAAGAACATTCTTCAGTGTGAGAAGAGGTTGAAAAGCTTTGAGTGCTAGGAAGACAGCTAATAACTCCAAGTGATTTATGTGTAGCTGTTTGTGTTTGGCATCCCATTGTCCTTGGATGTTGTGATTGCTTAGGTGAGCTCCCCATCCAATCATTGATGCATCTGTTGTAATTATGGTCTGAGGCACAGGGTCTTGAAATGGCCGCATTTTGCTTAGATTTGTGGACTTCCACCACTGAAGGGACATGTATGTTTGGCAGTCTATCAACACTAGATCTTGAAGTTGACCGTGTGCCTGTGACCATTGTTGTGCAAGGCACTGTTGTAAGGGCCGCATGTTTAGTCTTGCGTGTGGAACAATTGCAATACATGATGCCATCATCCCTAAAATCCTCATGACAAATCTGACAGTGTACTGTTGACTTGTTTGTATTTGTGTGATTATATTTTGGAATGCTTGTATTCTTTGTGTATTTGGACATGCTTGCGCTTTGTGAGTATTTAGTATTGCACCCAAATACTGTTGTATTTGTGCCGGTTGTAGATGTGACTTTTGGTAGTTTATTGAGAACCCTAGTGTGTGCAAGGTTTGTATTACGTAATTGGTATGGTTTTGGCATTGCATATGACTGTTTGATTTTATTAGCCAATCGTCTAGATATGGAAAGACATATATATGTTGTCTCCTTAGGTAGGCTGCGACTACCGCTAGGCACTTTGTGAATACCCTTGGAGATGTTGTTACTCCAAAGGGTAACACTTTGAACTGATAGTGCTTTCCTTGAATGACAAACCTGAGATATTTTCTGTGCGCAGGATGGACGGGTATATGAAAATATGCATCTTTGAGGTCTAATGCTGTCATGAAATCATGTTTTTGGAGTAGGGGGATAACATCCTGTAGAGTTACCATGTGAAAATGTTCTGACAGATGTAAAGATTGAGGGTCCTGAGATCTAATATTGGTCTGAGGGTGCCATCTTTTTTGGGAATTAAGAAATATAGTGAGTAAACTCCTATCCCTATTTGAGATTGTGGTACGGATTCTATTGCTTGTTTGAGTAATAGAGATTGGACCTCTTCCTGTAACAGACTGATGTGTTCTGTGGATAGTTTGTGTGACCTTGGTGGTATATTTGGAGGAGTGTGTATCAATTCTAGGCAATAGCCATTGTGGATAATTGATAGTACACAATTGCCTGTGATAATGTTTTGCCAATTTGTGTGGAACTGTTGTAGTCTTACCCCCACAGGAGAGGTGTGGAGTGGAAGGTAATGGGACAAGTCACTGTTTAGGGTGCTGTGGAGGTTGCTTAGAGGTCTGAAATTTCCCTCTATTTCTGGGGTTCTGTCCTCTATATGTGCCCCTAACACGACCTCGTTGGTATTGTGGTTGATAGGTTGGTTTTGCCTGTGATATGGATTCCTCTGTTGTCTGTGGTCTGAACCCACCTCGAAACAGAGGTTTCCGAAAGGATCCCCTGTATGGTGTCAAGCCTTTGCCGTGTCTGAATCTTTCCTTAATTTTTCTATGACTGTGTCAACCTCTGGGCCAAAAAGTTGTTTCTTATTGAATGGCATATTTAACACAGCCTGCGGTATTTCAGGTTTAAAACCTGAAGATCTGAGCTATGCATGCCTACGTATTGTCACTGCAGTATTGACACTTCTAGCAGCGGTGTCTGCTGCATCCAGGGCAGATCGAATTTGATTATTAGTAATGGCTTGCCCTTCTTCCACTATTTGTTGTGCCCTCTTTTGGTGTGCTTTGGGGAGATGCTGGATTATGCCTTGGATCTTGTCCCAATGGGCCCTGACATATCGAGCTAACAGTGCTTGTGAGTTAGCTATCCTCCACTGATTTGCTGCCTGGGATGCAACTCGCTTCCCTGCAGCATCAAATTTTCTGCTCTCTTTGTCAGGTGGGGTCGCATCTCCTGATGACTGACTGTTCGCTCTTTTTTCTGGCAGCACTAACTACCTCCGACTCTGGAGGAACTTGATGGGTTATGTTATCAGGATCAGAGGGTGAAGGTTTATACTTCTTCTCTATCCTTGGTTTTATTATACGTGCCTTAACAGGCTCACTAAATGTTTGATTGGCGTGTTTTAACATGCCTTGGAGCATGGGAAGGCATTGGTATTTTGAGTGTGTTGAGGATAGGGTGTTAAACAAGAAATCCTCTTCCAGTGGTTCCGTATGCATGGTGACCCCATGATATGCTGCAGCCCTAGCTAAAACTTGATTGTACACGGTGCTATCCTCAGGTGGTGAAGGTTTAGAGGGATAGCTGTCTGGGTCATTGCTAGGAATGGGATCTGGATAATAAAGGTCCCATGGATCCACAATGTCCTGTTGTGAGTCGAAAGAGTGAGTGGATGACTGCACTGGTGTAGGACTAGTAGGAGGAGAGGTAGGCAGGTGTGGAGAGTGAGGAGGAGAATGACCAGGACAAAATTGTGGAGGTGGTGGTTTCCCCTTCTGCTTTGGCACTTTTGCTGGAGGGTGCATAGTGTCGAATTCCTCCTGAAAGGCAAGCTTTCTCTTTGGTTTTAGAGGAGGTGCTGTCTGAATTCTGCCTGTTTCCTTATGGATGTGAATTCTGGATTGCCTTTCATCCATAACTTCAAGTATTGGTCATACTTGATACTCCTCTTCAGAGGTTTTGTGTCTTTCTTTAAGACTTTTTTGAAAGTCCATGTTCCTCTGTATGCTGGCATTTTCGGGTCCAAAGCAGGCTTTTTCGGGATCGAAAAAGATGACGTGGTTGATGCTCTCGGCTTCAAAAGCGATTTTCGACTCTGAAAAATGATGTTTACTGGAGTAGGACAAGGAGCCTTTTGTTGCCTCCAATGTTTTAGGATGATTGGCCTTTTTTCGGTGCCGAACTGGTAAGTTGGTCACCGGTAGTCTTTTTTCGGGCCGAGCCATGGCCTTCCGGCAGTTGTGTACCCAAGGCCTTATGTTTTTGCTTTTGTGAGGCCACAGAGGCCGGCATACTCACAAGTTGTGCCGCTGGGACCGGTCTGACATCTTCTGATTCCTGTTCGGAGTCGGAACCTCGAACCGAGACCGCTGTTTGCATGATTTCTTCCTCCCAGACGTCGAGATGTTCGCTGCTTCTCTACGCAATTTCGAGTCTTCGTGCTCTCCTGTCTCGAAGAGTCTTTTTGGAATGGAAGGATCGACTGGCCTCACAATTTTCTTCCTGATGATCCGGGGAAAGGCAAAGATTGCAAACGAGATGCTGGTCCGTATACGAATATTTCGCATGGCACCAGGGACAGAACCGGAATGGAGTCCGATCCATGAGGCTTCCACGCGGTTGGACCGAATAGGCCTGAGTTGGGCGCGTGCACCCCGAAGGGCGAGTAAAGTTGACTTCTCCGACTGATATGTCAATGGAACATGTAAACCCGATCAAGAAAGTGTTTTCAAAGTTTTCCGAACCGAAATCTCGGCGCTTGAGGAAACATGTCCGAACCCGACAGCGGAAAGAAAACAATCTAACAATGGAGTCGATGCCCATGCGCAATGGAACCGAAGAGGAGGAGTCACTCGATCTCATGACTCGAAAACACTTCTTTGAAGAAAAACAACTTGTAACACTCTGAGCCCAACACTAGATGGCAGAAGTAATGCACAGCATGTGTAGCTGCAGCTACACATGCCACCGAATATATATATATATAACTCAGTTGAGTTGAGTAAATATTGGGCATTATAGCTGCAGCAAAATCCACTGAATGGTCTTGAAAGTCCCATTTATGATTTGTAAACTTGTAAACCAAGCAATGTTTTCTTAAATGCATCTGAAATCAAGCATCTTCCCCAGATTGCCAGCTCAGGTTACCACTGGAGGACTGGCTTTGGCACTAGTGGCACCCGATGTGACAATCTTTTTTGGTGCCCCCCCCCATGACTACCTCCTCGGATTCCCTCACTATCACTAACAAAAGTGACCCTCTTCTCTCCATAGCCCCCTCTCTCACATACATTTTCATTTTTTTTTAAAGTGCTGGTAAAGGCTGGCTTTACTAATCCACTCAGCTAGCCACATAAAATGCACATCTGCTCATTGCGGCAGGCACATTAACCCTCTGCACTATTTTATGGCGAGTTAAAACTGCCACTAGACAAAACTCATATATATATATATATATATATATATATATATATATATATATATATATATATATATAAATCTCGCAGCATTAATCACAAGAGTTATTCTTGACATTTTATTGCTGCCTGAAAGTTGGACGCACAAGGGAGTCTGCTGCAGGCGTTTTAACATTTTAAGTTACTGTTAAACATCGGCCCCCCACCTGAGCTCAGTGCCCACACACACTTTTTCAGGTCAGCGCCCAGTGCAGCCTAGGTGTTCAATGAACTACGGAAAATGCCTGCCAAAGAGTGACAAAAGAAGCAGGGCAGGAGAAAGATAGAAGAGTGTGGATGAGAGTGTAGAGGCTGATAGTTTAGAATGATGGGAAAGATACGGATGAATGAAAAAGAAGGGAGAGGAAATCAGGTGAGAGAGAAAAGAATGACAGAGTGATGAGAAAAAGAGTGCCTCAGAGACATAAAGAGAGGGGTGCGAGTAACACAGAAGAGAGAGATTTTTTTAGAAACAAGTCGTATTTAAGTTATTATTATTTTAATTGGCAGGTGCAGGAATAACATGAGAAGCAGAGACATTGAGAGTGAGTGCCCTTCAATCGGATTAACCACAGTGATTGGTACCTCGTGATTTTATACACACAGCAGCATTTTGAGATCACACAGTGCCAAACGGTTAAATGTTAGCGCAGCTAAACTTTATCACTAAGAGCGGCATGTGAAGCACAAAGACACTCTATTGAGATGGGTTCCAGTGTAGCTCACCGACATCCACCTGAAACCAATATTTAACGTACCCGCGCTGCAGCAACACACTGCGACGTGATAAAACGTGTAGTGCCCAGAATTACTAATGGGGTCCCAAAGGCACTTTAGGCTCCAGTGCCTGGCGTAGAGGCGGTCTCGTGTGCACACCTAAAGAGATGCTGCACACAACAACACATGCTCTGATTGGTGATTATTACAGACAGGGCCTCTGGAGATGCACTGGAACTAATGCTAGGTGACATATTTCTGAAAGGACATGACACAGAGATTAAAGTACCGGTGAGGACTTGGGAGGTGCTAAAAAAAAAACAAGCATTTACAATGCAATGGGTCTCGCGTTTGCTCATATTAGAGCTGATAGCGTTGTAAACTCCTAACCCGACTTTTCACCTATCGGCAAAAGTGCATTTATGTACGTAACCGAAAAAGTGCAATTAACTGTGTAAAGCGTTCGACTTCTGCAAAGCGAAATCGCGCTAGTAAATTAGAGAAAAAGTAGTCCACGAGCCGGACACAAAACAGCGAGCCACGCATGTTTTCTGTACTTGGTCGCTGCGCTCAAGGAGGACTAGCCACCGGAAAAGGCATGACGTATGCATGCCTTCGACTAATGAAAGCAAGCAGATTTTATTAGGCAAGCCCACGAACTCTGACGTGACGTCGACAGGGCTACGAACCCTAAAGTGCCTCACTGCGATACGCATGCGCGAGCAACACAGTCTCGACCCTAAAAAGCAGGTCCGAAAAAAAAGAAAACAAGTTTCCTGCGGTTGTCAGGAAGGAGCCAAGGAAAAACTGGCACCTAAAACCAAAGGACACCATCGCTGACTGTCGGAGCTTCTGCCCAAAAAAGAGGAAGAGAATGTCAGTGGGAACATCCACAAAACGTGCATTAAACACACATTGAGAGTGGTCAGCACGAGCAAGTGTACGCGAGCCACAAGCCCCTGGCCATATTTGGGAAGGATTAAGAGACGGACACTGAAGTGTTAATGGTTACACGTTTGAGGTATAGGACATGTACATTTTACAATGAGGGCTAATTAAATAAAGGTTACACTGCAAGTGTTGTTGGATGCGGCGTTAAACCTTGAAGTGTGTAGCGGGTGAGGAATGCCCCAGTGTGTACCTAATTACAAAATGTATCCATGGGGAGAAAATTAACAATAGTGGAACACCAGCGCTTCACTAATATCTGGGCTCTCAAGGAGCGCCAGTTATAATGGTATGGGAAATTTTACATGGTGCTTCGTTGGACGTCATTTAGGGGTGCGACCCCTGGCTTGCCCTTTGCTTCCACTGGCAATACCTTTGCGACCCCAGGGTTCAGAGATGGCAAATTCGGTGTCAGGAACACAGCAGCAGCTCGTTCTTATGGATGCCAGTTTGGGCTACACTCTGTTTTGTGTCAAATTTGTATTACAATAATAGTGAATAATAAAACATTGTTCACTATTACTATAATAACAAGCATTTACAATACAATGGGTCTCGCATTTGCTTGAGTTAGAGCTATTAGCATTGTAAATTCCTAACTGGACTTTGCTTGCCACATGAACTGAAATTAAAAAGTAATATAGTTGACAAAAGCGAGCCAATTCAAAGTTCCATCGCCACCATGAGCGCCAAGCCGAGGCACAAAAGCAAAAAGAAGTTCGCTCGCAGTCAAAGTTATCATCAAAAGTGCAATTGTCCATGTATCAGGGTCGATGGCCAAGGCGGTAACCAAATCTCCCCAAGGAGGGACAAATGTAAAACATTTTCCAAAGAAAACAAAGGATTTTTGAAAGGCAAGCCCATGAACGAGTGATAGTGATGGGCATGCAGTGGGCGTGGTTAAAAGCTCAGACACATACGAACACATTGGAAAAGCAGCGCTTGCACGCTGCTAAACTCAACCTAAAAATGGAGTACAATTAGCTGGGATATGCCCTTCGTGGCAGTCAAGGTAAGTAAAAAACTTTTTTAAATGTATGTTATGTGCCTGCTTACGGGTGAGAGTGTGTTTATGGGAGAGAGAGTGTATGTAAGTCTGAATTTGTGTGTATGTATAAGTATATGTGTATGAGTAAAAGTGGAGGAGAAAGGGCATGTGATGCCATTTCCACTACCCCTGGCATTTCGAGGAATTGACGTCCATAGGTGCGTCATGAGCACAAGCCTGGAAAACAGTGAAACAGTTACGTCAACAGAGTAATCCGGCTGTCTCTGCTCTACTCAGTGACTGCTCTCGAAGTATATAACTTAAGAGCAGCAGCACAGGAATGCCAACATTGAGACTCGCTTAAACAGAGGAAAGGAGCCTCCTCTGTCAGGGAAATGGTGAATGTATAAAATATTTTTACTCCCAATATTTTCTACTTTCTGGCATATCTATCCACTCATTCTCCCTTCATTTCTCCCTCACATTTCTCCCTGTTTCTCTCCTGGGCTGTGGGTGGTGAAACAACATTTAGGGCTCACTGAGAAAGAGTTACAGGCTTAGGGCTGGGTCAGAATTGTGAATGAGTGAGCCCTTCCCGTTCCTAGGCTCTCTGCACTGAGAGCTGGAACAGAACACTTTGCAAATAGTGGCTTACTCGAGACTATGGTCATGTATGTTACTGTTCGCATTGGTGGTGCGCGTGGGTGAGTGTCCTGTCCATACTGCGCTTCAACTATAGGGAGTTCTACTTTCACCAATTTAAGCGCATCCATGGAGATGTAAAAGGGCAGAAATACCTTTTCTCCTTGTAGCCATCTCCATAATTCTAACATATGTGTACGCTACATGAGTGATATAGGTGGGCAACAGGAAGTGGTGTCATTGCTCTGTCTCTGACTCCCAAATTCTTCAAGGCAAACGTGATGAGGTTGGGTCAAGTGTGAGGACAATAGACCCTGGAAAAAGAAGTGCTGGCATATCCTTGTTTGTTAGACCTGGCATCCTTGGCATGGTCCTCCCTGTCTTTTTGCCTCTGCTTCCCATGTTTTGACTGTGTGTTGGACTCTGTTTTTTGTACTCTGGGCACTTTACCAGTGCTGATCAGTGTCTGTGTGTGCAGTTTTAAACTGCAATTCGACCTGGCAAGTGTACCCACCTGCCAGGCCCAAACATTCCATATTTATACATGTAAGGCACCCCTAAGTTAAGCCCTAGGTAGCCCCAGGGGCAGGGTGCAGTGTATGTTGAAAGTGGGGCATGTACTGATGTGTGTTACATATCCTAGCAGTGAAATACTGCCAAATTCGATTATCACTGTTGCAAGGCCTATCTCTCTCATAGGTTATCTTGGGGGCTGCCTTTAAATATCCTTAAAGTGCAGTTTCCCTTTGAGAGCAGATAGAGATCTGGAGTTTGGGGTCTCTGAACTCACAATTAAAAAATACATATTTTAGTGAAGTTGGTTTTTAGATTGTTAGTTTGAAAATGCCACTTTTAGAAGGTAGGCATTTTCTTGCTTAAACCATTATCTGACTCTGCCTGTTTGTGGATTACCTGTGTGGGTCAGACTGACAGTTGGGCTGTTTGTGAATCCTCTCTAGACAGTGACACAAAAGAAGCTTGGGTGTAGCCTGCATAGCCTGATGAGCCATGTGACCGAAGTGGAGGGAGGAGTGGTCACTTACACCTGAATGGGCTGTGCCTGCCCTCACACAATGCAGTCTCCAACCCCCTGCTGTGTGTCTGGGGTCAGGTCTGGGCAAGGCAGGATCTAGTGAATGACAGAGACTCTCCTTTGAGGTTTGCCAACTTCAAAGGCAGAAAGAGGTATAAGTAGTGGACCCAAAACCCCAGGCTTTGAGAACACTTCTGGATTCAAGAGGAACCTCTTCCAAGGAGATTAGGTGAACAGCGGATGAGAAGTGCTGCCCCTGCCTGTGACTGTGCTTTGTGGGGCTATCCTGCAGTTGCTGCATCTGCCTGTGAAAGGGGACAAAGACTGGACTTTGTGGTATATTCCTGCTTGTGAAGAATCTCCAAGGGCTTGGACTGAGCTTGCCTCCTGTTTTGAAGTCTCAGGGCCATCAAAGACTTCCTCTGCCAGCACCTGGACTCTCTATTGGGACTCCTGCTCTGCCAAGTGGTGCCCTATCAGGTCCCTGGGCCTTTGAAAGGTAAAGCTGGTAGAACAACGATGGAAATCAACGCACGGGGAACAGTACAGGGAAAATTGCGATGCACCACCTGCAGAGTGGCTGAAAAATGATGCGCCACCCGCATTGTGGCTGATTTCAACGCATCATCTACATCGCCGCTGGAGAAACGACGCAACACCCGCTTGCAGCTGCTGAAAACAAAGCAAACACCAAACAGCACGGTTTACCATCAGCGTGCGACCATGATTTCTCATGCATCATTGCTGGCTGTCAAAGTCATTGTGAACCTGCGTGGATCCGAGGTGCCCTGTCCGGAAATCGACGCATCGCTCTATTGCGGTAGAGGTAAATGACGCATCACCTACCCAACCAGAGAAGAAACGATGCACGGCCTCATTTGTGAGTAAGAAATCAACGCATCGCTGACTTTTCAGACACACGCTCGCCCGTGCAGCTTTATTTTTGACGCAAACCAGGTAATCTGTGTAAAAACAAAGTTTCCATTGTTTCCTATGGAGTAAGTCTCTTTTTACTTTGAAAATTCATATCTTGACTTGTGTATGTTGGATTTTTGTTTTGGTCTTGTTTGATTTAGGTAAACATTACCTATTTTTCTAAACTGGTGTGGTGTCCATTTTGTAGCGTTTTCACTGTATTATTGTGTGTGTTGGTACAAATACTTTAAACATTGCTTTTTAGATAAGCCTGACTGATTGTGCCAAGCTACCAAGCAGGTGAGCAGGTGTTGTCTTATGAGTGTAACTCCCTTACTCTTACTAGAGTGAAGGTCCCTGCTTGGACAGAGTGCAAACTGACTGCCAACAGGAGACCCCATTTCTAACATCGTTCTTTTCTGTTTAGACTCAAAAGGCCATGTAGGGGTGGAGTACAATGTTTTCAATAACTTGTACAGATCAGACCCTTCTGTAGGTAAGAGCACTAGCAGACCAATGTGCAATGTGCTGGCGGCTCGAGCTCAGAATGAGTAGAGATAAAAGTGTATGGTGCATTGGTTGCTCAGTTCAGTGTCATTCTAAGGTTCTTTCTGTAATGACCAGGACAAGGAAGAAATCAGACTTCTCGCCATCTCATCCTGCTAATAACGTCCGATGCCAGGGTAAAACTGTTTGCGGCATTTACGTGCTTTATTTCAATTCACTGTATGATTTTTATCGATACGACAACACTTAAGGCATGTACATGTGCATATTTTTGATGAATAGGGATTACACAAATGTAGTTAAATCCCGAGTGTGGGTTTTTATTTTGTACTTTGATGTGTAGCAGCGGATCTAACCCGCACAAAAAAGTAAGTATCACTGATCAGTTGAAAGGGAGATTATGACTCCCTTTTAACAGATCAAGCAGCGTTACAAAATGGATTTAATAATAATAATAATATGTCAAATGCATGAATTATCGTACCAAAAGAAAATCACCAAAACCATGGGGTTGGACAAATCCAGCATTTGTCTTTATGTACCCTTTCTGTGGAGGAAGAAGTTGCCTCTGCGATCATGGCATTTGATGTCTTTTCAAAAATTGTATTATTTGATTTGTGGTGACTAGACTCACCCAAACTTCGTACAGTGTTTTTCTCGGAATAGATTTGCATTTTGAGACACTCTTTGTGCAAGTGTCCATCTATCACTTCAGCAGAGCAGAAGCACCCAGAGCCCAGCTCACCTGGTTGACGTCGATCTGGTTCCGCTCCATGTAACTTCTGTCGTTCACTTGACCCCCGTCTACGAACTCCATCACCAGAACCCGCCGAGTGGAGAGGTCCCAGTGAATCCTCGGGATCTGAAGAGGAAGAAAGGGTGCATGTGAGTGTCCCTAGACAGATCATTTGGGTCAGGAGAGGAGTGCAGAGCAGAGGCTCACGTAGATCAGCACAGGCAGCCAGGCAATCGACTGACACAGGGCATTTGTAACTATTACCAAGTACCAGACTGTCTTGAAGGTTCACTATGGACAGTTTATGAATGAATGAGTTTTAGTTGTCGCACACTCAATATCCTGTGGTGTGTTATTAAGTACTTTTAATAGTTCAGTATGCAATTACAGTATACAACCTCTCCCACACTAAAGGATAAACTTAAGGAGAAGGAACTTTCTACTCTATTTAGTCATGCACTCTGAGGTGCTTGGATTCCGGCGTTTATTTTTGTTCAAAACCTAAGTACATTAATCACGTCCTTTAACAATTTATTATCAAGTTATCCTTTTGTCATTCTTTTACTTCAACTATAATCCCCAACATATTTAAAGATTTCCAGCTCTTCTCCAGAGGGAACAATACGGAAACAAGGCTTTATTCACGGGTATGCACAGATAGTAAATAAATCAGCAAAATCAATAACCTCATTAACCCCCTGGCTGCTGAATCAACTTCCTCTCTTTGATGTCCGGGGAACTGGCACTTAAGACGTCATACCTTTTCCCCCACAACAGGTATCTAGGCCAAATGTGCATCCTTTGTTCCCCACCTGTTGGGGAAGGGTACCCAGGGTCTGTAGTCTCACCTGGAGGGAACCAAGAAAATAGCAAAATGCAGCAATTTTCTTTGAAAAATGTGAACAAGTGCGGTGCTCGAAAGCATGAGTTTTTTCCTAAAAAAATAAATATCAAAAGGTTTGCTGTGATAAGATCACCATGTTCCCTGCTGTCAGAACAACTAGTAAGGTCCATAATTTCGGGGTTTCTGCATACTTGCAGTTTTGGTGGAAGCAAATGTGAAAATTATGGCTGACCCCAGAAAGTCACACATTTCGGAAAAGTATACAAAATTCTGAATTCAGCTAGGGGGTTATTTGTGTATCTCACTCACGGTTTTCTAAAAAGGACTAATTGTTGAAATAAAAAAATAACGAGAATGAAGGGGCCCGCGGAGAGAGAGACGCAGTCTAGTCTCTCCGCGAGCGGTTTCGGGACAAAGGAAGTGCCGCGCAAGGCGCCCCATTGGGTAAAAGGTAAGTTGGGGCGGGTTTAGGTTAGGAGATATAAGGGGGGGTGGAGGGTGGGGTCGGCCTCTTCACCGCGCCGACTTAGCGTGGGAGGGTCGCGTTTAGTCAGGAGGAGGTAAGGAGGTAGGGTTAGTCAGGACAGTAGATAGTGCTTGGGGACTTTTTAGGCAGGCACACCGACCCGCGGGGCCTGCAGGAGGAGTAGGGCACCGGCGGAAGGGGAGGCCGGCTCCTTTGGCATTTTTGACACGACGTGTAGAGACGGGGGAGGCAGCCCCCCTTGGGCAGTTGGCTATTTTCAATTTTAATAACCGGCGCGCCGAATCGGGGGAGGCCGGCCCCTCGGGCAATTTTTCTGATTAGCGCGTGGAGGCGCGCGTTGGCAAGAGGCGGCCCCCCGGGGGGTTTTCAGCACCGCCGGGAGACGCGCTGCAGAGAATCAGCAGGCACAGGCCTTGCTGACGCGGAGGCGCCGCCACCCCCCCCCCCCCGCGCGGGGCCCCAGGGCAGTAAAAAGACACGCTAGGGACGGGGAGGGCCCCTCGGTCAACAAAAAAAATATATATATATATTCTTTCGACAATTCTGGGCATCAGGTTTTCTAGGCAGCGGGCCACCTCCCCAATACAGGGGACACCATAGGGAGCACCCAGAACATGGGTGAAAGCCAGTTTAGGCACACTAGGGAATAATTTTTTTTTTAAAAAGGGGGGTTTAAAAAAACAACAAAAAAAACAATAATAAAATAAAAATATAAAACACATATTTACACAGAGACACATAAAGGGAAACAGCTCATAAGACCGCAGTAGGACAACACCCGATAGTCACGGTCGGCAACATGGCCACCGGCCATGACGCAGAGGCAGTAAGGGCCGCACTATGCGTTTTAGGCGAAGCAGGCAGGGCGGATTTACTTAGACCAGGGGTTTTAGACCAGGCCTGGGTGGGGATGACACGACCCAGTAGGGCGGCATCGGGGCGGGTTGCGGCCGCAATAGCGGCATGCGAGTCCCAGGAATCTGACGGGGAGAGGGACGAGGGGCCTGTGGCTCCCGGGCAGGGCGCAATTGCACAGCAAGTTCTCCACGGGGCACAGAGCCCGCTGATGTTTGGCGGGGAGACACAAGCCACACAGGACGAAGGGACAGCTAGCGCGCAAGCAGGTGTGGACCCCGCAAGCAGTGGGGGCCACATAGCAGTGGGGGCCGGGGACGACGGGCAAAGCAAGGAGGCAGAGCAACCCATACTGGGGCCCAGCGGGGATTTCGCCCCCCTAGATTTGTCATACCATAGAGGGGAGGGCCCCAGCTCTGGGTTTTTCGGGGCACCCGTAAAGAAAAGAGGCAAGTATGCCGGAAGACACAGGGGAGGGCCATGGAGGGCCAAGGCAGCGCCACGCCAGGCCAGGGGGGCGGAAGTCAAGGCAGCACAGGAAGCAGGGACTGCTGTGGGCCAGAGCCCGCACACACATGGGGCCTGGGACCAGGCAGAGACATGGGATTTGGAGGCCAGAATACGGGAACAGCGTAAGGCCGTGTTAGAAACAGAGGCCAGGTGGGCACAGCTGTGCAAGGACAGGGAAGAGGCACAGGCTCGCAGCGAGACAACCCCAAAACCCAGAGAAGCCAGACGGCAAGCAGGGACACAGCAACCAGGGCGGGGAAGCAGAACCTGGGTATGGGTGCCACAGGCAAGGGGGGAACAGAGACAAGAGGCTCGAGCGGCCGAAGGGTCAGTAGGCTCGGGAAACCCGGTGACGCAGACGGTCACGGGGGCAGAAAGGCAGCAATGCCAACGGCAGAGGTTGGCAAGAGACGAAACACGCTGACTGGGCGCAATACGGCCCAAACGCGTTGGCACGAAGCACTGGAGGGGTCTGCGGCGGCCTTCTCCACACCGGGGGATCACGGACACTGTCCCGATGACACGCGTCATGCGGGGATGGAAACAAGCGTGAGTACATCAACTAATACAAGAAATTTCGGCCAGCACAAAGGCCAGTGGGAAGGAGAGGATGAGCTGGAACTGGACTATGAAGAGGAAGGGGATGAATGAGAGGATGGCGAAATACGAGATTAGGAGGTGAGCGCTGTGACAAAGGGTGGCGGGCGAGGGCGCAAGAGCGGCGCAACCCCTTCGTGCTCTGTTTTGCAGGTGGCAGCTCCGCTGGAAGGCCCCACTGGTGGTCGGCAAGTCACGCCGCGTGGCAGAAGCCTAAAAAGAGTACCAAGGAGTCTGGGGGACAACGCTGGAGGTAAGAATTGGTGGTCAGTGTGGGGAGAAGGGGGCGGGATAATAAGGGAGGCTAACACAAGGAGGTCCATTGGGGTAGGAGACGGGTCAGTTTTAGAGAAGGCAGGCAATAGCGACATACAGAAGACGGTCGAGAACAAAGATAAAGAGGGCACCGCCACGAGTGGTACGGCCACAACGGGGAAGGCGGATACGGGAGAAAAGACGGTAGAGGACAAGGACGGGGGAGGTCACAAGAAGAGACTGCCGTACATGGGTTTAGCCATGCCACTAGGTTCGCATGTGGCCGAGAAAACAAAAAGCAAAATATGGAAACACGAATATGTAGATGTTTTTCAACTATTGCATAGGGACATACAGGCAAAGGAAAGGTCCAAAGAGGAGGAATGGGAACTAGCACGCAGGCCTCGGGTACCTATAACAATGGATAACTGGACATCGGCTTTCTTGATATTCGCCAGTATATACTGCAAGAAATACCCGGACAGGGCCATTGCACTTTTTAAATACATGGATATAATTAGAAAGGTACAAATGCATTTCGGGGGGTTCGCATGGCTCAGTTACGACGAAGAATTTAGGGCCCGGGTGAGTATCAATCCGGAGAAACCATGGGGTGACGTGGACCCCGAACTGTGGATGCAATGGATGGCATCGGCGCAGACAGTGGCGTCCACTCACACTGCGAGTGGCCTGCCAGTGACGTACAAGCCCTTTCAATCGCGCCCCGCCCATGGAGGGGCGGGCAATACCACTAAGACAACAGGGACAACTGCGGGGGCTTGTTGGAACTTTAACAAAGGTTTTTGTTCCAGAGCACAATGCAGGTTCAAGCATGACTGCTCCAAGTGCGGGGCCGTCATCCAGTCACCCAATGTTTCTCCCTGTCCAGCCCAGCTGAACAGTGGAGGGCTGCTAGAGGGAGAGGGGCGCAGGGCACTCCTGCGACAAAATTGGTCCTACACCAGTTAGACTGGAATTTCTGTTGCCGTGGTTACATATATACCCAGACATGGACAAAGCGCGACTACTCGAATGGGGTTTTAGGGAAGGTTTTAGATTAGGTTACCAAGGCCCCCGGCAACGGAGATGGGCTGACAATTTGCGGTCAGCCAAAGAGCGTCCGCAGATAGTGCGCGACAAACTGACAAAAGAGGTAGGTTTAGGCAGAATAGCAGGCCCATTCTCTGGGTGGCCAGTGACACCTTGATGATATCCCCTTTGGGAGTGGTACCCAAAAAAGCACAGGGGGAATTTAGGTTGATTCATCACTTGTCATGGCCAGAAGGGAAGTCAGTCAATGATTTCATTGCCCAAGAGGACTCTAAAGTAATTTACGCGTCAGTCGATGATGCGATAAAGTTAGTTTTAAAGTGTGGCAGGATGGCGGAGTTGGCAAAATGCGACATTCAATCGGCTTTTAGACTGCTCCCTATCCATCCAGCAGACTTTGACCTCTTGGGCATGCAGCTGGACGGCAACATCAATGTGGACAGGGTGCTGCCCATGGGTTGCTCGATATCATGTGCTCTTTTTGAGACGTTCAGCACCTTTTTGCAATGGGTTTTTGTGAAAGCAAGTGGACATAGGTGGGTGGCACATTATTTGGACGACTTCTTATTTGTAGGACCAGCGGCATCTGGGGCGTGTGGGCGGGCTCTGGACACGTTTCAGAAGCTGGCGCAACAGGCGTGTGTGCCTTTGGCCCCGGAGAAAACAGAAGGCCCCGTGCCGATTCTAACCTTTTTGGGCATTGAACTGGATACGAAAGAATTGGTCGCCAGGTTGCCAGCGACAAAAGTGGGAGAGATACTAGATTGCCTGGCAGAGTGCGCACTTTGCGCAAGATGGACTTGCGAATGGCTCGAAAACTTTTAGGCTACCTTAATTTTGCGTGCCGGGTAGTTAGGGGAGGTAGGACTTTTTGTAGGCGGTTAGGACTTTCCATGTCAGGTGCCGTACTTCCGCACCACAGGATACGAGTGTCATTGACATTACGAGAAGACATTAGAGTATGGTAGATTTTTCTGAGACATTTCAATGGAGTACCGATGTCTTTTGGGGAGTCGGACACGGTATGGCAGGTCCAAATTTTCTCGGACGCAGCGGGAGCATCAGGTTTTGGCTTATATTGGGACGGGAGGTGGTGTGCGGAGACATGGCCGGCAGCTTGGAGGCAGCAAGGGAGAAGCATCGCTTTCCTGGAGTTTTTTCCCGTTAGTGGCACTGGCAGTGTGGGGACGAGAATTAGCCAACAGGACAGTGATTTTTCAGATAGACAATATGGCGGTGGTAGAGTTGGTGAACAGACAGAGAGCAAGGGACCTCAGAGTTTTGCGCTTGTTGCGCCAGTTTATGCTTTTATGTTTGTCTTGGAATGTTATATTTAAAGCTGCACATATACCGGGGATCTACAACGAGATTGCAGACTCCCTATCTCGTTCACAGTGGCGGCGTTTCCGCGAATTGGCACCTGGAGCGGATCAGAACAAGACTGTGGTCCCGGCAGACATCTGGGAATGGGGGGCATGATGATCACGGGGCTGGTGGAGATGTCATTGGCAGTATCCACGCGGCGTAATTACAGACTGGCATGGTTGGAGTTTCAATCTTTTGAACAGTTTTGGGGCAATTTTTGGGCGCAAAGCCTGCCAATGCTTGAGGCCAGGACTAGACGTTTCGTGCTGTTTCTGATCGGGGAGGGTTTATCTCCAGCTACAATTGGGGGGAAACTGGATGGCGTGTCTTTTTATGGGAAACTGTTTTTCGGTTATGATCCAGCGCACAATGATTTATTGGGTAAAATGCTGAGGGGATGGAGCAAGGTTAGAGCGAGCGGAGATAAGCCAGCAAGATAACCCATTACGTTTGAACTGTTGGTAGAGATGGTACAGGTGTTACCAGTTTGTTGTAGGGATGAATATGAGGTGGGTTTATTTCGTTTATGTATGTTGTGGATGTTTTTTGGCGCATTTAGAGTATCCGAGTTGTTGGGGGCGGGTAAAGAAATCGGGGTAAGGAGAAAAGAGGTATGCATGCATAAAGACAGGTTGGGGATATGGCTAAGACGGTCAAAAACTGACCAGTTGGGGAAAGGCAAATGGATATGGTTGGAAAAAGGGGGAGTGGAGTTAGCTTGCCCGGTTGAGGAATGGGTCAGTTTCAAAGCCAGATGGCCAGGGGCAGGTGAAGCAGGGGTTTTCATGCATGCGTCAGGGAAGAAGCTAACTAGTTACCAACTTCTACAAGTTATGAGAATGGCCCTTGGAAGGATAGGGCGGCGCGCAGGCGACTATGGAACGCACTCATTTAGGATTGGCGCGGCAACGGAGGCGGCACATTTGGGCTGGGATTGGGCTAAGATCAAGGCCATAGGGAGATGGAAGTGTAGGTGCTGTGAGCGATATGTTAGGCCTTGAGGAAAACAAAACAGACAGGAGGGGGGAGGTGGGGGGGGGGGGGGGGGTTTGCCTATCCAGGCAATTGTTACAATGTTTTTTCTTTACAGGCTGTGTGGCTGGGCCGGAGACGGGAAAGATGACGACATGGTTGGTCGGCCATTCGTTTGTCCATTGGGCGGCGAAATTTGCAGAGAAGCAAATTTATGGCAGATCATTGGGACTGCCCAGCAGAAGCCATGAAGTGCGTTGGTGGGGCAAGAGTGGTATGAGGTGGGGGAGCCTGCTCCCATTTATCACGGGTAACTTGCCTCAGTGGGGATGCCCAGATCTGTTATTGATTCATCTGGGGGAGAATGATTTGGTGAAGCTATCGGGGCTCACTTTGATTCAATTGATGCAGAGGGACTTGGAACTTTTAAAACAAAAACTATACGGAACATGTTTGATATGGACGGAATTTGTGCCAAGAAGGGCTTGGAGAGGGGCTATCAATCATGGAGCCATAGAGCGGGCTCGGAAAAAATTGAACAGAGCTATGAGAGTTTTCTGCTGGGCCCAAGGGATCAAGGTTTTGAGACACGGGGACATAAAAGAGCAAGAACAAGTTTTGTTTCGCGACAACGGGGTCCATTTATCACAGATGGGTAACGCGTACTATATCACAGAGTTGAGACTGATTTTAGAAAGCGTTTGGGGTACAAATTTGTGTACCCGGAAATAAAAGAGGGTGGGGCAGCGAAACGCCTCACGGGTTTCTCTGGTTGGCAGGAGATGGGGGAGGGTGGAGAGCCAGGTGTGGGCTTGTCCACCCTTCCAGGGGGAAAAACAAGGAATTGAAGGATCAGAGCGGGGAGGGGTAGGCTACAGGCAGGGAAGGCATGGGAGGAATAGGGGAGCATATACGGTAGGAAAATTGAAGGGAGATATTTGAGGAGAAAATAAAGGAAAGGGAATTGTAAAGTTAAAGTCTGTTTTAAAAGAAGATACAGTTAAATGTTTAAGTAATGATGTTTAAACCCTGTTCTAATAAATGACCTTTTACACCAACAAGAGTGTCACGTATGTATGTCCCGATAAGTAGATGTCGACTCCGGGATTACTGAAGGAAGTCACGTGGAGCTCCCGTCATGCTCCATGAGTGAGCTCGTCGGAGTGCGGCAAGATGGCCGGCTCGCGCGATCCGTGCACGTTCAGGTCAGTGTATGTCTCCCTGCGGCGCCTGCATGAATGCCAGGCCGATATAGCGGATTAGCCCAGAGCCGCAACTAGATGAAATGCGGCCATTTGACAGACTCCTGGACCGAACGATGCTACAGCTAACCAGCAGCACGAAGATGCCGCCCGGAGCGGATCAGGAGCAGCGGTGAGCCAGGGTCTGTGGAGGAGTGGAGTAAGGACTTGCAGTATGATTAACGGCTTGATCAGCGAGGACAGTGAGCTGTAGCTGCACATAAGACGGCTGCTGTACAAGACTGTGTTTGAGGAGCTTTTCGGAGTGTTGGAGCTGGAGTATAACTGTTAAGGAGGAGACTCTTGCAGTGCGACATCAAGTATCTTGGCAAATAGGCTGGGGGGCAGCGGGATGAGGGAGGAGAAAAGCATGTACCATCATATGGGGCAGGAACTGGACAGTAAATAGATCACAGTGCTAAGTACAGAGGCAAGTAAATAGAGGCTTAAAAGTGGTAAGGGATCAAGGCAAAGCAAAGCAAGCGCCAGGAAGTGTTTAAAAGGAGGCGAGGCATCATAAAAGTGAGTCTTCAGGTAGTTGTTCGCCAAAATTGGAACTGCCCGGATAATAGTGGTCAGCACTACGTACAAAGGTTTTTTTTATGCAACAGCATAATCATTCTTGGAGCTGCAGGAGTGTATTTTCCTCGTTCTTCCTCAAGTTGTAAGCATCATGAAACGCATGGCTCGAGATATTGTTTCAAAGTCACGCTTGGCTAATAGAGCTCCCAAAGTCAACAAGACACAATTTAAACCCCTGGGATGCGAAAACAAAGGTGAAGTTCAGGGTCTAGCAGGCAGGACCATCTAGAGCTCCCTCTAGGAGACTCTTTGGAGGAGCGAGAATCTAATAATGCCCCTAGGCGTTCTTACTCCCCAACATCTGTCCAAGCCAGGTCCACAAACACAGTACCTAAATCACTGTTACGGCAAGAAGCGGACCATGGTATTATGACCCTACAGCAGAGCATGGAGACTGCATTATTATCTTTCACGTCAGGGGAAATTTGCTCTAGTCTAGTCCAAGACATGAGTCCTATCCCAGCTCTCAACATTGACATCTCTCCACCTCCTCCTCCCTCCACTCTCTTCTGCCGTCCTCGGCTTGATGGATGTTAGACTCCGTTTCCCTAGAGAAGCCTGCATATCCCCTGTTTTTTAACAAGCAATTCTAAAGGGGGTGATAAAAAGAAAGAAAGGGGAAAAAGCTAGGATAGTGCCCAATGCACTTCAAAACAGCCAATCAACATAGGGACGAGAGCGGGCTCGGGCAGATTACAGAGACAATCTCTAGTAGCAGAGCTGGCAGCACTCCAGCTGGGCTTAATAATCCAGTAGGTACTAGCCTTGTAGCCCCTTTGGGACAGTTATCAGCGTAAACAATGCTGGACCAGATCCTCAGAGAGCTACGTGCTATGAAAGTCTCACAGGAGGAGGCCCACAAGGAAATTAATCAACAGCTGGGACAGCTAAATTCCAACTTGACCAGTCTTTCTGCATGTGTTTCTCAGGCAGAGCAGAGGGTCTCTGACTTGGAGGATGCTCCGACTCGCTATAGCACAACAACTGATAAAATGCAGGCTGAACTTGAAAAGCTACAGTGAAAACTCGATGATTATGAAAACAGGTCAAGACGCTTGAATCTGAGATTCACCGGGATCCCCGAAGTGCTAGAAGCAACTTCCTCTCTAACGGAAGTGATATCAGACCTTATTTATAAATATGTTCTTCCTGAGAAAGCCACAGGTAATGTGGATCTATCCATCATGCGGGCACACAGGGTTCTCGCGATGCGAATTCCAACGGCAAACTATCCACAAACTATTCTGGTCATCTTTGGGGACTATAGGATTAAAGACCAGGTATTATTGCAAGTAATCAGAGCCAAAGTGTTCAACACTACCGACAATTTTAGTTTCTGCATCTTCACCAATATGTCCGTCACAGCAGCACGCAGACAGCGTGAATTTATTAGTCTCATTGATGAGTTCAAGAACTATGGGCTCCAAAAGGCATTGTACAGCTTGCCAAACGAAAGATTTTTCACACCAGTCGAGCTCATATTTTTCAGAAGGTTCAGCAGGCAAGGGACTGCTTAGATACACTTACAAAAAAGGCTTTTGCGAAAGATGTTTTGCCCCCCTCCTTTTTTTTCTTTTCTTTCTTCTTCTCCTCTCTCTGATCTCTCCTCTCACGGTCTTATTCTTCCTATTGTTCTGATATCCAACAAGGGGTTCAGCGGAGGGAGAGGGAGGCGGCGAGGAGGGGGAGAAAGAGAGAAGGAGAGGGCTATGTTGTTTTTTTTGTTTTTTTTTTTTAAACAAAATTAAAAAAAAAAAATTGGGTGTTACATATGTGATCTCTAGGAGGTATAAGTAGAGCGCGAGCAGTATGATTCCATCTTGCTCCATTCAAATTGCACCTCTAGAGTGCCATGTCACTGCACTCTTACTTGGGGTGGGGGGTCAGGGGGAAGGTGGGTCATGGGGAGATGCAGGGTCATGACTGGTTTGGCCTCATTGGGCTGGTGTGGGAGAGCACTATGTGGTGAGGGTGTTTTTTTTTTTACTGGGTAGGGGTAAAAAAGCAGGTGATATTCGTGTAGTTTCATATAAGAACTGGTCTAGAGCTATGGAGATGAGACAAAAAAGGGCTTTAGAAGCAAGGTTGCAGGCCTCTATTGGTCTTCATTCACTCCCCTTAGGGTTAAACAAAAGGAATGACAGGGAATGATCTGAAAATAGTATTGTGTAATTTGGATAGTGCCAATAATAATGTGAAATTTCAAGCAATACTCAATTGGTTAAAGGTATCTCAAGCACAGGTATTTTTTCTTCAGGAAACTCATCTAAAACTCCAGGGGAAGTTGCCCAAACTCCCTAAATTAATTACCCAATCATTTTTTGTGTCAGCTAATGCAGCAGTTCGGAGAGTAGCCATTTTGATCACAAATGACTTTCCTGGAGTGGTCTAACAGGTATTTAGGTACCCAAAAGCAAGATGGATAATAATCAGCTCATCAGTAGTGGCCTGGTCTGTAAAAAGAAATTCTAATACTAATTTGATTAAAGCTATATTTGATGGTGATTAACGCGTAATCGTGCACCAGCCTAAAGATATCGAGAAGATTTTTCTCTCCCATTACACAAATCTATATACTACCACAGCACATGTTAACTCATCTCAGATTATGGGGGTGATTCTGACCCCGGCGGTCTTAGACCGCCGGGGCCAGGGTCGGCGGGAGCACCGCCGACAGGCCGGCGGTGCCCCGCAGGGCATTCTGACCGCGGCGGTAAAGCCGCGGTCAGACCGGCAACACTGGCGGGCTCCCGCCAGTGTACCGCTGCCCTGTTGAATCCTCCAAGGCGGCGCAGCTAGCTGCGCCGCCGAGGGGATTCCGACCCCCCCTACCGCCATCCAGTTCCCGGCGGTCCGCCCGCCGGGAACCGGATGGCGGTAGGGGGGGTCGCGGGGCCCCTGGGGGCCCCTGCAGTGCCCATGCCACTGGCATGGGCACTGCAGGGGCCCCCGTAAGAGGGCCCCTACAAGTATTTCACTGTCTGCTTGGCAGACAGTGAAATACGCGACGGGTGCAAATGCACCCGTCGCACCTTCCCACTCCGCCGGCTCGATTACGAGCCGGCATCCTCGTGGGAAGGTCGTTTTCCCCTGGGCTGGCGGGCGGCCTTTTGGGGGCCGCCCGCCAGCCCAGGGGAAAACTTGAAATACCCGCCGCGGTCTTTTGACCGCGTCGCGGTATTTTGGGGGCGGAATTCTGGCGGGCGGCCTCCGCCGCCCGCCAGAATCAGAATCACCCCCTATGTGTTATCTAAACTCACTGGAGCTACCAACGCTAGATAGAGAGGTGCAAGCTCTGTTATCAGCTCCTATCGCTAATTCGGAAGTCACCGAGGCAATAGGAGATGCACGGAGCGGAAAGGCCTCCGGAGAAGATGGTCTTGCAGCCAAAGTATATAAAATATTGCTGAGCCAAGTAGCCAAAATCTTGGTCAAATTTTTTTGTGAAATACTTGAAGGAGTAGAAGTTCCACCCTCCTTAACAAGGGCCACAGTTGTTAGTTTAAAAAAAAGGATAAGCCACCTGAAAATCCAGGCTTGTATCGCCCGATTAGTCTCTTAAATCAGGATTATAAACTATTTACTAAAATCTTAGCAGTCTGAACGACACAGGTAGCTCAAGGACTTATTCACTAGGGCCAGTGTGGGGTTCTTCTTAGCAGGCTGTTTCCTACAAATACAATTTTTTTGGTTCAGTTGATCGATTATTTTTCGCACAATAAATATCCGGCAGCAAATATCATGCTTGATGCCGAGAAAGCATTTGACTTGGTCCAATGGGAGGTCCGGTTTACGATTTTGGAAAGCTTTAGATTCCCAGAGAAGTATATTCAGACCCTTCGTAGCTTATATTTTAAGGCCGAAGCCAGGGTTTTAATCAATGCAAAGACAGCAGGACCGGTGTAAATATCACAGGGTACGCGGCAGAGTTGCCCCCTTTCTCCGGTGCTTTTCACACTCTTCATTGAACCTTTGGCTATTCGGCAAGATAATTTTATCTATCCTCCTATTACTCAAGCACCCAAACTCAAACTGTTCGCTGACTATATGATTCTTTATCTTTGTGTGGACCCGCTTAATAGAGCCAGAACCTTTGCAAAGATTAAGACTTTTACGTATCTTGGTGGTTATAGGATTAATCATTCAAAGTCTGAGGCTCTATTGTATAATGCTGAAATGTTGGTTCTGCCAGCGGGAATACGAGTCCAGTCCCAGCTATCAAGTCCTACTTAGGGGTATTTGTCTCACATGATGTTTCTGATCTTTTTCAATGGAATTATGTAGCTGTTCTCAAAAAAGCTCAAAATTTACTTCTGAAATGGAAAGCTTCTTCCTTGACGATCAAAGGGCGAGTGGCATTGGTCAAAATGATGATTCTTCCCTTGTTTCTTTTTGCTTTCGCTTGTATAATCCTTAAAATTTCCCAGAAATTAGGATTAGAGAATTCATATGAGCCAATAAAAAACCTTGATTACAGCTAAAAAAAATTAGCTCTCACAGTGGAGGATGGGGGTCAGCAGCTCTCCCTAACCTCAAAACCTATTAGGAGGCCACCTTTTTGGACTGGGCATCAAGTGCTACCACAGCACCTAACTCCTATTTTTAATCTTAAATGCATGCTAAACAACAGTGGCATCCAGCGTTCCTGATTTCTTAAGCTACGTCGTCTCCCCAAGTGTGTGAGATACAAACTACTGGTAATTATTCGTGATAGGATTGTATCAGTGCAGGAGAAATATCAAATTCCGAGTTTTCATCCGACATTTAGGCTTTGAGATTCCTGGATGCTAGGCTTAGAGATAAATCAGGCGTATGTTCAAAACTGGGAACAGACGGGGTTCAAGAGCCTATCAGATTTCTTATTAGGTAATCAAATCAAGACTTGGGCCCAATTTCAAACCAAGGGGGGTACGATCTCAGATGATCTTAGGTTCTCCTTCACCCAAATCCAGCATTTTCTTCTGACTGCCGAGATGCATCAGAGGCATCTAGCTCCAATATATTTCAGGCCTTTTATGGGAATTGACGAGGTATAGGCAACTGGTATAAGATTCTTTATTCTCAGCTCTCGTCAGAAATGATCTCTCAGTTTTTGGTGAAAATTGAAAATTCAACAGGGTGCAAGATCTATCTACAGCAGTGGAAAATCATAATATCCTATCACATAAAGCGATCAGAGGTGCAAACTTTTTTTTAAAAATCACATTTTATTCCAAATGGTTGTTATATTACACCCCAGTTAAACTAAAAGAAATATACTTGGAGACATCCAGCTCCACGCTGCCAGGAAAGCCAAGGGGATTGGCTCCATGTAAGCTTCACTTGCAAATATCTGGCAGAATTTTGGGTACAAATTTTTGTTTTGGGTTAGCTTCGCAATCTCGGTTACTCTTACCCCCGAGCCGTCTGAAGCATTGTTTGGTATCTCATGACTCCCAGGTCTGTCAATCCGTGCAAAACAAATCTTGTTTATAGCATCCCTTATAGCTAAATCTTTGATTCTTCAAGCCTGGAAATTGCCTGCACCTCCTACGTATACAGCATGGGAAGCAAAAATTAAAGTCGTGCAATCGAAAGAGAAACTATATGCTCAGCGGATAGGTGGTATGCACAAATATGAGTGTATTTGGGGAAAAACCAGGCTTTTGTGACCAATGTAAGGGGGGCAAGCTGGTATCATGAGCCATCAGTTCTTAAATGAGTGCAATAGGAACCCAACTGGAGGATTTTATAATTTGACTAAGCATTGTATGTTACTATATAATATTGTCAAAATATATGCTATGTCATTGCTCCTGCTAAATTAAGAAATAAACATTTAAAAAAACAGAGAGAATAAGCAAATGTAAATGTTTATACTGTAATTTTTGCCCTGATCACTGATTTATGAAAGTAATAATTTATATTATCCATAAGACCCTTCTGATTGCAGGAATATATTTTGTTTGTTGGTACCCAGAGGCAACAACTGAGCTACAGCTTATAACAATATTTTATTGTGCACCTAAAATGCATCAATTCATATGGTAAAATTCAATGAACGAAAAATCGATATGAAGAAACCAGGGAAATGTTTAAATGTGCCCTCGATACCGAGTTTAGGGACAGTGGGTATTTGTCAAATATGAATTTGGCCTTACCCATGCTATCATGTAATTCAGGGGAAATGCTGCAAAATGTGTTCCTCCTTACAAAATGGCTTACACTTGGAAGCCAAAAATAAGGGAGGAATCCAATTGACAATAACAAATGTTCTACCATTCAGTGTTCCCGCGCTTATCCAGATAAAAACAATATCTGACTTGTGTGGGTGGATCTATTCCCCGCAACAGGAAACACCCCAAAATGCAACATTCGACCATCAGGTTTATGCCTTGAGAATTTATACATGTTGCCAAGGAGTGTAGCTGCAGTATTTGGGTCCAACCTGGACCGCCACCAAGGGAAACCTACTAAATCTAGACATTTCTGAAAACTAGACATCCAGGGACGTCGTCGGTGGTGTAAATTGTATGAAACTCACTTTGTTTTCTTGCCAAGGCTACCCTGCTAGCCTCAAACCTTCTCTAAACTGAAACATCTTCCTCACGTTGTACACAAAATTCCTGCTCGGGGATTGGGGTCAGAGCCACAATACCCTAGGAAGAATCCACAGCAGAGGGGCACCATGGAAAGCCCTAATGCCTTCACATGAAGCAACTGTCTGGACAATAAAGGGCCTCCCCAGATCAGACGGGCAAGAACAGATGCTTTAAAGAGCAGTCCTTTGAGAGCCTCAAAGCTTTCCAGACATTCTAAAACCCTGTGAGGGGGTGCTGCTATCAAGCTAAATTTTGGGATAAAAGTTCTATACTAGCTCTTAATGCATAAGAAAGCCTTAAGCTGTTACTGGGTGTAGGACACTGACCACACCAAGATGGCTTCCAACTTTTCCTGCACTGGCTTCAGACTGCCCCAACCCGCCTCCTGTAGTTGGTCCAAAACCTGGTGGTTCCATCTTTCTTAGGAAATAGGATTATAGAGCTCAGGATAACTTCCAGTCCTATATCTCCTTAATTTCTCACTTGATGTGCAGCAGGGCTGCCACTGAAGCACAGTATGGGTGAGAGGTGTAGTGGGATTGCATCACTAGTGTCCACATCGTACTCCACTCACCACACTACACCAGGCCGGCTAGAAATGGTGCTTTTGAAGTTATGTGGAACCTAACGCAACTCCCTCCTCAGAGGTTCTTAAAAGTCCTCTGGGAACTTAACAGAGTCAGAGGTGGAGTACTGTAAGCAGCTATGCAGGAGGTCAATGATTTGGCCACCCTTCTCATATGGTTCTTCTTGGTCAGAGACTAACAGGGCCTCCTTAGTTCACGTGTGGTAGAGCTTTTGAAGTATACAAAAAAAGTGATGGCTATAATGGCTGAATTAGTCTCAGGCACTAGTAAATACTCCGAGCAGCATTGTAGTCCATCATTATCTTGCACACCACGCCACCTCCGTTTTGTCCCAGCCATAAGTAAATCAATCTTGAACCTGCTCCAACACAAACAGTTTAGCCCAAACTGACAGACCAAGCCCTCCCTGAACTAGAATACAAGCAACGCAAAACCAGATTTGTCCTGATTGGGGCTTATCAGTTGGGTGCATTCTGGCAGTTCAAGACAGACTGCTCCAATGGGGAGTAGGGTCAATAATAATTTCTATAAGATGGGCCTGTCACTAGAATGGGATGGTGGTGAAAATCATGGACCAGAATGCAGCCCGAACGATAGCCAGTGGCTGAGATTAATTTGTGCATTCCATCCATCTCATTCTTGTTGTTACAGCTGAGGCCCTAATGGCGACATGTATACCCAGACATGGGTCCCATGTTCACTGTGCCATAAGTCTCCAGCTACACCATACTGGCGATCCCAAAGTAGGGCAAGAATAGGCTGGGGTTGCTTGTGATCCCTTCTAGAATGGGCCTCACCTCGCACTTTGGGACAGATTGTTCCAATAAGGAGCAGGGGCGGTATTGATCAGCATAATGTGGGCCTTTGTCTGGAGTGGCATATTGAAAGATAAATGATTGACTGGAATGCGGCTTCAAGAGATTTCCAATGGCCGAGATTAATTTCATCATTCCATCCATCACCCTCTTTTTGTTGCTGGGGTAGGGTTCCATCATGTTCACATATTATGTGTTGTGGGCTCCAAGTTTGATCTCTTGTTCAACCACATAATTTGCATCACTTCCTTTCTTACCATCTTATTGCATACTCTGAAAGCAGCCTGTATTTTGTCCTGCTGCATGGGAAGCAGCAGCAAGGCTCCTCCCCTTCTTCCTAGGAGCTGGTAAGGGTATGGCGTCATACCACAACTTCTACTTCTGCTGGGTCTCTGCTAGGCACATGGTTGCCAAGGTCATGAACTACTGTAAGTGGTTAAGACTTAGGGAAGCAAAGCCTCATTCTGGCCTTGGTGCTTACCCCCAGTCAGCCAGTGTTTATCATCTAGAAAACCAATAAAGGAGTTCAAAGGGACTGAACCCAGTCTAATCCAGTGACACTTCCCGATAGGCAAACAAAAAGTAGGAAGATACTACTCCCTCTGCCTTCCACACTTCTCAGAGAAGGGCCTCAATATACTTTTCAGGATCCTGCTGAATTTCTCACAGAGCTTATTGTCCTTTGGACAGTAACACTGTGTGGAGGTAGTTCACCTCACTGATGTGCCACAAGCTATCTATGGCACTACTCAAACATTGGGTGGCAGGTCTGAAATTACATTCTCTGGGAACTCAACAGTAAAGAACACCATTGACAGTGCCTCTACCACTGAATGAATGACGGGATTTCTAGAGTGCACAGCTGATTCAGGGAATGTCCCAGCATTAATTTGGAAAATAAGAGGTCTTGAGTTGCTTTCTGAAAGACCATTCATTATCCATTTGGCAGCAGGCATGCTGTTCCAAGCTTGAGGGCCCAAGAGGGGGGGAAGCAGGCAGCACCCGCAGAAGTGCCGGGACAGGCACTACGAAGAGGAGTGAACCGGAGCTCACCCGAAGTCACAAAAGGAGATCCCACGACGCCGGAGGACAACTCAGGAGGTTGTGCACTGCAGGTTAGAGTGTCGGGGACCCAGGCTTGGCTGTGCACAAAGGAAATCCTGGAAGAGTGCACAGGAGCCGGAGCAGCTGAAAATCACGCGGTACCCAGCAATGCAGTCTAGCGTGGGGAGGCAAGGACTTACCTCAACCAAACTTGGACTGAAGAGTCACTGGACTGTGGGAGTCACTTGGACAGAGTTGCTGAGTTCCAGGGACCACGCTCGTCGTGCTGAGAGGGGACCCAGAGGACCGGTGATGCAGTCTTTTGTTGCCTGCGGTTGCAGGGGGAAGATTCCGTCGACCCACGGGAGATTTCTTCGGAGCTTCTAGTGCAGAGAGGAGCCAGACTACCCCCACAGCATGCACCACCAGGAAAACAGTCGAGAAGGCGGCAGGATCAGCGATACAAGGTTGCAGTAGTCGTCTTTGCTACTTTGTTGCGGTTTTGCAGGAGTCCTGAGCAGTCAGCGGTCGATTCCTTGGCAGAAGGTGAAGAGAGAGATGCAGAGGAACTCTGATGAGCTCTTGCATTCGTTATCTACCGAATTCCCCAAAGCAGAGACCCTAAATAGCCAGAAAAGGTGGTTTGGCTACCTAGGAAGGAGGATAGGCTAGCAACACAGGTAAGAGCCTATCAGAAGGAGTCTCTGACGTCACCTGCTGGCACTGGCCACTCAGAGCAGTCCAGTGTGCCAGCAGCACCTCTGTTTCCAAGATGGCAGAGGTCTGGAGCACACTGGAGGAGCTCTGGGCACCTCCCCTGGGAGGTGCAGGTCAGGGGAGTGGTCACTCCCCTTTCCTTTGTCCAGTTTCGCGCCAGAGCAGGGCTGGGGGATCCCTGAACCGGTGTAGACTGGCTTATGCAGAGATGGGCACCATCTATGCCCATCAAAGCATTTCCAGAGGCTGGGGGAGGCTACTCCTCCCTAGCCCTGACACCTTTTTCCAAAGTGAGAGGGTGTAACACGCGCTCTCTGAGGAAGTCCTTCGTTCTGCCTTCCTGGGCCAAGCCTGGCTGGACCCCAGGAGGGCAGAAACCTGTCTGAGGTGTTGGCAGCTGCAGTGAAACCCCGGGAAAGGTAGTTTGGCAGTACCCGGGTCTGGGCTAGAGACCCGGGGGATCATGGAATTGTCTCCCCAATGCCAGGATGGCATTGGGGTGACCATTCCATGATCTTAGACACGTTACATGGCCATGTTCGGAGTTACCATTGTGACGCTATACATAGGTAGTGACCTATGTATAGTGCACGCGTGTAATGGTGTCCCCGCACTCAAAGTCCGGGGAATTTGCCCTGAACGATGTGGGGGCACCTTGACTAGTGCCAGGGTGCCCACACACTAAGTAACTTAGCACCCAACCTTCACCAGGTGAAGGTTAGACATATAGGTGACTTATAAGTTACTTAAGTGCAGTGGTAAATGGCTGTGAAATAATGTGGGCATTATTTCACTCAGGCTGCAGTGGCAGGCCTGTGTAAGAATTGTCAGAGCTCCCTATGGGTGGCAAAAGAAATGCTGCAGCCCATAGGGATCTCCTGGAACCCCAATACCCTGGGTACCTTAGTACCGTAATACTAGGGAATTATAAGGGTGTTCCAGTATGCCAATGTAAATTGGTGAAATTGGTCACTAGCCGGTTAGTGACAATTTAGAAAGCAGAGGGAGCATAACCACTGAGGTTCTGGTTAGCAGAGCCTCAGTGAGACAGTTAGTCATCACACAGGGAACACATACAGGGCACACTTATGAGCACTGGGGCCCTGGCTGGCAGGGTCCCAGTGACACATACACTAAAACAACATATATACAGTGAAATATGGGGGTAACATGCCAGGCAAGATGGTACTTTCCTACAGGGGGCACGAGAAGTGTCCTGGTGTTGTTGAGGGAGGGGTGTTTCCGCCACAGAAGGGAGGCGGCACAGGAGGGGTTGGGGTGCAAAAGAGAGGATGTGGCTGTATGGCCAGATCTGATGACCCTGGAACCAGGTATGAATCCCAGCATTGGCTCAACAGCTTGTGAATCTGAGCAAATCACTGAATCACCTTTTGTCTAAAAAAACAAATGGGACTAGGTGCTCATGTAAAACTCTCCATTACTGGTTCAGTTTGCGCTACATAAAATTGACAAAAAACAGAGTAAAGGGGCAGGGGTTTGGGGCGCCACAGTGGGAGTGGGGGGGCCTGCCAAGACGGGCCCTACGCAATTTCAAAGGACTAACAGGCAGGCAACAGAGAAATGTAACACCTTTGCCGCCATGGAGGCTGTTGTTCACCCTCTTTGTATTGGCTCAGCGCAGCAAATTACCAATAAAAAGTGGCTCAACCTCAGGTTATTTTTTTTTTTTTTTTTTTTGTTTTGTTTTTTACAAAGGTGCATATTTTTCGATTTTTTGCTATGAGAAAAAATGCAATACCAGAGGGGTTTGCCCTAGTAAACCTATCCACATCCCTCAGTAATCCCACACTGAAGAAGTTACAACACCATAAACTATAGTGTCCCAAGAGAACAGGTTGTGGGATATATGAGGGGTGCTTATTGTTCAAGGGGATCTGGAAGAGTGACACCCCCATCTGCCTGGTGCCACTGAACATGCTCGCCATGGAGTCACCCCTGAGAGTCACCTCCATAAGACTGAGCATTACAGGGAGTTTCTGCCCACCCCCATCTTGAATGGCTTCCATTTCGTCACCTCAGTGGGGAAGATGTTTTCAGACTCACACTGGGGACTTGGGCCACAATATGGAAAAAACCTCAACTAACTGCAGACATGCATCAATTCATACATAATCTACAAAACCATTTCACCACTGTCTCTCTTACGGTATAAACACACACTCTTTAAAAAAATTAAAAAAAAATCCTTTCCCAGGATTACACACATAATAAGGGAGAAAGATACGCATAACAAAGTAAACACATAACAGAAAATAAAGTACCTTCTTGGAGGGAGCTCAAATCTAGAAACACATAGGGTCTGACACGATCCCCGCGATTCCAGGTAGCTCAATGTAATGTGGTGTATCATGGATAAGGAAAAAAACTGATGTCTTTATTATTCAAAACAGTGAAAAGTTTTTTGTATTCCATCTTAATAAAATGTTATTGAAAAGATAATTAAATATTTTATTCCAATATTATTGAATGTTTCAATTTCCCTTGGTTTATTTAGAGTAAAGAATTATTTCTCTATTAAAATCGAACATCAAATCTCAACGTATTAATCACTATATGTTCATGATCTTTCAAAGCCTTCTCATCCATTTTATCCACCCACAAAGACAAACCATCTACAACTTTTACTAAAGTGTTCCTAATTTTGTATGGAGCTATCATCTATTTCTCAGCAATAAAAACATTCTCCTTTACTTCATTTTTTAATGGATCATTTCACTAACGCGCAGTCTCTTTGGGCTACTGAATCGTAGTGGCGCATTTTTAAATGAAATAACTTACATCTTGTTCATTGCTCAGGCCCCTTGAGTCTAGCGTTTCGAACAATTCCACCCCATGAATTCCTCTTCATTGGAGTCTACATCATTGCCCTCCGGGGATCTATTTTCACTTTCCCAAACACTTGAAATGTCAATTGCATTGGCTGTTTCCCTTGGTTGATACAATATTTCACTAATGATCGAGTGAGGCTCTTCAACGTCAAATTAGATCTAAATTCATTCCATGTAATTCTGACGATTATTTGTGTCAGTCTCAAATAGTACTACCCACATGGACATTTACAGGGAGTGCAGAATTATTAGGCAAGTTGTATTTTTGAGGATTAATTTTATTATTGAATAACAACCATGTTCTCAATGAACCCAAAAAACTCATTAATATCAAAGCTGAATATTTTTGGAAGTAGTTTCTAGTTTTTTTTTAGTTTTAGCTATGTTAGGGGGATATCTGTGTGTGCAGGTGACTATTACTGTGCATAATTATTAGGCAACTTAACAAAAAACAAATATATACCCATTTCAATTATTTATTATTACCAGTGAAACCAATATAACATCTCAACATTCACAAATATACATTTCTGACATTCAAAAACAAAACAAAAACAAATCAGTGACCAATATAGCCACCTTTCTTTGCAAGGACACTCAAAAGCCTGCCATCCATGGATTCTGTCAGTGTTTTGATCTGTTCACCATCAACATTGCGTGCAGCAGCAACCACAGCCTCCCAGACACTGTTCAGAGAGGTGTACTGTTTTCCCTCCTTGTAAATCTCACATTTGATGATGGACCACAGGTTCTCAATGGGGTTCAGATCAGGTGAACAAGGAGGCCATGTCATTAGACTTCCTTCTTTTATACCCTTTCTTGCCAGCCACGCTGTGGAGTACTTGGACGCGTGTGATGGAGCATTGTCCTGCATGAAAATCATGTTTTTCTTGAAGGATGCAGACTTCTTCCTGTACCACTGCTTGAAGAAGGTGTCTTCCAGGAACTGGCAGTAGGACTGGGAGTTGAGCTTGACTCCATCCTCAACCCGAAAAGGCCCCACAAGCTCATCTTTGATGATACCAGCCCAAACCAGTACTCCACCTCCACCTTGCTGGCGTCTGAGTCGGACTGGAGCTCTCTGCCCTTTACCAATCCAGCCACGGGCCCATCCATCTGGCCCATCAAGACTCACTCTCATTTCATCAGTCCATAAAACCTTAGAAAAATCAGTCTTGAGATATTTCTTGGCCCAGTCTTGACGTTTCAGCTTGTGTGTCTTGTTCAGTGGTGGTCGTCTTTCAGCCTTTCTTACCTTGGCCATGTCTCTGAGTATTGCACACCTTGTGCTTTTGGGCACTCCAGTGATGTTGCAGCTCTGAAATATGGCCAAACTGGTGGCAAGTGGCATTGTGGCAGCTGCACGCTTGACTTTTCTCAGTTCATGGGCAGTTATTTTGCGCCTTGGTTTTTCCACACGCTTCTTGCGACCATGTTGACTATTTTGAATGAAACGCTTGATTGTTCGATGATCACGCTTCAGAAGCTTTGCAATTTTAAGAGTGCTGCATCCCTCTGCAAGATCTCACTATTTTTGACTTTTCTGAGCCTGTCAAGTCCTTCTTTTGACCCATTTTGCCAAAGGAAAGGAAGTTGCCTAATAATTATGCACACCTGATATAGGGTGTTGATGTCATTAGACCACACCCCTTCTCATTACAGTGATGCACATCACCTAATATGCTTAATTGGTAGTAGGCTTTCGAGCCTATACAGCTTGGAGTAAGACAACATGCATAAAGAGGATGATGTGGTCAAAATACTCATTTGCCTAATAATTCTGCACTCCCTGTATTTCCGTACATACAATCAATCATTATTTAACTTGGTGTGTGTTATTTGGTCTAAATATCTTTCCAGTATATGGAAGGTGGGCTATTCTTCTTTAAAGTATAGAATCACAATCTGTTGAATTTAGGGAAGGATATGTTACCATATTCTATGTCTGTATTTCAGTTACTTCTATTGCAGTTCTAATGATTTTTGATCCTATTCTGCTCGGTTTTTCAAAAGCCTCCTATTCCCTTTTCATTGAATAATTCTCTCTGCTCATCAAATTCAGTTATCTTCCAGTTTCTGTAAATTGCTTTCACAATATGTCTTGACTGCTGCGGATATTTTGGCACCTAAATTAATTGATTCTTTTTATCTTCTTTTTTACACAAAGAGTTCCTCTATTTACGTACGTCACCTTTTCTAGTGCCTTCTGTAATGTGTTCTTAGTATATCCTATATTTTGAAAGATTTCAATTGCCTAATATCGTTGTTTTTTAACGTTTTCTCTCAAGACACATTATTTCACACTTAACAATTGGCTCTATGTAAATGGTTTTATCTTGTTAGTTTTGTGTGAACATCGGTTTCCCATTGTTTCTGTCATTCAGTGATTTGCACAGCCAGGAATGTTGTGTGCTCTTTGCGTATAGCTAGAGTAAAGCTTGTTCTTGATTAAATTTAACTCAATCTCTTTAGATTATATCCAGTGACTCTTGTGTACGTGTCCACACACAGATGTCACCAGTGTGTGTGGTCAAGAAATCACTCCAACGGAAGGTAAGTAAGAGGTTTAGTGGAGAATAGGCATAACACTTCTCATGTCCTCTCCGGTAACTGCCAACTGTCCACTGTTCTCATCCCTCTTGTTCCAGAACACCAGAGGTCACCTAGTTGCCTAGGTGCACGTATCCTAGATACCACAGTGTGCCGCCCGGAAGGAATTATTTCACAATCATCATTATACTGAAGTGTGTGTTCAATGCATGCCATATATAGTCAATATATGTTTGTATAAATACTGTTTACATCCATAGTACACAACAGAAGGTTCTCCTCACAATTGGCTAATCTTAGTTTCCTAAAAAGTCACTTGTATCCTGAATATATTTTCCTTACTTTCATCAGCATTTGTAAATAATAAAGTCAGTATATCGCCAATTGATGAATTATAAATTGTATTTCACCATTATTACGCGTAAAGAAGTGTCAGCTGCATTTTTATGTTTATTTGGAATCATTAAAAAAAAATGGTGACTAAAAGATGAATAAGGCCACATGCCTCAACAACAGTTCACTACCTTGGAATGTGGATTGACCAACCCCTGCTGCTTAAACAAGATCCATCAGTGTGTCACGCTATTTCTTACAATGCTAGGGTGGATTCCAATGCATCATTGCTCATCACATAAGACCACCAGCATTATCTACAAGGTGTTTCACATGAACAAACCTTGATACTTATCACAAAGGCTTCAGAATTCTGGAACAAAACAGAACCTGAAGAAGCCCATCCCATCTCCAAGTGGACAATTCTAGATTCAGTAACTGATCTATCCTCGGTACTCTGGCTGTGCACCAAGGATTTGAAACACTCTCCTAGCGCATACACACAACAACACCCGTCTTTAAAAGGAACATTAAATAGTACTTTCCAAAAGATCCAAAATATATTCCTAATCTGCACCCTCTTCTCATACCTGGTCTTCAAAAAGCCTGTACTAGCAGGAGGCTTGCATCACCCTGAACGAGCTTAATTCTTGTTTATTGACAAGTATAATCTTGTTCATTGTTGGACTATGTCACACTGTAAAGCACTCAGTCCCTCTGTGACAAAGGTCCTGATGTGCTAGATCGAGAACCTAAACTGTTGGGTCTCCAGTCTGCTGTCCTTCTGGAGCATCTTCAACGTTTATGGCTTCAAATGTCATAGACTCCTCTACCACCAGGGCCAGCTCACGGCTAAACTCTGGTTTGAACTACCCTCCCCCCCCCCCCCACCACCACCCCCTTTTTCAGATATTAATGTAATCTGGCTTCTATCAGGAAGCTTCTTAAAACCTGGCTTTATTCCGCCCATCTTGCTTACAGTCTCCTTTTTGACTACACTTTTGGCAAGTGCCGAGCCAACTGTGATAAAAAACAAACTAATGAATTGTAAAAATGGCTATGAAGGAGCAGAGCCATTCAAACACTTCGCTACTGGAGTATCTGGACTAGGAGGCAGGCAGTCGTGCCGAAAAATGATGCCCTATGTCTGGCTCAGTTCGAGGTCCTCTTGGAACTTCGAGACCAAAATGAGCCAAGCTTTCAAGGGAAGTGTAGCCTAGTAGCTACTGCTGCCGAACATGTAACATGGGCAACAGGGTTCGATTTCGGACCTTCGCTGCACATCCTGGGCGGGAAAAAACAGGTAACTTAGGGGGTCATTCTGACCCTGGCGGTAGACTACCGCCAGGGCCAACGACCGCGGATGCACCGCCAACAGGCTGGCGGTGCATCCATGGGCATTCTGACTGCGGCGGTACAGCCGCGATCAGAAACGGAAAACCGGCGGTGTCCCGCCGGTTTCCCGCTGCCCAAGGGAATCCTCCATGGCGGGGATTCCGACCCCCTTACCGCCAGCCTGGCTCTGGCGGTTTTGACCGCCAGAACCTGGCTGGCGGTAACGGGTGTCGCGGGGCCCCCTAACAGGGCCCCACCAAGATTTTCAGTGTCTGCCAAGCAGACACTGAAAATCGCGACGGGTGCAACTGCACCCGTCGCACCCCTTCCACTCCGTCGGCTCCATTCGGAGCCGGCATCCTCATGGAAGGGGGTTTCCCGCTGGGCTGGCGGGCGGCCTTCTGGCGGTCGCCCGCCAGCCCAGCGGGAAACTCAGAATAACCGCGGCGGTCTTTTGACCGCGCAGCAGTATTCTGGCGGTTCCCGCTTGGCGGGCGGCTCCCGCCGCCCGCCAAGCTCAGAATGACCCCCTTAGTTTGCTAAAAGCGCTCATAAAAGAATAAAGGACAAAGCGTCCAGCTTTGATGTGAGAAAGAGATACCCCTCGAGTGGCTGATCTGCAGTGTGACTGGCAAATATGGGATCAGTGACGCTTCCCTGATTGACCAAATTGTGTGATCCCAGACAAATCATTTATTTCACCAGCCCTCCTTTTTGTTTGGGATCATGCATGAGAGCGCCTTCCAATATGTGGGCAGCGGAAGCGTGCTGTAAAAAAAACCTCTGGTGTTTTTGTAACAGACTATATTTAATGTTGCTCCATCTATAATAAGAATTTAGGCCACATGGGGGTACACATGACAACTGACTTTCGCTAAGTTCCCTAACAGCACTGGCATCAGGTCGAGGGCAGGAATGTTTCTCATTACATGCTTAAAAACTTTAACTTTTAAATAAATACTTATTAGTGAAAATATATCATCTGAAATGCTAAAGTGAAACGCTTCAGAGTTTGAAAGAAATACACATTTTTATGGATTTTGAAGACACCGAATCATGTTCTAACATTACGTATGCTAGATATCCAAGGCTCGGCTCGCGCACGGGCTCTTAGAGCCTGAGCCTGGCTCGCCCTGAGCTTGGCTAGGTCGCCCTGGGACTGTATGCGTTGCCTGTCCCTTCCTTAAAAACATTACGGCTTTGGTGCAAGATTGACACCTGGTGGTCACTCGGAATATAGCAATGGCGAAAAGTCGGCCAACAACGGCCCATGGGGGATCACTGCAACGCTCGTCTCTGCTAACGCGCAACAGGAAGGTTGTGGGGAAATAAAAAGATGGAGCGGAAGCAGGTCATGGAGAAGAGAGCACAGTGGATTCAGGGAAAACCAGCGTAAGGTAGTTTTAAGACAAATAGGTATAGTGTACGCACTGTTTATGAAGCAAAGGTTAGGTGCTTGGAAATTAATAGGAATGACGCGCAAGGATTTATGGGAGAAACAAAACAAATCAAGTGTGTGCACTGTCGGCTAACCAAAAATTCGTGGAGTACATATTTATGCCTGAATCATTGCGCTTTACTGTGGTGAAATAAGAAAACGGAGAATAAAAGAGCCTCGTAAAATGACAAATCTATTTCGGAAGGACAATGTGCGTATTCTACAACACGGACGCGATTCAAAACAGACGCTAATGCGGCTTCGTCGGCCCAAAAGGAGGTCATTCTTGGGCAGAGACTTTGCAGAAAACGGGAAAATACCTGTCATTGGAGACGCTGAGAGCAATTTAAAAAACTGTCAAATAATAGACACCCAGTAGATGCGAGGGCCTCCCATGGCACAGATACCACAAATAACACTAGGACTGTGCGCAAAATAACCGATGTTATCATTACACAAATCAAATGGATTCACTTTAACAAACGCGAAAGCAAATGGCGCTCAGGGGGCCAGTGAGACTCAATTTGTGACCTTCAGGTTACACTAAGAATCCTGCGGCAAATGCATTAATCCGGCGAGGTCCCCTACTGTTTCGAGGGATTATAAGAACCTGATGTGTAATCCCTTAATGTTCTGCACACTGAGGGAAAGTATAGCGCGGTTTACAGTTGGGAGCAGGCAGTTTGTAGGATTAAGGGAATACGAGGACAACCTCATGCTGACAGAAGAGCACTTCAGCACTTCATCCGTTCCTAGAGATCTTTTGTCTTCACGGATACAATGAAAGGAGGCGCCTGATGTCAATGAAGCCAGACAAGTATATGCAAGATTGTTATCGCAGAGCCGAGTAGGCCTGGTCTATAATATAGCGGGAGTCTTCGGGGAGACTGATAAAACATGTTTATTGACATCCAAATCAATGGCACTTATTTCATCGACGTTCAAAGGATGAAAGGCAGACTGAACCCACGAGAATTCGAGTCCGCTGTGAACATGGGTCGCCAGATGTGTAAGGTCTACAAGAGCATAGGAAGACCCATATACAGGCCAAGTGCCTCTAAAAGCCAGCAACGACTCAAGCCAAGTCAGCATACATGTCAAGCACTATAATAGCGTACATCCATATCCGTCAATAACAGAACAAGCATTGGAAAAGCCAATAGGTCCAAGAGCTAATGACTTTGCCAATGTGTTTTAGCCATGTTGTTCACCGGCATGGCTGCTGTTCAGCATGGCTAAAAGTTAGTGGCATAGAGGAGAGTGGCGTGGATTGCCGTAGAGTGGAATGGCAAAGAGTGTAGTGGCAGAGAATGGCATGTATTGGAGTGGCATAGTGTGGCATCGCATAGAGTGGCATACACTGGAATGGCATACAGTACAGTGGACTGGTGTAAAATATATTTGCGTAGTGTTATAGAGTATAGTGGCATAGAGAAGAGTGGACTGGTGTACAGTGCAGTGGCATTGAGTGCAGTGGCACTGAATTCAGTGGCATACAATGCAGCGGCGTAGACTAGAGTGGTGCATAGTAGAGTGGAGTGGCGCAGAGTTGAGTGGCACAGAGGAATGGTGTAGAGTCGAGTGATGCAGAGGGCTGTGGGGTAGAGTTGAGTAGCAGAGTGCAGTGGCATAGAGTACAGAGTAGAGTTGAGTGGAAGAGTACAGTAGTCTACAGTGGTGTAGAGTATAGTGCCATAAAGTGCAGTGGCATTGAGTGCAGTGGCATATAGTAGAGTAGTGCAGAGTGGCGTGGAGTTCAGTGGTGGAGAGTGCAGTGTTGAAGAGTAGATTGTCAGAGTAGAAAGCGGGGAAATAGAGTATAGTGATGCAGAGTAGAGCGCATTGGCATGGAGTGCAGTGGTTAAGAGCAGAGTAGCGTAGAGTGCAGTGGCATAGACTGGAGTAGAGTGGAGTAGAATGCAGTGGCATAGACTGGAGTGGCGCAGAGTGGAGTAGAGTGGTGTAGGGTGCAGTGATAGTAGATTGTTTCAGAGCAGAGTGAAGTGGCATAGAGTGAATTGGTACAGGGTAGAGTGCAGTGGCACAAAGTGTAATGGCGTACCGTAAAGTGGTGTAGAATGCAGTGGCTGAGTGCAGTGGTGCAGAGAAGATTAGAGTGGCAAGTGGCATACCCTGGATTGGCATAGAGTTGAGTGTTACAGATTAAAGTGCATTGGCGTAGAGTGTATTGACAGAGTGTAGTGGTGTAGAGTGCAGTGTTACATACTGGCGTACAGTACAGTCACGTAGAATGGAATTGTGCAGAGTAGACTGGTGTGAGCTAGACTGGAGTGGGGTATAGTGCAGTGGTGCAGAATGGTGAAGAGTGCATTGGTATAGAGTAGAGAGGCATAGAGTGAAGTGAAGTTGAGTGCAGTGGCATTGAGTGGAGGGGTATAGAATGGAGTGGTGTAAAGTGGAGTGGTGCAGAGTAGAGTACACTGGTGTGGAGTAGTGCAGAGCAGAAAGGGGTGGAGTAGAGTGGAGTGGTGTTGAGTGGAGTATTCATGGTGTTGTAGAACACGGCCATTACAGACAACACATTTTCAACTGAAATGAACAATGCATTTGCCAAAACATATAGTTGCTAATAAAACTATACAGTGCACAGGTGAAAGTGTGTATGAATTGCATCACCTAGTTTAATGATTCGTTTTGATGATATAAAAGTATTTGTTTCCAACATACTTCAGAAATAACATATGATCTGCTTCAGTTGTGCATTCATAATTATGATATATTCTGAAATATTTACACAGTTCATTTAAACGTTATCGTGTGCTAGGAAAAAAAAACAACTCTTTCCTACCCCTAGTATTCAGCAAGATGATCACCTCTCACTTTGAAGTCAGAGAAAGAAAAGTAAACAAGTGCCCTAGGAAGACAGCACCTGACAATTGACCTTGGTCTTTGAATGCATAGCAAACGTGACAGGATAAGATTTAAAGGCCAGTTTACAGTATGAGAGTTCTTCGAAGGATACAGAAAAAATGATTTTGGCAATGGGGGAGACTAACTGAACTTTGAGAGGCTAAAGCAAATAAAGCCAGCACATGGAAAGCTAGAAAGTGTGTGTCACAAACCACAAAACCAGTGGTACTCAACGAGTTGAATGCATTCCTAGATCAATGCTGAAAGCCCCCAAAATGTCTTTAGCAAACCAGACACCTGTGCTGTCTGGTACGCTGCACCTAAAAAAACGACTACATGTATTTTGGGGCAAATTGTATGTTTTTACTTTCCTTACAACTCTTACCCTTTCACTTTAATATACCCTCTCTTACTGGTGAAATCTGTTGTTCATCTAAGTGCCTCTCCCTCCACACCCTTTGTTCTACATCCTTCGTGTCTATTCTGAGCACTCAGATTACCATTTAAACTTTTGTAAACTAAGGTGCGAGTTGACCAAGTGCAAATTAATATTGAAAAAATATTCAATCGGACTACACTCACGCAAGCGTAGTATAGTGCTGCACAAAACAGAAAGGATTGCCAACAAAGTGTGTTCAGTCCACCAAAGAGGCATTTACATTTTCCTTAGGACATCATTGATACCTTCACTGTTGTCAGTACCCAGTTCCGCCAATGGCAACAAGGGCGGAGCCGTAGGTGATCTCAATACCGGAGAACACACATAGAAAGGCTGAGTTAGGCAACTAGAACACACAAGAGTGGTTCAGGAAGTGCATTAATCATCTGAGCTTTCTAAAGGTCTTTGTATGGTGGGATAACGTAACATGTAAAAAAAAAAAACACAGGAGGGGCAAGAAAAATGGGATATTCGGAGAATAACTCCTGGTCCCGTGTGTAAGGTTCCCAATAGATAAGAAATCAAAAAAGGTTACACACGGTTCCACCTAATGCTAAAGGGTTTCTTTCAAGGAAATAGTTCAGCGAGTCATTGAAAGGCGAACTTTATCGAAGCAAAAGCCCTCACTCACCATCCGGTGACATGCTTCATCATAGGGCCAGCTCCTCGTCAGGCCGGCACTGCAATGCCTGACGGGCCCCACAGGGGGGCTCTTTGCCGGAGATCTTTTTTAGAAAACTCGTTTCTGGCCGGTTGAGAAAAGGAATAAAGTGAAGGATTGGTAAATAGGAAAAAAAAATTTAAAAATATCTAGAGGTAGAATCTAATAATTTTAATGCTCATGACTCAACCTCTGACAAGATTAAAATCAAATAAAGTTGGGAATTGGTGGAGTAATGACCACAATTACCATGAAAAGCCAGGTAGGTATAAACCTCAAAAGACAGAGTACACAGGATCCCCTGTGTCACTCTATATGATTGGTCAACATGTTTCTCGCTTGTTATCAAGGAATTACCTTATGCGATTCGTCAGGACCCAATAATATACCTAATCCTTTGAATTGCGAAGTTTATCACATATAAAAGTCAAAAACCCTCCAAAAATTAATGGTAGGGCCACATCGGGGAAGTCCAGGCTAGAAAAGTCAATTCTGATTTTCAGTATGTATGGGCATTGCCAGTAAACCTGCGTCTGGATCTGCAACCCGGGATCCCTACCATTAATTTTTGGAGGGTTTTTGACTTTTATATGTGATAAACTTCGCAATTCAAAGGATTAGGTATATTATTGGGTCCTGACGAATCACATAAGGTAATTCCTTGATAACAAGCGAGAAACATGTTGACCAATCATATAGAGTGACACAGGGGATCCTGTGTACTCTGTCTTTTGAGGTTTATACCTACCTGGCTTTCATGGTAATTGTGGTCATTACTCCACCAATTCCCAACTTTATTTGATTTTAATCTTGTCAGAGGTTGAGTCATGAGCATTAAAATTATTAGATTCTACCTCTAGATATTTTTTTTTTTTTTTTTTTCCTATTTACCAATCCTTCACTTTATTCCTTTTCTCAACCGGCCAGAAACGAGTTTTCTAAAAAAGATCTCCGGCAAAGAGCCCCCCTGTGGGGCCCGTCAGGCATTGCAGTGCCGGCCTGACGAGGAGCTGGCCCTATGATGAAGCATGTCACCGGATGGTGAGTGAGGGCTTTTGCTTCGATAAAGTTCGCCTTTCAATGACTCGCTGAACTATTTCCTTGAAAGAAACCCTTTAGCATTAGGTGGAACCGTGTGTAACCTTTTTTGATTTCTTATAACGTAACATGTGCCTGGGACCAGTCCACTGCAAAGGCATCACTGGACGATAAACCCTCTGCTGTCAGCGTCATGGCATGAAGGCGCCTTTCAGCCATCCCTGAGCATGCTGGGACTTGTATGTCCATACAAATAACAATGAAGCTAAAATGGGGGCATTCCGATCCCAGATCGCGTACAGCTGCTGCCTGTAAAGCCAGGGAGTGCTGAATGCCACGCCCATGATGCAGGGTCAGCCAACCCCTACCCGCACACCAGCTCCCTAATGTAGGGGCCTACCCGATAGGTCCCCATTGCACTCAATTCCATTAAAATAGGTAACTACATGTCACCTGCAACACTGTCAATGATTTTAAGTGTTATAGAACAATTTAATACTATTATGTTCGAAAACATACTGCTAGGAAAACAGCTTTATTTGCAGGTCCTTCCTTTTGAGCTGATTTCTTGCTCGGGCACAGGGCAGTAAAATGTCATGGAAAAGGAGACAGTACCATATCTAGTGAGAAATCTGAGTAATAGTTAAAGTGCCTTGAAGGTTCTCCAGTCCTTCAGTGAGAGGCCGTCTGGAGACCATCAGCTGAGGAATGATCAAACTTCAGTCCTGTGACCAGGTTAGTGACTTTATGGAGTTCCAAGATCATGCATTTTCATAGACCTCTGGGTAATGTGTAGCAATACTCCATCTGTAAGTTGATCACTGAGTCTTTTTATTGCACAACCACAATAATAGTGCAGGTGAAAGGAAAGATCCCTTTAAGTTTTCTCACAATGACAATCCAGCCTTTTGACTTTTTCCTTAGAGGAGACCTATTCCCCAAAGAGAATAAGAGAGATGGTGTTATTCACAGGTATTTGTCGTAACCCTCAATTAAGTCATGTACCTGTGTAGTTGCCAACATATTGTTACGTAAATGATGCTTCCAGGTGTAGTGTAGAGGTATCTGAGTTCATGCCTGACATGGTATGGCTGGGATTTACTTTCATGTTAGTGAACTGTGCATGGCTTTGGGCTGGTTTCTTCTCATCTTTCATGTGCTGTTATAATTTCATACTCGCGCTCAGATTTAAAATAGGAGTTGCAAACTTTGCTGCCTTATGAAGACAAACACTTACATGTGTCTATTAGTTGTTCTAATGGCGTTACACTTCCCCTTACACTGATTTTTCTGCTTCTGGATGTCAGGAATGGTTAATTGAACTGGAGAACCTCCAAACTCTAACAAGCGAAACATAAATCTAGTTGTCAACTTTTCCAAACAGTATTGGATCAACTTTGGAAACCCAGACCATCAACAAGAAATGTTGTCAGTTCACCAAGCAGGGAAAGGGAATTGGGGAGGAAAATACTTAATATGGAGTCTTCTCATCATTGTAGCTTACATCCACTAAAAAAAGTTCCTTTTGGAGTGCCTACGTGCATTGAAGTCTAACAGTTACCCCCTACTTGTATAGAAAACAAAAGACACATCCATATATTAATGATTTTTAACACAGGGGTAAATAACCGCTAAAGAAACGACAGTGCGCTTCTGCTTTCAGATCCTTCTCTGAAAGTTATGTTGAGTGGTTTCATCAAGAGTAGTATAAGCAATGTATCTCAGCATGTTTCTATGAGGAACTTTTTTCGCATTTTTCATCATGGGGAGTTCAATCTTTTCCCATAAAATTTCTGTTACTCCCGGGGCGTACCTATGGATGGTTCTTTGTGGTTAGTTCAACTATAATGTAAGAAAATACTATGAGCCACTTCCATAACAAAGAAGTAAATCTGCACCAATAGTAGCACTCCTACAAAAGGACACAGAGTTAAACTTCAGGGAACTCTTAACATTCCAATTTGCATGCCTGGAATGCGGAGCCAGCCGCATATCATATGACATGGTCCCGAGGCTCCCATTCCTTCAATGTGCAATGGTACCTTCGAGCACAATTCTGCATTTGGAAAATGCAGCTCTTTGTGCAATTACATATATTCTTCTCTGCTTTTAATTTTTGCACAAGATATTTTTCCCATTGGAGAAAACCCTCCTTTTGCAACCATCCCCTGCTTCCAAGTTTGGAGGTAGTCCGTTCACCCTCCTTCTCTGCGAGGAGAGTTACTCCAGCATTAGGTTGGAGTAAAACTCTGATCATTCACTGGGCTTTAGCCACGCCCTGGTCTGCCTACTCCTCACACATTTGTATAGGGAGTGACACTGCAAATGTCTTCATTCTCGTGGCGGGGAAAAATAGAGTAGTAAACCCATTTACAACTGCGAAGAACGCCCTGAACTGCTGACAGGTGTATATAAAGACATTTTCGTCCGTAAGCTTATGTTTGGAGACGAAAATGGCTTTGGAAATTGGGTCCAGAGAGTTCTGTCCTTGCTGCAATGCACCGCCTATCGCCTGTGCTGAAGGCCAGCTCAGACTGTAAGGGAAGGGGACTGCGTGATCTTTCTGAGCACATGGATCTGTACATAACTGAAAGGTGTTTGCGTTCTAATAAAGGTACTTTCTACGAGTGAACTGCTCTGGGTATTTTAGTCGGCTATAGGAGGTGAGAATCGACATTAGGGCCATAGGTCAGTCAGGCACTGTCCGGCGAACTGGCCTGCAACTCAGTGCCTGGGGTGTATTTTATCTGTTTGTAGACCTGTTTTATGGCCTTCTGGGCTGGTTTTGACTGTTGAATTCAATAATATAACAAGCAGTTGCAGGGCAATAGGTCTTGCATTTTATTGAGTTAGAGCTTTTGGCATAGTAAATTCATAACTGGACTTTTCTTGCCACATAAATTGGTTCACCCTGACTCATAATCTTGTCTTTTCCTGCCGTATAATTCCAGTGGCCCAGAATTTAACTAAAGCACTTCAACGTACCTTCTTCCTCTATCTTAAAACATATACAATTATCATATAAACCTTAATCAGAAATAAACTTTTGGCATTAGAGAAACACCAGAGAAAGGAAGGAAGAAAGATCTAAAAAAAAAAAATCATAATAATGAAAGGACGCATACCCAGCCAAAGGAAAGAACAAATTAAAAAAAGAAAGAATGAAGGGAAGAGAAAAATAAAATAGTAAAAGAATGAACATCTGATGAAGAAAAAGGAGGGGAATGAAACAAGGAAAGAAATAACCAAGTTTTTGCAAGTTTGAAAGAGGACGTAGCAAGAGCAAGAGAGAAATAAAATAAAAGGGAGGAAGTAGAAATAAACAGTTGGAAGAAAGAGAAAAAGTGTTAATGCGCAGATTTTAAGAGCTGGAAAGAGGAAACTGGGGTAAAAAGAAAACATTGAGAGTAAACATAGTAAAGGAGCTAGGTGAAATAGACCCTGCCAAATACAGATGTCAGCTAAGAACAGATTTAATTGGCTCTCTAAGGTCCTCAAACAGAAGTCAGGGTGTGGAAAAGCAGGGGGCACTGCAGAAGAGTTGTAAGTGAACCCCAATACAACAATATTGGGGCACTGCAGATCAGGATTGGGGGTATAGACAGAGCTGTCTCCTGGCCCAGTGCTGGAATAACAGAAAGGCAGCTGGTGAGGAATGAGAAACAGAGCAGTACTGGAATAGTAACGGGCACAGAAGGTCAGAAGTGAGGTATGTTAATGAAGCTATTTATGGAACCTAGTATTGGCATGCCAGTGTTGCCAAGTGTTAGCCTGGAGGTGCCCTGGTGAAGCTGCGAGTGGGGCCCAGTATGAGAGTGGCATTGCCTCTGAATCACAGAAGTGAGGAGTCTTGAAGGGCGTGTGTGTGAGCCTTAGTACTGAGAAGAAATGTGCCCTGAATATTAGAAATGATGGATTCTGGCAGAGCTCCCATCAACAATGATGTTGGATTTAGACTTGAGGTACACTGGCTGAGCTCTTTTGGGTTCATTATTGGCTTGGCTGTGTGACTGAATACTAGAATTGATTGAACTGTATGTGAGTGGGGTCCCAGTATAGGAAAGGAAGTGATCTTGTGGGTAGAACTGAGGTGCACTGAAAGAGCTGCGCCTGAGGTCCCAGTACAGGAGCAGCAGAGTGTACTGACTGCAAGAACTGAGGTGCTCTGGCAGACAGCATATGTGGGGCTCCTGGCACTGGCACAGCTGAGGGCTTGGAGTGTGTGAACTGAGGTGCACTGATGCAGCTTACCCCGAGATCCCATTACTGGAGCAGCAGAGTATACTGACTGCAAGAACGGAGTTGCTCTGGCAGCCAGTGTGTGTGGGGTTCATGGCACTGGCACGGCTGAGGGCTTGGAGTGTGTGAACTGAGGTTCACTGATGGGGCTGCGTCTGAGGTCCCAGTACTGGAGCAGCAGACTGTACTGACTGCAAGAACGGAGGTGCTCTGGCAGACAGCGTGTGTGGCGTTCCTGGAATGGCTGAGGGCTTGGAGTGTGCAAAATTAGGTGCACTGATGGAGCTGCGGGTGGGATCCCAGTATGGAGCAGAAGTGGGCACTGTCTCTAAGGATTGCGGAGCCCTGGTAGAGCTGGGTGCCTAGGCTATGTGCACTTACAAGTGATCCTCTGCCCTTGCTCTCAGCACATAGGCAGGAACAGGTGACCAAGATAGCCTGATTTACAGCCTTGTTTAAAGCTAAGCTCAGGAGAAGAATGATCTGCTAATGAAAAGGGAGGCTTCCCTGGACAGGAGCAGGAAACACAATAAAAAAAAAAGTCCCCTACAGAGAAGATAAACAGGACAAAGCGTAAAAGCATAATTATACAGTAGTTGGTCACTGTTCCACACACAAGAAGGAGGGACAAAGAGGCATGACTGACCACTAGCAAGCAAGGATTTTTAAATGACACAAACTAACAAATGAAATAGCTGAAAGCCCACAGAAGAAGTATACTTAAAAGTATACAAGAGGTTGTATGCTTACGCTCAACCTAAAAACAAACATCGCCTGCAAAAAAGCTCAAATCCGGTATTCCATCCCTTGCAAAACACTTATGCAGCGTGTCTTTATAATTTAAAAACTTCTCAATTTGCAATGATGGGCCTCTTTTTTAGCTACCTAATTTACTAATGAGGGCCCACGTTTTTTTTAGTACCAGGCCTTTTTTCAGTCCTAGCCCGATCCTGATGAGGAGTCTCTCATGTGTCAAGTTCGGTACAGGATGGACTCAGCCTGTTTGTATTTTGTTTACACACTAGCATGCTGTGCTCTGGGTCAGCATCTCAAGAATTCAAGACATTGAGCAGATCTAAGTGAACCTGCTGCTTCTTTGCTAGTTGAAGCTTCAATAACATCTAACAAGAAAAAATGCAAGCTCCCTTACCTTCATCTTTCTTCAGGATAACAGCAGAAGTGAATTTTTACTAGAACAAATGATTAGGTCACTGCATGAGTTCTGCTTGTGGGGCTAGCTTCACTAATGGCAGGTAGCAATGTTTGGTAATGTGCTGTCTAGAAGCAGAGGAATAGGCCATCATTATGCCTACAAGTCTTGAATGATACAGAAAGCACTAGGCGCTACAATGTGTGTGTGTGAACTTGCCTGTGAGGGGTTATTAGCAACCCAAGTATTATATGTAAAGTATTGTTGTACAATGGAGATAGTGGTAGGCAGTGCTTTAAATGGGCCGGTACTCACAGGTACTGAGTACTGGCATGTCTTATTTTTATCACTTTGAGTACCGGCACATCTCTGCTGCACAAAGAGTACTGGTACTCCCTCAATGGTAGAGGCTCATTGCTGTTAGCGCTAATAAAGATGAGGCTATCAGACAACCAAAGCACCTCTGTAGCCAAAGCTGAGTCACTGCTGAACTATTCAGCAGGGGCTTATTTGCATATTGCCCGGGCGTTCACTAACACAGTGTTTGACAGAGCAGCGTCCATTTAGGCCCTTCCCTGTCAATCACATTCACACTATTGTGTGCATTTGTGCACACACTGAAATCCAGGTATCCCGTTGACACAGCAATTAAGAAAGCCACAGGGAGATTAGGGGTGTAAAATGGCTTTACTCCCACCTGAGTCTTTTGAGTGAGGGGATGCTTGAGTCTGGGTGTTTGCTTGCTCGGGCATTTGTGTCTGTGTGTTAGAGAAAAGCGCATGATAGAGGTAGAGAATCCCGGTGACTCAGTAGGTATTTAAAGGAAATTTGTGGAATGTTTTGTGGGTGTGCACTCAAGAATATATAAATATTCAGCCAAATGCAAGTGTATAAGAGTATGGCATTAAGAATCTGACTGCAAATATTCCAAAACCAGGAACTATTAACATATCATCATGTTTGGCCTTCATGTTATGTAATGAGTTAATCTATTTTATTAATAATACATTTCTTATGTATTTGGTATATGAACTGGCACTGAAGTAATTAATAATGCTGTTATGCCAGTAGGTTTTCAGGGGCACACCACCTGTTAACCTGATGGGGTAGATGGCTTGGCTGCATTCATGTTTAGAGCATGGGTACTCGCAAACATATTCCCAAGGGCCACTAAGTTTGGTCTGCGATGTGACTGAGGGCCGAACTGATGCCAACAGTGGAGGTGTGGGGGTGTACTGGCAGTAAAGTGGGTGTAGAGGAAGGGAAGCATATTCATCTAGTGTCTGGATTGCACATTGTGAAACCAAACACTTGGGATTAATCTTGGGTTCTTTACTTAACCTAATAGTGTGATCCTAGGCATTGTTTTTATTTCACTTAACCTCTACTTCTTCTTTATCAGTTTTATTTCACTTTTACTCCTTTTTCTTCATTATCGCAAATGAGGATCCCAAAATGCATGAATTCAGGATGCGTGCTGGACAAAACCTCCTGTGCGGGAAACAGATGGGAGCTCCAAAACCTACTGTGTTTGATTTAATAAATGATAATCATTTTGTATAATATAATCCTAGGCCACCCAATTGTGGTTGTAACAATGAACTTGCCTCTTAGTTCACCATTGGCATTGTTGTCAGGGTTGTGGGGAAGAATGACAGTTTCTAAATTCATGTTTGAAAATTATAACTTAAAAAATGTTTCTTAATTCACTACTATAATCGGATGTGCTAAAGTGAAACTGTTCTGCATGTTAATTAAATACACTGTTTGAATTTTTATAGACTTTATTATACTTTCATACATTTGCTACAAGATTTTTTTTTAATGAAGGTGTTTCTAAATTTAGGAGGTGCAGGACACCCTAGTTACTTTCTTTCTTGAACTTAAAATAACCTTTAAATAAATGCATGCCTGTTTATTTAACATCTTTTTAATATTGGTGCTAAGTTGAGTCCAGTGCTGATGCTGACCAGGAAGGCCGCATGTAAAGGTCAGGAGGGCCACTTGCGTCCCCCGGGCCATACTTTGAGAATCACAGGTATAGAGGCTTATTCCATTGTGATTTAGGGCCTGTTTCTCAGCAGGTCTTCACCCCTCTCTTTGTTACCATATGTAAAAATGTTAAAAGGCCTCCCACACTTCACCTTGTATGGAAAGACTGGCCTCTGAAAGGCATCCCTATAACACCTTGTTTACAGTGTGCAGCTACACCCAATATGGGCCGCCTCAGGCGCTTTGGTCTACCCCTGCTGGGTGCTTTCAAATTCAGCAGCCAGAGAAGAGAACTAGGGGCACTTTCAGCTAATTGAATAAACCAGCTCAGATGTATGCCAGTTGCACTGGAACTTCATAACAATCATTAATACAATCACTACATCTGTAAAAAGCATTTATGTCTTGTGTTGGAAGACACAAGTGCCTCTACATCAGGAGCAATCAAATCTACTTCTTAGCGAAGCTGGTAAACACTCAATGAGATGTATGGCCAATTCCCTGTACATAATGTTGGTGCATTACCAGCACTTATCTCACTATACAGAGCTGACTCAGTCCATCTAAATAGAAAATGGTAGGCAAGGTCACTCAAAGTTGTTGCAGTACTACAAAAATTGGGCCTAGTATCACAAAGCGCACACCCAATATGGCACAGCACTTGTCTAATATATAGCAATGACATAAAATTCACATACTGCCTTTTCAATACCCAACATATCACAGTGCTGGGATCACATAACGCTGGCGTAGAACACTGTCCAGGTTTAATATCACACATAGTGATGACAAGTGTGCGCCGTTCAAAAACGGTCAAATTCTTTCTAGGGCTCCTTTTTAATTGTCTGCTGTGGCCAGTCCATTGAAATGCAATGGGCCTCATGAATATGCACATTGCGTGCAAGAGGAAATTAGGATGAGCCCTTAAAATGAGGATCTCTTGAAAACTGTGGTGCTAAGGGTGAGGGATGGTTCCAGGACTGCACAGGTATAAATTGGTGTTACCTAGTTGGGTGCGTGTGTGTGTTGAAACTGCTCTCCAGAAGCTGCACCCTCAATCACCTTCTAAGGTAGGGGAAGGGAGGTGGGAGGACCATGACCATTCCACTCTATACATGGCAACATATTGGGAATACCTAATAGTTTCGGAGGCATATAATTTTTTTTTTCTTCTTAGCTTTCCTCAGAACGAAGGAAGCGTGAGAAAGTTGAAACATCAATTTAACTTCCCGTCTCCATCATTAAGTTTTTGCATTCATGTCATTAGGAGCTTAGGGCCGGAATTACAACTTAGTGGAGGGGATACTTTGTCACAACAGTAATGGATATCCCATCCACCAGAATCTAAATCTCATTATATCCAATATCTGTCACTGTTGTGACTGAGTAACCTCTCCGAGAGGTCTAAATCAGGCCGTATGCGCTGCTCTTCATCAGCTCACCCTGATTTTTTCATTATCTGTCCTCTGTGCAGAAAAGAGCACTGAGCAAAGATCTAAAATGACTGAGTCACAGTCAGACATGGCTGAGCTAAGACCCCATATTACTGGCACAAGACAGTACATCAATGGATTAGTGTTAGTACCAGCCTAAATCACAGCAATGGCTCAAGATCAGATAAGGATGGCTTAAAACAAACTGTTTTGGGCCATGTCCACTCATTACTAGCCTAAGACAACACTGCATGGGTCAAGATCACAGTGACAAGACAATTTCATACCCTGTTGGGCCAAAATCAGACCCTCCCTGGCCCCAGATCATACAATACTTGATCAACATAACACAGAGCAAAGCCAAGAAGACATACTAGTGGGTAGAAATGATTAACAAGATTCTGCTGATTACTATGTGCAGTTCTAAATCTGGCAAATTGGTACGGAATCGCTTGAGACATTTAGACGATTGTCCAACCTAACCTATCCCTTGCAAGGGACTGCATACGTATTTCTGAAGGTCATGCTATAATACCAGCTGTTAAGTACTATGTGCCACAAGTGCAGACGGAATCTGCACACATGGTAAATTTAAGACCGCTATCAAGGACAGTATGAATACTCGATAGTATACGTGTCTCCTGTATCATCGTGTTTCGAATTTAGTCCCACCCCTAATCCCACTCATTAGCCACACCTATTGCTCATTTTAATGAGTACCTGCGCTTATTTTTTTCCCCATTTAAAATACTGGTGGTAGGGCAATGTAAACTAACAGGGAAAGAAGGGGGTGTTACAAGTGAATCCCTCCACTAAATAATGCTAGAGCAGTGCTACTGCCACACGGAGACGGAGCTAACCATGAGTCCGCTTTTATGGACCGGACACAATGCAGCAGAGTCTATAAGTCTACCAGACAGCAACATACAAAATATGCAGAGACCGAAGAGAAATCGTGACACATCATCGGTATGGAAAACGTACCAAGTGTGTTGAATGGTAAAATGAGGAGCGGAAACTGTGCCAGGGAAAAAAAGAGCGAGCATGAGACAATTTTTTACAGTATCGAAGTCACATAACCTTTGCTTTTAAATGTGAAAGATGAGGTGAGGATAATGCAGATTCAGTTTACTCTGCTCCTTATGGCGAAATTAGTAAAACATGTAACTGCTGCTCGTTTCCCTTGTGGCAAATCGTTGAACAATGAAACAAGGTTTGTAGATGAACCTCTGGTCAACTTCCTAGTAAGAAGCAAAAATGGTTTAGTAAGCGTAGGCGCCATGTTTGCCCTTACACCCCGAGTCTAGAAGAAATCCGTTTTCAAGTTCCATGTATGTCATGCAACTCAGACGTCCTCAATCCGAATTCCGGGGGCTCTGCCTGTCCCCCCCCCCCCCCCCCCCCATTTCACGCCATCAGGCCCCCACCCCTCGTACTCCCAGACTACGTAAATGGTCTCATCTGAGCACTGAACGGGCCTCTTGTCTCCAACGCGCAGCTTCTACCGCGCGCGCGAGCTGATTACAACCCCCCAAATAAGCACTGCAATCGCCTGACAGGAGCGTCGCGAGGCCTCCATTTAGAGCCGTAATTACGCACAGATGTTTAGATGCAGTGTCAGGCAATGAAAGAATTTATCTAGGGCTTTAAACGCTGAAATGAAATCAGAGAGAGGCGGCGAGGGCCGCCCCTCCTCATCCTTCTGGCCCACCCCTCCGCGCGCCCTCCCCAGCAGCACTTATCACTGGTGATGTGAGGGAGAGGATTAATTGCGAAGGAAAGGCTCATTTAGCCGGATATTGTTCTTGGCGGCTTTGACTAGGCCGAACGGCAGCCAGCAAGGAATTCAAAGCTCTGTGCTAGGATACAGCGGGCATACCAGGGGCACCTCGATTAGGGGGTGAAAATGCAGCGTCCCTACGTTTTCAGATGCAAGCTCAGGTTACGTACGGGCCCAGCTGTGCACTTTTATCGTATTGATCGAACAGGTGTCCAGGCGACGGGAAGACGCCATTACCTCACTGCTTACGGTGTTGGTCGACAGCCTCTGGAATGGATGTTCTTTAGCGCCCATGGCGTGACTTGAGGGCTGCGTGAAGCGAGGAAGAAATTATTCCAGAGGGGTCATTAACTTGATAGGTCGACGCAGTCAATTCAGTCAGGGACACAGTGCATTTTAGGCAAAACAAGGAAATGAGGTGGCAGCCGCCATCCTTCTGCACAAAACAAGCATTTCCAATACAATGGCTCTCGCATTTGGTTGAGTTAGAGCTATTAGACTTGTAAATTATTAACTGGACTTTTCTTGCCATTCAAAATGAAAAATAAAACAGTTGCCAGTAGCGAGCCGGTTCAAGGCGCTATGGCCACCATGAGCGTGAAGGAGAGACACAAAAAGAAAAAGAAGTTTGCCGTAGTCAAATGTATCGGCAATCAAGCAATTATCCATGTAACAAGGGTAGTCTGCAAGGCGGTAACAAAACCACCCCAAGGAGGGACAAACGTAAAGCATTTACCAATGATAACAAAGGATTTTGAAAGGCAAGCCCACAAAACAGTAAAAGGAATGGACGAGAAGTGCGCATGGTTAAAAGTCCATAATACTTACAACAGGTCAATGCGCTTGCACACTCAACCTAAAAATGGACTCTGGAATTTGCACTTAGTTCCATAATGTGCATCCCTGAAAGTGACAAGATGAAGCCAAAGTCAGTAAGATAGAGTGGAATTGGTGCTCGGTGCAGAGTATTGACCTGACGGAGGCAAGAGACGCGATTTTTGAAGCCAAAGCGGCTTTAATTTAACTGTCCGAGCCTAAAATTGCTTCTGCTTCAATATAAGTAAATGGGGAAAATACATTGCCAGATTTTTTTTTTTTTAATCTCCCACTTGACAGTTTTAAAATGTTGACAGGTATGTGTGTATGAAAAGGGGCGTTACCAGCTACATCAGAATTGTAGTTCCGTAGGAACACAGTAAATCTGGTGCATTTCTTCTAGATATGTCTGGAGGAAACTCTTGGGAAAACTAAGGAAATATCTAGAGGAATGGGTGTATTATTGCAAATTGCCCATTTCTCATGATACCAATAAGGGTCATCTAGTGTTCGAGCACTGTCTCCCTCATCCTAGAACTATCATGTTAACAGTATTCATAACTCCAGGGAGGAGAGAATACTGGCTCAATTTCCCGCTGTTGTGTAACAGGACTGTTTTTTTTTTAATGCTTGGTGAAATGACCAACGTTCAGTTGCGTAAAAGTACAACATAATAAAATGTTTAGTGACAATTTAGTTTATAGTGTGAGGCAGGAGTGTAGCTATCAAAAGTGCAGCAGGTGCAGTGGGACTGGGCCCAGGCATATCAGGGGCACTCTGCGCCTGTATTATGGCTGTGTTTTGACACCAAAAAGGGAGCCATTTTCATTTGATTGCGCATAAGGACTCTTGACTCCCTTGCTAGGCCACTGGTGCAAGGTGTACAATATAGTGAATATTATAATAAAATTGACAAAACAGAGTAGCTCATAGCTAGTTCAGCATGCCAACAACTTAGGTTCTCACGTTACGGAAACACAGTAAGCTGCAGACACATGAGAGAGAAGCAAAAGCAGTCATTAAATCTATAAAAGAGAAGAGTCAGGGCAAAGGGTTTTGATGGAAGGCCAATCTGCTCACACTGCCCAAACCCCTGTTAGTGTTGCTTAATGCCACAATTTGTGACAATTTGGGCTATTTCATGTCATACAAAGCTATAAGAACGACCTGGATAATATATTATTATTATTGTAATTTTAATGTGCATTGAATTTCTATATACTCTGATCAAGTGCTCTGCTCAAAAGCTGACAGGCATCGCCACCTTGTGGTGAACTGTCAGAAATAAGAGCAGGTGTTGTGAAATATGTGGTGGTGCGGAGCACCGGAAAACATCAGCACAAATTAAGCGCTAACAACAATCCACTTCCACTGTCAGAGACAAACTACCCTCTCCAATCACTTGCGGACTGTATCTTTGCCTTTGACACTGTACAGTGCTCTGCTAATGTTTGGCTGAGTTTTCACTATACTTATACCAGATACACATATTCATCTCATTGCCCATCCACTGACTGCTTGGGTGCAGACACTTCAGCAAGAATGGGAATCTATCCATACAGAGAGGCAAAACTACAGAAAGTATCTGTGCGGTAGTAGCTGAGTGGCACATCTCTCTGGGCTCTGCAATCTATGGGGCACACCCAACACGACTCCTTCTGTTGGGTGTGCCCCATAGATAACATTGCAGAGTTTTCACTGAATGACAACTACAAATACTACTTTAGCAGCAGTATACGTCCATAGCCCAGAGAGATGTGCCACTCAGCTACTACCGCACAGATACTTTCTGTAGTTTTGCCCCTCTGTATGGATAGATTCCCATTCTTGCTGATGTGTCTGCACCCAAGCAGTCGGTGGATGGGCAATGAGATGAATATGGTAGGGTAATGCCTTATGGTAAAGAATTGGGCTAATGTCAATACCCATTAACCGCTTCAATCAATTGCACCTCCCAGATCACATATGAGGATTGTTGGTGCACACCTATAGGACATGCTCAGAATACCACACTCCAGTGCTGACTTTGTAAAATTTTAAGTGCAGGGCCCAAAGATTTTCCTAGGAGGCCCTCTACCAATGCCGTAGAATTCTGGGGTTGCTGAATACCAAAGCTTTTTAGTTATGATTCTACCTGACGCCTCTTTTTCCAGTTCTTTTATCATACTCTTCCTAGTTCTTCTTAGGCCATCCTTTCTTCTTTCGTCATTGTTTTCTTTTCCTTATTCGGGGGAGGGTGGAATTTTACAAAATATCTACATGCTCCTGGGCCGCGATTTGTCAGAAATCTATCTGTCCTGTAAGAAAACCATCACTTGTCTATCTTGATGCCAAGCAGTGGGGTGACAAATTATGGTAGGGTTCTCAATATATTAAAGGTCTGATAGCCTCTTAGGCTACACAGTAGATCCAGATTTGGATTTTCTGCAGGTCTGTACACACCCTCTAACTTGCATGTTGAAGGGTACTCACCAACTCCTCTTCAATCCCCTCCTACAATTAAAAAGGTTACAAGTTTACTCCTGAAAAAAGCAGGAGTAAACATTTTTCAAGGGTGGGGGAATAAGGGGATGAATACAGGGTGAATTTTCAATTGTTCAGCAGATTTTCGCTTGAGTACATTTAAGATACCACAACATGCGTATACACCTGTTTTTTTTGATAGAGCACTTTCACCCTAGAGTTTCTAGGTGCTGAAATAACTGATATTTATTGTTCTCCAGGTCAGTGCTCCTAATGCTCTTGATCTTGGAAAGAAGTCTACAGGGTGGAATTCGCATGTGTGACCATGTATTTGCTCATGCAAAAAAGAAAGCTATAAAACTTTGCTAGGAGTACGGTTTCCAAGCATACTTTGGAAGAACAATTACACATTTCTGAACGTCGTAGATCTGCACGAATGCAACAGCATATAATGCAGGTTTACTTTTGTGTCTTTCTTTAGTAGTTGGGACCTTGGCTTATTTGTTTCCATATTGCCCGCAATAGCTTTACACTAATTGTCCCTCATTTTTTAAAAATATTGGCATATATCAAACACATTTTGGTGGTTTAGAGAAACGGTACGTAAAGTTGCATAACAGTTTAGCAAAAGGCTATTTCAAGTTGGATTTTTTTTTTGTGTACGTTTTATTTCGAAAGCAAAAAAACACTTATATTGCTGGCAGTCTACTACATATAATCAAGCAGCATTCTGGGAGCATTACAAGTGGTATCAAACTGTTAAATTGTGCAGATGTACAAGTGTAAGTGTCCATTACCGCACATTGGCCTACCTTGCATTTTATGAACTAGTGTTTCTTAATCCTTTTTAGTTTAAAATGTATTTTTTTGTTTGAGTGGTAGAGAATCCCACACTGACTCTAGAATGCCCAGCTCTCTTTCCAGCCCGTATCCTTTTTTTACACATTGCACAATAATTTAGTTAGACAAAACAGTCATTTTTCCATGTGGCTCTTCAGAAGCACACTGGGTGTTTGCACTTGCTGAATTGTATTGAATGTTTCGTTTAGCATGCAACATGCTTGTTTATTTCATGGTTGGATTTCTAAAGGTGATTGGTTTCATGTCCACAGCAGCCTTGTACCATGACTGTGCTGCCCACATTATCTTGAAATCAAGGTGACTAAGTCTAGTTTGTGAAGCATCAAAAGTGATGTTGGATTTTATTTTGTATTTCAGTGGAATTGTAGATATACATATTGGATACTCTTCTCATTTATCCCATCCATGTATTGCACGGTACATTTTTTTGAGATGCTATAAGCAGTGAAAAATCATACTAAGCTCTTCCCTCCTCTTCCACATCTAGCTCACCCAAACCTCACTTTACTACCATGATCTCCCAAACAACCCTAATACATTTTCCCTCATTTATCTCACCTTGACTCATCCAAAACCCCTCCTGCTACTATGATCTCCCTAACCCTTTCCTCAGACTCTTCCCTTCTCCATCTCTCCTTTACTCATCCCAAGCCTCATCTTATTACTATTAACTCCCAATTATACTTCTGGATTCTTCCCTCCTCTATCCCTCCATTGCTCTTATCAATCCAACTAATAAACTCACATATCCTCTGCTCAAATTAACTCCTAAAAATACTAAAACTGAACTCCTATTTCCCTATACTAATCCACCACTAATTCCTCTTGGGTTCCGGAGTAGCGTGCTACTCGCCGAAAAGCACTTCGATGCCTCGTCAGTGGTGGTAAGCGCTATATAAATACTATTACAGTACAATATGTACAGTAAGCTTGCATTGACAGATGAGTGCAGGGGACAGTGTCTGCATGTATCACAGAATGCTTCTTCTACAGAGATCTTTCCAGATACTAGAGTATCCACTTGCTGCACAGGTTGAGTGAAAGAAGATGTTTCCATCTACAGGGTCTTCATAGACCCACTGACCTGTCTCCAGTTACCTGGCTGGAGGAGGAAAGAATGTTTTTTGATCCAGCAACAGCAATGTGCTACATATGCCAGCAAGGGAGCAAAGACAAAGATCTTCATTCCAAGGTCTTTACTATAAACTTTAAGCTGAGCTGTTTGAATGAAATGATCTGTAATCATCAAACTATGGTCAGCTGTGGGTCTACAATTTGATAAAGCTGTGGCAAATTGCCAAATTAACAGAGTACTTATCTGAAACATCGAGTGGCAAATTAAACCTTATTAGCATCATGGTGATACAAGGAATCTGTAGCTGCTGTGGGAGAGTGTGATTTCTTCCAGCATCTTTTGAGACCATTGTCACAACTGTGTCTAAAGACTGCTTTATTAGCTGTAGATGTACGGCTAATATATGTATTTAAAAGCAGGAGCACAATGTGTATGTGGGGGCGGGAGGTGGGAGTGGCAAGAGAGACAGGAGGGAGAGAAAGACTGCGAGAGTTAGGCGTGTCCAGCCAGCCTCATCCTCCCATAGGCTGGAGATTATATAAATAGAGAGAACATGCAGGCGCGGAGTGACGGCGACATGTGCTTAGTGCATGAAATACGTTAAGGGAGTCCCCCAATGGTCAGAGGAGCTAGAGACACTGCCCAAGAAGCACCAGGTTGAAGCAAAATGTTTCTGAATTAAATCTATGTATATTTTTGATCTTTATAAAAGGAGGTAAACTCAGAGAAAAACAAGGTCTTCACTAATTAGGACCAGCCAAAGCAGAGCTGAAGGCCTGCAAGGTGTTATTTTTATAATTACGCAGTTCTTAGTCAACAGGTTCTACATCCCAAATGATGACCTCATATTTTAGCCCATTTAATAACTTGGCCCAGAAGACGGTAAAGAAGTCGGTAAACTGGTCATAGCCTCCGAAGGAAAAGATGCCAACTAACCTGCTGTTAAATATGTCTCTCAGCTCCTACACACCTTTAATATTGATCTCAAGGTCTACATCTACTCTTTAGATCATGCTGACTGGGCCAGAATATACCAGTCATAGAAAGGCTCTATTCTGCGTCCGGTATTCCGAAAGGAGAACCAGTCTCTGTATCAAACTATCGCCTAAAGGCTAAACTAAAGATGGGGGCATAACTTTATGCCCACAATTTATTAAAAGAACTTCCGGGCAGGATAGAGAAAGGAAAAACACAGAATCCTTGCTATAAAAATGGGGTTAGACCTCAATGTGACAACAGTGACAATGTACTTGCACTCTTGCTACTAGTTTACCAATGTTAAGGTCATGAATGTTATGTCTCCCTGCCTTAATGATTTCAAGTTTGCTTTTGCCGGGGTAGGCAGGGTTTGTTAATGACATAAGTGAGGACTAGGAGGATTTCTCCAATGCTATTACAAGCTGTTAAGGAGCTCTTTCCTGGAACCTGGGTTATGATCAGGCCGGGCCAAAAACTTCAGGCTGTGCCAAAAATACACACTAATCTGTAGTTAAATTAGGGTGTCATTCTAGCACCCCTGCTCTTTGGTCCTTAGACCTAAGTTTGACATTGCAAAAGTTCTTGTCTTTCCACAAAAAACTAGCTTATCACTTGTGCCCCTGCCATGCACTGCTTATGATCACTCATGACATGTCCTATGACCTAATTTATGACAGCACTGATGAGATCTCAAACGACATCACTGAGGACATCACTGATGATATCACCGATGACATAAACCAAGAGTATGCTAGTTTTTAGTTTTTTATAGTTTACATTGTGGCAGGTAACTACCATACCACTTTTGTACCAAATTTTGTACAAGCTGTGTCCAGCTAATCGGTGTAAGTGTTTCTAAAAAACATGTGCTCCTAATACATCTTAATAGTCCTGGAGAAGGTCTGGCTGGGGATTTAATTTCTTGTAGTGAAAACATTATTAGTATTTCTTTTATGTTTAGTAATGGATAAATATATGAGAATGGGGATGGGGCGGGGCTTTTTGGTAAGAGTGAGGCTTTGGAAGAAGACCGTTTGGTCGAAACGCCTAGCCGTTAAGAACAAGCCCTTCATTTTGTGTTTACCATTCATGAAAAATTAAAGACAAAGTTGTTTGGAGTGCCGCGTGGATTCTGGTTTCATTTGCAATATATATATATATATATATATATATATATATATATATATACTGAAAAAAACAAAGGTCACAGGGTCTTTTAGTTAGGAAATAGAATTAAAAAACATAAGACATTCACTTAAAAAAAACAAAGGTTACATGGACTTTATGGGTACACTCACATTTCAAACATACAAAACCAAAGGAATTCAGCAGTTATAGTTAGAGTTATTTCAAATGACTATAACTCGTGCCCTAAGGTAACTACAACCTGCGCCGTCGTCATGCACAGTTTTCTTATCAGTAATTTTACTGCAAATGTTGCATTGGTATTATTAATGAAGTTATAAAAGATCTCATGAGTGCTGTAATAGCTGGGGGTAATAAGAGGCACATGGTGAGGGTGCAAGTTATAGTTACCCTGGGGCACGAGTTATATTTACCTGAAATAACTAGAACAGGTGAATTCTATATCCTAACAATAATGACCCTTTAAGCTTTGTTTTTTCAAGTGAATTTCTATGTTTTTTGTTTAAAGGTAAGTAATTTTAATTACTTTACGTTAATCCAACCACCGTCGTGCACGGCCTTCGGCTTTGTGTGATAGAGGTTGGCCAAAGGGCCTGGCCTATGGCGAGGCCCTGCAGCCTACTCTCTTTAAGCTCCCAACCCCCTTGCCATGCATGGCCTTCGGTCATATGTGTCAGGGGTTGTCTGGGCCCTGCAGCCTACCCCCTACATGCACACAATTCTGCACCACGCACAGCCTTTGCTCATGTGTAGCAGAGGAAAGGTGGCAGGGCCTGGCCACAGGCTAGGCCCTGCAGCCTACCCTGTATAACCATATAATCCGTACACTAGAGAGGTGTATTTAGAGGGGAGATACGGTGCACCAAGGAAATTTCACAACGTAATACAAACACTGTCTCAACTGTATGCAACGGTGCACTACTATGGGGAATGCACCCTGACCCCAAATGCTGACTGTACAATAGTCAGACTGCTTCTGTACACACTGTGGCACCCGTTGTCCTAAAGTAAAGTCCCTAATATGCAGACCCCTTCTCTTGTTACTATGTAACTCACTTTACTTATGCATAAACATTCACTCACTTAAGTTCATAATTGCTTATATATATACAAAATAAACATTTCCAATAATCCTACAATTTCATTATTTACGTGTCTAGTTTAATGTTCACTCCCAAAAACAAAAGTACCCCTTTGCCGTATCAGAATTAATTTAACACAATGTCCAATTTCATCACTCCATCTCCTTCCAAGTAGATCAGATATCTTCCAATTGTTCCATCTGAATCCATAGTCCTTTGAAATTTGACCTCAATTGTTCTCGTAATCCTTCGCAATACATAATATTTAAGTAGAAGTCCAAACTGAATCAGATAGGTCCAAGTTCTTTATAACGACCTCACAGCCAACACGTGTTTCGTCATTTGACTTCCTCAGGGCTGGAATTTAATCGCATCAATACTTTGCAATTCTGGAACCCAAAAGCCATGAAAAACACGTTGAATATAATAATACTAATGATTTCCTTCATGGATATATAAAGTCTCAGTACCACCGTGAGACCCCATCTCCAAGACGAATTCTGTGAAAAGATTAGTAACAAGTGACTATAGTTAGCTCTAAGAGTGATCCAATATTAATATATACAAGCACCCCATGTGTAACTATCCTTATCATGCACTAGAAGTCATCTAGTTAGAGAATGAAGAGAAAAGATAATGCACACGCACTAATTGTCATCATATAATATAGGACCACAAGTAATCCAAGATAAGTGAAACGACAAAACACGTGTTGGCTGTGAGGTCGTTATAAAGAACTTGGACCTATCTGATTCAGTTTGGACTTCTACTTAAATATTAGGTATTGCGAAGGATTACGAGAACAATTGAGGTCAAATTTCAAAGGACTTTGGAATCAGATGGAACAACTGGAATATATCTGATCTACTTGGAAGGAGATGGAGTGATGAAATTGGACATTGTGTTATATTAATTCTGATATGGCAAAGGGGTACTTTTGTTTGTGTGAGTGAACATTAAACTAGACACGTAAATAATGAAATTGTAGGATTATTGGAAATGTTTATTTTGTATATATATAAGCAATTATGAACTTAAGTGAGTGAATGTTTATGTATAAGTAAAGTGGGTTACATAGTAACAAGAGAAGGGGTCTGCATATTAGGGACTTTACTTTTGGACAACGGGTGCCACAGTGTGTACAGTACCCTGTATAAGCACCCAACGCTGTGCCACTCACGGCCTTTGGCCATGCGCTGCAGGGTTGGTTTCAGTGCCTGGCCCAGGCCAGGCCCTTTGGCCAACCACATTTAAGCACCCACCTCAGTGTCACTATGGTGAAACAGGATTTGCCAAAGGGCCTGCGGCCTACCCCTATATGCATCCAACCCATACCACGCACAACCTTTGGCCATACACGCCGGGCAGTTGGCCGCAGGGCAGGCCCTGCGGCTAAAACCCCATTCAGCTGCCAACCTCGCACCATGCACAGCCTTTGGAAAAAAAAAAAGAAAAAAGGGGGGTTACAGTAGGAATAACCTGATCCCCTAGCCCAATTCTCAGCGGATCCGTAAATCTGGCGAAAATATTTTTTTTTTAAAAAAAGCATGGTCTTGTGGTAAAAAAGGAGGGGTGCTCATGGGCCCCCCCCCTACTAGAGCTCTTTTGATCCCCGGGGACCACCAACTCTCCAGGGCTTTATTACAATATTGGAGGGGGGCGCACCGACCCCTCTCCATTTAGCTCTTTTGAGCTTCTGGGGCTTTTTTTGTTTTTTGCAAAACGGAGGGCGGGAGGATCGAACAGGACCCCCCCCTCTTGGGGCTTTAATATGGCCGGGGTTCCACCACCTCCTCGGGGCTACATTTTAGAAGTATGCAGGGGAGCCACGTGGACTCCCCCCCCTTCCCCGAGGCCCCAGGGGTCGCCGCCACCTCCTCCAGGGCCCCATAAAAAAGTAATTCTGTCAGGGGGACGCACAGCCCCCCCCCCCCTTCCCAGGCTGATATTGGCCAGGCAGACACTATCCCCCGGGGCCTGCTCATTATTGAGAGGAGGAGGAGTTCGACGTGGCCTCCCTCCCCGGTCTGATTTCGGCCTCAGTGACCCCATACCCTGTGGCCCGGCCATGTCTACTTAGGTGTTCTGGCCCCACCCACGGCACCCAGTTTACAATGATAGGGGAAGCGGGGAGCCTGAAGGCCCCTGCAGTCCCAGCTGGCTTCCTGCCTCCTGCGGGAAGCAGGCATTGATCCAGCAGGCAGGGAGCTGTTAAATATGCAGCTCCGAGCATGCAGGAACAATCTTTCAACTGTTTCCCTGCCAGCATGGCAGCAGGTAGGGAAACAGATGAAAATTCCACTCCCAGCAAGCGGGAGCAATTTTACACCTCCTACTTGCTGGAAGTAGAGTTGGTATTTGCTCTCGCTTGGCGAGTGCTGTCACAGCTCCTGTCAAGTGAAACCAAACAGCTATCTCCCAAGAGCTAGCAGGAGCCAACCCTTGGAAATGGGGATCCCCATGGCCATTAATGGCTCCAAGAGGGGGGCTGTGTGGACCCCCTCCTTTAGCTGGCAGTGGTCCGGCAACAGGAAGGTGGTGGTCTCTGGGGCGGGAGAGGATGTGGCATAATGGCTAGATCTGCCGACTTTGTAGCTGGGGAGTATCCTTTTGCTGTAGGAGGACGTCAGCCTCTAAACTGAGGGAAGACCTGCCTGCAGTACCTCAGAAACAGTGATGTCAGTTTCAGAGTAACCACAGTTGATACGGCAGGATAGACTGATGACAGTGATATTCAGAGATGAGCATGGTGTAGTTATGACTCAGCAAGGCAAAAAATATCAAACACCTGTGCACCAACAATAGTACTCCTATTGCCCCAGCTATAGTGCACATTCTCTTTCTGGCTCACATTATGGTGTGGCCCATACTGCTCACCATATGGTTTGCTGTGAGTGTGTGATCCCTCATTTGACATCCACAACATCTGTCAATTGGGAAGGGGTCTAAACCACAAACATCCTAGGTCCTTAGAGAACCCTTTGCTTCCGGAGATCCCAAACCTTTTCCAAAAGGTTCACCAGGCCCATAGGGATCTATCAATAGAAAAAAAAATCAGTCCTGGGACTATGGTACCCCAAATATGGCCACTTGCAGTTCCCTAGGTGGGAACTATTTTGTTGCCTGGATAGGGAATTACCAATGAAAAAATGTTCCTTCCTGGGTCTAACACATCCCCAAATACGCCCGCTTCCAGTTCCCTGGACTGCCATAAGTTTAAGCCTGGGTAGTCTAGGAAATAGAACAATCTTGAAAGCAATCACCCAGTTATAAACTAGAGCTCTTTTAAGTCCATTCAACAACCTGACCATGAGGCACAGAAACTCCAGGGGAAACATGAAAACTAGATTGCTACTAGTAGTTTTATAGTGACAGGCCATAGTTGAAACAAAAATCCATGAGTTGTGCTGTATCAATAGAAGATAACATTGTGTGTTAAGAAAAATAAAGGAGAGCTGACTAACCTCTGCAATTCATCTACTCCGATGTGAAAACAGACAGGTTCATCTACAATAATGCCCCGTGTTTCCTGCAAACAAGAGGTCATGGAGAAACAAAGCCTGACATTTTGGTTACAAACACTAGTATAGGCATATAAAGTACAAGCCACTGTGTGTTTAAAGATAAAAACTCGAGAGACAATATACTCAATGTGCATGTTGCAACAGGTGCATCAGAAGAGTACGTGTCACAGCCAGGCAGTTTAAACCTTGAAAAATGGTGCAAAGAAACAACTTATGCTTCAGCATTATTACTGTATTCCACTTTCTAATGGATGTTTCTACCTGCAGATTCCTCACCTGTTAAATATCCCCAGGTGTCAGACTGGATCCAAAAACTAGATATAACTGTTCTTGGTATGAGGGGCAGGGGGAGCTAGCCCTATCTCAGTGCAGAAACGCCACCACAGTGAGGTGACCGAAGCCATAAAGCAACTACCCTGGTTCACAAACATCAGTTCCTTTTTTACCACACCCTTTGATGTTAATGCAGAGCTTCTCACTTTGATTTTTGTCATGTTCTAGTAAGATTCTTGGAGATTTCTCACAAATTATTTTTTGTGCAGTGCTTCAGGGACGTCACACACCAAGAAGTCAGGGTTTAAGCACAGTCGCATTGTGAGAGGAAAATGTCCATAACTGATGCACACAAAATCGGCTTGTGGTGCTTGAGGTTGTGGTGTAATTCGTTATCTTACAAGCAGTGTTGTAGCATGAACTCCAAGGCTACAAAAGAGAGCAAGGCCAATCTTTTCATAACCTGAACCAACTATCTGTCTTAGACATGGATTAAGCTCCAGCTTGAGATTCCCCCTCTAGTTCATCACCTTCCTCCAAGTACTCCAGAGAAAGAAGTAGCCTTGTTTCAAGTGATCCTCAGAAAGGCAGTAAAGGTATTAGAATTGGCTCTTCCCTATGGGGGATCAAAATCTTAAATACTGACAGATGTCCCACACACTGCTTCCACTTTGGGCGAACCACTAGGGCCTTTTAATGAGGCACTGCTGCAACAGATAAGGGAATCCTGGGAGAAACACACATCAGCACCAACAATGAACCGCAAGCTGGCCGGAAGATACAGACCAGCTCCAAGTGACCCACCATTCTTGTTAGTGCATCCTTCCCTAGAAAAGTAGATGGTCCAGTCACCGTCCTTTAGTAAACAAAACGCAGGAGCTGGCTCACGTCAACAAGGTCCTGGGCTAAGTCCAGGCCACATTGCTGGACACGCTGTTTGACAAAGCCCACATTTTCAGATAAAGGGTTTCAGTTTTGGCAACATGAACTACCTCAGACTACCTTGCAGAACAATCCTTTTCTTTGGCAGTTTAAGGGCAGGGGCAAAAGTGGGGACAATCAGACCCAGAAGCCCTTCTCCTCCTCCTCTTTCCCTACAAAACCTGAAAATCTTCTTTTATGTCTTCCTGCGGGAGCAAGTGTGGCCCATGGGAGGACTAGTATTTTCTTTCCTGTAGGCCTGGAAAACCATAGCATCCATGGGTCCTTCCTATTGTAGAAAGGGGGTATATGTCCTACCCTTCCAACAGAATCTTTCTGAGATACCATTCAGTCAGAAGTCCATCTTTCAATCCTGCAGCAGGAGAAGGTGACCCTGCTGCAGTGAGGAGTGGCGGAGTTTGTTCCACGCCAGGAAGTTGGGCAGGGGTGCTGTTCTATGTACCTCGGGTCCCCAAGGAGGGTGGTCTTCCGCCAGTCTTAGAACTAAGGCTCTTGTAATTTTACCTCTGCAGGAAAACGTTCAAAATGCTGTCCCTGGCTCAGGTTCTTCTGGCACTAAAAGCAGAAAATGGGATGTTGTTGTATCAACTTACCAGACACGTATTTCCACCCACTAATCCTACAGTTGCACAGGAGGTACCTGGTTTTGCGGCAGAGCCCTCTCACTATCAATGTGTGGTCCTCCCATTTGGACGAACATCCACATCTTGAGTTTTCACCAAGGTGATGCGTTGGTTGCAGCTTTCTGGGAGTTGGGTATCATTGTATTTCTGTACCTGAGTAACTGACTGCTCAAATCCAGTTCAACAGGAAAGGTGTTGATCACGTGCAGGTAACAGTATCTCTACTATTCAAATTGTTTTTTTTTTTTCCTTCAACATGTCCAAGTCTCACTGTGAGCTCTCTCAGTGCCTATTGCTCATGGAGGCAGAACTGGATAGGAAATTTGCATTTTTCCTAAATTGAGAGCCAGAGACAATTAGTTTATAATTCAAATGTTTCAGGAGGTAGCTTATGTTCCAGTCCTGATTGTTCCCTGCCTGCTTGGCCTCCAGTTTCATGCATCCTCCAGGTCATGCATGCATACTGGCACTTGAGGGCTTTCTGGTGGTGCCTCCAAATGCAGTGTTTCCAGCATGGGTGAGATCTAGTGGACACAATTGTGATCTCATGGGACATTGCAGCAGTCTCGACTTTGTGGTTGGTGGAAGAGCACATTTCTCAAAGGATATCTTTCTTCCCTCGATCAGCCATAGCCACTGTGGTGTTGGAAACGGCTACCTGAGAGTGGGTGTTCATCTAGAGAAACTAGATATCAGAGGTCTGTGGTCTCCAAAGAAGCAGGTATTTCACTTGTTCACACTAATGGCAATTCAGGTGGTGCTCAAAGCTTTCATTCCTTCACTCAGCGGTCAATCTGTGCGGACCTTTACAGACCATATAACTATGATGTTGTACATCAACAAGAAGGAGAAAGAGGGAACTCATTTTCTCCATCAAGAAGCACCAATGGTCTGGGGTTGGATACACACACTTTATTATGTCTTGTAGCCAACCATTTGGCCTGCTGTCTTTACACCAGGTTAGATATTCAGTGTCATCTTACCAATCACAAGTGGAGTCTCCATTGGAAGGTGTTACAAAACACCTTTGCTCTGTGCATCACTCCTCTGGTGGACCTCTTACTCACTCACAGAAACCCACCTTGTCCAAAGTTCTGTGCCCTCAAGTATTTGATGAAGGGGGACTTGTGGGACATGTTAAGACTGAGGGGAACTTTCCCCTTCATTACATGTTTCCTCCCATACCCTTGATGCCTCTGGTTGCGAGGAAGATTTGCCAAGGCTGGGCCCAGGTCATTTTCCTCGTCTTGGACTGGCCTAGAAGGGTGTGAAATGTGGATCTTTTGAACCTCTCCCGTTGACCCTCAACCAACATATGAGAAATCTAGAGACAGATAGAGTATCCCCACAAAAGATGACTACCGAAGGTAACTAACTTTTCCTTTAATTTTTGAAAGCCTAAACACAAGTACCTCAAAAGAAAAAGGGTTTTTTAACTCATTAAATAAATATGTCGTGCCTTACAGGCTTTCATGTCTAATCCAGTAACCATCCAAAATACAAACTGAACTCTAAGCTCTTGGCTAGTCTACATATCCCCAAATATGTCTTTCCAAGGACATAAATTAATTGAAATAAGGCCATTTGAAATAAAATACGTAAAGGGTTTATTTTATTGTCATGTGTATAAATGTGGATCAATAATTACAAACCAGGTAAAGCAACTGCAGAAAAACTGTAGCTTTGGCAGAGGGACGCATGTCGTACGCTAAAGGGTTTGATCACCTTTTTATTAACCAAAAAATAACACACATTTCACAGCTTCACAATACCTACTGGGGATGAGACACATGAGAAACCCACCTCTTGTATAGAAAGGAAAGGTCCTGTGCACCAATCTCCTCCTATGGCAGTTCTGTCAGTGAATATCCCATGCATGCAGTTGCTGCATACACCCATCTGTAGTGGACCTGCGTGGCCATTGTCCAATCACCTACCTTCAGATATTTGAAACGTTCCAGCATCTGCGCCAGTTTTTCAGCGTTATGGCCCTCGTTTAGAAAGTCAAGCTCTAAGGGCAGGTTCTTCTTGGCTTCATCGACCATCCACATAAATTCAAAATCTGGAAATATCTTCTTTACAACGCGAAGAAGAACCTGTAAGGCAAAAACACAGCTGTTGTCTTTGATCCCGGTCTAGCTGATCAGCCTTTATTTAAAGCTCTGGTCAAAACTAAAGGCCTTGGTCTTCGAAGTGAGCCACTCATACTATTTCCAAAGATGTATTTTCACATGCAAACAAAAGCTATATTGCATTCTAAACGCCAGTAAAATTTGTTTTTGAGTCAAAACATGAGGGCAAAGGGGTATGGCTAGGGCTGTTGGTCTCAGTCCTGCAACTGTATAACATATGGATATATCATCTACATGAAATTCTCAGGAGTGGCACCCCTTGAAGAAGACCTAACCCGCACCTCTTCTTTTACACATCTTTTTTTTTTATTATGAATGAATAAAAAAAAAAAAAAGATTCTCCTATTTAACCCACAATTTTCTAGGCAGCTACTGATTCAAGCACTGATCATTAGCAGGCTACATTATTGTAATGCATTGTATGTTAGTATCCCTGGTCATCTAATAGAAAGACTGTAGTTAATCCAGAACGATGCAGCAAGACTGATACTTGGTCTCCACAAAATTGAGATTATCTCAGTACATCTTAATAACTTCATTGGCTACCTATATGGAAAAGATGTTGGTTTAGGGCTCTCTGCAACAAAATCTTCTTTTAGGCACAGTGTGGTAAATCTCCAATTTGTTCAACAAAGCACACCCCCCTTAGATTACTACGCTCATCCTCTCTCAATTTGGTGATTGTAACGAAGTTTCACAAGGCAAGACTTGGTAGTCACGCCTTTTCAGTGGTCACAACTCAGCCATGGGACAAACTCCTTAATGAGTAACGTTTCGAGACTAATCTTTTAAAATTTCAAAAGGCTTTAAAGCCACATCTATTTAAGTAATATAGGGTGCATTTTATGGCTGACTTTCAGCTCAGCATCAGGACACCTTAGGGTAATTGTGTTCTTAAACCTTTTAATAATAATTAAGAGCAAACTATGGCCTACAGCACATTATTGACAAAGTGTATTCCTATTTTGCCAAAAAATTTAGACTTCTTTTTATCGTGGTGTATGGAAGAATACTATAATCTGTCAATTCAATTTTATTTATAAGATACATATCTGCCATAAGATCCATTTGACAAAAGGTAGATATTAGATAATATCTCTCTCTCTCTCTCTCTCTCTATATATATATATATATATATATATATATATATATATATATATATATATATATATACACACACATAAATAATTTTAAAATGTTACAATTTTAAAATCTAAAAAGAAAGACCAAGGCACATGTGCCACAATTCAAACAAGGTCAATGCCAGTCTCTTTATGGCTGTCATACATCCATCTCGTTTTATTTCATGTTTGCAATGTTCTCTTCTGATCAGTACAATCACATTTCCAGCCAACACGTCGTTCGGCAGCCAAGAATATTCTCTGCGACTTCGTCAGGGCTATCATACATGTCCGCAAAGTAATGCATCATAGTTCCTCGGGGACCGTGTTACCCAATTTTAAAACCTATTACATGTACTAGAATAAATTAAAGCTGGATGTCATCCTTTTGCTCAGTGCACCCTGTATTTAAAAAACAATGGTTTCAACAAACATTGACGGTTATTATGCAGGGCACACAAAAAGGACATGCGCTGAAGTGTGTACCGAAACCCCACAGCGATTACACAATAATTCTGGAGTCATGCCCAACCATGCACCTCTAATGATATTTATGGCAACAGGTTCAATCGAAGCAAAAGAAAAAGCGACGAATACTATGCTCGATTGTAACCTGTCATAAAACCAAGTTTACGTTTATTGCTGGTTTCTTTGCACTTTTAGTTTATCTTACGCAAGCCTAACTAAAGATCCACTTTTGTCTCAGAAATACATTAAAACACTATTTAGCTCTGTTGTACAAGGAATAAAGGAATGTTCAGTCCTTCTGAAGAGCCTTGATTATTTCTTACAAAATGTAAGAATACAATGGAAATAAAAAAATTTGTAACATTATAAAGTCAGTGTTGCATCCACTCCAAGTGCCTTCAACATTGGCGTTACTACTTCACATCTCAAATTCTCAACGCGTGTTCAATTTTCAGCAAAATGAGGATCTTCCATCACGTCGGTAGCAGCTGCTATTGTAGCCAGGATTCTCTTCATCTTCGGTACCAAGTCTCCTGCTGCCGAGTTTCTCTTCAATATGTTTACTATAGTAGAATATAGTGCATTCCACACATTTTTCAAGGAGAAACAAAATATCAAACGGTTCATTAAAACTACTCAGTCATATAGGATGCTACTTCATTAGCTGCCAGGCCCACCAGAAATTTTCATGACACCTGCATAAATTCTGGCATTTCCTATTACGCTTGTTTATGCAAAATTACGACCGTGCATGATTTCAAGTCCATAAGACTAAAAATCCTATTGCAGGTACAAGGCAAATTAACAGAATAAGAGCGACTTTTGATATATTAGCACAAAATGCATCCTTCAGTCCAAAATGGGTGCAATGAAAAATGTAACTTAATTTAATATAGCTCTACATGTTAGGTTTGCATTTTGTGTTAATGTGTATAGTTGTTCCGAAATTCCACTTAATTATGCAAAAGCAAATTATGTGAATGTCACATACCCCTAATAACAGTATATACCTTGATAAATATTTTTGAGGTTTGTAGAATCTTAGTCAAGGCTTTTATAACCTCATAGCAAAAATCTTTAAAAACGTCAAATAGAAACAGGGCAGTGACATCAACAGTTGTAGTCCGGGCAAACCAAACTTTCTCTAACTCCAAACACCTACATTTTCAGGTGATTCGAGATTTACTATAGGCTTCAAATGGTTGAGCGCCCCATTTTGTTACGTGCTCGGAGGTAAAAGACTAGAAAGCAAGTTCTTTCCTTATTTGTGAGAATTGTATATTAGATAGTCTGCCAGCCATGTACCTTTCATAACTGCCCTCCAGGTCAGTTGTGCAGGCTCTGTTCACATACAGACAGTTCTCTTTTTTTTTCTTTAGTCATCCATTAGCCCTTCTGATGGCAGGAACCGATGGGCCATTTCCACCAGTTCTTGAAACAAGCATTGGCAAAGTCATTAGGTCTCGGCAATCTGGAAGCTATTGACATTCGTCTTTTAGCCATGTGCTATGGAGTGGCATAACCTATTAGTTTTGCTTGCAAAGATAGGTATACAAACTGTAATGGGAATGTCTAAAGCAGGCAGTTTACAAGACGAGAGGGGCCACTGTCAGAGTATAAACAAACTTCACCACAAGTGCACTTATCACAGCCCAGACAGAGCTGTTGGCTTCGAGAAATGGTTGCAGTGAATGTTTATACACTTGGGCAATGCTTTCTGACAGAGCCAGGGGCAGCTTCCAAATGAAGAAGATGGCTAAAAGAATGAATGAGTCAAACTTTGGTCCACCGCGGATAGGAGATACTAGTGCCCTAGGCTAAGAAGCCCACTTGTGTATCAGACTTCTGCAGCAGGGACAATTCCTGATTGGAGGAGGGGAGAAGAACCACATGCTGTACAAGTCGTTGTTCCCTACCTTGCATGTTGGGGTGAGGTTATTTGTAGTACGGAGAAGTTATTCATTTAGGCAGGAGCCCACAAGACTAATCAATCAAAATATTGTTTGATAAAATTTGATGAGTGGTTGAAGGTTCTTCACTGACAAACACTCATACAAGGATGGCTTTAATGGTGTGTGTATAGTGTTACTTCATACATTTGTATGAAATGACTTGCATATGTCATCGTTATTATTCATTTCCCAGCACGAAATAACACACTCTAACAGTTGTGTACATTTAGGTATTTTCTGCGGCTAGTATGTCCAGTTGCCATCCTATTCTTGTGGAGCCTGGGAGAGAAACCAATTCTGCAGGAGCCAGTAAGTGAACCCATCACATCCCACTCCCTACCCGACTAACAGAGGTACTGATCAAAGTGGGGTGTGTTGTGTGGGAGTGCAGGCGAGCCAATAAAGCACAAAGTGAGAGCTGCAAATGGATAAGCGCTCTGGTAGCTGGATGCTCTTAAGGGAGGGCATAGCAGGCAATACAGGCAGGGTGGTTATCGGCAACGCTACAGAGTAGAGCTGGAGTTTAGCAGGGGAGAATAAGGCTGCCTTGGAAGCTGCAACTATCCTTATTTTCCTAATATTTTTTATTTTTTTAAAGATGGCAACAATAGATCTGTGGAGTATGCGGACCATTGCCACGCTACACTGCAAAAGGTAGAAGCCAGTGGGATGGAGGGTGGGAGGAGATGTGAACACAAGCACGCGTGTTGAGTGCTCAAAAACAAAGAAAAAAGTCGCTCCTGAAATGGGAACAGTGGATGGACACCAGTAGCAGGTCCATGCTCTGGGGGAGGGCCAAACATAGGAAGAGGCAGGACGCATGCATGCCACTGAAACGGGAAGGATACAAGAGCGACATCAAAGTGGACAAATGGTAAGCCTATGGGTGGGTTGAAGCCCACTAAACTGTAAACAACATGTCTTTTCGAGACAGTGCATGCACTGTGTAGTCAAGACCTAAAAATTGTTTTATCTTGCTGAAGCTGTAGTGCTCTATCATCCGGCCCTGTCTACAATGCTCCTGCCTGTTTATAATGTTTATGGAGAAGCTAAATTTAATTTTAGACAGTTCAACTAAAACCTACTTACAATGCTCCTGTCTGTATATGCTACTTGTGGAGAAGCTAAATTACATTTTACACAGTTTAGCTAAAATCTACTTATTGGCTAGTAGCCACAACATACAAAAAGTAGTGAGCAGCCAAATCAAGAAACTCAAAAGCCAAATCATGAAACTCTGAATCCAACAGGACAAGTGGTGCAATCAAGGGGAAGAGTTGTGCAGCAAAGGGAAAGGCACAATTTTTATACTTTTTGTTATTATCTCTGCAAATTTGATGCCATCAAGCCAAATCACAACTTGACTCTGTAGCTGAGGGTTAGCAGACACCATATGTTTACCTCAGAGCAGATACGCATGAACACTGGAACAAGATGTTATCCTGTGTTATGTTAGCTAGTGTTGATATAGCGCACGTCTACCAATTTCTTGACCACTTGGTCAGGGAGTGCCAACAAGTTAACCTGCAGATGACCCCAATGGTGCCATTTGCCTTGAGTAGCATTGCCAAAGGTCAGCCTAGAGGAGACCAGTGTTGAGCAAAGCACTGTAGGCCAGTATCACGGGAGGACCTGACCACCTAATCTTATGATGACTGCAATATTAATTACACAACATCCCAATGAACAATACAGTTACTAATCTCAACTAATATTTTCCAAGGTTTATTCTTGAAAACCTACATTTTAAAACTGAGCCACTGACTGCCGATGACATCAACTAAGCAGCGCATATAGATGATAAAACGTACTGAGTGTAGGGTGGGTAGACAGAAGAAGGCCATTATGTCACATTTCCTAGACTGTCATCAACTCCGAAGTGCTATGTCAAAATGGCATGTTCCATTTTATTGAATGGCACCAATGGGCACAAAACATATTCCCTGGTGATAAAGACTTGAAAAAGAAACCTGAATACAAGAGCAACTGGGTAACACGAGTTGCTTTGTCACCAACTGATGTAAAGAACTTGCATTTCAGCAATCTTCAGAAGGAAGAAATTGAGGCTATTGGTGAACAGTTCCTGAGATCTACTGGTGAACCAGTGTGCTATATTTAAAATAAGTGGTGCTACGTAGAGGATGAGCAGTTTTGTACTGCATCAAATTGCATGAAGGAGACAACTGTATTAAATCTTATAATGAGGGAATGGCTTTTAAACAGACTTAACTCGCTTGCACTCTTGTAGAAAGATCTAACTTGCACCAGGCCATGGTTAATTTTTCACAGCTCACTCCTGAACCTCTAGGCATTAGAGTAATTTTCATGCCACCTAAGGTTTTTGGTGCAATAGGGGACACACAGAAAACAACAGACGATGGACGGAATGCAGAGAAAATCAAACATTCACCCCCTGTCCCAGATCTGGGTTCAATCCATCAGTCTTTTTGCTTGTCATGCCATTCCAGTTTGGACCCAGTCATATGCAAATCAGTCTTGACCCTGTTCCTCATGGGAACAGTCCAGCCCGATCTGCCAGGCCAGTTTCTCCCTGGACCAGAAACAAGAATCCTGGGGCCGGTTTCAGGGTAGTACCCTTCATCAGCCAAGCTAGCTTGAATCTAGTGGCATAGCAAGCACGGGACCCACGTCTGGGCACACCCTTCCCACTTGGGGCGACAAATGCAAAAACAACAGATGATGGAGGGAATGCAGAACAAATCAAACGTTCACCCCCAGTCACAGATCTGGGTTTAATCCATCAGTTCAGCACTAAACACTGCACTAAAAGGCTCATATTGGTGCTGTCAGGGTCTTCTGTCAGTGCCAACAACGCTGGAGTTTGTTCAGCCACATAGTGCATACTACTGCTCTGGGAGAACCTGTCTTCACTCGAAGTGTAAGCGTCTCCACGGTGCTTTGGAAGCGCAGTGAGCATCGCTGTGAATAAAACTGCTGTTTACAGGATGTAAGGCCAGCTTGTTTCTCAGAAAATTAAAACTCATTCCGATTGTGCGAGCGGGTAAAATTGGGCCGCCTTTTCACTGAACAGCGTACAGCTGTTAGTCTTCTATAAAACCAATCTGCCTTCTGCTGCACAAGCTACTCCCTGCCTTCGCCCAAGCACATTTACAAACAGTGGCTTAAGATGTCTAATGTCCAAAATAGAATAGCCTTTAAATTTGGCGTTGATCCACCCTACATTGAATGCCATTGATCTTGCAGCCACAGTACAAGGTGTTGGAGATTGAAGAGATGGGGTTGAATACTTGTTTTGGCTCAACTCATTTTCATAAATCACGTTATCTATCTGTGTGTCAAACTGTAAATATATGTGAGGTGAAGTTAAGCTGCCTAAGTACAAAAAACAACTTTGTTAGTTGTGTTCCAAAGTGAAGACCACGTTTCACTTTGACATCACATCGTGGGTTAAGTAATTCTTTCTCTACTGTGTTTGTTCTACAATCTACTTTTCATGGGTGAGAGGACTGTGCTACAAAAATATTAGTGCTAAATTTGCCTGTGAAGAGGTCTGCTGCTTCTGGGAGCTAGATTGTGCACTAGTAAATATCTAAAATAATTGTTATAAAAAAATTAAGGTAAGCGGTTCCCGTTTACACAGCCATGAACAATGTTTTATAAAAAAACAGTGTTCAGTTACACATGCGTAACATGCTTTATGATGCAAATAGTTCACATAGGTCCTGTCAATTATTTGCCAATGGTGTGCATGTGTCTTCACCTTCATGTGTCATCATGAGACTGCAGGGAGATAAAGCGATTTGTTGAGAATCACACAATAATATTGTTCATAATGTGAATGAGACATATTGCTGTCCTACAAACAGTGCATATATACATTATTAGACAAATGCTTCCAGTAAACAGGGAATAAACACCCATTTCTATGTAAGGTGGCCTGGGCAGTAACATCTTGCACAATAATTATATTTTCATCACGCTATGGGTTGAATGAATTAATTAGGAGGGATCAAAATAATATAGAGAAGAGGGATAAGAGTCTATGCAGGAGAGGTGGTTAGCCATTAACAATATTTTTATTTACGACCCCTGAACTAGAAGAACTTAGCAAAAATCACTTCAAAAGCTCAATTTTAAGGAGTTTCCTGAACCGCATATATTTTGGCTTAGATCTTAAGTTTGCATTAAGGGGGTTCAACAGTACTTAGGCTTGTACTACTGTGAGACTGTGAATTTTCTAATATGTTCTTAATGATTTTGGTGCAACTAAATGCATAATGAATTAACGTGTAAAACAGGTGACTTTTGAAAATGGTTGCCACAGTTCGTTTTCTGTTCCTAACTGAGTAAAACTCTAACTAAATGTTGTGTTTTTTTTCCATAATTCCATAATTCCGTGTGCTTACATAATAGTGCATTCGGAGCTTTAGTAGATGTGTCCACAGCTACCCCTAGTGGATTGCCGCATTGTGTCTTACAAGGTCATGTTTTAATCGAGCATTGCATAAGTTGAATGTTCCATAGTTTGAGAATGTTACTATAGCCTTTGGCTCGGGCATTTAAAGCGGGAGCGGGCCTTTAATAGCCGGTAGAGCCCGCTACGGTGGGTTCTAAGGCTATAGTAACATTCTGCCACTCAGGGCAGAATGTTCTATTAAAGAAAACAAATTGCTCACGGAGCCCGAGGGGATTAAAATCCCCTCAGGCTCCTTGAGGCTTTATTCACAGCTGTTGCTGTGAACAAAGCGAACATTGGAATGTTGGCGCTGCGGGCTTTTACTGGCCAGTAAAAGCCCGCGGCACTCCATTGTCTTCAATGGACATGCCAACATTCCAATGTTCTAATAATACTTGGTTTTTCCTCGAGGATGGAAGTGAAGTCGATACAGTAAAAGTTTCTTCCTGAGGAGAGGTGTTTGGGAGGCGATGAAACAATAGAGTTACAGACAAGATGGAAGAGGAAAAGATATAGTTGAAGAAAATGTTCTAGTTAATGTAAAATTGTCATATTTTAGGTTATCAATTTAGTTGCTGATTGGCTGAAGCGTAACCACCCCATACATTGACCAATCATAAGCTTTTTTAGAGATTAGTATAACAACGTAGGTAGAGTCGGAGGGAGAGGAGAGATGACCAGAGATGAGATGACCAGAGTTCAGATGATTAGGGTCAAGATTCTAGTGTTCCTGTAGCAGTGTGGGTTTAGCTGTTGTTAGGCCCAAATCTTCTGAAGATATAACTGATTTACCCCTAGCTGAAGTAAACTGCGTGTTGCTACTACTACTGATTTTGGCAACGTATGTCATTGTAATGTTATATGTGTCTCTTTTTCTTTCCAGGTACCAGCTGCAACTTATGAATTGAATGCTGCATATTAACAATATTTTTTATTAACCCGAGTTAAAGAGGTTTTCTAAATTTGTGTTACTAAATTATTTTTACATGAAGCCCAACATGTTGATGCTAATTCGTGGCTAGTGAGGGAATTGATTTGATATGCTCATGACTTATATTGAGATCTTTTGAGTGTTGTACTAATGTATTCTTTGCCATTATTACCTGTTCTGGTATTAACACGTGTGATTCTCTTGGAAATAATTTTTTTGGTTGTCTTAATCAAATTGAGATATATAAGACGTTCTAATCAACCGTTATTAATCCTATATGCTTACCATTTGTGTTTGAGAGTTATTTTCATGACATTAGCATTGTTAATCTAGGGGAATAAATTTCATAATACTTCTCAATAAACTGGTGTAGTTATTGACTGAGGTTTTATATCATTGATTGTGTTGATTATTAATGATGCTTACATTACTTATTGATGGCATCCCCTCAACCCTATGTCGCTTCGATCCATCGTCCTCTAGTGCAGAATCCACTATTCGGTATAAATAATAGCTAGGATTCCGTGGCGCTGCAGCACTACCTAAGGTTCGTCTCAGACTGCTGCTCAATCACGGCCAGAGAGGTTAAACAGAAGATGCTCAAAGGGGTAGAGTGTGGTGCCAGTTTCTGCAGATCCTGCGCCTTTGTCCTCTTTATGAGCAGAGCAGAGCAGAGCACACAGCCATGAAGTTGATCCTTGCTCCATTGGAAGTCAGTGGAGAGTTGTGAGGGCATGTTTGATATGGTCGGGCTGAAAGAAGTTTAAAGATCAACACAGACAGAACAAAGAGCCAAGCAAAATACATTTGTGTGCTAGACAAAGGTAAGCAACATGCTACAACAGAGGCTCAGTACACTACACTACATACATAAAGAATTGTAAAAAATATTCACTAATCGCTAAACGAAGACACCTCTTTCCAAATGTACTCATCGGGTCTCTTGGAGCTACTCCTTGCAACCTATTTATTCACTTTATCTCTTGGTCACCTTCAGACAGAAGGCTATTTGTTGCTAGGCGTTGCTGTGTTGTAGAAGAAAGTTAGGCAAAACCTAAAATTGATACAGAGAGCTTAGTCCGGGATCCAGGCAGACACCAAGAGCTAAATATGACCTGAAACACCGAGACCCCAACAGGTGAAAAACGCGCCTAATCACTGAAAGACAGAACAGACACCAACAACAGATGACAGGTAAAACTTAACGAGTCTATTACAAATGGGTAGTTATTTTGATGTGTTTTTAGTTTAATACATTGTATTGAGTCACTTTTAAGAAAAATGCTAATCTCTACCTGTAAACTTTCAAATATTTTTTTAAGATATGCCCTGAACACTTTGCAATAAGCGTACAAAAGCCGAAAGCCGATTAGACTTCTGTTGTGCACTATACAAATGATCGATATTATTCTATTTATAGCAATACAATTGTCTATTAAACAATATATGAATGGGGTGTTGCATAGTTTAGGGGCTCCCAAAATTAACAAGAAATGAAAATGTGGCACAGTAAGACATTATTTGTACCAACTGTGTAACCACATAATGAACACGCATTTCCACATCAGTACTACAGCGAAAAAGTCAGAATGCCATTGTATAACAAAAGTAATAATTTTTACTACCTCACAGTTTGCATGTAACAACTACTTTACAATGGAAACAGCTGTAGTAATAGTCATGATATCGCAGGTGTGTGAATTTATATTGCTGCACAAATGTAACCCCATACATCCTGATTTTCTCTAAAGATTTATGTTTAACAAATACACATGAAAACGTGGCATAAACAACGGTACGCGCATTCCTAGTTACCAATGGGGAGTGATGGGAAGCGCAACATGACTCAAGAGAGGCAATCATCCGTCCAAAATGAAAAGAAAAAGCATAACACATTTTACAGATCTGCATACGTGCTATATCTGATCTTTAAAACTCCAACATCCTGGAACACGAAGATATTAGGTATAGATAAATGTCATTATCATTCCACGCCTTTTAGAGCTCTTCCAATGGTTCAGTGTAGAACCACCTGGAGGGCCCTTCAAAGGGGATATTATGATGAGTCATCAATACACTGATGGTATTGAGCTGTACTTAATAATCTAGTCCTGAGCATAAAGGCTTTTTGGCGGTCACCCCCACAACCCTCAAACACACAATTATGTGCCCCCATTTAGATTACCAGCTGCTGGTTTTTCGAATCTGAGTGCACTGAGGCCTGCTGACCAGACTTCAGTGCCAGTGTTCTAACCCACTACAAAGTTTATGTTGAATTGCCTACTCCATACTGACAAAAGCTGGCTTACCTATAAGTCCCTTGTGTATGGTACCAAGCGTTACCTAGGGCATGTAAAACAGAGTGTCCCCCCACCATAGCTGCAGCACTAATTGTGCCATCCTGTGTGACAAAGTACCCAATGCCCCCCCCCTGCCCCTGCAGCCTGGAAGAGCAGTTAAAAACTGCTAGTTCGACTTTTTTTTATTTAAACCAATGGCTAAATCCCCACTTCCCTTAACAATATATCAAGTCTCCCTTAAGGAAGGCTTATGGAGCCCTTAGGCAGCAAGCTGTATATTTTTATGAGGACTTATTGTTCTAAAATGCCATAACAGCAAAACTTGCAAATTATCATTTGTGCTGGGGAAACGTTAGTAGTCCCAGTGGTTAACAGAGTAACCAACTGATTTCTTAGTGTGGCTAACTTCTGAATGGAACTACTAAAATGGGTACTTCAAGGTGTCCAATTAATTCCTTCATTAAACTCGACTTGATGCTCGGATTTAATGTCAAAGTTTTAAAGTTTATTGATTGTTCAAAAATACAATTTTATCTTCACAATGTGCAAAACAGCAAGCATATATACATCACAGAAGACCGTAACTAATTGCAATAAAAAATATGAAAAAATAAAGGACATACACAGATACAAAATGTAAAATATTAAAACAAAAACTGATAGCTGTGACCCACACACACACACACACATCAGTTCACTCAAAGTTTGCTATCAGTTTTTGTCTGGCAGATCATGACGTGGAGAGGAATTTGGTACCCGCCACCACTACTGTTGTGTAGCCATTTTAGCTACAGTTTTATACATGTTATTTTAGCATACTAGGTCTGTTGCTGTGCACTTCAAGCTAGATATATTTTATTCGGCTTCGTTATATTATTTAAACAGTAGCCACATTTGCGGCTTTGTTTTATTTTCTCTATGTAGCTGTTCTTCGCCTAGGTCAGCACTGCATTCTTAAACAAGACATTTCTTTCACTCTGTGCTTTTCTCAAGGCTGCAGTAAGATAGGTTGCAGGCACAAGTGGTACACTTTGTCTCCAATGTTCACAGAAACATACACACTCTTACGTGGGGATCCTTTCTTGGAACATGAGCTGTTTTATTATAAAAGCACTACTTTGACCCATGTACGTTAGAGGCAGATTCCAGCCAGATGACCACAACCGTATGCTGATTGCCTAGCTACAACTGCTTAAGTAGACTACAAGTGTCTTGCTCAGGTATGAGGGATGATGTCTTCCCAGGGAGAACCTGAAGGGCAGAATTAGAGCTTAACATGTGGTGCTCTAACATAGCTTAGGTAGGAACTATCTCTACCAACCTTAGCAACAGTATGGTAGCATTATTCTTGTGTTTTATTCTTCTTGTCACAATTTCAATCTTATTGTGCTTCATTGTCTTAGTTATTGAAATACATGCTTTATTATCTAAGAAGCAGTTACTTCAATAAAACCTTATTGAACTATACTCTGCCTCGGATTGTCCTTGCATATGTGAGACTAATTTAATGGAGAGAAACGGATGAGATCCGAGTGACCACGATGCCCCTAAGGAGTCATGTATGTCATGCGCCCAGTTGCCCAAATCAACCCTGCTCTTGGGTGGAGATGAGGCACTGCTAGTTAGCAAAAACCCAGATTAGGCCGACAGGTGTCACATGGTGTGGTATCAGACCCAGTCCCCCGCAGTATAGGTGATTCTGCCGCCCAAATCCAGTAGTCTCATTAGGATAATGAGAACCTACGCGACACTACCACAAAAGAGGAGTCACTCTTACAGATTCTAAGGGCATGGATACGATTTGTCAGTTCTAGACACCTGCAGAGAACAATAATCCTCCTGTGCCTAGTATCGGCATATTTAGGACAAAAAAAAACATCAAATGTTCCTCTGTTTCCTAAAGTGCAAAAACTACAAAGAGTGCCCAGGCTTAGAGGTGTCTCATGTTGCCGCATGCAAAGCAGTTGGAAGAGTCTCATGTCTAAATTGCAGGAACAGTGAGCATGTGTGAATCGGGTGAATAAAATGTGGAAATTCCTTTGCCTAGGGCATGGGTTTACGCATTAGGAAACACCTAGTGAACCTGCCCCTGTAGTTCGCTTTGGGCAGCAACTTTCTCCTAGTATCCTGATTTAAACATTGGACCCGCATTGGCCAGGATAGATAAAGGCTCTTCTCGAAAATTGGCTAGGCCCAACTCCATCCATGTTTTTTTACCATGTAGGCCAGCCACTTGATCTTGCTCGAAGACCTGAGCCTAATAATGTCAGTAAATCCCACTGTATGGTCGTGCAGTTCACTAGTAGCCCAAGTACGCAACTTTTAGAGCAGTGGTTTCAAGACTGCTAGGTCAGTGACAGGGTTGATGTCAAGGTCGAACGATAATGGCACCAAGGGGGTTCCCCTCCCTATCCTAGTAAGGGCTCTGATAAAGTTATTTTCTGTAGTGCCCAAGATACCCAAATTGCAACTGCCCCATTACTCAGTCCCATATAGTGCTTCACCCCATGCTTCCATCTGTACATTTCCACTACAGGAAGAACTGGGAACCAGGAAGCCATCTTTGTAAGTCTATGGATTGCCCCTGCTCTATGGGTTACCATATGTGAGCTTTTATTGATCTGTGGTGCCCAAGAGACGGATTCAGCCAGGCGGATCCCTAGATAATCAAATTCTCTGACCCTTTCCATGATTTCACTTCCCAGTTTCACAATGCCCTTTTCCCTTTTTTCCATAAAATAGGTCATCTGCTTAGTCTTAGAGGCCTTAACTTTGAGACCATAATCGTAACAAGCAGACTAAAGTTGTCTAGAAGGTTTTTGAGACCCATCTTCATTTTGGTCAGTAGGACGGTGTCATCAGCAAAGAAGAGAGACAGAACTTTCTGACCTGCAAGGGTAGGGGAATCATTAACACAAATGGTAAAATAATTGACACAATTGTTGATATAGAGAAGGAAACGGGTAGGAGCCAGGACACATCACTGGTGGACACCCTTGTCGCTATAAATTGGCTCAATAAGCTTTCCTTTTATGCCACACAAAACCCTGGTAAAATTCGTACAATGATCTTTAACAAGTCACATGGGATACCTGCCTTATATAAGACCTCCCATAAGTTCTTTCTAGGTACTATGTCAAACCTACAAAGAGGTCGACAAATGCCACAAAAAGTTCACTCTCACCTATATCAACCGTTTTCCATTTAACCAAGAGGAAATGAAGGAAATGAAGGACTTGGTCAATTGAGCTGATTTTGGATCTGAAGCCTGCTTGCAAATTAGACAAAATATGGTTATCATTAATCCACTACAATAGCCCATCCTGGACCTGTTTGCAGAAAACCTTCTGAAGGTTGTCCAGATGTTTAATTGGGAGACAGTTAAAAGGGATGCTAGGATTCCCCTTCTTAAAAACATGGACAATCTCTGCCCCTCTACACGTGGGCAGCATTGTTACCGCTGCTGCAACTGCTTTTATGACAGTGTTAATACAGGGAACCCAAATATTGGGGTCTGATTTGAAAAGGTCAGCTGGGACCTTGACTGATCTTGGGTCCTTTCCTTGTTTTAATGTTTCAATCATAATGGGAGTCACTGCTACAGAGAACACTACAGGGGTAGAGTGCAGGTTCACAGTAAATATGCCTTAGAGTCCAGCAGGAGTGAAATCTGTGTCCCGCACACAGGAATAAACATTACCAAAGTGGACGACCCACTCGCTGGGCAATATAGACAGCTGAGCTGGAATCCTGGCATTCCTGACACTTACACTGACTAAACATCAGAATGTCTTATGGTCGTTAGCAGGCAAAGCTTCTAAGAGATCAGACCAAGTTTTACACTCCCAGGGAGCTTTTGTATGCTTTACTTCAAAACAATACTGAGCTCTACATGAGCTTATTTCCTGGCTAGTTCCCTTTTTGATTGCCCTAAGGAGAGTATTCTTAGCCTATCTACATGACTGAGTGGACCACCCATTCATGGTGCCCCCCAAAACCTTTGTGGGCACAAGCGAAAAAAAAAATCTTTGAGCCTGTCAAAAAGTTGAATGTACTCGCCAATGATCACTTCGCTGGCCAACCAGTTATTGTAGATTACCTCCATCTGTGCAGCCAGAGCTAAGTACATGCCTAATAGAGCATTGGAAGAGGAGCGCACTGCCTCCCACTTCACATTCTTATGATTGTTTGTGATCTTCAACTATTGCTCATACATTTTAGTGGAGGAAAAAGGGACGAAAGACATCAGCTTCCTCATGTTTAGCACTAGGGGTTGCTCTTGTCCTGTTCTATTACTACCATATCTTCAATCTGCCTCCATAACCTAATATCTAAAAGAATGTAATCAATACAACTTGCATATGAGCTTCTTTTGAACGTGGGAGTATGTGTGGTATCAGAGGGCGAGCGGCCATTACTTAACGCAACCTGTGGGCTAAGGTAAGATCCACTACTTGGAGGGCAGCCCTTGAAAGATAACGCCGGAATCCCCATGTTCAATCCTCATCATAAGTTATTTTCTTGATTATGGTATTAGGCTCATATGGGAGGTTTAGGCCACCTGCCCCAATAACATAGTGAAAGCTTGATTGGATGGCTAGGACCTTATCCAGCAAGTGGAGAGTAGGTGATTTGCAACATTTCTCAAGACACCAATTATATATAGTAATTAATAAAAGAGACATACCAGTTGATATGGAAAAAAATTAACCCCTTGATGTCCAGGGATCCCGTTTGGAGTTCAACTACCGAGTAGAAGAGTAGTGTGCTCACCAGACAAGCAACTCACCCGATGGACGTCCTGCTAAGGATCTACTTACTGCAATACAGAAAGTCTTAAATCCACTTCCAAAAGTGGGGTTAATTGCCCAGGATTCCTGGAAGATACATATCACATGTTTGCCAATAAACTGTCCCCATACAGGGTTAACAAGCTTAGGCTTGATTACTGCAATGTTCCAGCTAATTATAGCTGGAGGAGAGCTAGGACCCATGGAGGATGGTAGTTGTTGGTGGTAGGAGACGTGGGCACAGCATATTCACCAACAGACGGTTGAGTAACAACAGCCAGTGGACATTAAGTGTCAATCATAGGACTGGCATCACAATCAAAAAGTGTCACTGATTACAGGGCTGCAAACTACAAGAAGACAAAGGAGGGTTTGAGAAAACTGATACCGAATGGCCCAGGGTTGGAGCAGTTATATGAGCTGCAAGGCCCAGAGTATTTGGAGAACTATCATCCATCTGACATCAGTCTACCTCTGTAAGAATGGAAGAGGCCTCAATATGGGCAGGTAGGGCCTCATGACAATTGACTCTGTCCTTAGCACAGGCCATTACCCTGGATGGATGGATGCAAGTATAGCCTTAACTTGCAGATGTTGGTAGATAAAGCTCAAAGGGGGATATCAAAATGCACTCTATCACATCAGTGGCAGTTTAACAAGAGCTTGTGAGCAATAATGGGAGAACTAAGATAGACAGTCTGGGTCAGTTGGGTTGGTCAGTTGGCCAACCCATCCCACCGTTTGAGCCATCAATATGCTAGATGCTTCTGTGTAAGGAAAGTGGACAAATGAGTGTAATCAGTGGAGGACCTTCTTGTTGAGCTTAGCAACGAGTTCAATTGTATTGGGAGGCAAACAAGGCACACTGTATAACACGATTTCACCATGACATGCCTCAGGTGAAAAGTCAATTACAACAGAGTTAAATTAATGTGCTGGCTTAACTCACCCTGTCCCACAGCCCCCCTTCCCACACTTATCACCACACTTTTCTCCACTCATCCAAACCTGTTCTTTCCTCTGCGGAGCGCCAATAATTGATGTGGATCGCTGCATAGCCACCCTGTCTAGGGACAGGTTCTTGTAAAATCAATATCAGTTTCCTTATTAGCTGATACGAAGGAAATAGTGGCCAAAGAGTGAAGAGTGTCCAAGACGCCACAGTTAGCAACTGATCCAACAGGGACAGATTTAGTTTACTAAATTCTGCTTAAAATACAGCCAAGCATTTATGGATTGGCTTCAATTTGGTTTCCAAAGCACCAATAACTTTTTCACACAAGATCCCCAATAAGTCCTCAATCTTTTCATTGTCATAGTCCACAGAGTCCCTTTGCAGGATATTGTGAGTTGTTCGCAGGCGTTTGGACTTGTCACAAACGCCCACTCTCTTCCTGTTCCCTGTGGGCTCATTAGAGGTCGAAGATAAAACGTGGCTGTTGGGCTCCAAGGGAATACGAGGCAATGTAGAGGAAGAATCAAGAGGGGGGTTAAGGGAACTCAGTCCTTTGAAGCAATAGAAATCCCAGGTCCCATATCAGATGCTGTTGCAATTTGTACAGCAGGAGTCACAGGAGGGGGAAAGGAAAGAAATACAGCGGACGGCCAGCTCAGTTTCTTCATTAAGCAAGCCCACAGAATGCAGGAGAAATCCATCCAAGGAGGTGCCAGAGTGGGGCTTTGTGGTATTATTAGGCAGCTTACTCTTTCCCATTGTGAAACAAGACCACACAATTCCCAAGGCAAGATAAAGGTTTTAAAAGTACCTGCTTATATTCAAATGAAGAAGGGGTTGCCCATCCTCTTCCAGGCAAAGACAGGCCCTCTCTTCGCCCAGGCAAGTCCTGCGCCGCAGAAGCAAGGGTGGCTTAGATGCTAGCCTTTCTCAAAGGAGCCTGGGCTCAGTAGCCCTGGCACCTCTGGCTGGCTTTCAACTGCATTCCACGCTGCAGAAGCAAAGGTGGCTTAAATGTGCCTACTCAGCGCTGCTGCAGGCTCACTCTGTCTCCTTTTTCAAAGGAGTCTGGACCACGTAGTCCTGGGATTCATGGCTGGCTTTCAAGTGCATCCCACGCTGCGGAAGCAAAGGTGGCTTAAGTGCACCCAATTAGAGCTGCTGCAGGCTCACTTCTACTCCCTCAAAAGTCACTATTATGAAAAGGCAGCTTTTAGAAAGTAGCCCCTCTGTTGCCTAGTTTGTGTACTGTCCTCACACAATTGCTGACCACCACACAGCTTTTTGGCCTTCTGGGTAGTGATGTGAACTACTCCCAGACTCGGGAACAATAGCAGCCTGCAACAGAGAGAGGTTTCACACCTCCCTCTTGAGGGAAGCCACTCAGGGTGTTGGCCCAAAAGGTGAGCTTCAAAGATGATCATACTCCGGAAGGGCTGCCCCTTTGTTCAGGGAGGCAGACTTGCGGCAGGAACAGAAAGGGGACACAAGTGTTTAAACTGGTTTTCCTGTTGGCATGTAGCCCACAGGTAGCCATACCTGTAGGGTAGGCTACCAAGCTCCTAACATCCAAGAAATGGTTCGGACATCTTCAGAGTGAGCGGAATAGTGCAAAAAATGTCTCCATAATTTGCAGAGTTCATATACATATCTTCACTTTCAAATACAGTATAATATTCAAGCTCAGAAAGCAACGAAGAAACTGTTTTGACATCCCAATCATCAGACACAACAACAGGTGTTCTGTTATTGTCCATAGAAATTTAGAAAACATAAGGAATCTGAATAGTCTCTGCAGGACCAAACTTATCATATGGAACATTATCCCAGACAATCCCATCAGCAACTGGAACAGCAGAAATGTTCACTAGGGACAAATCTCTTAGCACTTTGTAGAAGACAAATGAGGCGTCAGTATCTCATTTACCAGTTCAACAGCAAAGTGTTCAGGAAGATAATGCCCATCTATAAGTAAGAAGAAAACAATTACAAATCCAATCCATATGAGAGCAATCAAAGTGAGAGCAATCCACACATAGGTCCCTGGATGGATCAGATAAGTGCATTTAGGCCAATGAGAAAGTTTACGTATACCATGAAGAGAAGTGATGGTTGAATCTGAAGAGAAGTCGTTAATGTCAACAAAATACCCAGCAGCAGCCTGAGTGAAAAAAGAAGCCGCTACAGGTGAAATGGAACTGGTAGATGCCTCTAAAGGTGGTTCATAATAAACAACGCCATTGCTTTGAGAAGTAGTAGAGAACTGCAGACATGTCTGGTGCATTTCCGGTGCTTGCAGTGGTAATTGGAATCAACAAAAGCTCATTCTCTGCCATCACCCCCTAGAGGAAATACGTTCAGTATTCATTAATGCTTGGAGAGGTATTTCCTGTCTGGTAGTGAGAGGGGATAGGGAACAACCGAGGACGCCTCAAGAGACTGTGTAGGATCAGCCACATAATGCAATTTCACTGGATCAATGGATACAAAGCGGTTTTCTTTACAACCAGCAAGTGGTAGCAAGATCACAGTTATGGTACCCTGAATTCCAAGGACTGGCACCAGTGCACGGTATAATGGGCTAAATTATTTTCTCACTGCAATCTTTTCTCGGACTAGGTCCCCAACTTAAAGAAACCAACCTGTAGATGCTGGTGCGTCCCTCATTCCCACAGCAGTGGCATGTGTAGTGGGATGCTCATTTCATTCCTGCAAGACAGTGAGACATTTATTTATGTCAAAAGGAGTTTCTGCCGTCACTGCGTCAGGAACATCAAGATCTTGGACATACATCTGGATGCCAAACAGGACTTCATATGGAGTACGGCCTCCCAAAGATCTTCTAGACAGATTACTTAAGCCACTCTAGACCCCATTAGGGTGATGGATACAATTATGGCCTGAACCGAATACTCTAGCTGTTAAGGATTGCTTTAAGTCTTGGTTCATACTCTCCAGCACTGAATTTCTCTTGGGATGATCGGGGGAAGAATAATGTACAGCTACCACCAAGGTTTCCAAGGTATCCCTGTATGCTTTGGAGGCAAAGGCAAGGCTGTGGTCTGACTGGACTGCAGCTACTGCATATGTCCCAATAAAGACTGGCAAATCTTTCATACCAGCATCAGCAGATCATTGTGGCCATTCCCAAAGGAATCTGGAGAAAGAATCTACAGCAAGTAGTGTGTATTTGTATAAACCATGAGAATTTAAGGGACACCAATGGTCCAGGTACACTCACTGTATAGGCTTGTTTGAGACCAAGAGGAGTGCCTGCAGTGGGCACTTAATGATGGAGCCTTTAATTTGCTAGCAAATGTTACAAGTAAGGGCATACTGTTTTATCTGTTTGTACAGGCCATGCCACCAATAGGATTTTTGGAACAAGGAAATTGTAAGCGTTACACCAGCAACGGCAGAAGAAACGCCCTTATGCTCTGCTTGAATTAGTTCTAGCCTATAGTCTTTGTTGGAGATCACGCAAATCGCCCACCCCTGTAATAGTTACTTAGGGAATGTTTTGAGCACTCAAATGGTAGGAATATTTAGCTGTATATGCTTTTGGTAAAGTGTGCCGTTAGCCAAAGCGTTCACAGCAGCCATTATTTCTTCATCCACCCTCATATGGGAATGAGTATTGGTAGCTACGTTTTCATTAACAACTGCAGATATGGCTGATTCATCAGCAAGTGGATTTCCTACAACGTATATTCAAGCATGTTGATGGCCCAATGTATGTATTACATGAGTCTGTGGCAAGTTGTCTTTCAGTTCTGCCACTTTACCCAAAGCACTTTATGCATGGTAGTGTTTCCTTTGAAGTCTCTGAATCCATTGAGGCGCCCGTAATGCATATATTCATTGAAAGACTGAACACAACGGTGCAAATCACACACAAATTGTCAGGAATTCAGGATCTGTATGTTCCAGTGCCACATTCACAGCTTTTAGCTCAGCTAATTGTGCAGTACAATCCCAAAGGGACGTGGTAAGGTTTGTTGAGGGTGGAACGCTCCATCCCTTGTTACTCTCTAAACAGCTGCACAAGCCACGGAGTAATGAAGTTTGGTACCTACAGCAGGTTGAGCTGAACCATCAGTGTAAATAATATATTTATACTGATCAGGAGGCATAATGATAGTGGGCATGGTGTACTCCAGTTAGTACTGGAGAAACTCTTGAGTTTGCAATTTAGTGTCAAATACATAGTCTACAGCAGTGGCAGTCAAGGAGGTGGCGCGTTATATCCATCTAGGATGTAAAGCTTCTGCTTTTGGAACACTAGCCTTTGTGACAGCTTCTAAGACTGGAACTGGGTTTACAACAATGATGCATTTTCCCTGAGACAGTGGTCTTCCTCAGTGACAGCCATCTGAACTTGAGTCAGTATTTTTTTCAGTGGATGCAAAATGCATTTCAGCATTGAAGTATAGATGTGATTTATATGTAATCAGCACAGTGTCGCCTTCATTTAATGTGACACAGGTACTGCCAATAGCACCAAGAATTATCTGAATGATCAGAATGTTTTATTTGCATGTGTGTGTAGCTGTATTGCTTCAAGCATGTCAGTCTGAAGTGATCCGAGTAATTGTGTGAGTCCTGGTGTCCAATGTTTGTTTGAAACATCTGGACGAATTATATCAAAGTGGTTTTATGTGTTGTGCATAATCTGTTATGTATGTCCTGCCACAATTAAAGAATCAATGGTTGTAATTGTGCACACTTCTCAAGGAAGTGTGGTGCCCAGCTCCTCCCCTAATTTGAAAGCTTGCATCCCAAAAATAGGACATTGAGAAAAGCAAATTTTGTTTTCTTAAAGTTCAATTCTTAGCTATGTTCAGCAAATCCCAAAACAATGCAATCTATCCTGACTAAATGTATGTTTGAGTCATCATCTGTCAGATATATGTCATCGACATAGGACACCGCTTCTAGATCAATATCATGCACTATTGATGTCACATGGAAAGAGAACAGTCCTGGACTGTTCTTATACCCTTGGAGAAGTTGCCAAAATTGGTGCTGAGAGCCAAGCGAGAAAAAAGCGGCTAGATCCCTGCTTTCAGGCGATATGTTTTGTCAGGAAAACCGGTCAGAAATAGCCATGGTTGTTTTGTATTTTTTTGTGGAAAATGTTGTTCATTACTGCTGTAATGTGTGAGTTTTGTATTGCAAATTTGCATGAGTGACTATTGGAATGTCTGTAATCTAACACTATTATATAGGAATGATCTGGCTTAGATACTGGTAACCAGGGATTGTTCATAGGAGATACGTAGGTTTCAATCACTCCCTGGTAACCAAGCTGTGAAAGAATTTCCCTCATAGGGGCTTTCGCTTCATGTTTTAATTGGGTTTCGACTTGTGGGCTGGACCCTATGGGTATTACATGATAAGGAGAATCCCTATCCCAGCTCACATTGTTGCGGTATACAGGGAGTGCAGAATTATTAGGCAAATGAGTATTTTGACCACATCATCCTCTTTATGCATGTTGTCTTACTCCAAGCTGTATAGGCTCGAAAGCCTACTACCAATTAAGCATATTAGGTGATGTGCATCTCTGTAATGAGAAGGGGTGTGGTCTAATGACATCAACACCTTATATCAGGTGTGCATAATTATTAGGCAACTTCCTTTCCTTTGGCAAAATGGGTCAAAAAGAAGGACTTGACAGGCTCAGAAAAGTCAAAAATAGTGAGATATCTTGCAGAGGGATGCAGCACTCTTAAAATTGCAAAGCTTCTGAAGCGTGATCATCGAACAATCAAGCGTTTCATTCAAAATAGTCAACAGGGTCGCAAGAAGCGTGTGGAAAAACCAAGGCGCAAAATAACTGCCCATGAACTGAGAAAAGTCAAGCGTGCAGCTGCCACGATGCCACTTGCCACCAGTTTGGCCATATTTCAGAGCTGCAACATCACTGGAGTGCCCAAAAGCACAAGGTGTGCAATACTCCGACACATGGCCAAGGTAAGAAAGGCTGAAAGACGACCACCACTGAACAAGACACACAAGCTGAAACGTCAAGACTGGGCCAAGAAATATCTCAAGACTGATTTTTCTTCAAGCAGTGGTACAGGAAGAAGTCTGCATCCTTCAAGAAAAACATGATTTTCATGCAGGACAATGCTCCATCACACACGTCCAAGTACTCCACAGCGTGGCTGGCAAGAAAGGGTATAAAAGAAGGAAATCTAATGACATGGCCTCCTTGTTCACCTGATCTGAACCCCATTGAGAACCTGTGGTCCATCATCAAATGTGAGATTTACAAGGAGGGAAAACAGTACACCTCTCTGAACAGTGTCTGGGAGGCTGTGGTTGCTGCTGCACGCAATGTTGATGGTGAACAGATCAAAACACTGACAGAATCCATGGATGGCAGGCTTTTGAGTGTCCTTGCAAAGAAAGGTGGCTATATTGGTCACTGATTTGTTTTTGTTTTGTTTTTGAATGTCAGAAATGTATATTTGTGAATGTTGAGATGTTATATTGGTTTCACTGGTAATTATAAATAATTGAAATGGGTATATATTTTTTTTTGTTAAGTTGCCTAATAATTATGCACAGTAATAGTCACCTGCACACACAGATATCCCCCTAACATAGCTAAAACTAAAAACAAACTAAAAACTACTTCCAAAAATATTCAGCTTTGATATTAATGAGTTTTTTGGGTTCATTGAGAACATGGTTGTTGTTCAATAATAAAATTAATCCTCAAAAATACAACTTGCCTAATAATTCTGCACTCCCTGTAGTCCGGGGCTCATACCAGAGCCAATATGCAGGGTACACTTGCTTTACTTGCTCTGAAAACAAGGACTGAGAAAGACGATAAAATCACATCTTCCCCTTGTGATAGTGATCTAACTAACTCCGGTGGCCAACCTTTTCAGCGAAGAGGATGTTATAGCTGAGTGTTAAAGTTTCTCAGAAAATTACCTCAATGATGCATATTATGTCCCCTTCAATTTTTATATTTCATTTATAATTGTAGTTTGGAGGGGTGACTCACCTAGCTGTGGTTTTAACTTCTATATAGTTCTCATTTGCTCTCACATCCAGAAACCCTTAAAGATTCTGGCAAACTATTGTAACCTTTGCTGTGTCTAGCAAACTGCCCAGGTCCTGTTCCACAGTAACATTCTCAATATGTGTGGCATATTTTGCAGAAATGGACACAACCTTTTCCTTTTTAATTTTGGCTTTTTTGCTGAAGAAGTTTTGCTTCCTTTTTTGTGATATCAGACAAGCGTAGTGAGTCCTTTTTTGGTTTCACGTACTCCTCTTGTCTGCATTCTGACCGCCCCGTTCTCTTTGCCTATTTGTAGTAGGAGTCCTGAAAGAACGAGAAGGGCATGTATCAGTATACTGATACCTGTAAGGTTGTTTCAAATGATCACAGTTATGTAAGTTAAAACAATTTCCACAGTTCTCCGGCTGCAGAGATTCTCTCTGTGATTTTATTTTATCGTTATTTGATTTTTGTTTGTCACAGGTTTTTTTTTTTTTTTTTTTAAATAAGACTTCTGCGGTTGCTTGGCATTATCCTTTTTAGGAATATCTTTAAGCTGTGGCTTATCTGGTCTGACCCCCAAATTATCATGACCTATATAAGTATAAGACTTGCCAATTACTTTTGGTAACTCACGCTCCTGGTTTATTAAAGGAAACTGTGCGAGACGTTGGTGAACTGCCAGTGCTGCTGCTTCACCTTTTATATTTCCTAAAATACTTGATAAAACTGTGGCAAAGTAGCCCCTATTAATTTTCTATTTGTTTTAACAACTCTGGTAGGACAGCAAGATATGATGTACCATGAGTTATGGTATAGATTGCAGCAGAAACTGTGACCCAAGAAGCACAATCATCGAAAGAGGGTAGGCATTTCAAGTGGCAAGCACATTGGGAGAATTCTATATTTATCTTGGGGTCCTGTAATGAGAAACACTACTTCCAACTGATATGTTTTTTAAACAATCCAAAGTGGAATTTTCTCCCTTTTGCTGGGTACCTTGGCGATGATAGCATTATTGGTCACTGTGCTACTGCCACAGCTGGAGTACACCTTGCTAGGGTAGCATTCAATGTTTGCATTACAAATTGTGTTAATCGTCTATATAGCCTACCTACAGTAGTAGATCATGGACGCAGATCTGCTGCCGCTAAATTTCTAATATTTGGATATGGGATATAGGCAGCTAGAACTGGCCATGTGGCCCAGTCATTACTGAGGGGACCTAATCTAACGTGTTCAACAACGTGTGGTAGGGCACCTTGGAACCAATTTTGATGTTCCAGATAAGTCAAAGGTATTTCTAAGTAGTTATATACTCCTTACAGTTGTGGAGCGTTTGCTACTGTGTATGTATGAAATGTATTTGTGTTGCCATCGACTGCAGGAAATTTGACCCATGAGTAAAATGTTTCAGTTTTATACGTTTCTTGTGCCTCAACCATGAACGTTACAACTCTACCTCCCATTAGGTTGCCAATTTTGAAGTAAATATGAGACAGCATGTCTACAATTCACTGGAATAAGGGGGTTATCCTTGTAAATGCTCAAGCTTGAACAACCTACGGACAAATATAGGTGCTACCTATACCGCTGAGGAGGATTTTTCCCTAACACTACAGACGTCTCTGTATAAAGGTGAATAGGGCACCTTAGGCATACAAGAGCAAACTACTAAGGAGATCTGTTAAATAAGTACCTGACCTTGCTACGTTGGTGGTGCCATATTATATGGTTCCTACTCAGATAATAGGACTGCGTGTTTAGAATGTCAGAATGGCAGAGTGTGAGTCTATCGCCACCATGAGTGTCTGTTGGCCTAACTCCTGGCTAGCTCACAATGCCTCACCCGAACCCCCAAACCCACCAGAGTGATTATGGCAACCTGAACACAACACTCCGACTCTCCAGGGAAATCTTGGAAACAGATCTTACCCCTTTTGTGTGTTGATACTCATTTATGCCAAGCAGAGACACAAAAGATGTGAGATAAGTTTTCAATACATTTAATGAGACAATTGCAATATAGCATCTAACGACTGAGCTGCGATAATTAGGCAGATGAAACTAAGTAAGGTAATCAGCGTTACAAAGATGGTGAAAAAGATAAACAGTCCAACTGTAGCATATGTAGTTATGGATGTTCTACAGGTTCCTACCTAACCCTAAGTCTATGCTGGGAGCATAGCCGGTGTTCTCTTCTGCCTGGCCCGATCTAATAGGTTAGCTCAAACACCATACTTGGAGACAGTGTCAGGAGCCGGCCTATGGTGTATATGGCAATCCCTTCAGGAGCTGGTAGATCAGCACCAGCCAAGATGCAAGTTGCACAGCATGCATCCCAGGATATTCGTGGCTGAAATGCCCTCTGCGGGTCAGTGCACTGTTTAAATAATAAACCATACTGTGTTGGAAGTAAAGTTCCGATGCAATGCTAGGTGGTAGAAGCGGTCTCCTGAACGGGGATCACAAATTAGTATATTGTGTACAGTGTTCTTTCGCCTTTGACAGTATGTATTCATTACATGCATTGCAAAGGCTTACTAAACAAGCAGCTTGTTTCTCTTATTCCTAGAATAAAAGCAAGATAATGCAAATATGTAAACATTATTGCTAAAACCAACCTTACTAAAAAACGAATAAAATATGAACTGTAAAATGAAGCTATAACAGGGGTTGCCCGCTTTGGTTCTAGAGGTTCTCACGACAGCCAGACTGTAAAAAGGGTTTTTTTTAAGTGAAGTTTCACCCTCCTTCAGGGAAGGCAGCTTCTTACTTTTCAAGTATGGCTCTATGGCCAAAGATATGTGGACCTGCCATAGACAGAGAAAGCAGTATATGGTAGACCCTTTAAGAATAAGGAACCGGGTGCTACCAGGCACCCATACATTATTTACATGCAATACTGCTTCAAAAGGTACAATCATTCACAAACAGACATTACTTTCACATAGTAGATTTGAGGTGGGAGGAGGGCTCTTCTTGCGGTGGAGAGGGAAACTTCATATCATAGAGAATCTCTGAAATTCTTGCCCCTACAAAACAGACATATTGCCCCACAAAAACCTAATCTCACAGCCACCAAGCAGTTTTTTTCAAGAATCTCTTTTGCCAGCAGTAACTTAGCACTGACTTCTGGCTGAGAGAGCTTTTGTGGTCTCTAGGAGAAGTGGTCACTAGAAGGGTCAAATAGGTGAAGCTGCAGGGTAAAAATAAAAAAAATTATAAGGTGGGATAGAAGGTACCGACATATGCATACTTTTTCTCAAAAAAGACCTACCCTTCCATCGCCGTCTTCAACCCTTATAAGCCCCACCATACTACCACATATAACTGTCCAGATCTCAAAGTGGCACCAAATATCTCTCCCAAATTCTGTCCTATCGACTGGTGCCAAACTAGGTCTTGTCAAATAGCAACAAGTGATTTCAACTTCAAAATACTTGGAGATCATTGGAGTCTGCAAAAATTCTGAAGGGTCGCAAGGCATTGTTTCATTCAAAAATACTCCAACATAAACGGAAGCAAACATGCTAAATTACATTTAGGGTCTGATATGGACATTCAGTTTTATTCAAAATGTTCTCCCGCAATAGTTTATAATCTTTTTAATGTTTTTGTCAACTATATTAACCAATAAATGTGTAAGATAAAGCTCAGATTTTAGATTTAATATGCTTCTATAATGCACAGATCTACTTTAGAATATTTCTGAGACTTGTGGTTATAATTGACAGCAATTATTTAAAATGTCTTATTGATATTAAATACATGCTGTGTTAAACATGCCAGTAGCAGCCATGCTGACACAGTTAAAATACTTGCACCCATGTGTATGATTGTAGTATGCATTAAGATTCAGTTCACATTCAATGGAGAAAGTTCTCCATGCAGCAGTGTACAAGTATGAAGCCTCTGTGGTGCGTTGTGAAGTCTTTAAACTAAAATAATTTCAATCTTAAAGATGATCTGCCATATTGAGGCTCAAATGTATGATAATAGAGACACTCTTTAGCTGGATGGACAGGGGTGCTGGAACAATTTTAAGAGTGGTGTGCTGCGATGAATGGTAAATCCCTGAAGTTATAGGGATTGTGAGAAATCCATGCATCACACTATGAACAAGTGCAGTAAATGACCCGCTCCATTCAGAAAGCGTGGTATGGGTGCGGAGTACTGCGGGTGGTGCATTTTGCAGCAGAGCGGTGCACATTTATTACTAAAGCATGGTGTGGTATCGCCCTGCCATTTACATACAGCACATTTTCATTTGAAATGGCCACTAAATTTGTGCATACATGCAGTTCTACTGAGCGAACTATATAGCACACAATGTGTGGGAACTGGCTTTCACACATATTTATCACTTGCACGCCACCAAGTAGAGTACCTTGATTTGTTTCAATCCTTTCAACATTTTTGTTTTCATCACACTTCAGAAGTATAAATATAAGCTGCTTCATTTGTGCTTTCATAACTGCTGGTATATTTCGAATCATTTGTACAGTTCATTTGCAGTATTTACATTTAGCTGTGTTAGAAACAAATTAACATGTTAAAAGTTTTCTTTAGCACTCCCTGTACCCCACCAAGGGTATCCCATAGTGCACATTACAAAATACTCTTTTTGCAGTCAGGGAAAGAAATGTAAATATCGATGTCAATGTTAGAATAATAAGCAGCAATTTGACAGAAAACATAGCATGATAATTGACCTCTCTTTTTGAACACAGAGCACATGAAACACGATAAAAACACTTTAAAATGTTTTATTTCCCATTCATCTCTTGAGCTCCAGCATCATTAGATTGAGGATGGTGCGGCACCCCACATCACTAGTTCCAGCACCTATGTGGTTGGGTGGCAGCACCCAGGTGAGTGAGAATGATTAAGCAATGACGACAGTCACCAGAAGATTAAAGCCTTTTGTGAGCCTGCAGCAATCCTGCCAAGTGCAACGCATGTCGCGTTACGGTAACGCAACTTGAATTAAGTTCCTGCATTACCGCTTGATCAGTAATTTGTCACGCAAACAAGATGAAGTGCAGGCTAAGCAGGACATCTCTAATTCTCTGCCTTGTTGTGAATTGATCTTCTCTTTTCAATTAGCTGCCAGGCAGTGACACCTAGTGGCAGCTAGCTCCGTTGGACAAAACAGCTGTACGAGTGCTCCTGACACATGGGCAAGGTTACATGAGCACCTGAGAAGAGGTGCTTCTACCTGGCCAGGCCTGAGAAAAGTTCCAGAACTATGTTGCAGCTACTGGTATGAGTACTGAGGCCAAGTAGATGGGGCTGCTTAACACTTACTGACTGTAGTGCCGTAGTGCATGGGTGGCAAAATAAATCCAATACCTTCTCGCTGCGCTGCTCACTACAGAATAGTAAGTGCCACTAGTACCTTCGCCAATCATTATTTAATTTACTTTTAGTGCGTCATGAGCATGGGCCCAGTTTAGTGTTGTTCCACTTCTGGTGCTTTGCAGGTTTTAAGATCTTCTTAGAATTTCTCGTTGCTCAAATCGGTGTAATTTCTGATATTTATATTTTTCCTTCGTCTTCAGTGCTTGATTTTGCTCACAGGAAAGTGTCACTCATGGTCGTTGAATGTCACTCATAATTAACTGAAATTATGAAAATGTCACACATAAGCAATCTGAAAGAAACCATGGCAGCTATGCTGCAGCTACATAGTGCCCATGACATGGTGAGTATCCAATGGGGTGCCCCTGAGTACCTGATTAGTATCCTAAATGAAAAAAGTTGTTGACAGCAGTCCGGAGGTGAGGCGCAAATCTCCGTCCTGACCCCTTTCTTACTGGTCAACTGATCAGGAGTCCAAGGAAATTCATGGTGAACCATCTAAGGTGCTATAGGCATGAAAGTCAGGGAATGTAGGTCATTTCCAGCCCCTTTATTATTTGTTTATTACAATGTGGCTACTAATTTTGATAAGCAAACTATAGCAACATTTTTATCTGAAAAGCGACACTTGAGTCTCAAAAGGGCGATGGCTAAAAGGGTCTAGACATTAAATTTTGAACAAATTCATCCATATGGAAACAACTATTATAACTGGTATAGCAAAAGGGCGAGACAATTCCTCTCGCAACCAGCCACATGTGTATAACCTTTACCCACGGACTTGGAATGCCAACACTGCAGGATGGCCTAACAGAAGGGGAGGAAATGGAGGTTCTGTTCAAGCATGTCCAAGTTAGTCACGTGAAATATAAGGAAAAAATAGCAAAACTGAACTGAGAGCATGACAATTGTAAATGCAAACTGCTTATGACAGCCTAGGAAAATACATTCATCTAGGTATTCTAGGAAAACAAATTAATCGTTAAGAAAGATTGCACAAGACGGATTAATTACCTAAGGTCTGATCATGGATGACATGCAGATTTTTAACAGCCTGGGTAAAAGAGGAATCAGCAGAAGATAACTCAAATTGGGGAAAGGGGATCCCGATATCAAAGAAAGACAGACCCCAACAAGGCCAGAGAAGCTCCCCAAACCAAATTTAAATAAAGAAATGACTTGGGTATAACTTTTCTCCACGAGTTACTTCAGCAAATGAAGTGAATGGCATTTAGAAAGATTTATCATTAGTTTCAACATACAGTTTGGATAAGGCGGAGACAGATAGACCATCTGATTTCAGATAAAGTAGAAGACATGAAATGGTTTTGCAACAGCTAATGTCACAATGGAGAGGGCTACACTAAACAGAACGTCACATTACTGTTAAATGACAATGCTTCGAGACACTCAAAATCTCACTCACATATTGAGGAAGTGATGAACAGTTTTCCTATGAGAAGAAGGAGGTATATCCTTCTGAAAGCATAAACCCTGGAATGAAATCATCATCTAGATGTTTTTATTACACAATACGAAAGATGTGGGAGAAATTACTCGAAAATTATAAACTCGATGTGCAGACTTGTGAACATGAACCGAAACCTCTTTGGCGGCGTCTGTACGTCTAATGATCGCAAGCGGGGCTTCTTTTGTTTTTCTCGAAGTTTTACTGGTTTTTATGTGTTCTCCGACGATATGCAAAAATCAATAAAATCGATTATCAAATGATTATTTTATAATACGTTGGTCCCTGCGATCCGTGTATAAAAGCCAGTCTTTAGGTTCCTTATTACAGTCAAGTTATGTTTCTAGACACCCGTAACAAAGAAATGACATAGCTGCTCTGCTGTAATAAGCTATTACAGCTGCGTTGTGATGTTATAATGACTCCTGACAGAAGCAGCAGCCACAGTGAAAAGGCGGACCACAGAGCTACAGTTTAAACAAAGGAAAGCAGAACTGACTTGTCGTTCTTACCAATGTATTTTTCTAAAATGGCAGTCATCAGATTAAAGGAGAAATGTATGGCATCATGTTTATTGTTTTTGCAGGTTATTGGCCAATACAATAAAAATACAATATGTCAGCATGTTTCTACAGTATTTTAAGTCTGACTTACTTTAACTGATTCGAATATCTTTTTGCAATAAATTACTGACTGCTTTTTGGTGTGTTTACTTTCGCAGTACACGTCGTGCTTTTTATTCTTCATGTCTGCAACATACTGTTTCAGTTCATATGAAACAGCAATACACCAAGGTGTGGGGAGACTGATGGTGTCACCGTGTATTAGAAGAAATAAAGTACTCTCTGCCACACCTTAAAATGCTATTGATAGGCACCTCAGAGTTCCATGACATTAAAAAATAACTCGGCGCCTGACCTTTGCCAGAACTCCCTGTGACTTGCAATATCATTGAAATGTAGGGCAGAGAGTATTTTATTCCATAAATAATCCTTGGAAGGTTGAGAGGCCTTGTCAGCCCTGCTAGGGGGAGCCTCTATGACATGTTGAGCATAGAAACAAACTCACTGGTTTTGCAATAAAAAACTGTTCAAACAGATCCTCATGCAATGCTTTTGGGCTACAGATTCGCTAAGTGCGCAGACCAACTATGCAACCCAAAGAGTCTTTGCAACTCTATTAGAATTTTCAGGCGTCAGTTCCCATGAAGTACGTGGGAGGTTTTTCGAAAAGCCCACCAGGGCCCCGTATCATCTGAGCACTTTAAAGCATGTAAAAGAGAAATATTTTTCAAAAAAGTGTTGATAATTGTTCGGTACATTTGTGCATATAATAAAAGAAAGAAAATATCGCGGAGCTTAATTACAGTGAAATTAAAGTGCTGCCTTTGTGAGGGGAGGAAAGCCTGCGGGCAGCTCAAGCACTGTGCACTGAACCTCCCATGACTACCAATGCGCCAGGCAGAAAACATACACCTCAGAAGCTTACACGTGCGAGATACAGCCAGCACTCGCCCAGTGCCAGTCAGCAAGCCTCTGGAAGTGACGTCAACCCTTGCAGCTTCCTCAGGCCCCGCCCCTATCAGGTATTGCACCAGAGACAATGCTGGCGAGATTCTGGGCATATCACTACTATAAATCTGAAAACAACCGGATTGTTGTAACTTTTGTGGCAGAGAGACTGCAAAACCAGATAGGCACTCGTATGCCACCCGGTGCTGCACAAATGACAGACTGTCTTAGGCCTGCTACCATATAATTATAAAACATCCCCTTCTACTCCCTCTTTTTCTCATCATCACCTTCTCCTTCTCTCTTTATTTTATCCTCACCTTCTCTATCCTCGTTTTTGCCAGACTGTTCGTCCTCTATATTCTCTCCCTCATCCTCGCCCTCTTCATATCCTTCCTTCTTCATCGTGTCATCTTCAACTCAATTTTTCTCTCTCTCTCGCCCTGTTCCCACCACTCCCTCAACCTCTCCCCACCTCTTCCTCAACCCCCGTTCTTAACTCAGGAGCCTGTCAGTCACAAACGCCATTTGCAAGGCGCCAATGAGTCTGACAGGAAGACAATGTCCCTCGCCCTCATCTGCAGACCACTGTCTTTAGCCTACTATTCCACCAACAGTGCAAGCCCCTTAACCACCCGTATTCAAAAGAGCACCCCCACCGCACCGGAAGAAGATGTGGTTATGGAACAGGCTGCGGAACTTGTAATATATCGCTGTAATAAATAATTGCCTAGTATTCACGAAGGAAAGTTTCAATTCTATTGATAAGGGGAAGCGAGGATTATGCTCTCAGCTCTTTAATTCCTTAGCTCAGCAGAGTACAAAGTCCACATTTTAAATTCATTATTCTAAAAACTAATTTAGCAGAATAAAGATTTTAAAATTTATTGCAGGCTAAGGACTACTAGTCCCTTTAGGTAGGCCCAAGCCAATGTCAGCAATGATCTTCGCATCACGTCATAAGATGCCTCTCCTTTCTTTGACTCCTCTTCTTTTCTATGTGGGAACCAATTAGGGTAAGAGACTGTGTGGGTGTCCAACTTAGTACGTTTGACTTTGGTGGAAAAATTACCCCATAGGGTAAACATTATTGTATTGTATTGTAATCGTATTTATATAGCGCTTACTACCCCTGACGAGGCGTTGAAGCACTTTTCGGTGAGTAGCACGCTACTCTGGAACCCAACAAGAATTAGTGATGGATTAGTATCGGGAAATAATGAGTACAGTTTTAGCATTATTATGAATTAATTTGAGCCGCGGATATGAGAGTTTGTTAGATTGACTGGAGTAATGGAGGGGTGGAGGAGGAAAGAAATCCAGAAGTGTTAATTGGGAGTATATCCTTAATTTACTCAACCCAAAGGCTTGGGATGAGTAAAGAGGGGTGGAGGAGGGAAGAGTATGTGGAAGGGTTAGGGAGAGCATAGTAGCAGGGTGAGATAAATGAGGGAGAATTTAGTAGGGTTTTGTGGGAGGTCACGGTAGTAGAGTGAGGTTTGGTGAGTTAGATGTGGAAGCGGAGGGAAGAGCTTATGCAGAGTTATTTAGGAGATGAAAGTAGTAGAAAGGATTTGGGATGAGTCAGAGTGAGAATGGAGGATAGTTTGATAGAGACATGACATATGATGATGGGTAGATAAGTGTGATAAGATGAGAGCAGGAATTCATAGATATCTAGTATAACAACACACCCAGGAGCCATGCAATGACCCACGAACATGCCAAGCACAGAAACAACATATACATACATATATATATATATATATATATATATATATATATATATATATATACACACGTACACACACATGAATACACACGCATATGCACATACAATACATAATTAGAACCATGGGTAAAATATACTTACTCAAACAGGTTTAAAGAGTGTGTGTGTATTTTATTGTTATAACATAGTAGCGATACATATTTTCTAAAGAAACTATACATAACTAGAAATATACACAATCTGAAAAAAATATTTATCAACATAGGCATATGTAGTTCATGGTTGTTTGAATATGGTGGTTATGAAGGAAAGAGCCAACTCTGGAGTAGTTTTCTGAAGACAAGAAAGTGTGGCTCTTATAGTTGGGGTAATGAATTCCATAGTTTTACTGCTTGAACGGAGAAGGATGTACCACCTATAGTCTTTTTCTTGTATGGTGGTGTTCTAAGGCGGGGTGCCAATCTTGAGCGGAGGTGTCTTTGTTGGATGTATTTGGTTATTTTCTTTCTGATAAAAAGCGGTCCTGTTCCATGTATAGCTTTGTGGGTGATACAAAGCAGCTTGAAAGTGCATCTTCTGGCAACAGGTAACCAGTGTAGTGCTCTCAAGGCAGGGGAGATGTGGGCTTGTGGCTTTACATGTAATAGTAGCCTGGCTGCGGAATTCTGGATACGTTGTAGTTTTTTCATAACAGATAGAGATGATCCATGGTAGAGGCCATTGGCATAATCCAGTTTGGATAGTACAAGCGAGATAGTAGCTTGCACCTTGTGTGGAAATCCGAGGTGGGGGAAGATGCGTCGTAACGTCTTCAAGGTGATGAAGCTTGTTTGTGCTAATTTGTCCACTTGGGCATTCATAGTTAAATTGGAATCCATGGTGATTCCTAGGTTTTTAACTTCCTTGGATAATTGAGGAGGTGGTCCGAGATCGTCAGGCCAACGCACAGAGGGTCATCAATTTTCCAGTCACCACATATGAGTATTTCTGTTTTGGAGGTATTTAGTTTGAGATGGCTCCAGGTCATCCACTGATCAACGGCTCTGAGGCAACTGAAGATTTGTGAGTTTTCAATGTTTTTGTGGCATTCTAATTTAAGTAGTATTTGTGTGTCATCTGCATAGTTGTAGCATGTGAGATGGAAATCATTGATCAGTTCTGGTAAAGATATCATGTAGATGTAGAAACGCAAAGGTGAGATGATTGACCCTTGTGGGACCCCTGCTTTTGTGAGGTAGTGTTCGGACGAGAAGGGGGCGAGTGGATGATATTCGATCTTTTTTGAAGATAGGAAGTAATCCAGTCGAGAGCAGTCCCTTGTATGCCGGCTTCGTGAAGTCTTTGAATTAGGGTGTCATGGTCAACAGTATCAAAGGCAGCTGAGAGGTCCAAGAGACGTAGTGCAGCAACTCCATTTCGGTCAACTGTGTTTTTAAGATCATCCCAGATTGCTATGAGTGCCGATTCAGTGCTTCTTCCTGGGCGGAATCCAGTTTGGAAGTCTGAAAGTATAGAATTGTCTTCAATGAATTGTGACATCTGGGCGAATGCTGCTCTTTCTATCAATTTGCCCAGGAAAGGTCCATTTGTGATTGGTCTGTAGTTGTTGGGGTCTTGCGGGTCTAGGTTTGTTTTCTTTAATAAAGGTCGTATGTGTGCCTTTTTCAGGTCTACAGGAAAAGTTCCTGAAGTTAAAGAGTTGTTGCTGATTCTTCTTACAGGTGTGGCAGCAGAAGTAGATAGAAGAATGTTCTTGAAGATTTGTGGTGGGCAAGGGTCAGAAGGGCAACCGGAAGGTCTGCTTGTTTAACCAAATCCATAAATTCATCCTGGGATATTTGTTTGAAGGACTGTGGAGGTTGGGTTGGTTTATTCTTAGAGGGTATTTTAGGAAAGGGGTTGGGACTGATGTTTTTCTTCTGTTTTAAATAGGAGTCCAATGTGTCTGCCTTGGTTGTGTAGTGAGTTGCCAATTTGTTTGTGAAATCTTGAGTAGTGGGATGACTTCCTTCCATGCATGTAGGTTTTCAAAATTCATTGAGAATTTTATAAAAATTCCTTGGTTGTAGATTGAGCATTTTGAATTCTGTCTGAGTAGTACCTTTTTTTTTTTAGCTTTTTTGATTGATGATTTGTATATTTGTATATCCTGTTAAGTTTGTGTAGCTGACGTTTGTCTTGACTGTTGTTTGTTTTGAGCCAGGTCCGCTGCAACTTTCTGATTTGTTGCTTTATCTTTTTAAGTTCTGTGTTTCTCCAAGGTGTTGGTTTTCTTTTGTCATGTTTAGTTTTTCTGAGTGGTATTAGGATATAAAAAGCTTCCTGTAGCCACTCAAAGTTTTGGCACAGAATTAATTGTATCTAGATCTGTGTTGGCTGTTAGTTGTGTTTCTAAGTCATCCAAATTGAGTTTGCTCCATGGTCGATAGGTGTATGTATGTAAGTAGTTGTGGGGTGTGTTGATTTGTGGAGTTGTATGTCGGAAAGTTATCAAATGGTGGTCTGACCAAGTGATTGGCGTGATGCTTTGAATAGTAACTAGTTCAGGCTTAGCAAAAATTACATCTAGGATGTGACCAGCGATGTGTGTGGGATTGTGTACAATCTGATGTAGGTTCAATGCGACTAGGCCAATGGTGATAGCTTTTGGATGGGGCATATTGGGATAGTCAAACCAAATGTTTAGATCCCCAAGAATGCATAGGTTGGAGTATAGTGTAATAAGGTTTGAGACTGTCTAGAAAAGCATCTGGGAATGTGGAGTTGTTAGGTGGAGGTCTGTAAAGGAGGATAAAGTTACAGGAGGAAGTTGGAGTAGGGTGGCATCTGGTAAGGAGGGCTTCACAACCTCGTATGGAGATGTTGTCTATGCATAACAGATCAAGGGCTCTGACATCAGAAACCCTTTTACAGGAGATATGGCATAACAGCAAAGCCAGCTTGGCCGAAATCTCCCTCCTAGAGAGAAAATCATTATCAGGTGCAGACAGGAAAAGATTGAGAATCACAATGCTGTCCCAGAGTGTAGAGTATTTGGAACCTGGAGGTTTAGATTACTTTGCAAGACATAGCCTGCTAGACAGTGTTCACTAATTGGCACTCCCTCAATAGGAAGGTGTCCCAGATTAATGGTGGACCTGAAGATAATGACAGACCTATAGGCCATTCTGAAATCAGCCAGCTCCCAGGAGGTCTAGAGACTGTTCAACACCCTAGCCCATCCATCTCTTCAAAGTGGATGTGTATCACTTATGTATGCTGTTCACCAAAGCCCTTTTGAAGTTAGAAGGTAAATTCTTTGACCACAACAACTCTAGTTAGAGTATCTAACCAGCACTTCCTCACAGTCAGAGTCAAATTGATTCTAGGTCCTGTTCTACTACGGCCAAATGACTTATTGACACTTTGTGCTTCTCAGTAGCCTTTTTACTGAAACTTAAAAAATTCATTTATAGAGTCACTCTTACTGGATTTTTGTCACTTTGTTGAAATGCCTGGGACAGAACGAAACACCCTGAAACCCTCCATGCCAAGAGCTGAAGAACGCATTGTAAGACCAGCTGGTAGGATGCCCACGACTGCTGTTCAAGTCTTCTGGAAAAAGAGACAGAAGAGATGGAAAATCCCAAGACACTTCCAGTAGATCTGGGGTCCATACTTGAGGGCTGCAAAGAGGAGTCACTAGCAGCAAAAGACTTGTCCTCTTCCTTTTCATTTGAGCTGCCGACCTCATTGCACGGGGGAAAAAGTAGTTGATCGGCCACTCACCCAAGATCGAGAGGAAAACGTCCACTGCCAGAACTCCCAGTCAGGACACCAACTGTAATACCTTTCCAACTTGTGATTGAGGCCGGAAGAAGACAAGTCTAAATCGCACCGGGGCACCAATCAGTCATCATGCCCTGAAAGATCCACAGACCCAGCATCACTGGAGTCACTGAGGTGCCTGGAGTTCCAGTCTGCAATTCCATTCAAGGTGTAGTGAAGATGTTCTGCTACCACTGAGATTTCTTTGTCCAGGCAGAAATGCCAAAGTTCTTGCCTAACTCTTCTAACATCTTGTACTTGGTCAACAAGGTGCCCACTCGAAGAAATTCACAGCAAAACACCCCGTCTGCTGTCAGGCACCTCACAGAAAAGGATTTGCTCAAAAGCTCTAAGCAAATAATGTGAAATTGGAGTTGCCTTTTTGTCTAGTGTCCCATTGTAGCTACAACTCTGAACCAAGTACGCCAACCAAGGTAACAGAGTCTGATTCAACAACAAGATTGGGTAGGTTTCGTTGTTTGGCCCCGCGTGGAGTAGTTGGCGGCGTCTGCACCAGAAGGGAAGTGGACGGTGTCTATATAAGTACAACCCCAGCACACTGACCTCAGTTCTAGACAATTTATTTTCCACACCAGAAGCCAGACCACAGCTGTCAAGGCAGTAGTGTATAGCACACATGTGCAAAGATGCCCACACAGATGTCTAACAGATGTCCAGGACTGGAACTCCTCTAGTTATTGCAGTGGTTGCAACGTAGAGTGAGCTCGTAAGCCTTCAGGAGGCTGTTTGTTGGCCATTGCATACTAGATCTTAATACAGAGAATGATCCATCAACAGATGGGTCTCCTCTGAATTGCCTTTCCTTTCTTTGCCCTTGCGAATCTAACAAAGAGTTGATTATCCACCCAGAATTGTTTGGTACAATCAATATAGAATGATAACACTTTTTGGATCCAGGGAGTGGAGTCTCTCCTCTTCTTTGGAAGGATGAGGTGGAAAAGGGTAGGCAGGGTGATGTTTTGCCCAACGTGAAATAGGTGTGACTAACTTTGGTAAAAAGTATGCTCTACTTCTAAGAACCAGTTTGTGTGGGAAGAATGGAGTGTAGGGAGAGTTAAATGAAAGTGCCAGCCATTCTCTAATACTCCTGGGAGATGTTATACCCACAAGAAAGGCAGATTTCAGAGTTAACAGCTGTAGAGGGCAGCTTTGCATCGACTCAAAGGAAGAACACATTAAGATGGTGAGAACTAAATTCAAGTCCTACTGGGGATTAATGAGGGGCGTAGGAGGAAATATATACTGCAAACCTTTAAGAATTCTAGTCACAACAGCTGACTTAAACAGGGAAGTTTGGTAGAGAGGCAGAAAGGGCAATCATAGATATCCTTTAACAGTGTCCAAAGCAAAGCCATTCCGGGCCAGGGTACGAACAAACAGGAGTCAATCAATTTAGATGTACACCAAGAGACAAATTTGTCTCATAAGCAGGTATAGATGGTTTTGGGAAAAGAACCCATGGCTGCCAGAATGACATCACATTCTTAAGCAGAGAGAGATCAAACATTACAAACTATTACCACTCAGTCTCCATGAAGGTGGAGAGGGGACAGGTTCAGGTGCAATACCCTGCCCTGTTGGTGCAACAGAAGATCCTCCCTAAGGGGCAGTCTCACTGGAGGGTAGATGCTCATGCTTAGAAGTTTGGTATACCATGCCATCCATGGCCAGTCTGCAGCCACTAAGATGACTTGGGCCTGGTTGTTCCCAATTTACTTGAGAACTCTGGACAGAAATGGTATCAGCAGAAAGGCGTATAGGATCCCTGAGCTCCATTCAAGACTAAATGCGCCCGACTAAGAACTGCCTTGGAAACTCCAGCGAAGAAGTGCTGACATTGAGCATTCTAGCAGTGGCAAACAGGAAGCATCTGTGAGGGAGTCAGGTGTGACTTCAGCACGTTGAAAGTAAACCCCAGAGAGCGAAGGTGGTCCTCTATAGTCTGGAAGTGGAAAATGACTGCATGGGGCAAGCTTGCATTCAACAACCAATCCTCGAGGGAGAGGAAGACTAGCACCCCAGACCTCAGCAGATGTGCTGCAACCACCGCATCACCTTGGCAAAAACTCTTGAGGCCTGAGGGTACTGGTAATAGCAAAGGGAAACACAGCAAACGTGTAATGCTCCTAGCCAACCATGAACCCCATTTACCGTCTGTGGGCAGGCAGGACGGGAATGTGGGAAAAGGCGTCTTTCAAGTCCAACACTACCATCCAGTCTCCAAGGTCGAGAACTGATAAAACTTGAGCCAGAGTGAACATCTTCAATTTTTCCTTTTTCAGGAAGTAATTTAGAGGGCACAGATCTAAGATAAAATGAAGGCCTCCTTCCTTCTTTGGCACCAGAAAGTAGTGGGTATAACAACTACGACATACTGATGGTGGCACACTCTTGGTGAGTCTTTTGGACCAGAGGGCCAGTACTTCCTGTTGCAAGAGCGCAGGACCCTCTGTCAGCCGATGTGGGGGCAGAGGGAGTGACAGTGGGGTTTGGTGGAATGGGAAGGTGTACTCCCCCCTTGGACAGTCTGGAGCACCCATCTGTCTGTTGTAATCTCCCTCTATTGGGGCAGATAGTATCAGATTCTGCTGCAACCAGGTGCCCATGCTGAACTGAGGGCCATCTAAAGTGGCTAAGACTGTGTGGCTGTGGGGTTCTGGGGCGGACTGGGCTGACCTCTGGCTTTGGGCAACATGGGGTTTATGGGGGTCAAAGCCACGAAAGGACTGAGCCTGCAGGCCATGGTTGATAGGGAGAAAGGACATGGCTGATAGCCCATACCATAACGTTTGTTTTGACATGAATTATGGGCAGCGGTAGGTCCAGGACCTCAGCCGCCCTCCAGACCACCATCACAAAAGAAGCCCCTTCCTCCACAACCACTGTGGGAGGAAAAGTCCCCCGAAAGGACTCCCAAAAGCCACAGATTCGTCCTCCAAAGTAGCTAACTCAACACGTTTTGGTTTCTCCTTATTGAGCAGGATGTGTCTACACTCCATGGACAAAATGCAATTGGCATTGCCAAAGAAACAAATAACCTGTTGGCCTAGCCTGACAGTTCAACTTCCAGACGGTCTGGCCTCCTCAATCAAATCAGTGATCTTGTTAAGAGGCACAATCATATCCACAAGCTTATTTAAGCAACCCTTGAGGACCTGCCTATATCCTTCTTTGAGTCTTTAACAAATTTAGACAGAAGGGTGGCAATTTTCCTGTCAACCTCAGGTTTGAAAGTGACCTTTCTCTTCAAAGAGGAGGGTGGGCATTCTGCATTCAGCCTTCATCAAACCTCCTTATCCAGGGGTTTGAAAATGATGTCAGCCACACAATTAGTCACCTACTCTGAGTGGCACTGCTCAGAGGACCTGGGATAGTAAAGGTCTTTTGGCTCCAACATGTCCCAGCTGCTCGGCCCCATGAGAACTGGGCTCAGAGCTTGCAAGTCACTGGCTCCTGCAGACGAGTGCCAGGGTCACCTGGGGCCCGGGTTTTTGTCCTAAGCCCCTGAAATGTCAGAGACTGTGTCACCCTTTAGACCCTACTCCACAGAAGGAACTTCTTTCCCAGACGCCTTTGAGGGGAGGGTCCTGGTCCCAGATTAAAGGGACATTTTAGAAAAGCCTCTCTTCAACTGCATGTAACCAAGTAGCATCATCTTTTTTTACACTTAGTCTTACCTCCCTTGGATCCCTCAGCATCTCCAGCATGCCAAAATCAAGCGCCTCCCTGGGCCTTATTGGAGCTTCCCTTCTATAGGAATCCTCTATCATTTATACCAGATTTTAATTCCAGTAACTCACTATTATGATATCACAATAGCTGATAACAAAACGTGTTATCCACTGTTGGTATGTCATGGAGGCCTTCCAGGCCAGGGTGACAAGGCTCTCTGAGACCCCGTTAGTGGAGCGCTGCTTGCCTACATTGATTTAAAGCAGAAAGCATAGCTGCAGGAGGGGGAAGGAAAGCAGGGAAGATGGTGGGGTTAAGAATGGCAATTAACATTTTTTTTTAAGATTTAGGTGAGGGAGGAGAGGTTTATGCATTATTCTACTTAACCTTGTGTATTAGTTGTAAGCAGGGGAAGAGGATTTTGAGGGGGGGCCATACATAACATAAAATTATAGATGGGAAATAGTGAATTACGGGATGTTCCACTTGGGGTTCTGAGGGACACCGTACAAAACTCGAGCTTCGTTCTTCTTCTCTATCTTAAGTAACTCAGAACCCCTCGGTGAAAAACTTCCCCTTAATTCACTGTTACCTATTTATAATTCTACATATTTATAACAATCACATTTATTTAGGCTTGCTGCTTGTGCCTGGCCTTTTACATTGGCTATAGTAACAGCATTTTATCATTCTGTTGGGTATTGTCCACTGTGCACAAACCAATTCAGCAATAATAAGAGTTTGGCCATCCGTTATGAGCAAAGTTGGTGATGTTTCATTAATTCCAGCTATAACAATAGCCTATAATGCATGGGTGTCCAACGTTTGACCTGTCGGCCTAATACTTGCTAGGGTTCAGGATTTCCACATAAAACAAATTACATACAAGGAATCTAACTTCATTAGAAAGCATGTGAGGCATGGATCCAGCCCTTGATGCTAGACATCCCTGCTCTAAAACATATTGAGGCACTGTCAGCAGCAGATGATGCACTTTTGCAGCAGAAACATTAAAAGCAAACTTTCAAGACACCATGTTTACTTTTGTGGCACTAATATTCTACTTAACAGAAGCTGCAACCTCATTTTCTTCTTTTACATTAGCCTTTAATACCCCTTGGCAGCCAATGGATACTTCCTAGATAATCTTCTGTAAGGAAATGTATACCTTATAGCGCCAACGCTGACTTGTCCGATATGTACTTCCCTCAGTACAATTCAGATAATTGAAAGATCTTTTGTTCTTCCAGAACACTTCCTTCCAGCCCACGTCAGGGCAGTTGCACATTACCATTTTTTGACAAAATAGTTATGACTAGTTCCAAATCTGTTGACTTATTAAAGTAAAACTTTATCCAGGAGAATCACAATCTAGATATACTTCAAAATAGACACATCAGTCCTTGTGTAACTAGCAACTTTCTCGTCAGCTGCTTTAACCCTCAGGCAAGATGTTGTGCAATCCTTTCTTATCAGTGACATATCCTGGTCCTTTGGCAACTTGGGCCACAAGGTCTTATCAGGACAACAGGGGATACTGTTGGGATTTTGGAGGACTTGGAGTCTTCAGATGATGTTTAATGCAGCAAATCACTTACTAGTGACTCTCGACACAGAGTGTCTGTATACAAATGCTCCCCAGAAAAACAGGTCAGGCAGTCATTTCTTTCAGCTTCAAAGAAAAATGATGCTCCTGTACCAATTCTACCAAACTTTGCAGTGAACTTCGTGGACATTGTTCTACATAATATTATCTAACTTTTATGATGAATTGTATCCAGGAATCCAAGGTACTAGTATGGTCTTCCATTCATCCCTAGCTTAATGAACTAATACGTAGCAACCAGTGAAACTACTTTCACATACGAGATTGCACCATTCCTAAGAACTGTTGCAATATGTAGATGCATTTTATTCATTTGAGATGTGGGGAAGAGATCCTGGAAAATGCTTTGTAATGACGGAATCTGTGCCATACCAAAATCTGCTTTAGTGCACACATAAGCAAAGAGAAACTGCCTTGCCGTAACATCATGAACAACATGAGTACCTTCGAAACAGATCTCTATCGGAAGGGTCTTAGCATACAGGTTCACTTTAGAGTCACTAAGCAACACCCCACTTTTCAAACGGATGTTATAAGCACCAACTGTGTCCTATTTCTCTGTTAAAAAAAACAGATCCATGGATTTTAATTGGAAATTCCTTTCTGTGATTACATATGAATATGCCTTGACTACTGTTGTTCAGTTAACTGAGAGATCACTGCCACCTCGGCAATAACCACTAATTACTATAGATCAGTGTTTCCTAAACGGTGTTGTGAGGTTGTTTTTGGTGGGTTGCGAAAGTCCAAGCAATAAATAAAAATGTCTTTAAATTCTGCATTTATCTTGTCACATTTGCAACACTTCAAAGAGAGAGGTCAAAAGTCAGGGTGAGTCTTCTGACAAACTGCTGTTTTTTAACATGGCGATCGGAGATGCAAACACGTCTCAATCAGCAGTCAGAGAAATAAATGTACATTGAATTATGTTACAATATTGCTGGGCTACAGCTGTGTGAAAGGAAAGGATGTAGGATGTAATTTTTTGTAACATACAACAATGTTAATACCTGTAAGTAAACTGTCAATATTCAGCATTTATGAAGGGTGATGGAAACAAAGATTTTAATAGGATAAAAACAAATCAAGACACTTTACTTGGTAGTGCACAAATGATAAATCGTGATAATGATAAATAATCGCAGACACCCAATTTCCACACCTTATCATTTGCATGCAATATAGTTTTATCAGTAAAACTGTATATTTGTGCAAATTTAGTGACATTTTCATTGGGAAGTGTGTTGTCTGTAAATAACAGTGTGCCACCACATAATGCTTTAGATACATTAAAAAAATCGGCCACCTCATGTCCATAAAAGCTAGGTGTCTGACTAAAGTTCTAAAAAGTTGGGGAACCACTACTATAGATGACTGCCTGCAGAAATGTAAAAAACCAAGTTCATGTGGCAAATTAAAAAAGAGGGCACTTCATTTATTTGTTATTTTCTTGGTTTTGGCCTTCAGTCTTTGTCCAAGGCCTTTCTGAGAAAACATTTAGACTTCCCAGGCACGTTTCCTGGCAGAGAGTGACTTATGAAGTCCAGAAGTGCATGATCATGTCTAAACATGTTTTCTGTGTGATCGCCTCAGATAGAAAGGGTTACTTGCCACATTATCCTGCTCCCAGCTATTTTAAGGACAAATGTGGGGTTGGTGGGTAACCCAGAAGAGACAGGCCGAGTGTAGGAAGCTGGCTTCGTGTGTGGTGAACACCTATGGTATTATCACCTTATACCAGGTCCAGGTATCCCCTATTAGTGAGGTGTAGTCAGTGTCTAGGAAGCCAGGCTCTCTAGAGGTTTCTGTGGATGAGCAGCCAAGATTTATCTAGGAGACATGGAAAGCATATGCAATACCACTGTAGTCACACAGCACTTACACAATGAAAGATCCACACAGTGTTACAAAAATAAAGGTACTTTATTATGGTAACACAAATACCAATATACTATATAGGTTATACCCCAACTGGAGGTAAGTAAACACACTATTATATGTACATTAGAAGTCAGGAATTAGCATAAAAGGTAATAGAAAACAGTGAAAGCAATAACAAGTACTGAAGGCCGGGGAACCATATACTAAGAAAGCGGAATACTAAAGTCGGGCCCCACCCAAGGAAGTGGAATCGGTAGAGGGGAGCTGGAGGAACTCCAAAAGGTAAGTACCAGAGTTCCCCCCAGTGACCAGGAGAAAAGAGGTAAGTACCTGGTTCTCCCCAAACACACCAAAAGGACTTCAGAACAGGATAATTCAAGACCCAGACAAGACTGCAAGAAACCAAATGTGGACCCTGGAAGAGGAAGACCTGGAGAGGAAGGGGACCAAGTCCAGTTCAGGTTGGAGTGTCCGGTGGTGGCTGAAGCCACTACCCACCCGTCTGTGGATGCAGGACTAGGTCGGCAGTGGAAGATGACAGTCAGCAGTGCAGCACTAGAGCAGCTGAAGAGTACCTGAAGTGATGCAGTCGACTTCCCACGCCAGAAAGATTGCAGTCGGTCAGCGGTGTGGAAAAAACAACAACAACCCTTGGCAAAGGCAAATGCAGTGGAAGAAGAAATGCAGAGCTACTTGGGACCAACAAGGTCCAGGGAGACTCGACCCATGGAGGGTAGTCCCGGGTGACCTTGAGCAGTGAGGAGAGTCACAGGAAGAAGAGGCAGGCCCCACAGGTGACCCACAGGCAGCAAGCACAGGAGTTGAGGTGAGCCGCACGCAGCACACCTAGAAAGGAGTCCCACCCCACTGGAGAAGCACGCAGATGGCTGAGCATCGCAGGGAAGTGCGCTGGGGCTACAGGGAGCCTGAAGAGATGCCAACAAGCCTTGGTAGCTGCAAGGGGTGCGGTGCACAGGGGTAGTATCCTGTGTGGAGAGGCAAGGGATTACCGTCTCCCAAGTGGGACAGCTGGTAGAGAGGATCAAGGGGACCACTCCAGACCACCACCCGTGATGCAGGAACCACAAAGCTCTGCAGGAGACAAGATCCATGCAGCCGGTCATCATTGCAGTTAGTGCCTGCAGGAGAGGGACTCCTTCACTCCAAGGGAGATTCCTTATTGCTTCTCGTGCAGGCTGAAGACTCATCGCCCTCAGAGGATGCACAGTGGGGGAAATGTTGCAGTTGCTGGAAGGAGCCAGAGAAACAATGTTGCAAGCAGAGTCGTCACTGAGGATGCAGATTTTCGGTTCCTGGAGGGTTGCAGTTCCAGTGGCCAGAAGGTGAAGTAAACATTGCAGAGGAATTCTGCTGGAATCTTGCATGTCGAATATAAGGATCCACCCAAGAGGGAGACCTTATATAGCCCAGAAAGGCAGACTGGTCTTTCAGCAGGGTGACCACCTGTCCGGAGGGGGATGTGATGTCACCTGCATGTCCTGGCCACTCATATGCTCCCAGAGGCCTCTGCCTACCTTGGATTCAAGATGGCAGAATCAAGTGGCCACATGGAGGAGCTCTTGGCACCACCCCTGGGGTGGTGATGGACAGGGGAGTGGTTACTCCCCTTTCCATTGTCCAGTTTCAAGCCAGAGCAGGGAACAGGGATCCCTGGAGTGGTGCAAACCGGTTTATGTAAGGAGGCACCAAATGTGCCCTTCAAAGTATGCCAATGGCTTGGGGAGGCTACCCCTCCCAAGCCATGTAATACCTATTTCAAAAGGGAGAGGGTGTTGCCTCCCACTCCCAAAGGAAATCCTTTGTTCTGCTTTCGTGGGCTTGAGCTGGTCAAGCAGCAGGAGGGTAGAACCCTGTCTGTAGGAAGGCAGCAGACGCTGCCCAGGAAACCCCTGCAAACTGGTTGGAGCAAAGCTGGGGTCCCCTAAGGAGCCCCCAGAGTGCATGGAATCATACAACCAACACTGGCAACAGTATTGGGGTATGATTTCGACATGTTTGATACCAAACATGCCCAGGTTCGGAGTTACCATTCTGTAGCTGGATGCAGGTAGTAAGTAGCCTGTGTCCAGTACAAGGGTAAAATGGCATACCAGCACTTATGAAGTCCAGGAAAATTGAGCTGAGTTCTTAGGGGCACCTCTGCTCATGCAGGTATCTGCACCCTGCCCTCAGGGATAGGAGGGCCTACCATAGGGGTGACTTACAGTGACCTGGAGTGAAAGGGTGAAAACACCTTTTCAAGAAGGCTGCAATGGCAGGCCTGTGGACACATTTTACATGGGCTCCTATGGGTGGCATAATACATGCTTCAGCCCAGGGGGAACCCCTGGTGCCCCAATGCCCTGGGTACCATATACTAGGAACTTATATGGGGGGCACCAGTATGCTAAATGTGGGGTTTGTGATGACCCAAACAACCAAATTTTGAGGGAGAGAGCACAGTCACTGGGGTCCTGTTCAGCAGGATCTCAGTGAGCACATGACAAAAAGAGGGAACTTTTCTACACCGAGCATTATCTTGAATAAATCTTGTATGCATATGAACAATTTTTGTCTTACTAGTCTGAAAACCCTAGATAAAAATGTGTCTGTTCAAAATATCAATTGGGAAATGGGCTTCAAAATGTATATTTGAGGGGATGGCCCTAATCCCTTCACCTATATGCCAGTGCGGCCGTTGTGAACATTCCTACACGGGAGATACACTTGCAGACATGTATCACTTGTGGATGCAGTCAAGCCAAGGCCCAGTGGGGGTCTAGGCACAATGATGAGAGATGGCTCCTTCGGGGTCACAGAGATTACAAACACGCAGGCGCAGCCCAGAGCTATCCAATTTTGACTCAGCAAGTTTGGAGTGGGAGTAGCATTACTTAAAGAAGCTACTCTGCCACGAGTGGTAGTTGCCACATGATTGGATCACAGTTAATGCATACAGAGTAGTGGCAGAGGGTCCATCCTTTAGCGAGGTGGTAGCCCAAATGGATCGTCCTCAAAGAGGAACTCAATAACCCTTCAAAGGTGAGGGCACATAAGCGATAACAGTAAGAGGATGAAAGGGAAGAAAGCAGGCACTATATTCCAGGCAGTAGACCATTAATTCAGCCCTGGCTATCTTCTTCAAATATCACTGTTACCTTTACCACTGTCATTCGAAAAGCCAAAGCCACACCTGGTACAATACCGTACAAAGAATGGTTTTGTGATAATACGAAATCCATAATATTAATTACAAACAAAACAACACCTTAATGATTGACATACTTTGACAAAAGTGGGACATATACGCCAACAATAATGGGAACCCAACAACAAAATTCACATAATACCTGTCAAACAATGCCAAAATACAATTTGGGGGACCTATTACACTTCAAAGACAGAAGTGACCCAAATTAAATTATTTAACATTACCTGCTACTATTTGAACCAAAGGTACAGTTTAATCAATAAAGGGGTGAGGATTGTGTAATTTTGTTAGTGTCCACGTACTAGACTCATTTTCTCGCTCTTTAAAATGTGGCACCCATTTCAATTTGGTCCTTAAGAAATACACCCCTATGTTCTCAAGCCTGAATTCCCTTAATTGGTTTCTACTGTGGGAAATTGTATTTATTTACACAATCCTATTCTAGCTATTCCTTTTTAACTCGTAACGTCTTGGCAAGATTCATCCCCTTTCTTTGCTGCTTTGACTCTGGTGATCTCCCATTTTTAGTTGTCACATTGCACACACTGAATTAGATTTGTGGAATTTATCATGTAACAATGACTTTACTATTAATTTTGAATGTAGGGCAATGGACTCCAGATGCTCCTACTGCCAGTGCTCACTTATAAGATCTTGCAGACTCAAGGGCAGGGGCCTGTCAGGGAAAGTCATCTGTGCCAAGCTTGGTTTCAATTCATCATGTCCCTGCCTACCTGTCTACCCTTCCTTGGTCAAGGTGTAGCTGTCCTTAGCCCCTTCGGGTTCTGTGAGATGTGTCCTGTCTCAAGGACCATGCAGGGAACAGTGGTGCAGTCAAGGAATTCAAGGCAGGTGCCACCAGTGGTGTGGACACTAGCAAAATAATGACGATCGTGCAAAAGAAGGAAGAACAGATACATCGCAATGCGCCACAAATAAGAAAGTCAGAATGTGCACAACTCCTGCCTGAAAAGGTCTCAAACAGCAGTGCATGGAAGAAATACCAGCCCTTGCATAACCTACAACGAAAGGCTGGTTAGGCCCTAGTGCCACAGCACTTACCATCCTTTCTTCTGGACTCATGATTTAAAAAAAGGCAGAAACCTTTTATGTCTGGTAAGAATGAAGTTTTAACATGGTGCAGGTGCTGTCGGGCAAAATCACATTGTGCAAAGCCATCGCCAAAGTTAAATCTACACTGAAACCTAGACTACAGGGTGTGAGAGGGACTATAGCAGTTTTCAAAGTTCAACAAGTTTATCAGTTCCAGGAGTCCCTTGGTTCGTACAAACAGGTGCAGGACACACAATCATGAAACAGTACAGGGAGATACAAGCGTCTGGTATAGGGGTTCTTCTTTATGTCCTGGAGGTCCCTTTGAGAAGCGCTAAGATGTTTTTCTGGACAGCAGTCACAGACTGCCTTTTGGACACTGGCTCAAGGAGAAGACACACATTGTTTGGTGATAGACGAAAAAGATGTCAGGTGTACAGGAAAACCAAACCACTCGAAACACCATCCAGACAGCATCAATATACGCAGAAAGGGTGACACACCGGCTACACAAATATACATGCCACACAAAGGCTAAAGGTTGGAATCCCAGTTGGATAGATAATAAAATTAGTACCATTGATTAACATGACAATACACTGATTATTTACCTCAGCACAAGACAAAAGCTCTCTGGGTGCAAGAGCTGTACAAAACCAGTTGCCTAATTTCACGGGCAGAGCTTTCAATATTTGTTCTTCCCATCAGACCCAATTTACCTCCGACTTTCAAATCACCTTGGCCAGATTCCATGATTCCAACCTACATTCAGTGAGACCTAGAGGCTAGTGGAGGCTTTCCCAAAGAAAACGTAAAAAGCAGAGTAAGACCACTGCAGGCCCAAATGCCTATATACCCTCTCGGGTGATTAGTGCGCAAAAACAAATCAATATAAGGTAACATAACAACTGATTTAAGATGCATATTTAAAAGTAGCAAATTACCTCAAACTGGGGGAGATCATATCCTGCACCTAAGCCCATGAAAACATATAATGCATTAGAGGATCAGATTTTGGTCAAAGCTAGTACAATTAGTTCACTGTTACAAGTATAAAACCCTCCACATCTGCAGACCAATGGTTTAACTAAGAGTATCTTCATTCTAAGACATCTATTCTATCTGCGTACAGGGTTATGCCAACAGCTACTCAGAAAGATAGATATGCCCTAGAGATTACAATCTTCACATCAAATAAGGCCTACAAAATCAAAAGGCAAAGGAAAGGGCAGTGAAGAACACCACACGTATTATTGAAAAAATGCATTAATCATCAGACTCCCAAAACAAAATTCACATTTTGGCACTCAAAGGTGGGCTGAAACACTCATGCTGCCTAACTGTTCGATATCGAAGATTAGAATTAATCATGATGTAACAAATTCCCTGATGATACCTTTAAGACTCACGTTCCAGATTAAATTTCATGTGCTCTAATAAAAGCCTACTCCGAAGGGTGGTCCCCAGGTTTCAAGCCCACTCTGTAACTGTTTTCTAAAAAAGTATCTCAGATCCTAGTTTATGGAACGTAGCATTGCTGTTATAATGTAGAGGGATGGCCCAGAGAGCTGCAGGACCTCTTAGAAATATATCATGGCCCCTGGGATCATTCACCCCAGTGGGCGGCTGGTCGGTGTAACACTATTGGTTCAAATTTCAAACAATTTGGCATTACCATGAATGAAAAGGGACATTAAATATGTTCAATAATAATCATGCTGTTTGGACACTGAACCTCCAAGTTATCCATAGCTTTACCTATCAAAGTTTACATCGCTGCGATGTATGGCATACAGGCATGAGTGAAGGAACATGTTTACCAAGACCTGAGGGGTCTGTTCTGGAGGCAGGCACCGTGGCTGGTCCGGGATCATCTTACCAAGACCTGAGGTTGATGGAAGGCGAGTCTTGTTCTGAAGGCAGGCGTGTGGCTGGTTATGAATTATCTTACAAATGCTTACAGATACCCAGGCAGGCTCTCTTCCGAAGGCAAGAGGCCTGTATTAGATCATCTTTCCAAGACCTGCAAGAATTGGAAAGCAAATACTGTTGTGGAGGCAGGCACATGCCAGCCTGGGATCAACTGGCCAAGGGCTGGGGGTATTGGAATGCAGTTTCTGAGGGAAAGGCAGACGGACTGTCCTAGTTCACATTGGTAAAACAATTAGTCTGGAATTGTAGTTCTTCCTTTTTCAGCATTTTATTCTGATTTTTATCCTTTGGATATGTATTAACAACTCTTGGAATCTCCACTTAGGTGACTGCACTTGGTTACGAAAAGCAAACCCAAAATCCTTTGGTGTAGATGTGGGAAATACCAAAACCCTTTAGCCAGGAAACCATGCATAACTATGCTGCATTATTGCCAAGGCTCTAAATCCCAATTATACGTTGTAGATTAAGCCTGGAGTTGTTGATCAACATTATCAAAAATTGGATTAAACCGAAATCCCAGTTAGTTATGCTAACTATACTCTTCTATAATAATACCTCATTCGAGAGGTATCTAAGCAAACTATAGTACACAAATGAGGAACAGAATTCGAGCCATTCATACGGGGCAGATGGAATTTCTGGGTAAAATGGGAGATTGGGAAATGACTGAATACAAGCTATAGAGCACCTATAATCAACTTTACCACAATTACCCTCGCTAATAAGAAATATATGAGGATAAACGCTGCTTCCAATATTTGGAAAGCCATTTTACTGTAACCCATATCAATCCTCAAAATGGCTTGTCAAATGAGAACTCAATGGACAGTATTTTAAAGTGAATTATAGTATGTGATGTTTAAAAAAAACACTGTTTTTTGTCACTCGAATTAAGGCACTTAAGTGCTATTTCTGCTTGATGTAAACTTTTAAAGTAGCAAAAAAAACAAAAAGCTTCTTGCTTGTAAATAAATCAAAGTCCTTCTGGTGGTTACTGGAAAATATATATTTTATTTTTGCTAACAATGTGTGTTCCTTTTATGGGATGTCTGGAGGACAGGTTTTCAACTAAATGCATTACATTCGGATTTTAGTTTTAATATGCTGCTGATGGGAAAGGGAAAAGGAATTAGTGACGGCGAAGTAAGTGCAATGATTTTCACAAAACCAGATGTCAGTATTTTTTACAATTTGGCAATGAATGGGAAAAAGAACTAGGTTTAATTCCACTGGGAAAACTAGTGTGGATTTACCCCTATGCCTTGCAGTTGGAAGCAATATCTTCTGGAATTAAATTTCTCAAGATCCCCAGGGCTATGCTGGATTTTAAGCACAAAATATATATGGTCAATCCTAACACTTCTAAACTCCTTGCAGTTGGAATCTATATTCGCAAAGATTTTGAGTCTACAGTTAGGCAGCCCTTAGGACGGCCCTATATTGAGGACTTTCTATGATGTCCATGTTATGTCAGTAGTTGCTTACTCAAAGGTATTCCCTTGAAAAGGCTGTCCAGTCTCTTTTTCAGCGGGTGGCCTCCACTCCAGAACTACCCAAGGTCAGAAAAGGACCGATTGGTATGGTATAGTATGGTGTGGTTTGGGGTATTTTGCTTTTACTGTATCCCTCATTACTACATCAACATCCTCAAAGAGAATGAATGAGAGAAAGTGTGTGGATGTACGTGTGTGCTTTAGAAGATTGTGCTAATGTAGCAATGATGCAAGGGCTGTTTTCTCGCAATACTTACACTCTCCAATATGGAAGCTAGCTCTGTGGATTCCCTCCCTTCCTCCAAGCCATTGCTAACATCCGATTTGCATAAGCTGCTCTTTATTCGGATGGCTGGCTTGGGACTGGAATACATTTCTTTCCAAACAGCCCAGAAAGACTGTCAGCAAAAATGCTCCCTCCGCTGGGTGATCGGTAGCTCTGTGACGATTGGGAACAAGGCCTTTAATCCGGCTGCCTAGCTGAATAGGTACTGGGTCTCTTCAACCAGTGGTTCAATTAGTATCCAACAGCCAGCACCCTGAAGAGTGCTTCCTTGTTGCTGGAGACAGGTTCTGCATTTGCTCCTAGATCAGGCAAAGGTCAGAAGTGAAGCAACTCTTGTGACATCTTGACTTGAAATGCTTTCCACCCGAAAGCGTTTGTCCGTGTACCAGAAGTATGCACTACAATGAGATGAGCACCATCACCCAAGAAGAATTCTTAATACCTTTTGAGCCCTAACAGGTCTTGCCTGCTGTGCCTGGAGATTAAGAGCCTAACATGTAATAAAGAACCTACCATCTCAATGGCTCCTGACTCTTGTATGAGGTAACTACAAGCACAGCTTCTAAACTTTAGAAGGACAGTACCATCACTTCTCAGAAGCGCCACTATCCTGTACGTGGGGCAATACCTGTGTCTCTCAGCAGTCTGGCATAACAGTAGTGAACAGGAGCAACCCTTCTCAGCAGGGCTGCTAAACCATGTGATGAAAAGTAACCAGAGTTCTCAGCAGACCGAAATATATTTATTAAAGGGTCACAATACTTCTCAGGAGGGCCTTAGTGCTAATAATGGAGATCAATGACACATCTCAGCAGTTTTGCTATACTGGTTTGGGACAACAGCAATTCTCAGCAAGGGCTGTTTTTCCAACAATGAAGTATGATAACTTCTGAACAGGGCTGCTACACTAGTAAGAGACAGTACTAGTATTTCGTGGAAGGGCAGCAATGCATTTATTGGGATAGAACTACAATGGCTTCCGACCTGCACCGTGACCAGCAACGTATTACAGTCTGGATGCTGTGTGAGGCGGAACACTCTGCTAGTACGTGCTGACCTCAGTGTGAGTCTGTAACCACTCCTCTGGATGCTCAGGAATCACTGTGCATGGACGGCTTCACCTACAGAAATCATTGAGTTAACCTGCCTGGGATTAGCAAGGTACGCTCCACCAGAATGTTTGCCCTGAAGAAAGCGTAATACCTAGATTTCCAAAGAATAAGCTACAACATGTCGGTAGAAAAGAAGGGTATAATATCACCCTCAAGATTTTCATCCTATGGAAGGATGAAAGGATTTATCTGCTATGCATGTGCTCTGGTCCCCAGTGTTTTCAAGGACTTGAAAGCTTTTAGCAAAAGAGCTGTACAATAAAAAAAATTGAAAACTCTGTGATTATTGGGGGGAATAATAAGTCCGAGGGAGTTAGATCACAGACATTTTTTTTCATCAAGTTTATCAATCTGTTTACCCTCCACCCACAACTTTTGCTTAGCTATCAGGATTTTGTCCTGACAATAAAGTAAATGAAGGTGATACGTTGGCTGGCATCTCCCGGCATCCTTTACAACACTTCTGTGGTGGAAGGCTGTCTTATATTCTTTGATAGTTTGATAAGGATCACATCGGAGACCCAACATGGATCAATGTAGACCCTGGCTCCTGACCTCAATGTGAGTCCAGCTATATGTTTTAGAGTCTTTTTGGCCTCAGAGTGGCTGCAGGTGCTCTCTGTGGCTCAGCAATTAAACAACCGGTGATAAACTGGAGACATTGCACCATTGAAAGCAGTGTGCTACTGCACTGCGGGTTACGTAGGTGCAAAAACGAGGAAGCGGTTACACTCACGGGCTATGAATATGCACACCCTTTTGACTACCCGTTTCTCTGGAAGATGTGGTATGCATGGTTACTTCTTAGTCAATAAGAAGGTGAATGGAAAGGCTGCAAAGTGATCTCTCTTGAAGAAGATTACGTACCCAAGATATTAGTTAGGCTACCCAACAGATGAAGATTATCGGTTGTGGGCTGCAGTGCTCGCCCACATTTCAAGTTGCCAATCAACACAGTTGATCCTGCAGCAAGACAAATCAATAAATGCTTTTCACGCTCAAGTGAGGAACTAGTAACCATCTGCGCAGTGGGAGGTTTAGAGAACAAAATCAAAACAGAGTTCACCAAAAAGCTCAGAAGTTCCTTCCAATGGGGTCTGTAAATAGAGAGCAAACCAGGCAAGTTGCACATGAATTTCTAGTTCATTGTCGCTCACTGGAACTAACCAGCCCCTTTGCGACCTTTATGAAAATCATATTTGCTGCCAGCAACATCAAGGAAGAGCCACTAAAGAGAGAGAAAATAATCACAGCCTGTGACACCAGACCAAGATCCAGACACAAGAACGGGGCTCCCAAAGATAAATACCATTGATGCTAGCTTTCACTTGAGAATGGTTGTCCAAGCTTTAAAAGCTCGCCATATGGTAACAAAAACCACTTTGCCAACAAATGCAGGGTGGGTAGACTGGACAACACTCTCAACAGCCAATGACTCGTGGAAATCCTCAATAGTCAACAGAAAGAAGCACTCAGAAATGTGTAGATGCGCGGCCAGGATTTTTGAGGATCTAATATGGGGTGTATGTGTAGTACAAAGATAGATATACACTGACTGGCGTTCACTAGTATTCTGATTGAGACTGCTACTACAGGCGTGGGAGTCCTCCATCAGAAGAATTTCAGTGAACGTACAAGACAGACAGAGGTGTCATAAGAGGGTGCTGCAAAGAAGGACTGTATAGTAAACACCATGGAGAAAACAATTCTCCTGAATCCTCTGGTGGCCTGCTTACCTCTATGCTTTATAATAATAGCTCTGCGATATACCATTTTATTTTTTCTGTGTTTTGTTAATTCCAATTATTTGGTGCTTTGCCATAAACACTGGTATGGTATTCAAGTCTTGACAACACTAAGGCTCTACCAAACTGAATAAGTGAAGGCAGTTGAAGAAGAAGGAAGAGGTCCTGGTGATAAACACTGGTATTTTACCACCATGTTGATCTGGTGCTAAAACAACATTTTTTGTCAAATTATCCTCCAAGTTTTTTTATGTGTAAGTAAGGGCTCGAGTGGCCTTTAATTCCTATGGCCAAGTGAACCACTCGGTAAGTTTTGTGTTGAATATCAGTCTTAAAGACGTTCAAGCTCGGGTACTTCTTCATCCAAACTTGTTTAGGCCGGCCAAAATATTTTGGATTTTTCGTACAGATGTGCAGCGCATAATTTGAGCAGTTGTTTCAAGCGGGCCCACTGGCACTTATTTTTGGGGACTGGGACCTATTTTTCATACCCACACTTCGACCCAGAACATGATAAGGAAAGGCAGCGAAGGGAGAAAGGACCAGGAAGATAAAGACAGAAAAACAATAATAAAGAGAGAAAACAAGGATAAAAAAAATAACATGCAGGAGTGAGAGAAAGGGAAGAGTGTGTCTGGTGGTGGATTGAACGGGCATGAGGTGGAATCAAGACACTCGGACATGGGCTTCTGATGAAAACTCTGGGTCCAGCATTGACCCTTTTACAAATAAAGTACTGTATATGTGGTATTAAATGTCGTCAGCATGCATTTTCAACAGTGGCGGCCCGTCCTTTAGGGCGGAGGGGCCACGCCCCCCCCACCTTTTGCCCCTCATGAACAGTGTCTGTCAGGCTGAACAAAGGTCAGCCTGACCGACACTCTCCATGTTCAGCTCAGGCAGCCAGGAGCAGACATGCGCGATTTGCACACACTCCTGGCTCCCTGAGCTGAACTTTGCTGGGCTGAGGAGGTCACAGCTCCTATGAGCGTGACCTCCTCGGCTCAGCAAAGGTGCCTCAAGGCCCTCCACTGGGTGACGAGGAAAGCGTCACCAATTGACACTCTCCCTGGGTGCTTCAGGTTTAAGCCCTGCAGTGCCCAGGGTGAGTGTCAATCAGTGACACTTCGTCACAGAGTGGGGTCAGCAGTCTCACTGACCCCCATCCCACTCTGTGACGAGGCTGGGACTGCTGCCTTCCCTCATGGGAAGGCAGCAGTCCCAACCCTCCTGGGACCTGGGGGCTGAAGGTAAGTGTGTGTGTGTGTATGTGTGTGATGTTTTAAATTGAATGTTTGGTGCGTGCGTGCATGTTTGAATGGTATGAATGTTGTTAATGGATGTGCGTGCGTGTGTGTGAAAGAATGAGTGTGCGCGATCTTTGAAAATGAATGTTTGGTGCATGCGTGCATGTTTGAATGGTATGAGTGTTGTTAATGGATGTGCGTGCGTGTGTGTGTATCGCGCCCGCCCCCCTCCCTCCTAAAGCTGCCGGCCACCACTGATTTTCAATTATTGATAGAACGGCTGCAAGTGTTGTCGTAAATATTGAGGAGTAAGGGGAAAAGCATCCATGCGAGTCCCCACATGCTATAGGTTTGGCTGTCAAGGATGATGATCCAGTTGGCACAACTGATTAGTTATACCAGTTAATCCGCCCATTTTCAGTAGTGCCAACGTGACTTTGCATGGCACACTCCTGGCATGACAGGATATGGACGGTCAGTGGCCTATCGGGGCATAATTTGGGTTACCTCTCTGTGGTCCTCTCAAACACCTCAGATGCCTCATGCTATTTACTCGATGGACCTCTGTGTTGTGCTAGAAAACCCACGCCGGCACCTCAGGTGTGTGGTGTACACACGCCGGGTGGCATCAAATATTAGAGGAAATTTGCTCCTGTTAACATCCGCGTCGCGCGCCCATTGGCTTCATTTACATGTTTATGAGAAAGCCTGCTGCAAATCAGGAAGGTCGGACCCAGGGCGGCCGCAGGGCCTCGCGGTGCCATTTCCATTTCCACTGCTCGGCGTTCAACAAGGACAATTATTTGTCACTAAATTTGCTAATTCCGCTGCTTCTGCCGCTGGATATTAATGTCTTAGATTCGGAGCGAGCCAGGTACATCGCACAAATAAAGGTTTTGCCGCTCATTGTGTGTAAGCAGAGGTTGCAAAGGCCCCTGGGCCTTGTACCAACAGCGCGTCCGTGCAGTGGATGCCAGGCCTCGTATTCGGTTAGGCGTGTGCACAACACCATGATCTATGTGTTGTGTAAAATGGCCCCGTGGCACCCTAACTGTGTGCATAAAGCCCCTAGTGTTGCGAGACGTAAGTACCAGATTCCACGTGTCACATACTACGTGTGCACAATTTCTCTGATATTCCCCAGATATGTGTCAAAAGCGTCCGGTACTATTTCAGGAATGTGGACAGACACACCCGTGTCATGTCAGGTGTCTATGCAAAGTCCATGGGGTCATGTCAGGGGCGTTCACAAAACAGGTGTTCCCATGTTAGACGTGACAAGAACAAAACAAATTAGACCTCACCAAGGATACACCCAGTGATTAAATTATAGACCGTGTGCTAACTGTGCAAAAACGAATAAACATGACAGTACATTTATAGCGTTTATTAAAATATAACAAACTGATATATACAGCTACTGCAACCAACAATAAAAATCCAGACAATAAAAAAAGGGACGATTACATATAGTATGTATAACCAGATGTGTATGACTCTCTCTTATATTAAATCGTATGGTATGTAATACATTATTTTAGAATTTCCAAACACCAGACGTAAAAACAAGAAATCAGACCTCAGCAATCATTGAAGCGTTTCAATGGATTAACATATGATTAAGACCACCTTCTTCAGGACATAGATTTATTTTAGATCTTCCTCATAAAACTCACATGACTAAGGAGTAAAATCAATCATGTGTTAAAACATGCCTTAAAACTCAACGACAGAACCTCCAATACATTTTAGAGAGCCACCAGAGAGACCAGGGATGTCATGGGATACATATGCACACTCCCTTAATTTCTGCGATACTTGAGAGATAAACGAATTCCTAGCAAGTCCTACCCTGCCCACCGGAATTTACGGTGCTCAAATACCAGCACCTTTTATATCTTAGCGTTCTCGAATTACCTTTGGTTTCAGAATAGTGCACTACTCAAAGGACTTGAGTGGTGCACAGAAACCAAACAACAGAGGAAGACCTTCTGGAGATCAGTCACAAATATATGCGCAAAAGTCCCTGCAAGGCTTAAACCCTTTAGTTGTAGGAGGGGACATAGTTCCTTTGCACACCGGTAAAGTTATATATATATTTTTTTAGCAAAACACCCATCAACTCGTGAGGAAAATGCTGGCGTAAGCTCCTGATCCGCATATGAAGGTGAAGAAACAGAGGAAGTGATGTCAGTGTGCAGGGGTGGCGCTTCTACGCGGCTCTGTTCATCACTACTGGGGTGGAACAAAATCAGCGTGGATCTGCATGACACCACATACCAGAGCATGTGAGCATTCCTGTTTGGATCATCCGGATCCGGTTTGGAGCCTCTGGATACTCCAAAAGTGAGGAATCTGCAGCGAGAATTATCCATCAGAAACACACCTGTCTTTATGCCAGCGCCCACTATCTCCTAATATGTTTTCTGTGACACTTGTGGAACCTCTAGCCTGGATACTGAAGAGATAGACTGGAAGCCAGAGAATAACACATAGGTCATGATTCTGTCCCTATGGGATTTATATTTCGGCGGATGGGATATCCGCTAAAATCTAAATCAAGCCCATATTCTTCTGCTACATTTGAATGCAACAGAACCTGTCAGAAGTATGGCATTAGGTGGGCTAGTCCTGTAGGTCTGAGACCCTTTAAATGGGGTTCCATTTACAATGTAGGAGGTGTACAGATGCAGCATGATATCCGGTTTAAGAATTAACTGGGGTAAACCCTGCCTCTTGGAGTGCTCTAGCTCTGGAGGAGTGCTTGATATTTCACAGGTTTCACTTCTAAGGGTCTGCGGAGATATTCAACAAGTGTATACATATCTAAGAGGGGCAGATCCGTTGGACACGAACGGGATGAAAATGATGTCACTCAAAATACTCCAAGAAATTTTGCTGAATCCCTCATTCAGGATCAGAGGTGGTAAATCTCGAAAATAGTGTGGTGCAGTCAATGTTCCTGTATCTCTTTCAAACCATCTTAATGTTTCTTTTGAGAGGCCTAGGTTGACTTGCGGTAGGCAGTAGCCGAACAAAAGCAGTCCCCAGCACCCTTAAGCTTCCATGAGGCAGAGAGTCTTAATTTCCCAGATGTGGAATCAAACATTTTAACAGCTCAATTGCAATTTGCAACTCAATTGCCAGTGAATATCAACAAGCTATAAGTCACCCCTCTTCCTCTTTATCCCTTAGAAAAAACGCTTCATGCTGTAGGATTCCTCCAGAGTATGAATGACTTGCTAGTCTTCTACCATAAATATGTGGCTGCTTTGCCTCAAACAGTTAAGAATGACCAAGCACTGTGGGCGCAGGTCTGCAAAAGATATAAACTAAAGATCCCCTACTATGCAAATGCACCACTATGGCTTTCTTTATCAGAAAGTTAAAGTGTTGGTTGGTAAATATGGGTAATGCAGGCACTGGACTTAAAAAGGATGGGGTATATTCTTACAAAATGAGCCTACATAAGTGTGCAGAGATCCACAAAGTACATGCGATTCCATGGGCTGGCTCTGATGAATGGCAGGGTTAAGAGAGCAGTTTGAGATGCTTGTGCAGGGCAGTACTAAATTATTCGGAAGAGACCGGTTGTCTCTGTGCAAATTTTTTTTTAAAAAGAATATCGCCATAGACTGAACCCTGCAAAATATGTTACCTATCGACGTAGGAAAGTTGGTCCATCTAGGCTGAGAAACTAACGCTAAAGTTAGATGGATCCACTGTAACAGAAATCAAAGAATACACCTAATCCTGGCTGCTTTTATAGAATGATGGCCTCCATTTCAAAGGTTGCCCCAAGACATGCACATGACTGGGGTACCTTCATTCAAATCCTGTGTAAGTGAAGAGTGGTTAAAAAGCACCAGATAGAGGTGAGAGGTAGATTATATAAACTTGCTGAAAAACTACAACAATTTCTCTCAAAATGAATCTATTGGCCTTCATATCTGTTAAGAATGGTGAAAAGCAAGCAGACAGTTATCTAGACTTGCCTCCATTACTGTCAGATATGGCTGTCTATCAGATGTTCACAGAGGGCTTCATGAGATGGCCAGTAGCAAGTCATCTAATGCAATGCTATCTTGAAAATTACAAGGGGAACAATCACTGAGGCCCCATCACTCTCACTAGTTAAGATTAGGAAAATTTTACTTACCCAGTAGACATCTGTTCGTGTCATGTGGTGCTGTAGATTCACATGCTTTGCATAAGTCCACCATCTAGTGTTGTGTTCAGAGTGCTACAAGTTGTTTTTATTCAAAGAATATTTTCAAGTCACGAGATGGAGTGACTCCTCCTCTCGGTGATACCGCACACGTGCATCAAGTCCTTTGTTAGATTGTTTTCTACCAGGCAGATGAAGTAAAGAGTGTATACATGTATATATAAGTAGATTATAGGTAAGCGAGAGAGATGGCCATGCAATGTATGTACATATTTACAATATGTTGTACTACAACAACTTCAGGCTTCCAGGGAGGAGGGAGGGCGCATGTCAATCTACAGCACCCATAACTAACATTTTCCGTTCAATGGCATGTGTAACTGTAGATACACCTGCTTTGCACAGATTGTAAAGCAGTCCAACTCCTAATTAAGTGGTGGCTAGCCTGTAGGAGCTGGAGTAGTTTGAAATAATGTTCTAAGTACTGCCTGTCCAACATTTGCTTGTTGGCAAGCTAAAACGTCTACACAGTAGTGTTTAGTAAATGTGTGTGAAATAGATCATGTATCATCTTTACAGATATCTGCCATTGGACTATTTCCTAAAAAAGGCCACATAAGCACCCTTTTTCCTGGTAGAGTGTGCTTTAGGTGCTACAGGTAGTTGACTTTTGGCTTTAAGATAGCAAGTTTGAATACACTTAACTATCCACCTAGCTAATCCATTTTTTGAAAATGGATTACCTTTGCGAGGTTCTGAAAAAGCTACAAATAGTTGTTTTGATTCCCTAAAGCGTTTTGTCCTATCAATGTAATACACAGGAGCTCTTTTAACATCCAGTGTATATAGAGCTCTTTCAGCAATAGAATTTGGTTGTTGAAAGAAGACTGGCAATTCCACTGATTGATTAATATGACAAGATGAAACTACCTTAGGTAGGAATTTTGGATTTGTTTTAAGTACTATTTTGCTTTTATGTATTTGGAAGAAAGGTTCTTCTAGAGTGAATGCTTGAATTTCACTAACTCTTCTTAAAGACATTATGGCTACAAAAAAATAAAACTTCCATGAGAGAAACTGTAAAGTACAAGAATGCATGGGTTCAAATGGTGGACCCATAAATCGTATCAGTACAATATTAAGATTCCATACAGGAGCTGGAGGAACTCTGTATTGAATGATTCCCTTAAGGCCCTCCATAAATGCTTTGATGATAGGAATTCTAAATAGAGAAAAATTTTGTCTGTTTTGAAGGTAAGCAGCTATAGCCACTAAATGAAGCCTAATAGGAGAATATGCTAAATTAGCTTTTTGTAAATGTAAACAAATAGCAGATAAGCTTAACAGGTCCGCTAATTGATTGCCCATTCCTTGGAGATATTCTGCCAGTAACTGAATGTGCAGTGAATCCTAGTTTGTTTTAATGGGATACAGGAGTTAGCTTAGCCTTTGGCTTGCAGACTCGTGCTCCCATCATCTAGTGACTTTTACCCTACTTAGCTTGCTCTGTTTTAGCACATTGATTTAATTAAATCTTTTAAGATGGCTTCCTTATTTTTAGTTAGGCCTATGGTTTAGTTTGCATTATCAGTGCCACCGGGCTGAGGCATCAATATCAAGCGACAAAGATAAACAAACTGTAGGTGTTTCATATTAGGTACTTTCCCTCTTCACGCTTTCGAGGGAATTGTTTATATAAATTAGTGTCCCAAGCATGTCTTGTAATCTATTGTTTGGGAACAGACCTAAGTCAGGGGTCCAAGCAGATCTGTATAAATACTCCTCACTTAAACAGATAGTCAGAGGGATTCCGACCAGATGCCATCTCTGCTATTTATGCTGCACGGCACCTTGACAATGACCCAGTCTTCATGTCTCTAAGGAGTCTGAGCTAGAGACCTCATTTCAAGGTAACAAGGGCTGGGGGCTCTTCTGATGGACATGGCACTGGCAGATTAGGTTTAACATACCTAGCTCTCTTTTAGGTTAGAGGTTAGGCTCATTATGCTACGTATTAGGACATATCTCATACTTTGTCATTACATGTTACTGCAGGATGGTGCAGGTCTTGGTATTAATGACTCTTGTCTTTACCATTCTGTTTCTTGCACTGTTCATTAACCTTATCATGCAGTTTTGCAACATAAAACCTATTGAAACTTTACTGCATCTTCTTCATTGCCTGTGTTTGATTGAGACATTGAGTTCATATGAGAAAGGAATAATGTCCGTTTAACCACGACATTCCCTGAGATGTCACACTCTTGAGTCCATGTGTAAAGGCTGCCCCAAATAACCTTTTACTGTTTGGGTTTTTGGTGAGGTACTGCTTGTGAGCCGGGAGGGTTAGGAACAACAGTTGCGACTTGTTGTAGGACTGGCATAGTCGCCTACAAACATAAGTACTGTCATCCTTAAACCAGGAGTCTTGACTAGGGCAAGAGTCAAACTACGACACATGTGATTGTGAATTACCCACTTCCAAATTGCCTGAGCTACAAGGGATAATTGAGATGAGCGTGTCCCCCCTGTTTTTGTAGATAATACATTGTTGTCATTGTCTGTGCGTACTAACACTACTTTGTGTGAGATGTGTCAGAAATGCCTTGAGTGCTAGGAAGACTGCCCATAATTCCAAGTAATTGATATGGTAAGGCTGTTGAATGGGATCCCATTTCCCCTGTATGGTGAGTTTGTTGAGGTGAGCTCCCCAACCTATCTGTGATGAATCTGTTTTAAGTGTGATCTGGGGCACAGGGACCTGAAAGGGCCAACCTTTTGAAAGATTGGTGTAACTTCACCATTGCAGAGAGCGGTGAGCCTGGCGGTCCAACAACACAAGATCCTGAAGATGACCCTGTGACTGAGACCACTGCGTGGGGAACTATGGCTATACAAGAAGCCATCATGCCTAACAGTTGCATCACTAACTTTACTGTATAAGTATAACTGTGTTGCAGTTGGGAGGTGAGATTCTGAAAGGCTCGAATCCTTATTGGGTGTGGATATGCTAATGCCGACTGAGTGTTCAGAATTGCTCCTAGATACGGCTGTATTTGTGATGGTTGAAGATGGGATTTGAGGTAATTTATTGTGAATCCCAAACTGTGTAGAAGATTGGCAGTGTATTGAGTATGTCGTTGGCAAGTGTGAATTGTGTTTATTAGCTAGTCGTCTAGATATGGGAACACATGTATGTGTTGTGCTCTTAGGAATGCTGCAACTACGTCTAAATATTTGGCGAATACCCTTGGTGCTGTTGTTACCCCGAATGGTAGTACCTTGAATTGGAAGTGATTCCCTGCAATGACAAAACTTAGATATTTGTGGTGTGCTGGATGTATGGGAATGTGGAAATAGGCATCCTTGAGATCCAATGCTGTCATGTATACCCTTGCTGTAGTAGGGGGATAACATCTTCCATATGGAAGTGCTCAGAGTATGTATAGATTGAGAGGCCTGAGATCTAGAATTGGTCTTAACGAACCATCCTTTTTGGGTATCAGGAAGCAGAGTGAATAAACTCCTGATCCTTGTTGGACTATAGGTCCTGGTTCTTTAGCCCCTTTGAGAAGAACGGACTGTACCTCCTCTTCAACAGAGTGAGACGGACTTGACAGAGTTTGTGTGAACTAGGGGGGGAATGTTTGATGGAGTGGAGATGAGCTCTAGACAATATCCATGTTGGATAATTGATAGAACCCACTGGTCTGTAGTGATGTTATACCATTTTGGATAAAAATGTACCAGTCTTCCTCCCACAAGAGATGAATGCACTGTGGAGATTTTTAAGAAGTCACTGTTTTGTTGAGGTAGAGGAACCTATGAAAGCAGATGCTTTCCCTTTTCCTCTATTATATCCTCTGTAAGATCCTCTCAATGAGCCTCTGGTATAGAAATATAAGCCCCGTTTCTGTTGTGAGGTGGATGGTTCTGTAGCTGATGGTTTGAACCCACATCTAATTTTTGATTTACAAAAAGTGCCTCTAGTGGGTGTGGTGTATAGTGCATCCATAGCCTTACCTGTCTCTGAATCTTTTTGAGTTTTTCTATGGCGGCGTCTACCTACGGTCTGAATAAGTGCTCTTTATCAAAGGGCATATTTAAGACAGCTTGCTGTATTCCAGGTTTAAAACCTGAACATCTTAACCACGGATGCCTTCTAATCACCGCGCTAGTGTTGACCCCTCTTGCTGCTGTTTCAGCTGTGTCTGTGGCGCATCTAATTGCATTATTAGATATAGCTTGTCCCTCTGTTACTATTTATTGCCCTCTTTTATGATGTTCAGGTGGAAGATACTGTAAAAGCTCTTCTATCTCGTCTCAGTGGGCCTCATCATACCTTGCTAGGAGTGCTTGGGAACTAGCAATCCTCCAGTGTTTTGCAGCCTGTGAAGCCACCCTTTTTCCTGTTAGCCCATTTTCTTGCTGCACTGACAACGACAGAGTCAGGTGGTAACTGAGTCCTGATAAAGACTGGATCAGAGGGTGCAGGTTTGTACTTTTTATCCACCCTAGTGGTAATGATCCTAGCCTTAACAGGTTCTTTAAAAATGTCAGACTTATGTCTAAGCATGCCTGGAAGCATAGGGAGGCATTGTTTATGTGTAGATGTTAATATATCGAACAATAAATCTCTTCAATAGGATCTGTGTGCAAATAAACATTATGGTACGCAGCTGCCCTAGCTATCACCTGGTTATAGGCAGTGGTATCTTCAGGTGGCGATGGTCTGGCTGGGTATAGGTCTGGATCATTGGACAAAAATGGGATCAGGATCATATAGATCCCATGGATCTGTATCTTGCTGTTCACCACTTAGGTCATCTCTATGAGGTGATGCAGAGAATGTCTGTGGAGAAACTGTTGTAGAATATGTAGGTGAGGGGGTGGTGGTGGGGTAGAAGGAAGGGGAGAAGAATGTGGTGGCAAAGGCTGAGAATGTTGTGTAGCTTTTTCCTTCTCCTTTTCTTTTGAGACTGTCTTTGGTGGAGGTCCAGCACCCAAAGTCTCCTGAAAAGTCTTTTTTTAATGGTTACAGGAGGGGAAGCAATTATCCTTCCAGTTTCCTTCTGTATATGAAGTTTGCACAGTTTAGCATCTAGAACCTCTAAAACAGGCTCTATGGCAGTTGACTCCTCCGTAGGTGTAGTGGGCTTGCTACTGAGGGTTTTCGATTCCAAAGGTTTTACTATGGAACGTTTAACTTGGACCGAAAGTGTCAGCTCCAAAAATGATATCGATTTTTTTTGGCTCCGAAGTGGAAATCTCCAGTTTTTGGCTCAATACCAAAACAGATGTAGTAGTCTGTTTGGTCAGTGCCGAATGCACTTTGGTCTTGGATGTTCTCATTGCCTAACCCGAAGGTTGGTAATCCGGATATATTTTTCAGCTCCAACCATGGCCCGAAGGCAGTGGAGGACCGATGACCACTGCAGTAGTCTTTTAACTGTCTTTGGTTGGTGTGATGGGGCTTATGTACTCACGTACTGCACCGGGCGTATTGACTGGTTGTCGATGTCGGAATCTCAATCCAAGTCCGAATCTCTAATGGAGACTGCTGTGCGCTGTTCCACCTCTTCCTGCGCATGCTCCTCTCAGAAGATGTTGGGTGTGCCGTCTGTGGACTCGGACGCCATCTCTAACCGACGCGCTCTTTGGTCTCGGAGAGTCTTCTTGGATCGAAATGATCTTCAGGCGTCGCAGGTCTCCTTTCTATGATCTGGAGACAGGCACAGATTGCACTTCAAATGCTAGTCGGTGTATGGAAATTTGGCATGACACCGAGGACAGAATCGATACAGAGTTTGTTTCATTGGCCTGACATTGAAGTAGGCCCAAGAAGGGTGAGATAGCCCTTAAGGCCGTAAAATCGACCCAATGATTTAACTCGGATAGACTATAAGAGTAGATAATGCAATCAAAACTACACAGACGTTTATAGAAAAGGTAGACTAACGTACAGAAGTCCCGAACCGCGATGCACTGGAGTGAGAGGAAACACGTCCGAACCCGACGGCGGAGAAAAAACAATCTAACAAAGGACTTCATGCCCATACACAGTACACAGGAGAGGAGGAGTCACTCTATCGTGTGACTAAAACAAATTCTTAGAAGAAAAACAACTTGTAACACTCCGAGCCCAAAACTAGATGGCAGACTTATGCAAAGCATGTGTATCTAGAGCTACACATGCCATCAAACATATTATTATAATGTAGTGTGGGAATTCTAAATCACTTATCTGAGGTGGAGCACGATGTGACAATTGATCAGTATTCTGCAACTCAGGAATATGACATAACTGATGTTTGTAACTTCAACATTTAATTTAGTCACTTCACTGCCATGTGTGATAAATAGGTCTTTAAGTTTTAAAACTTACAGAATATTTTGTTTTCATAAGAAAAAAAGGATTAAGTGGAATGCTTCACGATTCTTTTGCCACAGATAGCTATTCTGGGGCAGTTTCCAGTCCGTTAGTTTTTGTGGACTGTGCCAGTGCTTAATTTGTGCTGGTGACTTACAGTACGAAAAAGCACCACAAAGGGAGAAAGCAGCAAGAGGGAGCTGAAGGGGCAAGGAGTGGCCATAAATGTATTAAAGAGGCCCGAGATGGCTTCACGATTATGCTGCCTAAGTATTCTGTGTTTGCACATTGAATTACAGAAGTCGCTTGTTTCAGAGGAGAGCTTTCGGCACCGCCACGTTTTTATTTACAAATTAAGCACTGGACTGTGCCACTACAGACAGGGGCTGTCTATACGGAAATCAGCCTTAGACTCTGAAATAATAGACCAATAAAGCAAACATGTTAGTCCTTGACCCCTCAGAAGCGAACACAATCACCTCCAGACAGAATTCAGGCTAAGTGGAACTCCTCAGTGAGGTGCTGATGGAGTCCTGTGGCACAGTGAGCTATGGGCTCTCAACTGGGCGTGCATGTTGGATTTACTGCATCACACTGAGAAAAACAAAATCACGAAGGTGTAATGATTAAAATAATCTCAGGCACTTGTTTTACCCAGTCTCAGTCACTGATGGTTATTCTGGGCGGCACTAAAGTCCATCGCTTTTTGGTCACTTTGTCAGTGTAGACATGGACCACTGATGTGCAAATCAGCTACAGGAGGAAGACACGTTTCGAAGTAGCTCGTTCACCACCCTACCCCCAAAGACTGTTTTAAAGTTACCATTCAGATGTAAACCTTTTGAAAACATCCTCTCTACAACATTTCACATTTCTGTTGGAGATTCTCAATAGTGAAGCAAATGCAAATAGCAGATGGGTGGAGAGCAGAAATAAAGCAATGCCATGTGTACATACTGGAGGCACAAGCCTTGTGGGCAATGTCAGATAGGTGGAGGGGTAAAACCCACTGATCATTGGGACACAACGCTTCTGTGGTCAAGGCAGGTATTGAAACAAAGCTGGCTCTACCCATACGACCGACAGAAACAAAGCAGTACAAAGAACATTGTGTTTGTCAGTAGGCTGACGTGGAAAGTGCTGGGTGGGGTGTCCGTCGCACCGAGCTATGAGGAGGAGGGAGAAGACACAAATACAGACAAAGGGTCAAGTTGAAATAAACAAGGAAGGAACAATGAAGGAGACAGTAAATGCTAGAAAAGGATCCAAAATGTACAGGAATGGTATGCTTAATCATTTATAGTATACGTTTATGTTTTAAGCACACACTACAGAACTTAATAGATTTTGGTGCTGCCACAGTGAAGGTGACTTAGTAAAGCTATGTTGGCATCAGATCAAAGTTACATTGATCTGGTATGTGTTTTAGGAGGTTTTCTTAGAACAGATGCATAATGCAGAAATTACATGTGATGATGGGGACTCTGCATTAAAATTAACACATTGATAACACCAAAATACAGATATGGATCGTCAAGTGCATGGAAAATGTTTTATGTTTACGATTTGATAAAGCACAAATGTCACCCAATGGTCTTCTGCAACTACCAGTCGAAAACGGTCAGAGAGGTTAGGTCGAGAGTTTACTGCAAGCAAGGTGGATCGATATTAGTTATACTTCTTTGGGCAGATCATTTCAAAGAGTAGGGGCATAAAATGGAAAAAATCTACCACTGAAGCAAGCCAGTAGACCCTTGGGACATGGAAGCAGAAGTTAGAGGAACAGATGTGGAAAATCTCTCCGTGGTAGATTGGTGAGAAACTGCAGAAAAGGTGGACAAAAAGAACAAGGCCACAGAAACTAAACAAAGCCACTTATAAGGACTGCAGTCTTGTCAACTTTCAGATTGTGCCAATTTAGGCTCATCCAATGCCAAAGAGCTGTGAGGCAGCCCTGAAGGACAAGGGCTTCTTTGGGATGCAAGCTCAGCATGATAATTAGTTGTGTGTCATCCGCATAAGTATAAAGCTTCAAGCCAAAGGACCTAACAATTGCTGCAAGTGCCTCATAGATAAATAGTTCAAGAGATCAGGAGACGGTGGTGACCCCTGAAGTACTGTGCAGCTTATCATCCTATGTGAAGAAGAAAGGCCCATCATCACCTGTGGGCTTCTATATGTAAGGAATCAGTTCAGAACGGTGCCCTGGATATTTATAGTCTGGAGCGGACTCGTAAGAAAAGCATGGCTAAATGCGTCAAACGCTGCTGACCAATCAATTAAAATCAAGTGCTTTCACAGTTTCCATCGGCCAGATGGAGATCACCAAGCAAAGCCAACAGGGCAAGATGAGTGCTTCGACTGAGGTGGAAGCCTACTAGTTAAACCATCCAGAATATTACTTAGTTCGAGAAAATTCTGAAGTTGCAGGGCTATGATGACCTCCAGGGTCTTGGCCACCACAGGTAGCACAGTGATGGGACAGTAATTAGATGGCAAAAGGGGAACCAGATGATCATTTTTCGGCAGTGGGATAGCAGTGCCATTTTAAGAGGGTGGGGAGCAGAGCCGCTGCATAGGTAGCCATTAAGAATGTCTAAAATGACAGTGATGGTACAATCTCCAAACTTGTACCAAAATTTGACAAAGAGCGGGCCAGGCATGGAGCCTGACCTACACTGGGCCATTAAGGAACCAGTACATGAACTTGTGGATCTTTCTAGGAAATCAAAGTTGGGACAGGATGCTGAGATAGGATGGGCAAGATCCATTACGCAGTTATCTTCTTTCAAGGCATTCTTAGAGACAGAAGCTAGAAGGTTGCTGATTCTAATTACTAAAAAGTAAACTAATTCTTCACAAGAGGGAGAAAAATGAGCACGTGTAATGCAAACAAGGTATAAGGTCATTAATGTTTTTAAAGATTTTATTTTGTTTGTTAGGTGCCTTTAAAATTCTGTCTGAATAACAGACAGCCTGATGTAGAATCTGACGGACGATACTCAGTCCATCAGAGTGACTGAGGACATTAACTACAATCCCGATGGACTATCTACCACCTGTAAAATTTAGAGATTACTTCGGTACAGCGGTCATCGCTGTACATTAAACGGAACCGCCGTAACAACAGGTCCTTTCAATGTGCAAAACAATTGGTGGACGGCCACCGTCTGTTTTGACCAAACTTTTTAAATACTTTTTTCCAGGAACAAACACCCAAATCCAGAGTTTGTTTCTGAAAAAAACAAAAAAAAAAAACTAATAACCCCGCACCCTAGAAGTTTTCTCTGAGGGTGTGGAGGTCATTTTTATTCTTATTGCCGGGGTTTTCCTGCAAGTGATGGACGTGAAAATAAAATAAATTGCACTGTCCACCATAAATAGGGCAGGTAGTGTTGTGTAAATTCTCAGACAGCTCGTACTTTGTCTGGCTGTCGGAAGAAGCCAACAGGGGATCCATCCATGGAAAACTTTAAGATTCGCTTGTCTCTAAATGAGGCGGGCAAAACAAGGATTTGGCAGACACCGTACCCAGTCACCTTTGCGACAAAGTGCCCAGTCAAACTCTAAATCGGGCCAGAGTTGCTTAGCTGTTTTAACAGTAAACTGTTAAGAAAGGAGGACTCAAGTGTCGTTTTGGAAGGCATCGTGGGAGCCTCTTTATAGTCGCTGGGCCAGTTTACTGCATTTCTTTAAAGGAGAATTCGAGTAAATATCTGCCACTCTCATAAGTAACAGAGCCACATTATCGAGCGCTGTGTAGAGCAATATCAATTATATTTATCCATAGAGGATGAAATGACTACTGTCCAATATCTAATAGGTCTCCTATGAGCCCTTAGTGGTTTAATAATTTTTTACTATGCATTTCAAAAACAAGATGATGATATAATCATCCTGAGTGTTAACTTTCAAAGACAAAATATTCACCTTGTGTCCAATAATGGTATCAAGGTTGTGGACAGACAGAGTGAGTGGCGTTGTTAACAAATTGTTGCAAAACACATGTGGACAACAGAGCAGATAAATTATAACAATCAGTGTTTTTTGCATCACCCATATATGTGTTTTAGTCACCAAAACAAAGAAACTTGTGAAGTTTCAGTATCTGAGAGCATCACAAAGATTAGTGAGAAAAAGTAGTAGCTGATCAGGGGTTTGGTAAAGTGACATAAAAGTCAATGAGTTTTCCACACTTGGAAATGCTTTAATTTTGAGGACCTACAAGTCGGCAAGAAGGGTGAAGGGAAGTGTAGTGGAGAGTAGAGCATTTGAGATGAGATCAAGATGGCGACTATCAAACCGTGCTTGCTGTCTTCACTGAACCATGTCTCAAGAATGTTTTAGCAATGGCTTGCACAGCATCAGCCTATGGGTCCTGTCTCAAGGTGGAGGGTTATTACAGAGAGTGTCATCAGAAGAGGTGTGCTTCGCTTTCCCCCTGAATTGTATGAGGCAAGGACCTTTTCAATGTCTTGGGTAGGGTGTTGCAGAGGTGAGACGCCAATGTCGATTAAATACGTTTAAAGCTTTAACAGTGCACAGGGTGCTACTAGTAGAAACATATATGCTTATTAGGACTGTGGGGTGTAAACTTTGACCTTCTTCTTGATGTAGGTGGCCATCTATGCACCTGTGCATGAGGCACAGTAGCTTTAGAGAGCCTCTGGCATCCACAGGGACAAAGTGTTCTAAGTGAGTGGTTGCCATTGTTAAGACCTCAGATCAGATTTCCAGCATTTTGGACTTTTTGTAATCTCTTAATAACAAAAGCATGACACCACAAAGAGGAACGGCAGAGTGGAGGTGAAAGTTCACAAGGGTGGCAATAACCATGATGTGATTTTTCAGTGGGTATGAATCAATGTTTTCTGAAAATTGGCAAAGGTAGAACTCTAAGAGGTGCGTTCCACTTAAGGTGTTAGTGTTTTCAAATATATAATATCACAAAACTTTCAACCAAAAAAGACTCATTCACCTCAGCTCCTTCCTGGAGAGTTTTGGGGTTATACATCAAGTGGGGAGCAAGAAAACAAAAGTGGGGGCGGGGGTCTCAAAACATGTATTCCCCATTCCTTTTTCTATCCCATAGGAAAACTGAACAGTGACAACAGTGATACCACAAAAACTGCTGAATGGAATTACACCAAATGTGGCAGAAAGCTAAAGCTTGGTGCAGAAAGATTGCGTTTTGTGATTTGGTGTAGATTGCTTCAGTAGTTTTTGAGACATTAAGGCTTAAATATGTTGTATATATCACTCTGCGGAGGATCCACTGACCTAACAGATCTCAAGTTGAAATCGGAGTGGCTGCAACCACATCAACAAAGATGTGGTAGCAGCCATCTTAGGACTGAAACTCAGACCTGAGCCCTAGAAAAAATTTACAAAAAATACAGAAAATGGCACAGGGTAGGTATAATCTGCCCACTAGGTCAGCAGGGGCAGTCTCAGTGGAGCCCTTTCTAGGGGACATAAACATTATTATTATTTTTTTTAATTTTACAGTGAATCCAAAACCGTGACTGATTAAACATCCCACCTCCCGGGAGGGCCACAGCCCTGGATTGGCAAAATATAAATAACTTGGGGAGAGAGAATCCGGCCCCACTCCACAAGCCTCAATGAGGCCCTGGGAACCTCATGCCCCAAAGCCACACAAATTAAATTAAAGGGGAAAGAGGCACACAGTCCCACTGCCCAAGCCTGGAAAGGCCCAGGGATCCCATACCCCAGGGCCAACACATAATTATAGCGGGTGGTGACCCCATTCCTGGGGGCCAACTCCACTATGATGTCCTGGGGAGCCCACCCCATCACACTCTCTTCCTGCCTGCAAGGATACAGGCAGGGAAACCGGTCTACTCCCACCCTAAAAACTTTAAAAAAGCTCCTGCTAGGTGGCAGCAGATGTTTCCCTGCCCACGCTCTTGCGGGCAGGAAAACTCATATTGCTCCTGCCTGGATGGACAGTGAAAAGTACCTGATCCCACCAAGAGTAGCAATGCTGGCCCCCAATGCACCCAGAAAGGGTGCATGAGGGGAGCTTTGCAAGGCTGTGGGGGGCCACAGACTGTGTTTGTTGTTGGTGCCCTGGGTGGGCACTGGGGCACCCACCTAAGACCCTGGGGCAATGGGTCCTCTGAGCCAAAAAGGCTCGGAGTGGGGGCTGTGGGCCCCCAGTCTTTAAATTTAAAAAAAAGAAGAAATAATATTTTTTTGTCACTCTTAGCTGCAGCTCTGTGCTCTTCACTTGAAGTGCAAGATCCTCTTGTAGTTATTTTTACGATGGCATTATTTAGGCTGAAAAAATGTTAAACGAAATAGTCAGAGACATGTTGGTTTTATTTCTTTTTTAAAAAAATATATATGTGTCTGCATATTAATTTTAACATTTTTCACCCACAAAATGTACTAATAAAAACTTTGTTAAAAGACAAACATTTTTATTGAAACTTTATTAAACATTTTATAATAATCACTATCATTAAACATTATATTGTGTGGCTTATTGAAATATATATGTGATTAAAAATATTCGTTATTTTTGGCGAAAGATGATAGATCTGCTTTATACATACAATGATGCGAGCATCCCGTGATATAAACTAATAGGCATGCGTTTTAGTTTGGTGTTGTGGCTCTTTGACAAAGTCAGTAAATCTGCCTGAGTTCGGGCAGGACTTTAGAAACCAATCGCACGCTGAGCATGCCCTCAGCCGTTCTTGCATGGAGTTGCTTGTCTGAGAGGGTCTGGATACAGGGCCTGGCCGCAGATAAGGCGCAGTGTACAACCCCAGGCTGCACGAGGCCGAAAGTGAGGGAGTCATGGTCTGTAGTGTCAAGTTGGTAACTCCACATACTATTGCCGCATTTCATGACAGTGACGTGAACTTATGCTAAAATGATGTCTGCCAAGGATGCCCGTGAGATTCCAGGCTGCAGAGTAGAGTTAAGCCCACCTTTCCCAGAATTTGGGGGTTTGATGGGAGGCAAGTGAAAGGATGGTTGTAGTTGTTCAGTTGGGCGATGTTATTCTTTTACAAGTAGCAGCTAATGATAACCATCACAGATTTAGCTAGGATCTCTATGTAAGCGTCAGCAAGGCTGCATGGCAGGGGACTCCTGTGTCCCTTCCAATGGTGGTGAACCTATAGAGGCTGTACGGTGGACATTGTAAAGCATCCTTTTTAGGTGGCCTTCTGAGTCCCTTCCAATGGTGGTGAACCTCTAGCAGCTGTATGGTGGACATGGTAAAGCATCCTTTTTAGGTGGCCTCTGGAGGTGTACAGTGATCAGAGTCTCTTGTTTTATCTGTTGACTTGGGTTATCTCTGTCATGATTTTCTGTACTTTATCAAGAAAGTGACTGCAGAAAGGCAGGAAGTAGATGGGAGAGTGTTAAACAAAAAGGTTGCTTACAATCGGAAATACACTTTCTTGTGGATTTTTGTGGATTCCTCACCTACAGAATACCCCAGGCATCAGCGTGAATCCATAAATACTCCAAACAGCAACTCCTGCATACGTGCACGTGGTGCTATATGGCGATCTTGCAAACCACAAAATTGACAGCCCAGGGCCACGTATAGGTGCCACTTCCGCGCATTGATTTCAGTTTCTTAATCTTCCTCCTTCAGCTATTTTAGGTGCAGATAATTGAAGACAAACTGCAGATGACAGGGTACCGAACTATAACTCAGGAACTTACTGTTTTTAGCAGACATCCAATTCACAGAACAGGGTGGAGGTAGAGCGGCAGGAAACCTGCAGTTCGAGTTTCCAGCAGAAATTGCATTACTGAAGGTAATTTGCTGTGCTGATGGATACTTCGAACAGTAAATTCCTCACCATTAAAACAGATACCCTAACAATGCCTCCAGAAGGTAGATGGTTTAAGTAGTGGATTCAAAAAAGGAAGCCTTGCAGGACCAAGCCAGCAAAATGCCCTTCTCTGTGGATCAGGCTGAGAAGGCAGTAGTGATGGTGTACATATGCACAGATATCCACATCGCAGCCTGGCAGATGTCCAGGACAGGCATACCCCTTGTCAGCTCAGCTGTTGAAACTGTAACCCTGGCGAAATGGGCCAGCGGGCCTTCAGAGGGCTTTTTTTCTGGCCACCATATTATAAATCTTTAACAAAGGACTATCACCTTGATAGAGTCCTCTTCTGCATGGCTCTGCTTTTTTTGGTCCAGCAAAGTCAACAAACCGCTAGCCAATATAAAAGTTAAAGACTCTTTTAAAGTCAAGTTAATGAAGCCTCTCCCTTTTTTTCCCCAATGAGTGTGGGCAACAAACATTGCTGGTAGGGTAACTGACCATCCGGCATGGGATGTTGACGTCATTTTTAGCAGAAGGGCAGCCAGTTCTTCCGTAGATAAAGTGTTGCAGGGAGGTTGCGGTTATAATGCCAACAGTCCACTCATACGTTCGCTGAAGTGGTCAAGATGAGGAAGACAGATTTGATTATTAGGGCCATATGGAGCAACAAAACATTAGATCAAATGGTGTGCTCATGAGGATTGTAATGACCATCACGTTTCCAAAAGGGTACAGCTGACTTAAATATATCTAAATGGGTTGAACTTAAGCAATTGGAAATTGATCACATTCCACTTGCTTTGACTGTTGACCAGCTTGCAGGGATATAACATTTAAAAAAAATTAAGTTGGTATTGCAGTGAAGCAAACTTAAGACATGAATTGAGAGCTTTGTACAACGAGGGACTGCATTACATTGTCAGAAGGATGAAGAATCGAGCATTTAAAATAGAAAATAAAATGATATATTGGAAAGTATGGTCTAAATGTGGATCTTTAGGAATGGTAAGTCTGACAGGATAATGCCATGTTAGCTTTGCATTCCTCTATTTTAAATTCAAGATACGAAATAATCGGTAAATAATCGATGTAATATGAAGTTAACTGATAAAACTAGATTGATATCAATTATTGCTAGTGTCAGTTCAGGTGTTCCTTATCTTTAACAAAGTGCAAAAGGATATCTTTTGAGCTTTTGTTCTAGATAAAATAATTCAAGGTGACGAACATTTTATGACTACGTTTGGAAAACAAAGAGATTAGTGGATTAGGGGCTATCAATTAGCCAAATCAAATCAAATCAAATCAAATCAGGATTCATAGAGTGCAACTACTCACCCATAAGGGCCTCAAGGCACTAAGGGGGTTTGTCCTCTCTAATTGGATTAGTAACTGGATGAGAGAGAAACATACGTAAAGAGATAACTGAATCCAAATTTGATTTGGTATTAAAATACACACAACACAGAATTACCTTTAGGGGATATCCATCATTGGGTTATGTGATAAAGTTGGGTCTATCAGTTTCAGATAGTTATTCAAACTGCAGTTTGGGTTCTAGTCCTTCTTGTTGTTAAATAGTTGGAAACTGGGCACTTTTTTGAATGAGGTATTAGATGACTGATCTCCTCCGCTGAGCCTATTGCACAATTTCATGATTAGACATTCATTTATATATGATAAAATCTTGTGTCATTTGTGCCCTAATTGTGGCTATAAAGCCAATGTTGAGATTATGGAAGACAGATGTGGCTCTGACAGTTGAAAGATGGATTTTAGAAATGGCTCATTTATAAACTATGGAGAGACTGGGAAATTAAATTGGCATAGAAGAAAAATGTAGAAGTCAGATATTATTTTGATAAGATCTGATATAGGAGTTGATAGATAGGATTTCCCTCTCGTTTTCCCCTCTTAGTTTGCTGTAGATCTCGTGCTATGCTGTGCTGTTATGTAAAGTGTGACCCTTTTTTATTCTTATATGTTAGCAGCTCAGAAAAGGAACAATACAAACAGCAATTTTGTAAATAATTGCAGGCTATGCTTATATCTTCTGTGCTATGGCGGTTATGTCAATCTCCCTACACTCGTTAAAACTCTTGTCGTGCACTTATTGTAGAACTCATCCTACTTGAAATGTCCAGCGCTACATATGCATTAAATAGGTTTCCATGCCTTACTAAATTAGTAAATAAAGAAATATGGAGTTGGTTTACAGAGACCCACAAGATCCCTGAACAATATCACGTAGTAAGCACATTTCATCAATCACAAGAGTGGATGTGGTGGCAGAGAGATACAGCTTGAACAGGACAGTCTTTCTGTTTATTCTGAAATCATACGGGTCCAAGCTTTAACCCTTCCTTACTCTAACCTGCTATGGTTCCCCCTTGACAAAGCACTACATCATTCGTTTAATACCTTTGTCTGAAGTAGCACTGTTGCTGGTGTCTGCCTCATGCATACCCGACCCTTTCAGTGAAGTGCGTTTTTTTAAATATTAAATATTTTAAAAATGAAACCTTTGGCGTCTGGTTTGTTTCAACGTGACCTTAAAGTTTAGGGGTGCTCATCCACGGAGATCCCTTTATGAATGTGACTGACACCATTGTGTCCCCTATACCTTCACTCCTCACCTGTGTACATGATCACATTCTCGAGCCTCGCTTTGAGTAGGATATCAACCCCTCCAGTACTGAAGGAGGACTGGTTCAACAAGGTGTCTTACTCACATTTCAAGTAATGTCCTCAGCCCAGGGCCCTGCCAGAGGTACACAGATGCAGCCATTCACACCTGAGTGGGGATATTTTCAAGTATTGACTTGTGCACACACAGAAACAACCATTCACACCTGCACAGAAACAGGCAACCCTCAAATAACGTGTCCTCTATTGCGCCACCTCATGCATCAGCACCTTCTCCTTCCTACGGATCTAACCACCACTGACAAACCAATTCTAAATTCGTTCAGAGCACGCAGCTTCGGTTTTAAAAACTCACACATCAGAACCCTGGGAGAATTTGATATCTCGGTTGGGTTTTGTATTTGGTGGGAACAGACATGCGCCATTTTCACCATTAACAGAGATTTACAAAGATACACCCACTGCTATCAGAAGAGAAATAGGCAGACACCGAGACTTGCTCAAGGTTCACAACTACATTTTCATCTTAAAAGAAAGGAACGCATGCATGCAAAAATAAATGAAACATCGCATACACACGTACACCGATTATTATCTAAACAGATCTGCAGACGCTTGGGCTTCCACAAGCGACCCATTTTCCTAAGATAATTAACAAATAGGCATAAAACAGCATACATGGCAGAAAAACACAAATCCCCAACCCAGAAACAGGTTGACTCAAAGTTGTTCATATCTGTATTACGGGGTGGCGGCGGCAGCACCTACCTCCATCAGAAAGATGTCCTTGGAGCTCTGCGCCTGCACCTTGGGGTGCTGAACCTTGACTGCCACTGTCCTCCCATCATGCAGCACAGCCTTGTGCACCTGGGCCAGCGAGGCCGCGCCCAAAGGGGACTCCTCGAAAGACACAAACAATTCCCCAACCTGTTGACAGAATAGAGGTATATGTCATCCAACTAACATCAAGCAGTACATATGCATTTATGTACTGGTACTTATTTCTTTACCACGAACCTAGCTATGAAACAACAGAGCACTGCATATTACGCAATGGGATAGGAAACCATCCACAAGATTGTAGAGCCCAAGCCGTCTACTGAACTCCTGCTCTGCAAATCTCTACTTGTCCTCAAGCACGTTATGAAGGATCAATGTATGATAGTTTATGCATGCAATGCTTAATTTACGTCAGTGGTTTAAGATAGTAGGCATCAACACATATTTCTGTGGGTGTAGACTTGTTTTTCATCATCAAACACAACAGAGAGAAAGGGATAAAAGAGAGAAAAAAGGAAGAAATGAAATACAATAAAACTGTGTTGGAAATGGGGTTTTGGGTTGGCAGTCAGGTTATCCCCAGTCCAAGCAAGGACCCCCACCCTAGTCAGGGCAATGGGGAAACACACTTAGATAACCCCTGCTTACCGCCCTTGGTAGCTTGGCACAAGCAGTAGGGGTTATCACAGAAGCAATGTGTAAAGTATTTGTACCAACACACACAGTGATACAGTGAAACCTCTACAAAATGGACACCACACCAATTTAGAAAAATAGGCAATATTTATCGAAATCAAACAAGACCAAAACAACAAAAATCCAACATACACAAGTCAAGATATGAATTTTCAAAAGAATGAGTCTTACTTCATAGAAAATAATGGAAATGATAATTTTGCACAAAGTACCTGGTTAGGCCGCACGGTGGAGCATGCATGGCAAAAGGCAGTGATGCATAGATTCCTCCCTCGCAAGGGAGGCCATTTGCCATTCCTTCCCCGGTCGGGTCGGCGGTGCGTCGTTTTTCTACCTCGCAAAAGAGCGATGCGCCGATTTCCGGACGGGGCACCTTGGATCCAAGCAGAGTCGGGTTGACTTTGACGCCCAGGTACGATGCGTGGAAAATCCGGTCGCACAATTAGAAAAATCGCACTTTGTGGGTCTTGAGTCGTTATCAGCACCCGCAATGATACGCTGATCTCCCAGCCGCGATGCAGGTGGAGAGTCGCTTATCAGCCGCATTTCAGATGGTGCGTCACAAATTTCTCCCCATGGCGTTCTGTGCATGGATTTTCAGCTTTTGTCTGCCAACTTCACCTTACAAGGGCCCAGGGTCTGAATAGGACACCACTTGGCAGGGCAGGAGTCTCAGCAGAGAGTCCAGATGTTAGCAGAGGAAGTCTTTGATGGAGCTGAGACTTTAAAACAGGAGGCAAGCTCAGTTCAAGCCCTTGGGTATACTTCACAAGCAGGAATTGTAACGCCGCGCTCTGACGCGGCGTCTCTTTCTGTCCTCGCGGGTGGAACGCGCTACCGATATTCGGAGCGCCGTTCCCCGTGTTTTTTGCCTATGCTTTCTGGGAAGCATATATTTCGCTTCCGGTCGCGCTACACTTACTTGTAGCCTTTTTTCTTCTTTTGTTGCTGGTGGTGGGTTTTTTGTTGGTCCTTTTGCCTGTCTCTATCCATGTTGTGTCCATCTTGTCTTCTTCGTGTTTTTGTCCCAGCATGCTCTGTTTTTCTTTTATACTACTTCCTTTTTCCTATACTGGTCTATGGGCTTTTCCCAATCCAAGATGGTGTTACTTCCCTTTCCTGTGATGTCACTTCCCTTTTCTCAGTATATAAGTCAGTCAGTCTTGTTCCTCCTTGCGTTGCAAACACTTCCTTCTGGTTGTGCTGTTCGCTCCTGTTCTTTGTTCCTGCTTTTTTGCCTTGGAAGATTTTTGCCTGTTCTTTGTTCCTGCTTTTGCTTTCAGAGATTTTTTGCCTGTTCTTTGTTCCTACTTTTGCCTTAGGATATTTTACCTTTTCTTTTTTTCCTGCCTTTTACCCTGGATATTGCCTATTTTTGTTTCCTGTTGTCAAGTCCTGTTTTTTCTTGTTTTCCTTCAGGAGTTCCTGTTAGAGGTTTTTTCCCCAGTGTTGGGTTTTTTTTCCCTCTGGGACTCCTTCTGGAGGGTACGGTCTGCTTTGGCGTAGCCTGTCAAGCTGCACCGTGGCTACTAGAAGGGGTCGCCCTTATCTGGGAGTATCCAGGACCTGTAGAAGACTTGGTGTATTCGCCAATCCGAAATCCAGAGGTGAGAAGTCCAGCGCAGTACGTGACAGGAATATACCACAAAGTCCAGTCTTTGTCCCCTTTCACAGGCAGAAGCAGCAACTGCAGGATACCCCAACAAAGCACTGTCGCAGGCAGGAGCAGCACTCCTCCTCAGCTCTTCTCCTTGGAAGAGGTTCCTCTTGGTTCCAGAAGTGATCTAATTTTCAGGGGTTTTGGTTCTATTACTTATACCTTTTCTGCCTTTGAAGTTGGCAAACTTCAAAGGAAAGTCTCTGCTGTTCACAAGATCCTGCCTTGCCCAGGCCAGCCCCAGACACACACCGGGTGGTTGGAGACTTCATTGTGAGAGGCAGGCACAGCCCACTCACGTATAAGTGACCACTCCTCCCTCCACTCTAGCACAAACAGCTCATCAGGTTACACCCTAGCTCCTTTTGTCTCACTGTCTAGAGGGGATTCACAAACAGCCCAACTGTCAAACTGACCCAGACAGGTAATCCTCAAACGGGGAGAGTCACAGAGTGGTTTAAGCAAGAAAGGGCCATATGTACGAACACATTTCCCATTGGCACAGAATGGGAAAAACCCTTTGGTACATCTGGCCCAAAATGTCTACTTTCTAAAAGTGGCATTTTCAAACTAACAATCCAAAAACCAACTTTACTAAAATATGTATTTTTAAATTGTGAGTTCAGAGACCCCAAACTCCATATTTCGATCTCCTCTGAAGGGGAATCTGCGCTTTAAAGTTATTTAAAGGCAGCCCCCATGTTAACCTATGAGAGAGATAGGCCTTGCAACAGTTAAGACTGAATTTAGCAGTATTTCACTGTTAGGACACGTAACACACATCAGTACATGTCCCACCTTTAACATACCCTGCCCATGGGGCTACCTAGGGCCTACGTTAGCAGTGCCTCACATGTATCAAAAAGGAATGTTTAGGCCTGGCAACTGGGTACACTTGCCAAGTCGAATTTGCAGCTTAAAATTGTACAGACACTGCAGTGGCAGATCTGAGCCATGTAGGAGCACTTGTACTTTAGCACTGGTTAGCAGTGGTAAAGTGACCAGAGTATCAAAAACAGCAAAAAACAGAGTCCAGCACACATCAACAAACCTGGGAAGCAGAGGCAAAAAGTTAGGGGAGACCACACCCAGGATGCCAAGTCTAACAAACAGTAACACAGGTGAAGGTTGGTCTGAAAAATAACTTTTAAGATTGGGCTGAAGAAACAGGAAATGTGAATGAAGAAAGAGGCAACAGGTGGAATCCAGACAACACATCAACAAGGGCTTTTAGAAGAACTTGCACTGCGCTTCAAAGAAAAATGCTGGGTCCAGTGTCTCCAGCGAGTCTCCAACTTGTAAAAGGGCCTTTGCAGCCTTTTCTGAATTACAAATAGGATGAGGTGTAAAAAAAAGCATTCCCTTCCTACCAAATTTAGGAAGAGAAGGATCAATGGGCGATGAAGGCAACTCTGGTTGCAATCACCTGATCTGATATTGACACCTCAAGAGTGTGGCATTTGCTTCCGAAAAGGGAAGTTTCCCAGGTGGGTCAGCCTCCCCTTAGGGAATCGAATCGGCAGTCTTAGGCAGAACAAAGGACTACTGTCTGCTCCTCCTAAAGTGTTTCCAAATGGGAAACATTTTTTAAAAGCTGCATCAATACAGTGAATAGAAACATGCTGCTTTTAGAAGCTAGGGCCTGATGTACAATTACTCAATTAGCAAAAAGTGGACTCAATTTGTGCATCTACTTTTTGTGAATGGAATAGGATTTTGCGAACAGTATATACAAATAGGTAGGTTATAAAATACCCAAGAACAGGGTGGTCAGAGAATGTCCAGCCTAATTAATATTCTTTAGGCAGGTCGCAACTCCCGGTGATTGGCTTTAATTGCAATGATAAATCAGTGATACATTCCTCTCAGAATAGGAGGAGGATGCCCCTTTCATGCCCTCTCCTATTTGCTATTCAGAAAGGATCACAAAAGTCTTTTTGGGAGTTCAAAAGAGTTTGCTGTCTCGAAAAATAACTTTTGTACATGAAGGAAAGACTTTTGCATTCACAAAACCTGTGATTTTGCGAATTGCAAAGCTTGTGATCACAAAAGGGTTTTGTACACCAGGCCTAAAAATGTTCCCATTTGGGAATGCAAACACAGAGAAAGAGGTCTGCTGCACCGACTAGTGTATTTCTAAAAGTGAAACATTTTGGGCCAGATGTAGGAAACTGTTTGCGACTCGCAAACGGCAAAAATTGCCGTTTGCGAGTCGCAAACCGGAGTTTCCTATGCAGAAATGCATTTTGTGAGTCGGGACCGACTCGCAAAATGCATTTCCGAATCGCAAATAGCAAGGGGTGTTCCCTTCCTATTTGCGATTCGCAGTGGTATGCAAATGAAGTAGCAGTTACCATCCACTTGAAGTGGATGGTAACCCACTCGCAAATTGGAAGGGGTCCCTATGGGACCCCTTCCCCTTTGTGAATGGACCACAAAATATTTTTTCAGGGCAGGTAGTGGTCCAAGGGACCACTACCTGCCCTGAAAAAATTCCGAAACTAAAGGTTTCGGATTTTTTTTTTAAGTGCAGCTCATTTTCCTTTAAGGAAAACGGGCTACACTTTAAAAAAAAAAAAACAGCTTTACTGATAAGCAGTCACGAACATGGAGGTCTGCTGACTACAGCAGGCCTCCATGTTAGCGAGTGCCCATAGTCCCTATGGGGCCGCAATTTGCGACCCACCTCATTAATATTAATGAGGTGGGTCTTTGCGACCCCATAGCGACTTGCAGACGGTGTCTGAGACACCGTTCTGCATACCAAATTGCGAGTTGCAATTTGCGAGTCGGAAGGACTCGCAAATTGCAACTCGCAATTTGGTTTTTTGCTACATCTGGCCCTTTGTTTGTAAGTCAGCACTGGTTCTTTAAACTGAAACTGGCAGCTTTTATAAACCAAATCTTTCCTGTTTGAGAAGGTCAATGCAGAAAGTAGCTCATATAGTAGTTTTCTCTACATTGGTTCATTCCCTGCTTGAGCTACACTCATTGGTACAGGGAATCCCCTTATAACTATTTTCCTATGGTTACGACACCTTGTCGTTGGGGTTTTTTGATTACTTTATTATTCGCTATTTATCAGTTTGCTAATTTATTGTTCTCTTTTTGTAGTCATCGTATATATCACATTCTATATGTTTCTTTAAATTAAAAACTCTTTTTCCATATGTGCTAGCTTTAGTAGTCACCTTAGGAATCTATCTTTCTACTGAATATAAATTGCATGATATATATACTTTGTGGGATTTAATCACTGGGAATACAATAGAAAACCACTTTTTATATGTTTACCATCTACACCATAACTGTTTCACCATCTTCCTGTTCTTTTCATCTCATATCTAGAAACAAAGTTAGACAAAGGTAACAAAGAAGAACTTCCTACCTTAGATATCAGCCTAGATCTAATTATGGATTCTATAAAAACATTTGGATTTAGCGAAGAAGATCTAGCTAAATTATTAGATCAACCAAGATCAGGCACAGGGACATCCATTTCTTCAAATCAACCTAAGGAAGGTTGGTTTAAACTATTAGAACTAAAGAAAAAAACCAAACGCACAGAGTTACATGCAGATTACATCTTAGAGTATCTCAGAGCAGGGATCATCCCTACGGGACTAAGAGTAAGAAATATCCCAGGTCTCTTTGTCGAGATTAGACAATTTTTAGAGAAATGGTCCCTGATCGCTAATCGCTGTTCTCGAGATTGGATGATTCTTATACTAGAGACCGCGAAAGAACTAATGGAAACCCTTATGAAAGAAATTCAAGCATTAGAAGAAGAACTGAAAAAACAAGATTCTGTCCAGGAAGTAAAGAAACAGTTAGAGATTATCAATCAAGAACTAGAATCCTTCAATCTATATCTAGTCAAGAGAAAGACAGATAAGCTTAGAAAAGACATCAGATGGGTCACAAACGAACGAGCATACCCGTATCTATCAGATCGGTACTACGCGAATCAACAGCAGAATGTACCAGATCAAGATCGCCAATTCTGGACGAACAAAAAAATAGTCACCTTCTCAGATACTTCAGAATCTGAAGGGGAAGGAACATCCAATCAATTCGAACAATACAATGTAAGGGTAGGCCCTAATGAAGGCCCCAGTCGTGCCAATCATTTTTTATCCAGAGGAGGGAGACCCCGAATGAGATACAGGAACTATCAGAGAGGCAGATTCCAGAATACGGACAATCTGGCACATACCCTACAAACCAGGAGACAACAATATGGGAGGGACTAAAAGCGGTACCAGTTTTCAATTTAAGAACGTCCCCTATGGACACAGATACTGAGTGTCTATTAAAGAAAGGATTGTCATTCATCCCTACTACTTCCATCAATAAATTTGGCCTCCTCTTGGACCTTCATGCTTTTTTTCGAAGAATCAGGCTATCTAGATACTTCGAAGATAAAATAGACACCAGAGAACATAATCTATCTGGATTAAAACCCATATCCACCTTTACTCCCCACCTAGATATGGTGGGTCCAGAAGTTAAAATCTTCGAGAATATAGTGTCTAACAAGATTCAATCTTTGTTGAAATTTGTGCCGAAACCCTCCTTTAATTTAAACCATGGTGAACATCAAGCTTTGCAAAGATTACAGAAAGATAAACATATCACAGTCAAACCGTGTGACAAAGGAGGGGGTATCGTACTGTTAGATACTGAAATTTACAAATCTAAGATTCAAAGCATGCTCAATGAATCAGAATACTACCAGAAAGCAGGGAGCAATTGGCACGAACGAGTCAGAACAGAGATAATCAAAATAAGTACTGAAGCTTTAGACAATGGAACCATATATCAACAAGAATTCCAATACCTAAACCCTATAAAAACTAGGACTCCAGTGTTCTATGGAGTTCCAAAAATACACAAGAATAAGACAGATCCCCCCATGAGACCTATAGTCTCCACAGTAGGGGCACTGACAGAACCTTTATCCAAATACGTGGAGAAATTCTTGAACCCTAGAGTAGCCCAACTTCCAGCATTTATTCGAGACACCACCCACATTATTGCCAAATTAGAAGGTCTTCCTTTCAATTCAAATACGCAATTACTTGTGACCATGGACATTGAGGCACTATATACCAACATCCCACAGAAAGAGGCATGGCTAGCAGTTGTGCGCCTCTTAGAGAAAGAAGGTAATACAGAACATTCTTCCTTCGTATTACAGTGTCTCAATATTGTCCTAAGAGAAAACTTATTTGAATTCAATGGTCAAACATACCAGCAGAAGAAAGGAGTCAGTATGGGGGCCGCATGTGCACCTAGTGTAGCCAACATCTATGTAGGCTCCTTTGAGGAAACCTACATTTACAATGAGATGGCACCATTCTACGAAAATGTACATCTTTGGTCACGTTTTATTGATGACATCTTCTTCATCTGGACAGGTGAGGAAGACTCACTAACAGAATTTAGTCAGTGGATTAATTTGTGTGATCCCAATCTCAAGTTTACCATTCACACCAGTAGAAATAAAGTTGAGTTTTTAGACATTTGGATTGGTCATAATAACTTCCAACTTGAAATGTCATTGTTCACCAAACCTACAGCTAGAAACACTATTTTACATTATGACAGCTTTCATCCTACCAGTCAGAAACAAGGGATCCCCTTTAGTCAATTCCTACGGGTCCGTAGAAACTGCTCTAGTTTGAGTGACTTCGAACACCACGCAAATATTTTACAACAAAAATGTCTTCTACGAGGATATCCCAGAAAATTGATCAGGGACTCCTACAAAAGAGCAAAATACTATAATAGGACTAGTATGTTCGACAAACAAAAGAAAAAAATCAACACCTTCTATAGTCTGTGTTATTCAACACTCAAACCTAAATGAAAAGATCAGGAAAATAATTCTCGCCAACTGGCACATTCTTAATAGCGATTCTAACCAAAGACCATTAGAACGTCCTCTCCTTTCATTTAGGAAAAATCTAAATATCTCGAATAAACTAGTAAGAGCCAGTTTACCCAAAAATGAGCCCTTTTGCCAGAAGTCCATCCATGGAAATCAACCGATTACAGGTAACCATAGATGTGGTAACTGTAAGGCCTGCCCCAGAGCCATCGTGGGCAATGTATTTTCATGGGAAGGTACCAACTTTCAATTATCGGATATGACTAACTGCAAAACAGCTAATTGCATTTATCTAATTAGGTGTCCATGTCCTCTTCTATATGTAGGAGAAACAGGAAGGGAAGTTAAAATTAGAATATTGGAGCACATATCCAATATTCGAAATGACAGAGAGAGTGCCCCATTGGTTACACACTGGAAAAAACATGGACATAAAATTGAAGATCTTTCCTGGACTGTCCTAGAAAGAATTAAAAACTTTGGACAAATAGAGGATCAGAAAATCCGGAAAAAGAGAGAAGTTTTCTGGATGTTTACATTAGACAGCTACGGTAAGGGATTGAATGAATACATCCCCTGGGAAAATGCTATCACATAAGTTAAGTTTGCATCTACAAATATTTACATATTGTTCCGGAATTGGTATCTCTAATTAAAAGAACTGCTTAGAATTTTTGCCAGTATATTTTTGTCTATAGGTAATTTATATTCATTACTGCTGTTATTTCTATTGTTATTTTTACGCTAATTATCTTTCATTATTATTTCTATCTCCATTGCTATTTTCATGTATATTCATATTTCTGTTATTATTTTCATTTTTTTATTCATTTTCATCTTTTCTTCAGTTTTTCCCTACTAATACTCGGGTTAGTAGCTTATACCATAAACTAGAAGACGTTTCTACTAGAGCTCATTTCTTATTAGTATATCAACATACTCTTAACTACTATGCTATATCAGCAGACCCGAGTATGCATCTTAAGGAACTATCAGAGACAATAAGAATCGTTGAACATTGTATCATTAGCCTCATTGTATCTAGACTCGACAGTGTATAACATATTCACTTATAACGTGCTAAACGTCTATTTACGTCATCGACGTACTTCCAATATGGCGCCCGTACCAGCCAGCCCAATTATTTCATACATCTGCGGTCCAGTGCTACCAACTACTCCATCTGGTAGCCGTATAAAAACGCTCAGACGCTGCGGCAATCGACCCTAGTCAGCAGAAGGGACACGATCGAGCGTCGCTATCAGTATTTTTTCTAACTATTTATCTTTTCCTTTTCCAGCCATATTGCTTTCATTTTACTTCATTGTAGTATACAATCAAACGATCCATGGGGTTTATAGCATATAGTTTGAGTTTTTACTCTTTGTTTATTTTCTACCATTAATGACGGTTTTGTTTACTATACCTAGATAAATATATCTTGGACTCACCCTTTATATCGTTACAATCTTAAGGATTTACCAAAACCTAATACAAGGACCTAACTTCAACAACTGCTACCAGCAGGTGTACAGGTGAATTCTGGCTTTTACAAACAATACCAGGAACATTAATTTATCTATTTATACCATGAACATTTCTAACATCAATTGATATATCTATCTATCCTGTGGCTTCTGTCATTTATTTAGCTAATCTCCTGGTCTACCAATTAATATCTGCCCTATAAAGAGACAGAGACAGCCAGGACAACATTTGCCATGCAAAATAGCTAGAAGAGACCTTTCAAGTAAGACTTTTCTGCATGAGAACTTATTACTTGTACTATCTAACATACACCAAGATGCATGTACCCACCGAGGGGAATTAAAGAATGCTGGTAACACAAAGGAAGGCACCATGTAATTATGACTTACTAATCACTGGCTTTGTAAGCTATGTTCATGATATACTATTGTCATCTATTAAAATACCTGCCAATCTATGTTTTCTATCTAAAAAAATGCACCTTTTAGCACTTTATATTTTATGCTTTACTACTAATTACACTACCTAAAGCTCATTCGGACTTTTTGGGCATTCATCCTGAGATGATGACACGTCACCTTTGATTGATATATATCTAAAAATATAGATAGGTGACTCCTAATATGCTAGCACTATCATTTATATAAATTACCATATAATTTTCTTTATCAGACTCTGTGACCACATTATCAAGGAACATCCTACACATCTAAAATCAAATATATCAGAAGATTTGGCTGCTAAGACTAGATCACTATTGAACAGTACCACTGGGAACGGCCCTGAAGAAGGTGACCTATAACATCACGAAACACCGAAACGCGCGTAGGCCTTTTGGTCCCTACGGTACCACTCAGATAGAACCACATTAGCATTATCTTTTCCTTTTATGTATTAGACTATCAATAATGTATTAGAAGAATTTATGTCAATATATCTTCATTATTAAAAATTGTTTTAGCTTCACTATGATATTAGGATTAGCCTCATTGATATTATGTTTCATTAGTTTATAAGACTTTTTTCTTACCTATTGTGTTTAGTGTATGTGAGTGGTATGTCTGATTTAGATATTTTTGTTTTCTTTATTAAATGATGTATATAATTAAAAATAATTATTTTATAATTGTATTATTATTGAATGACAAATAACAAAAATAAAAAGTATATATAAAATCATATAATGGGATTACTTTATCTGTAACTAATAATAAGTATATAGCAGTCCGATATCATATGTGTATCATTGGCTTATTATACTTAGGTCATATTATCCTTAACTTTATTGTTGTTTTTATGAAGATCATGATATCTTCATATGTATTCGAGTAGCTCAGATAGTAGTTTTCTCCTACAATGCAGAAACATGTCTGCTGCTCCCGGCAGCCTCCTTCACTATATTTTCAGCGTATCACAGAGGGACTCAAATTGCGACCTGCCCCATGTCTAATGAGGGCATTAAATACCTTGGGATTTACATCACAAAGGACCCACACCTCTTCTATCAGAAAATCCTGAGAACTATACTTGATTGCTTTGCCTCGGATGTTCAACATTGCAGATAGTTGTCGTCCTCCCTGCTGGGTAGAGCAGCGATGTTTAAGATGATGACATTACCCATGATGCTGTATACCCCTTAACGCGTTCCTGAGGAATTTTTCCACAAGACAGAATCTCTTCTCCACCTCCTCCTCTGGGACTCGGGCCCGCCCCGCATACCCCTTCAGAAACTCACGAGTGGAGTGCATAACGGGGGGGACTGGCCTTCCAGATATAAGAAAGTACTACTGGTCCACACAACTAGCAGTGGTCAATGATTGGGTGTTTGCGGCTTGAGACGACCCTGCATTCATCCTGCAGAAGCTGTCCTGGGGACTACTGGGTTGCCAGGGGGTGCTTTACAAAAATCAACCACCTTTAACTCGCTCCTACCTGAGACACTGACAGTGACGCAAGCCTTAAGGGTGGCGACTGCCTTTTTCGGCTGGAAAGGAAAATTGACAGGAATTACACCTTTGTGGTCCAGCGATACCCTGAAGGGGGTGGGAAAACTACAGGGATTCCCAAAATGGAACCTCAATGGCATATCCACGCTTGGCGATATATGGAAGGGAGATTTCACACTCGGCCAGAGTTGCATACACAATATGAACTAGCACTCACTCCTTTAGATACATCCAACTGTGAAATGCATTACTGACACACATTCCCTGCCCTATTGTGAATGAGGACTCCTCACCCGCATCCTCACAGAACTGCTACCTAAAGGAACCATCTCACTCATTTACAAGAAACTTAGTAACAACACGCCGGACACCCTCACTAGCTTGAGGACCAAACGGAAAACCAAGGTGGGAGAGTTTGTGGAAGACGAATGGGAAGGGGGACGGGGCCTTTAGGAAGGTTGCTATTAAATCAGGATTTTAACTCATTCAGCTTTGCATATTACATCGAGCCTACTATTCCCATACAACCATACATGCAATGGGCCTAAGCCCCATCGATCTATGTCTACGGAGATGTGGGGAGCAGGGCTCATTCTTTCATTCAGGTTGGTCCTGCTCTGAGATACGGTCCTACTGGCTGGCCCTGTAGGGTCTGATGGGGGGGGGGAGAGGTCCTAGGTGTAGAGATCCCCGACTCAGCCAAAACATGCCTCTTATACATGTTGGGGGGCGGGTTGACCCCCCCTTCCAGATATATTAAGCTCTGGTTGTTATTAGGTTTGGCCGTGGCCAAAAGAAATATAGCACATATGTGGGGTGCGAGGGATACACCAGCAGTGGCAGATTGAGAAAAAGACATGGGCTGGTGCATGCTGGCAGAAAAAACGATATACCTGAGTAAAAATTTGGTCCTCATGGCGATCATTTAGAGAGATGGGGGAGTAGCCCTGTGAGAACTGGCACCACCACCTACATCTATGATTAATGAGTTTGTCAATGTGCTATTTCTCACTAAACCAATGTACTGTTGACTTCCAATATACATATGCCTCATGTACTACGAAGGTTTCAAGAGCCAAACTCCCCCCCCAAACACCTACCAGCATCACACAAGGACCCCACACTGCAGACCCTAAACCACTGGACCCCAATCACCACAGAAGACACCCAGAAACCCATGAACTCCATCCATTCAGGGGCACCCTCGGGCCTGTCCAAACACCACATCTTCAACCTGGCCAGCGCCACCACGCACCAGAGCTCTGCCAGACTATCAACTGCTCCATCAAAACCGCCACCTCCCCATCCAACTGGAAACACGCATAGATTAACCCGCTCCAGAAGAAACCCTCCGCCAACCAAAGGAACATGCAGAACTACAGACCCATCTTGCTGCGCCCCTTCCCAGCCAAGGTAACAGAAAAGGCCATCAACATGCAACTTACAGAGTTTCGCGAATCAAACCACATTCTGGTCCCCTCGCAGTCCGGATTCAGTAGAAACCCCAGCACTGAGACAGCCCTCCTCGCAGCCACAGACGACATCCGGGCCATACTGGACCACAGAGAAATGGCCGCCTTCATCCTCCTCGACCTCTCCGCCGCAATCGACACAGTCTCCCACTCTACCCTCTGCACCAGACTCCACCATGCCGGCATCTGTGGCAAAGCACTGCAATGGATCCAATCCTTCCTGACCGGAAGAACTCAGAGTGTCAGACTCCCACCATACAGTTCAGTGCCCAAAGAAACATGCTGCGGAGTACCCCAGGGATTCTCACTAAGTCTGACCCTCTTCAACACCTACATGGCCTGCTCACTAAGATCATCAGACAGCACGGACTAAACATTGTCTTGTGCACTGACGACACCCAGCTGATCCTCTCCCTGACCAACAACCCATCAACAGCCAAGAGAAATTTCCACAATGTCATGAGAGCAGTCGCCACCTGGATGAAAGCCAGTTGCCTCAGGCTCAACTCAGACAAGACCGAGATCCTCGTACTCGTCTCCACCCCCTGTGCATGGGACAACTCCTGATGGCCAGCCGCCCTGGGTAACAAGCCAACCCCTACCGACCACGCACATAACCTGGACATCATCCTGGACTCAACACTTATTTGAAAGTTCATTAAATGAATCCCCACTGAGACTAGAAGGATGATCACCCACACCCTGGTCAGCAGCAAATTGGACTATGGCAACCCACTCTACGTCGGCATCACAAAGAAGCTACAAGCAAGACTACAGAGAATCCAGAACGCAGCAGCCAGACTCATCCTGGATATTCCCCACCCACCTCAGAGACCTCCACTGGCTCTGTTCGATAAACGCATCACCGTCAGGCTACTGACTCACACCTATAAGGCACTTCACAACATCGTACCAGACTAACTCAACCATTGCCTGACCTTCTACACCACCACCATGCAACTCCGATCCACCCACCTCGCCGCCAACCCCAGAATCAAGAAAACCTCAGCTGGAGCAGATGCTTCTCGTACCTTGCAGCCCGGACATGGAACAAACCCCCTCTCAAACTCAGACAGGCCGCATCACTGAAGCACTTCAGAGGATCTCAAGACCTGGCTCTTCGAATGATCAGTATGCCCAACACAGTGCCTTGAGACCCTAGTGGTGATAAGCAGTGTTCTACAAGTGCTGATTGATTGATTGAATGACATAATGCCCCTTCGTGGCCCTGTGATTATGCTGCACTGCTTGTTTGTATTTTATTGCCTTATAAAACTTAATAAAATGATTTATAAAAAAATATAAAAAAAAACATTGCAACCTGCCAAATGAATATTCCTTAGGCAGGTAATTTTGTGAAACCTGTGAATGTACAGTTTGGGATGTAACTTATTAGTGCATTGGTTACATCAAAAATTATATTTCCATTCGCAACCCGGTCAGTGTGCAAATTCGCGGCGGCCGGAACCAGTCAGGGCCCAACGCGGACCCAACGTTCCTTCCGGGGAAGACTTCCGCCCCCAGGCCTCGCAAGGCCTGGGGGCGGAAGTCCGCCCGGCCACCTGCGCACCACAGGTGCGCACCTGAGAGGAGTGCCGGGCCTCGTAGCCCCCGGCTCCTAACGGGCCGCGCCCCCCCACTTTGGCGGGGGCGCTTTTTCCCTAAGGTACACAGTTGCATAGGTACCAGTAAACATCTGTATTGAGACCCACAGAAAACCAATGGTCTAAAACATACGAATGGAGGGGATCCCATTGCAGGGTGACTAAAATGATAGATGAATCCATGCCGTCAAAGCTTTTCTCCGATTCTGGAGTCAAGTGGGGAGTATGGGGTTCGTTAAATTCGCACCGGGCCCTGCTACTAACACTGCTTTAGGTTCCTTGACTCAGCAGTGGTGGACGTGCAAGCTATGGTAGCCTGTTCTAGCACAACAGGCTGGTGTCAATGTAGTGGGCATAGACTCCTCCCTCTTAGTGGATGAAACATAAAATTCTATGAAACTAAGGAGCCCTTTTGTCTTTGCAGAAACCCCTGCAGCAACTAAGACAGGAATAGACAATTTATGGATGGTATCAAGTAGGAAGCTATGGAAAATGATGCAATCAAGGCTTCCCATGCGTTAAATTCCAGAAAGTGTCCTGGTAGTAAAAGCGAGTTTGCCAAGCAGAATCCTCCTTAACAGCTGCAAATACTTTTCTTCTTAGGGGCGTCCTTGATCTCTCAAGGCCTCCAACCATTTTTCCTCCACTATCATTTTGCAGGTCACTTGCAGCATCCCGTGTGTCTGGGGCAAAGTAGGCTCTGCGTGTTTATTTATTCATACCTTCGAGGCAGCAAAAACTTCCTTTCCAGCTGAGAATGAAACGTGCAACAAGGGTTGTATTAACCCCTTCTGTGCCGCAGACGTAGTGGTTACGTCCTGCGGCACAGTGCTGCTGTGCCGAGGACGTAACCACTACGTCCTCGGCACACAGCCCAGAGGGAGCGCTCTCGCTCCCTCTGTGTGCTTCCCCCCACACCCCCAAAGTCAGGGATGGAAGGGGAAGCCCTTCCCCTTCCACCCCCGACCCCCCCACCCCCCCATAATGACATCAGCGCGCGATCGCGCGCTGACTTCATTATGGGGATTTCGCCGCACAGGAAGCCATTTGCTTCCTGTGCGGCGAACGGAGAAGAGGTAAGAATCTCTTCCCGGTGGGTGGGGGGTTTGGGCTAAAGAGGCACCGGGGGAAAGGAAAGGCTTTTCCTTTCCCCCGGTGTCTCTTTGAGCATTCCTGCTGCCCGATCGCATTGCGATCGGGCAGCAGGAATGCCCACTAGACACCAGGGATTTTTTTTTTTTGTTGTTCTTTACTGTTTCTTGTTTGCGGGGAGCGGCCCCTTGGGCAAGGGTCGCTCCCCTTGTGGGGGCAATTAGTTACGGCCATTTCTGCCCCCCTTGGGGGCAGATTGGCCTACTTTTTAGGCGGATCTGCCCCCAAGGGGGGCACCAGGGATTTTTATTTTCTGTGCATTTATGTTGGGGGGGGTGCCCCCTTGGGCAAGGGGCGCCCCCCCCAAGGGGGCAGAGAACTGTTGGCCTTTTCTGCCCCCTGTGGGGGCAGATCGACCTATTTTTTTTAGGTCCATCTGCCCCCAAGGGGGGCAGAAGCCACTTAGGCACCAGGGATTGTGTGTGTAGTGAATGGGGGGGCGCCCCCTTGGGCAAGGGTCGCTCCCCTGTGGGGGGCATGTCCTTTAGGGCCATTTCTGCCCCCCTTGAGGGCAGATTGGCTACTTTTTAGCCAGATCTGGCCCCAAGGGGGGCAGAAAACACTAGATCACCAGGGTTTTTTATTTTTATGTGTATTTATGTGGGGGGCAGAGAACTGTTGGCCTTTTCTACCCCTCTTGGGGGCAAATCGGCCTATTTTTTTTAGGTCCATCTGCCCCCAAGGGGGGCAGAAGCCACTTAGGCACCAGGGATTGTGTGTGTAGTGGATGGGGGGGGCGCCCCCTTGGGCAAGGGTCGCTCCCCTTTGGGGGGCATGTCTTTTAGGGCCATTTCTGCCCCCCTTGAGGGCAGATCAGCCTATTATTTTTAGGCTGATCTGCCCCCAAGGGGGGCAGAAACCACTAGAACGCCAGGGATGTTTTTTTATGTGTTTATTTTTGTGGGGGGGCGTCCCCTTGGGCACGGGGTGCCCCCCCAAGGGGGGCATTGACCTGTTGGCCATTTCTGCCCCCCCTGGGGGCAGATGGGCCTATTTTTCTAGACCCACCTGCCCCCAAGGGGGGCAGAAGCCACGTAGACACCAGGGATAGTGTGTGTGTGTGTGTGTGTTAGTGGATGGGGGGGGGCTTGGGCAAGGGTCGCCCCCCACTTTGGGGGCACATGTACCCAGGCCATTTCTGCACCCCTTGGAGACAGATCAGCCTATTATTTTTAGGCTGATCTGCACCCAAGGGGGGCAGAAACCACTAGAACGCCAGGGATGTTTTTTTATGTGTTTATTTTTGTGGGGGGGCGTCCCCTTGGGCACGGGGCGCCCCCCCAAGGGGGGCATTGACCTGTTGGCCATTTCTGCCCCCCCTGGGGGCAGATGGGCCTATTTTTCTAGACCCACCTGCCCCCAAGGGGGGCAGAAGCCACGTAGACACCAGGGATAGTGTGTGTGTGTGTGTGTGTGTTAGTGGATGGGGGGGGGGCTTGGGCAAGGGTCGCCCCCCACTTTGGGGGCACATGTACCCAGGCCATTTCTGCACCCCTTGGAGACAGATCAGCCTATTATTTTTAGGCTGATCTGCCCCCAAGGGGGCAGAAACCACTAGAACGCCAGGGATTTTTTTTTATTTGTTTATTTTTGTGGGGGGGGGCGTCCCCTTGGTCACGGGGCGCCCCCCCAAGGGGGGCATTGACCTGTTGGCCATTTCTACACCCCCTGGGGGCAGATGGGCCTATTTTCTTAGGCCCACCTGCCCCCAAGGGGGCAGAAGCCACTTAGGCACCAGGGATAGTGTTGTGTGTGTTTTTTTTGTTTTTTTTTGTTTGAGGGCTGTCCCCTTTGGCAAGGGTCGCTCTCCATGGGGACACAGTACTAAAGGTATTTTTTGGCTTCCTTGGGGCAGACAGGCCTATTTTTTTAGTAGGCCCATCTGCCCCTATGGCAGAATCCACTTAGGCACCAATTTCTAAAATGTTTGATGGTGGGGTGTTTGTCAACTGAAGAAGTCTTTGCATTTGTGATAAAAAATGTTTTCCTCCTTTTTGTTCTAGTTCAAAGCTTTTGCTTTATTTGCTGTGGCTCCTTGCGGTTTTGGCGGTGGTTGACCTGCAGTTTGCACAGTTGCATGTTTTAGGTAAGTAAAAACAATTTACTCCAAAGGAGTATTGTTGCCATGCATGAATGACATGTTTGTAGGGGGTGTACTAAATGCAGGATTGTGTGTGAAATTGTCCTTAGGTTTGTGCACAATGATATTTGTTTTGTCTTATTTCTAATTTGCCTTTCTTTCTTTCTTTTTAGTGGGATATCATTGGTGATTGCTGTGTAGTTGCTGGTGAATCAAGCTTTTTCAGGCAAGTGAGCGGTATAGTTTTTGAGTTTGTAACTCTTACTAACAAAGCTACACTTTGTTACTTGTCTTACACAGTGCTGGTTGTTGGTGGTGAATTTGTCCAGTTAATTTTAGCAGGAGAGATCATGGCTAGCCGCAGGATGACCGCTCAGCAGGTGGTTGGTATGCTTTTTGAGTCACAGTCTGATCATGACTATGAGACGGACTCTGCATCTGAGGCAGAGGAGGAAGTCAGAGATTCTGGCAGTGATGTTTCTGTTGGAGGGGAATCTTCTGATGATGAAGCCACACTCAGTGCAGATGAAGGTTCTGTTTTAGAGGAGGACATTGATGTGCCAATAGTGCAGCAACCTGGGGCTGAAAGGTTTCCCGTTAGAAGACCTGATGTCTGGGTTGCCCCAAACATGGAGCAGCCAGAGTTGCCTGCCTTTACTGGTCTCCCGGGGTGTAACGCCAATACAGAGAACTTTATGCGTATCAATTTCTTTGAGTTATTCATGGATGATGTGTTTTTGGAAGAGATTGTTGAGCAGACTAATTTGTATGCGGAGCAGCATTTGAGGGACAACGCTGCTAGACTTAGGCCACACTCTAGAGCTGCCCAGTGGATTCCCACAAATTTGGAGGAGATAAAAAAGTTTTTGGGTTTGACTTTTTTGATGGGGTTGATAAGGAAGCCGTCACTGGCTTCTTATTGGTCTACTAGTCCCTTGATGGCAACAGCTATATTTCCAGCTACCATGAGTCGTAATCGGTATTTGCTTCTTCTTAGGATGCTGCATTTTGTTGACAATGCATTAGCCTTGCCACGAGATCACCCAGATTCTGACAGTCTTTTTAAGATTAGGCCTGTCCTTGATCATTTTGTAGATCGGTTTTCGGAGGTCTATGTTCCAGGCAAAGAGATAAGTGTGGACGAGTCTTTGGTCCTCTTCAAGGGTCGTTTGGTTTTTAGGCAGTACATTCCTAGCAAAAGGGCACAATATGGAATTAAATTGTATATGCTGTCTGAAAGTAGGACAGGATATGTGTATAGTTTCCGTGTGTACACTGGTAGGGATTCCAATATTGACCCCCCTGGTTGTCCTCCCACTTTTGGAGTTACTGAGAAAATAGTGTGGGATCTTGGTAGACGACTGTTCAACAAAGGTCACCATTTGTATGTAGATAACTTCTACACTGGTGTGCAGTTGTTCAAGGAATTGTTTAGAGTGGACACAGTTGCTTGTGGCACAATCCGTTCTAACCGGAAAGGCTATCCAAGGGAGCTTGTCTGTAAAAAACTTGAGAGGGGACAGTGCTGTGCCTTGCGGAACGAGGAGCTGCTAGCTTTGAAATTTTCAGACAAGAGGGATGTCTACATGCTAAGTACCATCCATGATGAGAGTACTTCCCCTGTGACTGTTTGGGGCCAGGTTGCTGAAGTGCGCAAACCTGTGTGCATTTTAGATTATAATAAGCACATGGGAGGTGTAGATAGAGTTGACCAGAGGTTGGAACCTTATACTGCTATTCGTAAGTCTTATGTTTGGTATAAGAAGTTAGCACTTCACCTCTTCCACTTAGCAACCTTCAATGCTTTTATTGTGTTTAGGGATAGGTCTCCAGACTCAAAGATGACATTTGTGAAATTTCAGGAGTCAGTGATAGAGAGCCTTATTGTGGTGGAACAGGCCAGAGTTCCTAGAGAAGCAGTGGTGGAGGATGTGGCTAGATTGAAAGATCGCCACTTTGCTGAGCACATTCCTCCCACACCCAAAAAAGACTTTCCAGCTAAGAAATGTAGAGTGTGTTTTCGAAGAGGTATCCGGAGGGAGTCTCGAATGTACTGCCCAGATTGTCCTTCAAAGCCTGGGCTGTGTGTCGGTGCTTGTTTTAAGAATTACCACACCCAGAAGAATTTCTGGGAACAACCATGAGTGTAAACTCATGTCTGTTTTGTATTTTCATGTGTTTAGTTTCATGGTTAGCATTTCTGTCATGTTCTTAGTTAGAGCTTTTGTGTTTGTTGTTTTGTAATTCTTTCTACTTAGTTAGGGGTTCCTCTGTTTAAAAAAAAAAAAAATATATGATGCCATTGTGTGTGGAGTGGGGCTTGGCTGAGACTGTACATATTGACTTGATGTTGGCTACTGCAACACACTGCCAGCCAAACACCAGTCCACACACTCCCATCAGCTAGTGTGATTGTTGTATCAGGCATGTGGGCGTATGTAAGTGATGGGCCCTTGAGTGGCGCTGTCTGTCGATGTGAGTGTTGTAATGTGCTGGGCCCGTGGCTGGCGGTGTGAATGGCCTTGTGTGTGTCATGTATGAAAGTTGTGTGAATGGACTGTAAAGCGGTTGGTGCCTTGTCGCGGCTTTACAGCTCACGAGCTGCGAGTCATTGGTTCAGTTTTTTGCCTTTCAGTTACTAACAGTGCTTTTCATTTTTGTGAAAGCTCTTGTTAGTAAAATTTGATCCACTGAACCATCACTCACCCTCGTGCCAAATCCAACCAGTATGTGTGGTAAAAATGACCAAACCTGCTCCGCTGTAATCAGTCGTCGCAGCACACCTATGACACGCTAGGTGCCTCAGGTGGGACCCCGATGATGAAGCATGCCACCAACTTGGTTGGTGGGTGAGGGGTCTTTTTCACATAACCTAAGTGTGTTTCTTTTCAAAATTTTAGTGTTTGGCACATCACGGACGTATGTGGGCACATCAAAACGATATATTACAAAACTACCTGTGTTTGGGGGGGGAGAGGGCACCTATGTTTTTGGTCCTGTGTGCGGCCTTCATCTAGGGAAACCTACCAAACCCAGACATTTTTTAAAACTAGACACCCCAAGGAGTCTAGGGAGGAGTGGCTTGCGTGGATCCCCCAACATTTTCTTACCCAGACTCCTCTGTAAACCTCAAAATGTGCTTAAAAAAAGCATATTTTCCTGACTTTTCTTCGTACGATCACCACTCCAGCACAAAATTCCTATTCCCTAGTGTTCCCCTCAGTCTCCCAAATAAAATGACACCTCACGTATGTGGGTCCCCAAAGCAGAGTCAGTCTAAAGATGTATAAAAGAATATGTCCTTATAAACTCGCAGTACTATCCCCTGTATCTCTACAAGTTTTGGGCCTTATTCTGTTGGAGGCACCTGGCCCACCCACACAACTGAGGTATCATTTTTATCGGGAGACTTGGGGGAACGCTGGGTGGAAGGAAATTTGTGGCTCCACTCAGATTCCAGAACTTTCTGTCACCGAAATGTGTGAAAAATGCGTTTTTTTAGCCAAAATTTGAGGTTTGGAAAGGATTCTGGGTAACAGAACCTGGTCAGAGCCCCTCAAGTCACCCCATCTTGGATTCCCCTAGGTCTCTAGTTTTCAGAAATGCACAGGTTTGGTAGGTTTCCCTAGGTGCTGGCTGAGCTACAGGCCAAAAACTACAGGTAGGCACTGTTTTCAATGAAAAAATGTGATGTGTCCACGCTGCGCTTTGGGGCGTTTCCTGTCGCGGGCGCTAGGCCTACCCACGCAAGTGAGGTATCATTTTTATCGGGAGACTTGGGGGAACGCTGGGTGGAAGGAAATTTGTGGCTCCTCCCAGATTCCAGAACTTTCTGCCACAGAAATGTGAGGAACATGTGTTTTTTTAGCCAATTTTTGAGCTTTGCAAAGGATTCTGGGTAACAGAACCTGGTCTGAGCCCCGCCAGTCACCCCTCCTTGGATTCCCCTAGGTCTCTAGTTTTCAGAAATGCACAGGTTTGGTAGGTTTCCCTAGGTGGCGGCTGAGCTAGAGGCCAAAATCTACAGGTAGGCACTTTGCTAAAAACAGGTCTGTTTTCTGTGATGTGTCCACATTGTGCTTTGGGGTGTTTCCTGTCGCGGGCGTTAGGCCTACCCACACAAGTGAGGTATCCTTTTTATCGGGAGACGTGGGGGAACGCTGGGTGGAAGGAAATTTGTGGCTCCTCTCAGATTCCAGAACTTTCTGCCACAGAAATGTGAGGAACATGTGTTTTTTTAGCCAAATTTTGAGGTTTGCAAAGGATTCTGGGTAACAGAACCTGGTCCGAGCCACACAAATCACCCCATCTTGGATTCCCCTAGGTCTCTAGTTTTCAGAAATGCACAGGTTTGGTAGGTTTCCCTAGGTGGCGGCTGAGCTAGAGGCCAAAATCTACAGGTAGGCACTTTGCTAAAAACAGGTCTGTTTTCTGTGATGTGTCCACGTTGCGCTTTGGGGCGTTTCCTGTCGCGGGCGCTAGGCCTACCCACACAAGTGAGGTATCATTTTTATCGGGAGACTTGGGGGAACATAGAATAGCAAAACAAGTGTTATTGCCCCTTGTCTTTCTCTACATTTTTCCCTTCCAAATGTAAGACAGTGTGTAAAAAAGACGTCTATTTGAGAAATGCCCTGTAATTCACATGCTAGTATGGGCACCCCGGAATTCAGAGATGTGCAAATAACCACTGCTTCTCAACACCTTATCTTGTGCCCATTTTGGAAATACAAAGGTTTTCTTGATAGCTATTTTTTACTCTTTATATTTCAGCAAATCAATTGCTGTATACCCGGCATAGAATGAAAACCCACTGCAGGGTGCAGGTCATTTATTGGCTCTGGGTACCTAGAGTTCTTGATGAACCTACAAGCCCTATATATCCCCGCAACCAGAAGAGTCCAGCAGACGTAACGGTATATTGCTTTCGAAAATCTGACATTGCAGGAAAAAGTTACAGAGTAAAACTTAGAGAAAAATTGATGTTTTTTTCACCTCAATTTCAATATTTTTCTTTTTCAGTTGTTATTTTCTGTAGGAAACCCTTGTAGGATCTACACAAATTACCCCTTGCTGAATTCAGAATTTTGTCTACTTTTCAGAAATGTTGCGGTTTATGGGATCCAGCGTTGGTTTCATGCCCATTTCTGTCACTGACTGGAAGGAGGCTGAAAGCACAAAAAAATCGTAAAAATGGGGTATGTCCCAGTAAAATGCCAAAATTGGGTTGAAAAATTGGGTTTTCTGATTCAAGTCTGCCTGTTCCTGAAAGCTGGGAAGCTGGGAAGCTGGTGATTTTATCACCGCAAACCCTTTGTTGATGCCCTTTTCAGGGAAAAAACCACAAGCCTTCTTCTGCAGCCCATTTTTCCAATTTTTTTTAAAAAAATGAAATTTTCACTGTTTTTTGGCTAATTTCTTGGCCTCCTTCTGGGGAACCCACAAAGTCTGGGTACCTCTAGAATCCCTAGGATGTTGGAAAAAAAGGACGCAAATTTGGCATGGGTAGCTTATGTGAACAAAAAGTTATGAGGGCCTAAGCGCGAACTGCTCCAAATAGCCAAAAAAAGGCTCGGCACAGGAGGGGGAAAAGGCCTGGCAGCGAAGGGGTTAATGCTTTAAAGAGTGCCAGACGCAGGATCACACAAAGACACGCTTTCCTAAAGAACTGCATAAAAGGTTCCAGTATCTTTTTCTTCTGAGGGCAGGACAGGCATGCAGCTTCCAATTGATAGGTGTTGCTTTCTTTAAAATTTCTAAAGAAAAAGCAAATATTGGCTAACTCAATTTGGGAACTCTGCACTGGCACCCCAACAATATTCTACGTTGCAAATATCTGACACGAACTTTTGCTTCTGCAGTTTCTTCCCTGCTTGCTGGAAGGATGAGAAAGGTTTATATCTAGAAGAAACCATGGTAACAGTTCTCCAACCAAGAGCATGGGAAGTTGATTTATCCGGAATTCAGGTGACACGCTTGCAGTGAGCCCGAAAGAAAAAGAAATGGCATACTAGGGCTTTTTTTTAATACATTTTCTTCCTACGTCTGTGGGGGAGATGGGTTCTAATACGTTCGGATTTGTGTTTCCAGCGTGAAGCCAAAAACAAAGCATTCTAAAAAAAAACATATTAAGAAGCACAGAAGCAGCCGCCCTTGTTACTTATCGGTTCAGCCAGCACGGACATATACAAGGTCAACTAACCAAACTGTACAAGGTCAACCACCAGAAGTATACGCTCGGGCGTAGCTTCCTGGGGGTGTGGGGGTGATGGGGGGTGGGGGGGGCGGCTACGGGGTGTAACCCTCTAGTAAATGTATATTTTGGTAAATAGTTGGGTGCAGGTGCATTCAGTCGGGTTTAGTGCGGTGGCTGTTGGATTTCACCCGGAATTTTTACACACGGCCAAAAACGCACACACACTCCCTCCCTCCCTCTATAGGGAAAGATTTCCAAAATACTGTTTATTTCACAAAATAATGTGCTTTCGCTCACTTATTATCCCTACCAATCCACATTCCTGTCTTCCCGTTGCACCTCGCGCGGCCCGCTTTATTCGCCCTCTCCCGCCCCCTCCAAGAATCTTACTGAGGAAGCTACCGCGCTGGGCATTTGTCAGCTATCGCGAACGTTCAACAGAGAGGAGGAATCCACTTCTGCCAGAAGCAACGATAGCAGAAATTCTAGAACCAGTTTGGATATAAATATTGAGTTAAGTGGCACTAAATGCAGAAAGAAAATTCATGATAAATGAGCCCTAAAATGTAGGCCTCGAACACTTCTTCTTCTTGTGAACCATCCATTCAGTTTCACCCAGCACACACACACATAATACGTTAACTTGCATCAAGGCATAGGAGGGGGGTCGGCCATGTGACAGGAATCATGTGAATAAAGGGTTGTGGTACTCAGTTAAGGTGACCACCTTTATTGGATGGGATAATACATCCTGTCGTTGTTCATAAGCAAAGAAGAAGCACCATAGAGGTTAGCATGTCCTATCCTCACAGGGAGTCATTGAAATATCTTATCGCTGCACAGGCACATTGTTGCTTGTCCTCAGGCATTGGGCGGACTCTGTTGTTTGCATACAGGTTGTGCCAAAATAGCTGTTGCTATTGGTTTAAGGAACTATACTCTCCACCGTGAAGGGCACTAACGCTCCGGGGCAGAATTGTGTACTAAGGGCTTTCTCGTATATACATAAATATAAAAGAGCACAGATATTCAAACCCCTGTATTCAGGGATAGCCAAATAAACAGTGGAATACATCAAACGATTGATCATCCTAGCGATACAAATGCCTCTAGCACCTGGCCCAAGTGTATCGAGATTTTGTAGCTACTAGACATTCTGAGACAGGGTGAATGCAAAATGTAGAGGTGGTTTTAACCGTTACTTTCTGTTCTTTGATGTACAGAAACGTTGTTCGAGTGTCACTTTACATCCAAGGCTGTAAGCTGAGGCTAAGTTAACTTTCTGTATATAGGGCACACCCTGATTGCAACGTGAATCTGTACGGCTGTGTGTGTTGGAATGGATGAAGGCTTCCAGGTGATGTGTGGGGTTCCCTTGCTTTCCTTAACATCACTAGATCTTACTCTGTCGGGCTGCTGGGCAGCGAAAGAGTAGATATATTTGTTGTTCCTTTGTGCAAGGCATCTGGCATGTCCCTTTCCTTCTTCAGGCCATCAGAATATGGCGGCTCTGGAGGCAATGTCAAACGTACCCCTCTCATTAGTTTGCACATCAGGGGATGTTCCCCTACCGGGGAACCCTCCAGAGGAAGCTGAACGGCTGATATAGCTGACCTGGCTTGTTACAGAGGGTGACCAGAGGCGCAGGAAGGAAACTCTGAGTTGCCTAAGGCAGATTTTTTTCCTGCTCCGAGTGGCGAAGGGCACAGTTGGGCATATTGCGGAGGTGCGCTCGTTTGCGAGGCGCCTTCCGCCAGAGCGCACCTGCGCTTGTTGCCGGGCTGCGAGTGCGGCTGCCGGCAGTTAACCTGTTAGGTTCTGGGTGCACGGCAAGGCCGACGAGCGTTTGGGGCACGCTCGTAGACCAAGGGGGCACATTTTAAAACATTATAAACGGCGGCGCAGCCTTGTGACAGCGCTCTGACCGGTTAGGCCTCAAAAAATTCTGCTCAGTCGGGCCGGGTAGCGGCCATTTATTTATTTAATTAAAGCAGTCTGCAAAGAGAAAGAGTGCCCCGCCTGGCACCATGGAAACCAGCCATGACGCAGAGGCGGTAAAGGCCGCACTTAGGATATTGGGTGAGGCTGGCCGGGCGGACCTCCTCAGGCCTGGGGTTCTGGACCAGGCCTGGGTGGGAATGGTACGGCCGACGCGCAGCGCGTCTGGCCGGGTAGCGGCAGTGGTAGCTGCCTGTACATCTCCTAAAGGGCCAAAAAGCCCAAAACTGTGGCGGCGGGGCAGGCGTGTGGCGCTGCTTCCCCCTCCAGCCACATGGGTGAAGGCGAGGCACCAACCAGTGAAACAGAGGCAGCAGAGGAGGGGGGCAGCACTAGAACATCAGGAAGGGGGCAGTGAGGCACAACAGGAGCAGCTATTAGGGGACGGGCCCCCTTTGCAAGAGGTAGTGGTGCAGGAACTCCCGACACAGGTATAGAGATGACACCTATGGACTTGTCCTTCCCCAGAGGGGGGGCCGAGACAGCAGGGGCCCACGTGATGGCGAAAAAGAAGGGCAAGGGCATCAGGTTAGGGGGTGGCCCGGCAAAAGGTAAGGCCAGCAAGGAGCAAACCAAGAAAGCAGGGGGGGGTGGAGCACAGGAGCCCCTTACAGGGCCGGGGTTTAGTGGCCCCAGGGTCAGCAAGCTGGACATGGGAGAAGCATGGGATTTAGAGGCCAGAATCCGGGAGCAACGCCGCATAGTAGCAGAAACAGAAGACAGGTGGGCCCAATTTTGTATGGAGAGGGAGATGGCTGTGCCATACGTCCGGCAGCTGAAGAGGCCAGCGGAGAGCGCTGGGAGTACAGGAAATATGCCACGGGGAGTTTGCAAGGGTAGCTGGGTCTGGGTACCGAATAGAAAGGGCCAGGAGGCTGGTGCGGCCAGTGGGTTAGGGGGCGCAATGGGAGCCAGTGGCGCACATGGCCACGAGTGGCGCGGAAGGTCAATGCTAACACACGAGGTTGGCAGAAAGAAGGCGACGCCAATGGGGCGCAACACGGCCCCAGCACGTTGGTCCGAAGTGCTAGAGGGGTCTTCAGCAGCCTTCTCTACTCCGCAGGATCGGGGTTTCCACAGAGATGGTGGGCGCCATGAGGGTCAAGAGGATGTTTCAGCTAACTTCATGATGATGAGTGGTGTGGACAAGAGACTGGATGTGGTCGAAGATGATGTGTTGGAACTCGATTATGAGGAGGAGCTGGATGAATGGGAGGAGGGGGAGATTCAGGAGGCAGAGGTGAGCAGCATGAGGGGGAGGGGAAGAGGACGCAGGAGCGGCGCAACCCCTCTTTCCACTTCTATTTTACATGACCGGGCTATCAGCGGAGAACAACATGAAGGGAGGCAAGAACAAGCACGGGGCCGAGGGGCCCGGAAGGTTCAGCGGCCTGTGGGAACACAAGGAAGAGGTAAAGGGCAATGGTGGTCAGTTTGGGGGGATGGCGTAGGGGGCGGGGATGCTCCGGAACGGAAGTCCATTGGGGTAGGTGACTGTTCTATTCTTGACGCACTATCGGACAAAGACACTCAGGGCAGTGAAAAGGGAAAGGAACTGCAAGGCAGTGCTTCAACCGAGGGTGACAGTGGGGCTAAGGTAACCAGGGAGAAGACAGGGGCAGAGGAGAAAGAAGACGGAGGGCACAAAAAGAGGCTTCCTTATATGGGATTGGCTATGCCCCTGGGATTGCATGTGGCGGATAAAACAAAGTCAAGGATATGGAGACACGAGTATGTAGATGTTTTTAAACTCTTACATAGGGACATACAGGCCAACGAGAGTTCCAAAGAGGAGGAATGGGAATTAGCCCGTAGGCTAAGGGTACCAATTACAATGGCTAAGTGGACGTCGCCATTCCTGATTTTCGCAAGCATATATTGCGAGAAATACCCAGACAGGGCCATAGCACTTTTCAAATATATGGACATCATTCGGAAAGCACAAATGCATTTTGGGGGTTTTGCCTGGTTGAGTTATGATGAGGAGTTCAGGGCTCGTGTGAGTGTCAATCCCGACAAACCTTGGGGGGGGGCGTAGATCCAGAATTATGGATGCAATGGATGGCGTCGTCGCAATCCACGGCATCTACACATACGGCCAGTGGTCTGCTGGTAGTTTATAAGCCGTTTCAGGCACGTCCCACCCCGGGAGGGGCAGGCGTGGGGCAAAGAACCTCGACTAACATAACGGGAGCTTGCTGGAATTTCAACAAAGGTTTCTGTTCCAGACAGCCTTGTAAATGTAAACAAGACTGCTCCAAATGCGGGGGCCGTCACCCAGTTATGCAGTGTTTTTCACTCTCCAGTCCAGCAGAGCAATGGAGATCATCCAAGGGCAGAGGCATACAGGGCGCTCCTGCTCCAAAGGGGGCCTACGCCAGTTAGGATAGACTTCCTCATACCATGGCTGCACAGATACCAGGATAGGGCCACAGCGATCAGGCTAGCAGAGGGTTTTCAGGAGGATTTTAGGGTCAGCTACCAAGGTCCACATACGAAGCGATGGGCGGACAATTTGCGGTCTGCAAAAGAACTTCCACAGGTAGTAAGGAGTAAATTGGATAAGGAATTGTCATTGGGCAGAATTGCGGGGCTATTTTATGATTGACTGAGTCCAAGGCTGATGATCTCCCTGTTAGGGGTAGTGCCGAAGAAGGCCCCGGGTGAGTTTAGGTTGATACATCACCTGTCATGGCCGCAGGGCGCATCTGTCAACGATTTTATTGCAGCGGAGGACACCAGAGTAGTATATGCATCGGTGGATGATGCTATAAAACTGGTCAGGGGATGTGGCCCTGGGGCTGAATTGGCAAAGTGTGATATACAATCAGCCTTCAGGCTATTGCCGATACACCCAGGAGATTTTGACTTACTGGGGATGCAATTTGAAGGGGGCATTTATGTGGACAGGGTCCTTCCCATGGGTTGCGCGATATCTTGTGCCCTGTTTGAGGCGTTTAGCACTTTCATGCAGTGGGTTTTCTGCAAGATCAGTGGGCATTATGCGGTGACCCATTACTTGGACGATTTCCTGTTTGTAGGGTCGGGCGTTTCTGGGACTTGCGGGAAGGCTTTGACGGCTTTTCAAGATATGGCGCGCCACATGGGGGTGCCGCTGGCCCCGGAAAAGACAGAGGGACCTTTGACAGTACTCACTTTTTTGGGCATCGAGCTAGATTCCATTACCTTGACAGCCAGACTACCAACGCAAAAAGTCAAAGAAATGCTGGAATTCTTGAAAACAGTGAAGGAGGCACGAAAAATCGATTTGCGAACAGCACAAATGTTGCTGGGTTATCTCAACTTTGCTTGCAGGGTAGTCAGAGGCGGTAGGACGTTTTGCAGGAGGTTGGTGCTGGCTATGTCAGGAGCAGTGATGCCACACCACAGAGTACGAGTTTCAGTGGGTCTGAGAGAAGATGTAAGGGTGTGGGAAACTTTTTTGAGGCAGTTCAATGGGGTATCTATGTTCTTCTGCAATGAAGTGACAGTATGGCAGGTGCAGATATTTTCGGATGCGGCAGGAGCGAAGGGCTTTGGAGTTTTTTGGGACGGCAGGTGGTGCGCAGAACCGTGGCCAACACAATGGTTGCAACAAGGGAGGAGTATTTATTTTTTGAAATTTTTCCCACTTTTGGTGGCAACGGCAGTATGGGGGCGAAAGTTAGCAAATAGGGCAGTTTTATTTAGAGTGGAGAACATGACAGTGGTGGAACTGGTTAACAGACAGAAGGCAAGGAACCTCAGGGTGTTGCACTTGTTGCGCCAATTTATGTTGCAGTGTTTATCTTTGAATGTAATTTTTAAAGCTGCTCACATACCTGGTGTATTCAATGAGATTGCGGATTTCCTGTCTCGTTCACAGTGGCAGCGTTTTCGCAACCTGGCGCCAGGAACGGAGCAAAGCAAGACAGCGGTCCCGGCAGACATTTGGGAGTGGGGGGCATGATGATCACAGGGCTGGTGGAGAGGTCTTTAGCGGAATCCACTCAGCGAAGTTACCGGCTGGCCTGGTTGGATTTCCAATCATTTAAGCGGTTTGCAGGGAATTTTTGGCTACAGAAGGGCATACAGTTAGAGCGTTGCGCCTTGCGTTTCGTGTTGTTCATGATACAGAAAGGTTTGTCAATGGCGACAATTGGTGGAAAACTGGCGGGTGTTTCATTCTATGGGAAGCTGTTTTTCGATCATGACCCGGCTAGAAATGACTTATTGGGGAAGATGTTAAAAGGTTGGGGCAGGGTTAGATCAGCTGAGGGTGGAGCGGCCACAGAACCAATTTTGAATTGTTGCTAGAGTTGTTGCATGTGCTGCCGGTGTGTTGCGCTGATGAATATGAGTTAGCACTGTTCCGTTTATGCATGGTGTGGATGTTTTTTGGCGCATTTCGGGTGTCGGAACTGTTAGGGTTTGGAGCAGCAATAGGGGTACGGTACAGGGAGGTTTGCTTACACGGCGAACGGTTGGGGATTTGGTTTAAACGATCCAAGACCGACCAGTTAGGCAGAGGAAAGTGGGTGTGGTTGAAAAAAGAGGCAATGCTTTGGCCTGTCCAGTCCTGGAATGGAGGAAGTTTCAATCTTTGAGTTTTCCGAGTAAGGAAGCTGGGGTGTTTGTTCACAGGTCCGGGTCCAAGCTTACCAGTTTTCAGCTCTTACGTGTGTTGAGGTTGGCGCTGGGACGGACTGGTCACCGAGCCATGGATTTCAGCACACATTCGTTCAGAATCGGGCAGCTACGGCCGTGGCGCATTTGGGTTGGGACTGGGCAAAAATCAAGGCAATAGGCCGCTGGAAGTCACGGTGCTGTGAACGTTATGTGAGGCCTTGAAAGGACCCCCAACGGTGGGGGGGGGGGGGGGGGGGGGGGATACGTGATGTGAACATTTGTTACAGTTATTTTTCCGTTACAGGAGATGCGTATGGTCCACCGCATGGCAAAACGATCATGTGGCTTGTAGGTCATTCATTTATCCACTGGGCGGCAAAGTTCGCGAAGAAGCAAATCTATGGTTGGGCCCTAGGACTTTCCAGCGAATGGCACAAGGTCTTATGGTGGGGAAAGAGCGGCATGCGGTGGGGTAACCTGCTTCCATTCATCACATCCAACTTATTGAACTGGGGATGTCCAGATTTGTTAATCATTCACTTGGGTGAGAATGATCTTGTAAAGCTATCAGGACTCACGCTACTGCAACACATGCAAAGAGACTTGGGAATGATCAAACAGAAATTACATGGCACATGCCTGGTGTGGACAGAATTTGTACCTCGTAGGGTGTGGACAGGGGCAGTCAAACAGGGAGCCATGGAACGGGCTTGCAGGAAGCTTAACAGAGCGATGAGGGTTTTTTGTTGGGTACAAGGGATAAAAATCCTGAAGCACGAGGACATTACAGAGCAGGATGAAGCACTTTTTAGGGGTGATGGTGTACATTTGTCCACTTTAGGGAATGCATACTATTTACTGAATTTGAGACTGTTGGTTGGGGATTTGTGGGGAGAAAACATGTGGATTAGGGATATGGAGTGAGGAGGTTAGGTTGCAGTAGAGTGTCTGCGGGGGTGGGGCAGCAAAACGCCAAATGGGTTTGTGCTGGTTGGCAGTAGATGGGTTAGGGTGGTGAGTCAGATGCGGGCTTGGCCACCCTTCCAGGGAATAAACAAGCAGGTGAAGGTTGTGAGTGGGGGTACGCAAGAACCAAATGGGGCATGAAAGGAAAAGGAGAGTGTGTAGGGGAATGGAAACAAAATGAGGGTTTGGAGTGGAAGGATAAGCGAGGAGATGTAAAGGGAGGGCATTATTAAAGTTGCGGTTTTCAGAGTAAAAGTTAAAGTTGTGTTGCTTGTTGCAATCCTGTCCTAATAAATGACCTTTTACACTAAATGGCTGTCACTGAATTATTGCCCGATGGAGGGTCTCGCGGGGAGAAAGAGCTCCGCTCTAGTCTCCCCGCCGGCTCTTTCGGGAAGGGGAAGTGACAGAGCCAGAACAGGATTGGCTCTCAGGTAAGTGGGGATGGGATGTGAGGGTGGGGATAAAAGGGGGTGGAGGGGAGGGACCGGCCTCTTTCCGCGCAGCCCATCACGTGGTTAGTTTGGCCTCCCAACCACCCAGCAAAGGAAGGGAGATAGGAGAGGGGTGAATTTTGATTTAAGGGGAGAAGGGGTATGGGGCGGATCGTCAGTTAGGGCAGGTTGCAGGAATGAGCGGGGAGTAGATGGGGGAGGGTGGTGAGTCAGATGCGGGCTTAGCCACCCTTCCAGGGAACAAACAAGCAGGTGAAGGCTCTGAGTGGGGGTACGCAAGAACCAAATGGGGCATGAAAGGAAAAGGGGAGTGTGTAGGGGAATGGAAACAAAATGAGGGTTTGGAGTGGAAGGATGAAGCGAGGAGATGTAAAGGGAGGGCATTATTAAAGTTGCGGTTTTCGGAGTAAAAGTTAAAGTTGTGTTGCTTGTTGCAATCCTGTCCTCATAAATGACCTTTTACACTAAATGGCTGTCACTGAATTATTGCCCGAAGATTACACAGGGTATAAGGAAATCAAACACCTGCGCCAGACCCCCAGGCAGCACCGGAGCGCGAGGAGCGCTTATGTGACCAATACGCTCGGCGGCCGTCAAGCTGCCTGTCAACTGGAATACCAAATGACACTCAGTGCCATAACGATACAGACCCACGAATCGTGAGCATCAGGCTTCCAGGTGGCTCGGGGGCTTAGGCATTTTGGGAAGACGAGATTGTCAGTTTCTAGAAACTGGCAGATCGCGCCCGAAAGCTGGAACGCCCATAGCGGCAGGAACGCTGCACCACGCTCTCGCGGCTTCTCTCTGCTGCGATAGGAGCGCTGATGTGCGTTCACCCACTTAAATAAAGGCTACGGTAAGCCCACAACAGGGAAGCAAAAAACAATGATAAATGTATGCAGTTAGAGAGGAGAAAAACATCTACTTAGCTGCTTGGAAACAGGAAAGAAAGAGTATGTTACGAGGGGAGCGACCCGGATGATGGTGGACTGTGCTTCATTCATTGGTTGTTAAAATTGTAGTCCCTAAGACTCATGAAAGGTAGTTTGTATTTGGTTAAGTTGAAGCTGCTTGAATGAAATAAAGAAAGAAGGCAAGGCATAAACCTCGCCTCCATGTCCTTAAAAGAACTGTAACTTTCCTTCATGTTTCTTAGGAAATTTTGCTTTCTTTGGAAATGTTATTTTTTTCTTCTTAATCGTCAGGAATTGAAAAATTATTAGCTTGAAAAATCATCAAGAATATTGGTTCGGGGACAACCTTCTCTAGGTTCAGCACAGGAAAAGAGGTTAATTTTTACCAAAATACAAGCCTGAGGATCAAGTGGATTTCACCATATCTAATAGTTGGATTCCTCTGCACATAAGAGTGATGAGGTATATTTCCATTGGAAAAGCTGCCTCAAAAATCTGATCCATGCTCAGACTACTCAAGATAAATCCTTTCAGTGGCTGTGTCTGCCTGGTCCCTTACATGCCTGAGGAATTCTCCATATTATTTCTAGAAAGCTCTATCCATTGCTACCACTGTTCTGGGCTCTATCACTGACTGCCTTGCTTTTGTGTATCTCAGGCAGTTTATTTAATCCATATGATGGCTTGGTTTCTATGGGCCCAAATGTGGTACTTAATTAAATAACTGTTATTTGAATTGAGTAGTCTGGGCTATGATGCCCATGTCTTAGGTGTATCTCATTTTATGACTTCTTTATCCTTGACCTCATCTCTTCTTTCAGAGAGGAGCCTTGGATCTGAATTGCTACCAAACGTTATGTGTAGTAACTGTTAATTACCATTATCTCTATTTGTCTGACTGTCATATTTAATGATATTTTGGCCAAGTGTTAGACAGCACAGGCAAAAAGTCAGTGGTCAGGCTCTGATAGCCCTTACGTGTTCCATGAGGAGCGAACCGCCGAAGATGAGAGGGCTCCTAAGGAGTGTTATGGCCTCCATCCCGAATTAATTCAGATCTTCACCTACTTCAGGTTCTACCTTGGACTGACTGGGGAAAAGCCTGTGTGCTCCTTTTCTTTCTGTAACCCTCGGATCTGGAAGGGACATTTAGTGGCATTTTGTGGTTTTACTTCAAGGTTCAAAATACCTCCTTCTGCACTCTTCATGAGGAAGGAAGTGTCACAGAATGTTACTCCCAATGCAACATGGCTTCCTAAGTAAAGGCACGGCATCTTAGTTTCCCAATCCGTCATGGCTAGCCAGTATCCTGTGTGTCACTCCAAATTTCCTGTCGGTCACTTCCTGCTTCTCCTTCACACTTACTTCCCGCTTCTCCCAATAAAAGTAGCTGTATTATGTTTTGCAAATGCTTCAGTAACTTTTTGGTCAGTGGGTTCTTTGGCCTTAATAATTAATTTTAGTCCCTGATTTTTACTCTAGAGAGCACTTCCTTGAACCTGGATCTCTGTCTACTCCATGTGGCTCCAGTCCAGGTTTTGTGAGTGCTAGGTCCCTCTACAATGTTCTACCTTAAACATACATCCTGTCTGCCTAGAGGTTTTTATTTTTATACCACTTAGCTTTTACTCCCCAACCAGTGGGTCTTCAAGGAGATGCTTTTGGCTTCCACTTGATAATCGTACGTGTTAAACAACACAGTGGCTAGAGGAAGGAGTCGTCCTCACTTTTGGCAGCTTTACCAAGAGAAGAAAGTGTGACCACTGCGTCCAGCTACTGTTGCCATGAGTCTTATTAAGCATGAGATGGAGGGTGGGTATATCTATCTATCCAGATGTGAGGCTCTTGGACTGAAACAAACCTATAAACGGGTATCTAGCTATAATAAATACCCTTATACAAAGATGTGCAAATACAAAGATACAGGCAGACACGCCTTTCACCCTGCCTGAAGCAACACCATAGACTACTTCTTTCAGCCCTGTCTTTGTTCTTACGCAATGGATGTGCCTCCATCCCTTGACCACGGCCTTGGGATGGTATTACTGACCTTACCACAACTGCTGTGGCTGGAATGCAGCTCAAATCACTACTCACTCACTCTGTAAAGAGCTTCCTGACTCTTAACATTCACACTTTCCCCACAAATAAGTGTCCTGTGACCTCCCTGAGAACCTCTCCCCTTTCTTGCACTATGGTTATATCACTGAAATATTAAAATGTTCACTTAAAATTTCTCTTCCACTTCATCGACGGTATGTGTAGCCCTTAATTTTCTAAAAAGCTCAATCATTTCTCCTCCATCTTTATAACTAGACCCCTTTGTTGTTTAAATGCCTTAGTTAAATCTTCTTTCATCCCATCTTCTGTTTTACACCTGAAATACATCGATACCCTCTCGCATGTAATTTAATTTTAGCAATGGCATATTTAAAAGCCTTGCTCAGGGTCCTCTAATAGTACTGTCCCTATCCCTCCTCTAATGCATCTATACTGGAGGGATCGTTCCAGCCTCTTTCCTCCTGCCCCTCTCCTAAGGGAGCTAGATACAATACCACAGATAAGTTATCAACAGGTGATTATAGTCTTCATAGAATTATTTACTGCGTGTATATGGCAAGCAACTCCATTATAAAATATAAAAAATCCTAAAAGCTCTTGTGTTTAGTTGCTGCGCATTGGTGTCCGTTTAAGTGACAGGGTATCGAGAGAGGAAACTAAAGCTTTAGTTCCTAGTGTATCCATTAATAACTCAGGCACACACTATGTACAAGTTGTTGAGTTGTGACTATGGGGGACATTATGAGTTCGGAGGGCTGTTTACAGCGTCTGCCGAAGTCCCGACGGGCAGGTTGCCACCAGTGCGGCCGCCTCCCTGAAGCCCCATTATGAGTTTCCCATTGGGTCACCGAGTGGAAACAGAGTTTCTGCCCGCTGGCCCAGAGGGAAACGCACTACAGCATTGTTGCCGGCTCGTAATCAGGACCTCTATGTCTTACTCTCTTTCTATCTCTGGGCTGTGGAAACACATCTGTCCTCTCCTACTATTAGAGTTTCACCTCAGCTGCTAATGGGGGTTATTTATTTTGGTTTCTATACTTCCCATAGATGGCTGATGAGCTAAAAAGCTGGCATGGAATATTGTTACAGCTGGTAAAAGCCAGAATCACAGGCCCACAGAATAGGCTTTCTACACTGATCACAAAAAAAGATGCAGTAAATCAAACAGGTGAATACAGTTTCTCCATGTGGTCCAAGCATCTAAGTCAATTGGGATGTCAAAGTCAAACACTCTCCAAGCTGTACAGAGGATGATGTGGATCTAACAGCTATATGAATGAATAAATGTAGCAAGGACTTAGCAGAGGGATCAATGTGAAGATAGGAGTGGCAGAAGTTGATCTTGTACAAGCAATTCTTCCAAAATGAAACAAAAAAAGTCCACGAAGACACAAGCCAATCTTAACCAAGCAAAAATTACTTGAACATTGAACCCCTATACCGTTTTTATGCGGTGCAAGTATTGCAAATGCACACATTTGGGTGACTCGTGATAAAATACTTGGGCCCCGATTTTAAGATAGGCTTCATTTGATGCGGTTTTAGCAGGTGGCCAGAATTAATGACTGAGGCTGGTATCTCTGCGTTTAACGAGGCCTATTAGGAGTTAATCCTCAAGGCAAGTGGAATAATTGTGTAGACATGGTTTCTCAGGGAAGAATTCCGAGTTTGCTGGGGAATTCTGCTCACATTTACCACCTGCTCTTAGCGGGGGATAAACGTGACTGGTAAGCTGGTGCGGTCAGAGGTGTGGGGAGGCTGTGGAAGGAAGGGCGCCCGAGGGAAGGAGGGGTTCCCGCATGGCAGAATTTTCCGACCGGTAAAAAGCGTTCAGCTTTCACATATGTAGAAAATTCAGGTGCAGGCACTTTGGGTCACAATTTAGTGGAGGTGTTTCCCACCTGGGGATACTGCGCAGCACAACACATAATTGGGCCTTGGAAAAAAGAAAACAGAATGTGGACTTTTCTCATCTGACATATCGTCATTTTTCAGACTGCGGGGGCAGTTCTCATTGCAAATCTCGCATTGCTGTGCCACCCAGCAGTGTGTTAAAAAATAACTGCGGGCGCTCTGCATTTTAGAAAGTTTCACCGTCAGAGCACACAGCTCAGTATAGGATCCCCAAAGTGCATCCACAACTATAGCAAAGGGAGACTACCACCCACTAAAACTAGGCTATAGAAAGACTAGTTGCCGTGCCAGTTTCTTCTATAGACAATGGGCACAGTTTTTTGCATGCATTTCATCTGTACTTGTGGGAGGGAGGCAAGCTTCCTGCCCTCACTGGTAAATCCTGCTCAGTTGCTTATATATGGGGTCCTTAACTTCCACCAGACCCAAAACTGTTAGATTGTTGCAAGTGTGATATTCCTACAATATCTGAATTGCCTGTTTTGTCTGGATGCTGTCTGCATAGACAGGATGACTGCTGCACAAAATTGAGGTTCCCTCCAAGATGCCTTTGTACTGCCTAACATGACATCATTGAGGTAGCTCCCATCCTCCCCCTACAGGGTATCTGAAAAGTGTAGAGAATGACAGAGCGCCTTCCCCATTGGGGGGCGCGGATCTTAGGACCCGGGGTGCGGTGGCCCCAGCCCTGTACACTAGTCCTACGTTTGCTTGCCTGGCGCTTGCGCCCTCTTGCCTAAGGAGGCGAGAGAGCGGAAGAGCAAGAATTGGGGGGGGGGGGGATTTAAGTGCCCCCCGGATCAGGCCTCCGCCTTTTTCGTGGATTTGGTGTGGGCCCTGGGACTGATGATCGCCATTCGTGGGAGACATTGGACATGTGTGACTCGGAGCTGAACAGGTGGGGCACACTGCATCAGGTATGGCAAACAGTTTGAAGAGAGGCTGGTGAACCTGCGGCCAGGGAAGGTGCTCATCCCCGTACCTTAGGAGGGAACATTCGTTCAGAGAAAAGGGACTTTACATGGGCACCCTCCCATCTCTTAAAAGCAGGGGTCATCAGCGATTCCCAAGTTGGGCAGGTGGACATTGACCAGCTTATGCTCCTGGTGTGAGGCCAGAGAGGGCTTCCGTGATCTCCAAGGCTTGGGATTTGAGATTGTGTTTACTGCGAGGGGGTAAACGCCAAAGTGCAGGTGGTTGTATTAGTGTAAATGTTTTCTGGTTGTGAGGTGTTTTGTGAATGCGATTATAGCAGCACGGCGGAGGTAATAGCCGGCTATAAAGACGGGATGGCGGATGCCGGGCATGTCATAACGAGAGTAACTGATGTGTGGGCAGTAGTCACTAGATGTAATGTGTAGACTGCCCGGAAGTACACAAGGCGCGCTGGGTGAAGATAATGTGAGAAGTACTTTGTCCAGCGCACCGTGGTTCACACGAAAGTCATTTAAAGCAACTTATTAAAAGAGGCATATATTGGGACATAGATTGGTAGCCGCACGTTAGGTGAAAGACTTAGTGAGGGAAAGAGCTGGATCTCAAGAGACCAAATTCGCTCTTTGCTTACCCCTGCACATGACCTGGAAAGTGACCACAACAGTGGCAGGATATACTGACGCGTGGAACATATAACAAATGTATAGTCACACCTCTGCACGTGTGCATTTGTCCGACCTACCCAATACCACATGCTGTATTACCATAATGACATGCATAACGCTGCCTAGGTAGAGTGTGGTGTCATGGTCTTTCCCCAAGTCTGCCCACCTTTTGCATAAGTGTCACCATATTCTGATTTTTTTTTTTTTAAACGGGACGTCTACTGTAAATACGGATAAATGCTGTTTTGGTGTCAGCCATACTTGGATCTGCTCTGGTACCAATTAATTATATGGAAACTCTACAACTGAATTTGTCCCTATTCCAATGTACTTGATGGCTATGCAACACAGCAGGTGATGGTGTTGTATCTGCATTTACACAGTGCTTATTCCCGTGGTCTAAAAGCTCGTGTTTAGTTGCTGCGCATTGGAGTCCGTTTAAGTGACAGGGTATTGAGAGAGGAAACTAAAGCTTTAGGTCCTAGTGTATCCATTAATAATTCATGAGCTCAGTTTGGTCTACATGGGCGGTGCTTTGTTGTATATGTATCACACATTGCTCACATAGTGTCGCAGCAAACTCATAGCTACGTTTATGTACGGAGTAGATCAGATCAAAGCAGAGTGAGGGATAGCTTCACATCTTCTTGTTCAAAAGCAATCACCACTTTGGTAGCCTTGTTTGTGATTCTAACGGGCAATGCAGCATTTGCTTGGCTATGATACTTCGTCAGGGGTAAAGCAGCTGTGATATGTAGTTTCCACATGACAAGAGCGTTTGTGTTTATACGACCATTTGCATATTACATAATCCAAATGTGTTGCTTGGAGTCCTGTGCTTCAACATGGGGGTGTATATGCAGTATGTTTTGTTCATAACTGACAAGCAGAGAGTCTGTAGCATTCTTTACAAGAGTTTTTACTGCGGACATTTACTTCACCACTGGAGGCTGCTGAGTGGGAACGAGGACTATCTCAGCATTCAGTGGAACTACAGTAATGTCAGAGCGCCTCCCCCTATTGGGGGGGCGCAGCGCTTGCACTTGGTGATGACAATTATTCTGTTTCTATCAGTTTTTTTCCTCTAGGTCACATGGCTTACACCAGTGCTTGGATGCTTGGTCATTCGTTCACGTGGAGTACAAGGTCAACATGCTCAGAACCGGTTTATCACACGGGCAACAAAGGCAAATATTCGGTCCCGCTAGGGCTGCATGAGCTCGTCGCTTCTTGGGTGTTATACACCAGTTCATGGAGTCGCAGCCAAGGGTTACAGCTGCCGTAAGTCATCATCCCCTTATTGGTAACAATGATTGGCAATGTTGTAAGGAAAATCTTATTTGGAAACCTTTACGAGGAGAAGGTTATGATTGGCTAAATGGTCACTGTGCTAGGCCACTGTTGGGTCATAGGTCATCCTGAGGGATAGTCTAGAGGCAGAAATAGTCTTCTAAGATCTTGAAAGAATCGAAATGGCCAGGCATATAGAACAAGAAACAGTTGCTAAAATATGGGTTGTCAAATACAGCTCCTAGGGGTGCCTCTAGGTGAGTGGCTCTTCATCACATGGATAGTGCAACAAGTGGTCATTGATGAACTTGGTGGCACTTTTATTCAATGCATTGCTCACAGTATTTATGGCAACAGATTTTGGAGGAGGGCTGGGTGGTCGGGAAACCACAAAGCCCTGAGGCGGAGGAGTCATCATGTTTGGCCACAATACAGGTAGACTACCTTGGCATCAAGGATATAAGTGCAGGCGAATTCAGGATGCAATCAGTTTTAAGCTTTTAGCAGAGGCCGGGGCAGGAGTACTAAGGTCTTTATTGGAAGGCTGAGGATGTTAGCTACCGCGATTGTCCATAGCAGGCCAGGGTACTCCATTACACAGCCCTGGGAATACTAGGGGACGGTGGGCTGCGCCAGGAGATCAAGGTATGGCCCAGTTGCATAGGCCCATCTCCCAATGGGTGACAGGGGGAATCCCATGTATTGGGTTGGCTCTGGCATGGTTGTTTTGGGGGACCAGCTGTCATGCTGGCCCAAGCGCCCTCTCTCTTAAGGGGGCAAGTGAGTCCGCCTTGCAAAGGACATCTTATTGCAAGTACGAACTAAGCGAGACTGCCTACGGTAAAAATCATGGTATCTGTATTATTGGGGTTAATTTAAATATTGGGGTTCTTCTCCCACACTATGGCACCTTCTTAACTAAATATATCTGTGCCCATGGAACAAATACTTCATAAACATTAGATTTCCCTTTGTCAGTAGTTTATGCTTCATAGCATGCGTTAATGCTGTGGAGAATGTAAGACGACTCAATTTGTCTGACCAAATCTTTTTTATCAAGTTACAGCATTGTCATTTTCTGCTGCTTTGCAGGCTGTGGCCAGATTGCCATTTTACAGCAGTGATGTACAAGAAAGAAGTGAAAAAGGACGCCACAGAAAGGCAACAAATTAATTTACATGAAAGCAAGCCCCAATCAGCAGTGACAGGGCAAGAGCAAGATAATTGCCACTTGGTCATTGTGGAGACGGACTTTGACAGAAGCAGACTAATCCCAATAACCAACAACAACCATTGAATTAACCACCAATCTTTAGTTCATACTGCCTAGCCTAAAGAGCTTCGACTCTTCGTCAGAGGTAGTAACAGCTATATGAATGCAGTTATAATTACAGCAGCATAGGGCTCTCTGAAGAAGTGTACCTCATTTCTAAGATCTGTGTGCAGCCTGCAGCCATAAGTTCGAGCAACCTTAGCACCAACAGGTCATCCACACGCGAGGTGAGCTTCCAAAAACATGCATCTACAAGCGCGTTGGAGCATTAGTGGCACTGTTAGATACAATAGGTGCATGCCTCAAGCGGATTGTAATATGGAGCTGCAGGCACATTAAGACCAAATGTTCCAGTAACCCAAAGTCGGGTCTACATGAAGCGCCTTGCCTAGGGATGGCCTACACAACCGCGTTGTTGTGCTGGACAGCCGGCCCAACCCCTCTGTGCCGGTTATGACCCAAGAGGGGGTGAGGGATGGCCATTAAACTTTAAGTTGCACTAGGTTCCTCCTTGTGCCATGGTAGATAATTGGAGATTGTCCATGGTGGATTGCTTAATACTGGTGCCCCAGCTGTGTTTTTTCCTTCACATGGGTGAAGAGTGCTTGGTACGGTATTAGTTCTCGTCAGGCAGGGCGGCGACCTTAGGAGCAGCTGGGGTGTCCTGGTTGGTATTTTGCCAGTGTCATTTCGTAGAGGAGCAGCTGCTGTGGCGGCAAACGCTGGTATGTCCTGGGGGGAAATGAAAACGAGTGGCCGGTGGTCCTCTGTCCGCTTCTGACGTTATATTCGGCCTGTGGTGCAATGACAAAAGGTATTTTCGCTTTGCTTATGCTTCATTTCTGTACAACATACTCATGCTTGTTTCCTTTATTTTAGTAGGACGTTGTAAGTGGTATGGGTGCTCTAGTCACTCCTTTGTCCGGCAGGTGGCTACCAGGTTGCCACCGCCCAGAAAGTCTCAGCCGGCATCATTCCGCAGCGTACCCAGTGGTGTGAGATCGGTGGTCTGAGAGTCACTCAGCTGCAGCGACTTGTCCAGAGGGTGAAGGAGTGCGGGGGACTTCTGTTCCTGGACCTCACTGCCATATGGAGGGAGAGACTGGGACCTCAGAGAGGCAAGTCTACCGCAGTAGTCCCCTGGTCCAGGGTGCCCAGGGAATATCCCACACAGACTGTTTGAAGGTGCAGACAGGTGCTAAGAAGAGGGCGATTTCCCGGATGTGGACACAGACCGTGGCACTGAGGAGGATTGGGCCCTTTCACACCGTTTGTTTGGGGGTGGGGAGGGTGAAGGACCTCTGGGCCCCTGGTCGCCCTCATGGTGTGAGATGAGATAATTAATTCACCCTAAGCAACAGAGGGGTACCCAAGGCACGGTACCCTGGATAACACCGAAGGTAGGACCCTGGAGTCCTGAATCAACCGGCGGATGTACACATCAGCTTGGGGGTTACGGTGCCCAGATCGCTGGGGTGGGCACGGGACTTCCCCTCCTGACCAGCACCTCCGCACGCCTCATCCTGGACATCCCCTGCCACTGCCACATCACAGGCCACCTGAGAGACCTGCACTGACTCCCCATCGACAAGAGAAACACCTTCAAACTCCTCACCCACGCTCACAAAGCACTGCAGAACACCAGACCAGAATACCTCAACAGACGGCTCTCCTTCTACACCCCGACCCGACAGCTCCGCTCCACCGACCTTGCCCTTGCAACCGTCCCATGCATCCGCAGAAGTACAACCGGCAGCGGATCATTCTCGCACCTTGCCAAGACGTGGAACACTCTTCCCACCCACCTGCGTCTGACCAAGGACCTCCTTACCTTCAGGAGACTTCTCAAGACTTGGCTGGTAGAGCAGTAGCAGCACCCCCTCCTCCCCCCCCACTCCCTCAGTGTCTCGAGACCCTCATGGGTGAGTAGTGCACTTTACAAATTCCTTGATTGATTGATTGAACCCCCACAGCAGCTTGGTGTTGGGGGCGGGTAGGGGGGCAGAACCCAGAGCACGAGGACAAGAGATGATGAGGTGTTGGGAAGCGCCCCCCAAGGAAACAGGTGAAGTACAATTCACCTGTGCGGTCCAGCGGTGTTCGGGACCCGGGAGGATCCTTGATTGGGTCGTTATCATGATTTACAAGATTTATGACATGACTGATTTTCGACTTACAGGATATGTTTTTATGATTTTAATTAATTGATATTTGTAAACAAAATTCTTCCAATGCCAAAACCAATCAGTCTTTGTCGGTTTACGTTTGGCGGGTGTTGGGAAGGGGTCTACTGGAGGCATCCAGATTCTATACGCATTTCACTCCTACCAGGGCAAGCTCTACTGTTTAGACAAAGGATTGACTTGCAGGAACCACGTTTGCACCTGTGGCAGCGCTGCCTCCAGACAGGCACGGAGGTTACTCACCTCTACATAACGTACCTCTCCTGGGGGGTGCCAGACCCATTCACTACTGCAGCTCGAATCCCTTGTTTCCTTCTACATGGGAAGATGTCCAGGAACAGGTGAGACCTCTCTTGAGATATCTGCTCCACTCGACATTGATGCAAAGCTGTTGCTGATTAGGTGTCCTCCCCCTGAGAAGATCTTCTCTATTTATGTTCGCTGTTGATGTCATTTTAGTCTGGCTCTGGTACAGCTCCTGCCCCCTCTGTCCAGAGTGCAAAAAATAGCCAAGTCCTCATACATGGCACTAAAGTCTGCAAGATGGAGATGGCTATTAGGTGAGCCACCAATGAGCCACGAAGAACTTTCTGTATACATATGAAGCAAAATACTGATTGCAGACTGTCTTAAGTACATAAAATGCCTCTTGGCCACGGTTTAACCCCTATGGTGCCTTGGACGAGATCACCTCGTCCTGCACCCGGGAACTGGGGGGAGCGCTAGCGCTCCCCCCATGTGCTCCCCACCCACCCCCCCACGTCGTGGATGGAAGGGGAAGCCCTTCCCCTTCCACCCCGACCCCCCCTCACCCCACCCTCCCTGTGACGTCGGCACGCATCGCGCGCTGACAATCACAGAGGGCCTCCTCCCATCGCGCTGGAAGCTCAGTTCCCATTGCGATCGAAAGAGAAATGCTAAGCATTTCTCTTTCGATCACATGGGGCAGGCCCAGAGAGGCTTCAAAAGGAAGGAAAGGAATTTCCTTCCCTTTGAAGTCTCTCTGAGCGTTTCAAAAGCCGGATTGCAAAGCAATCCGGCTTTTGAAACGCCCACTAGACACCAGGGATTTTTTTTTTTTTTTTTTAAACTGGCATAAGGGAGCGACCCCTTGGGCAAGGGTCGCTCCCAGGGAGGCATTTTTTTTGGGAGGCCTTATCTGCCCCCCTGGGGGAAGATCGGCCTATTATTAGGCCGATCTGCCCCCGGGGGGGGCAGAAACCTCTAGGCACCAGAGATCTTTTTTTTTTTTTTTTTTTGGAGGTGGGGAGCGACCCCTTAGGCAAGGGTCGCTCCCCTAGGGGGCAAATTATATTTAGGCCATTTCTGCCCCCCTTGGGGGCAGATTGGCCTATTTTTATGAGGCCAAGCTGCCCCCAAGGGGGGCAGAAACCACTAGACACCAGGGAGTTTTCTTTCTTTTTTACGTGAATTTCACGCAAGAGGAGCGACCCCTTAGGCAAGGGTCGCTCCCCTGGGGGGGAAATTTATTTTAGCCCATTTCTGCCCCCCTGGGGGGCAGATCAGCCTATTTTGATTAGGCCAAATTTATTTTAGGTCATTTCTGCCCCCCCTGGGGGCAGATCGGCCTATTGTTATTAGGCCGATCTGCCCCCAGGGGGGGCAGAAACCTCTAGGCGTCAGGGCAATTTTTTGTTTGTGGTTTTTTTTGTTTGTTTGTTTGTTTGTTTAGAGATGGGGAGCGACCCATGGAGCGACCCATTAGGCAAGGGTCGCTCCCCTGGGGGGCAAATTGTATTTAGACCATTTCTGCCCCCCTTGGGGGCAGATCAGCAGCTTTTAGGTCAAACTGCCCCACAAGGGAGCAGAAACCACTAGGCACGGGGATTTTTTTTTTGCGCCAATGTCACGCAAGGGGAGCGACCCCGTAGGCAAGGGTCGCTCCCGGGGGAGGGGCTGGGGGGTTAAATTTATTTTAGGCCATTTCTAACCCCCCCTCCTGGGGCCGGCTGAGCTAGAGGCCAAAATCCACAGGTAGGCACTTTGCAAAAAACACCTCTGTTTTCTGTGAAAAAAATGTGATGTGTCCACGTTGTGTTTTGGAAAGAGAAAAAAGTGTTTTTTGAGCCAAATTTTGAGGTTTGCAAAGGATTCTGGGTAACAGATCCTGGTCAGAGCTTCACAAGTCACCCCATCTTGGATTCCCCTAGGTTTCTAGTTTTCAAAAATGCGCTGGTTTGCTAGGTTTCCCCAGATGCCGGCTGAGCTAGAGGCCAAAATCCACAGGTAGGCACTGTTTTCTGTGAAAAAATGTGATGTGTACACGTTGTGTTTTGGGGCATTTCCTGTCGCGGGCGCTAGTCCTACCCACACAAGTGAGGTATCACTTTTATCGGGAGACTTGGGGGAACATAGAATAGCAAAACAAGTGTTATTGCCCCTTGTCTTTCTCTACATTTTTTCCTTCCAAATATAAGAGAGTGTGTAAAAAAGACGTCTATTTGAGAAATGCCCTGTAATTCACATGCTAGTATGGTCACCCCGGAATTCAGAGATGTGCAAATAACCACTGCTCCTCAACACCTTATCTTGTGCCCATTTTGGAAATACAAAGGTTTTCTTGATAGCTATTTTTCACTCTTTGTATTTCAGCAAATGAATTGCTGTATACCCGGTATAGAATGAAAACCCACTGCAGGGTGCAGCTCATTTATTGGCTCTGGGTACCTAGGGTTCTTGATGAACCTACTAGCCCTATAGATCCCCGCAACCAGAAGAGTCCAGCAGACGTAACGGTATATTGCTTTAAAAAATCTGACATTGCAGGAAAAAGTTACAGAGTAAAACGCAGAGAAAAATTGCTGATTTTTTTACCTCAATTTCAATATTTTTCTTTTTCAGTTGTTATTTTCTGTAGGAAACCCTTGTAGGATCTACACAAATTACCCCTTGCTGAATTCAGAATTTTGTCTACTTTTCAGAAATGTTTCTGGGATCCAGCATTGGTTTCACGCCCATTTCTGTCACTGACTGGAAGGAGGCTGAAAGCACAAAAAGTCGTAAAAATGGGGTATGTCCCAGTAAAATGCCAAATTTGTGTTGAAAAATTGGGTTTTCTGATTCAGGTCTGCCTGTTCCTGAAATCTGGGAAGCTGGTGATTTTAGCACCGCAAACCCTTTGTTGATGCCATTTTCAGGGAAAAAAAAACACAAGCCTTCTTCTGCAGCCCCTTTTTCACATTTTTTGGAAAAAAACGAAATTTTCACTGTATTTTGGCTAATTTCTTGGCCTCCTTCAGGGGAACCCACAAAGTCTGGGTACCTCTAGAATCCCTAGGATGTTGGAAAAAAAGGACGCAAATTTGGCATTGCTAGCTTATGTGGACAAAAAGTTATGAGGGCCTAAGCGCGAACTGCCCCAAATAGCCAAAAAAAGGCCTGGCACAGGAGGGGGAAAAGGCCTGGCAGCAAAGGGGTTAATAGTTCCTACAAGACGTTATCTGCTCAAGCCATTCTCGCAAAGGCAAAAATTTCACAAAATTGCATGACTATGAAGTGGCAAAATAAGATTGTTACATTTGCCCACGTTTTAAAAGTTTCACCCAGACCTAAACCTGCCAGCTTACTAAAAACCATCGTCACAACACTGATGAGCACTGTGTCCCAGAACATGATAACTGCACCTCGGTGGTCATCACCTGTGACATGCAAACACTTCCCACATATGATAACAAAACAAAGAAAACAACCTTTCAATCACGCTCTACGTGGCGTTACTTGCTGCCCATATAGGCAAGCACCTTAGTGCCTTACATATGGATAATAAGCGCTATATAAATTCTGAAATACAACATTTTTAACCAAAGGCAGCTTCAAAACCCCACAAAAACACCATGCACTGGTCCAGTACTGAGAGCATGAAGCTGGGCCCAGTATGTATCAGGGTAGATTGGACTGAGCTGATCAGCTATCACATGTTCGTGAACAAGGATTTTGGCTTTCTATTCAGATCCCTGTATTAACAGAGTGTTCACTTCTTACAGCAAAACGCCAATGGCACACAGGCCAATAAAAACAGGGACCCGTGCCCGTTACTGGTGCGGCTTTTCTTTTGGTGGGCTTGAAGGAGAAACCAATGAGATCTATGGACAGAATTTGACGACAATCAAACTGACTTCGGTCCCATTCAGGTCTTAATTCGGTTAAGTAACCCCTGCAATAGCTTCTTTAAAAAAATAAAAAAAATAAAAATATATAAAAGGAGACCAAAATGATGTCTTCCACACTTGAATTCTTGAACTTAACTGTTGTGTGTGCTGATTTTTATTAAACGTAACTGACACTGCAGTTTGATATAAATTCCTTTATTGCACGGTCTGTAACAGAAAAAAGCATAGGGGACAGATTCTCGACTATTACAGTACTGCATTCTCAAAGCGCTTAGAAGCCAGTGCTGCCACTTATCAGGCCCAGCTGCATGCATGCCTCTTAGGGACACACGACCATGGGAAATCATGGTCATGACAAGCCGACTTTAGCGGGGTTCCGTGTCTGCTGCACATGTATGCATACAAGTAAAAAGCCACAGGGTCAACTCCTGGCAAGCAGGACTGACTCAGCCTGCGTTCTTTCCAAGGTCGATTAGATTTCCTCGGTAATAATATCGCGTTCCCATTAAAAGTTACGAGAGAATTCAGTTTGTGGTGTGGGCGAAAATTACAGAGACACCATTAAATACCCCTGCAACTATCATCAACCCTTAAAACCCAGCCGGCGGGTCAATCCGCCTGTGCTCTGCCCTCCATTGGTCCACCACTGGGAGGGTAAATACAGGAAGTGGTTAGTATTCGATCAATAGAAAGCGAAAACATTTACAAAACTCGTTATTTCTGCAGTTTAATTAATGTTTGTCAATGATTAAAATGCTATTGACTTTTTTGTCACACGGAAAAAGAAATGGGAAAGCTAATTTTTCTCATTAATTTTTCTTCAATTAGGGGGGAAAGCTACAAAAAGCTGTGACAGCAAATAAACATCCACGGTGCCTGAGGGGGGACAGTTCATCAGGGAATCAAGGAGGAAATACTGTGGCCATGTCCCTGTTCGAGCGGCGAGGGCTTCGCGCCATTGCTTTGCAATTAACATTTCTGTTGGTTTTATCCTTACACTTGTAAAAAGCAATTTCACTCCTAATGACAGGGCTCCTGGGTGGCTCTCGGCCAATCACAACGGTGGTCTGGACGGCCACTGTGGTGCAGCACACACGGCAGATATGTTGAAGTGATGGGGCCTTCAGCTTCCCATGAACTGTGTGCAGACGGGACGCACGGATCCAAAAGGGGGGAGGTAAAGGGAAGGACTGAGGCGCGAGTCCATTTGCTAGCGTAGAAAGTAGTGGTGGTGGTGGTGGTGGTAGAGGTGTGGCCACGGAGGTAGCACGGCAGGTCCAGTGACATAACGAAATTTGAGCATGAACCCCACCTCGGACTCACTAGCTCCCAGGCCAGTGTTATGTTTATCATGGGCTAGCCCTTGATAAGTGATTGAGGAGGGGTTTGTTACAATCTGGCCCAGTGGTCTGTGAGCAGATGGTATGTACTTTGACGGATATGGTAGGTGTTAGAAATGGGGTCTTTGGCTGACAGGTTACCCCCTGTTCAAGCAAGGACCCTCCCTCTAGTCAGGGTAAAAGAGAATCACCCTCAGCTAACCCCTGCTTACCCCCTTGGTAGCTTGGCAGAGCAGTTGGCTTAACTTCAGAGTGCTAGGTGTAAAGTGTTTGTACCAACACACACAGTAACGTAAGGAAAACACTACAAAATGACAACACAGGTTTAGAAAAATAGAGAATATTTATCTAAACACAAGACCAAAGCGACAAAAATCCACAATACACAAGTCAAGTTATCAATTTAAAATCAAAAAGAGTCTTTACGTAGTTTAAAACACACACTAACACTGTTAGCGTGAAAATGTACCGTGGGTGCGTCAAAAATAACCCGCACGGGTGAGTGTGTGTCAAAAAGGGCTTGCGATGCGTCGATTTCATTCACAAGCGAGACCTTGCGGAGTTTCTCCTTTCGTCGGGTCGGGGCGCGTCGTTCCTTCTTCTCTGCAGGAGAGCGATCCGTCGATCCGGGGAGCACTCTTGGGTCTGGGCAGGCCTTGCGTTGTTTTTACACACCCAGTGGTGCTTGCGTCAGAAATCCAGCCGCATGATGATCTGCGATCACTCAGCCTCCATCAGCGATGCTGCACGTCGTTTCTCCAGGTCCGTGTGTCGATTCTTCGGTCGCGTTTCCGGCGAGCACCGATTTTCAGCCACGGACCCGGGGGGCACGTCGTTTCTTCAGCCGCAGATCAAAGTTGCATCACTCTTTTCCCCGCATGGATTTCCTCCTCTTAGGCTGCCAGCTTCTCCTTTCAGGGTCCCAGGAACTGGATGGGCACTACAGGGTAGAGTAGGAGTCTCTCCAGAGACTCCAGGTGCTGGTAGAGAGAAGTCTTTGCTGTCCCTGAGACTTCAAACAACAGGAGGCAAGGTCTAAATCAAGCTCTTGTAGATCTTCACAAGATGGAAGGCACACAAAGTCCAGTCTTTGCCCTCTTACTCTGGCAGACGCAGCAACTGCAGAATAGCTCCACAAAGCACAGTCACAGGCAGGGCAACTCTTCTTCCTCAGCTCTTCTCCAGGCAGAGGTTCCTCTCAGTTTCCAGAAGTGTTCCAAAGTCTGTGGTTTTGGGTGCCCTTCTTATTCCCAATTTCTCCTTTGATGTAGGCCTACTTCAAAGTAAAGTCTCTTTTGAATGTGAAATCCTGCCTTGCCCAGGCCAGGCCCCAGACACTCACCAGGGGGTTGGAGACTGCATTGTGTGAGGGCAGGGACAGCCCTTTCAGGTTTTAGTGACCAATCCTCCCCTCCCTCCTAGCCTAGATGGCTCATCAGTATATACAGGCTACACTCCAGCTCCCTTTGTGTCCTTGTCTAGTGTGAGGTACAACCAGCCCAACTGTCAAACTGACCCAGACAGGGAATCCACAAACAGGCAGGGTCACAGAAATGGTATAAGCAAGAAAATGCTCACTTTCTAAAAGTGGCATTTTCACACACACAATCTTAAAATCAACTTTACTAAAAGATGTATTTTTAAATTGGGAGCTCAGAGACCCCAAACTCCACATGTCCATCCGCCCCCCAAGGGAATCTACTCTTTAATCAGATTTAAAGGTAGCCCCCATGTTAACCTATGAGAGGGACAGGCCTTGCAACAGTGAAAAACGAATTTAGCATTGTTTCACTGTCAGGACAAAGAAAACACATTACTATATGTCCTACCTTAACCATACACTGCACCCTGCCCTTGGGGCTACCTAGGGCCTACCTTAGGGGTGCCTTCCATGTAAGAAAAGGGAAGGTTTAGGCCTGGCAAGTGGGTACACTTGCCAAGTTGAATTAACAGTTAAAACTGCACACACAGACACTGCAGTAGCAGGTCTGAGACATGATTACAGAGCTACGTATGTGGGGGGCACAATCAGTGCTGCAGGCCCACTAGCAGCATTTGATTTACAGGCCCTGGCACCTCTAGTGCACCTTACTCGTGACTTACTAGTAAATCAAATATGCCAATCATGGATAAACCAATTACATACAATTTACACAGAGAGCATATGCACTTTAGCAGTGGTAAAGTGCTCAGAGTTCAAAAGCCTACAGCAACAGGTAAGAAAAAATAGGAGACAGGAGGCAAAAAGATTGGGGATGACCCTGCATAAGCAAAATAGTCCAACAGTAGGTAATAAAAGGGTTGAGGACAACATCCTTGTGGCCAGTAACCTAATAGCAGAGTCAGTATGGTTATTATCTTCACCAGCAAACAAGTCCCCCTAGCCACTGCACACCACAAATTGGTGACGAGAGTCAGTGGTGTCCTTCGCATGTTTTTCAATGCCCAGCGGTGCTCTGTATACTTGAGCCCCTCCCAGAACCTGTGTGTCCATGGCGGTTTTCTCTGGTGTCCGTGGTCCCCGGAGGTTGCTTCATCGCCGATCGGCCCGCATCACAACGCGGGAGGGGCCCTCCCTGTGAACTTCCGTCGGCGACGGGCCTCCAATGCAGAGGTGTGGCGGCCCAGGGGGACGCGGTGAGCTGGCAGCACTCCAATGCCAGAGTGACGAAGCTGCGCCCGAGTCCCTGTGGTGTGGGGACTGAGCTGAACAGATGAAGTGTGGAGCAAAGGCAGCATCAACACGTGCGCCGGAGCAGTGTTCTCTTGCCAGCATTGCCGGGGCAACACCCTCGAGGAGGTGAGGCGCGTGTGGGGCCTGATGGGCTGTGGAAGAACAAGTGCAGGCCCAGAACACTGGACAATCCATGTGGCCCATGGCTGGTTGTGGTGGGCCCACCCAAACAGACCACATGGCTGGGACTACTCCTCAGGAACAATGACATTGGTAGAAACCGTTCAAAAGACCGGAAGGCACTGGTTCTTTTCACCACTTGCACATTAAAAAAAAAAAGAATAATGAATAAATGAAGAGTTCTGAAAACAACTATCAGCAACTCGGCCACTCAATAATCCTACCCCATAGTGATTGCTAGAAAACACAACAACAAAAGAAACATGTGGCCTGACTTCTGACCTGCAATTAAATCATATTCTATTTTGGGGAAAGTGCAGACTGCAATTAAAAAAAAAAAAACGAATAAATAAATAAATAACAAATAAGAAAAGACACAGTATATAAGATTTATGTCTGCCACCAATCACCGATTTCCATTTTGACTGCATCATGTCATCCATCCCTGCTCTTGAGCAGTTTGTCATTGTGGGCCCTCCGTCTGCACAAGCTGCCCGATGGAAAGAATAGGTAAATAGGCTGGAAACCTACTTTATGGCAGTGGCACTGGAGAACGACAGATGCCACCCCATGCTACAGCACCTCGGAGGTGCGATGATTCATAAACTGGGCAAGTCAGTAGGGAAAGAAGGAACACCCTTCACCTATCAGTCACTTATAAGAGCCCTGGCATCTCACTCTGAACCTCTAGCGAATCCAGACTATGAGAGGTTTTTGTTAAGGCAAGCCTGGCATCTCCCTGAAGTCAGTTGCCTAAAAGAACTTGCAAGCACCTGCACATTGCCGGATGATGACGATGAGATCCGCACACAGTTTATACAAGGCTGTGCATCTGTGAGAGGCCATTTTACAGGTGCTGGGCATGTCCATGGGGAACATTCTTACAATGGGACGCTCCAAAAGAGCTCTTGAAGGTGCGTGCTGCACATATGGAAGTTGCCCTTCAGACCCGGATCAAGGTGGAACCAGTGAATGCAGTCACTTCGATAGCCAAGGACAAAAAGAAGACCAAGCCAAAGTCTGCCTCAAGCTCAGGGACAGGCTACATGTGTGGCAGACCATTTCCTCATCAAGGACCCCGACCTGCTCAAGGCAAGAAATGTTCGAACTTTAATAAAAATGAACCAGAGACGGAAGCCAATGAACTCTGTACAACAGCTCATGACACTGGAGGAAGAGGATGATACGGTTGATGATGAGGACAATGATGGAGCTGTTCATATTGTACATGCCCTGCAGGCGGGAGGGTGTCCTGGAAGAAGCATACCGAGGTGTACTGTGCTTATCGCAGGTCACATGGTCCCTGGGTTGATTGACACAGGAGCATCCATCAATATATTAGCGCAATCAGCGCTGCAAACTCTGCCTATAGAGCCTCAGTTGCAACCAACATCCACTAGGGTCTATGCTTTTGGGTCATCTCAACCCCTACCCTTGGCTGGAGTATTTACAGCAGATATCTCTCACGATGAGAATTCAATGCACACCAAGGTATATATGACCAGGACCGGGTCTGAAATGTTGCTTAGCTGCAAGACAGCTGATCAACTTAATGTAATTTCGTTCGCCTTCAGTGTACATCTGCGGACTGTTGACGATCTTCTAGGTGAGTTCAAACCGCTTTTTGAAAGGATTGGCTGTTTGAAAGACCGTCTGATACAACTGCACATTGACAAATCTGTTCAGCCGGTGGCTTTAAAACATCGTCGATTAGCATTTTATCTGCATCCTAAGGTAGAAGCTGAACTCAAGAAGCTTGAGCAAGCAGACATTATTGAGAAGATGGAAGGTCCCACACCCTGGGTATCTGCAATTGTAGTCGCTCGCAAATCCAAACAGCCTGGCGAGGTCAGGATCTGTGTTGATATGCGGTTGCCCAGTGTTGCTATCAAGCGGGATCGACATTTGACACCTACTGTGTCAAATGTCGTAGATGATATTGTTGCAGAGGTGACTGGATACAAGTGATTTCCTAAAATGGATCTGCGCGCTGGGTATCACCAATTACTATGGATCCTGACTCCAGAGTGATCACTACTTTTTCTACCCAATTCGTCCTGCTGAGGTACAAACGCTTGAGTTTTGGGATATCCAGTGCCGCAGAAGTTTTTCAGGACACTACTAGAGGGGTACTCGCTGGTCTACTAGGGGTCTTCAATGTATTCGATGACATCCTGGTGCATGCCCCCACTATCAAATTACATCTTCACCGCTTGACAGCAACGTTTAAACGACTGCAAGACAGTGGTCTTACCCTTCATCGCGACAAATGTGCATTTTTACAGAAAGAAGTTGCATTCTTTGGATATTGTTTCTCTGGAGAAGGAGTAATGGCTGATCCGGCCAAGGTGCAGGATGTTCAGTCAGTGTCTGCCCCCACCAACGTCTTGGGCATAAGCACCTACTTGGGCTGGATAAATTACTGTGGACTTTTCATCAGGAATCTCACGGCTTTGACGGCCCCGCTCAGAGAACTGATAAAATCAAGTGCTGTATAGTAGTGCAGACCCGAGTAAGAAGCATCTTCCCAGGCCACCAAAGTGGCTCTCAGAGCATACTACATTGGTATAGTCTGATCCTAGTAAGGATTCAGAGTTATCCGTTAATGCCAGTCCTACTTGTCTGGGGGCTGTGTTGGCGCAAAAACAAGAAAATGGAGAATGGGCTCCTGTGGCCTATGCTAGCAGTGCTTTGACAGACACAGAGAAACAATACTCCCAAATTGAGAAGGAGGCCATTGCGGTCCACTGGGGCGTTCGTCATTTTCATCTCGATCTATATGGTCTGCCTTTCACTGTACACACCGATCATAAGCCCCTTACACCTCTTTTCAATGTTTTTTCATCTAAACCTCCCACAAGAATTGAGAAATGGATCTTACAATTGCAGGATTACCATTTCACTGTTGTCTACAGACCTGGCTCTCTCAACCGTGCAGATTTTTTGTCCAGACAGACTTGGTCTGCCACCTCTTGTGAGATTGTGGATGTCAATTAGGTGGAGAAATACGTTCATTTGGTGGTGGAAAGGTCAAGGCCATTGCCTATTTCCTTAGACACCATTAAGACGGCCATATCAAATGATGAGTGTCTTCAATTAGCTGTGTCAGTGGTGACATCTGGGAATTGGTATAACCCTTTCACAACATATGGCTCAAAGAACTGTGGATGCTCAACAAATGTTATCTTCGTTTGCACAAAGTCACACACGAGTTGGCTGTGTCCTTGGAAGGATGTCTGCTGAAGTCCAAGGCTTGTGGTTCCCGTCTCTTTGCAACAGCAAGTGGTAGAGCTCACTCACTCCTCACACCAAGGAGTGGTCAAAACAAAAACAAGATTAATAAGTAATGTGTTGTTCCCTGGACTCGATGATCAGGTTGAAAGAACACTGTGTCAATGCTCCATGTGTCAAGCTGTTGGTCCGCCTAAAGCTTCCCGCCGATAATCATAGAGACGATTCATCCCATACCATGGTTTAGAGCTAGTGCCGATTTTGGGAGTTTGCCTGATGGTCGTCATATGTTTGTGGTAATTGATTATTTCTCTAAATACCCAGAGGTTGAGATTTTAGACTATCACTGCTTCCCAAACTGTTCCTCGTCTGGAAAAGATCTTGGCAATGCATGGGCTATTGTGTGAGATTCGAACAGACAATGGGCCGCCTTTCTCCGGTCAGGAGTTTGCTGAGTATTTGAAGGCTTGGGTCATCACCCACAGGAAGATCACTCCTCGGTGGCCCCACGCGAATGAAGTGAAAAAGTTCATGAGGACTCTTAATAAAGTGTTGCGAATTGCTGTGGCAAGAGGCCAAAATGTGGTGCCATATACGTTATTCTACGTGAGTACCCGCTCACCCCACGTTACCACCAGAATGACACCCAGTTCTTTGTGTATGATAGGAAACACCATTCCTCATGTAATTGAATATTCCAAAATCCATGACCGAGTGGCTGAGGCACTATCAAGGAGAAAGTGCAGAAATTATAAGACGTCAAGGAAACGAAGCGCCAAGAAGAGAGAGATCCATGTTGGTGATCCTACCCTGGTGAGAAACCGACGGTTGGGGAGCAAGTTTCTGCTACCTTTCGAGAAAGATCCCTGGACCGACTGCTGGCGTTGCATGCCTTAGGAGAGGTGTGCGTATGATCCAATCCTGGAGTAACAGAGGGAGGTGTATGCAGAGTCGGCACTTTACCTCACATGTCCAGACAATTGCCTGGGGTGGGAGGTGCAAAGAGGCAGCAAGCCCCATTCGTCGTAAGAAACTTTTTCACCCTAGCCTGGACCCACCACTACCAGGCTGCCTGGAAATAAATGAAAAGGCGCCATAATCAGGGTTTTGAGAATGGCTAAAGGTAGCTCCTGATATGTACACAGCTGTGATACATGGCCGTGCCTTACTGTTTCCTCAGTATTAATGCTAAATACGTTTACCTCTTCAAAAAATATAGGAAGCAAATTGTATTTGCTCAGTGTCACGTAAAAGAGTTAACTGAGGTAACTTCCATTTTGTTTTATTTTCATTTCGAGTCATTTCTAAGCTCACTTATCTTTTACATGCGCAAGAGGTGCCTGCAAATTGAAACTGTTGAAAATGATATATTTCCACATTTCTTTTGGTGATATTTGTTTTGCTTTTTGTGTCTGAATAGCGCTCGAAGGCTAATAAAAATATAACACAATCATATAGCTCATGTTCCCATGCCACTGGTGTTTTTATTCATTTCTGATATCCACCCGAAGAGCATGAAAAACGAATGGCAAGAGGAGCAAGGATTTTTTAAATTCTATTGCTTCATTTACGTATTCTCATGGTTTGGAAGAGATGCACTTGTTTTTTGTTATGCTGAATAAATGTTCATATATGCAAAAATTATTTTCATGCGGTTTCATGTATTGCATGTTTACTGCTTTCCACTGACAAGCCAAGCAAGTACACATACCTGGAAGTGCAGCATATACATGAACAAAGTGATTCAATGACTTGTAGCTAGGCTCGTGCAACCAAAGTCCACATATGTGCATGCAAACATACATCGTATACCTATTTACATGCGTGAATAGAATATTCAGCAAAGTGCACGCTTCTGCCTTGCTTGAGTCCTGCCTGGTCGGCGCCCCTCCTGTTAAGTCTCTCAGTCTAAATCATTTCAATTGAAGCTTCAAGCAGGAAGAGCACAGTGGTGTAATAAAGGCCCCCGCGGTGCAGGTTGGAGGGTGGGGGGTGGCTGAGCTCCAGGGGCACCCTTCAACACAGTACACTGTGCACGGGCGGCAGGCCTTTGACTGGTCCAGGTGTGAGGTGGCCCCTCCAGGTACTTTGCCCGGGGCGCGGCAAAAGTTTACTTATGGCACTGGAAGAGCACCTTATCCAGTGCTTAATTTGTAAATGAAAAGGTGCCGGTCCCCAAAGCCCTCCTCTTAAACACGCGGCTGCTGCAAGTGAACATGGAATACTGAGGGGGTGTAATCCTGAATCCATCTCGGGCCTCTTCAATCCATATAAAGCCACTCCCTACCCCTTCAGCTTTCTACCTTTTTTACGCTTTTTCGTTTTTCCATTCATCCATCATTCACTTATGTCTTTTGCTCGCAGCAAATTCTTGAGGCAGAAGAATAAGCCCCGGCCCTCAAAAATAAGTGCCGGTGCTCACCACCGGAAACAACAAGCACAAATTAAGCACTGACTTTATCACGAGTGCCCGCTGAAATAAAACATCGAAGGGTTAAGGGCTAAGCAGAGTGCAGCACCACCCTTGCGATGCTGGTGGACCCTGGGGCAAGGAGGATATGCAGATATATATGTGCTTGAAGGAGCTATGAAGTCGCAATGTCTATCTTGCCAATGTATTTTTGCTACTGTTTCAAGTTAAAGTTACAATATATATGCATTGAATATCTTAGTGATGAGTGTGCGCTTGTGTGCGCTTATGTGCACTTTTGCATGCGTTTAGGGAAGTGAGATGGGATACTTGGACATTTTAATCTAGGGCAGCAAAAACTGTAAAGCTCCTTCTTTACGAAAGGGTACCTTGTTTAGCCTCGTCTGCGGCCAGAAGGATTTTGTCTGTTAACCTGACTGTTTTACTTCAGTCCTGGCTTCGTCTATAACCAGAGCCATTGGAATTATGAGATTTTTCAGCCACAGATTTTCAGCATAATTGTGTATTTGCTAAATAATCCATCTGTTGCATAATCTTAACAAAAATGCTAATTCTCTGATGAATTAAAAGTTACGAAGACTGGAGCGAGACGTGTTGTCCATATTGTTGTCGAGCAGTGGAAGGCCCTCCCCAAAGTTTGACTGGTTGCCTATCTGTTGCTTAGCGCTGAATTTGGGTGTAAAATCTATATTAATGTCCAGACAATCCTAGCATGTGTAAAAATTATTAGCAAACTCAGGACTCGACTACAGGCACTATTGGTTTTGTCAACGTCTTTCAGCCATGGGATAGGGCAAGTAACATCACCGGAGAGATAAGAAGGTGGAAGGGGAAAAGCAATATCACAGAGAGGTATGAGAGTGGGAGTGAAAAAGCTTAAGGTAAAAAAAAAAGTGATATGACACGCCAGTGTCTGTCTCATAGCATTATTTTTCTGATGAGACAGGAGGGGGCAAGGAACTACACGTAACATGGTTGGAGGGTGGGGGTGACAGTGCAGGACATTCTGGGGCAACGAGCAGGACAGAATGAGACAAACAACATCACAGAAAGGGTCAGGAGTGTGTGGCAGGGATGCAAGCAACATCATGGAGAATGACAGGTGGGTTAAAGGGGCAAACAATACCGTAGAGAGGGACAGGAGTGGCAAGCCACAATGGTGAGTGAGGGAGACACATGCACTTCTATGGAGTAGTGCAACTAAAAGCAAATGTAGCTCCAAAAGCGAGCAGTGGAAGGATACTAGGGAAGGAAGCAGTACTTGGGATATGCTCCAGAGGAGGGATAAACACACAAAGAAGAAGGGAAGCCAGCACATGCTGACCAAAGAGACCAAGGAATTGACAGCGACGATGAAGCCAACCACTGGTAAACAGTAGACAGCTTCTAAGCCCCCTGTGAGTGAACACAATGTCGCTTGCAAGCACCAGCGCATTCACTGTTCCAGGTAGACCTAGAAGTAACTAAATATTGAAGTAATCCTATCACAAAATGTGTTGTGTAATGCCACATATTTTGGAGCATAATTTACTCCTCCCTTACTGCATGATTTGGCCTTCCTCCTCCCTTGCACACGATTCAAGAGTCCCCGTCTGTAATCATGTTCAGCAGTTACAGGAGAGCATACACTAGAGAGGAATGCCAGGGACTTCTAATTATTTTACGAGACAGTTGTTAGGGAATGCTGAGCGGCGTCATGCAGTGCTGGGCGTTAACTGCAAAACTTGTACTACAACTGCTGTACTAGGCCTGACTGCCTTGTTCGTTCTTAAGCGGCTGCGAGAGTCCTTGTGTGCCGGACGCCACGGAGAGTCCTCCTCGACCTGTCAGCCCGGGTTCAAACAAAGTCACTCTGGCAGAGACAGCCTTTTCAGGCGCGCCGCCTGACCTTAGTGTGAGTGACAAAAGGCGTTGTTCTTTCATGACAGCCAAGCGGTCCTTCGAAGGAGCTGCCTGCTTTGGGGTATAACTCGGAAGGAAAGTCGTCTGTGCTGCCTTTCTGCCTTTGGGAGACACATTCTCTCCGAACAGTAATGCGTTTTAATAAAGAAGACGGGTCCCTCTTATATTCTTAAGATTCATTGACAACAGGACCTCTGTGCTGCTACCTGAACTTTACTCAAGGGCATAACACAGGCCCCCTGCAGCCCGTGGTGCAGACAGGCTCCCGACCGTTCAGAGGGCCCCCAACCGTTCAAAGGGGTCCCCACTCACACCATGGCCAATGAATATCTGTGATGTATGGGAGACTCAGGGGCCCATCACAGAACTCTGCAGAGGGGCTCCATCTTTTTGCGTTATACCACAGAGTTTACTACTGGCCTCTAGGGAGCAACGCAGAGGTCCTGTCGTCCCTAAAAAGCCCTTCCCGGATCACGGAAAAGCAAAGTATGACATCCTCCTTCTTTGCTTGCCCTGTGGTTATACTGTGTGGACAAATCCTTGTGAACATCTAAGAAGGCTTGTGGAAACCATGTACAATGGCCTAAGGTGCATGTTGGGCCTTGTGAATGCTATTGTCTTTAATGTGAATCATATCAGAAAAGCATTAAAAGCAGTCACTTGATTCCTCAGTCAGATATATAGCTCAAAATCTATTTTTGATATGCACCAACTTGCAAGGTTTGCACTGTCCTTAGAAACGCTCCACCAACTTGGACAAAACTGCGCAGTTCTGCCTCTAAAAGAACTGACTTCCAATATTACTTCAAATAATAGCAGTGGCCTTCGGTGACGATGATTCTGAGTTGTATCTCACCTATCACAACTTGTCAGTATGAAGTTTCACCGTTGATTTCAAAGAGCATCAAATACATCTCTCATGTGTTTCATCACTGTGACTTTTTCATGAATATTTCCAATAGCACAATTGGTAATCTGCACTGTAGTTGGTCCCAGTAACGGAGACTTCTGCTCTTTGAAAACAACTGTCAAACTTTGTAACTCATCTCATAAATATTAACAGCAATTTCCGTTAGATACCTAAAATCACATTCCTGTTACATGGTTGTGCTATTTAACTATCTATGTCAACACACTGTACACCCTTACTGGTTAAAGGAAGACATAGATATTGGTGCCATATTCAATAAAGAGCATTTTCTTTATGATCCAACAAAGCCAACCTTGATTTACTCTTTGTCCTAGCATTATAGTTGCTGTGCTCCATACAAACCCATTTAATGTCTGTGATGGCCTTGTCATCACTCTAAGTACACTTTTAGGTCGCAAAGCTGTAGTCTGTTGTAGCATCAGCTGGGCTTGACTCTTGTTCACTTTGTGCTAACTATGATAAGCCACTGTAACTCAGGGATGTGTGGTTAACTGGAACCAATGCTACCACTGTAATACTTTATGCTGTCAGCTATCCAGCCAAGGGTGTACCAGAACCAACTTCATTGAATGCATGATCAGTGTAACAGAGTGGATGAAAACCAACTGGCTGAAATTTAACTCCAACAAGACAGAAGTGTTGATCTTCAGAAACAGGAACTCCCCTCTGGGACTCCACCTGGTGGTCTTCAGAGTTTGGTCCCACACCAACCAACCGTGCAAGAAACCTGCGATTCATCTTAGAAGGCAAATTCTACATGGCTGCACAGGTAAACACAGTCTGCTCCTCCTGCTTTAATATACACTCCATGCCTCGAAAAAATCTTCAAATTGATTCCCAGGAACTCAATAAGCACCATCACTCAAGACCTCATCACAAGCAGACTAAACTGCAGCAACACACTCTACGGTTGACTCTCTAACCACCTCCTCTACCGACTTCAGATTATCCAAAACGTTGCAGCAAGACTTATCATAGACCTCCCATGTTGCATCCACATCACTCCACACCTCAGAGACCTCCTTGGCTGCCTATATACAAATGATGCCAATTCAAGCTCCTCACAAACACAAACACACATACAGGGCACTGCACAACATAGGACCAGCAATTGTTAATAGACACATTCACTTCCACTAACCCACCAGACACCCGAGTGGCCAGAACCTCTGTATCCACAAAAGTAGAACAAGAGATCTAGCTTTCCCACAACATCGCACCCAAAACCTGAAATGACTTTCTTCTACATATTAACGCCTCTTCCTTGCATCTTGAATTCCGCAAGAAGCTGAAGACCTGGCTCTTCAACTAACTACCAGTGGCTGACTCATTCCCACTCTCACAGATCCAAACCTGTACATCTGCTCCAGCACCTGGATACCCTATTGGGTGAGAAGCCACGCTTTACAAGTCTAGCTACCATAACATGACATAACAAGGGTGGCTGAAGGAGTTCCACCTAACTTTGGACATATCTAATGTTATATCAAGGCAAAACTAAGCAGCAGCCTGGAGCGCCACTAGCGCTTGGTCGCCTGGCTACCACTCAAGAAGCAACACTGAGGCAGCAAAATACCACTTGCATATGACATAAAAACATTCTTCCACCATCCCTGACTGATGGCCTTTTGGTTAAAAAAAAAAAAAAAATCTACAGCAGCATATCCTGCATTTTAAAGAATATTGGAGCCGTTAGCTTTTTAAAGACAATTTTACAGGGATATGGTCTTTATCAAGGCATTTTAGAGAAAATATGTGGCACATACCTCGTTTTAAAGTACTATGCCTCAACATGGGTTTCCCTGAAATGCTGGATTAACTTTTCGAATAATCAATGGCAAACTGGACAATTTTAAGCACATTTTCTAGATAGAGCTGTGCCATCTGTCTACATTAAGGGGCGTCCCCACAACCTGTGCATTTGTCTGCTGTCAATCACAAATACATCTGCAGGTCTCGGCCAAGTCAACCACGATCAACAAACGAAAAATTCAGTGTGGGTCTTAATAATAAGTGGTTGCAGGTTAAGCCTGAGGTGCATTGCTAAAGTTGTATGCCTGTAGCAACCGGGGTAACTGCAGGCCAGGATTGACACAGACCAGCATCCCCCTGAAGGCTACCTTGTGAAAAAAAGTTGAGGTGCACCTGCAGTGCAGTGAATTACCACCCCTAACTCGGCTCTGTTTTGTCCCTGAAGTCTTCTCACAAACTTGTAGCTGCAACAAACTATCAGTTCATATAAACAAAGCAGGGGTGCAGCCCGCTTCATCTTGACGGTGATGGACTCTGCTCCTTAACAATTGTGTTTTAGAATGCGTCAGATGCACTGCTGAACTTCCTCACACCTTGCCATTAAATACAGCGAGCAATCCAGGGAACTACATATGCTCCCTGCCCACAAGTTAGCAAAGAAATACACCAAGATGAAAGGGTTCCAGTTTGTCAACTTGTATACAATACACAAAGGAGTTTTAAGGAAAATAAGCTTGCTGGTGCCAGACGAACATGGAGGGACAACAGCAACTGGTTGATGCAAGATGTGTTGTGTCTTGGCTGCAATATAACAAAGGAAGACATACCTATTCAATACACAATATATAACATTATGTGCAGACAAGTGCTTGTGTACTGTACCAAGAATAATTATTTGAATAGCCCAAACTGAAATACTTTGGCACTAACTAATGGGTGTTAATTACTACACAACTCAATAATTCTCGAAGAATACACGTTTCTGATGGTTACACACAGATGTTTAAATATGGCAGCCGAAATATTAAACTATTGACCAGGACAGGAAATCGTCACCTGCAGCTTACACAATGATTTCTGCAAAAAAGGACTCTTCTTTGAGATCCTACTAGAATTTCTGCATGTGCTTGGGGGGCATGCAAAGAAAAATAGGTTTAGTGAAATAAATTATTTACCCACGATCTCACAATTTAAGCAAGAAAGCAGAGATTTATCCAGGTTTTGTGGTTTCGCTTTGTACAAAATCAGCCAGTAAACTGTTTTCCATTTGACTTTCCTCTTTGTGCATTTTTCTACAGTTTTAATTTACAGTAAACTATACGCTGAGGTAGTTGAGGGTTTTACATGAGCACAATTTACAATGCATAAGGTCATCCTTCACTGCTTATAGTGATTGACAGATTAAGTGATCTACCCAGAACCACTAGATGTTGAGTCAACTCCAAGACTCACATTAGGATCCGCATGTCCAAAGTCAGTAGCTTCTGTCGTAACACCACACCCGGGGTACAGAGATTAAGGCAGGCTGAAGCCGCATGAAAACTCAGCTCCTCATGGGCTTGAGGTTCCAACAGCACCTCAAGTTGAGCCAGGTTTCAGGCTTGAGCTTTCAGTGGCTCACCCACCTCTAATCTTTGCAGCAGGAGCCTTAATCTCCTGATTTATAAGGGCAGCAGATGTAGCTGGTAAGAAAGTTCTGTGATTACTGCTCCTACTATGGTCAACTTTGGTCAACAGGTTTGAATGTTGACAATTCAGCCTTTCATACTTCTTGAAAGTATAAATTAAGCACCATTCATTTAGGTAACGATAATCTGTGTTGAATGAGGCAACCAAACTATAAGTGTTGACAATTTGCACTGTGTTGAGAGCGTGCTTCTCTGCCCTATGGTGATCTTGTTGCAAGTCACTGGAAAGTTGATGTAGGCTTTTTTAGTTTCCATTTCAGTGAATATGATAATCATGCATGTCCACTGAGGATCTACCCAAGAGATTGGCTTTCAGGTTGAGAAGGCATGCATAATGCACCATTTCTTTCCGGGGAGTGGCTACTGCCTTCTCTATCGAGGCTGCGATAGACTAACAGTGGTGGCAGAATTGACCTATGCTCAGGGTTACCTGCACCCCTTTAATCCTTAGGAGGTATTGCCTACAAGTGGGAGGATGGGTCGCAGGATCGTGCAGTGAACATGCAGGAACCATGCCCTAAGACTGGAATAGCACCCAGGCTTCAAAGGTAGTAGACTCCCTCATTGGATTAGCCAGTCTATCAGGGAATGATAAAAGTCTAGCCTCATTTGCCACTTGTTTTTCTGACCAGTTGTGCCCAAGGTGGTGGGGAGTAAGCAGAGATCCAGGAGTGTAATCCAGGAATTGGTTTGCTATTGCCGCTGCCAGACCATACAACTGGGTCTGGTCTTGAGAAGATGCCTCTGGGACAGATTATCCATGAAAGGAATCTGCCAGTTCTCAGCTGAGAACAAGCATGTGGAGGCAACTGGCGCATAATGAGATTCCAGTCATCTACTCAAAAGAAGGAAACTTGCTACACATCAATATTGAGGGAGACAAGCTCCATACTGTCACTGAGGATGAGACTGTGTATCTTACTTTTACTTGCAATATCATTTTCTTGTGTCCATTAAAATACCTTTCTTTTATAGAGCAAGGCACTGACTGAACATTGATCTTGTCAGCTGATATGGTGTAAACTATATTCTGAATGTCTAACCCACCTCACCTCCGCGAGCAAGCCTTGGAAATCTCTTTCTCTATGCCCTGCTCTGTCTCTATAGCTTCAGAAAGTCAAATGACGGTGAGGAGTACATGGTTTACTCAGTTTTGGATCGAGTAGTACTGTGGCATGGGACACCAGCAGGGAACAACTCCAATGTATGCAACTATAGCCCGGATACCTGACTGTACTGGGGCCCCAGGAAACCAGTCAACATGTGATGGTTGAACTTTTTCAGAGTTGGGGTGATGACCATCAACATTATGGGGAGACCAACGATGTACTATGGAATGCATTTGAGAAAGGATGTGGCTAATACACAGCGTGGCAGTGTCATTTCAGTCTATTTGCAGTGAAAGAAAGTAAAAGGAAATTGAGGTCTTGCTGTTGAAATATGGGAAGGGTATGCCCAGACGTGGGTCCCGTGCTTCCCATGCCACTGGATTCAGGCTAGCCTGGCTGATGAGGGGTGAAACCCCGAAACCGGTCCCAGGATGCTTGTTTCCAGTCCAGGGAAGACCTGGCCTAGCAGTTCGGGCTGGACTGTTCCCATGGGGAACAGGGTCAAGACTGATTTGCATATGGCTGGGTCCAAACTGGAATAGCATGGGCAGCAAAAAAACGATGGATTAAACCCAGATCTGTGACTGGGGGTGAATGTTTGACAATGTTCAGCATTCCGTCCATCACTTATTGTTTTTGCATTTTTCGCCCTAAGTGGGAAGGGTATGCCCAGACGTGGGTCCCGTGCTTCCCATGCCACTGGATTCAGGCTAGCCTGGCTGATGAGGGGTGAAACCCCGAAACCGGTCCCAGGATGCTTGTTTCCAGTCCAGGGAAGACCTGGCCTAGCAGTTCGGGCTGGACTGTTCCCATGGGGAACAGGGTCAAGACTGATTTGCATATGGCTGGGTCCAAACTGGAATGGCATGGGCAGCAAAAAAACGATGGATTAAACCCAGATCTGTGACTGGGGGTGAATGTTTGACAATGTTCAGCATTCCATCCATCACTTATTGTTGTTGAAATAATTACCAGCAGTCTATCAGAATAAATAACTAACTTGTCTTTAGACACAGTAAATCTTGCCAGAAAATAAATCAAAGCCTTCTCTTTTATTGATTCTGCATCTTATTCATCTGTGAAATGTGACGCTGCAATAGCTCCTCTCGCACCCTTAGATCCAGTGTCACTGGACGTCACACATGAAAACAAAAAATAAATTATGCGTACTACAACATATATGGGAAAAGTGCTGCAAAAGAGTGTAGATATCCAACAGTTTCAGGCAACGATAAATGTGCAAAGATAACTCTGCTGATTAATGTACCTGCTGGAGAGGGATTGGAGTTTTTTTCTAGTAGCAGTTGCGACTCATCCAAGGGAGCACAGAGGTTTAATATGCCTGCTGCAAAGAATGTGTACTATGCAGATCATAGAACAGTATTTTATGTGCATAGCTTAGTGGGATACTGCTTTTGCCATTGCAATCATTTTGTGACTGTGCAGTTCATAAGTTACAATCATCAGTGCTTAATTTGTAAATAAAGAGGTGCTGGTGCTCAAAGCCCTTCTCTTAAACATGAGACTGCTGTAATTAAATCTGCCAGCACTGAATACCGAGGCAGCGTAATCCTGAAGCCATCTTGGGCCTCTTCAATCCATTTACGGCCACCCCTACCCCTACAGCTCATCCTGCAACTTTCTACTTTCTCCCTTTATGATGCTTTTTAGTTTTCCCTTCTTCCGTCTTTCTCATATGTGTCTTTTGCTCGCAGCAAATATTTGAGGCATAAGAATAAGCCCCGGCCCTCACAAATAAGTGCTGGTTCTCATCACCGGAAACAACAAGCACAAATTAAGCACTGACAATCATATTACAGCACCTTGAGCTATAAACCGCCATCAAAGTGCTGCATGCAAACTGCATAGTATAGGTTGGAAAGGTATGTTTTTACCCTAGTCTTTGATTTTCTGCATTTGCACAAATGGATTGGATTTGGGTAGAAAGAATGTTTTTATTAATAAAGTCAATACTAACCACTGTGTTACGTTCTGATCCTGAGTTTATGCTTCCCCAGACCAAGCACACTTAAAAATGCCTACCAGTACGGATGTCATGTGATTCCTACAACTTGTAGTCTCCGTTGTCTTATATAACATTTTATATACAATGATTTACACACGTATGATTCATTGTCTCAATATGTGTGGAGTGATGTAAAGTGCTTCGACACCCTACACTGGTAAGAGAGGCGCTATAAAACAATTGAAATACATGAGAGAGGGGCTATGGAAAAAGGAGAGACACTGTTGGAGGATGATGGTGAGAGAATCATTGAAGCTCCCAAATAAAGATTGCAGTATCCAGGTGCACTGCAAGGCCCTCATTTACTATGCTTTAAAAACTGATACGATTGAATATATAATGAAAAATGTGTTGTAAAATACACCGTTTTTGCCATTTTTCAAAATTTTTCAGGGATGTGTGCAAGGGTGGGTCGGGGGCGAACACCTAAGCCCCGTTGTAGTGGTCAGGCTTGGTCACTATGCACACTATGGGGGCCGGTCATCATTTGCCAGGGCTGCTCTGGGTTCCCAGTCGGGCCCTAGTGATCCCAGTCTCCAGCTGTCCCTCCTCTCGTTGACCCCACATTCCTCTGTCTGCAGCACCCGGACAGAGGGCCCTCCTCTTCAGACTGGACGGCACGCGCGCCGCTTGACATTGCAGCTACCACAGAGCCGTGACGGGCTCTCCGCGCCTGAGCGCTCGCCGCATAGAGCCAGAGATGGGGGGTACACGCGGCTGAGCAGGTGTGCCACTGCAGATAAGGCAGGCCGGACCTACACGCAGAGCCGGCAGATATTCCATTCGTTTCAGACGCAGAGGGGGGGGGGGGGGGGGGGGTTTACTACGGAGCACAGGGGCGGAAGTAGGACGAGGCTACCTAAAAAGAAACGGGGAGACATCCACACAGGCCATTAGCTCCCGCGTAGCCTTAGACTTATGGCCGCTCGTTGAGGCCTGTAAAAGCACCAGCGGAGAACGGGAGACGATTAATTAACACCGCTGTACACGCTGAAACAGATCCGTTTTCAAAGGACATTAGCATCTCCAGTTTTTAATTAAATAAGAGTGCTTTGAAATCGAACCACGAAGCGCTTTGAAAACAAACCACGGATTGTTGTTCAATACGTATCTCAATTATGTCTGTTTTACATTTACAAAAATAATATTGGCTAACCATTCCATATGCTCGATCTTGTAATTCGAGTTCTGGAATAAAATGCTCCTCACCTTTTAATCCCGTTTCTGCATTTGCCACTTCGTCCAACTGCAGCACTTAAAATGGTTCACTCATCCCTGTATCCGGATGCTGCTGCCCTCCCAAAATACACAAGCAAATTAGGCGCCGCCCAGTTCTCCCGCGTACATGTCCTCCTTCAGGTGTGTTAGACGGGTAAACCTATCTATTAGAGCGAAGCCTGAAGGAGAGGCCTGTGATTTTTGGGAAAGGGGTAAAAATTAAGTCTCGCTCCTTCCTTGGGCGACCCACGGCCATCCATGCTCTTTCTTAAAATCTAGGCTATGGTTCCTCCTCATTGTCTCCCTCAACTTTGCCCAACTTCTACTCTTTTCCCTCCCCCATTTCCTGCTCTTTAACCCCACCGACATATCCTCCATCCCGCACCCCGCCTGTCGACCACCCTCTCATCAAGTAAATTGGGAGACAAGAACACCAAGAGAAGAAGGCAGGGACAAGCCTGCAGCTTTGACAGTAGCAGATGCAGTTCTGCCCACTACGGGCCCTCTGGGGCTGCATTTGTCAGAGGATGTGAAAGAAAAATGTGTAAAGGGGCTTCTGGGAAGATATTTGATTGGGTATCTGAGAAAGCAATAGCTGCGGATAATTAAGGATTCTAAGGAGTGTCCATACCAGCAACATAAGTCATAAGCGGCAGAAATGTTGACTGCCTGAATTAAAGGCGTTACCATTGATCATTCGACTGTGTAACAGAAAAGTCTATCTTGAGTCCTCAGATGTCATTATCAGAGCAAGATTGCTAGTGCCCTGGAAGAACGGGGGGCGGGATGGGGGGGAACTGTTGGAAAGGTTCTGGCCATAACTTCCAGTGGAAAAAAGCCTCTAAACAAAGTATGTTCTGGGATCAGACAAATGCAAGATGCTGAAGAAGGATAAAAATGAGGGGAGCCAGTCCTTTCTTGCATCCCAGCCAAGAGGCCATTAAAAAATGGCCTGGGTGCATGTAATAAGAAAGTCTGCCCCCACCTGGCAGGCACATGTAGTTCAAGTGCTCTAAGAAGTCAAAAGCCAAGGAAGGGACAGGCACGGGTGTTTACCAGTGCACCATCTCTACTCCACTTGCAGACTAAGATCCTATGGCTTAATACTTATCCTAACTGGAAAGTAGCAAAACAATTGTACTTTGACTTTACCCAGAGCACCATGGCTCAGAGGGTGAAAGAACCAGGAGTAGAGACGTAGCTGGATGAAGAATGAAAAATAAGACTCCTGGGTAGTTAGGCTGGTCCATTCGAGGCATAACATTTGGAACACTTTGTCTTTTCCCATCTTAGTGTTGTGCCCAAGGAGGAGCCAGGTGAGTTCAGATAATATTGCAATTTGTCAGCTCCAATGGAGGAATCAGCGCAAGATGCAAAGAGCTATCCCTTTGCTCTGTTAAATATGTTGCCCTAGATCAGACCATAGCCATGCTTAGGTTTCTTGGAAAGGGGCCTTTCTAGCAGAGGCTAATACTGAGTCCAACTTCCACCTATGGCTCATCCACCCGGAATACTTCTTGGGTTTCAACTTAAGGGTTCCTCTTTTGGTACATGCATGAACACAGATTGTGAGGTGTGCTGCACCTACGTTGAGCAGTTGGAATCGGTATTCAAAAAGGAAGCAGAGCACATCTAGTGACACATCAACTTGGCAATTTCTTATGTCTAGGCCCAGACAACTCCCCACTGTGTAATACATCTTTGTAAATTTTTAAAGGTATGAGCTAAAAATTGGGTACATATGCCAGGGGGATAAGACTACAGGCCTAGTGATCTCTTTAGTGTTCATAGGTATTGGAAGTGATACTGTACATGGAGTCGGTTGTTTGTCACTTGTTAACGTGTCAGCATTGAAGGCATTAATCAGTTTCTGCTTGGAGGCATGCATGGTCACGTTGTACCAAATGCAGCTATACATCAGAAAACTACATTTTGCCATCCATACCACACCTCTGGGTCGCCCCTTCGGACTTAAGGCGAATCACTACAGAACCCAGTTGTCTGTGAATTAAGAAAGAACTTGGTAATATAGCCTTCTTTTGTACATCTTTATGGCAGTGTGGTGCACTTACTTCAAATGTATCAAGTCAACCTATTCACTGATGTAGCAGGTAGCATGGAGTTTTGGTGCCATTAACAAGGCTGAGTGGAGTCTGTTGTTGAGCCTTGAACATGCAGCATGCTAAGTGTAATATGGTACAAAGGTGGCTGAAGGAGACAGTGCTAATTTGCCCTAAGAATCACATATTTAGGGCCAAGCATGTGTATGGTGTAATGAAAATTGCTGAAGATGCTTTCAGTTATTTGAAGATGCAGGGTTTCAGACCTTTTTAATCCAGTGGCAGCAGAAGAAATCCGTCCATTTCCTAAAAAGCCCAAGAGAGGAATTCCAATGCTATCTGAATTTCTTGGGGGGGGGGGGGGAAGGGGAGTTGGAGGGATGGAGGGGGGGTCAGGTTCATGGATACTTTCACCTAACTCATGGATTACTTTCCCGATACATGTGTGGAGAGAGGGGTGTTTGCAGCTTATGCTTAGCGGTATATTTCAGCACTGGCTTTCTTCCTCAAGTCAGGCGAACAGGACTGTTCCGACTCATTCTGGCTAAATACAACTTTGAGGGTTTGGGAGATGCTCGAGGGCAGCGGGTACAATTTTAAAAGGCCCATCAACATGGACAAATTAGTTTAAATGGTATATTGCCTCCCATCTATCTGTGCTTTCATATATGAGGTGGTCCTATTTTAGGCCGCATTCTGCTTAGTCTTTTAGGGGGCATCTAGGGTTGGTCACGTGGTGGCCTGTTCAAAAGCGAACTTGAATGGTGGGTTGCAGCTTGCTAGCATTCAATGTTTAGGGATTCTATATCCATCTCCCTCTTACTTTAATAGGCACAACCAACTAGGAAAGGGACACTTTATAGTCTTGACAAAGCTCCAGAGTATTCTTGTTACCCTGTGGAAGCTTTGGCACAATTTATTGTGGACACCATTGAATTGATGTACCTTGACGTCTGTTGTGCAAACATATTGCTTTCTTTCCCCATCAGTGTATTAGGTTCAATGGCCCCAGTCAGCACTTGGGGTTTTAATCACTCTTATATCCGACAGGCAGTAATATTATTCCACGATTGTGGCTTTCAGAAAATAGTAGGTGAACCATGGTTGGCTCATGGAGGGGCATGTTCTTGATCGGCGAGGATACAGGGAGATACCTTTTGCATTCTGCATCAAATTCCATAGAAAATGTTTTTTAACCTCCAGTGTGGGCACTCTAAGGTTTCCAAGTACCACAAGAATGAAACCGGTGCTTAAGCAGCTGTCCTAGCTCTTTGCAGAGTACTCCCTCTTATAGCTCGACTGTCTGGGCACAACTCTCAAAAGGGTGTCAGAGGGCTCCGGCAGGGACTTGTCTGGCATGACTGTGCAGTGCACATCAGTGCTGACCTAGCTCCTCATTAAGGGATCCAAGAGTTTTTCCAATTTTGTTTGGCTCCTTCATCAGCAGACAGCTGGTCATCACGCACAGCATACTCCAACACTGAGTGGCAATCGATGAGTCTACAAAATGTTTTCGGAGAATGGTTCAGAGACGAAATACGTTGTTGTCTGAATCTATCCCTGCCATGTCTTCACACATTGTTTTATAATTGCATTTAAAACTAAAAGTGTAATGCTGCCATCTGAAATAAATATGGGCTGAGATGTTTTTCTCAAACAACTACAGGTTGTCTTGCGTCCTGTCAATATGTGGTCATGACAATGATGGGTCTGCCTGAGATTTCTTCAGAAGAACAATTTACAAGTGGTATTTTAAGTGAGACATCCACTAATTTCAACTGGATGTTTCTGAGACAGAAATTAAATTTCTAATGACATTGGCGATTCTTGTGAGTAAAGTAAGCTCACAATGCATGGGCTGGGCAGATGGTGTCATAATGCATCTGAAAGTACACAAGTGACACAAACACAGATGTCCAAGGAACACAAAGTTTACTAAGCAATCTCCCCAGTGCAGCCTTTCACAAAGCAGCCAGCCCAGCAACTGCCACACATCTTAAACCTATCAACCAGATGCAGGAAAGATAAAAACAAGCATTTGCAATGTAATGGGTCTCACATTTGCGTGAGTTAGAGCTATTGGCACTGTAAAGGCCACATAAATTGGATAATCCCTGCCTCATAGTTTCGTCCTCTCTGCCACATAATTCAAGTGGCCCTGCATATAACTAAAGCACTTCCATGATAGCATTACAGAGGGGAAACCCTGAAAATGGTGCTGCACGGCTAGGGTAAAGGTGGAAGTGGGTTAAGGATACAGGACTGGGTAAGGGAAACAGATTTGCTTAACTCACACACGGACATCCCACTTATCAACCCCAAGAGCTTGAGACCATCATCCAACTACAAGGGTATCCTTCTCCTGCATCCATGTGGATGCCTACTACCGTGCTGCTAACCTGGGGACTGAAAGTGAACAACAACTGGCCACCACAAACAGGCATACTAGAGGGGGCGTACGGAACACAAATGGTGACAAACAAGTCTTGTACAGGCCATGGGAAGACAGCCATCTTTAAGCAGTCTAAAACACAGCTGCAAGAATCGCTATGCAAACTGGACGCATAGAACACCTATTGCCAATGTTCATTGTATCTTAATGCATACCACAATTCAAAGCCACAAAGCCTTTTAATAATAGTTAACCAGCATCTAATTTATAAAGGACCCAAGGGTTCCAGAATTAGGGCAGTTATGACCCTTATCCACTAAGAATTTGGTTGCAAAAACAAATAGAACACCACTGGCAAAGCCTGTAGGTCTGGTGTTTTGTACGGCATGTTATTTTTGAGTAATACTTGTTTAGGTGTTGAGGTATGACCTCAGGCTAAATCATCTAAAATGGATTATACAAAAAATAAGGCAAGACAATGCTTTGTTTTGTATAGCATTCACTATGCAAATGCTTTTATCAGCGATCACCTCAGTGATATAGGGGTGATCACAGACTCTTCCACAGTCCCTCATGCATTATAATGGAGGCAGAAGAACACACCCAACTAGCCAATTAAAACCTGCAAGACAGTTCTGTGCAGTGGCGGCCCGTCCTTTAGGGCGGAGGGGCCGTGCCCCCCCACCCTTTGCCCCTCATGAACAGTGTCTGTCAGGCTGAACAAAGATCAGCCTGACAGACACTCTCCATGTTCAGCTCAGGCAGCCAGGAGCAGACATGCGCGATTTGCGCACACTCCTGGCTGCCTGAGCTGAACTTTGCTGGGCTGAGGAGGTCACAGCTCCTATGGGCGTGACCTCCTCGGCTCAGCAAAGGTGCCTCAAGGCCCACCCCTGGGTGACGAGAAAGTGTCACCAATTGACACTCTCCCTGGGCGCTTCAGGTTTAAGCCCTGAAGTGCCCAGGGTGAGTGTCAATCAGTGACACTTCGTCACAGAGTGGGGTGGGGTCAGCAGTCTCACTGACCCCATCCCACTCTGTGACGAGGCTGGGACTGCTGCCTTCTCTCATTGGCTGACCTTAGGAAGGCAGCAGTCCCAACCCTCCTGGGACCTGGAGGCTAAAGGTAAGTGTGTGTGTAAGTGTGTGTGTAAGTGTGCGATCTTTTAAAATGAATGTTTGGTGCGTGCATTTTTGAATGGTACGAGTGTTGTTAATGGATGTGCGTGCGTGTCTGTGTGTGAAAGAATGAGTGTGTGTGTATCCCGCCCGCCCCCCTCCCTCCTAAAGCTGCCGGCCGCCACTGTTCTGTGTTGGGAGGCTGACGATGTTTCAGGCCAATGGATGACAGTTCCAGAGCAAAACAAGCTAAACTTTACCTGAGCCTGACCTAAGCCCCTTAAAGTAAGTATAGGATACAATTTGTTTCCTTTAAACACACCGGTGATATACACATCAATGTAATTAAAACAAGCTTGTGGTGAATGGAATGAAAAAAATCTGTGAGCTGATCTAACAACTCTAATTCATATTTTATGCCATTGCAAACACCTCCATTATGAGCAGTTCTAGCTAGAATTTATCAAACACGATGATCGTATGTGTGAACTGTGAGTCTGTGCCTGCACTTTGATAAACCACGCATATTAGCAAAGTTATTTTTGTTTAAATACTGCATATATAACAAAAAATGACGCAGATGCATTTTTTTATATTTAGTTACCGACATAACGTGGATTGGTAAAAACATTGGGTCGCGTAAGCAAAACGGGGGATGCAATTGGAGGAGCAAAACAGGGTTGCAGGCAGGGGGTGAAGAATCAGGAGTGATGGAAACAATATTGGAGGGGCAGAAAAGCACAGAAGATAAAGCAACACAGGGGAGCAATGAAGCACAGTGCGAGCCAGAGCAACACAGAGACAGAGAGCAAGAGGTGTATATTATTGACATCAGCTACAGCATTGGTTCAGGTGAGAGCAGCAAGTCGGTTAGATGATGCGGTAATGCTTAAGTAATATATTTTAGTGCTGATGAGGTTTAAATGCAGTAGTTACTGCATTAAAACATTATTACTTGACAGCGGTGGCAATGTTTTTACAAACATAGGTCCACTGATTACAAGTTCACTTTAGCTGAGCTGCAAGCACATTCATACTAGCATGTGTACATCAAACACATTGTTGTGGCATTTTTTGGAATAGTGTCAGGTCTTCATGCATGAGGACTGCCTGCACGTGTGTGAAGCATGGACGCTTGTGTCTATGTGTGTGCACGTGGGTGGCAGTGTAGGTGCAGGTCAATCCACCCCTTAGTGAAAGTCCCTATAATAAAGAAGAGCGACAAGGTAATGGACACCAGATGAAAGGTTTAATGAGTGACCAAAGCAGAATCACCACATCATCGCAGACTAAGAAGAAAAAAAAAAAAAAAGCTTGCATTCATGCTGGACTATGTAGTCAAGCAAAATGTTTAAACGTGGTAAAGCAAGCTCCATTTCTGCGTAAACCCTCTACCTACCCCTCTATGCCCACCTCAGTTGAAGAAAGCAATCTTACGTTATTTCAGACAAAACTATACCTGCAGAGGCACTGTTTTCATTCCTCCGATAAAAGTGTGTACATCTGTTGTCATGAGCTAGACTACTCAATGAAAAACAGGAGAGCGGCCTCCTGAAGCGGCCACCCTACTTAAAGATGAAGCGCGGCAGCCGTGAATCGGCGCCGTGCTGATCATTATCAAAATGTAACATGAGGGTGTGGACATAAAGGAAAGGTGCGCAGCCTCCCAAAGTGGTTGACTTGCTTGGAAATGAAGTTGGTTCAGTGTTCCGTGGCTTGTCAACCTTCTGTCTGTTTGCCCCGCAAAGCATTATGGGGCGAGTTTCCCCGATGCTGTGAATATTGCAGGATCGGCTCTCCGCTGTGCCAAGAGAGCCGCGTCGAGGATTTCTCTTTTATTTTAGTTATGAAAAGGCCTCAAAATGCAATGGCTGCCATGGAGCGCGAAAGGGAAAAGACAAAAGCAACAAGGGGAGGGGCGGGTGGGAGTGGGGATAGGGGTGAGGATAGGGAAAATTACAAATAAAAAACAAGCGCAATCTCACAGTTTAAAACCTTGAATTCGCCAATAAGCACTAGGATAAACAGTGCAATTAGACTGGTAGTCATGCAAAGCGCTTGATTACTGCCCAGCGAGATCGTGCTGCGTAGGAAATAAAAAAAAGGAAAAGTAGCCCAGAAGCCATGCGGAAAACATGGAGCCTTGTATGTTTTCAGTAGGTGGCCGGTGCGCTTGAAGATGGCTAAAACACCGTATGCACGCCTTTCACAAATAAAATCAAGCAAATTTTAAAAGGCAAGCCCGCAAACTAACGAAAGTGATGGGTGTAGTTAAAAGCCCAGAGAGAGATTACAACAGGGACAGAACGCTTGCACGCTCACCCTTAACAATGAGAAACTCTCAAGTCTGAGGTGATGTAAGAACATTACAGATGTCATTTGGAGAACCAACATCCTTGTTAATTTGAGTCAGCAGTGGTCTATGGACCATAGGAGCTAAGTGATCAAAGGATCACAGCATTCCATCATAAACAATGACAAAGCAAGAGGTGGATTGAGTTGGCCTCTATTCTCTAATTTCCATTTAGGCTCAAGTATTTTTCTAGAAGAGATCAGGAGGCTGGGTTTGAAACTAGAAGGTGACTTAAACTGAATTATTCTATGGTCTAACCAGGCACGTCAGAAACTAGAGAATGGCCAGGGCAACAAACCGTAGTGAACCCCAATAGGACGAAAGTTTTAAACAAAATGGCCTGCAGGGAAGATAAAACCCAGCAGAATTAGAAACCAGTATCATCTAATATTAACAGACATGTTAGTTGTATAGTCCTCAATATGGCAGGTATGCTTTAAAATCTATAAATAAACGTAGTAGCCCGAGCGTGAGTCATCAAAAAGCATGGGGTCTGGAGAATTATGCTCCCACCTAACTTCTCACCAGTCAGCAAAAATGAGTCGGAGAGAAGCTCGACATTTTTTCTAGATTTTTAGACTAGGGCTACGGTTGTACACCTTTAAAAGTTGAGCCAGGGATCAGTAGAAGAAACAAAGTCGGTCATACCATTTCAGAAACTCTTGGAGACAGGAAGGTCGAGGAATTCAACAGAGGGTGAAATAGCTCAAAGCTGCTACAATTTTACAAGTGTTAATGCAGTAGTCAATTTGAGAACATTATTCACAAAGCTGGAAGACAGTATGTGAAGGTAAAATATTTAGCACGTTGTGGTGAAATACTACAATGAATTAGCACAGTTATTGCTTAATGAAAGCCAGAAGTCTTTAATAGGCCGGTAACTGTGTTTCATGATTACTAGCCCACCTTGGTTCTTCAGCAAGCATGCCCAAAAGGGAGTAAATCACTGAGAGTACAGGCATAGCCTGAAACGCCTGCAATGGGATATATATATATATATATATATATATATATATATATAACAAAAAATAAAATTACTTTGAGCTAATAGGGAGCTGGTCTGGGCCGGGAAAATGCTGGAACCTCAGGACTGTGAACTGACATTTCAGTCTACCTGCGATTAGCAAATTCACTTTATATATGGATTTCCTTCCTAGAACTATTTGAACAAATCACAAAAACTTGAATGCTGGGAATTATTTTTTTAGCGTAGTCAACTTTAAGCCATGTTTCGGTTTGAAATAAGATGGTGGTCTATGTCAGAGTCTTCAGTACATTTGTGCAGATCTAACCAATGCCAAGCTCTCAAGTTTAATCGAAAGGTTTTATTTGCATTTCCCCACTTGTTTTGAGTACTGCATTATAATTTCAGGACTAAAAGAACTAAAAAGAAAATCTCTCAAGTTTTGAGAAGTCCTAGGAGTTAGAATTAATTAGTGTATGTGATGGCATCATTGATGTCACACAAACATTGACAGGAGTAGCACAAGAAGTGACAGTGAAATTGTAAAGAAAAGAACCGTAAAATGCATAAAACAAGAGCAAAACTTCACTTTAGTAGAGTTGTTGCTTCCAAAAGTAACCGAGAAGCACCAAGACGCGTCCAAAGTGGCTTCATACAGTAACTGAAACTATCTGAAGGAAATCTTTTCTTGTGGTGGTATTGCTTACTCTAGTCTTTACACATCACAAAAGCTACTCTGCACACTGCAGGGGTATGAACAGAGTCAAATTTAGGACGCAGGTTATAGCCCTTCTAACCAAATGGAACATTTAACCTGTTGCAAGTGAGAGCTCAACCTGACCTTCAAATGTGTGTCTCGCTCATAATGAGGTAGACTAGAAGTCTCTGAGAATGCAAACATCAAAACTGCACTAGTTACTCATATATGGACCTCAGCATGCTCCTAAAAAGGGGAGTTCAGTACATGTCACTGAACACGCTTGCCAAATGAGCTATACTGACTCCCAGGATGTTTGGATGGATTAGGAAACACTTAACAGCTGGCTGTGGAGGCATCCCAATACCAGCTCCCAGCCAATTATGACAGATATTGATAGTAGGGGCAGCAGGACTCCAGAGCACAAAAGCAAACAAACGCAAATGATGGACGAATGCAAAACCAAGCACTCACCCCCAGTCACATATTTGGGTTTCATCCATCAATTCTTTTGCTCACCATGCCACCCCAGTTTGGAGCCAGCCATATGCAAATCAGTCTTGACCCTGTTGCCCATGGGAACAGTCCAACCCGAACTGCCAGGCCAAGTTCTCCCTGGACCAGAAACAAGCATCCTGGGACTGATTTCAGGCTATCACCCTTCATCAGCCAGGCTACCTTGAATCCAGTGGCGTAGTAAGCCCCAGACCTAGATCTGGGCATACCCAGCACACTTACGATGACAAAAGTAAACAAACACAAATGATGGACGGAATGCGGAACCAATCAAACATTCACCCGCAGGGCCCAGCATCACTCTCGGCAAGGAGGTCACCCATGCTTTGTTTCATGCCAGGAAGGCACTTAGAATCCTGTCTTAACTCTTGCAGTGCAAGACACACCCGGGTGAAGACCAGGCCAACAGCGGGCCCATCTTCACACATCAGCACTTGGAGGAGGCTGGGCCATCCCTGTTTAGCCTGTGTTTTGAGGCGGTACCTCTTATACATTGTATATGTTTGTATTTGTGACTGCTGTGTGGCCTAGCATGGTTGGTGAGATGGGTAAACGGAACACTGTAGAAGGCAACTCCCACCCCCCCATGAAAAATCATGTAATCAACAGGATGCTACAGAGGCCTATGGGAGTAATTAGCACAGAAACTGACCTTGCGGAAAGGAGACTCTCTGTTCACTCTGGCACCACTCCAGGTCCAAACTGAGCCATTTCATCAACTAAAGCGTTTGTGCCTTCACCAGCTGTCTTTTCCTCTGTAAATAGTGAGTCTGTGCTTGACACGAAGTCCATTGCCATTGAAAATCCCCAGTCACCTTTGAAGGCCAAAAGACCTAAGCGGCTTGCTCGCAACAAAACCATGGAGGTCACTAGCCAAACCTGTTCTTGTCTTTTGCCACCTAACCAGGTGTAGTTGCCATTATTCCTTATGTAGAGCTCAGAGGGAGTCCCTGTATCTAATCTCGCTTGCTTATTATAACTAGTAGAAGACTGTATTATTACAGTTAAGGAACTCTTTCTAGAAGAGCTCTTACCACTTACTGCCCGATTGGAAGCCATCAAGCATGAACTGTCTGCCATCAAGGAGCTGCAGGTTTCATGAGTGCCAATTACACATCTGGCTCCTGGGGTTGCACAGGGCTAGGTGATTGGGCAATGCAAATCTCCCAAAAGTCTATTGCCTACAACATCAATAAGGCCTCCAACGCCCACACTTTGTCCAGAACTTACCATTCAGAACCCTGAGGAGACATGCCCTGATTTCACTCCTCTGCCTTCCCCTTCTCAATTAGGAGAACTTTTGCTTCCTACTTAGGGGGCTAATCTTTCTGGAGACCATAGTTTAGAAAAGCCCGGGTCTAGTGGATCCCTTCAAAGTCACAGGCAACCTGTGTTGAATCTTCTGCCAGCCTCCTGTCCTTATGTGGTTGTTTTAAAGTGGAGTTCCCCAACTGCATATAGATCAGAATGAGTCACATGAAGAACTTTTCAACAAAAGACTGGCCTGGCTTCTACTGCACAGGGACTTGCATTTCTCCCTGACAAGCTTTATACTACTGACTCGTAGAGTGGGTATTATTGGGCAAGGGCAGGTGGATCGTTATGGTGACTGTGTCATTGTTAATTTTAGGTCTCTATTAATGGCGCAGAACCTGCTCATTGGACATTTAAGCAAACCAACAGCCAGGAGTAATATTGAACTACTGCCCCTAGGCTACTCTACAAGCCAGTTCCTCAACCTCAGTTGGCCCCGAATTGGCAGCCACAAAGGGATGGTACCCACAAGCATCAGCACATGCAAATCCTGTGTGTAAAGTTGATGTTTTTAAAGTTACAACTTCAAATCGATATGGCATCTTAGCTGGTTTAGATTGACTCAACAGTGCTACTCTGTCTGGCGCCCTTAGCGCTAGTATATCGGGGTATGGCATGATGGGCTGTAATTTAAGGAGTCACCAGGGGACAGCAGATTAGTTCAACTCACTGTGACCATAGGTCATGGCATGATCCCACTAACTGGAACTGGATTAGGTGCAGGATTCCTACTAGCCAAATTCCAACCAAACCAGAGATCCCTAGTACTGGCCTTTCACCACTCAAGGATAAGAATGGCCCTAGTCTAACCTCCTCAGGGGCGGGTAAACAAATTCAATGTAAATTATTGAATCAGATACTACCAGCATAATCTACTGCTGGCTCTGTAAATATTATATTACATACAGAAAACAAGGATAGTACCATCCTTTCCTAGATATCTGAAGAAACAGAGAGTACAGATCCATCTCCTCCCTCATTTGACGAAGGGGTACTTGTTACCAGCATTACAACCCCATCGACTAAGCTGGCATCATGGAATGTAGCAGGGTTATCGTCTAAATTATCTTGTTGAGAATGATGCCAATTTATTGATCAGTAGGACTTCTGCATTTTCCAAGAGACTTGGACATTGAAGCCCCTCTTCTGTACAGGCTCTGTGAACCTTACCAAGAAATCTGTAACTACCAGGAAGGGTAGGCTATCAGGGGTTTATGGTCTGAGTTAGAACTACTCTAGCATGTACAATCGAGATTAAAATGGGCTCCACAGATATATGGTGCATTAGCCCGATTGTTCCCCCGAATGTACTCTACAATAAGTATTCTGTAGATTGGGGGAATAAAACAGAGACCCCTGTTATAGATTTTTAAAATTCAAATCTAGCTGCTCTACCTGCTATGGGGATAACATTTGTGGGGGCAACTTTAATTGTCAATATGAACCACTGGACACAAATGGCAAAGCAGTAACAATTGAAGAGGACAGCTTATGGTCAATTCCGGGACTAGTAATCTCTCCATTTAGAAATGGTCACCGCTGGCAGTCTAACTAAACAGATTCACCATCAACCAGGGACTACGAGCCTGTAATGGTACAACAATCTCCAACGAAAGTGGAAACCATACATTCAACCATATACATAACACTAGTCTCATTGACTACATAATGTTGGATGTAAGGTTGTGGCCGTACATGATTCACATGATCATAATATCTCGTCAAGATAGTGACCACAATGCCCTTGCTCTCGCCCTTGGGTATCAATTCATTCTAAATCTAACAATTGTGGGGAGCCATTTGACAGAAGGCTTAGAACAACAAATGATAAGCATAGAGTTAAATGGAGCGTCATAATACACTCCAAGGAGTCTGTTGGGGAGATTTACAGGCTTGCAGCCGATGATGTAGAGGGTTTGTTACAGTTGGATCTGAGTGGGATGAATGCGAGTCCCTGGGTGAGGTTTGTACCATGGTTGTATGATGGAAGCACGCATGCCTAAAGCATGCATGCCAGAACAACATGATCTTAAGAACGACTGCGTCTTTACCACGCATGCCTTTACAACAAATTCTGTTGTAAATGCATGTATGGCAAAAGGAGATGCAAGGTAAATTCCCCCTTCCCTTGGCCCTAACACCTTGCCCCCTTAAAACTGCTTAAAGTTTTAAGGGGGCAGGGTTAGGATCCCAGGAGAATTAGTCCCATGGGTGATTTGAAAAGCAGTAGTGTGTCCCAGGAGAATTATTTTTGATGAAACTGAAATCTGGAGTACCTACTTCAGAATGATTTTCAATGCTATCATGAAAGGGGCACCCATCCCACTAACTTGGGCTGGGGCAGAAATTATCCCCATATTTTAAAAGTGTTCCAGAGATGTTCCAACTAACTATAGACCCATAAGCCTCCTAGATAGCACCCAAACGTTGTTCAGCAGGATAATCCTGAATAGACTGCGTAAATGGCTAATTACTACCGAAATCCTGACTCCCTTGTAAGCGGGCTTTCGAGAACATACTAGTACTATTGACCAGGTGTTTTGGGTCCAGCTATTTTTTGGGAAAACAGTTTCCCTAGGTGGTGGTCGTCTTTATGCGGTGTTTGTGGATCTGCGTTCCGCGTTTGACTTAGTGGCAAGATCTTCTCTATGGTAGGTACCCCTTGAAATGGGGGTCCCCACGTAGCTACTGGAGATCATGATTAGACTTCACAATAATAACTATGTGCAAGTTAGATGCGGCCAATTGGGCGAATTGTCTGATCGATCCTCCATCAATAGAGGAGTCAGGCAGGGTTGTGCTCTCGCCCCCACACTGTTCACATTGTACATCAATCATGTAGTATTTTATTTAGATCAATGTGACAATGCTGCACCAAGACTGGCAAACATTAGGGTTCCCGCTCTTATGTTTGCAGAAGACACACTACTGCTTTTCAAATCACCCATGGGACTCCAAAAACTATTAAGGTACTGTTTTTGTAAGCAGAGGGGTTTGGAGAAAACTAAGTACATGGTCTTGAGCCCCTTCCATTCGACTAGATCTAATCCAACATTAAAGGGGATACTGCTGGAGCGAGTGCATACCTTTGACTATCTGAGGATTTCATTAACAGAACAGCTTGAAGGGGCACACTTCCATAACTTATCGTAGGCTTAAAATGGAACAAAGAACCGGGGAATAGCAAAAATGATACGAGGCACACAGTTTCATCCCATTTCTCCAGCAAATCAGATTTTCAGTCACCAGGCCCTAAAAGCAGCTCTTTACAGCACAGAACTGTGAGGTCATAGAGATGCGACTGCGACTGCTTTAGTAACAGCTGATAACAGATTTATGCGCCAATTAACTGGCCTCACTATTAGTAGCCCCTGCTCCCTCTCAGATTAGATCTTGGGCTCAGATTAAACTCTGATAAAATAGGAGTGAGACCCATTTTATATTGGAGAAGAATTTGGGCCACCCCTAATCTGTGCTCCTACTGCCAGGGATTAGAAAAAAACTATGCTTTCCTGGCTCATGTTATATACCCTGGCTAAGGTATGTAAAAGCAACCCTTGTAAAGCTAGGGAGCAAGAGTCTATGGAATACCCCAGGGGAGGCTGGGGTGACCTCTAAGTTGTCCAATAAATCTACCTTTTGCCAACATAAGTAGGGACTTTTACAAGCCCAGACAAAATTTGCTTGAACATGCCATATTTTTCTGCCCAGCAGGAAGAAATGGATAAAACCACTGTTTCACAATTTGGTTATTAGGGGGCATAAAAAGGCAATAAGAATCATGAAATTAGATACAAGACAATCACCTGTCTTTACAGTCCCCCCCAATTTTGATGTCGACGTGGAGAGTCAGACAGAAATTGAGCATCTCTCCAGGAAATTAAGGAAGTGATGCTATATTGTATTGTGCAAGATCCTAAAGCTGCAGACTTCAACAACCCATGGTCTGGACATTCAGTTAAGGAATTAATAGGTTTGCTATAAATTCTGTAGTGATTTTATATTTGTTTTAATGAAATTAAATTGTCCATAGATGTATTTTGTGGTTTTAATGTTCGTGTCAAACTGTATGCATATATTACCATTTTATATCAATGCAATGTTTTATATATTCTTTTATGGCTACTGCGCAGAAATAAAGAGACAAAGAATGAGTATGCAATTTGAAAGAGATGATAAAAGCAAAAATCAGTGTATTCAAACTACTTCAAGTAAAGCACTGGTGCAGTGAACAAATTACTAAATGGCTTACAAAGTTGTCTATTGAAATCACAAGTAAAATACAGATTTAAAAATAGTACATACTTTGTCCTAGTAACCTTCACCAACCAATGCTACTTTCTCACATATATGTGATTCCCACCCATCGGAACCGCACACTCATATAACCGTTCACATCACAATAAAATGGAGACAACTCCAACTTCTGACTGTATTCCGAAGTCCCATGAAAACTGGGCCCCCAATCTTTCTGCTTCCACAAAGTCTGTGATGTGATGCTTCAATGTACCAAGAGATAAGACATGTGGCATTGAAGGTAGTGTGAGGAGATTACTAAGCCGAAAGGTTATGCAAGCAGAGGCAAGACAATGTCCTGGCACTATTTGAGGGATACTCCATGGGTACATTTTCTACTTTTCTTGGAGAGAAATAAGGACATTTGTGCTTGTTTTGGGGTTCTGGATGGGCCAAGGCTGACACTCAAATAAACTTCTAACATTTTCTGCATTCTGATTTCACAAAGCAATTCAGTCGCTATCTGCTTTAAAAAACAATTAAAAATACTCTATAGGGCATTCAAATTATGCTCACGTTTTCATCTTGTGTTTACTGCTTTATCTTCATATTTCAAAGAAGAAAAAATACCTTATTTTAATGTTTTCTTGATATATTTGCCGGTCAAGGCATGACAATATTGGCCTGACCAGTAGGTGACAGCCCAATCCATGAGAAGGTGGTGGGGGTCTTGGGACTCCAGTTGACTAGAGCAGTGTGTGATTGAGTGTTGAAAGTGTATGTTCAACATGCACCTCTTACAAGACGGTAGCAAAATATGTTTCAGCACATCAAAGGAATACATACGTTACTTGGAAAATTCTGTATTTTGCATGGACCCCTACTGGTTAGGCAACATACAAAACCATCAACTACTGAGCATGCCAAATACGCCATGCATTTGAATATCAGTTGTAACTTTTCGAGTCAGTACTTTGAGGTATGTTACATCAGGAGTGTCTTTATAATTGATGATTTTACATCTGCTGCCTTTATATCACAGGTAGGTTAGTAAATTATATTTAATCCCTTATAATTTAATGTACAGGTATGTCATTTTACATTTGAATATTTATTAACTTTTATATAGAAAAATGTGAATATATAAAAAAAAGTAAGAAGTACTTGCATTCCAATTAAATAATCAAACTATTTTATTTAATTCATTACACATTAATGTAGAATTGCACACCCATGAACACAAAAAAAAACTACCCCTCCCTAAACACTATCCATCCATGAACCCTAAAAACCCCTTTTTATGCCTGAACACAACCCATTCCTGAACCCTAATAATCCATTGCTACTCTAAAGAACTACCCTTCCCAGAACTCGAAAACCCATTGCTAACCCCCTAAACACTACCCACCCTGAACCCTATATTGCCATTACCACCATTAAAACCTTAATTTCTAAAAAACATAGGATTACATTTTTATACAATAAAGTTATATGTTAAATATTAAAAAATGTAACATTTACACTTAATATTAATTACTATTACCATTTAGATTACCGAAGACACTATTTAACCCTTTTAGTATGGGTGTTGGCCACACTTTCTCCATGCAGATTCCAGAAGTTTATGACACACAATTGCAAGGAATACCTATGATTTCAGACAACTTTTCAGATTTGCAGGGCACTGTCACTTAGAAAACGTTGTGGGATCCACTCAAAGCATACCACACTAGAATCATTTGGGTGCCTAGTTTTCAAAAAGGTCTGTGGTTGGTGAATTTCCATGGGTTGCGGACGAGCTCGTCACCAAAAACCACAGATACCCCTAACGCTGATAGTTCCATGTAGCATTTTAGGGCCATTCTTGTTGGGATCTCTTGGCCCACCCACACAAATGGTTTACCATTGTTATCTGGGACAAGTGGGAACGCTGGGTGGTAAAAAAAAAAAATGTGCAGATCCCTGCCCACTCCTGAACTTTTCCACACAAACATTAGGAAAATGTGTGCTTTTTCACCAGAGGTTGAGGTTTGCAGTGATTTGAAGGTAATAAAACTGGTGTGCAACTCCCATGAGGGACACTCTTTACTCCTCTAGGTGTCTAGTTTTCAGAAGTGTTTGGGTTTGTTAGGTTTTTCTTGGTGACCGCTAAGATAGGGACAAAGTCCACACTTACCCACATTGCAAAAAGAGAGCCATTTTCAATGGAAATATTTTATTTGTCCATGTTGTGTTTTGGAGCCCTTCCTGTTGAAGGTGTTAACGACCACAATCAAACGGGCGGTATCATTTTTATCACAAGACGTTGAGGAATGTTTGGTGGTGGAAAGCTGTGATTCCCTGCAATTTCCAGAAGCTTGCCTCATGGAAATGTGAGACAAATGTGTGCTTTTAGCCAAAGTTTGAGGTTTGTAAAGGCTTTTGGGTATCAAAACCTGGTGAGAGCCATACAAATCAAGCCATTCTAGAGTACTCAGTGTATAGTATTCAGAAATATGCAGGTTTGGTAGGTTTCACTAGGTGCCAGCCGAACTAAGACCCAAAATCCACAGCTGCTCAAATTGCAGAAAAAAAAGTAAATTATCATTGCAAATAATTGATTTGTCCATGGTGCAGTTTGGGCTCTTTTGTGTCACAGGCTTTAAGCCCACCCACATAAGTGAGGTACCATCTTTATTGAGAGACGTGAGGGACTACTGAGCCATAGGCAAATTGTGCCACCCCACAAATTTCAGATGTTATTCCCACAGAACCGTGAGGAAAATGTGTTTTTAAGCAAAATTGAGGCTTGCAAGCATTTCTAGGAAAGAAAACCTGGTGGCAGCCACACAAGTCATGCCACCACGAATGCCCTGTGTATCTAGTTTTCAGAGCAAAGTGGCTTTGGTGGACTTCCCTAGGTGCTGGCTGTGATAGGGCCCAAAATTCACAACTAGTCAAGTTGCAAAAAAGCAGGGATTCTGGTGCGTGAACATTGATGACTCCAGGTCACGTTTTGGAGTGTTTTGTGTTGCAGACGTTTGTTGCAGACGTTAAGCACAGTGGCATAAGTGGGGTACCACTTTTATCAGGAGGCATGTGGAAACATAAAATAGTAGAACATTTGTTATTAACAATTGGATTTCTATACATTTGTGCTTTCCAAATTAGAGGTGCATAAATAACCACTGTTCCTAAACTCAGTATATTGTGTATGTTTCACAAATACATAGGTTTCCTTCACACAAAGTTTTCAAACTTTTATTTTACCATAGGAAGTCCTGCAGGGTGTGTACACCATTGAAAAATCATTGTAAGGTGCAGCTCAGTTGTTGGCTCTGGGTATAGTCTGTTCTTGGAAATCCTACAACCCCTTTATAATGCAGCGACTGGAACGTCTGTCAGACGTGAGAGTGTATAGCTGTTGTAAATTGACCATCACGACAAGAAATTACAGATGAAAACGCCACAAATGATGTTTTTCATACTTATTTTCAATATTCTTTTATATCTACAGTTAATTTCTTTGGAAAACCCTTTAGGGATCTTTACAAACTACCTCTTACCGAAATCAGACTTGTGTCTACTTTTCAGAAATGTATAGCTTTCTGGAGTACCCATGGGTTTCATACCTGTTTTCACAACAAATTAGAAGTAGGCTGATAGCACAAAAATTAGGGAAAATGGGTTACCTCATAGAGAAATGCCAAAACTGTGGCAAAAATAAAAATTTTGCAGCAGCTAAGCTTGTTCCTGAGAGCTGGGCAGAAGGTGACTTTTGAAAGCAAACATTTTGTTGGTGCCATTTTGAGGAAAACCGACTTTTTGCACAATACTTTTTCGCATTTAAAAAAAAAAAAATCCTAACAAAATGTAGCTATATTTTGGCAACTTACTCGGTCCTTTTCCAGGGGGATGCTGGATATGTTTAGAGTCTTCATGATGCTGGGAAAAAGGACACAACTTTGTTCCACACAAGGTGTTCAGGTCAAACGTATTGGAGGCCTAAGAGCAAAATATCCCAAATAGCTAAAAAGAAGAGCCCAGCACAAGGATGGAAATCTTCAATCATTAAGGGATTAATAAATATTTTGCATTAAACTGTATTTATATTATTTTCTAAAAAGTAATATATATTTGTATTAGTTATAATAAAGTATAAATTAATTCAAAACGTATTAATTTTAAAGTAAGTTTAAAATACCCCTTCCTCATATGTGTATGTGTTATATATATATATATATAGAGATATGTAAATCTACATATACATGTATAAATATATATATATATATATATATATAAATATATATTCACATATATAAACATAAGTAAACATATTTATATATAATGATAAAACAAATAACTTTAAACAATTAAGAAATTATTGAACTGCAAAGTAACGGCCTGCGACCTAAAGTATTTTAAAACCTACCTGCAATATAAAAACTCCTGAAGTGCGTACCAGAGATGAAACATTTCACTAAGTAAAAACTACGATGTAATTAATAGTAGCATACATATGCCCTTACACTGGCAAAGCCAGTCTGACATGTTATGTTAATACCGTATATATGGAATACAGCTCTGTTTCACAAGCGTAAACACACCTATTATGTCGGCAGCCTACAACCCGTAAGACCTAAACCCAGCAGTTTTTTTTTTTTGCAGTTGCCTCAGAAATCCAGGACGAAAATAGTCACACATGTCTGCCTGGTGCAAAACACCAAGCACTTTAATGTGAAAGCCAGGGCACTGTAGCACAGATAAGTGCTAATCCAACCCTTCAAGAGCATGTTTAGTCAGTGCTTTAAATGGGCCGGTACTGTCCGGTACGGAGTACCGGCACTTTTTTATTTTGAAAGGGAGAGTACTGGCACATCTCAAGAAAACCGTAATACTTTTAATTGGAGAGCAGCGGCACTTCTCGGAAACAAGCTGGTACTCTGATACAGAGTCCCTGCACTTCTATTTTTCCAATTTCAAGCACTGTGTTTAGTGTTTCTCTCCAAACCTCATGCCCTCGCTGAGGCCTGAGTAGTCGTATAGCTCTCACTGCTCCCCCTAGGCATACTTATACGAAAAAAATGTTTCTATTAGGCAGTGGTTTGTTTGAAAAGCCTGACTGTGACATTCATTGTAAAGAAGGCGAGGTAGCCTCCTGAAATTCAAGCTCAACTTTCAGAAAAAACAAAGTTTCTCGTTAATCCCTCCAAACAAACTCCAACATAATGGACCGAGTATTTGAACAGACGGTTATGTCACTTCAACTAAACTCCTCAACTAAATCCCTGGACATCGTCCTTGATTGAAATCTCAACCTGTGACACACACAACAAAGCAGTATCAAAGTCCACTAATCACTATCTAAGAAACGTATGGCTTATCAGGCTCTTCCTCCAGGGGATCGCCCTCAAGATTTGGCCATAACAAGAAGTGACTTCATCAGCATTCTTTCCAACGGCCTTCCCAAGCCCTGCACCACTAAAACATGTCATCAGGCTGCATGACTTCTATCTCGAAGAAGGAAGCAGGACCCAAGCACGCCAGTCCTACTGGCCATACAATGCTGCCTAAAGAGACAAGTCGCACCTTTAAGACGCATGCATCACCTTTAAGGCGATGCTTCCAAATATCAGCTACACATTTTCTGTTTCTGGAGGAAGCAAACACTTAAATGCGAAGGACTCTGCAGCACAGATTTCCTAAGTTGAAAAAATAACATTTTCTATGAGATGCAGCAAATAGCAGGACCTCCGTACCTACCACTAAACACGTTGGATCCTCCCTCTCTTTCAAGAGCGAACTGAAACAGCATGATACCTACTGATGCAATGACATCAAGCCTGTCGATCTCTGTTCACCCATGTTTCGTCACCCTGTTTATGCACCACTAATTAATGTAACAGCCATTTTCCCCTCATTGTGGAACCATACTGATAAGTTATCACAATGTATTTGTTGCTTAATGGTGCAAAACGTTCTCTATTGCGCGCATGAGGTACACGACCACGCCCTACAAAAAACAAATAAGCTTTATCACTGCCAACACGTCTGGTGTTAGCTGTCTAACTTTGGTCTTTGCCAAAGCTTGTTTTATCTGAAAATCATATTTTAACTACGTAAACCACCCAAAGATGCCCTCCCTGTATGTGCGGGCCTACACGTTGAAATGGTTCTGCAAAAAACCACACTCACATCTGGCCATCCTCGGACAGTTTTCACAAAAGTTTTTTTTTTTTAAATTAAAAAAATGAAAATTCTCAGATGGCCCTCTAAGCATACGTAATCACGGGAGGCCATCTTTGACTGAGTTTTACCAAAGTATATTATATTTAAAGGTGATCACACAATCGTTTCAGATTTTTTTGTGTGAAATGTACATGTTATGCATACATATGAAAGCACACAAGCAACTGTGACTTAGTGTTGTGGAAGCCGCTAGGCCCTCGCCAAATGAAAAAAAAAAATGAAAAAGTAAAGGGTAAAAAAAAGTACTTACAATGAAAAAGAACACATTGGGCCATTGGTGTCCCTGGCATTGAAGGGGGATTACTTTTCATATGTGCACCTTGTGTGAAAGCAGAACGCCATCAAGCTTTTTGCTGCCATGAGTGAGCACATTACACATTCCCTGCCTGCGCTCTTGGGCAGGGAAATAGATGATGTTCTGGGGGTGGCCTCTACTGGACACTGTCCTTGAGTCTGCACAAGGGAATGAAGTTTCCAGGGCCATTCAAAGGCTCTGGGAGTGTGGAATGAGCATCCACTCCCCATTTCCTAGCTTGCAGCCCCAAGTGATGGGGGCTACAGAACACCCTCCTCTTTATTAAAATATCAGCCCCAGAGGATGGGGTCCCCAGACCTCTTAGAGGCTCTGGAAGGGGGCCACATGCTCTCTACCCTTTATTTTTGTATGGATGTACACCAAATTACAAAAATACACTCTGTATCAAAGTCTAGCTTTCTGTAAACCACTGTAAATCAGTTCAGCTGTTTTGGCTGTACCTGTGCCTGCATTTCCTATGGAAAATTGCATGGGGAAACACATTTGAGATGGCCCCCCTGTCCACCTTTGTCTTGGTCCCCATTTAACAGCTCACCCTCAAACTTTCCAGGGAGAAGCTGAGGGTTTTTTTGGAAAGCTTTGTGAAGATTCATCAAATGGCACCAAAGTTATTAGCGAATCAAAAAATCAATTTCCTATAACTCGCACTCTTGACCTCCACTGCTTACAGCCTCAACTATTACATCACTCAAAACATGTTAAATGATCTCACTGGTAACATCTCTCATGGCATTTCAAACAGCATGATCCTCGGTACTAATACTCACATTATTCCATAAACTCTTCCATTTTTGGAAAAAATAAGTTGTTAGTAAAGGATCGATAGTCCTATACAGCACACAGTTGTTGTATATATACCCGTGTGGGTGCATTCTGAAAATTATATGATACACTGTTTACAAACCACCAAAGTAGGGGGTACAAGTAGAACTCAATGTAAAACTAGGTACAGGCTGAGAGCACCTAAGGTGAGTTGCAAAGTTATGTTTCAGAGTAGGCTGTAGCTTAAACTAAAAACATGTTGCAACAAACTGTGAGAAAAGCCAAAGCTTCTGTTGAGACTAGAATATCCAACCGTGGATGTCTAGGCAGGTGCCCATGTTAAATAAATGCAATAAAGTGCTAATGAAACATTCAGAGTGACACGGTCATTTATAAAATGTATATGTTTATTTTCCGAACTTTGCTGAAGATTTTGAGGCACTGCAGATTGCTGAATGATGTCGAAGTGACCCCTTTAAAGATAGTTTAACTCACACAGGGGCTTGTTAGCATGGCTCTAAGGTCCTTTGTCATTGTGGTTGTCTCAGGTATTTGTGTAGTGTATTTTACCAAACTACGGAGGGTTGTCCTTAGGGCCTGGCTGAAGATGTCTTATCAGCGGCAAATGCATACTTGTCAAAACCTTTACTTAAAATTGAGGGTTATGTGGAAGAGGATGATTCTGTTAACAAGAATCGCGTACAGACGTTTTTGAAGGGTGTTCAGGGTTTAAAAAGAGTGACCCCGTTAAAGTCTATTGAGGCTTTTTGTTAGATGGGTGAATACCATGAAAAGGGGGTAACATACACCATGTGTGGGTGACGACTGATACACCATTTTCCAGCGTGTGGTGAAAGATTATGCTCATTATCACTTGATTTGTGGTATGTCATGGGTGTTGTAATACGTGAGGTTAAAGCAGTACATGACTTGAATTTCGTATTTTTTCGGTTTTTAAACGTTAGTTTTATCTCTTTTTTTTTTAACGTACATAATCTTATCACACCCTACTTCGTTATCTTTCCTTGGCTGTCGGCTGGTCAGATGTCCAGAGCTAGCCACCCCTAACACACTATCGCAGCATCCAAAAGGATTCCGGAAAGATAGGAAAGACCACCTACAGACAAGCCAAATCCTGTCACATTTGCAATTGAAAGTAGATCTGTCAACTGGGCTTAGGTCATCGGAGTGACCTTCAGTCAGGTCGAATACTTCAGAAAACAACAGTAAGCAGTGAGTGGAGAAAATCCACTTATATGACAAGGAATTAGTCAACTGATCTACAATTTTGCGTAAGATGGTAGAGGGTTAAACACCCGCTGTGTTTGCTTGTACTCCACGGAGACACCCCAGCGCACTGAAAGCATCTTTACAGTTACAGACTTCTGAGAAAATGGATTTTTCATATTTTGCTTCGCTCCAACACCAGACAAAATCTTTGATTACAGTTCTTCTTCCTTTATAACTGTCTGGGTGACCCATACACGAGGTGCACATTTCTTCAGTCACGGCTTTCTAGCCAAAAGCCTGGATTTTCCCATCATCAGAAGGAACTGCGAATCTCAGCATGCTGAGGGCTGTTGCACAACAGTCAGGGCCGAGTGAAAGTGACCTTCATGAGACAGTGGCAGGAGTGGTCGGGGCGGCCATATTGTTCTCCGACAGGTTGGGGGCCTGGTGGCGGGCCTCACTGCAGACATCAGCTCGAGATACTAGGAAGATAAGGGCACAAGGAAGAGGTGTAGAGATATCGTTACCTCGTCATGGAGTAGTGCTCCCACCTAGCAAGAACCTGGAAAGTTTCAGCCATAAATGCCTGGTTGGCCCTCGAGTGAGATTCCGACATAAATCAGTGTTGATACCTTTATGTTAAACATTCCTGAGAGATAATGATATGGACTGGTGGCGCCCCTCTGATATCAAGCAGGTGTAAAGACAGTATGATGCAACAAACATGCACACGTGAAGCTATCAAAGACAGTATAGTAAAGATCTTCTCAAAAGAAGGAGCCAGCAGGGACAACTATTGGGGCCTCTGAGCAGCATTCTCCAAAACTGGATCTTAAACAGCTGATTATTGATGGAAACCAGTAAATCAGAGAGACAATTGAAAGCATGGCCATAAATATCAATTTGTAGCAACACCACTCAGATCAAATCTGAGCACAAATGGCTGGGGTGGAAGAACAGATCAACTGTGGAGGATAGCTCCACCGAGCTCACTAGGACACTGCCTAACATGCAACAGCTTGTGAAGAACCATAACCTAAAAATGGCAGATCCAGGAGTAACAATTTAACTCTGGGTAGTTCTCCAAAACAAGTGGAACCAGGTACGTTTCATACCACCAACACAAAAAGAACCGCCTGGTGCCTCTCCAAGAATGATAATGGTATGGCTTCAGCGTTACAGCAATAAGGTAAAGCGTATAACTTTGGCACAACAACGAAAAAATACTCTCTACAATAGGAACAGGATCTCTCTTTATTCCAACTTTGGGTTGGAGAAAAAGAGTCAAAAGATGTTCAGTGGGGTGAAACATGTATTCTTGGAGAAGATGGTATATGCACTTCTACCACCGCCAAGCAGTGAACCTGCACAGTCGCAGACACTTTTTTTGATTTCTAAGATGAGGTGCTTGAGATTACTGAGCGCCTGGGTTCCTGAAGCAGTTAAACATATGTGGGGGTTGCTTGTGTTCCCCTTTGGAGGGGGGCTTGCCTGTAGTTTGGGATGGATTGTTCTCATATGGTGAGGGTCGGAACTGAGATCCATAAGGTGGACCATTGTCTAGAGGGAAAAAACGATGGGTTGGATTGAGACCCAGAGTGACTAATTGCAGCATTCCTACCATCACCTTTCGTGTGTTTGCCTAGACATGTACACACCACATCTGTGAGTGTAGGGAGGGGTAGGATATACTGCTGTCGTGACACAATGACCGTTGGCTGATAAGGCACTTAGTAATAGGCAAGTATTGTTTTTCACTTGGTTTCTTTTTAGGTCATTCTTGTGTGTCTTTTACAATGGATTACAGTGCCTACCTACTGTCCATTACACCTCTTTGTGGAGGGGACAGGAAAACAACTAGCAACACTTGACCTGCCACATGTTTAAAGGACTAGGGGGGTCGCCAGCGATCTCTGATGTTTAATTTGTTTGAAATAAAAAAAGAAAAGATAGGAGAAAAGAAAACAGCCTTGTTTTACAAGCTTTGCAGGCTGGCAGCTTTGTTTTTTTTGGGGAAGTTCTGTGTAGAAAGCATTACAGTAGTCCAGGTGCATCAGCACTAGGTCTTTCCTCAGAACCACTGATGGAATGGTTTGAAGATGTGGCAGGATTTTGAAGTCCATGGAATGTGGAATGCTGAAGCCTCACCAAGAGAGTTGATTTCAGACTCAACCTTGAGTATCACAGTGAAAAATTGTCCCCACTATTTTTTGCCCAACTGGATGTGGCTGCAGTCAGTCCCAGACTTTTCTGTCTTGTAAATGGAAGCACTACAGCGATTACTTCTCGAAATCAAACAATCTCCATCCTTGCTTCAATGAAGCAGCAAACACCCCTTTATTGAGTGATACACAGGCTATTAGTTTATAATGACGTTTGAACTACAGCCTATGTAGTTAGTCGGATGTAAATCTGGGCATCGTGACAGATATTTTTAAAAATGTTCTTGCAGACTGTGTTGGTACATTCTTGTGGATTTTCAGTGATATGCATTTGCTCAATCTCAAATGAACGAGGAAATCTTATGCCTAGCACCAGGATACCATTTTTGGTGACAGTTTGCACTCTGAATATATAGAATTACAGATGGTTAACAAAGCATAATGGGATTTTTTTTTTTACCAAAGAAGTCTGAGAGACATCAAATAGACGACGAGCAAAACTCGAGTGCTCTAGGCTGTCATTCAGAAACTGGAGTTAAACATCACTTTCACTGTTTTAGCCATTTATAACTTTATGTTATGAACGGCCCCCGAATTCCTCTGCTCCTTCTTCACCTGCTACATAGCAGGGCATAACATGGCCTCTCCCCGACGAAATGTACAAACAAAAACATAAATTGTCCTCCTGCCCTTCATTCCCACCATCCTCTGTGCCTTCCCCCTTCCTCCTTTCCTGAAGCTGTGCGATCTGATTTCTATAGGTGCAGAGCCAGGTTTGCACTGACACGTTCCAAGAAAGCCTTGTCAGAGGAGCCTGGAGTTGTATTTGACAAAGCAATAGTGTGAAACAAATGTTGCCACCTCATAGCTGTGACCACCAGATTTAGTACCCGGCATTCACGATAACGCATCTTACCGAGAGCCATCCATAACAAACAGATATACAGGTCCAGAGCGGGATTCGAACTTACAATCTAAAGATTGCAGGGGCGTTTCTGCAGCAGGCGACGTGGGCCGCTTTGCGGTCGCTCGAGCTTGCACGGTGTGCATTAGGTTGAAGGAACCATCACCAAAGAGCCGCGACCCGGATCATATCTGGGTGCCTCGGCCCCTTTCCTATTGGACGTTTGCATTCTCCTTTATCAGAAGTAATACATTATGGGTGTCATTACTTGGCGGGCTCAGGGCCAATCAGATCTTCCACGGCCACATCATCAATTATGGGTGTTGGGGTGCCTGACACTTGACAAATGATTCATCTTAATGCACAGTCCTTGATGCAGAATCCAGACTTCTGAAATGAGTTGGGCAGCAGCCAGGGAAAAGCCGGGGACTAGGTATGTGATGCAGGAATTGGGCCTATTAGATGGGTGGGGGTCTTCTGCTGCCACTTTCTTTGAGTCCGTAAGTCATCTACTTGCTGCCAATATCCACCACTGAGTTAAAGGAACATCCAGTGTATAGAAAAAGAATCCTTCAGTTTTCCTAGCCCTGCATCTCTAACAATCACCAACAACAGGCATTGTTGAATGTTGCTTTGTTTGATGATGTCAGATAGGGTTTTGAAATGTACTGTGACATCAGTCACTGCATGGACCATTCAAGAGTGAGATGAACAAAGTCACCTTGAAATCCACAGTCACTCTGACTGACAAGGGAAGGGACACAACTCTATGACCCTGGGTGAATTTAGGGGGATGTGATTGTTGCTCGTGAAATCAACCGAATACACATAACAAGGAATTCAAGCTCTGCACAAAGTGGTAGCTTCTTCTTTAGCCTATTTTGATCATCAAATCTACCCACAGTTGAAGCCTATTTAACTCATGAAGTGACTGCCAAAGGAGTGGCATCTTTGGGCGAATTGCAAAAGAGAATTTTTGTGACATGGGGTGTGAAGGTACAACGTTCGGCAGGTGTTTTTGAATGCCACTCGGTTTTGTTGCAGGTAAGTGGCCCCACAGATACAGAGAATTTGCAGATAATCGGAGAAACACGGGCAGAAGTGTGGAAACAGGAGCAGTGCAAGGTCCTGCTTCGAAGGACCCTCAGCAGTGCTTCTGATGCATGAAAAATTCAAACTCACCCGCAGAGAAGCGCTGGAAGTTGGGGTGCAGGAGATACCGTGGCACCCTCCACAAAAAAATAACTTGGATTGAGCAACAAAGAGGCCTTCACATTTTGTTTGTATCTTTTTTCTTTTGTGATCAATGGCAGAGGTTAAGTGACAGGCAATGGTTTTTGGGAATTGCTGCGTATTTCATGGTGATTTACTATTCCTTTCTTAGGCTGTAAAGTGAATTCGTTTTTATTAGCCAGGTGACAATGTTGCTGGGGAGAGAGAGAGCGTGAAAGGGAAGGCTATATGATGCCAATTTGCCCAAAAAAAATCTCAAGTGTCGGTTCACTGAGGTTTTGTGGCTAAACAGGAAAATCAACTGCAACAAGTTCCCCACAGCGCGGCTAGCTTCCCAATCAATGGAACTGGAGACTTCGTGGAACATTCCATAGGTGAATACAGTGGCTTACATCATTCTAATAGCATCACATGAGCGCCCGAGGGCAAAAGGTCAAAGCACACGTTTTCTAATACAGAAATGTATTGCTCATCTTTCAATTATCAGAAGTTCTCTCGAAACAATTTTTTGTTAACTAAAGTGGAAAGAAAGATTTTATTGGATTAAAACAAACAAGACACTACTTTTGTGTCGCACAAATAATAAATACGCACGGAAACCTGATTTCCACATATTATCATTTGTGTGCAGTCAGAGTTTAGCAGTAAAGGTGCATGTCTGATGCCAATTTCTGTAACATACGCTTTAGTCATATATTTGGGATGATGTGCTCCACCACTGGAAACCCACTTCAATGAAACTCTGCTCCTGAATGGGCGTGGCTCATTTGCTACACTTTCTTTTTGTACCCTTGGATTGTTCACCATCCCTATGACTTTAGTGATGGCAGCACTGACAAACTGAAAATTGTTCAAGCATCATGCACCAGCACATCAAAAACATGGTTTACATGTGCATGTGTGTTATTAAGCTATCAACATAATAATCCTGCCTCCTGGGTGCCAGACCGCTGAAGGGTGGACTTCGGCGCATAAAGCTGCGAAAGACGTGCCTGCCACAACGCCGAGAAGGATAAGAAAGTTAACAAAAAAAAATGTTACTTTATATGGTCTTACAGTGACTTACTCGGTCGGATGATTGTTAGTGAAACGTAAGAGTGCGAGTTCGAGTATGACATTGAACATTGTGTTTAATCACGCTACCACCATCAAAAGCTGGTGGAAAATTAATGCGTTTCGGGCGCAAAGCTACTGAGCTTCGGGGAGGTGTAAGTTGTCATTAAGCAGTAAAAAGCATAGGAAAAGACAACAGGCTTCGCCTACACGAGCTATTAGCTTTGTCAATGTTTTTGGTCATAATGCACATAAAAGTGCTATGACGTGGCTAGCACTGGCGTGTCATAGAGCATTTTGTTATTGTTAGAGGGAGGTCGGTCGTGCAAAACGGGGGTAGATATCTCCAAGCAACTGGATGGGAGGGGGCAAGCAACAACACGGAGAGGGTGTAAGGGGAGCAAGCCACACGGAGAGGGTGTGAGGAGGCAAGCAACAATACAGAGCAGGATGGAAAGTCACAGAGTGCAAGCACCAACGCGGGGAAGGATGAGAGGGTCAATCAACAACACTGAGATGGACGGAAGGGTGAAAGGGACACGCAACACGGCAAGGCGGGAGATTGAGAAGGGGCAAGCAACAACACGGGAGAGGGCAAGCAATAAGGTGGGATGGGAGGGTGGGAGGCGGCAAGCAACAAAGCGGGAGGGGGGAGGCAGCAAGCAACAAAGCTGGAGGGTGGGAGGGGGCAAATGACAAAGCGGGAGGGTGGGAGGGGGCAAGCGACAAAGCGGGAGGGTGGGAGGGGGCAAGCGTCAAAGCAGGATGGGAGGGGCAAGCAACAAAGCAGGATGGAAGGGTGGGAGGGGTCAGGCAACAAAGCAGGATGGGAGGGGTCAAGCAACAAAGCAGGATGGGAGGGTGGGAGGGGGCAAGCAACAAAGCAGGATGGGAGGGTGGGAGGGGGCAAGCAACAAAGCAGGATGGGAGGGTGGGAGGGGGCAAGCAACAAAGCAGGATGGGAGGGTGGGAGGGGGCAAGCAACAAAGCAGGATGGGAGGGTGGGAGGGGGCAAGCAACAAAGCAAGATGGGAGGGGGCAAGCAACAAAGCAAGATGGGAGGGGGCAAGCAACAAAGCAAGATGGGAGGGGGCAAGCAACAAAGCAAGATGGGAGGGTGGGAGGGGGCAAGCAACAAAGCAAGATGGGAGGGTGGGAGGGGGCAAGCAACAAAGCAAGATGGGAGGGTGGGAGGGGGCAAGCAACAAAGCAGGATGGGAGGTTGGGAGGGGGCAAGCAACAAAGCAGGATGGGAGGGTGGGAGGGGGCAAGCAGGGCAGGAGGTGCAAGCAACAAAACGGGATGGGAGGGTGGAAGGGGGCAAGCAACAAAGTGGGATGGGAAAGTGGGAGAGAGGGGCAAGCAACAAAGTGGGGTAAGAGGGAGGGACAAGCAACAAAGTGGGATGGGAGGGAGGGACAAGCAACAAAGCTGGATGGGAGTGTTGGAGGAGCAAGCAAAAATACAGAGAGGGACAGAAGTACAAGTATACAAAGAAGAGGGCCTTGAAATACATGCATTCCTTTGCTTCAGCAAAAAGAAAAAAGTGGCTCTGAAAGTGGAGCAGTGGAAAGACTTAAGTACTTGACTATGCTCCAGGGGAGGGACAAACACATGAAGAGGAAGTGAAGCCGGCGTGGGCTGGCCAAAGAGACACAAGAAAATGAGAACGGTGATAAAGACAACCAATGGTAAGTAATCGGAGGGCTCCATACCCATTGTAAGCTAACAAAATGTCTCACCAGTGATTCAACATGTGCTGCTTCAGGTGAAATCCCAAAAATGCAGAGAAATTACTGATCAAAAAACTGTTTCAAAACTTTCCCTGCTTTTCCCACCACACTAGGATTGCATTTTATGGTTTAATTGATCTGTTATTTCTACTTCGAAGTGGGTATGATTTATATATGAGAGGAAAAGTGATTCACCATCGGATGGCCACTGCACACCACTCTAGATCAAACTGGTCTTCATAAAGCTGGCATAGCGGACATAAGGGCAAGCAAAGAGTTTAGGGATATGTGGTGCTCTAGCATGTATTTGTATGGTTTAGTTTGTAAAGCAATCATTGAGTACTGCCTTAACCCCATGGTTGCTGAGGTTTCTCCTTCCCCAGTGCTGAGCCCTTTTTTGTGATGTTTGGGGCAATTTATGTGTAAGCCTTGATACTCTTTTTGCCCACAAAAATTAGCCAGACCAAATTTGCACCCTTCCCCCCCTCCCCACATCTTGGTGATTCTAAAGGTAACCAGGGTTTGTGGATTCCCCAGGAGGAAACCAAGAAAATAGCCAAAACATAGCAATTTGTTTTTAAATGGGGTGAAAGTGTTGTGCAAGAATTTATATGGGGTTTATTTTGACAAATGGCATCAACAACTCCAGCTTTGCTATGCTAAGTTCCTCTTCTTCGCAGAATTCAGAGACAGCATACTTTTAATAGAAAAACATTTTTTTAACCATCATTTTTGTATTTTTTTTTTACTACCTAGTAGTAAATTATCCTTTTTTGTGGTTTCAACCTACTGGTGGGTTGTGAGGAAAACAGGATAAAAAAAGCACTGAAAGTTATATATTTCTGCAAATTAAACAAAATTCTAAAACTAGCAATGAGTTATTTTGTGGATTATTTATAGTTTTTCCAAAGAAACTGGTTGTGGAAATTAAAAAATAATGTTAATAAGTTGGAAAAAATAGCAGTTGGTGACATTTTAATTTGCATTGCCATCTGTTATTCTGCCCTGCAAAGTGATGCCATCCCAGTCCTGGACCCTTGGAAGTGGGACTAAGACGTTTGTTCCAGCAGAACTAAAACATCCTCTGTTGCAAGAGCAGAACAGACATCACAGCTATTGCACGGAACAGAACAGGTGGATCGCCATTACTGCGAGGGTTAGAATTGATGCAACAAACTTGCATTGCTGCATCTTGGGACCAGCACATCGCCTTTCGAACCACCACTGCGCAACACTTTCCCGGTCGCTAGCTCTTCACATCCCTTGTCGATGCCAGCCTCGATAAGAACGCTACAGCTCCGCATCGCAGCCTGTGTACTCTTTGGAACCGAAACATAGCCTCAGCTACACAACGCAGCCCTGACACTGGCCTTCGCATCGCAGGCCCCATTGACAAGATCCTCAGTGCAATAGGACCTTGCACCGCAGCGTTGACTCATCTCAGAACATATACATTCCCTTGGCTGTGCAACATATCTGTTTTGGACCCTCGCAATGCTCCACAACAAGGATTTAAGGTACTTTGGTTCAGCAGCCCCAACTGGGTCCCTGTAGTTGGCCCGCGCTCCACTGCGGTTAGCTTGAACTTTCTGACTTTGTCCCGGTCCGCACAACCATGTATACCAGTTGGAGCTTCTTGCTTCAAAGCTCTGTTTTACAGTTTCTTCTTTAAAAATTCATCACTCAAGATCTGCTCATTGGATTTTTGCTGTGTTCGCTGTTTTTAGTTATTAAATGAAGTTCTATTTTTCTAACCTGACGTGGAATCCTTTTTGTGTGGTGTTTTCACTGTTGTACTGTTTGAGTTGCACAAACACTTTACACATTGCCTTCAAGGTAAGCCTGACTGCTCTGTGCCAAGCTACGTGAGGGTGAACACAGGTTAATGTGGCGTTTACTTGTGCCTTGTCCTCATAAGAATTTTAGTTGTTGCTTGATCAGAGCTCACACCCTAGTCAACCAATAACCCAATTCCTCACAGAGGTAAGGTAAAACTCAATGGATGAAATACAGGCCTGAAGGAAATCTATGTATATTGGCAATGTGCACAAGCAGGAAAGATCTGGAACAATGCGTCCGGATCCACTCCTGCGTTGTTCACGCAAGCAGAACAACGCTTGCCTGAACAACGCAGGCCTTTTTCCCTGCCTTAACCACGCATGTGCTGAGCAACGCACATGCATGGTTAAGGCAGAGAAAGAGGAAGATCCATCGGGAGAGGACGCAGTCAGGTAAGTGGGGCTGGGCAGGGTTGGGGTAGTTTTTAGGGGTGGGGGGTGAAGGGGTTGGGGTGGTTAGGTAATTTTTTTTTTTTTTTTTAAGGGGCGGGGGTGGGGCGGGGGTGGGGCGGTCTGTACTATGGTTTTTAGGGCGGGTGGGGGGGGTCGGGGTTATTTTATTTTTAGGGCGGGAGGTCAGGGTAATTTTGTATTTGGGGGGCTGGGGAGGTCGGGTTTTTAGGGGCGGGAGGTCGAGGTAATTTTCTATTTAGGGGGGTGGGGGGCTCGGGTTAATTTTGTATTTGGGGGTTGGGGTAATTATGTTTTTAGGGTGGGTGGTAGGGTGGGTTTTTAGGGGTGGGGTCGGGTAATTTTTTATTTAGGGCGGGTGGGGGGTTTGGGTTTTTAGGGGAGGGGGTTGGGGTAATTTTGTATTTAGGGAGGGTGGGGCGGCAGTTTATTAGGGGAGGGGGAGTTGGGGTAATTTGTATTTAGGGTGGGTGGGGGTTGGGTTTTTAGGGGCAGGTCAGGGTAATTTTGTTTTCAGGGCAGGTCGGGGTGGGTTTTTAGGGGCGGGGTGGGGGGGCTTGAGTAATTTTGTATTAAGGGCCGTTGGAGGTTGGGTTTTTAGGTACAGGGGTTGGGGTAGTTTTGTATTTAGGGCGGGTAGGGAGTGGGTTATTAGCGCTAGGGCTGGGGGTCAGGGTAATTTTGTATTTAGGGCGGGGGCAGGATTTTAGGGGTGGGGGTCAGGGTAATTTAGTATTTAGGGCAGGCGGGGGCGGGTGGGGTCGGTTTTAATTTTGGGGGTGGGGTCAGTTTTAGGGCTCAAAGTGGGTGGGGTATCGGGGTAGTTTTTAAAGGTGGGGAGTCAGGGTACTTCTGTTTTTAGGGGCGGGAGGTCGAGGTAATTTTCTATTTAGGGGGGTGGGGGGCTCAGGTTAATTTTGTATTTGGGGGTTGGGGTAGTTATGTTTTTAGGGTGGGTTTTTAGGGGTGGGGTCGGGGTAATTTTTTATTTAGGGCGGGTGGGGGGTTTGGGTTTTTAGGGGTGGGGTTGGGGTAATTTTGTATTTAGGGAGGGTGGGGCGGCAGTTTATTAGGGGAGGGGGAGTTGGGGTAATTTGTATTTAGGGTGGGTGGGGGTTGGGTTTTTAGGGGCAGGTCGGGGTTGGGGTAATTTTGTTTTCAGGGCAGGTCGGGGTGGGTTTTTAGGGGCGGGGTGGGGGGGCTTGAGTAATTTTGTATTCAGGGCCGTTGGAGGTTGGGTTTTTAAGTACAGGGGTTGGGGTAGTTTTGTATTTAGGGCGGGTAGGGAGTGGGTTATTAGCGCTAGGGGTGGGGGTCAGGGTAATTTTGTATTTAGGGCGGGGGCAGGTTTTTAGGGGTGGCGGTCAGGGTAATTTAGTATTTAGGGCAGGCGGGGGCGGGTGGGGTCGGTTTTAATTTTGGGGGTGGGGTCAGTTTTAGGGCTCAGAGTGGGTGGGGTATCGGGGTAGTTTTTAAAGGTGGGGAGTCAGGGTACTTCTGTTTTTAGGGGTGGGTGGGGGTAATCTTATTTTTAGGGGTTGGGTTGTTTTATTTTTGGGGGTGGGGGTTGGTTTTAGGGCTCAGGGTGGGTGGGGGTATCAGGGTGGTTTTTAAGGTTGGGGGGGTCGGGTACTTCTGTTTTTAGGGTAGGGGGTGGCATGCGATAACCACGCATGCTGTTTCCACACATGCCTTTACTAGGCATGCCTTTACAACGAAAAATTGTTGTAAAGGCATGCATGGTAAAGATGTGTGGAAACAGCGCGCCCGTTGTTCCCACCTCGTTGTTCAGGCATGTGTGGTTGCCACATGTGTGGTTCCATCACACAAGCTGCACAAGATACCTAGTTTTTTAATAGTGATTATTTATATGTCTCTGAGCTTAGGGTTACTCATACAATCTTATGATTTAGAGGTAATTTTGCAAAGTGTGTTCTTTCTTGCAAACTGCCTTCCATCTAATTAGTAATAACAAATGCTTTATTCTGTGTGCCAACACTTCTACAGATAAAAACAGTATCCCACTTGTGTGGGTGGGCCCATCGTCAGTGACGGGAAAGGACCTAAAAATGAAACTTGAGGCATTCGTTTTTAGCATGAAAAATAATCCTTTTTGGTGATGTGGGTAGCTGCAGAATTTGACCTAGGTGGTCGACCACCATCCTAGGTAACCTACCAAACCTAGACATTAAAACTAGATCCCAGAGGGAGTTCAGGGTGGTCTGATTTCAAATGGATTCACTAACATTCTTTCCTACAATGCCCTGCAGACTTCAAACTCTGGTTGCAAACTATATCAGTGGCTAATAGCTCTCGGTTCCTGTGGAGGATCCCCAAACTTCCTACGAACCAGCATTCCCACACATCTCCTGATAAAAACGGTAATCCACTTGTGTTGCTCAGAAGGCCCAGCATTCCCACACTTCTCTCTGTTGTGCCTGGAGGAGGAGCGAGAGAGCTCTGACCCCCCCCCCCCCCCCCCCCCAAACAGTAATCCCTGGTGTCTAGTGGGGTATATCACAGTTGGTGATCGCTCTCTGAGGGTGATCGCCAAGCACAAATCCACCAAGGAAAGATAACACTGGAAAGGGAGTATTGTCTCCCGCCAGGGCTGCCAATAGAGTTGCCTGTAGAGTTGCTAAATTATGTACTATAACTCTGCCTGGTAATGCGGACATTCAGTGTTCTAATACTACGTTCTAACCTTAGCTCTATGTATGTAGCTTTCCAACTGTTGCAGGTGTCCTCCTAGACTCTTAGAGGAGTTGTCCGGGATTGTGCTATAAAATGTACCTTTTCCACAGAGAACCTTCACTACAGATTTGGCGCAAATCCTGCATGTTTCTGTTCACTGGAACCTCCTTAGATCCTGTTGCTTTCTGTTCAAACGTCAAAATGTGTGTTGCAGTGCATACACTTCCTCTAAAAACGCTGACCAGCGAAAGACCTGGTATTTTCTGACGCCTTCCAGTACATTCTGGTGAATATGATTTGGGTAAATCAGTTATATCAGCTCACAGATGTCACCAAACTGAGCAGAAGACATTTCTTCTGGTGAGCTTGTGGTCAGATGATTCCTAAGCTTCTCCAGGTCATCTACTATGCTACCTCACCCTTAGGCAGCCAACACATCACCATGGAAGCCACACTGGTTGGCGTGCACATCATCACGAAGGTCACACTGCGTGACCTATACATGACCACTATCTTAATTTGAATGTGTTCTTCTCTCCACATCATTGCGTTCAATAAATCTTGACTTTAGTTTGAGATTTACAATTAAGAGTTTAATTGCTATTAATAAGAAGAACAACATGTAAACTGATGTTTCCTACATATAAGTTGAGAGGATAATTTTACTGTTGCTTGACCTTGTCACATCTACGTAGTGTCGAAGATGGCATACTGATTTTAATGACAACAGCGTTGTGTTTTTGGTACATTTTTTATTACATGTAAACTTGGCAACCCTCATGACAATCTCATTCGAGATCAGATTATAATGCACACAAATTATCCTTGCTTCAGCAAAGTATATGGCTGAATGGAGATTCGGCTCAGAAGGATGTTATCGTCGTCGTGAAAAAGGCCGAATCAGCTAAAAGTACCACCATGAGCTGCAGTGCAGATAAAGACCAGGATTGCAAAGAGTTGTACAAAAAAGTGATTTGCATGGAAGAAAGACTAGAAGCTGTAGAACACAAAAGTAAAAAACATTTGACAAGAATAAAGGCCAATCATTCAGATTGAAAGATAGTACATTTAGAATGCTAATGATGTGATAGCAGGGAACATTTTGCTGATGAAAAGTCTTGTCCTGCTGTTAAACAAAGATGTTCAAATTGTGGCACTGTAGGCCATTATACTAAAGTTTGCAGTAGGAAAAGGGTCTCCTCCAAAGTCAGATGTAATGTGGATATCTCTAGTACAGTCTTAAGAATGTGAGAGTGGTAATATGAATGATTGTGTCTTAAATGTAGACTCTGAGGTTTTGGAACTAAGTGTGTGGAGACTAACATGCTCATTGGATGATGTCATCAATGATATCATAGAGCATGTCATGAGTGATGTAATACGTAAGGTCAGAAGTTGTGTATGGCTGGGCGCAAGTTACAGTTTGCAATTTTTATGGTTGAGTTCAAAACGTTATGTTGGCACGGACATTCTCCTAACTATATATAATGGCACTTAACATTTGATTTGTTCAGTGAATAGAAGTGCTACTGTTATTATTTGTTCATGCAAAGTGTTAAACTGCTAAACTAATGAGTTCTGCTGAAAATGGGCTGACAGCATCATCATGTGGTAGGCTGTCATAAAAAGAAATGCCAGTGTTAAGAATTAAACGCAGGTACTGGGCCCCGGTAAACATTGGCACAAATTAAGAACCGAATGCCTGTTATGTATCCTTTATTTGCATGTGAGGCAGTACACTGGGGTTGGGGGGGTTCAAGCTCTGTGATCAAGACCCACTGTTCACAAATTTTAGCATGTGCAAGGACATATTCAGAAAGGGGTTGGATGCCTGACCAGTCCAAGGCCAGGCTCTGTGGTAAAACCTGAGGACAGGGGGTTCAGAACTTGCACTGGTCTAAGTGCAGGCCATGCGCTCAACCCGCCTCTGCATACTTTCACCATATTATGTACAGAGGGTGCTGGGCATAGGATCTTGCTGAAGGCCAAGTGCTGAGCTAAAACCCATGCTGCGCATTGCCTGTGGCTAGCAGTAATTTGGTTAGTCGAGGGGGATCATGTATCTGTTTATAAAATCCCCTTCAAACTGTTAGCTAAAGGAACTATCATTATGCCAAAAAACCTGCAAAAACAATGAAATTCACAAGTGTAGCTCCGGACCCAGTGACCTCACACACGATGTCACAGCTGACTTCACAAAATATGTGAATCTCCTATAAATATGTGGATGCAAAATATCTCTGGTACCACTGTCCTTCCCTTTTAAGTGTTAAATGAGTTGGTAGCCCCAGCCATAACCCTAATAATCAGACAACCAGTGAGGCCAAGCTTTGTATGTGCATAGAATGTGCAGTAATTCCTTACATTCCAGAGTATGCTTGAAGCATTCTAGCTTCAAAGATACATCTGTATGGAGCCGTATAACTCCAATGACAAACGATGAGAGAATCAAAGGCAAATATCACTGACTTCCCACAACAGCTCTTCTCACATCCGACCAGCACCATTTTGGGGCCTAGAGGGTGGGTGCTGGACAAATCTCTATAATGATCATCACACTCAAACGCCATAGAGTCCTGTGCATCCTGCTACTCTCTCCCCAAAGCCTGTCCTTTTACTTTCTTTTTCGCTCTTCTTTGCAAATGTAATGCTCTATCTTTATTATTCTGGTATTTTCTTTCTGTTTGCACCTGTGCTCTCCATTTCACGTTTTCTCTTTCTAGCGGATGGCGGTTATCCTCTCACTCGCTGCTTTGCTCTAGCCTATATAATTCTTTCTTCTCTTACCACACGTTCACCTTTTCTTCTATTTCAAGTATTCTTCTCCTCCCCCTCTGCACTGTTCCTTCTCTACACATCTATATTTTACCTGTCTTCGCTGCTATTTGAGACTTAAATCCTCTGCTCTATTTCTTTTAATTTCTTCTCTCCATTGCTCATCTTCCTCTTAATATTTTACTATTTCTCCCCTCACCAGTTTTTATACATTTTTCTTCTCTCTCCATACCACCCTACCTCTCTCTTTTCTGCTATCCTCTCTCGTCACTTCTCCCCTCTCGCATTCCCATTCTCCACCCTTCTTCCTCGGCTGCGCTCCCACCCCCTGACTCCTGCGATATGATAAGCAGGCCCGGAATAAAAAGTCCTACTTGGGCCTTATTAATTCTTGGGAACGCGCCGTGATAAGCCGGCCTCGCTCCTCCGTGGAGGGTCTTTTATCTAAATTCATTTCGAAGGATTAATGGCGTCTGAAGAAAACATTTAATTCGGCTCGTTTAATTGTTTTCCTGCGATTTTACCCCATTGATTAATTGTAGCATTTCCTCTTTTCACTTAAAAAAACTGTTTGCCGGACAAACAAATCTTTCTAACTTGTTCCTGGAGGACATTCCACCGAGTAAATCACAGGGTCCCGGAGGCTACGCATATGAGATTCCACCACTAGTGAAATTAAGAATGTTCTGTCCACCGTCAGACAATGTGCGGGGTCGGTGGCTTTAAGTGTGCGCTGGAAACCAGTGGCCAAGTGCATGCCCCTAACCTTTGGCACAAGCAGGACTGGACTGTACCACTCTTGGTTCGCCACAGGCGGACCTGGCTTGGCAGTTGGGGCTGGACTGTTCCCATGAGGAACAGGGTCAAGACTGATTTGCATATGGCTGGGTCCAAACTGGGGTGGCATGGTGAGCAAAAGAACGATGGATTAAACCCAGATCTGTGACTGGGGGTGAGTGTTTGACAATGTTCAGCATTCCGTTCATCACTTGTTGTTTTTGCTTTGTCGCCCTGAGTGGGAAGGGTATGCCCAGAGTGGGTCCCGTGCTTCCCATGCCACTGGATTCAAGCTAGCCTGGCTGATGAGGGGTGAAACCCCGAAACCGGTCCCAGGATGCTTGTTTCCGGTCTAGTGAGGACCTGGCTTGGCAGTTCGGGCTGGACTGTTCCCATGAGGAACAGGGTCAAGACTGATTTGCATATGGCTGGGTCCAAACTGGGGTGGCATGGTGAGCAAAAGAACGATGGATTAAACCCAGATCTGTGACTGGGGGTGAGTGTTTGACAATGTTCAGCATTCCGTCCATCACTTGTTGTTTTGGCAATGCAGTACCTCTTGCATTATCCTACACTTCCCGTTTCCCCTATTTTTTACTCCTGCCTTCCCCTCTCACTGTTTTCCTATCTTTGTCCCCCTCCTCCTTTCTCTCTTTTCTGCCTTTCTCTCGTGTAGTGTATAAGCCCTGAAAAGGGCTTAGACACGTGCCGATTGTTGTGGTGTACAACCAAAATAAACCACGCAACTCAGTATTTAATAGTTCAGTAGTTCAGGTCGGCGTGGCTGAGTGCGGCCTTTCAGTGAGAGGAGCCCGACAGCATGGGTCTCCGTCTCGGAGTCGCGGCACCGAATCCCTGAGCCACGCCTCTCTTTATTTTTATAGCCCCGGGCCGGAGGCCACGGATCAAACCAGTAACTCACAAAAGAGAGGTGAAACCCCTCGGAAACTTCCGGGGATTTCACCCGGGGTGTTACACAATACAAAACACCCCTTTCTAACACGGAGCGTCACTAGCCAGTTACATCACTGGCCAGAAACACTACATTCCTCCACAAAATACAAAAACAGACACCACCCAAAACAATTAATCATTAATCACACAAATGATCACGTAGGGACAGGGATATCGTTGAGATACCACCTCAGGGGCCGGACCACCTGTCACTTGTTCAATCGGGGTAGACACAGGATCACCAACAGTTCGATTCTCAGAACCAACCGGTGAAACGTCCTCTTCAGGCCCCAAAGACACCGGACAACATCATCAGCGTCACAAACACCTTCTTCTCGATTTTCTCCCAACTCATGGAACCTCTTAAACCGCGACACATTGCGGGTCACTGTGTCACAACCACGCTGGACAACAACAGCAGATCAATTCCTTTGGACAATTCTCCACGGGACCGAAGAAAAAGGCGTACAAAACTTACTACCAGGCAGGGTCTGTTTTAACAATACTTGATCACCCACTTGCAGGTCAGATACTGTCGCTCGTCGAGCACGGCTGACCCGTTGATTAGACATCCGCTGTTTCTCCTGAACCAAATCTCTGGCCATATCGGGAGGAACCCAGGAAGAATGATGAGGAATAGCATCAATAGACGCCCTCCCAAATGCGACATGACTCTGTGCTCGGCTAGTGGTCGAATGTGGCGTCTGTCGATAGTTCCGTAGAAACGAGAAAATGGCATATTCAACAGCTTGGCCACCGGCCACCGCGATTCTAATCACCTTATTCAAAGTCCGCATAAACCGCTCTACTTCCCCGTTAGCTTGAGGCCAACGCAGGGTAATCCGGCGATGACGGCTGCCGGTAATCTTCAGATACTCAGCCAGTTCCTTGCTTTGAAAAGGTGGCCCATTGTCCGTCTTAATCTCGGCGATAAGACCATGAGTGGCCATCGTTTCTTCTAACCCAGAAATCACCACCTCCGCCGTGAGGGCAGGAATGATTTCGACCTCAGGATACTTCGAGAAATCATCAATGATGACCATGGTATGGCGACCATCGGGCAAGCTGCCAAAATCCAGACTCGCTGAGACCCAGGGACCTATTGGGGTCGGTTCAGTTTCGATGGAAACAGGCCTGTTCGACTCACCAGTAGCCTGACACCAACGGCACAACCTAACCAAACGCTCAACCTTTTCGTCCATCAAGGGAAACCACACCTTGGACCGGAGGTGGCTTTTCGTTTTGACCATCCCTTGGTGGCCATTGTGGGCCAATTCAACGGCTTTGGTAGTGAGAGATGATGGAATAACCAATCGACTTCCCCTCAACAGACACCCTTGAGAATCATTGGTGAGCTCATCCTTCACACTATACAGACTTCCGATGACGCGTTGATACTCAGTGTTCAACAAAGGCAATTGCCCTTTGATACGGTGCCACTGATTATTCTGGATGGCTATCATGATTTTCTGCAGGCACTCATCCGACTTGGTCGCTTGTATGATCTCACCCATAGTCATGGGCAAAGGCCTGGATCGATCAGTTACATATCTAACATACTCCTCAGTCTCTTTCGCCTCTTCAACCTCCACATCTGAGGCACTTCTAGGATGTCTCGACAAATAGTCAGCCGGGTTTTCAGATCCCGGGCGATATTCTAACTGGCACCGATAATCTTGCAATTGTAGCATCCATTTCTCAATTCTCGGCGGGAACTTGGAAGCGGTTCCATTAAACAGAGGAAGCAACGGCTTATGGTCGGTGGTGACAATAAACGGGCGGCCATATATACGTAAATATGGAAGTGCTTGCAACCCCAGTGTACAGCGATTGCTTCTTTTTCAATTTGTGAATAACGCTGTTCTGCGTCAGTGAGTGACTGGCTGGCATAGGCAACAGGAGCCCACATACCTTCTCCCTGTACCTGCAGCAACACAGCATCTAAACCTTTTGGCCCAGCGTCGACAGCAACCTTGGTATTTTTTTTTGGGATCGAAATATCTCAACACAGTCTCGCTGGACAAGGCTTCTTTGATATTGTCGAACGCCGTCTGTTCAGTAGACCCCCACTTCCACGGCTCAGAGGCTTTGGTGAGATTCCTTAGAGGCTGTGTCAGGTTGGATAGATTATGATAAATCGGCCACAGTAGTTTACCATTCCTAGGAAGCTTCTGACCTCCGTGACGGTGGAGGGCAGAGGCGCCTCCTTGATGTCATTTACCTTTGCTGGATCCGGGGCAACCCCACTCGCCAAGAACGTGTAGCCAAAAAATTGTATTCTATCTCTTAGAAATTCACACTTTTGGCGATGCAATGTGAGTCCAGAATCTTGAATGCGTTGTAGGACCTTCTGTAGTCGGGAGTGGTGTTCTGCAATGGTAGGAGCATGGACAAGAATATCGTCACTGACATTTATAGCTCCAGGTAATCCTACCAACAGCTCCTGGATAACGTTTTGGAATACTTCCGCAGCGCTTGATACCCCAAAACTCAGACGTTTATATCTCCGGAGCCCCACGTGTGTAGAGAAAGTCATTATGTAACGGGACTCCGGGGCCAACACCAGCTGGTGGTATCCAGACCGTAGATCGAGCTTCGAGAACCACCTAGAGTCACTGAGCTCTCCCAAAATGTCATCAATCGTAGGGGTCAGGTGTCTTTCTCTCTTGATGGCAGCATTAGGGAGACGCATGTCCACACAGATTCGCACCTCGCCTGGTTGTTTGGGCTTCCTAGCTACCACAATGGGAGATACCCATGGGGTGGGCCCAGAAAACTTCTCAATAATTCCGTCTTTCTCCAAGTTGCCTAACTCTTTCTCCACTTGGGGTTGAAGGTGGAACGCTACTCGCCGATGGCGGAGGGCTACCGGTTGTACTGTGTGATCAATGTGGAGCTTGATCTCTCGGCCTCGGAGACAACCAATGCCATTGAATATTCCTTCATATCGAGCTACCAGCTCAGTCACAGATTCTTGGTGAATGCTGAGCGTGAACGTCACAATTTCTAACTCCTCCACAGCCTTACAGCCTAAGAGCGACCACTTCATGTTGGCCCATGAGAATCTGGCATTTTGGAAGTTGCGCTTGACGATGGCTGGTAGGTCTGACCGCAAATAAGGAGTGGACGACATGAATAACAGTTTCGTCATCATCCATGTCACTCCCTCGCTCCGACTGCTCGGGAGGGGCGTCTTCGAGTGCAATGTTGACAGCTGCCCCTCGAGTGCTTTTGGATCTGCAAACCTTTGCGAAATGATTCATCTTTCTGCAGCCAGAGCATACTTTTCCCCTTGCCGGACACTCAGATGCTCGGTGTGGCACTCCACCACAATATCCGCACTGTCTGGGGCGTGGACTATTCACTTTTTGTAGGGTTTTCTTCCTGGGTGTCATGACTGCATTGGTTACCTCTTCTTTTATGGGACGCTGCAAAGCTGCCTCCATGTGCAAAGCCCTGGCCTTTGATAGCTCCTTTGTGCGGCCCAGCTGTAAAATGTCCGGTAGCGATTTTCCGGATTCCTCTAGGATGCGTACCCTGAGCGGGAGGGAGGCACTCCCTTGTATTAATTGTCCTCGGACTTCTTCAGTCTCATCATTAAATCTGCACATGCCCGCTAATTCTCTTAGTCTTAGGTGGAAGGCATCTAATGACTCCACCTGTTGCCTCGCTTGTCTAAATATAAACCTCTCGTAATCAGTATTGACCATTGGTTCAAAGTGGCGGTTGAGGGCAGCTATGAGTGTCGTATGTGTTTTGGGCGCATCTTCCACAAGGTTTTTTGATATCTTATATATGTCCTTCCCTCCTATGTGGATGAGCATGGCACGTTTCTGGTCATTTGCTACCTTCATGGCCTCAAAGAATAGCAACACTCTTTCTACCCATTCTCTCCACTTTGGCGCTTGCGTAGAGGGAGCACCTTCTACCACAAATGGTTCTACTGGAGGTATTGCAGACATTGTGGCTAGGGTGATGCTAGACAAGTCTCTTGCCGCTGTGCCTGTATTAAGAAGTACCTATTATTGTTCCGTGCCTAGTTACAGGCTATGGGGAGGGACACTTGTACTCACTGTGTCCTGATATGCCCCTTTTATGTTCCAGCTTCCGTGTGGATTCTCCTTCCTAGGTTCAAGCGCGTCCTCCAATGTTTGCCAGTTCTCCTCTTCAAAGGACGAAGGCGCTCTTCTTTGTTGTTATTATGTATATTATATATATATTTTTTAATTGGGCTGCCCGCCCGCCGCACAAGCACCGCGTTTAGCACGCGGCCACAGAGGGGCTCGAGCCCAGAGGCGTGGAGTCGCCTGCCTCGCCACCAGTTTGCAGTGTATAAGCCCTGAAAAGGGCTTAGACACGTTCCGATTGTTGTGGTGTACAACCGAAATAAACCACGCTACTCCGTATTTATTAGTTTGGGTCGGCGTGGCTGAGTGCGGCCTTTCAGTGAGAGGAGCCCGACAGCACAGGTCTCTGTCTCGGCGTCGCGGCTCCGAATCCCTGAGCCACGCCTCTCTATTTTTATAGCCCCGGGCCGAAGGCCACGGAGCAAACCAGTAACTCACAAAAGAGAGGTGAAACCCCTCGGAAACATCCGGGGATTTCACCTGGGGTGTTACACAATACAAAACACCCCTTTCTAACACAGAGTGTCGACTGGCCAGTTACATCACTGGCCAGCGACACTACACTCTCGCTCGCGCTCAAAGCCTGATGATAAAGAGTACGTCCTGGCCCCCAAAAATGACTGCGAGTGCCACTACCCACAATCATGATCTGAAAGGAAGCAATGGTTGTTGTGCTGTGACTCTATGGGTGCACGGGTGGTGTGAGCGTGGCACTTTTGAGAACACACTGCTTTTCTGGAAAAACTGCTACCTACATATTTGTCCAAGTTATCCTTTTGTTTCTGGAGATGGGATCGCATGCAAAGAGGCGAGACACAGATCTCCGAACAGGAGAACAGATCCCTGAGCAGGAGAACAATTACCAACAAGTCTCTAGTTTTGCATATACTGAACACTATTCTTAGTAATGGTGCTATGGTGGGGTCTGCAATCTATACCATACTACTGCACCCAAAGATAGGTTTGCTGACGAAGGAATTTACTGGTGAAATAAAAATGGCCACAGTGCATAATGGAAACGTTACTCATTTATGTCATGACATTTCTGTCTTATGGGGTATGCCGCGATACGCCAGAAGTAACATGGATGCAAATGTATGTGCACACGTCTTCCTGTGTGTGTGTGCGCACACAGCAGTAGTGTCCTCCCACTAGAACCAGAAATTGCCTCTGCTAGTGCGCAGCACCCACAGCTGCAGAGCTTGTCTGAGCACGGAGACAGGACCGGATCTTCCGACTAATATCCCCTGAAGAAGAGCTCCGCCCAAAATGCATTGGGATGGATAAATGGAATTCATTCATGGCTGGAACCTTAAGGGATACCTAAGTCCTCTTAGTGATGGGTATCAATGCATCATCATGAGATAATAAACTTATGAGAATTTCAACATAGTGTATGAGCATTCATTGACGAGTTCAATTAACGATTAATAACCTGAATTTCAACCCTCTTTTGGGACAAGTAGTGTTGCGCGAAGGGGATGTAATTTCCAAGGCTGGAATGGCGCTACAATTTTCAGCATGGCAGATATAACACTGTGTATTAAGAGGGCCCTAGGGCACAACATCTCTATTTTTAAGGTCAGTGACTTGATCTGTACCATTACACAAGGAGACACTCAGAGTGAACACAGTTATATCTACACCACCCTAAACACTCAGGTACTCGCAGTAGCAGATAGAGTGCAGAGCAATGTTTCCAATGGTAGATTTTCAAGGTCTGAGTTACAGTTTAATGGACTGGTTGCACCATCTAAGAGACGGCTCTCCCACCAGCCTTATTACAAATGCATTATATCCCATTGCACTTTTAATAATGAAGCAGACAGGATATCAGCCATGCTGTGACGGAGTAACCAGCCTGCCAAATTCTAAATCAGGCCCTCAGTCTTGGTTGTTATTGTATTGAATCTAACACACACATGCACCAGAGGGGTCTGGGTTGATGCTCAAGCAAATCTAATGCACAGAGAGGTGACTGGACCCAACACTGATCCTGCCTGTCTGTGCTTGATCTTTCCTGTGAACAATGTATACCCCCACTTGCCTGGGATCCACCGGGTTTCTGGGAAGCCAACAGTTGCCGGGAAAGGTAGTCACAGAAAGGGGCCACAGTCCAGTAGCCACAAGAGGCTACAAGATGGTCAAAACATCTGACGAAGCCTGGAGGGCCTGCACATTGCCCATGGCAGTACGGCTCACTGTCTTTTCAGCCACTTGCTTGCTCTACCAGCACCCAAAGATGGAAATTATGGATTGCTGCATGATGGTAAAGAGGTCGCTCCTCCTTCACCACCCTGGTCAGAAGATTCTAAAAATCTTCTTCACGCTCCCAAAAACAAGTGCAGATGATAACTACAAGGTTGTTGTCAAAGCACTGAATGCACACTTTGCCCTTGTATCAAATTGTTTCTTCGGTTGATATCACACAAAGAAGCCAATTAATTGCACAAAGATGTCCGTGCACAGCACCAGAACCCTAGGGCTCATGTGCACGGTCATGGATACTGAAGAGATGTAAGCACAAATAATCATGGCGCATAGACCCTCCTTTTGAGTCACTCCTTACTGAATGAACCAGGAATCAAGCTGCAAGCCACTGGATCACATTGCAGCCATCCACGCAAAGGTGGACCATATTTAAGCAACCTTAATGAGGCACCTATGAATGGATGTGGGCAAGCATAAGCCTTCCATAACACAAAAGAAGTACTGGATAAGACAACACCAATGGTATACTTCAACTAACATACATTAGAACAATGAACTACTGGTGGGTGTCAGCCTACGTGGAGTGGGAGAGGGAGGGAGAGAGAGATGGAAAGAGAGACGGAGAAAGAGAAGGGGAGAGAGGGGGAGAGAGAGAGGGAGAGAGAGGGAGAGAACCTAGCTAGTTACCTATGCCAGTCAGATTCTCATAGGGACTAAATTGAGGTCATAAATCAATGTTTGCTACTGCAACAGAATGGAGCTGCAGATACTTCCACATTTAGAATGGCTACAACTTCTGAGTGGTGACCAATCACAAACCACATATACCACATGTAAGAAATTGGGTTATTAGTTGAAAGGAGTGGAGTCCTTGTCAGTGTGAACCACAAAAGTCAATAAATTACGGAGCTTAACCCTTCAGTTGCTATGGCACAAAGCAAACAAACTCAACTTGGAGGCAAAATGTAAAGCATTTATGCAGCACACAAACAGTAAAAAAGTGAAAATACAGCACAAGAAAAATCCCAAACCAATAAAAAGAAATTTGTAATAGATAAAATAACACCCAAAAAAGAAAATCCAATTTGCAGAACTGAAAATATTAAATGTCTAAAGTTCTAGGTAAAAATAGCTCCAAGAAGAACAAAGCACCAGTTGCTTTAATCTAGTCACCCTAGACCACAGGAAAGTCTCCAGTTCAGGGCGACCACGATGGAGTGTGGGTCAGGTTCATGGACCAGGTTTGTCCCACTGAATTGCTACCTTCTCAATTCTGGCAGGAAGACTTCCATTCATGTCGGAGGTGGCATGAGGAGGAGGTTGTCAGCATCAAGAGCAGGTTGAGCATCAGGGACAGTCTTGTTGTATCGCCAAAAGCAGGTCTTTAATGGAAGTTCATGATGGTTGATTGTTGCAGATGTCATTGCTGGTGCAAAGTGCAGGTCTTGTGTTGCCAGTCATTCTGAGTGTCGCTGTCAGTGCGAAGAGAAGGTCCTGCTAGAGCTTTACATTGAGTACATCATGGGCACTCGATTCTCAGAATGAAGAGGTTACTTCACGGTCCAGAGGGGCCCAAATGTCATAACTTTCACCTTTTCTTGAGAAGTTCACACTGATGCTAGCCAGGGTCCAGGACCTGGGGTACACCTCTTGGAAATCAGGACTCACTCTAGCAGAGGCCAGCAGCAAGGCTCAGGCAGATTCAGGCCGGTCCAGTTGGTGCCGATTAGCTGAGCAGTTGCAGGGCGGCCTCCAGATGCTTGATGTATTCCTGTAGCTCAAACAGAAGGATAGCCAACTGACACTTGGAGTCACTCTGGGTAGCCTGTGATCATGGCAAGCTTGTCCAAATTCTTTCTTCAGACAGCAGAGCAGTCCCCAGGGCAGTCCTTCTGAATCTTCCACAGGCCACGAAGTGTCCTGATGAGAGGTTCTCAAGGGACTTTTTTTTTATACCTGGTGCCAGTCTGTGTGGAAGAATTCCCTGACCTACCCCCAAAACAGGTTCTGGTCAGTTCTCCCCCCTAGGTTTGGCTCCAAACGGTCTACGGTGACAAAAGGCAGGACAGGCCTGGTGTGAGGTTTGTTTGTGTATGCTGCTGGCACAGCCATTTAATGTGTAATCAGGGCACTGTGACAGCTCTTCCACAGCCATCCTCTCAGAAAGGCCCACTCCCCTCACACCTAGGCCTTCTCCCATGTTCCCATGTCTCAAACAATACACAACCCACAACAGAACAGCTCTTCACAATCAATGTCGCAGGGCACTGGCAGGAAATCACTATTGGTTTGGACAGAACAATGCAACCTTTCCAACAGTGGCATTTTTAAAATAATGTCTTAAAATCAGGCTTTACCATTACAGAGGATTTTCAATTACAATTCTTTTGAGTGTAAACATAATTTCCCCTCATATGCTCCCAGTCTAAAGTTAGTACTTTTTAAAGGTAACCCAATTTTAGTCTATGGGAAAGACAGGCCTTACAACAGCGAAAAACACTGTCAAGACACCTACAACTTAAACGCACATGTCCTACTTTTTAAATACCACACACACTGCCCTCTGAACATGTACTGCCTACCACAGGGGTGACTCATAAGTAATAAAACAAAGGTTTAGGCCTGGCAAAACGTTTATTTTGCCAGGTTGAAACGGCAGTTTAAAACTGTACTACAGGCAGCATTGGTTAGCCTGAGACAAGTTTTAAAAGGCTGCTTCAGCCAGTAGGGCAATGAGTGCTGCAGCCCACTGCTAGCATTTAATTTACAGGGTATGGGTACATCTAGTACCATATACTAGGTACGTAAAGGTGAATTAAATGTGCCAATCGGGTCAATTTTACCATGTTTTCAAAGAAGAGCGCAAGCGCTTTACCACTGAGTAGCAGGGAAATGGTGCATATAGTTCTAAATGCCAACAAAATTAAGGGTTAAGCAAAGGAAGTTAAAGGAAGACAAAAAACTAGTGTGTCCATTGTAGAAAGATGCACCACCATCGCACCTAAATCCAAAAAAATGAATCTTGCAACTATAATCGTATCAATTCAATGTAAAGTGCATTCCTGGGGCCAAAAACGTAGCCAAATGTCTGCTGCAACACAAACAATAAGCCATCCAGCAAGCAAATACAAAAATACATTGATCACTGAGGAGTACACCAGAACTGTGGTTGATGTGACCATGATAGCTACAGTGAACCTGAATGAAGTAATCATTTAGAGACCTCCAGATGTTAACAGTGGCATTACCAAATTAACATCTAGAAAACATATCTTGGGCTGCAGCACATCCTGTCATTCTGAGCTTTCACAACAGCTGGTGGCCATTCTAAACATCTAACAAGAGATTTCTGGAATACCTAAATGGCTGATGCTATGAAGCATAGCACCTAACTCCAACTAGATTACTTTGACTGCCAGGGTAAAGTTACAACAAGAAGAAATTGAGTCAATGAACAGATGGTGAACAAAAATATCAGAGTTCTGAAATTCCAGGACATCCTGCACCCGGATTGTCATGCAGCAATTGTGACAGAGTCACTAAGCCTTCCACTGTGGGAGTGCCTCAGAAAAGATTCCGGTTTCTCCCCAGATGGAAGACATTTGCTAGTTATCGTAGTCAAACACACCTATTAACAAGAACTGAGTTTCTGAAAACACCACATCAGACAAACCCTAAAAAAATGCTTGCCACCTACAGTCTACCTTACGAGTGCAAGTCTGAGTGTGAACCATAAGTCCAGGTGTGTTAATATTCATGCTTCTTACATCAGAGAGGAAGCTTGCATTAAAATATCACACACCAGTCACCCTATCCAAAGATGAACTCAAGAACTTGAAACATAGCATGTAGAATGTGCTATTAATTACAACTGAGCAACTCAAAGATTTCAAGTTAGCAGTTTGTCAAATCCTATGGAAGTACCAGAATACTTTTCAACCCACGCTAAGCGAGACCCCAGCTACAGTTCTCATGGGCCACCCCATTGATGATATAATGTCTTCATTCTCCTCCTCGACAACCAGGACTCCAACAGCAAAGAGATCACATCATGAAAAAAACAGGCCAATGAACATGTAAACATGTGAAAGGTGGGCAATCAAAGCATCTATGATTTGGATGGATGGGTCTTGATAAAAAATACTGACACCTTGGTGGCAAATTGTACATGTTGCTTGACTCCCGTTCCATGCAAGCCTTCAGAGTGAAGGGAACCTTGATCACGCTCCATCAAGAGGTATGAAAGAATACCAGAATCATATCCTGGTTTACAAAGCATGCAAAATTCGAGCATCAACACCAAAAACTGCTTCTGGGACCATTGTATAAAGAAGACCTCTGTCACCAAGCAGAAACGTACCTATCGCCCCGCAGTTGTCACCAATCTTATGGTGGGACTAGAACAGAAATCACCTCAGGACAGAAAAGCCTGGTCCAGCCAGCACCTATACCCACTTCTCATTTGCATCCTCATTTTACCCTCTAAGGTGTGAGGAGGCTACCAACACAATGGCCCTCTGACTTTGCTTGCTGGCCTGTTCAAATCTGTTTTGGGACAGATTTTTGCTGCAAAAGAATCATAGGATGACGATCAATATGCACAAATACACAGACCAGTCTACTCACAGATGTCACACGAAAATAAACATGACCGCTCCACTCACAGGTGTGAGTTCAGACCAATCCTGTTGATGTCTGGCCATGGTGGTTAATGTGATGCAGGCCCCATATTCCCCACCTCCACAGGAGCCTCCAGGGCTTCGGGAAGCCAACATTGATTATTACACTGGTTATTCTTTTATCATAAAGTCTGCGAATCGTTCTATCTTTTATCAAAACGAAGTGAAATGTCCATAGGAAATTCAGTGCTCTCTTTTTAACCATACTCTTGCCACCATGATAAAGGAATATGCTAATCAACCAGTTTTTCCATGTACTAATTAATGCAAGCGCACTTTACCAGGACAGGATATACATCTATGACCTCAACATAGACCTCATCATCAGCACTAAAGCCTGCCTAGGATATGATGCTACACCTATAGTCAAGGAAAGTAGCCTTCACGTGTACTTGGTTGAACACAGAAACCACCTAAAAAAACTAAGTGGTGGAAGACTAGCAACAATCTACAAAAAACATTATGCAGCTGTCTGGATTAAAGAATATTCAGTCTAAAAAAATAAGTGATTATTCATCTACTGTTACCTGATTTAGCCTTCTTGGCCTCCTTCAACTAGCGAGTACTGCACACCTCATAACCAAGCCTTCGCTGTGCCATGTTTTGACTCCGTATCAAAGATTACTAATGATCACTTAAACCTCTGTATCCTAGGAGATCTAAACATTTGGGTTAACACACATACAAGATGTTAGACATCAAGCCTGCTTTGCAATCCCAAATCACAAGACTTCCATCCAAAAGCTAAGGACCCACACATTTGGAAGGCTACTTCCAATGCCATCTTTGCATCAGAAGGACCAATCCTTGTCAAAGGAGATAACCGGACAACCTGGAGGGTCGCAAAATAATCAATTTTAATCATAACTTCTTTGGGACACTACTTCATATATTAGTACTAGACCTTAGGCAGAAACTTGACCTAAATTCCATGCAGGTAAAACGAACTGCTAAAAGGTGTAATATCCACACTGCAGGTCTATGTATGATCGATGCAGTGGATCCCAACAAAAAAAACATGTAATTATTTTCATCGCAAAAAGTGGGTTGGTTCAATTTTAATGTAAAACTACATAAAAAAGAAAGCAGAGCTGCTGTCTAGATGTAATAGAGAACAGGCATTTGCAATGCAATAGGTCTTGCATTTTCTTGAGTTAGAACTATTGGCATTGTAAATTTATAACTGGACTTTTCTTGCCACATAAATTGGTCAACCCTGCCTCATAATTTCATCTTTTTCTGCCATTTAATTCCAGTGGTCCAGCATTTAACTAAAGCACTTCCGTTTACCTTCTTCCTCTATCTTAAAACATATACAAGTATGATATATATAAACCTTTATCAGAAATAAACTTTTGGCATTAGAGTGTAATGCTCAAAACACCATAACAAAAATATAATTTGGGACGGATTGCAGAGTGAAAGGAAAGAGGGAGTCGGGAATAAAGATGGAGAGGACAAGTGGCGCAGTAACGGTGTCATGGGCCCTGGAGAAAGAAAGGAAAGTGGTTGACTGCAATTTCAGTAGGAAAATACAGCAGTAAGTAGAGATGAGTGAGGTTCCTAGGTCTCTAGCACTGGTGCCACTGCACCTATTGCTCCATTGATAAATAGGCCTCAGGAGAGAAAGTGGATGAGGCAGAAAAACAGAAGCGAAAGAAATACAGCAGACAAAAGGAAGAAAGAGAAGGGGGTGCACAGAAATAAAAGAAAGGGGGGCAAGAAGAACGAGAAAATGTAAACACAACTAAGAGAAGAAACAGAGCAAACGTGTGAGACAAAAGAAAAAAGGGAAGGAAGCTAGCAAATGAAAGATAAAGAGGAAAAAATAATGAAAGAAGTGCAAAAGGAAAGAGAAAAATTAACATTAGAGAAAAAAAGAAAGATGGTGAGAAACAAGCAGCGAAAGAACCACGGTATGTATGTACTGACACATTTCCCATGGAATGGGAAAACCACTTTGACAATTCGGGTCCCGACAAGTAACTTGTGGCTTCCACATTCAGGCGGGAAAAAGAGAGATTAAGGGCCAGATGTACGAAGCATTTTTCAAGTTGCAAACGGCAAATCGGGCCATTTGCGACTTGAAAAATGCTATTTGGGATGTACAAAGCCCAAACTGCAATTTGGTAACTTGTTACCGAATCGCAGTTTGGGTTTTGCGATTCGGTATTAGGAAGGGGCGTGACTAGGGCGTCCCTTCCTAATACCGAATCCAGATGGTATGTATGATTGTTTTGTAACCGCGAATGCGGTCGCAAAACAATCGCTGTTAGCACCAGTTTCAAACTGGTGTTAACCCATTCGCAAACGGGAAGGGGTCCCAATGGGACCCCTTGCCCTTTGTGAATGGCAGCGAAAATATTTTTTCAGAGCAGCCAGTGGTCCCACGGACCATTGCCTGCTCTGAAAAAATTGAAAAGAAAACTTTTCATTATTGATTTTGAAATGCATCTTGTTTTCCTTTAAGAAAAACGGGCTGCATTTAAAAAAAAAAAAAAAAAGAAATTGCTTTGTTTAAAAGCAGTCACAAACATGGTGGTCTGCTGTCTCCAGCAGGCCACCATCCCTGTGAGGGCAGCCACTCCCAATGGGCTAGCAAATTGCGACCTACCTCATGAAAATTCATGAGGTAGGTCATTTGAGATCCCATTGGGAATCGCCATCAGTGTCATTCCCACTGTTGCACATCAGGTTTTGCGATTCACAAATTGCAGGTCGCAAAACCTGATCTTTGTACATGTGGCCCTAATAGTAAAACGTGAATTGACAGATAAAGAAAAACATCAGAGAAGGGAAAGATCTAAAATAAAAATAAAAAAAACTCTGTTTTACTCTTTTGGGTCCAGTATTGGCTTGGCATTGGGACTGAATATTAGAATTGAGCTGCTGTAATGGAACTGTATGTGAGCGGGGTCCAAGTATAGGAAAGGAAGTGACCTCGCCGGGGTAGAACTGAGGTGCACTGATGGAGCTGCTCCGGAGGTCCTAGTTCTGGAACAGCAGAGTGTACTGACTAAGAACAGAGGTGCTCTGGCAGACAGCATGTGTCGGCTAAAGGGCTTGGAGTTTTTGAACTGACGTGCCCTGATGGTGCTGCGCCTGAGGTCCCAGTACTGGAGCAGCAGAGTGTTCGGACAGCAAGAACTCAGGTGCTCTGGCAGACAGGGCATGTGAGGTTCCTAGCACTGGGATGGCTGAGGGCTTGGGGTGTGTGAACTGCGGTGCACTGATGGAGCTGCGCCCGAGGTCCCAGTACTGGAGAAGCAGAGTTCATTGACTGAAAGACCTGAGGTGCTCTGGCAGACAGCGCGTGTGGGGTTCTTGGCACTGGCACAGCTGAGGGCTTTGAGTGTGTGACCTGAGGTGCACTGATGGAGCTGTGAGTGTGATCCCAGTATGGAGCAGAAGTGAGCACTATCTCTAAGGAAAGCCCTGGTAGAGATGTGTGCCTAGGCTATAAGCAATTACAAGCGATCCTCCACCCTTGCTCTCAGCACACAGGCAGGCACACTTAGTAAAGAAAATCCAAGCCAAGGAAGGGCAGGAGCCAGGCAGCTGAGAGGGTGCAGAGAGCCCACAATGACCAAATTTGACCAAGATAACAGCCTGATTTATAGCCTTGTTTACAGCTAAGCTCAGAGGAAGAACGCCCGCAAATGAAAGGGAAGCTTCCCTTGACAGGAGCAGGAAACAAAGTGAATAAAAAAAAGTCCCCTACAGACCACATAAATAGGACAAAGCGTAATTATACAGTAGTTGGTCCCTGCTCGCACACAGAAGAAGGAAGGACAAAGAGGCATGACTGACCACTAGCAAGCAAGGATTTTTAAATGACACAAACTAACAAATGAAATAGCTGGAAGCCCACAGAAGAAGTATACTTAAAAGTAAACAAGAGGTTGTATGCTTACACTCGACCTAAAAAGGGGTAATCAGAATGATAATATTCAGCCCCACGGATAGTACAGAATAAACAGAACGTCCATCAAGAGTCAAGAGATACCACTACGCCCAATGCATTTCTGAGCCCTCATGCCCTAGTTAAGGGCTCATTACATTCCATAACCAAGCATACACTTCATCTGACTGCAGCTAGGAGCTCTGCACATGACTGCCAGATCACTTCATCAAAAAAGAAGGTACCCCCAATTTGCAAACTACATTGTGTTCATTCAACCTGCTAATGATAAAAGAAACAATCAAAGCTATAAACTTAGCTGGATTACCCACTGACCCCCTTGCAGGTCTAGAATATACAGAAACAACTTACAAGAAACGTCTGTTGCCCTTTTGGCCAGAGCAATCATTAACATCACTATCAACTGTTGAGTTCCAAGCTGATCTAAAATCATTACCCATTAAAACCATACTAAAGAAGCAGAGGACTTAATCACTGAGAACTGGAAACTACAGACCAAAAACCAATGATCCCTACCTAGTTAAGTTCATTATCAGTCATCATTCTCTCAGTTCCACAGTTTTCTGAACAAAATAAAATCCTCCCCAAAAGTCAAATACGTTTCAAACCAGGAAAGAGTACACAATTAGCCTTAATCCCCATCTGGGAAGACCTCAAGCATACCATAGGTCTTGAAGGAGTCAGAGTACTACTTCTGTGCTTTTCAGCATTTGACACAGTAATTACATTTACAAAGACTAAATGACAGGAATCTAATGAGCCACCCTCACCTGTGTAAACTCCTTTCTCAGTGACAGAGCCCAGAGTGCCATACTAAGTCCCTTCCACTAAAAACTATCACCTCAACAGTAGATGGTCCCTCAGAGTTCAACAATGGCTCCTCTCCAAGTCAATGTATACTTATTAACCTTCCTGCCCTTGTCACCTCCTGCACACTCACCTGTTGGTGATACCCAGAGCAGCAGAAGAAAATGCTAGACTGGAAGAAATCTAGCCTCTGGGGCTACCTCCCTGAAAAAGACCAATGGATGCTAAAGAACCATCATAAACTTAAATCAGCATACTGCATCACATCTTTCCATATTCTGAGCTATAAGCCAGGATTCAAACTTTAACAGGCCTACTGTTGCTATGCCGAGAACATGATAATGACAATAACAATGGACTTTCACGTAGAAAAAAAACTAGAGATAATCCAGAAAGTGGCTGTCAGATAAGTACTAACCTTGAACAGGCGAGATCTGATTGCTCCTCCCCTTGAAGCCCTACAGTGGATAACAGTAGCAGAAAGAATCTCTAACAAAGCACTCATGTGTCACACACCGGCTAATTCATGGGATAAGACCAGTCTTCTTACTGTCTAAACTCAAAAAGTAGGGTCAAATGAGAAACCTCTAGCTCAATATGACTCCACTCTAGAACACTGAGAAACTGATCCAGAGATTACATGTTTGCACGGAGAAGCCACCTTTAAAACATGATTTCTTAAAAGAGGGAATAAGGATAGTTAGAAGCTATTTAGAATTCATAAAAGCAACTGTAGCATCCTCCCTAGCCTGGGTACTCTTAAATGAACATGCCACACACTAAACTTGGTCTTACACATCTTTATTCTCCTGCATGCAAACATGAACTCAACATTCTAAAGCTGAAATCCAGTCACTGCACCCAAACACTCATGTCACAGTTTTAGAGTCCTTCAGGAACCAAAAGGGTCCAGTCATTTCTACTAACACAACACTACAACCCCCCCCCCCCCCCATTAAATGGAAACTACACTTTCTACAGACATATATACGTATATTACAACTTTTCAATGAGTCTCTTGGGAGCTTTTACCAAACGCCCAGATCGGCTCCTTTGAAGGTGGGAAGAGACAAGTAGCGTCCACAACTGACAAAGGTGACGTGGGGACAGATGCAGTCAAGGGTTGCTCTGCAGTCACACTTGAACAAGTCTCAGTTAGGACAATAGGAACTGGTGATGGTCGAAGAAAAGTTCTGAAGTGCAAAGAGTCTTGCGTAATGGACGTCTCAGGACAGTGAGCAGTCACCATGTGTCACTTACTAGTTAAGACTTTCAACTGCTCAGCATCAAAGAGAGCATCAGATTTATACTTCCTCTTTTGTCACACCAACACAAGATCTCTTTCACAAAAAGTAATGTTCTTGACGTCTCTACACTTGTCAGCACACACTTTCATCTTTTGTTTATGACCCAAGACTTTCTGACAAAGTTCACCATCAGTGGTAGGATGTACTGTGGGTCCACTGTGGTAACTTGGTCGTCATGGCTCTCACAAACATCAGTGTGACAGGATTTTCACCTGATGTTGAATGACGAGTCAATCTGTATGCTCGAAGAGAAGCAGGGAGAGCTGATTTCAAACTAAGCTTCTCTAATTCTGTACGTTGCACACTCTTTTTCAAGGTGCTCATAAAGCATTCTACAACGCCATTTGCTTGTGGCCAAAGAAGTGTGATTTTCAGATGCTTCACATTAAGTTGTGTAAGAAAGTCTCTGAATTCTCAACTTTTGAAAGGTGGCCCATTGTCGGATTTTAAAATTGAGGGAACATCCCATAATGCAAAGATTTGATCTAATCTTTCAATGACTCTCTTGAATAATCTATGAAAGATCGTTGATGAGTGGAAAGCGAGAATACTCATTGATAATCACCATCAGGTGATAAGCAATTGCACAAATGACAGGCTTTCAATTCTTTTTCAACTCTCTCATCAAGGTGAGGAAACCAAATTTGGTCTCAAAGAGCTCGTTTGGTAGCAACAATTTGTCGTAGTTTGGACTCTTGCTCTGAGCAAGACTGCTGGTCTCAGGATGACAGTACTTTCATTTGTAGGTGACTAAGTCTCTTCCTACAACTAGTTGTAACTGTTGTCCAAACCTTACCGGCTCACTAGCAGTACCTCACCAGAAACACAATAGTAAAAGGTGATTTGTAGCAGTCGCTTACGCATGGACTCAAAGTAAGATATCTCAGGGTTGTCGTGGTTAAACGGAAATTACCCTTTTCTCACAGATATATTATGTCTCATACAAACAAAGGCAATAACACAGATGCAGTGAAGTTATAATAGTTTTTATTTAACATAACTGCAATTTGCGATAAGTTGCATGAACTGCAATGATTAGGATAATGAATATACCAAGCAACAATATTGTGAAGAAGAGAGTCATGGTTATAAAGACCCCCACCATTTTTCCAATATATGAAAGAAATATATATATATATGTATAAGATGGAATATGCCCTAATACCCTAATGAGAATAGGCCTAACCTCCTACCTAAAGGAAAGCTGGGTTTGCTAAACCTAATCTGCCAAAGCCGTGTCCATAAGAGGAGCCCCCAACCCTTGTTACCTTGGAATGAGGTCTCTATCTCAGACTCCGTAGGGACACGAAGACTGGGTCAGCTTCAAGACGACTGCAGCATCGGTATCAGCGATGGTGGCAATGCACTCTGGTCGGAATCCCTCTGATTATCTGTCTAAAAGTGTGATGTATTTATACAGATCTACAAGGTCCTCTGACGTAGATGTATTCCAAAACAATAGATAACAGGCATGCTTGGGACGGCAATTAATATCAACAATCCCTCGAAAGTATAGAGAGGGTAAATCCCTAAGTGTGAACACCTACTGTTTGTTTGTCTTTCGTGCTTGATCTTGACACCTTGGCACAGTGACACTGATAATAAACTCAGAACAAGTGGCTTAACTATAAACAAGGCAGCCATCTTAGAGGAAATAAATAATTAAATGAGCTAAGACAGAGCAAGCTAAGTAGGTTAAAAGTCACTAGGTGACGGGGGCACGAGTTTACAAGCCTACGGCTAAGCTAACTCCTGTTATCCTATTAAAACAAACTAGGATTCACTACAAATTCCACAATGTCTTTTATGGACCACATCAATCACTTGTAATCGCAGACTCTCTGGTATGACAATTCTTGAGCCTCATAAAAAAGTGCGTTCTTGAGTAGCACATAGTTAATCTTTTACATTCTTGAACTTCTGATATTCACTGTCAAGTGTGAGAGACGGAGTGTGCGGTCTCCAGCACTGATGTGTAATGATATCTTTTAGCATCAGCATGTCACTATCTTTGCTCGTTATTTGTTCCAAAGAAATAGCAGCATGACTATTTGACTTTACAATGATATTAATGTAGGCTTCAGCTGCTTTATAGGAAGGGTACCACAATACTGTACTGGCACTCTTGAAAAGCAGTCAGCAGGGTTTTGATCCTTCCCGGGTCGATGCACAATAGTGTAGTCCTATTCCTGTAGTCTCAAACCCCAATTTTCAGTTCTGGGAGGCATATAGGGTTTTTGATTGCCAAAGATAGTAAGCAATGCTTGATGATCAGTTTCAAGAGTGAAAAGTTTGCCTTATACGAATATATGGAAATGCTCACATGCCCAGACTACTGCTAAACTCTCTTTTTCGAGTTGAGTAGGCACATTCAGTTTGTGACAAACGTCTTCATGCATAGGCGACAATATTTCTTCGGGCATTTATGTGTCCATTGTGTTTGGCAAGGATCGTCCCCAACCTAACTGGGCTTGCATCAACAACAACTTCTGTTTGCAACTTTGGATCAAAGTAGGCTATTTCAGTGGCATTATCAATTGCATGCTTGATTTTCTTAAAGATTTGTTCACATTCATGTGACCAGTAAAATGGAACATTATTTTTTGTTATTTCTCTTAAGGTAGCACTTAAGGTGGAAACACCATAAATGTATCCAGAACAGTAGCTGGCCATGCCAAGGAATTAACTTAACATGGTAACATCTGGTGGGGGATTAGTAGCTGACAAGGCATGTACTTTAGCTGGATCTGGTATCGTACCCCCATCGGAAAAGATATGGCCAAAGAATTTGAGTTTTGTTTTGTGGAACTCAGTGTCTCTGCATTCAAGGTTAAACCTGCATCAGCAAGCATTCCTTAAACTTGTGTAAAAGCTTTATCATGTTCCTTTTGTGTGGCCCCAAAAACCAATGTCATTACTGTAATTGACTACATTCGTGACAGGTTGTATTATACGTTGAATGACATCTTGAAAGTTCTGCAGCTGATGATACACTGAAAATTAATCTTTTATAGCTGAACAAACCAAAGTGAGTAGAAAAGGTACCTAAAAGTTTTTTCAAGTTCCAATTGATGATATCCATTGTTCAGATCAAGGCGAGAGAAGCTTTAGCACCCTTTAACTGCGATCATGTAGGCAATGTGCAGACTGGGAGGTCATTCTCTTTCAATTGTCTTGTTAGCTTGTCGTATGGCAATGCAAATGCATACAGCTTCTTCAGTGTCCTTTCTAGGTACTACCACTATGGGTGAAACCCACAGAGCTGGACCAGTAGGTCGCTCAATGATAATTCTTCGAGTAAGGTCTCAAGCTCTTTCGCAACAGCTTCTTGTAAATGCAATGAAATTTGTCTATGTCTTAAGTCAACAGTACGAACCTCCTCCTCATTGAGATGAAGTTGCACTTTCATGCTTTTCAGCTTCCTAATCCATGAAACAACAAAGGGAACATGAATATTTCATGATGAGCATTTATGTTGTTGTTCACTGACAACAGTCCCATTTCAGCAGCAGTACTGAAGTGGAGTAAACAAACACTTGACGCAGTACCTTGAAGTACATGAATGGGTGATTGTACCTTTGTCTTTTTATGTTTCAGGGATGCTACGAATGAACCTTGACTCTTTAGTGGTGTTGTTGCAGCCCATGTATATACTTTTAGATTTAGATGGTGTGAGACGAGACAATGGAGACATTCATTGTATTTCTCCTCAGGTATGATGTTTATCGATGCACCATCATCGATTATAAAAATTATGGAACAGCTGTTTATCTTCAGTGTTATTTTTGGACAATGTTTGACTGACTTTTGTGATTTTTCTCATTGACATTTCTTTCACTCATTTTTTTCTCACATGGCGCAAGTCCAATGTGTGTATTTTTCTGAAGTAAACATCGGCATCGCACATTCATCTTCTTCACTATCACTTGACACTGAAACTGAAGAACTCTTAGATGAAGACAATTGACTTCGTTTAGTGTTGATTTGCCTCAGCTGATGTTGCCGCTTGGTCTTGCGGGTGCACGTAGAACATAGCTTCTGGAACATTTGGGTTTTCATTTGTTTTCTCACTGTGATGCGTCACAAAATCGTTCTCTTTCCCACAGCATTTGCATATTTGTCCAATGGCGGGACATTTACCCTATGTGAAAATGAAAATTCACATCTAAAGCCAAGCTTCGTTTTCTTTGTGACATCACTTTGTGTCCTTCAGCGTTTTGTTTCTGCTTACTTTTCATGTTCATGATGGACTCACTTTAGGCACCTCTGGCCTCCATGTCAGAAGCATGTCGTTCTGTTCACTCCTCAGCTCTGGCAGCCATGAGTACTCACTCCGGACTGTTTCTCTCAACATTCTTCATCTGAAGGAATCTGACAAACAAACATCTAAGCCTCTAAGATGTATGGCTTCTGCATCATTGAATTTCTTGAACTTACAATGTCAATTGTTTCACCAGTTCTTAGTCTTTCTTGACTGAAAATATATCTTTCATAATCAATATTGGATTGAATTTAATATTCAGCGGTTCTTTGATGTGACGGTGGGAGACTTAGTCAGCATGGGGCATTTTCTTTATTCCTTTTTTTTTTACTCATTCACCTGCATGATTATTAAGATTTTTGATAATCTTTTTGTCATCTCTTTCTTCCAGTGCATCAATGAGATCAACAAAAGTCTCTTTCCAGGCAGCCCATCTTTCACCAATATTTTGCTTTTTGGCAGTATCAAATGGAAGTGGTGCTTTTAAGAAGGAAGCAGCATTATACCCATTTGTGGAACTTACGGACATTGATATCAGAGTTCTCTCTAGCATCATGTACTGTCCACCAGGACCTGTTCCATTTGTACCATTGGCCAGGCCCCATGACGTGCTGGCCTCATGATCATCGTGCCAACTCTCTGTGAGGCACTCCCTTCTTCTTTAACAGTTAGTAATGGCTTTGTTTCTCGCACGGGTTCTTTACCCGTCTCGCCTCTTTGCATTTTATGTAACGTACCTGGTTTTCGCTGCCTTTAGCATTTCTTTCTATCGGGCTTTCACTGCTTTTAAGTTTATTTGCATTCAACTATCACTGCCTCTGGCGCGTCTCTGTATCTGGTGATCATTGCCTTTAGAGTTATTGTTCCATATATTTTATAGCTGTGTGTTGCGACGCGATACTTCTTTTACGGTTTTACCAACAGGTTCCTGGCCAATACTGCATACATTTCTCGGTAAAGCCTTCTTCTTCGAAAGCTCGGCAGTAGGGGCCAGATGTAGGTATATTCCAATTTGCGACTTGCAAATTGCGAGTCGCAAATTGGAATGTAGGATGGTGTCCCTGAAACCATCTGCGACTCGAAAGGGGGTCGCAAAGGCCCACCTCATTAATATTAATGAGGTGGGTTGCAATTTGCGACCCCCTTGAGACTCGCGGCACTCACAGGGATGGTGGCCTGCTGGAGACAGCAGACCACCATGTCTGTGACTGCTTTTAAATAAAGCAGGTTTTTTTTTTGTAAAGCAGACCGTTTTCCCTAAAGGAAAACGAGATGCATTACAAAACTAAAAAATGAGACGTTTTCGTTTCATTTTTTCAGAGCAGGCAGTGGTCCAAAGGTTTTGAGGCCCTTCCTGAAAAGAAGTAGGTTTTGGGTCTTGCGAATGTGGGTTGTGAGTGCGTTCCAGGTTTTGGGTGCAATGTAGGAGAAGGATCTGCCCCCGGTGGTGGTGTGTTTGATGCGGGGGACAGAGGCGAGAGAGAGGTCAGCTGAGCGGACGTTTCGTGTGGGGGTGTGGAAGGTGACTCTCGTTGAGGTAGGCAGGGCCTGTGTTGTGGAGTGATTTGTGTGCGAGGATGAGGATCTTGAAGGTGATCCTTTTGTCAATGGGGAGCCAGTGGAGGGATTTGAGGTGTGGAGAGATGTGTTCATGTCGGCGGAGGTCGAGGATGAGTCGTGCTGCTGAGTTCTGGATGCGTGTAGTTTGCACTTGAGTTTTAGAGTGGTGCCGGCGTAGAGGGCGTTTCTGTAATCAAGCCTGCTGCTGATGAGTGCGTGAGTGACAGTTTTTCTGGTCTCTGTGGGGATCCATTTGAATGTTTTTCAGTATACGGAGTTTGTTGAAGCATGAGGAGGTAAGAGCGTTGATTTGTTGGGTCATAGAGAGGGAGGAGTCTAGGATGATGCTGAGGTTGCGTGCGTAGTTGGCGGGGGTGGGTGCAGGGCCTAGCGTGGTGGGCCACCATGGGGGGTCCCAGGTGTTTTTGTGTGGGCCAAAGAGGATTATTTCGGTTTTGCTTGAGTTGAGTTTCAGGTGGTTGGCTGTCATATATACATCACTTTTGTCAATGTGGGTGTGGTTTCCCTGGGGGGAAAAGGGTCCGACTTGTCTAGTGGCAGTTTTAGTGCCATAAAGAAGCGCAGAAGGTTTATATGCCTACTGCAAAGAGCACATCTGTATTTTATGTAAATAGCTGAGTACATTAGTAAAGTCTATGGAGAGATGAAGGGCACTTTTGCTGGGTGGTAATGAGGGAATCCGAGGAGGAGGGAGTGGGAGCACCAATAATGATTGTTGGACTGGGCGCAGGAGGTGCTAAATACTGTGACGAATGGTATGTGACAAGGTGTTTTTTGAGTGTCTTGAAAGTACGTGCTGATTGAGGGAAGAAGCGCAGGTAAGGTGGCCTCTACTGTTGCACGTATCTCACACACACCATCGATTTTGTGACTGTCTACGTAGGCTAGTGTTTTAGAGCAACAGTTTAGCCAATAGCAGAGATGGCATCTTGATGGATGACTGCTGCCTGCACTCGGGTTATAGAGGACCACTCTGACATAGGATCAGAGACTGAGACATCAGATACTGAGACAGCATCTGAGGGATAGGACAATGGCGCAGACTCTGGGAGTGATTTTTCAGTCAGAGGAGTCCCATTCGAAAACTCCTCTTCCAGTACATTATGAGGGAGGTGATGAGGACAGTCCTGCTATCCCTTCGCAAGCTGTTCGTGCAACTGGGTAATAGTGGGTTAGGCCAACCCAGAGAGCAGGTGAATGCGGCGGCAAGCAGAGAGAGAGTGCTCTCTTGGGAGCTCACCAATTTAGTTCAGCCCCAAATTCCACCACCCAAATCATATTGTGGAGACATCCAAATTGTCTATGGCAAAACAAACTGGTTTTGTAAGGCAGGCACCTGTGTTTTTGGTCCTGGATTCGGCGGCCATATAGAGAAACACACTAAACCCAAACATTTCTGGAAACTAGACATTCGGGGGAGTCCACAGAGGTGTGACTTGTGTGGATTCCCCAAAGTTTTCTTACCCAGAATACCCTGCAAAGCTGAAATGTTGAAAAAAAACTCTATTTTTCTCGCATTTCTGTCACACAAACTACAGGAATATGTTGGGATCCACAACATTCCTACCACCCAGTGACTCCTCACCTGTCCTGATAAAAACACTACCCCACTTGAGTGCCTACACCTAGTGCCTGTGTCAGGAATGGATCACCCCAGGGTCAACAGCTGCCTCACGTAAGGACCAACATTGACCGTTGTGTGATCTATTCCTGACGCAGGCACCAGGCCTAACCACACAGGTGAGGTATCATATTTATCGGGAGACTTGGGGGAACGCTGGGTGGAAGGAAATTTGTGGCTCCTCTCAGATTCCAGAACTTTCTGTCAACGAAATGTGAGGAAAACTTGGTATTTTAGCCACATTTTGAGGTTTGCAAAGGATTCTGGGTAACAGAACCTGGTCCGAGCCCCACAAGTCACCTCATCTTTGATTCCCCTGGGTTTCTAGTTTTCAAAAATGTGCTGGTTTGCTAGGTTTCCCCAGGTGCCGGCTGAGCTAGAGGCCAAAATCCACAGGTAGGCACTGTTTTCTATGAAAACATTTGATGTGTCCACGTTCTGTTTTGGGGCATTTCCTGTCGCGGGCGCTAGGCCTACCCACACAAGTGAGGTATCATTTTTATCGGGAGACTTAGGGGAACGCCGGGTGGAAGGAAATTTGTGGCTCCTCTCAGATTCCAGAACTTTCTGTCACCGAAATGTGAGGAAAACTTGTTTTTTTAGCCACTTTTTGAGGTTTGCAAAGGATTCTGGGTAACAGAACCTGGTCCGAGCCCCGCAAGTCACCCCTCCTTGGATTCCCCTAGGTCTCTAGTTTTCAGAAATGCACAGGTTTGGTAGGTTTCCCTATGTGCCGGCTGAGCTAGAGGCCAAAATCTACAGGTAGGCACTTTGGAAAAAACAGCTGTGTTTTCTATAAAAAAAATAGGATGTGTCCATGTTGTGTTTTGGGGCATTTCCTGTCGCGGGCACTAGGCCTACCCACACAAGTGAGGTATCATTTTTATCGGGAGACTTGGGGGAACACAGAATAGCAAAACAAGTGTTATTGCCCCTTATCTTTCTCTACATTTTTTCCTTCCAAATATAAGAGAGTGTGTAAAAAAGACGTCTATTTGAGAAATGCCCTGCAATTCACATGCTAGTATGGGCACCTCGGAATTCAGCGATGTGCAAATAACCACTGCTCCTCAAAACCTTATCTTGATCCCATTTTGGAAATGCAAAGGTTTTCTTGATACCTCTTTTTCACTCTTCATATTTCAGCAAATGAATTGCTGTATACCCAGTATAGAATGAAAACCAACTGCAGGGTGCAGCTCATTTATTGGCTCTGGGTACCTAGGGTTCTTGATGAACCTACAAGCCCTTTATATCCCCGCAACCAGAAGAGTCCAGCAGACAAAACGGTATATTGCTTTCAGAAATCTTACATCGCAGGAAAAAGTTAGAGTAAAACAAAGAAAAATGGCTGTTGTTTTCAGCTCAATTTCAATATTTTTTTATTTCAGCTGTTATTTTCTGTAGGAAAACCTTGTAGGATCTACACAAATGACCCCTTGCTGAATTCAGAATTTTGTCTAGTTTTCAGAAATGTTTAGCATTCCGGGATCACACCCATTCCTGTCACTAACTGGAAGGAGGCTGAAAGCACCAAATATAGTAGAAATGGGGTATGTCCCAGTAAAATGCCAAATTTGTGTTGAAAAATGTGGTTTTCTGATTCAAGTCTGCCCGTTCCTGAAAGGTGGGAAGATAGTGATTTCAGCACCAGAAACCCTTTGTTGATGGCATTTTCAGGGAAAAAACCACAAGCCTTCTTCGGCAGCCCTTTTTTCCCATTTTTTTGGAAAAAACTACATTTTCACTGTATTTTGGCTATTTTCTTGGTCTCCTCCAGGGGAAACCACCAACTCTGGGTACCATTAGAATCCCTAGGATGTTGGAAAAAAAGGACGCAAATTTGGCGTGGTTAGCTTATGTGGACAAAAAGTTATGAAGCCCTAAGCGCGAACTACCCCAAATAGCCAAAAAAGGGCTCAGCACTGGGGGGGAAAGGCCCAGCAGCTAAGGGGTTAAGTGGTAGAACTGAGAACGCAGCACATTGGTACTTGCTGCACTGGGTGTACATTTGGCAGCATTGTGCTGAATATACCATGAAACTAGGCACTTCTCCCCCATAGTTAATAAAGAAAATAACTATGTAAAACATACAAACATCAGCTTTGCTTTACAATTTTTTTCATTCTTAATTTTACATTCCATAGTTTCAACAGTATATGTATGTAGTTGTGGATATATGTTCATAGATGGGAGACACACTCCATAGTTTAGCCTATTCGTGCAAGACACATGTTGGGTATTTAATGCGGTAAAACAGTTACAACAGACGCCGACGCTCTAGGACCTCTCTTGAGGGGTATTGCGTTGACATGCACAACTGTCGTGCTGGAGGAATTTATATTAGTGAGTGCATTAGAGTGAAGACGGATGCTGAAATGGCTGAGTGGCATCCGCAGAACATTTTAAAGGAAGTTGAGGAATGACAGGGTGGCCAAGGCCCTCATTCATGGGGGCCTCAATACCCTTGCTGCATTAGCTCCATGGTAAGCTTGCTTTGGCAATGGACACATCAATAACGCTATTTCTAAAATGTATTTGTGTAAATCAATAAACAGCTGTCCCCAACCCAAAGGTATTGAAAACAAGCAATGGCTAATCATGACAACATATTTATGTTCTGTATGGCCCTATTTCACATTTTGTACTAAACTATAAAATGGACGGTCTCAGCCTAGCAGAGGTCCCAAACCAAGTTAAAAAAAATAGGGGAGGTCAGCAGAGGCCTTACTTGCTAACAAGAAGGATGAAATGTCACAGGTGTCTTTTTTTTTTTTTTAAGGAAAACTCAGGTAGGGGTTTTTGTTTCGAAAATGACTGCAAAAACAACCCATTTTGTTTTTGAAGAAATGTACCAACATCAGGTCCGTAGCCAGAAGTATAATTTTGGGGGCGCATTGCCCCACATAATGACATGAGGTGGTTCGGGTGGGAAGTAATGATTTCAATTTACAAAATCTTTGAAAAAAGTCTTTAATCTTGGCCTAAGGTAACTATAACTCCCGGCCCCCGCCATGCACAGTTTTTTCGTCAAAATTTTTACTGCAAATATTTAATTGACATTATCTATGAATTATGTTATCAAAGATGTCATGAGTGCCATAATTTGTGAAGTAATTAGCAGTGCATGGGGAGGGTGCAAGTTAGTTACCTTAGGGCACGAGTTATAGTTACTTGAGATAACTAACTATAATAGTTGAATTTCTATGGCTCTGTACGTTCAAAACGTGAGTCTAACTATAAAGTCCATGTAACCTTTGTTTTTTAAGTGAATTTCTATTTTTTTTTTTTATTTCTATTTCCTAACGAGTCCTTCTTCGCTTTCTAATGCTTTTACTGATATGTACACTTCCCTTCCGTGCAGTTGGTATTGCTAGTGTGAACAAGACCTCACTGTCGAAACGCATCATCTGGGGCAATAAACGTTTTCACCTTCACAGTTTGCCTGAGCATGCGTTTTGTGACTACACGGATATGGAAGCTATTACAGCTGTCTCCGCCGTAGCGCCGCGTGGATGGGTGGGTTGTGGGGGGTGTGTGTGTGTGTGTGTCTGGACAAAACTATACCTCTCTGACAAGCTCTGATAAGAGCAAAACATGTGTCAGGGGTTGCTTTTATTCATTCTAGGTTAACTCAACCCACATTTCTAATACTGTGTCTGGAGTGATAAAGGCTTTCGCCATTTTTCAGCTTGGCATAGACAGCACTAGCTAATCTACGCTTAAAGTTTTTGCCATAAAAATGGCAAAGTCGTTGTCACTTTCTAGCTTGGCATGGATGACACAGCACTAATCCCATGCTTAAAAGCTTTGCTAGAAAAATACACTTTTGATGTGAACAGATTCAGAGTGTCAGTTGTGTTGTAGAATTCTCTGTGTAGGAGTTGTTCTCCACCAAAACTTGGGAACTACCCAGAGTTCCCGGTTTCTTTTTTGCATAATTTGTGTGGTACTCTAAGCCTGAAAGTTTATTGTTTTGAGTAACACTGCATGCTCCTTTGTGTCTGGACAAAGTTATACCTTGCTGAAGAGCTCCAATAAGTGTGAAGCATGTCAGGGGTTGCTTTTATTCTCTCCAGGATGGCTTGGATGGTATTTTACCAGTCCAAAGCAATGATTACTGTGCCTTGAGTGGTAAAAGGCTTTTGTTATTTTTCAGGTTTGCATGGATGGCACTTACTAGTCCTATGATTAAAGGCTTGGCTGTAAAAATGGCAAAAGGCTTTATCAGTTTCTAGATTGGTGTGGATGGCACTGCACTAATCATATACTTAAAATCTTTGCTAGAAAAACAGACTTTTGAGGTGAGGAGATTCAGAGTATCAGTGATGTTGTAAGCTGCTTTAAATGGGAGCTGCTCTCCATCAAAATTTGGGACGGACTCAGTTTTCTGCTTCCTTTATTGCTTACTTTATGTGGCACTCTCGGCCTGAAAGGGTGTGCTTACTGTGTTAAGAGTCCTGCTCTTAATGCCTCACAGTTCTCACTTGGCTCTAGTTCCTGCCGTGCCGGACACCCTGTATTATTTAGAGTGTGACCGACAGTGCCACAGCCTATAAAACAGCCATCCAAATACATGTGGCTTGAGCTGCATGGTGAATGGATGGTTGTCTAACACGCACTTCTCTGGCAATCACACTGTAAACATGATGCGGGCCTTGTAATTGGCTTTCAGTCGCTGGCATACACTGCTATACTTTAGAGCTGCAGGCTGTGTTTTCAGGCCCTGATCACTGACAGAGTGCAAGTGTGCCAGTGATTTATACAACACAACACAAATCATACCTGTGCAATAGACTGAGCACTACAGAGCAGTTTGTTTGTTTCTCCTCACTCTGAGGGTCTCGCGCTGTGGTGCTGAAGCAGCTCTACACAAATGTAGACAAGTTAGACAACAGAGTATCACGGAAATAATTCTAATGATGCACTGCATGAATTCCCATGAAGCAAGCCATCTCTGTGTTAGAACTTGTGGTTGAACTATCTCAACAAGAAAAGTGTGGAAATATCTGCTTTGTGAAGTGTTAGCTTATGACCGTGTAATCTCACATTTTTTCCTGCATTTCGTGTTACTTTTTTTTTGTTTCTTTTTACACAAAATGCATAAGATCACAGTATTATATGGTGTTGTGTAATTCAGGTTTAATTTATGTAAAAATTTGACTGTAGGAGCACAGGAACAATGAGAACGAATAGAACACGAGTGTCTGTTTTTTTAAGTCACATGCAATTGGTCACTATTTTAGTGTGAAACGGCCCATCACAGTCAAAATTAATTTAAGGACCCATTTCATGCCAAGAATAGCGCAAAATGGTTTATCAGCATTTTGGATAACTTTGTTTATTTTCCGGAAGGAAAATGATGCACATTTCACACAGGCCTACTGACCCACTGGAATTTGAGCACACGCCTGGTCAAATTACTGCACTACCGGCCTAGGACCCACTCCAAGATAATAACTTTTTTTAATGAAGGGCCTCTTACTACAGTTTGCAGTTTAGAGGAATTGTGAAAAAGAGGTGTTACTATTATCTAACTTAATAATACTCAATTTGTCAACCTCCGAAGGCTGAAAGGTTGAAATGGACTTGCTAGGGATTCAACACTATCACCTGAAGATGACAGAACACTTAAGGTGCTCGAGAACTACTGCTTCACAGAAAGGGCAATAAAGACACATGAGTGTCTGCCTCAGGAATCATAATCCCAAATATAGTCTATTTAATTAGTATCTCTTGCACCACACTCTCTATCCTCCTCCCTTTCACTTGCCTCCCCCTTTCTATAACTCTCATTAATTTCATTAGCTTCTTCCTTTCCTTATGTTCACATTTTCCCTACAACTTCTGAAGTTCTTTGCCATCTTTTTTCCCCTTTTCACCTCACTTACCATAGTTCACAGTCCCTTCGGCTGGTTTATAAATGTGCAACTTGAATCAGCGGCAGCAAGTGATCTTAGTGCTGGCTCTAGTTATCTGACCAAGGATTCCTGCTTTACAGAATAAGAGTCTCTGCTCTGTAGAGGAAGGAAGCATGAACCCTTAACACTTGCTAAAGGTAAAGAGAGATCCTAAAGTAAATGAAAGGAAGAAGGGGAATACTAAACTAGAACTAAGTCTTGAGAGGGCTTAAAGAGAACAAAAAGAATAGGAAGTACCAAAAACTGAACTGGTGATAGAAAGATGGGACTGAATCTGATTTAAAGCATGGGGAAACCTTAAACAGACCTACCAACTACAGAAAGATATACAGATTCCAATTATATATAGCTCCGCAGGGAATTCAAAAGAGTCTAATGCTTGAACATAGAGTTCTTTCGAAGGGCCACTAAACTTAGGTTAATAAATGGGACAAAATTGGAAACTATTCGGCAACAGGTTTGAAGTGCATTGTTTAAAAGCAAGTTGTTCTTAAAGTAAGTTGTAAAATATTCTGATTACTACTCCACTCCACATCACAGGCTGCACCACTCACCTCAGAGCCATCTTAAGGATTTTTGGTTCCCCAGGCTAGCATATTTTGGAGATACCTCTTGGAAAAAGAATGAATGTATTACCCATTTCTTTTAACTCACTGCCTGATGTTACCAAACATTCTGACTGATATGTTAACTTTCAGAAAAGGAGGTTTACCAGCCCAACATTTACATATTACCAAAGGAAAGATTTAACAAGCATTGCTCAAAGGCAAGCTTTAACTAGCAATGTTAAAGGCATTTCTTTTAGCAGTTGGTTCTGATTTTTTTTTTGTCTTGCAACAACATTTTACATGAAATTCACTATAAAACAACAACCTCTTCCTTTCACTGTAGGGGAACACACAATAAATGTTGGGGTGAAGCATATTTAGGGGACTAGTGCAGAAGCTTATGTGCTATATATTCATAATCACAATTAAATCTGCCTCTTCGATTGGCATTCTTGCTGGTACTGATTATATCAGAGCACTGCTCTAATTATTTCCCTAGTCCATTCAATTAAATCTTTTTTTTTTTTTTTTTTTTAGAATTCTCTTCCCTTCATGTCCTCTTGCTCTGTGATACATTTTTAGCTACACAGTGACCCAGACTCTGAAAAGTAAGAGAAATGAAAGCAGGGTGGAGGACAGGAAAAAGATAAGAGAGGTAGAGAGTATGGTGTAGGAAGAGAGACAAGGTAGAGGGAGAAGGAGAAAGAGAAATAGATGACAGAGAAATATGTGAGGTAGAGAAGATTATAAGGTCAAATGATAAAGGCTGGGCAGCAAGAAAGATACATACAGGTAGAAAGAAATGGGTACAGAATGTTCAGGAAAGAATCAGAGTGACAGGAAAGTTTTACAGTGTGGTAGAGAGGTGGCATGAGATAGAGAAAGGGAAAGGAAAAATTTGAGAGGGGTGGCCTACACCAACGGGTGACAAAGAGAGTGCCTGGATGAAGAATGAAAGGTGAGTTAGACATAAAGGCACAGGTCCTTATTCATTCACAAAGGTAAATTTAGACCAAGCCAAAAGTCTAAGTTTAGACATAAAGTCTAACTTTACTCGGGGCACAGTTAGACTTTTGGTCTACATTTAGACTAAAAGTCTAAACTTGCATCAAAAGTCTAAATTTACTTGTAGTAAAGTTAGTCTTTAGGTCTAAGTTTAGATTTTTATTCTAGACTTGGACTTTTGGTCTAAATTTACCTTTGTGAATCGGGCCCACAGACAGATAAAATTAGACAGATAAAAGATGAGGGGGTAAGAGATGTATATAGAGATTCAAGCTAGAGAGCGCAGTGAGAAAAGAGGGACAAAATTAGAAGAGGTTTGTGGAAAGACAGCCTAGGTAAAAGAGAAGTGATAAAAAGAGAATGGAAGAAAGGAAAGGCATGAAGGGTAGAAAGTGAGATGAGGTGTTGAGGTAAAGAACAGGTTACTTACCTTCCGTAACGATTTATCTGGTAGAGCCTTCCGGTCTGATGCCTGGGGGAAATTCTAAGGTTAGGAATCTGCGACTAGAAGTCTCTATCAGATAAAAGGTACAGTAGGGAGACATGAGTGACTCACAGAAAGAAAGCTGAGGTTAATACCGTGTGAGAGACAGAGAGAGAAATAGAAGGTGAGAAATAATGTGTGTTGTGTGATTAAGAAACAGGTAGAGACTGATGTGAGTTTTAGAAATGTACAAAGAGGGTGGTAAAAAGAGTGAAGTGAGATATAGAGGGTGAACTGAAACAAAGGAGGTGCAGAGAGAGATGAGGCAGAGAGCAGGTACTTATTGTGGAAAAAGATAGGAGAAGGAATGGTTGCGAGAAAGCGTAAAGTATTGAGGGAACAGAACTAGGAAGAGAGAAGAGGTGGAGAAGTTGGGTAGCAAAATTATGGTGAGAAGTTTGGTAGTGAAGGACCGTGGCCATTTATATAGAGATAGATGAGATGTAGAGAGAGATGAGACACAGAGAGAAACAAGGTAGAATCACAGGGTTAAGAAAGTGAGAGGGTTGAGAGTGAGATCAAAAGAGGTTTGTTTTTTACAAAGAGACAGAGAGAGAGAGAGAAAGAGGCGACGTAAAAAGAATGATATGTTTGAGAGAGACTTCAAGTGAAAGGAGGAGAGACACAGGATGTGAGATGGAAAGATGGAAACAGAACAGTACGTGCAGAGAGCTGGTCAAGACACACAGGTTGAGTAAGCTAGAGCGGTAAAGAGGAAGAGATGAAGAGGTAGGAATAGGGATTGGTGGACAGATAGTGGTGAGATCACGATAGAAGGAAGACAGACGCAGAGGTGAGAGAGCTGTACTGACAGTGAGGTTGGGTAAATCTAGGCAAAGGCGTGAGTTCAAATAGAGTGAGAACTGTGATATGTATATAAAGTTGTAGAGAATGCTAGAGAGGTAAAGAGAGAGCAATGAGATAAAAGAGGTGAAGCAGCAAAGGAAAGGGACAGAAAGTTTATTCTTTAAGTGCCATGAAAAGCATGAGGGTTAAGGTTGGGTAGGTAGGTATATGCTCTAAAGATTCTGTGAGGTGTGCTTGCCAAACTAATGTAACGAGGAATATGATTTTTATGTGAATTGTTTTCATGGCAGTTCTACTGGCTTTCTTGATCAGAAATCCAAGAAAGATCAGAAATGGTTCAATTACTCATCCAATTTCATGGAACACGAGTGCACCGAAGAGTACGGTTGACAGGCAGAAAGTGACAAAAGTTATGTGCCTCAAGGGGGTATATGGTTGCATGCAACACGGGGCTCACACATGATATGCAGCAAGGGACTGCATTTTGTCTAGCATGATGGAAGAGTAAGATAATGTGCTTCAGTTCAGGGAAGTACAGGCCGATGTACATCAGAAGCATTGAATGTTGTGCATCTGGCGATATACAGCAAGGGGCACAGAGTGGTATACCGTGAGATACTTGATTTTTTGCATTAGAGAACACAGTGTGATGTGCAGCATTGAGCACAGACTGATGTACACATTCTTGATGTCCATTAGTAGATGAGCACATAGTGATGTCAAAGCCCTCTACAGCATTAGCATATGTATAAGTGTGTTGGCCTGTGCACATGAACCCTGTGTATCTGTTTTGCCTGTGTGCATGAGTGTATGTTTGTTGATCAACAGCAAACATAATAACCACCTGTCACTGACTGCAATGACTGCACAACTCCACCCCCCTGATCCATGTCCACGCAAAATATATAACTTGAAAAGCATTGCTAATGGTACGTTCCCTTCTCATGATTTCACCCAGGCCTGAATTCATCCTGGGAGAGAGGGCAGCAGACTGCCACAAAATGCTGTGGAGAAAGCTTCAGGCAAGGCAACATGGAACGACAATCAGGATATGTTGGGAAAGCAGGGAGATTACAGTTACTACGGAACTAAGCATTGCAAAATCAAGATAGAAGGCCCAGACTGATATCTTCTTCGTCCAGATCATTCTTTAAATGATCACCGATCCACAGACTGCGCTTCAAATGTTTATGGAGGTTCCATGCCAGAGAAAGGAGGTAGAATTAAGAGGTTTCAGAGATTTTAGTCAAGCGGACGTAGAATGTTGAGCTGCCACCCAGGCTCCTACCCACCAGCTTGACAGGGGCCCTACTGCTGTCTAATGCTGTCCCACGATGCCCCGCCTCACCTTTTTTTATCTTAGCACAGTCATAAGTATTCCAATAGTAGCACAGTGCACATACCTAGCTCAACCTTTTAACCCTTACAGCAGTCATGCAACAAACTAAGGCTCAGGCTGCGAGTATCACCGACAGTATTTTTTTTTTTACGTTTTGATTTTAAAGCACGTTTTTTTTTTAAAGCACAGCTGGTAGAAAACTGATGCTTTTGGACTGTCTCCATCAGATATGAGGTGGCCCAAGGAAGGCGTGGGCTCTGGGCATGTGCCCATTTTGCCCAAGCCGTCTCTGACTCACCTGCCATCCCCGCCCCTACAGTCTGTAGTTCTATCCTGAATGATCAGCTTGAGGAAAGGCCTAGAAGCAGTAAGTGCAGGCTTCAGGTTATCTTGCTGCAATGCCCTCCTTGAGGTAGCGAGGCTCCATCTTGCAGCTATCGATTCCGACCCCAGGCAGCACATAAGACTGAGTCATAGGCATGAGACATAGTAGTATAATTCCGTGTGCCCGCCCGGGCGTGCACAGCAAGTGCAGCCCAGCCCCCTGCACCGGCCTCACTGCAGCGCTGGAGACGACTGAAGGACCTTTTGCTTTTACAATTGGGAGGCGTCAGATCCCATGCACTATTTAACATTGTCAAACGTAACTATATTTTCAAATAACAAACTCAAATATCCGGGCCTTTCAGTGATTTGAGAGGGAAACACATTCTCTGCATTTCTGATACAAGGGTAAAGCTGCAGAAGTTTTAAGCAGATGTTTCCAAAACCATCCACACTCGCTTATCCAGTCACGTCAAGCAGATGGTACGATAATACACTTCAGAATTTAGACTTTCGCAGTCATTACCACTCCTTCCTGCAATTTTCCTGAGGATAGATTTCTTCGGCTTTAACCAAATCAAATTCACATGCGGAAAATACAGATGTATACGGAATTTGGTGAGATAAGCACTGAAATGAACATGCAAAGGCCATTTTTAGAGCGAAATCTTGGAACCGGAGGCATTTAACACAGTGGTAAACACCCACCCCTCAGTGTTGTGCACCCCAGTGTGCTGTACGTAGGCCGCGCGGGGTGTAAAAGGCTACTCGGGACATGTCGGGCCTGTTCCGGTGCGGGACAGCCTGTGCGCAGCCCCGCCCGTTTAGTTATGGCCACAGACCACTGGCGAGACCAATGGGTAAACCCAGGCCAGGGTGGGGTGCGGTCGGAACATCACCTCTTTAGCCGGTCTGCAAGATTACATTCCTCCTTTATCACAACCGAACACAAGAAAAACCAGACTGTGGCTAAAAACAAAAAAACGTATGAGAGGCCAAAACAAAACATGACAAATAGGGCCAAATACTCCCTCACCCAGTAGGGTCTCGCATTACACCCCCCCCCCCTCCTCAAACAACAGTGAGGTGACTTTTTTTTTTTTTAAAGGATACAGATAGTTATGAGCACAGCAGACTGCAATGACTCTTCTAGTCCATCATATAGTCCTGAAACCTTTGAGAAAGTGTTGCGTTCTGTCGGAAGTTGTGACTAGGATGGCGCCTGTTAGATCCAGGTTGCTTGGTGCAGGGCCTTCCAGCTCCCTCCTCTTTGCCTGTGTCAGATGATTCAGCACTTTTGGGCACCGTTTAGGGAGGCGACGAAGGTGGCAGTTCTTCCTAGTGGACTGGTGGTGGATACATTGTCTCCAGGTCAGCTAAAGCCTCCTGCAGGTGTCCATCTGTGGACTCTGAGGAGTCCCCGGGAGTTCATTTAAACAGCTTGAAATGCGATACATTTTGTGTGATTGTCTCTGCCTCAGGGTGCAGTCACCATTGTTACGCGGATCCCGACGACCTTCCATGACCTTCTTTCTAAAAGAAGCCGGAATTGTCTTCTGGGGTGCCAGTCTTTCACAAGCACCCAGTCCCTGTGGAAATCTGAGGGGCATTGCATGTCGACGTTGAGATGCTTGGCAGTTCCATTGTTCTCGCTGAGCCTGATCCTGGCAGGGCGGTATGGAAGTTTGCTCCCGGAAGGTATGATGTGGGATGACAGCCACAACCTTGCGCCCAAAGCATAGGGCGCTAGGGGCTACTCCTGAGGTGGAATGGAGGAGTAGTTGGTAGTCTTTTAAGAAGGTATAGGTGGGACTCTCCATGCATGCCTGCTCTGCCTGTGCGATGCGATTCGTTTTTGTGACTGTCCTCATAAAACGTTCAACCTAGCCGTTGGCTTGAGGCCAGCAAGGGGTAAACCAGAGATGTTTGGTCCCTCTTGACGTCAAGTAGTGCACTAGGTCCTGCCCATTGAAAGATGGGCAGTTGCCCGTGCAGTGTTCCCGGAAGAGGCAGTGGGTTGCCATGACTTTTTCGAACTTGGGGATAATTTCTTTTGAAGAGGTGGTTTTCACGATTTCATCCTCCGGGTACCTGGAACAGTCATCTATCACCACTAATAGGTGTCTGCTGTCTGGCAGGCTGCCAAAATCGGCGCTGGAATAGTGCCAAGGACTGTCTGACAACCATTAGGTGATGACCGGAGAAGGGCGGTCCCTTTGTTCAATGGCTTCGCAGAGGGTGCACTGTTGGACTGCCCTTTCCACTTTCTCGTCCAGATTGGGAAACCACACTTAGTTTCTTAGCCTGCTTTTCGTCTTGGCGACCCGTTGGTGTGACCTGTGAGCAAGGTCCACCATGCGTTGAGTCAGGCTGGCTGGCACCACAAGTCAAGGCCCTCTGAGTAGACATTCATCCGCTGACACGGTAAGTTCCTCTCTCACATGATGTAGACACCTAAGTGTGCCCTGGGCTTCTGCCGTCTTCTGGGTTAGGGTGGCCATAAAGATGTCCCACCTCCCTGACCTGGTGGCTGTCATAGTTTGCTGGAGGCAGTCGTCAGCCTTGGTGGTACCAATGATGTAGGTTAATGAGACGTGGGGAGGACATGACCATTCTATAACGACCTTCAGGTACTCTTCGGCTTCTTGCTCTTCCTAAGGTGTGGCAGGTTGGGTGTGGGGAGAGGCAATGTGCAGGGTTTGTGGGAGCTGATACTCCAGCAGTTACAGAATTCATTTTTTTGTGGAGGGGATTTGGATGCTGAGCCTTTAAATAGTGGTAACAGGGGCTTGTCGTCCCAACTAACAGTGAATGGGTGTCTATACAGGTAAATGTGAAAATGCTGCACCCCCAGTCTATTGCAATGGCTTCTTTCTCTATGTGAAAGTAATGTTGCTTGGTGGGAGTTGGGGAGGGGGGGGGGTTGTCAGAGCATGGCTGGCATAGGTGATGGGGGCCGATGCTCCACATGGTTACTTCTGAGACAGGACAGCTCCTAGGCCGGTAGGGCTGATGTCCACTGACAGCTCTGTATCTTTGCTGGGGACAAAGTAGGCAAGTGTGGTGCTCGCAGACAAGGCCTGTTTGGTGTCTTGAAAGGATTTCTCTTGTTTGGGACTCCACTGCCAGTGGGTGGACGACTTGGTAAGCTCATTCAGTGGTCCAGTTAGTTGAGTCAGGTTCTGTATGAAACGACCACAGTAAGTAACCATTCCCAAGAAGATTCTTACTCCAGTGACAAAGGAGGGTGCAGGCATGTCTTCAATGTCATGGACCTTTGCAGGATTGGGGGAGGGGGGAATGCCTTTCTCGGAGAACATATCTCCTTTTTTAGGAATTTGCATTTCTCCTTGTGTGGAGTTAGGCCACAGCTTTGGAGCCAGAGGAACACTGACCTCAGTCTGTGGAGATGTTTTTGCATAGTAGGGGTGTGGGCCAGGATGTCGTCACTAACTTTCAATATGCCTGTGAGCCAGCACTACTCTTATGATGTCCTGAAATACTTTGGTGGCACTGGAGATGCCGAAGTTGAGGTGTTTGTATCGTTTTATGGTGGTCACATGCGAGGATTTAAGCGCTAAGAGGATCTGGGGATAGCCTGACCGTAGGTCCATCTTTGAGAACCACCTACAACCGGAGCGTTCCCCCATGATGTTGTCCATGGTTGGTGTTATGTGGAGTTCTCTCTTTATGGTGGTGTTTGGCAGTCTCATGTTGACACATATGTGCACTTCTCTCGGCTGTTTTGGCTTATGGGTGACAACAATGGGCGTTGGTCCTTCCATTTTTCATTGATGTTGGCTGCTTCCATCTTCAACAGTTTTGCCTCCACTTTGGGCCATAGGAAGGCCCCTTGGCGGCGCAGTAATATGACCAGTTGAACCGAATGGTCATAGTGGAGGCAGACTACCCGGTCTTTGAGGCACCCAACGTCCTGGAAGAACTGATCAAATTCCTCCAGGAGGGAATTCAAGGGCACTGAGGTGGACTCTGAATGTCAACTGGACCAGCTACAGCCATTCTGCAGGTTGGCAGCTGAGTGGAACGTCAGCTCTTCCTTCGGTGACATACACCTTCATCCTAGTGACTTGCTCTTGGTCACTGATAGTGGTGGTGAAGACACCTGCCAGTGGAAGGCATGTGGAGGTGCCATATGCGTACACTCTGGTGTTAGGGGGCATAGTGCTGGTGGAGATGCAATTTTTCTGTGCAGCAACAAAGGCAGAATATTAATAGAGGCCCTGTGTCGATGAAGGCCACTAGCAGTTGTCCGTCTACCATGACTTGGCATCGAGAGCACGGCGTATGCAACCTGGGCTTGGCTCCGCAATGTGTATTATGTGAAATTGTGCCTTCTGACTCATCGTCCTCCATGTCATCTTCGTCTGCCAGCACAGATTCACTGTCCACCCGGTTGGCCACCTTTTTCTTGGACCCCTTCCCCAGATGCAATGACTGACAGATTTTGGCCTAGTGATTAACTTTGCAGCAGGCTGAGCATATTTTCACTTTTTCTGGGCAGTCGCACACGTGTGGGGGGGTTCCTCCACACCACCTGCACAGATTGGCAGCTTGCAGCATCTTCTGGTGGGCTTTCATGTCGGTGGGCGAGGAGGTGGTGATCACCTGATTGACCAGTTCAGCATTGATGGCTCGATGGAGTGCAGCTTCCATGTGGGCAGTTCGTTATTTTGACAGTTCTTTTGACCCGTCCATGATGAGGATCTCAGCAATCAACATGCGAGGCACTTGCAGGATAGGCTTGCGGAGTTTGCTGATGCGCAACCCCAGATGAATTGAGCGTGGATTTCGTCTGGGAGGGGGCATGTGATTGCCAGCTCAGAGCCTAGCATAAAACTGGTCCACTGATGCTTCAGGTGTCTTTCGGGCTTGTCTTAGTAGAACCTGCTCATAGTCTGGATTCGTCAGGAGTGTGAAGTGAGTGGTTGGTGTTGTCATAAGCATGGTATAGATATACTGGGGGCCAGTTTTGCCTATAGACTTTTGATAGGTTGTGGATGGTGGCTAACCCCCAAGGTGAGGAAGCAGTGGTCAATGCTTGCCTGCTTAGTGCTAGAAGGGAAAATCAGGGTGGCAGGGTTCTTCATAGAGTGAGAGACGGAGGTGATGCTTGTTGTATCCCCTTCGTGGTGATATGGGCTGCACGTAGTGGGCTTGGTGAGGAGTAGGATGGGAAGAGGGGGCGCTTGGGTGGCTTTGGCTGGCCACATGCATTGGACTGCTGACTTGCAGGCCCAGTGGCTCGGAGGACGCTGGTGTGGCCTTGTTGTGTCCTTTACCTCACCCTCTGCTGGCAGTCACAATTTTCTTGCCCACTATCTCCTTTTTTATTTATTTTGTTTTGTTTGGTTTGAAACGCTGGGTGTGGCGTGAGCCTGAGCTACACCTAGGGCCCTGAATTTTCCAAAAACTGTGCTCACCGAGCATGTGGTGTGACCAATATGTCAAATTGCAGTGTGATGCGACCCAAGGGTGGCTTCTCGTGGGCAATACTGGCTTCATGGCCCCCTACTCTTAATGAATGAAAGCGGCCGTAGCCTTAATTTATTTTACCTGATCACTCAGGATCAGGTCAAAATTTGTTGATTTTTTTTGTTTTTGAACCCGGTTGGAGGAGTGGGGAGGGTTACCCTACCCTTTCCCCTTGTATTTTTTTTATTTAGCACTTCAGGACACGGGACTAAGTCACCAAGTCCGACTCCCTTGGGAGCGAAATTGCCCTAAAGAAAAAAAGCTCCCTAAGCCACATCAGAAGGCTCCAATGTAAAATACTGGGCCAATCTACTTCAAATCATAAAAAACACAATCTGTGGACCAAGATCCATCTTTCTCCCAAATTTGTTGCAATTTCGTTCAGCTGTTTTTGCTGTAGCCCTTCTAAAATAAGTGTATGGGATATGTATGGGGATTTTGCAATTTGGGACCTCCACCCTACTTTTCTTAGCCCCTGCTTGACAGATCACTGCAAAATGTTCCATGCACAAACTAGTCAAAAAGTGGCCCATTTTTGGAAAGTATTGTAGAGATGCTTCAAAAGGGGGCAAAGTTGTTTATAAATATATAGATATATTATGTCCTACTGTATATATTTATCCATAGAAAAAGCGTTTTTTTTGCCAATAACTGTGGCGCCATTCGACAAATATTCACAACATTTTCAAAACCAGTACGACAGTCAGTTCAGCTGCTGTTTTGAAAGTTTTGGGGTTATTCGTCAAGTAGGGGCTGAGAAAAAGGGGGCTTTTTCCCCATGCAATTTCCCACAGGGATTTTGAACATGACTACAGTCCAAACCACTGGATGAAATTATAATCATTATGGCAGAAAGAACAGTGTTTTTTATTTGGTATAAATCCGTTCAGTAGTTTGAGTAATTAAAGAAAATTACAATTCTACATCATGGTGGAGCCTAAGCACAGATCTCATGGTGGGGATCTGATGGGCTACCAGCACTTCAAGCAGGAAGTGCTGGCAGCCATCTTGGGGGCAATGTACCTTCTAAATGATATACAGAGCTGAAAACAAGAACTAAAGCCTAAAACATACATGTTGAGAAAAATGCACTTTAAGATATATATATATATATATATATATATATATATATATATATATAGGCATGGACCAACTTTGTAGTGAATGGCAGGTTTTGAAAGTTACAAAAAGGAGAGCTTATAAATGGTGATAACAGATTTTAGCTAAAATATAAAACATTTGCTGATAGTACCATACTCATTTTAGGAATTGTGGTGTGTTCCAAAGTGATTTTACCATGTGAAAAAGCCTTCTGCTGGGATTTCATGAATAATGTTTGAAAGAAAACTGTTCCAAAAAATAAAATAGGAACATATATTCTGTAAATGTGCACTATTTTCCTCAGCCATATGATAACGAAGTCTGAAATTCTCAGTAAATTATGTATGTCCAACAGGGGCAACCTGTGAGTTGATTCCCTTGTGTTCTACTGCCCTATAGGGTTCTAAAGAACAACTAGAGTGTTAACAGTCTTATCTATACCAAAAGTGTGGGACACCTGAAGCCATCTCATTTGAATTAAACTGGTATAAAACTTAAAATATGGAATTTGGAAAGGGACAAAATCAGGGGGTTCATGTTGACATAGAAAATATGGTTAGTGCCACAGAAAGAAAAATGAGGTCATGTTTTGAGCGAGTTCTCAAATATCTTCCACTTCGATTTCATTAAAACACTCTGAAATGCAGACTGAAGCATGCACTTTCAACACCAGCAGCAGACTGGCAGTTAACTCCCGAGATCAGCGCCTTTACTACAGTGTTCTAATTAGCAAGCAAAGTACTATCATTCTGAATTTATGCCAAAATGTGTGCCACATCTAAACACCATCTTGATGGAATCAAAGTGGAAAACTGAAAGTATTTTCTACTGAGGATACTGCAGTAAATGAGGAATTTACAGAGTTTCATAACAAATAAATCTCCCAAGATGGCCAGAGAAAAAATAAATATCACCCAAATGTAGCCCAAGTATAGCCCAAAAACAGAAGTGTGCAAAACACTTAATTTTTAGTTTTCTTGCAGTTTCATATAGTGCAGACTTGACCAGAAAGTAATGGAGTGCTTTGCAAGATTATCAGTTACATTACACAAGGACACATTCATTTTAGTTTTAGGCATGGGGAGATTAAGTGATTTTCCCAGAATCACAGGATGTCGAGCTGACGCCAAAACTGGTTCCCCAGTTGCAAAGTCTGCCTCTCTGCTAGTAACGCCACATCCTTCACCCTAAGTGTAACACATAATCAAGTGATCAACTGGACAAAAAAGAATAAAGATGCAATTAATTTAAAAGTGGTTGGTTGCTATTTGAGAATAACCTGACATCTTCTATGACATAACTGATGATATCACTAACATTTGAAGTAAAATTATTGATGAGAAAATTGTGCATGGCGAGGGCACAAATTCTTGCTACCTTAGGGCACAAGTTATAGTTACCTGAAATAACTCAAACTATCATAGCGGAATTTCTAAGGTTCAGTGCGTATAAAATCGAAACCTAACTATAACATATTTATGCATACACACCTACCTTGACAAATAGATATTTCTATATACATACACACACATATATGTATTGCACATTCTATGTTAAAATCACAAGGGGCCGCTCCTCGATTAGGGCGGAGGAGCATCGCCCCCCCGCCAGCAGCGGCAGCTGCAAAACCTTTAAAAGAAAACTATAAGCTTAGTTCATAATCATTTTCTTTTAAAGGGGCGGGGCCACGGGGTGACGAACAGTGAGGGTGAGTGCTCAGCACTCCCCCTCAAAGTGCATATGTGATTGGCCAGCCGTCTCGGGCCAGCCAAACACACATGCGCAGTGTGCTCTCTCCAGCCCGGCAACTGTGAGAGAGCCTGCACAGGCTCCAAGTCTGCCTGGGAGCACCCTGGCAGGGCACTCCCAGCCAATCCTAACGCTGCTCTGAGCAACTTCAGGATTGGCCGCAGGGCAGGCTTGGAGTCTGTGCCTGCAGCAACGGAGATGGAGGGGCGGAGAGGCGCGTGGGGTTAAGGTAAGTGTTTTATTTAAAATTATTTTTAATGTCCTGCCCGTGCACTGGCCCGCCTTTTCTGCTGCCGCGAGCCGCTCCTGAAAATCGCTTTGCAAGTTAAAAAAAAAAAAACAGCAACAACCAATAGTAGAACCTTCACAGTGAGTCTTGCTTGGGAATACTTGCAATTGTTTGCTTCAAAACTGGACTTAGGGACATTGTTCAGCATCTCTGCACTGGTGCACACACACAAGAAAACCTCAACCGGGGATTGTTTCTGAAAAATAAAAACATACTGTCCTTATGTCGGGAGATCTGTCCCGCCCAGATCAGGTATGCTTACTTGATGAACTAAAGAAGGGGAAAACAGTGACTGTCAGTCGGCACATGGTAGGGTGGGGTGAATGTCATGGTAACCTGACAGCTAACAATTTCAGAAGTCACAAGGCTTCCACTCCTCTATCCCTTCCAATCTCTATCCTTGTCAATCTGAGAATTTCAAAGGATTTATCGTATAATACAGAAAGTTAACACTTCATCTGGTTAAACTTGTTTTGGGCTAATATGAATGTCATATATATAACGATCAACTCACTTAATTCCCTTGCGTCTTCTCTCCTCATGCCCTATGACGTGCGGTTCTCACTTACCGATCACCAGGTTCCTGAGCTTTTCTTTAACTAACTACCTTCTTTCAACTAGACTGCCACACTCTTCTTTTTCCCTCTCTTTGTTCTCTTACTCCCTTCTCTTTGTCCCACTTTATGCTGGCACTCTTCAAGCCGCTTCCACTTTCATCACTCCTGGCTACTCATTTCCTCCATTCAGCCTCCTTGCACTTCCATCCTTTATTCGATTTATTGAAGTACTTCCTCGTCCTCTCAGTTCAGCGAGTTTCTCTTATCCTCATACTGCTTAATCATAGCCCCTCCTGGGCAGCTGCCCCCAATTTTCCTCATACGGCTCTTGACACATCGATTAATCCCATTTGTACGAAGAGTCTGATGATTATGCTTTTTGCCTTGCTTGTTTGCTCTGTTATTCATGCCAGTTTTTTCGTAAGGGGCGCTTTGCATCTTAATAGATTTATTGCCCTCTACAACATGCTGACACCTTTCCTTTTAGAGCAGTGCTTTGTGGAAACGGTAATGGCTACAGTATGGCAAGTGCATTATATATTGGCGATGCGTCAAATATTACTGCTTCAGATGAGGCCTAGACTGGCGTTCAGCAGAGTGAATATTAAAGTTGACACTGAGGCCTGACAAGCAATGCATCTTTCGGTAATTTTCGAGTGACTGAAAGTCAAAGGATGAAACCAAAGCCACCAAACTATTTTACAGGGTGCCTATTTCTGAACTAAAAGATGCGTTCATTAAAAAGAATGCTCCTAGAAGAGTAGCACACTGGCGGAACACAATTGTCTTAGGCCTTCTCTAACATTAGATTTCAAGCTTCTGTTTCTAGGTGAGAAGCAAAGCAATCATTGTCATAAAAGTGGTCTTTGAAGCTTCAACAAGGAGGCCTCAGTGTCTTGGCTAGGCTAAGGTTTAGCTAAGATTGATGGTTAGCTTAAGCATCTACCCAGCCAGTTACTAACTGGCTATGACAGCTGGTGCCTTCCATATCCTTTACAAAAAAAACATTTACCTATTTGTAAGTCAGTGTCAGAAAGCATTTTCTTGTAGTTCATATTCAAAAGGAGCAATGTCACTTTTCACCATTTCCTCTACCAACCCAACACAGTTACAATGGTTAATTACCAGTAAATAGAGTGAAAGGGGAATGGGATAAGGGAGAGAAAACGGACATTGGAGATCGCAACTCTGACTTGACATGGGCTTCAAGTGATCATAGCAGCATTGCAGTTATCTAAAATGACTGTTTTATCTATCTTATATATATATATTACCTAGTGGCGACTATCGTAATAGTTAAGACCACGTTTCCATAAAAAAGCGTTTTTTGACTTGCCTATTTCTTTGGCACAAAATTTCCCCCCAAAAAAGTGTGCCAATGATTCTTGCTGAGAACTACAAGTTTGGGGTGATCTGTCAAGCGGGGGCTGAGAACAAGGGAGGGGGGTTTAAAAGTTGTGTTTCCCATGTTAATTCCCATAGGACCTTTGAACACGACTACAGGCTGAACCGCTGGATGGAATTACACCAAATTTGGCAGAAAGGTATCTCTAGGTACGCAGATTACACTTTCGCTTATTTGGTGTAAATCAGTTTGGAAGTTTTTGAGACACTTATGGAAATCCCAATTTGTGTATCTCTGGTCACAAGGACTTTGCAAATAATGAAGGACTAGTGCAGGGAAATGCACAGCTCTGATTGGCTGCCAACACTTCAAGCAGGAAGTGTTGGCAGTCATCTTGGGACTCTGCTTCAGTGCCTCAAATAAATGTGGAAAAAAAAAAAAGAAGGGGCCAGGGTAGAGACACCTTGACCTTAGCTCTGGTGCTGGGGTCCCAGAGGGACCTAGCGTTGGCAAAAAACTTGTTTTTTTTTAAAAAGCCCCCAGATGGGCCAGGTCCTGAGGGCAAAGTAAAAAAAAAAAGAAAGAAAGAGAGGGAGGCGCGCATGGGTCCCACCTCCTTGGCTTTTCAGTGCCCCGGGGACCGCTACCTCCCTGGGGCCTATTTTTCATTTAATGTGGGAATTCTGCATGGCTGCATACCCCCAGGGACCACCACTTCCCCAGGGCTTGATTGTATTTCAATCTGGGGGGTCGTGCAGCCCCAGGGACCACCACCTCCCCGGGGCTTCATTGTATTTGAATGCAGGGGGCTGTGCGGCTTCCCGTGCAGCCCCGGGCACTACCACCTCCCCAGATTGAATGTATTTGAAGGCGGGGGCCAAAGCAGCCCTGTCAAACAGCTCTCACTTGCAGAAAGTGGAGTTTTCATCTGTCTTCCCTGCAAGCAAATATGTGTGCGTGGAAGACAGATGAAAATATTGCTCCTGCATGCAATGTTTGTAGAAGCACCTCCTGCTATTAAAAGCAGCTCCCTGCTTGTGGGAGCAATGCCGGTTCCCACAGAACATGAGGAGCCGGCTAGGACCACGGGGGCCTTCAGGCTCCCCCATGGTCCCAGTCACTCTCTTCCTCCCTCTCTTCCAGAGATAGAGGTTGTCATTGCAATGGTCTCTCCACGGCCTAAAGCTTAAGGTCACAGACGCTTTTTGACCCACTCAGAGGCCCACTCAAACACCCACTTGCAGACCCACTCAGTCTCTCACAGACCCACTAAGACACTGACATACCCACTCCCACACCCACACTCTCACACCAAAATACACCCTGTCACACCTATTCTCACACCCAGAGAGCCAGGCCATGGCCAACTGTGGTTAGGGGGGTTGGGTTCAGCGACTGGCCGCAGGCTAGACCCTGTGGCCAACCCCACTGTGCACGACTGAAGGCCGTCCGCAGCCCGGCTTTGGGTGGTTACAGGGGTTGGCCACAGGCCAGGTCCTGTGGCCAACCCCTGCTGCGCATGGCCAAGGGCCTCGTCCTCTAAGGTAACTATAACTTTCGCCATGCACTGCTAATTACCCCACAAATTACGACACTCATGACATCTTTGATAACATCATTGGTAATAGCAATGTACTATTTGCAGAAAACATTTGGAGGAAAAATCAGTGCATGGTGGGCAATGAGTTATAGTTACCTTGGGCCAAGAGTTATAGTTCCTTGAGATAAACTTAACTGTAACAGGTGAATTTCTATGGTTTTGTATATTTAAAATGCAAGCCTAACTAGAATGACCGTGAAACCTTTGGTTCTCTATGTAAATATATAGAGATATTGTTTTGTGTGTGTGGATATACAGGGAGTGCAGAATTATTAGGCAAATGAGTATTTTGACCACATCATCCTCTTCATGCATGTTGTCTTACTCCAAGCTGTATAGGCTCGAAAGCCTACTACCAATTAAGCATATTAGGTGATGTGCATCTCTGTAATGAGAAGGGGTGTGGTCTAATGACATCAACACCCTATATCAGGTGTGCATAATTATTAGGCAACTTCCTTTCCTTTGGCAAAATGGGTCAAAAGAAGGACTTGACAGGCTCAGAAAAGTCAAAAATAGTGAGATATCTTGCAGAGGGATGCAGCACTCTTAAAATTGCAAAGCTTCTGAAGCGTGATCATCGAACAATCAAGCGTTTCATTCAAAATAGTCAACAGGGTCGCAAGAAGCGTGTGGAAAAACCAAGGCGCAAAATAACTGCCCATGAACTGAGAAAAGTCAAGCGTGCAGCTGCCACGATGCCACTTGCCACCAGTTTGGCCATATTTCAGAGCTGCAACATCACTGGAGTGCCCAAAAGCACAAGGTGTGCAATACTCAGAGACATGGCCAAGGTAAGAAAGGCTGAAAGACGACCACCACTGAACAAGACACACAAGCTGAAACGTCAAGACTGGGCCAAGAAATATCTCAAGACTGATTTTTCTAAGGTTTTATGGACTGATGAAATGAGAGTGAGTCTTGATGGGCCAGATGGATGGGCCCGTGGCTGGATTGGTAAAGGGCAGTGAGCTCCAGTCCGACTCAGACGCCAGCAAGGTGGAGGTGGAGTACTAGTTTGGGCTGGTATCATCAAAGATGAGCTTGTGGGGCCTTTTCGGGTTGAGGATGGAGTCAAGCTCAACTCCCAGTCCTACTGCCAGTTCCTGGAAGACACCTTCTTCAAGCAGTGGTACAGGAAGAAGTCTGCATCCTTCAAGAAAAACATGATTTTCATGCAGGACAATGCTCCATCACACGCGTCCAAGTACTCCACAGCGTGGCTGGCAAGAAAGGGTATAAAAGAAGGAAATCTAATGACATGGCCTCCTTGTTCACCTGATCTGAACCCCATTGAGAACCTGTGGACCATCATCAAATGTGAGATTTACAAGGAGGGAAAACAGTACACCTCTCTGAACAGTGTCTGGGAGGCTGTGGTTGCTGCTGCACGCAATGTTGATGGTGAACAGATCAAAACACTGACAGAATCCATGGATGGCAGGCTTTTGAGTGTCCTTGCAAAGAAAGGTGGCTATATTGGTCACTGATTTGTTTTTGTTTTGTTTTTGAATGTCAGAAATGTATATTTGTGAATGTTGAGATGTTATATTGGTTTCACTGGTAATAATAAATAATTGAAATGGGTATATATTTGTTTTTTGTTAAGTTGCCTAATAATTATGCACAGTAATAGTCACCTGCACACACAGATATCCCCCTAACATAGCTAAAACTAAAAACAAACTAAAAACTACTTCCAAAAATATTCAGCTTTGATATTAATGAGTTTTTTGGGTTCATTGAGAACATGGTTGTTGTTCAATAATAAAATTAATCCTCAAAAATACAACTTGCCTAATAATTCTGCACTCCCTGTATATGTATATACACACAAATCAACTTACCTTCAAATTATCTCTATAGGTCTCTCTTGTGAAGAAGAATGTCTGATAATTTCTAAAAACTGACTATTAGATATGCAATATCCTTGTTGGGATTTTACAAAGCAACGCAAATGACTATTTGTGTTGCTTTGAACAAAAAAAAAAAAAAAGTAACAGAGCATTGTGCTGCTCTGCGTTACTTTGCATCAGGGATGCATTACAAGGGTGCTGCATTGGCTTTCCTGTGCATCCACCCTTATTTTTTTTACATACATCATTATGTACAAAGACATGCAGACTTGGATGTGTGCCAAAATCCAGTGGCTATCTGAGGCTGCATAAGAGAAAGAACTATATTTTTACATTTTCTTATTTGCATGTGTATTCTGCAGCACACATACATAGAGGAAAAAGCCTCAAATTATATTTTTATGCATGAAAGGCCCCCTTTCATGCACAAAAACTATCCTTACCATAAATCAGTCACCCTTGCACTACGGTGCAAGAGTGCCTGCGTTGGCACAAGGCACCAGAGAGTGCACCAGTGCATGAAGAAAACAGAATGCACCATTTTAATTTTTTGGATGTTATGGCACAGTTCTCCTTTCTCTAGCTGATGCAGCACAGCAACTTGACCCGCTGCATTGCACCATTTTTCCCACAAGGTATGTTGTGGTGTTGCATTTGTGAAAAGTTTAATTAATGCATTTTTTTGTCTTTTTGTGTCCTTGGAGATTCTGCAGCTGCATCAATAACCTAAGTGTTTTTTATTTTTCACACTTTATCACATACATCCACCACTTACCGATAAGCCAAGTACTTTTTACACATTTGTCACACACATCTCACAGATGCACACACCCACCCTCTCATTTAGAAACATAGTTCTGTCTTCTATGTAGGATGAAAGTGTTTCAGAAGGAGGTTTTAAACAATCAGAGACGGCGTCTTTGTGGATGACTGCTGCCCAGCCCTAAGTCGAGTAATGGAAGGTAGCTCTGAGGTAGGATCAGATACTGAGACAGCATCTGAAGGAGAATAAAATGGAACATAATCTGGAAGCAATATTTCAGTCTCTGGGGTTCCATCTGATTGACTCGTCCTCAGTAAGTCTGAGAAACACGGTCACAGCAGTTGTGATGTCCCTTGCAAGCACAATCTGTGCAGCACAGAGACAGCAGCAGGGTACAACAGCCCAGAGAACAGGCACATGAGGCGGAAAGCACAGACAAAGTGCTCTCTTGGCAGCCTTCCAATTTAGTGCTGCCCCAAATTCCCCTGTTTACTGGAGACGGTGTATTTAAAGTCAAAACAGCAATTTTATTGTCTACGTCCATCTCTTTTTTGGATGTTGTACACCAAACAAATGTGTGTGCCATACAGTTTCTGAGGGATCCTAGAGGCACTCTTTACCCTTATTCTATGAAACTGGTGGAATTCCATTTCATTTGGGAAGATGAAGACATTTCTGCCCTTTAATCTAAAAATGAAGTAGTGCACACACCAGACATAAAGTTCTGCTTGCCTACTGGGAGAGTTTGAGTAACCCCAGCTTTGCACTAGTCATGAGAAGAGATTGTTTTTTGCTGTTGCAGTGCATGCTGCATTTCAATGATAATTGAGCTGCATTGCCCTGGGACCATCCAGACCATGACAGGTTGTTCAAAATTCTGCCTTTCATGGAACATTAGTCTGCCATGTTTCCAGAGATTGATGCTCCTGGAAAGAATACAGCCATTGATGTGTCCTTGATCCTGTACAAAGGGCGGCTGCTGTTCAGACAGTACATAACGAGCCACAAAAGCTTGTTTTGGCACCAAATTGTACATGCTGTGTGAGATCTCAACTGGCCGTACAAACAGCATGAAAGTGTGTACGGAGAAGGACTCTGCTCTAAATCGTGTAGGCTGCCCTTCTACGTAGGAGTCATGACAAAGATTGCATGGGAGCTTGTCCAACCACTCCTTCATAAAGGATATGGCCAGGGCTTTAAGTGCCTCAGGCCCTGTCGGTGTTTAGCACTGACAGCTTTTAAAAGGGGACATCGAAACAGATACCTATCTGGTTTTATTTTTATATCCACGACACACTGACGGGCCACTGCGTACTGGTGCCTTTGCAGCATGGCCCATTACGTGACTGCACTCAGCTTAGAAGACCAAACGGGTGGAGGCAGTGTCCTCCGGGGGCACAGGAGTGGGTCGTGAGGGGCAGTTCTCTAGCCAGGGAGAGTAACATACAATCTCAGATCACAAGAAATGTGTTCCACACTGCCATACTCTGGGGTCACTTGCTCTGCCAGTCCCACACTTGCACAAGCACCCATAGCACCTTTGCTATGCCACTGGGTGCTACATGATAGCCACTGCCTTTACCCATCTCAAACATCTTTGTTCATCAGACTCAGAAGGACAAAAGGCTGAGTTGAGGTCAAACCTTGAAAGTTACACAGCAACAGTGACAGCCCTTCAGCAACAACGTCTTGTGGTGCATTCCTGCTGCCGGTTTGTAAAACTCATGATCTGTTTGTTCTGTTTACTTCACACTTCACTGGCTGTCAGTGGGATAGGCCTCTGGGATTAGAGGAGTAGTGTGAAGTGGTAGTCCACTGCTCCTCAAGAAAGGATCTGCAATTAGTATAATGTCAGTCAGTGATGGAATTATTCTTTACATAAATCCTAATCATTATTTGGGTCCGTCGCTGCAATGACAGAACACACAATATTCCCTCCTTAGTCTGAAAGCTCTTCATACAGATTGCAACAAACCCATTATCCCAAAACTGCCACATCTTTCCAAGAGACAAATACCAGTCACTTGTTAACATTTGAACTTGCTGCACAACTACGGGCATGATACTAAATTGAAATTTAAAACAAAATCAACTGTTTTCATTTTTAAAGTTGCCTCAAACGATAGGGTGCATGTGCACAGGAACATATATTGTCTATGCAGATAAAACTCAGGCCTATCTTTGAAAGGGTGCTAGTAACACCATGTGGGAGTTGCTGGTGGTGCCTGTGATTATACTCCTCTGTAGACATTAATTCCAAAGTCAGATCGACCACTATCCACTCTCCGTAAGCCCCCAAGGGCATTCAGAGAGGACACAAATATTTTGCCATCTACTCAGTGGTGTAGAGCAGGGGAGTTCTAAGTCTGTACGCATGACATATTACAACTTCATGTATTTTTCAATTTACACAAAATGCCTTAATAGCCATAGTTTAGACCATGTCCCTAAGTGTGCTAAGCACGCCTCCTTAACAGGTCTGCCACACCATTTTAGAGACCCACCAGTACTGTCATCCTACTTAAAGCCCTGGTTATGGCTATTATGTAGGCAGCTTCTATATGGGAGTAGATCTGTTTAGAGAGCTGAACAAAGTTAGCACTGTGACAAGTAGTACAGTTTGATGTTGCCGCAAAGGATTCCCGTAGGAGCTTGTTTGCAAGAAGCTTAAAAAAAAAATCACAGAACACTGCAAGCAGTTCCTACGAACTGCTTGTACTGAAATTCTCTGCTAGTCAGGATGTGTACGTGTTCAAAATAATCTATGGTGAGATCACTTTCTCGGTCACCATTTGGGATAAGTTGGCCAACGTTTACAAACTCTCCTGCATACTTGATTACAACAAGTACATCCTGGGCAAAGTAGATAAGAATGACCAGGTATTTCAGACATACAACAAGAGTTGTAAAACTCACACGAAGTATAAAAAGCGGTTTATCCATCTGATCCATTTGTCAACATACAATAATTATGTTGTTTACCATCAGACCACCACAGGAAGATCAATGTCTTTCCATGACTTTCAGTTGACCGGCATTGAAACTCTGTAAGCACTCTGACACTGGAGCATGCAAAATACTGTCCATTTTTGATATTGTTACACAAAGTGGTGGATAGGCAATTTTTTCTCTCACATGTGTGCATACAATGCATCATGAGAACACTTTGATAATTTACTAGGTTTTGGTCTTTTATTTTCTATTACTTACTGCTCTTGATCATCCCATTGGCTTACACTTTTTTTTGTAGATCAGTGTTTCATTTCTGAGGACTTAGCTTTTTGCTCAGGTGTTGGCGGCAACTTAATATGGTTGGATTTATACACATGTTTAAATGTTGACATGTATTTCTTAGGTCAATTTAAGAATTCTATATTGTATTTTGTTACAACTGCAGCCTTAAAAAATGTGTTTTTAAGATGAAATACATGCTGGCTGACAGGGTTCAGTGCACTTATGGTTTTCAATCACAACTATCCACTATACATAAAGTGTTGAAAATAAAGGAAATAATAATGAATGGACTGATCCTTTTTTAACAATACCAAAAATAGACAGTATTTTGTGTGCTCCACTGTCAGAGTGCTTATATGTTTTGATTGTAGTTTACAATGAATTAAATACCTTATTGGTAGCAGGGAGTTAGGACACTGTTTAGAGAACCTTTTTGTAAAAGAAATAATAGTTTGTATACAGGGAGTGCAGAATTATTAGGCATGTTGTATTTTTGAGGATTAATTTTATTATTGAACAACAACCATGTTCTCAATGAACCCAAAAAACTCATTAATATCAAAGCTGAATATTTTTGGAAGTAGTTCTTAGTTTGTTTTTAGTTTTAGCTATAATAGGGGGATATCTGTGTGTGCAGGTGACTATTACTGTGCATAATTATTAGGCAACTTAACAAAAAACAAATATATACCCATTTCAATTATTTATTATTACCAGTGAAACCAATATAACATCTCAACATTCACAAATATACATTTCTGACATTCAAAAACAAAACAAAAACAAATCAGTGACCAATATAGCCACCTTTCTTTGCAAGGACACTCAAAAGCCTGCCATCCATGGATTCTGTCAGTGTTTTGATCTGTTCACCATCAACATTGCGTGCAGCAGCAACCACAGCCTCCCAGACACTGTTCAGAGAGGTGTACTGTTTTCCCTCCTTGTAAATCTCACATTTGATGATGGACCACAGGTTCTCAATGGGGTTCAGATCAGGTGAACAAGGAGGCCATGTCATTAGATTTCCTTCTTTTATACCCTTTCTTGCCAGCCACGCTGTGGAGTACTTGGATGCGTGTGATGGAGCATTGTCCTGCATGAAAATCATGTTTTTCTTGAAGGATGCAGACTTCTTCCTGTACCACTGCTTGAAGAAGGTGTCTTCCAGGAACTGGCAGTAGGACGGGGAGTTGAGCTTGACTCCATCCTCAACCCGAAAAGGCCCCACAAGCTCATCTTTGATGATACCAGCCCAAACCAGTACTCCACCTCCACCTTGCTGGCGTCTGAGTAGGACTGGAGCTCTCTGCCCTTTACCAATCCAGCCACGGGCCCATCCATCTGGCCCATCAAGACTCACTCTCATTTCATCAGTCCATAAAACCTTCGAAAAATCAGTCTTGAGATATTTCTTGGCCCAGTCTTGACGTTTCAGCTTGTGTGTCTTGTTCAGTGGTGGTCGTCTTTCAGCCTTTCTTACCTTGGCCATGTCTCTGAGTATTGCACACCTTGTGCTTTTGGGCACTCCAGTGACGTTGCAGCTCTGAAATATGGCCAAACTGGTGGCAAGTGGCATCGTGGCAGCTGCACGCTTGACTTTTCTCAGTTCATGGGCAGTTATTTTGCGCCTTGGTTTTTCCACACGCTTCTTGCGACCCTGTTGACTATTTTGAATGAAACGCTTGATTGTTCGATGATCACGCTTCAGAAGCTTTGCAATTTTAAGAGTGCTGCATCCCTCTGCAAGATATCTCACTATTTTTGACTTTTCTGAGCCTGTCACGTCCTTCTTTTGACCCATTTTGCCAAAGGAAAGGAAGTTGCCTAATAATTATGCACACCTGATATAGGGTGTTGATGTCATTAGACCACACCCCTTCTCATTACAGAGATGCACATCACCTAATATGCTTAATTGGTAGTAGGCTTTCGAGCCTATACAGCTTGGAGTAAGACAACATGCATAAAGAGGATGATGTGGTCAAAATACTCATTTGCCTAATAATTCTGCACTCCCTGTACTAGACTTTCATTAAGAGGCCAGTTTATGGAATCCTTAATTGGTTTTTCTGTGTGTTTCTGTGTGGATGTGTGATTATTCAATACCAGGGCTACCAACAAAGCAAATAAATGCCTCACTGCCGAAGAAGCAGTAGCCTCCACTTCATCTGCCTTAGAGGACGAGGCAAGGCTGCACGATTGGCACTTTGCCGACCACATTCCTGCAACAGTAAGAAAGACCCGACCAAGGTGGAGCTGTCCTATTATATACATTTCAGTGGCTGTACATAGATACATATTTTCCCTGGGCCACTACTTCACTTGGACAGCAGCCTTCTTTAGCTGAGGAAGATCTTGGACTTGCTTAAGGCCTGCTTGAAACCTTCGCTGTATGACAGGTGCATTACAGTCACCGCTTAACAGTGGACTGAACATAGCTCATGTTGTCACAGATTAACCATTACACCAAAAACTAAAGCCTCTAGTAGTTTTTGAAGTGGTCTTTAGGGAACTTAGGACAGTCTTCCCCTGCATGTTTACCCTAGTTTCAAAAGCAGATATGCTCACTCAGTTCAGGGAACTCCGAGCTCTAGGCATCCTTGGACACCTTTCAACTTGCATATGCAAACTGGGCAGAGTTGGATTTATCATCGCGAGTGCGCTAAAAGAAGCGCATGAGAGAGACATCTTCTTGAGCTTCAGGTTGCTCCCAGAGAAGGCATTAGTAAAGGTTCACTTGGCAAGTATATAGGATTAGATAGTCCTCTGGACTCTCACTGACCTTGGTTTGATCAGTTCCTCTTGTGGACACTAGGCCCATTCACACAAGTAGGGCAGTGTTTTTATTGTGACAAATGGAGTAATGCTCATTGGTAGGGATTCCTGCTGATTCCAGTAGTTTCCATCAGAGAATTATAAGGAAAATGTGTGATTTTGGGCAAAGGTTGTGGTTTGCCAGACACTGTGGGTAAGAAATATTTGTGGAATCCACGCAAGGCAACACCACCCTGGAAAACCCTGGGTGTCTAGTTTTCAAAATTGTCTGTGGTTAGTAGGTTTCCATAGGTGGTGACTAAGCAAGGCCCCAAATACTGCAGCTATCCCTATCACTGATCTCTGCATGGGGTGTTTTAGGGTCTTTTATGTTGTAGTCTCTTGGGCCACCCCACAGGTTTACAAGGACTTATGGGTAAAATCACCTTGTGACAGTCTCACAAGTCATGCCACTCTGGTCTCTTAGGTGTCTAGTATTGAGTAATGTGCACGTTTGCTAGGCTTCCCTGGGGCCAAGCTAGGACCAAAGATTCAGAGCTATCCAAACTGCAAAAAAGTATTGGTTTAAAGTAGAAAGAGTTGATGGGTCCTTCGAGCCCTTTGGGCCCTTTCCTGTCCTGGGGCTAGGTCCATCCACATGGGTGAGTACCCTGCTTATCAAGAGACCAGGGGGAACAAATGGTGGTGGGAATTTGGGGCTCCCCACAGATTCCAGAGCAATTAATCACAGAAATGTAAGGAAAATCAGTGTTCTTAGTTTGAGGTTTGGAAGAGATTGTGGGTAAAATCACTGTGTGACAGCCACAGGGTGTCGAGTTTTCAGAATGTGCAGGGTTGGTAGGTTTTCCTAGGTGCCAGATGAACGGAGACCCATAATCCAAAGCTGATCAAACTGCATAAAAAGGGTTGGTTTACAGAGGAAATATTTTATGTATCCCTGTACCTTCAAGGTAAAAACACCTTGTTAGAACCACAGAAGTCACAACACAATGGATGCCCCCAGGTGTCCAGCTTCCAGAAATGTCTGGGTGTGGTAGGTATGCCTTCGTGGTGGCTGAGATAGGGCCTAAAATCGACAGCTACCCAGGTTTTTTAAAAAAAAAAGACAGATTCTGCTGCATTACACATGATGCCTTCAGTTCGTGTTTTGGGGACGACTGTTTCACAGGTGCCAGGCCCAGTCACACAAATGGGGTACCGTTTTTAATCGGGAGATGTGTGGGAACACAGAAGAAGAATTACTTACCTTTATTAACTTTCATTTGACAGAGACTCTACCTAATTGCAGATTCCTAACGTTAGAAGATTCCCCCTATCATTAGACTGGATCTGAAAAATCTTGAGCAGTACCTCTGCATGCCAGTAAGTGGCATTGATAGACTCTGTGTTGGCTCCGTCTGAGTCGGACGTGATGTCACAGTGCCTTCATAAGCCCTAACCCAGCACTCTGACATCAGTTACTGTGCCAAAATGCCGAGCCAAAATAAAAAATAATGTAGCAGTGTTGACTAGTGTGCAGAATCTAGCAGGATCTCTTGGAGAAGAACCCAGAACCCAGTTCGCAGAGCGGGGAGGATGGAAGGGTCATTTAGGTGTCTACAATTAGATAGAGTCTTTACCAGATAAGGCATTACCGAAGGTAATTATCTTGTCTATCTGTCAGAGATTTCCAACAACAGATTTCTTTTCTTAGAATAGGCACCCCTGAAATACCTTCTCATAGGTGGGGCTGTGAACTGGCTAGACCAAAAGGTCCTGGAGAACCACACAGGCAAAATGCCCATCATACTGGAAATGGATGTCAAGACAGTAGTGCTTGGTAAAAGTGTGCAGAGATGCCCACATGGCTGTTTGACAGATGTTCAGGATGAGGGACCCCATGTGCTAATGCAGGAGTGGCGGAGTGCTCCTGGTGGAATGGGCACACAGTCCTTCAGGCAGTTGTTTCTTGGCCAGTGCATAGCAGCTTTTGATACACAGAACAATCCACTGGGAGATAGTGTGTTGTTGAACAGGCCTGCTCTTCTTTGTCTGAACAAAACCAATAAAGAGCTGATTATCCACCCGGTTTGGTGCAATCAGTGTAAATGGAGAGAGCTTGACTAGGGTCTATGCAATGGAGTCCCTCCTCTTCCTTGGAAGTGTAAGGCATACGTAAAAAAGCAGGCAGTGATACTCTGGCCAACATGGATTGGGGTGACCATTTTCGGAAGGAAAGAGGCACACGTTCTCAGGACCAGCTTGTCCAGAAAATCGTGGTGTATGGAGTGTTCAGGGAAAGAGCCTGAAGCTCGCTGACCTTTCAGGTCAATGTGATGGCCACCAAAAAAGTAGCCTTGATTGTGAGGAGCTATGAAGGACAAGAATGTAATAGCTAGAAAGGAGTACACAAGAAACGTCAGAACGAAGGTTCAGATCCCTTTGGGGCATGACAAATGGGACAGAAGGAAAAAAGATGCCACTAGGATGACTTGGGCCTGGTCAGTCAGAATCTTCTTGAGAATTTGGGGTACTAGTGCTACTGGTGGATGTCTGAACACCTGATCGAGCCTCCCTTGGATGGATGGTAGAAAGGCTTTTATTGCCTGATGGATTGCTCTCAGCTCAAACAAACTGATGTGGAGCTGTGACTCCGCCACATAACTCCACTGTGAGATCTAGGTGGTGATGGGAGAGTGGTCTGCTTTTGACCCAATCGCACTTTGCCAGCCACTGCAGCAGGTCTTTTGCAGTTCCCTCCGATATCTGTACCAGGTCAGCGAGATTCCCCTGATGCTGCACCCTGGAATTCAGCTCCTACTGCAGAGTCCTTGTATTCCAGGGGGCATGTTGTACCAGAAGGATGAAAGAGGCCTTGAAGCCCAGCAGACTCGCAGTCAGTTTCACCAAAATCCAGGAAAGAAGCTGAAGTACTGATATCCGACTGAATATCCTGAGCTCACCGCTCTGGAGGAGAGGCTCGAAAACTGAACTGTGTCCGTGAAAGGGAGAGCTTGAGAGGGAGTCAGGCGTGACTTCAGCACATTGACAGAAAACTCCAGTGAATGAAGATCTACCGTAGTCTGGAGGTTAGACACGACTGTCTGTGGCGAGGCAGGCAGTCGTCGAGGGAGGGAAAGACTGGAACCTCTGACCTCCGTAGATGTGTTGCAACCACCACCATTACCATGGTGAACAACCGAGTGGCACCGGTGAAGCCAAAGGAAGGCACAAACAACTGAAAGTGCTTGTGCCCCACTGTGAACAGGAGGTACTGCCTGTAGGCAGGCAGGACAGGAATATGAAAATAGGCATCCTGACAGTCTCCGGGACCCAGAGCAGACAGGACCTGAGCCAGCATGAGCATTTTGAACTTCTCTTACTGTAGGAAGTAATTGAGAGGGCACGGGTGTAGGATGGGACGGACGCCTCCATCCTTATTCGGTAGCAGAAGTAGCAACCACATATTTTCTATGGCAAGTGGACCCTCTTGATGGCCCCCTTGTGAAAGAGGTCCTGCGCTTCCTGGCAGAGCAAAGTGAGGCGGTCCTCTGCCAGCCGCTCTTGAGATGGTGGCAAAGTTTGGGGGTGTCCATGAATGATAGGATGTACCCCTTTTGCACAATCTGGAGCACCCACCAGTCTGATGTAGTGCTGGACCACTGGAGTAGGCGATGTGTGATCCTACCTCCCACTGGGTGTGTGTGGCTCATCAAAGAGCTTGGAGATTGTGGTGGCTGGGGCAGTACTGTGCAGCTCAATGGTTATGGTTTTTGTGTCTTCTTTGGGACCACTGCCCTGTCTGTGAACAGACTGGTCCAGCTGTTGTACCAGGTAAGGCTAGTTCTGTGGACACTCAAAACTGCCCCTTCTGAGGCCACTGTAGGGACAAAAGGACTGTTGTTGTAGCAGGGTCGAAAAGGAGAGGCCCAAATATCTAGCTATGACTGTGCTCTTGCGAAAGTGCTTGAGCGTCGCATAAGCCTTCTCAACGAACATGCAGGACCCATCAAAGGGCATGTCAACCAATGATGACTGAACATCTCCTGAGAACTAAGCGGACGTAACTAAGCGTGGCAGTGAAGCACCACTGTAGGAGCCATGACTCTACCCATAGAGTCCGTGATGTCCAGTCACAACAAAAAAGGCAAACTTAGCTGCATCCCTGCAGTCGAGTAAAGCCTTGATGAGGTTGGCACAGCCTTCCTCAGGAAGCACAGGAAGCAGCTGCATGACCGTATTACATAATGCATGGGAACAGTGTCTTCAGAAGCATGCAGTGTTCACCAACTGCAAAGCAATGCTGGTGGAAGAAAAGATGTGCTTCCCAAAGGTACACAGCTATCCAGAGGAGGGGTAGGGAACACACTTGGGTTGATTTTGGCCATGGATGCCTGTACCACCAGATTCTCCGGGGAGGAACTGTTAGGGGTGCTGGCTAGGCTGGTGACAGGGAAGACAAAGGAGGCAGAATACACACAGAGTCAGAGGAGAGAGGGGATCCAAAAGGGAAGCTCTACTCAATGGAATAAAAGAATAGGCATTGAAGAGGCCATGTGGCACCCAGACAAACAACACCCAAGACGAACCTAAGATACCTAACAGCATAAACAATAAATGGAATGTGGGATAAATCACTCTGAAGCTCCACACGGTAAGACTGAAGCTCAGTATGTTCCTCACCAACAATTACTGTTACAGATTCTGACTGCTAATACCTATATATTGGATATATATGCAAAGGAGGGGCTGTGGAGCTCATCTCGATGGTGGTGCTATAAAAGTAACTGAAAGACAATACTCAGAGTGGACAAGAAACACCACCTAGTATGTCAGCTGAGCCCACAGATCCTGGAGATCAAACAGGAACACGCAAGGCGGTAACAGCTAGGGTGTAGAACTAAATACAAACATAATAGACAAGGAGCTAGCAGGGAGGAGTGCTTAACAGGAAAGAAGGGGAAACAAAGGGCACACTTGACAGAAAGCAAGTAACAAACATACAAGACAGCAGGAGAACACCAAACTAGGAAATGGAATAACTAAATGGAAAGAATAGCAAGGACCGGGAAATAGAAAATACAGAATGAGAGGCTTCAAGGGAGCACAAGAAGTGCTGGTGCAGGAATCAAGGAAACAAGGAAACACAGCAGGCAGAAAGTTCAAGGAACAAGGAATAGCTGAGAATCAGGAGTCAAGTAGCACTGCAGGGAGTGCTAGTTCAGGAACACGGACTTGCTAAGGCTCAGAAGACATGGAAGCACTGCGGGGAATGCTAGTTCAGGGATTTGCTACAGCTCAGAAACCAGGATAGCTACAGCTCAGGAACCGGAACAAGGAATAACTACAGCTCAGGAACAAGGAATTACTACAGCTCAGGGACCGGAACAAGGAATAACTATGCCACAAAAACTTAAGTAAACAAGGGTTGGTCTCACTGGAAAACAGCTACAATGACCAACACTGGGCTGAAGGGAGCTGAGGCTTAAAAGGGCTCACAGTAATCACATGCGTCAGTTGTGAGCAGGCTAGCAACAGCCAGTCACAGGTGTGCTGAATTCTCCCACCCATCATTGGCCTGCAGGGGTGGAGACAAAGCAGTGAGCAGGGAATTCTAGGTAATGGAGTTCAAAGAATGAGTAGACTGGCTTCACAAACCACAGCATGGATTGGAAATAGATGGTTATTTGCAAATAGCATCCAAATGGCTGAAAGTCAGGATATGCATGCAGGGGAAGGTCTGGAAGCTTATTAAAACATTGGAAAGTCCCACAGTGGTGATGGGCATGACAGTGCAGGGAGTGAATCAGAGCCACTGTGCACAGTTTAGCCCAGGCACCCAAGGGAGTGTCAGTGAAGGCTTCATTAAAAGGCAGCAATGGTTCTGAGGTGCATGCCCCTGCCTAATGCATCTCAGTTAAGATATCTGACTTCATCTCAACTGCTGAAAAGCTGACTGTCAAGGGCCGTCGTGTCCCTGCGCATCACCTTGGGAAATGAAAAGCCTTCCTCCGAAGCCTGGCCCGGAACAGAGAGCATGCCACTGTCTAGGGAACTGTCTAGTCCACTGGCATCTCACAGCTCCTCATACCGGTGTTCCTTATGTCCAGGGTCATCTTGCAAAGAACCACACACTTCCTCTTTAATACCCTTTTGGGGAGGGGGAGGGGGGTCACAGGGTGACTGTAGTGGAGGAAAGTCCAGGGGCTGCTGTCATCTGGACGGCACTGGGCTCGGTGACTGGCGGTCCAGAGGCGGTGCCAGGTCAACATTAGAAATGAAGATGTGCGCTGTGGCAGGCGCCAGATGGAGAGGAGCCGTGGTAGGTGGAGGTGGTACCCGAGGCAGTGTCGTCCCGGATCCACAGATGGTACCTGACGATGAGGCTAGTGTAAAGGGCAAACATGCCATGAGTAACCCAGCCGGGACACCTCTCGGCTCTGTGGAGTCCTAAGTCACACCAGAGGGAGTAAGGCACCCAAAGATGGAATGCATGATGTTGTAAAATACCCATAACTGGACAGGCATTGCCCCGGGACAGGATAACTATGGGTAGCGAGGGGCAGGCCCTGATGCCGGCTCCGCAGGGGGAGTGCAGGAGCTGGTCCTAGAAGCACGAGGTCAGACATGGGGAAGCCAAAAAATGCTTTGATGACTTCTTGTGCTTCTTAGACTTATCCTACTTCGACCAGGAGTTCTTGGACTGCCGAAGGAACAACTCCTGGAGCAGCCTAGGGAGAGTCCATGAGCTTAGGACCGGTAATGGCACGTCGCCTTCTTCTTTTACTGCGCCACCAGAATCTTCTGTGTCCGCTCGCAAATCGCCTTTGGGAACATGTACCTTGTCCTGACCCAAGCCACCAGCGACAAACCAAGTGCATATCTGACACCACAGGCTTGAAACCAGGGTGTTTAGCACGGGACATGCCCTTGGATTTCAACAAAAACTCTGAAAAAGTTGGGTAAAAAGTGGCCGAGGTAGCATTCTGTATCCGCTCTGTTAGTGGGGAAGGAAAGGAACGTATATCAGTGCGCCAGGGTGGTGCTTTTGAAGGTGCATTTGGACGTCACTTCCAATGTGGATGGTGTTGACGCAGAGGTGACCAACACCATCTACTGGCACACAGAGGTACTGCTCGAGATCTTTCGGATCCAGTCTGATGTCAGTGGAATATTCTAAGGTGAGGAATCTTTGGTTAGAAGTCTCTATCAGATTAGTAGAATACTTGTTATTAACAACTGGATTTCTTTGCATTTGTGCCTTCCAAATGTAAGCTAGTGTGTAAGAAGGAAGACATTTAAAAAAATGATGTTTGAATCACATGCTATTACGGGTACACACAAATTCAAAGATGTACAAATAATCACTGCTCCTAAACTCAGTACCTGCCGTACAATTCAGAAATACATCGGTTTCCTTCATAACCTTTTTTCACTCTCTATATTTTACCATATTAATTCATTTACACTTGGTATACAATACAAAATCCACTGTAAGGTGCAGCTCACTTGTTTTCTCTGGGTATTTCGGGGTCTTGCAGAACTTAGAAACCCTACGTATCCCTACATATCATTTATCTGATTGTTTATTTCAACTGGTAGTTTCTTTGGAAAAATCTTGAGAATGCTACACAAACGGCCTCTTGCTAAACTCAGCATGTTGTTTGCTTTTCAGAAATGTATAGCTTTCTGGCATCTCCAATGGGTTTCATACCTGAATGAAAAATTAGTTTATTAATTGATTTAAACCATAAGTAAGCAACAATTACTGATCTTGAAAACATCTCCAATAAAAACGAAAATGTCCCTGAATAGACATGAGTGGTCGAAATAAAAGCATCAAGGTTTAACCAGGCTGTGAGGCCCGGCATTCATTACCTGTCCAGCTTCAACCTAGTCACTATAAAAAAATATTATTTAACTAGGTAAGACTAAACCGAGCCTCTCGTGGTTTAGATAATGCACAATAAACTTGAAAGTGTGTTGCACATTATACAGGGATTGCTCCTAGGCCAGGCATAACCAATCTTGCGTAAAGTGCTTAGTGCAAGCAATAAATACCGAACTGTATTACTAACAGATGACTGTTCCCATGGGCCTGAGAGCCCCTAAAAACAGATTCTAAGGCTCCTACATTCAATTGTCTGAATAACGCGCAATAATCCTAAAAGTGCAATGTACATTATAAAGGAGATGCCTCTAACAGGCATGACAAATCGTGCATAAGGTACTTAGAGCAAACAATAAATACTGAGCTGTTTTACTGTCACGTGACGGCCTCACTGTGGGCCTGGAAGCCCATACAAACAGGTTCTAAATCTCCTAGATTTGGTTATCTAAGAGGTCGAGATAGGGGTCTGTAAAAGTCGCAACCTGCGCCCAGCAGCTTGGCCCTAGGTCTGTTTCACAGTAAAATCAATGGCTATGCAACCTGCTTAAAAAAATAAAAACATGGCTTGGTACCCACGGGGTAGAGGAAGAGGGTTCTGATTTCTCCCATGGCCTACCCTTAATGGGGTGTTAAAGGTCCTTGGGTTCCCCGTTCCCGCATTCTAGCTCAAACCCCTGGGACGGTTTCATCTTACTCTTAAAAATTGCTAAAAACTGCACCAATCATACATTCAGTATGTTTTTTTTTGGTTTGGCGGTCGCAAGTGCCGCTGCATTACAAGGGCAATACATTCTCTGCCAGAAAGTCCCTACAACCTGCTAATAACTTTGGACACAAACATACAATATGCAGGAATGGATCATTTTTCTGATAACACAGGCGGCACAGTTTGTTCTCCGGTTGCCCCTTGATCTGCCATTCGGGTATAAATTCAAATGCTGGGAGGAGGCCAAATCGCAATTTCATTAGTTCCTTCTTGATGGTTAATGAAAGTGCGAAGTCAAAGTATGGTTGTTCTTTCTAGGTTTCACATGAATTTATCAACAGACACTCCTGCCCTGCGCATGCTTTGCCAATAACACCCTGCCCTCCAGGCGGCTTTTCTGCTGAATGCAAGTGTTCAAAGTTTTCTAAAAAACAGAGTTGCTGATGTAGGACAGAGTCCTAGATTCTCTAAACTGTCTGCAAAGTAAGTGGCAAAGCGTCGTTTCCCCGTTCAAGATTTATTTAAATCCATGCATAATGTGCAAGGGTATATTTGGGGGCATTCCTCAAGCAGTGATAGCATTTTAAAAATGCACCTTGCCTGGTAAATGTTTGCTTTGGTAAAGAGAACTCTAATCTTACTTGGGCCTGGGAGGCGGACTTTGGCTGCTGAAACATGTTTGTATGTTCGCAATATGAATTTCTCCAGGATATCGGCATCCTCCCCAAACATGATCTCCCTTCTATACGACAGCGCAGGGATTAATTACCGTACAGGGACCGTTATTAAGGCCTTGAGATTGTGGCCCCACACAGGTTTCCTTAGGGTCAAGAAGGCAAAGTTTCATGCTTCCGCTTTTGCTGAGATGCCCTTCTTTTGTGCTGAAAATGACCCCCTAGAGTCCAGTCTGAATCCAAGGTAAGTATACGTCGATATTTCTTCTACTGTTGACCCCTGGAGGTGCCATTTCCCACATTTTGAAATTTGACATTATAGGGGCATAACTCTAGTCTTTTTTAAATTAATTTCTAGCTGTTTTTTAACAGAATACTCTGCTAACCTGTTAATTAATCATTGAAGACCTACTCTGGTGTTACTTAGTATTAGCAGATCATCTGCGTATAGGATGTGACACAGCTCTTTGCCACCAAGGCTTGGTGCGCGAGACCCCGCTGCATCCAGAAACACGGGTAAGTCTGGGATGAATAAATTGAACAACAGAGGGGCTAGCACACAGCCTTGTTTTAACCCTGAAGATGTTCTAACTTCTCTGGACAGGTGACAGCCATCCCCAACCTTGATCTTTACCCATTTTCTAGAATATGCCAACTGGACTGCTCGCAATAGTTTCTGGGGAATGCCCCAACTTTTCCCACAGCAACTTCCGGGAGATGGAGTCAAAGTCCGCCTTGAAGTCCACAAAGCACATAAACAGTGGAGTGCAGGCATCGCTTACCCTTCTCATTGTGTGGCCCAGAGCTGTTAAATTAGAGTGTCCCTTGCTTCTTGGAGAACACCGTTTGGTTCATGGGCGCACATTTTGCCTCGGCTGCCCATTCTGTGAGGTCTTGCAGAAGTAAGGTTGAGAAATATGTAAGGTCCACATCTAGCAACGCTATCACGCGACGGATGTTTGGTGATGCAGCTTTCCCGCCTTTAAAGATGGGGTGAATAACTGACCCTCGCTAGCTTTCTGGGATATTTCCAGTCTGTAAGATGTGATTAAACATTAATATCAGGAAGCCTGCCCAGGTTGTGGTGTTTTCATTCAGGCGGGCTGGCAGGAATCCATTGGGGCCTGGTGCACAGTGGTTACGTTACGTGAGCGCACAATAATTTTCTCCAGATTCATGATGTTATTTTCTAAGGTGTCTGTAGCACTACTGCTGTGATTATCGATGGGGACATTTTGGATATTGCGCAGGAGTAGGGCTACTGGGCGTAACAGTATCCGTGCATTATTTATAGTGGGCTCTTAATAAGTTCACCCATTCTTCTTCATTTATATTCGCGTTATTTGCTGCCCTGAGGCATTTGTCAAGATAATTTATTAGTTTCCAAAATTGCCTGTGATCATTTGATTTTGAGCAGTGTAGAAGCTTAGCCCATAGCGCTTCAGCTTTGCCCTACTTATGCAACCAGACTTCCCTCTTCAGACTTCTGCAATCATGTCGGAGGGACTTCAGCAGTGCATGGTTCTGCGGTGCTGAACGCAGCAATCGTAGAGTTTTATTAATTCGGGATCTTATGAGGCGAATTGATTTCTGTCAGATGATGTTGTTACAACGTGAAATACATTTGCCGTTAACCCTCACAGTGACCGGATGCCTGGCCACTAAACATTCCAAGAGCTTTTCCCAGGCTTTTATTGAGTCTCGATTGTGGATTGATACTTCCTTCAATATTTCAACCTCCTCACTTGCCAGTGTTTGGATACCTTCTGGACTCCATTAAAGGCGTTTTAGATTCTCAGTGTGAGTTTCTGCCTGCACGATCCTTGCACAGCCCAGAGCCAGTGCGTTGGGGTGAAGCCAGATGGTTTGTGGCAGATGATCACTTTCAGGTCAGTGGTCTATTTTGAAGTTTAGTAGCCTGCTAAACATACTGGCACTGACTAGGACATAGGCCAAGTAGGACATTTTTGTACCCATACATCTTGTCCAAGATGGTGGTGTCTCCGGGGAGACAGCCATTTAGCGTTATCAGCCCGACTAATTCACAGGCCTTGGCAAGCTTTTTCCCCCCAAGTTTGTCTTCTCTTCATTATAAATGATGGCTTATGGCATGCGCATCAAAATCAACGTCTACCTCTTCCCTTTTATCTTGAGAAAGATTCAGGTTAAAGTCTCCAATAAGCTCCAGATTCACAATCTGCGGTTCACTTTTCCACTCTTGAAGGATTTTGACCAGCTTTTCAACTGTAGCTCTTTTTTTTGCTTGGGTTGATATAGACATTAGCAAAAACAGCAGACTTGTCCCGCTGCTTGTCCCACTCTTCCAGGCAGATGGCCAAAACAGCCATGGTTCGCTAGTATCTAATATTGTGACTCTTGTGGCGAGTTTGCTGCTTACAGAAGTCATGAGCCCACCTTTGGGTATTCCATGGGTACAATTTTTACTTGCCCACCTACTGTATTCAATAAACCTGATTAGGGGAATGTTAGATTGTTCCCAAGTCTATTGTACCTCTATGATGTCAAAGTTGCTTAGATACGCCAACATTTGAGATTCTTCAATTTTCTGTGCCAGTGTCCTCAAATTCCAGGCGCAGATGGATATTGCACCTTGCGTTGTCATATTATGCCTCAGGGGATCATTGTATCAGTCCATGTGACGGGGGTTTTGGCGTGCTCCTGAAAGGACCAAAGGGAGTCACCTCCAATAATCTTATTTTCCCGTCTTCGTTACTGCTCTCGTTACAAAGGATTCTACCAGCTGGGCTGAGGTTGTTTGAATTGTCAGTCCCGCATATCCACCTGTGCAAATGGACCCACCAACCGTGCTTCTCAGAGATGAAGTTACTTGCTGCCCTATGCATTGTGCCCTAGGCAAATTAAGGCAGTGTGACTGCTCCTGACGATTTTGTTATCCAGTAGTTGAGGTGGGTAGCAGTCTTCCTGGAAGTGCACAATTTTTATCCACCAGCTCTTCAGAAGCTCCTTGAAAGACAAGATTTTGGCAGCTATGTCAAGACAATTGAATGTAACCAACGTGGGCTCCGATACCTGCTTACGTCTTTGTGCAAGAAATTTAATAGAGTCAATGTCCTAGGACTGTACTCCCTCATGGCCCGGTAGGCCCTTTAATAGCTTTACAATATTTGTACGGTTTAGGATGTCATGGCTTCCCTTTGATCTAAACTCTGGGATCCATAGTAAACTCGTCTTTGTGCCACCATGAACAGCGTTGGCATTTCCTGCAACCTCTCCTGGGAGGGATGCTGTATTTGGAGACAGTCCAAAGTGATCTCAGTCCTCCCTTGCTTGGTCCCCTCTGTTTGAGGTGCTGTTCTCTTCCCTTCATGTGTAGGTACGCTAGTCGTTACCTCCTCCTGGAGACTACCCAGTACATGACCTACACTATCGCCGCAGACACTCTTTCGACCCTCGGGTATGATTTTGAATGGTGACTGCTTACTAATTTTTTAATCATGAGTCACATTCCTTGTTTCCCGAACCATCTCCTCTAAGAAGGTTGGCAGTCGCACCAAATTGTCAGTCCCCCTGTTTGCACGAACACACTGTGATGTTGTTATCGTTCCTGGCTATAACTCTTTTAATGAGGGCATCTAAGTTCTCCAACTTTCCATTGATTCCAGACACGAAGGCTGCAAGCGTCTTTCGTAGGTCAACTTGAATGTCCATTTTATTGGCGTGGTTGTTTAATGCCTCTACTGTGGCTTGCACTGTGTTTAGTACTGCAATCCAAGGCCCAATGGGGCCCTTAGTAAGATCTTGAGAAGCTTTTGCGTCATCCATGCGTGGATTCTCCAATATTTGGGGGCCTGATAAACGTGCCTCGTTTAAGGTGGGCACATCTTTGTTGGCCATGTTTTCCTCTAGCTGTCTGACCTTACGCTCCCTCAAGGAGGCTAGTGATTGCACCAATGGAGTTAATGGGGCATCCGAGGAAGCCCGAAATGGGTTGAATACTGAGTCAAAGCTTGCATCTTCCGCTTTGGCCATTGCGTAATTCGGCGGAGGCTCCAGCCCCCAACATTGCTGCACTGAGTTTGACAAGTTGGAAACGATTACCACCGTTGACAGGGGAAATAGTGGTTTGCTGGGGGTGCAAAACGGTGTTTGTCTCATTATTTGCTGCTGCGCTCCAGCTGTATTCGTGTCCACCCCCAACTGGTGCTGGTGTTCGCGCTTAGGCGCATGGGCCATACCCCGGCCCGGGGGAGGGCACTCAGTGAAAACTGTGGGGGCATGCCATTCCTCCTCCTCTAGCGATGAAATACAGTTAGAAATTTTCTGTAATTTAAGGCTTTTGAGACTTTTGGGGCCCTCACCCCTTGCCTCTGGTTCCCCGATTCTAGAGGACCTCAGAGGGTGATCAATCTTCACCATGATTGCCCCAGTAAGCTCATCATATGCGGATGGAGAGGTCCCTCCTCGTAAATCCTTGTTGCTGTCTTCCTCTTTAAGCTTTTAGCATGTGACACCTCGAGGGCAATGGCCTCCCTCTTTCTCTTCTTCTGAGTCGCTTGAACGCTGACCCTGGGTCTTCCTGACCTTATTTTAATCTGCGTTAAGCGTTGATATTACTTGCAACTCCCTATCGCTTCCCTGCAAGCCTCCTATAAATGGATGGGGGTATAGTTTCCTTGCAACTCCCTTGGAAGGTCCGAGGTCCAGAGTCCGAGGACCAGAATTCTTTCAATTAGTCCACACCACTGGGTTCTGCGTAATATTTAGGCTTAGCATCTGACCACGGGTTTGGTTGCAGGTTTAATTGGGTCGTTGATTGACTGTCACTGGTGGTCAACGAAGATCAGGATCCAAAAACACCTTACAATTCCCTAAAGCAGCACTTTACAATAGCTACTAGCGCCGTAGCACAGGGCACGTGCACACAGTATGCCTGGGATTGATAATGATGTTGTAGCATCTGCTACCCACTCCCCAATCAATAGACGAGGGCCCTTCGTGGATAGACGCTCCTCCTGTTGGGGCTTAGCTGGGCTTGACTAAGCTTGTGGCCCTAGTCAGTAAAAGGAGTGTAATGGGGTGCTGGGGGCAGGGCCCCTGATGTGAGGGGGGGGGGCATAGAGGGCAGAGGGGGGGGTAAAGGTGAGCAGGTACAGCAGGGGCTTACAGCCACGCGTGCACAGGCTGCAGTGGCCTAACACTGGCTGCTTCCACGCTATGCGCGCTGCCCGCAGCCTAGTGTTTTTCCTAACCGCCCGCTTTCTGCTCACACCCTATGCCCCCCATCTCTCACCTGTATGCCTGGTGGGCCTTGCACATATGACTCAAGGCTGGTGGTCCCTCTCCACTGAGATGCCTCTTCAAATGCTCTACCACCAGTTGCTGGCCAGGTGGCAGCCGAGCAGTGTTCTGATTATCTCCTTTACAGTGGCACCACCCCAGGGGGCTGGGAGAGGCTTGAGTGTGGGGACAAGAGAGAGGGGGGCGGAGGACTGGTTGAGAGAGCATTGTTAAAGCACAGCGCTATGTGTCTCTGTCTTGCTCTGTCTGTGACGGTGGCGTGCAACGTCAGTGTCAGCCTGAGTTTCCAAAGACGGAGCAAGTTTTAGGGCCAAAGGCCTTCTTACCCGTTTCCACTGAAACCTGGAACTAGGTTGAAAGTGCAATTTTTTTTTTTTTAAATGGGCTAGCTCGTGGAAAAAAAGCCAAAACTATGGTGTAAATTGTTTTTGAGGCAGCACTGCAAGTTCCTGAAAGCTGGGAATGTGGTAATTTTAGCACAGCAAACCTATTGCTGATGCCATTTTTAGGGGAAAAAAATATGCACTTTGAGGAGCATTCCCCCCTAAAAAAAATTAGCTTCATTTTGGCTGTTCCACAAACCCAAGGTACGTTTAGAATTCCCATGACGTTGGGAAAAAGGACACAAATTTGGCATGGATATTTTATGTGGAAAAAGGTTAAGTCCAAACTACCCCAAACAGCCAAAAGAGGCCCAGCACTGGGGTGGCAAAGTCTCTGCAGTTAAGGGGTTAAGGACCATATTCATTAACTTCATATAAGGATCCTATGCACAGAGAATAATAGTTCAAAAATACTGTTACATTTTACTCAATGTTTTATTTCTAGTTCACAATGTTATAAAATGGAAAAGTCTCCAAATATAAATATTCTAAGTCACTTTCTTAAGATGATAAAAGACTTTTGTTTCTGAAAATAGTGACAGGTTCCACAATATGAGGCATCTGTGGAAAGAAGTTTCCCCAGGTTTTGAAGCTCAGGATAAGGTAGGAGGAGGAAGTGAGGAAAGGATGAATTTGGGGTTGGAAAACAGCAAGGGCAGTCAACATCACTACATGAAGCAAAAGTGGTCAAAACAATATCTCCACCTCCCGTCCCTTTGAAAAGATCAACATCAGGCCTTTTTCCAATTGTTTGGTATAGCGAATCACCATCATGCACCTCAGATGTCCATGGATTGCTTCCGCATTTCCTAAAGGAATGAGTGGGCATCAACAGTGTCAATGAAAAGTAAAGTCTTGACCTTTCGAGAAACTCTTAGCTTCACCCAGTTGTACATCGTGGCTGAAATTACCATGTTTAACACCTATCTCCATCCATTGCCTACTTCTGTCCTGAATCACCATGACATCTGGAAATGGGAAGATCCTGTGGTTGTCATACAGGAGGTTATGGTTCAACCCGGAAATGATCGGGTAACACGCCGGGAAGCTTTTAGCTATGGTTGGTCGGTAAGCGGTTACGCACTAGACCTTTAACCTTATGTATTAGTGCAGTAGGATGTCGACATAGAAAAAATACTAGCGGTTGTCAAAATGCCCGAGACCACCAGGTAGGTTCTCGGACATGGACTTGACCAGCAGAAAGTAAGTGTGGGCTCCCCCGTATTTCTTGCTTCATTATCACAGTTATATGGGCCACCCTGAGGAGGATATGAGATTCTAGGCTAATCTTTTTTAACACTTGCTATGACCCAGGCAAAGCTTGTGGTAATGATTCTGTCAGGAGTTTTACTGCAGTTCCCATATGAACGTTGCTATACCATGGGCTTGCCCTCTGGGCCATCACAGGGGCAAAATATAAAACAGTGGCCCCTGACATTAGCTTTAGCAGGAAGTATGATATGTACATAGATGTGATGTCCCATAACTGTAATGTTTGAGCTATCATTCTACGGGCAACATATGCCTAGCAATATCTGATATTTGTTGCGATATGTGTGGACCGCCGCGACGTAGCTTGGCGGGACCGATCGTATCTAAGGGTGCATTTCAAACTCCTTTCACATTGTGTCCTTTGTGGGAACCGAATGAGCTAAGTGGTATGACATACCCTTATTTTTAATATGCCCCACATCTGAGTCACTTGGTGGGAGCTGTAATTTTAATGTACACATATTCCAATTAGGACATGGCTGGGGGCCACACGGACTATTATGTTTTCGAACCTCTATATCTAAAATTTACAGGGTACGTCAGACAATAGTTTTGTTAGGTAACATGAGACCAGATACTCGATTCCACTATGCCAGTGGGACCTATCATATAGTTACATCAGAGCTTTATGATGGGCCACCCTTTTCTACATCTTGGATTCCACTGAACTGTCATAGTTACATCATAGGTTTTTGCTGGGCCATGCTTTTCTACATCCTTCGATCCTTAATAAATTTGCACATACGGTTTGTTAGTCTATACGTAGCTTATTCCATTTAGATTTACCCATTCATGCCAAAATCAAGTCCAAGTCCACACGAGCCCGTGGTAGAACCTGTCATTGCTGATAATTATACCGGTCCTAAACGATAGTGTAAACTTTGTAACACTCAGATATACAAGACAATGATGGTTACATGTTTTTGCCACCATAATATGACGAACCTTACTTTTTAAGTTGTGTCTATTATAGTTTTGCAGCAGTCGAATGGTTCGCTTTTCCTGAAGGGACTCTGTCCTTAATCTAGGAGGGTAAGGCAGCCAAGTTCTTCTGTGTGATATCACAAGCCCTGGAGTGAATTTCTGCATGTGGTTGAAGGCAGGAACATCACACAGTCACTTGATGTGTGGCATGCTACCATGGTGTCTACAGGCCACAATAACTACCCACCAGGGCTCGAAAGTGATATGTTAAATGTTCCATTCTGGCCCCCTTCCACGAGCTGATATTCAAATGCATTTATCTACTTTTGCCATTTATAAAATTTTGCAGGGGTAGGAATACTGGGCGCATTCAATTCCTTATTTTTTGGTAAGCCTAAACAACATGTTTCTTGTACTGCTTCATTTAATCACAGCCTTCAATAGCTAACCAGGAAACAAAGGAAGCAGAATAAATTAATTTTTTAACGGTCAATAAAACATGTCGACTTTACATCACTGGTAAGTTAAAATAATACAACATTTTTAACATTGTGCCCAGAGAAATAAATTGTTTTCACATCCAAATCATCAGAAACTATTCCGGGTGTAATTATATCATTCATGGAAAGTTTGAATACATATGGAATTTGAATGACGCTCGTCGGGCCATATTTATCAAATAATTCTTTATCCCACACAATACCATCAGGAATTGGTATAGCAGAAATATTCACTACGGACAAGTCTCTACAGACCTCATGGGAAGAAAAATGTGGTTTTGGGACCTCATCCACCAGTTCAACTGTAGAGCTTTCAGGAAGGTAATGACCATGTATAAGTAAGAAGAAAACAATGACAACCCCAAACTAAAGGACAAAGGCAAGTGCAGTTAGTAAGAGCCATTGATATTTACCTCGAAGAATTAAATAGTTACTTTTGAGCCAAATTATCAGCTCATGTGCTCTTGACAGTTCTGTTGTGGTAGAGGCAGATGAGTCAGTGAAGGTATCACTGATGTCGGCAAAATATCCAGAAGCAGTTTGTGCAAAAACTGGAGCCATGCTTGGAATAGGAAAATTTGCAAAATACTCCCTCGGCGGATCATAGTAGACTATGCCATTCGTTTGTGTAGAGTTTGAATAAAATTGATCAATATTATTGGTGTTATTTGTTGTAGTAGACGTTAGTGGAACCAATAAAAGCTCATTTTCCACCCTCCACAAGCTCTGAGAGGTATCAGCATTGCTGCTTAAAACCCATAAAGGAACATTTTGTTCTGTATTGAGAGGGATTCGGGTACTACCCAGGAGTCCCCTAGATCTGCTGTGCAAGATAAGCCATATGGTGTAGCTTGACAATGTCAACAGAGACGAAGCGATTTTCTTTAGAACCAGGCAGCAGTGGTAGAATGACAGTTCTGGTACTGTGTATTCCCAGGAATGGAACCGGTGCACGATAACAAGTACCAAACTTCTTTTTCACAGCAATCTTTTCACGCACTAGGTCCCCAACTTTTGGGATCCAGCCAGTAGATGTTATTGGTACAACCCTTATTCCCAAGGAGGCAGCACTGGCAGATACGTTGTCATCACAGTACTGTTGAAAGTCCTGCAAGACAGTGACCCGTTCATTTATGTCAAAAGTTGTTTCCTCCGCACCAGGACCATCTGGCTCTGCAACGTACATCTGTGTTCTGAACAGGCATTCATATGCAGTACACCCACCCTCCCACCCAAGGTACCTTCTGGGCAGATTGTTAAGTGCTCTCTGGACTGCATACAGGTGTGTAAGTCAACTACGATCCATACCTAATATTCTGGGTGTTAAGGATTGCTTTGAATTGCAGTTTTGTCGCCCCACAACACCATTTCCCTCGGGATGCAATGGGGACGAGTAATGCAGTTGGACCCCTAACAAAGCTATGGCTTCCCGGAAAGCCCTTGAGGCAAAAGCAGAGCCCTGGTCCGAGTGGAAAGCTGCAACAGCATATGTGCCGATAAAGACTTGCAAATCTTTAATAACAGTTCGAGCATCAGCTGAACGTTGTGGCCAAACCCATAGAAATCTGAAGCATGAGTCAACAGCGACTAACATATATTTGTATACACTGTCAGGTGACCACAATGGTCCAAGTACACACACTGTAATGGTTTGTTGGAAATAAAGAGGAGTGTCTGCGCTGGGCGTTTGACGGTGGACCCTTTTATTTGTTGACAGATGTCACAAAAAGCACATACTGGTTGGTTTGTTAGTAGAGACCTGGTCATCAGTAACATGCTTGTAACAATGATATTGGAGCCGCCACACCAGCATGGGCAGAAGCAACTCCCTCATGCACTGCTTTGATCAATTCTGGTCTTTGGTCTTTATTGGGAATCACACCCTTACCCACCCCTGGTATAACAGATAGGGCTTTACTGAGGCATGATATGCAGTAGGAATATTTAACAGGATATGCTTTCGGCAAGGTCAGCCGAAGCTTTTACAGCTGTCAGTGTTTCATCATCCAATTTTGTTCTAGAACAAGTCACTTCAGCAACAGAAGCCGTAGCTACTGCTGATTTGGCTAACTTCATCAGCCAAGGTGTTGCCTGCAACGTGTATTCCAACACTCTGATGTCCCAGAGTATGTACAACATGGACATTAGGTAGTGTTTCCTTCAAATCCGCTACTTTCCCCAACAGACGTCTGTCCTTAATGCTGTTTCCTTTTGAATCTCTGAACCCATTCTGGCATAAGTAATGCAGATATTCTTTGAAGGATTGGACACACTAGTACGAATCACAGAGAATCAGCATCAGCTGTTCAGGATCCACGTGTTCCAGAGCCATCACCAGAGCCTTGTACTCTAGTTGTGCAGTGCAGTCCCCTAAGGCTGCGTGTTTAAGTGTGTTGTTGATGGAACTTGCCATCTTTCAAGTACCCACTCACAACAGCGCAAGCAACGGAATATTGATGTTTAGTGCCTATTGCTGGTTCAGCTGAACCATCAGTATACAAAATTGTTTGACATTGTTCAATATGCAATGTGTTTGCTGGAACTGGGTATTCAAGTTCATATTACAAAAACTCTTGGGTTTGTAATTTTGAGTCAAAAATATAGTCAACATCATTGGCCGTCAGAGACTTTGCTCATTGGATCCAAAGTGGATGTAATGCTTTAGCGTTATGAATGCTAGCTTTTGTAACTGCCTCAAGGGCTGGGATGGGGGATACGACAATGATATGTTTCTCTTGGGCCAGAGGTATCTCTTGGATGACAGCCATCTGAACAGCAGTGAGAACCTTCTTGGTGGGAGCAAAGTGTTGTTCTGCTGTAGAGTACAAATGTGATTTGTATGCTATTGGAATGGTCTCACCCTCTTTGAATGTTACATAGGTGAAACCAGTGATACTAGCAATTACTCTGATGACCAGGTGCTTTTTGTTTTCCCTTGTATGTACATGTCTTGCTTCAAGCATGTCTTTTTGTAATGCTCCGAGAATGTGTGTGTATCCAACTTTCCAGTATTTGCTAGTGAAGTCAGGCAGTATCCAGTCTTATAATGGTTTAATGCGTTGTGCATAGTCTGGAATACAAGTTCTGCCAAAATGTAAAAAGCCCAATAAGGACTGGAGCTTTTTAATGGTGTTTGGAGGTTGTAGTTGTGCGCATTTTTCTACAAATTGGGGCGTGAGGCTCTTGCCTTCATCTGACAATTCGTATCTCAATAACAGGACACTAAGGAATGCTATTGTTTTTTTTAGTTTTTTTTTATTGAATTTGCAGCCAAATTCGGCAAATCCTGCAACAATGCCAACTACCCGTCCTATATGTTGCATGAGGTTGCTGTCCGAAAGGTAGATATCATCCACATATGACAATGCCTCAGGATCAATGTTGTGTAAAATAGATGTAACACAAGCGGAAAACAGTCCTGGACTGTTCTTGAACTCCTGTGGGAGCCTAACGAGCTGAAACTTGTTAAGTCCCTACTTTCAGGCTCTATATTTTGGCAGAAGAACTCGTTGAAAATATCCAGGGTCGTTTTGTATTTTTTGTGCACTAAATTGTTCATAAGTGCTGTGCTGTGTGCATTTTATATAGTAAAGGTGCGGGTGTGACTGTTTAAATGTCTGTAGTCTCAAACAATTCTGTAAGAATGGTCAGGTTTAGAGACAGGGAACAATGGATTGTTCACTGTGAGACACAGGGTTCAATTACGCCCTGGTACTCTAATTGTTTGAAGATTTTCCTCACAGGTGCTTTAGCTTCGTGCTTTTTTGGGTACTGGGGTTGAGTTTGGGATTTAATTGGTATTACATGATAGGGGGAATCTTTGTCCCATCCTACGTAGTTGCGCCACTGCCCAATCAATGGTGTAAATTTCTATGAGCTTTCGGGGAACAAGGGGCAAGAAAGATTTTTCAATACTCTCTTCTCCATAAGGGAGATCAGACAAATTCCGGTGGCCAATCCTTTTCGGCTAGTAAACTATCATAAATAGTGACAAAGCGGTCCCAAAAGATAGCGTGACTGTATGTTCAATGTCTCCCTCTAACTGTATAGCTACTTTATACACCCTGTCGGGCATGAAGACACGCATGTCCGAGTCTCAACTTGTAATAAGTCATCAGCTGCTTTTACCTCCAGATGCTTTTGAAGAGTCCGGCGAACTATTGTGACCTCTGCCACACTGTCTAGCAGTGTCAGTGGCCACTTCCTGTTCTTCAGTAAAGCCCTATTCCGGAGTCGCATGTCGTATTGCAACTGCTGCCACCTTTTTCTTTTTGAACTGGAATTTTTGTTGGGGAAGTTTCTCTTCTTTCTTAACAAAAACTTAAGGCGAGCATTGTGAGTCCTTTCTCAGTTTCACGTACTATGTTCGCTGCTCTGACCACCCATCTCTCGGACTGCATTTTTCTGGTAAGTCCTGAAAGGAACAAAATTGGCTTGTATCAGTATACTGATAACGGTCAGGTGTTTTTGTATGGTCTCTATTTCTAAGATTATATCTATTTTGAGGGGTCTCCGAATGCGCAGATTCTCCCCTTTCTTTTTTAGGTGTTTGTTTTTTATCCCCGTGCTTTTTAGAACTTTCTGGTGCTTGCTTAGTAGAATCTTTATTAGATCAACCTTGTAATTGGGGTTTAATTGGTCTGACCCCCCCTGCCTATCTCGATCAATACTAGAATAGGTCTCAGCAATAATCTGTGGCAGCTCACGTTCCTGATCCTGTGCAGGAACATCCTGGAGCCGCATGCGCACTGCTAGTGCAACCGCTTCCCCTTTAAGGTTACTTAATATGATTGAAGACACAGTGGCAAAATTGCCCATTAATTGCATCCCCAAGTCTAGGGTAGGGGCAGCCCCATATTCATCATGAATTTGTTTTAATACCTCCGGAAGATTGGCAAGTGTTGGTGTAACAAGTGCTGTAGTATAGAGCGCGGCAAATACAGAGGATTCTATGTTTGTCCTGAGGATCTGTTTGGGGATAACTGCTTCCAGCTAATTTATTTTTTGAGCTAACCAAAATGGAATTTCCTCCCATTTGGGGGGTGCTTTACAAATGATCGAATGTACAGTTGCAGGGTTAATGCCTGGCGTAACTGCATGTGGTTGTGCTGGGGTAGCACGTGCTGGGTTAATATTTAATGTTTGCATTACAAACTGTACTAACAGTCTATATATTCCAGTGAGCTCTGTATATAAGTGGCAAACCTCAGCTACCGCTAAGGTTGCTGCATTAGGGTGTGGCGTATATATATGTGGCCAGTAAGGGCCGTCGTTGCTCAGAAGACCTAACCTAACAAGTAGTATTATATGTGGCAGGGCATCATCAAGCCAATTATTATGGTCTTGATAAGATAAGAGTATTTCTAAATATGCATAAGCTCTATATCCTGCAGGTATGTTTGCAGGTGTATAGTGATCAAATGTGTTTGAGTTCCCATCAACTGCTAGAAAATTGACCCAAGAATAAAATTTTTATGTTCTGTAGGCTGGATAAGCCTCAACAAATGTGACTTGACCCCCCTGGGCCGTTAGGCCATTTGCCAGTGAGTGTGCCATAAGGGGTGGTCGCACATTTCCTGCAATTAGCTACCTGTTGTGGGTTCTCCATTTTAATGGTAAAGGCGTTTGTTCAGCGATAAGAACACCAAGTGGGGATTAATCCTTTTAAGATTCAAGCTTGATCAACCTACAGTGTAAGATAGGTACGACCTACTTAGCTGAGGAGGAAATCCTCAATAACACAGACGTCTCCATATATAGTATTGAGGTGCCTTTAGTGAGACAGAGATACTTAGCAGGATCCGAAAATTAGTGCCTGACCAAACGTTGGCGGTGCCATGTCACGTAGGTTCTCATTAACCTAATGAGGCTACTGGATTTGGGCGGCAGAGTCACCTGAAATGTGTGGTACTATGTACAATACCACACCATGTGACACCTGTCAGCCTAATCCGGGTTTTCCAGCTAACTAGCAGCGCCTCATCGCTACCCAAGAGCAGGGATGATTGTGGCAACCGGGTGCATGACAAGAAATACTCCTCAGGGGAATAATCATGGTCGATCAGATCTCACCCCTTTCTCTCAGTTACATTAGTCTCACACAGGCAAACACAAACAGAAGCAGAATATAGTTCAATAAGGGTTTATTGAAGTAACTGCATCTTAGATAAAACGGCATGTATTCCAATAACTAGGATGATAAAACACACTAAAAGCAAAAGGGTGACAAGGAGTGTGAAACACAAATAGTCCCACCATATTGTCACTAGGAGTGATATATGTATGTTGTTCCTACCTAAGCTATGTTAGAGAGCACATCACAATAGGCCTATTCAGCCCCTGGAAAGACATCATCCCCCATACCTAAGCAAGAAAGCCTGTAGTCTGGAGGGACACTGTCCCCATATAGGCCAGGGACTCAGTAGTCTAAGCAAGCCACTGTAGTGGAGGCAATCAGCAATTAGCATGCAGTCGTGGTCATCTGGCTGGAATCTCCCTCTAACGTGTATGGGGGAAAAGGAGTGTTTTTATAATAAAACAGCTGACATTCTAAGAAAGGGTCCCCACATAGGAATACGTGTGTTTCTGTGAATGTTGGAGACACAGCATACCACTTTTGCTGGCAACCCTATCTGATTGCAGCCTTGAGGAAAGCACAAAGTGAAATGCTAAGAACGTGATGCTTTTCTTGGTGAAGGAACAAATAGATAGAGAAAGTAAAAAAAAAAAAAACACACCGCAAATGTGGCTAATGCTAGAAAAATAAAGCAAAGAAGAATAAAATGTAACTGGGCTAAAGTGCACAACGGCAGGTCTAGTTTGCTAAAATAACGTGCCTAAAATAGTTATACAACAACAACACGACAAAAAGTCTTGTCACTAATGTATTCATGGACTTTATGCATTTTCTTTTTCAGGTCTACCTCAACTTAGGGTATCTAGGCTCATACGTATGTTTTGTATCCACCATGTTTTTTCCACACTGCAGACACACTTAGGTTTTCTATAGTGAGGACTAGGTTTTCGTTTTTGGTTCTGATGAAATGCCACTTGATCTGCAGAGACTTTTATGGACGTGAAACTTGTTGACCTACACACAGGGACAGAATAAATCCTTTCCCTCTCTCTTTTTTGCGGTGAGTGCGAAAACATTATCTCCGGTGGCACGCCAACTTTTCTTTTTAACCTTGACATAGACCCTCGCAGGTACTAAAAAAAAAAACATAGGGTTGGGAGTCCTATTGTCAATGTTAACGTTCACTTTCCAGTCCCTCACCTTCCTCACCTACAGGTCCGGCACATGCCTGCACTCAACCAGACAGCATTGATTAAAAGATCTCCGGCACAGAATAACCTTGTGGGGCCCGTTGGGCATTGCACCAACGGTCAGACAAGGAACAAGCCCAAGGATGAAGCATGACACCCAATGGGGTGTGTGAGGGCCCTTGCTTCTATTTATAGAAGTGCCTAGATTGACCTGAGCCCTATTTAGGGGTACTTGTTGGAACTCTGTGCCTTCTGAACTGTGTACCTCTATTATAACATGTATAAAATCACATGTACATTCAATCCAGGCATAGCCAAGGGTGTTTTATGTTACACGTTTTTTTTCTACCAATTAATTCACCTCGGAACTTTTGAAAAGAGCTTGTGTGGTTTTGCGGGTTTTCCCTCAGGGCAAAAGCTCCATGGTGGAGATGTCCATGGACGTGGGAGGAGAGTAGAGTTTCTCCCGCAGACAGGATGCTTAAGCTATGGATCTTGCACGTAGGTTCCAATTCTTTTTAGAGCTGGCATATATTCGGATGTCTCTGAAGGTGTACTATAATGGAGATGCAGGTCTTCTGACCCTTCACCTAAATTTGTGTCTTCTTTGAAGGAGTGGCCTGTCACTTGGGGTCTGAAAGGCCCACATACTACACAAAATGGTTACTGTCCTTCCTATGTGAATGTGGAAAACAATGCCTGCGGTGGAGGGGTGGTGGAGGGATGGTGTAAAGTTGCTACTAGCCCTTGCTGAGTTATTCTTCTGCTGAGTATTGCGCTGCATGTTAGTAGAAAGGCAGATCTTTTCTTTAGCTATAAACTTAGCTGTGATGTATGTCTTGTTAAGGTATTCAAATTCTTCCTTGGTTGAATTCAACCTGGCTGAATGTCCTTGGTTCCCGTTTTATCCTGTGACCAGTTTTTTTATTTGCTTCCCAAAATCTCACTTCTCTTTCTCCCTTCCCTGCTGTAGTCTTTTTAGTGTGAACTTGTTTATTTGTTTGAAGGTTCTACCTCTTGCAAGAAAAGGATAAACGCAATCTAACCATGGTGTGGGTATGGGATTCAGACTGACGTTCAGCTGAGCAGCATGAAATCCACTATCCACATGCCTGAGCTGTGTCAGGTCGTGCCTTGAGCGAAATAAACATGCCAACTCAATTAGTTGCGGTAGCGCTGGCTTTATTCACTGACATGCTGAATGTCACTGCCCTTCCGCTTCCTTCTCCCCTCATTTAAACTTTCCTGCACGTCACCCAGTAATCCCGGGTATAGTGGGGGGAATGATCTGTGCTCCCCTGCAGGATACAGGTGAATGGATCGTCCCCCCCCCCACCCCCTCTGACGTCAAAACTACAAGCCGCAGTGGTGGCTCTTTAACGTGGCTTCATGGTTAGGGTGACCACCTGGCATTGAGGCAAATTCTGGACAGGACTGTAAAAAATTCAGGACAAAGTGTCAAAATTCAGGACAAAGGGTCAAAATTCAGGACAAATATTCAAGAACAAACGTCAGTTTTACAGACACACGCAAGAGAGGCCATGCCTCACTATGTTGTCAGTGCATTTATGTACTCTTTTTCAACATAGCACTATTTATTCACTGTGGACCTTTTCTGATTGCCTCCTGGTGTGCTACATACTCTACTCTGTACTACTCTACTCTGAGCCACCGCACTTTGCTCCTCTCTACACCACTGTGCTCTGCTCCTCTGCACGCCATACCACTCCAGTCTAAGCAACACCAATCTAATCTGCACAACTCCACTCTCTGCCACTCTGCAACGCTGCACTGTACGCCACTGCACTCTAAGCTAATACACTTTACTCTGTAACACTCAACTCTATGCCCCTGCACTCTACATCAATACACTGTACATCATTCTAATCTACTCTGCACCTCCGCACTCTATGCCACGGCACTCTACACTACTTTACTCTATGCCACTTTATGCAACTCCACTCTAACCTGCACTTCTCCACTCTAAGCCACCTCACTCTACTGTGAAATAATCTACTTTATGCCACTGCACTCTGTGCCACTGCATTCTATGCCACTGCACTCTACCCTGCACCTCTCCACTCTATGCAACTGCACTCTACTCTGAAACAATCTATTCTACACCACTGTACTCTATACCACTCTGACCACTGCACTCTACTTCAATGCACTCTACACCACTGCAAGCTGACACTCTGCAACACTGCACTGGCCGCCACTATACTCTACACCACTCTGCCCTGTACTACTGCATTTTGCACCAATATACTCTATTCCACTACATTCTATGCCACTCTACTCTGCCCAATGCCACTCAGTGCAACTGCACTCTACACCAGTGCACTCTAAACAACTGCACTGCCCTTTACTCTGCACCACTGTACTCTATGCCACTGTTCTCTGTACCACTCTACACCACTGCACTGACACTCTAATCTGCAACTCTGCACTCCACACCACTCTACTCTATGCCACTGCACTCTAGGCACTATACTCTACACCACTCTACTCTGCACCACTCTACACCACTACACTCCATGCCACATGAGTCTACTCTGCACTCTATGACACCACTCTGCATTACTGCGCTCTCTGCTACTCTATTGTATGCCACTCTACTCCACACTATGTAACTCTACCCCATGCCACTCTATGCCACTGCACTCTGCGCCAATGCACTCTAAACAACTGCACTGTACGCCACTGCCCTCTACTCTGTACCACTGTACTCTACGCCACTGCTCTGTGCCACTCTACTCCACTCTACATCACTGCACTGACACTCTACTCTGCAGTGTTGCACTCTCCACCACAATACTATACACCAATGTACTATGTACTACTGCATTCTATGCCACTGCACTCTATGCCATTCTACTCTGCATCACTTCACTCTACAGCACTTTGCCCTACTCTGCACCACTCTACACTACACCACTGCACTCCTTGCAATGTGAGTCTACTCTGCAATCTATGCCACTGCACCACTCTACACTACTACTCTCTCTGCTACTCTATTGTATGCCACTCTACTCCACTGCACTCTATGCCACTCTACTCTGTCCATTGCCACTCCATGCCACTGCACTCTAAACCACTTCACTCTACGCTAACGCACTCTAAACAACTGCACTGTACCCCACTGCACTGTACTTTGCACCACTGGGCTCTACACCACTGCTCCTATGCTAGTCTACTCCACACCACACCACTATGCCACTAGCTTTAAGCCATGCTGAACAGCAGCTACTCTGGTGTATAACATGGCTAATGGCTAAAACACATTAGCAAAGCCATTAACTCTTTAGGAGATGAGACCTATTGGCTTTGCCAATGTTTGTTAGTACTATGAGGTACTGAGGTACCTGAAAGAACTGTGAAAAATACAATTACATCATAAAAAAAACTGCTACAAAATGCGCAAGTATATTTCGGTTAAATAAAAAAAAAAGTGCTTCTCAAATACAGATTTGAATAATATACAGTTTATATCTAGTGATAAAAAAATATATAACACTCCATTAAAACCACACACTCCACAGCTCACCTTGGAACACCATTACAATACCTCTCTAGAAGAAATATCTTTGCCACCAGAAAACTTCAAGTGACTCCTTTTAGTAAAGTCAATGCAGGTTTTCAAGCCCCTTTGTATTTGCAGATTTACCAGTTGCCCACATTTGCATGTCTTTAGGGAAGGAGACCCCCTGGCAAGAAGGCCTATTCTTATCTGTATGCCCCTCCCTCCGAGCACAGGAGACCCCCTGCCTTCCAGCCCAGCTGGGGAAACAACACTGCCCGTAATTTTGCCCTGCCTCCGTTGCCCTTTAGGTGAAAGCTAAAATTATGGACAAATGCCGTCCGTTAAAGCTTTCATCACGGACAACGGACAGCAGGGCGAAATTACGGACAGGCCGTGAAATTTACGGACGGGTGGTCACCCTATTCATGGTGGAGACCTGCCTCACGTGCGCCCCACTTACTGCCCTTAGCAATGATGATGAAAACACAACTTTGTGTTTTCAGGAACAATGACAGCGCACAGGCTAGCACTCTCAGGGTTGTCTCCTGGCTCATGACTGAAGGAAGGTGGGAGGGCTGGGGCCACTGAGGTACAATCCATCTAAAAAGTGGTGGGCTCTAGAGCACGGCACTCTCTCTGTACGTCGATGTCTGGACTGCATATTTCTGAGGGGCGTAATTTAACTATAAACTCGTCACACATGCACACTCCATTTTATTAGGCAGACATACTACTGGACATACGTCAGGCAACACCCCATTTCCCCTAATAAGGAGTGTCAGGATGCCAATGAGTGAATCCCTGAGGCCAAGTAGGACAGGGCGGAAGGGGCGGGATTCCCAGCACTGTCCCAGTTTCTTATGGGGCTGCGCTTCCAGACCTATCAAGAAACCGGGTAAAGGTCTGGGGTGGGTCTTCCCCTTTTTAATCACGGCACTGCTATTCTGTCTGGCTTTTCGTGGGAAATCATGTCTGGCTGGTGTCCACCACCAGATTCCCACGCTGCTGCTGCTGCTATCTAGTCTCCGAGTTGCCAGCAAAGGAAGTAAAGTAAGCAATACAAAAAGTATTGTTTATTTGTGCATTTAGAGGGTGTGTTAGTGAGCGTCTTTGTGAGTGATTGAGAGTGAATGAGACTGAGTAAGTGTGCCAGTGTTTTTGAAAGAATTAATGAAAGTGAAAGTGAGTGAGAATCACAGAGTATGAATAAATGAAAGTGAGTGCGAGTGAGTGAATGGACTGTCAGTGAGTTGGAAGGAACAAGTGAGGGGAGACTGCAAAAGGGAATGGAAGTGAGTCAGCACAGCTAGCAATGATGCAGCAGGTGCAGCTGCACCAGGGCCTACTGAATCTTATGTATCACAGCAGAGCATTTGTACATCATGTGTTGTGAGTGAGAGTCCGGGTGAGTATGTGCTTGTGAGTGAGTGAGAACCAGGAAGTACGTGAGTACGTTTGTGTGAGTGACAATGAGTGGATGTGACTGAGTAAGACTTAATTACAGAGTGTGAGCGAGTTGGTGATCGAGGGAAAAAGTGAATGAAAGGAGTGAGTGTGTGAGTAAGAGTGTTTGTTAGCTTGTCTTACACTTGTGAGTCTACGCTGGCCACAGCACACTCACTTCTTGGCTAATAGGGGCACCCAGCGTAGCATGCTGCCGCTGGCATATTGGAGGTAATTCTTTGTATAAGGGGGGGGCAGCGCCCATCGTAAAATGCAGGCCCTGGCACACGAAGTGATTTGTGGCAAAGGGGCACCATTGGAAAAATGTTAGGAATGGCATACAGGAGATTCTTAGCAGGGGGCACCTGTGGCAAAATGCTGGCACTGGAACACTGAAGGGCACCCTTCGCAAAATGCTAATCCTGTAATACTGAAACTTGGTATATGGGGACACCCATGGCAAAATGCTGGTGTTGACATACTAGAGAGAATTCTTGGCCCTAGAGAGGGCAGACATGGCATGTTGGGGTGGGGGCAGTTTGAGGGCAGCATGGGTTACCCATGGTATGTGGGCATAACAATGGCAAGATTTAGGTACTGGCATACTGTGTGTAACTCTTGGCATCGGGTACAAGTGGCAGCATGCTGGCTTTGGCACACTGAAGGTAATTCTGTACATGCAGGGAACAACCAAGGCAAATTTTTTAAAAAACAGGGTGAACATGTGGCAAATATCACTTTCAAAAACCACCAGGTGCCACGGCTCGGGCCCACAAAATTCTCTGTCGGGACATTTTCAACTGAGGAATGGCCTTCAGGAGTTAATAAATGGATGAGAGGGTGGGAGGTTTCCTTTACAATAACTGTACGACTTTCCTTTAATAATGGCTTGATACCTGCTGTAAAAGTGTTGTCTCTTTAGCTAATTTAAAAAACAAAAATCCTGGGTCACCAGGCTTTACCAAATAACGTGACTCTGGGTACATCACCGCCTCTTCCTTAACCTCAATTCCCTTAAGTGGTGTTAAGTTAATTGTTTGTTACTGTAAAGTGCACTAACACCGCAAGTGATACCCACGCGCTAAAACAGGCTCTCAAAATTAGGGGTGCTTAGGGACATGCTACAGAGCACAAAACGCTACGTAAACCATCTGGGTATTTACATTACAATTACACGCCCACTCTGAAGTGGTTGTTGCAACTGCATGAACGCAATTTGTCAAAGCCCAGTAAATAAAAATGAAATAAATAAGAGCAGAGCGTAGACGGTTCTCGCCACTTGTCTTTCGCGGCTCCCGAATTCCCAAGGGGGGGGCTTTGATTTAGTCCCCTTGAAGAGCAGAGACTGCCATGGTGCAAATCCCGCCGGGCCCTGGCTGTACTCCATGAATATCTGAGCAGGCACAGCTGGCCCATTCATAATCAACATAAAAAATAGATTAGCACTTTACAGATCCAACATTATCGTTTCCACTGTTAACATAAATCAGATGTACTTAAAGGCTGCGAGCCAGCGGAAGTCTTTACTCGGGTCAGATGAAGGGTTTCCTTCCGTCCTCTCGGGGGTCTGTAGGTCAGATTTTTTTAAAAAAATAGTAACTATACCCGAGGATTCACGCTTGAGAAATGCTGCAAAGGTACTCATTTTTGGAATTCCCAAACGTCTGCCAGGTTAGCCCGGGACAGTTTTCCAGGCAAAACGCGTGGACTGTATTTTGGCATGCGCAGATACACATTAATATCTTGCATGTGCAGATATATATGACTAGCTTGCATAAATCTGCTGAGCAATTACAACGGTAGTTGCCATTTTTTTCTTTTGATAGAAAAAAGCAACTTTCTCTTCACACTTTTCCACTTTTCGGGATGTTTCCTTACACTCCCACAGTGGAAAGGGATTTACTCTTGTCTTTGTCAAGAGTAATTTCATCACGTTTTCCAGGGTGGGAATGTGTTGGAGAGAAGTTTATATATACCCACAAATGCGTAGGTTTTGGATGTGCACAAAGTCAGTGAGAATTCCAGCCCTGGAATAAAATACTCTGAGTAAAGTTATTGTCACAGAGATCTATATAGGAGTAAACCCTTTTATAAGTGCAGACCCAAATTCTGAGGGAAAAAAAGGTTTAGAATCATCAAATAATTTTACAAATCTTTGGAAAATATTGTGGAAAAGGGCAGGCTGAGACAGCATGGGAGGTTCTTGGAGGAAGGCAAGACCTGATATGTGTGGGAGTCATGGAGGTGTGGCGGATGGGCAGGTCTAGAAAGGGCGGGAATAGAGAGTGTCGCTGGCACAACATCAGCTAAAGGAGGTAAAGTCACTCGACCATGGAACCTCTTCCAAGAGAATCATATTGAGCAAATGACTGAGAACGTTCGGGTAGTGGTCTCCTGTTTCTAATGAACTTATCCACCTCTTCTGTCTTTGCCAGGAAATGGACAGGTTAATCTGACTTTTGGTGCCACTATGGACCAGGACAACTTCAAAAGGTCAGAGTTTGATCTGCTCTTCTCGATCTTGTCAATTACATTCATTTTGTCTTTGAGAACACATAAAGGCGAAAAGCTTAGTTTCATATACATAATGGATTAAGACAAGGCATGACAAGAAGTGCCTTCCTCCCAAGGGGATTGGTGGAATCTGAATTCCTGGCTGGAAGTGGGACACTCAATCTCCAAGCATGAAGGTGGAGATTGAGAAAGTCTGGGTGCAAAACTCTGCCTGCTGCTGCGAAAGCAGATCCTCCCGGAGGACTGATCGGAGGACAGATGCAAATACCCAGGAGTTCTGGATACCACACCCTCAATGCCCAATCCAGAGGCACTTGGATGACTTTGGCCTGGTATGTCCTGATCTTCTTGAGAAATCAGGGCTGGAATGGTACCGGCTGAAAGGTATACAAAAATCCTGAATTCTACCCTAGGTAGAATGCATCTCCAAGCAAGAGACACCTCGGAAACTCCAACATGCAGAAGTGCTGATGTGCGTTCTCAGCGGTGGGGAATAACTGCTACTTGTGATCCACTAGGCACCAAGCTCTGAGCTCATCCACCCTTGCATTCAAAGATCCTGCCAAGTGGAACACCCACAAGAAAATCCCTTGGTGGGCCATCCATTTCGAGAGGCACAGGACCCTCTGGCACAGGGTCTGTGATCCCACCCTATCCTGTTTGTTGCAGTACCAGATGGCAGTGGTGTTGTCCACGAGCACCTGCATCAACCTCCATTGATGGACAGAAAGAAGTCTTTCAACAAATGGCCCTCAGCTCCAGAAGGCTGATATAGAGCTGAGACAGACTCCTCCAGAGACCTGAGGCCTCTGATCTCCACCTCTCCCAGATGGCCACCTCAACCTAGAAGCAATGCATCGGTCAGCACTGTCAGCTCTGGGTCGGGAAGGAAGAGGGGTCTGAGGGGTCCTCTTGATGTTGGGCCCACTGAGATTTCTTTTCATACTGCAGAGCCCGCATATGCCACCTGGCATGCTTGCCAGTAGGACGCAGAAGGCCATCGGTCCCCATAACCTCAGTTAACATCACTGAAATCCAGAACCAAGGCTCAAAGATTGAGATCATAGCCTGAATGCTCCGGATTACCAGGGAAAAGGCACAACACCAAACTGTGCCCAGAACGGCTCTGATGAGGGAAAAGAGTCTCAGAAGGAGTAAGGTGTGACTTCAGCACGTTGAAAGTAAACCCCAAAGATGACAAGAGGTTTGCCACTGTTTGGATTCAACAACCAGTCGTCAAGGTAAAGGAAGACTGGCAACCATGATCACCGAAGGTGCACTGCCACCAATGCCATCACTTTCATGAACACTCAACGGGCACTGGTGAAATCAAAGAGGAGCACAGCAAAACAAAATTGCTCCTGTCCCACCAAGAACCACCGGTAGCGTTGATAGGCCCGCAGGACGGGTAAATGGAAATGGGCATCCTGTGCAATGGCACCATCCAGTCTTCAGGGCCAAGGACAGACAAGACTTTGGCCAGTTTGAACATTTGTATTTTATCCTTCCACAGGAAGGCGTTGAGAGGGTGTAGGTTTAAAAATAAGATAAAGGACTCCACCCTTCTTGGGCTCCAAAAGGTAGCGGGAATAACAACCACGCCCTACTTCTGGCACAGACAGCCTCTCAATGGCCCCTTCAGCCAAAATCTCTTGCACTTCCTGCCACAAAAAGGCGAGATAGTCCTCCGTCAGGCCCTGGGGGTGTGGGGGGGGGGACACTGTGGAAGGTGCAATGGTGACAGAATGAAAGGTGGGGCGCATACCCGCAAAGCAATTTGCAGCACCCAACTGTCTGATGTAATGGCCTGCCAACCCAGCAAGAATAGTGAGGTACTGCCTCCTTCAAGGCAACAGTGTTCCGCTAAGGGCAAGCTAAAGGGGTTGCGCAGGTGGGGCTGCAGAGGGGAATGGGGGAGGGTGTTGTAGGTTTGTAGTGGACTCCTCAGCCCATTGACCTTGGCTGCTGGGATCACCATGGCTTCGACCCTAAAACTGCTGGGCACCTTGCGGAGGCTGGACTGGCTGGCAGTATGAAACACCTCTTCTGAAGCCGCAAGAGGAATGCTAAGGCTGATGTGGCTGGCAAGGTCCGGCAGACAAGCCCAGGGAACATACTTTGGCCTTGCTTTCCTTCAACTCCTCGAAAGCAAAGTCTGCCTTGTACCCAAACAGATGAGCCCAGCCAAACAGCATGTCCATGAAGTAGGACTAGACATTGCCTGAAAAAACAATGGATCTAATGTGTGGGGGCAAATGGTGACACTGGTGCCAATGGCCATGTGATGGAATGGGTAGTGTGCAGTCCACAATGAATTGTGAACTTGGCCATATCTTGATCATCTGTAGTGCGTGAGTGAAGAAAGGTCGGACATCTTCAGGAATACCTGGGAGGACTTGAGCCACCGAATCCCAAAGGGTGTGGAAATAGTGCCCCAGGAGGCAGCTGGGATTTACCAATCAAAGTGTCAAACTGGTGGACGGGAAGACTATCTTTCCAACTCTCTCTGGTAGTTTAGGCTCCCTACCAGAGGAGCAGTTGGGAACATGTTGGGACTAGTCTTGCTTGCAGAAGCCTGCACCACCTAGCTTTCAGGGTAGAGGTTTTGAGATAAAAATGCAAGGTCGCCTGGGGAAGGGTGATAGCGCCCGGAAAACGCTCGGCTACCTCTGGGGCCAGAGTAAGGTTTGGCCGATGCGCCCCAAAAAAGTATCCATAAGGGACTTGTTAAAGGGTAAGAGGTGCTCAGTGGGTTTTTGTCTTGGCTGAAGGACTTCCATAAGAACACTGGTCTTGACCTCCATGGTGGGGAGTTAAGGTCAAGGCCACCCTATGCATTAAAATGGCACAGGAAGCACTTACATCAGTGGCAGGACCACGGAGTAAGAGGAGCCCCGATTCAGGGGAGGTATCAAGGCTATTAGCCTCCTGGAACTCATCATACCAATTTGCGTTGTGGGTGGTTAATCTCATCACCTGTGTGGCAATCATTGGCAGAATCCGTGCAAAATAGGGAAAGCAGACTATTTGTTATTCCTTGTGGAGGCTTGGGTGGAGAAGCGGCACCTCAACAGCGACATCAGTTGAGGTTGGACTGGCACAGATGCTGAGCCTGAGAGTACACCAGGTACCTTGTCTTCTGGCGTTGAAGGTCCAGAACTGATGTGAACCTTGGCACCAGAGGTGAAGTCAGAACTGGAGTCCGAGGCATCCCCATGGTGGGCCCGAAAAGTCCAGTCAGTGGTATTCCACATTTTGAGCCCCTTGGTTCCATAGGGCACAAAGGTGTACCAAAGTGAGTCGGCGAGGATTTGGAGGGTCTGAGCATGGCCTCTCTGAATTCTTTCAGAGTGATAGACAACCCCGGAAACTCGGGTTGTGCAAGAACAAGTTGTGGGATAAACTCTGATGCCTCTCAACTTGAGGGGCAAGATTGAGAAGTACAGCACCGTCCCACGCTATCTCGGTAGAGTGGGAGAGGGGAAGGGGTCGAACTCTTTGATTTCTTATGATTTTTCTTCAGCGTAGAGGACAACTTTGATCAAGATGAAGACCAACATCTGGAACAACTCCTGCAAACTCTAGATCTGGAAGGAGACTGGGACCAAAGTTTCAACTTGGAGCAGTCCCATCAAGGACTCTTCATGTGCTTTGTGATGTAGAGTTTTACCTTGCAGTCTTGTATGGCCTTCTGGTTTATTGACGTGCAATTGCTGCAGCCATTATAGTGATCACTTCACCAAAGGCAAACCTGATGGTCTATCACAGACATTTGTTTTTGATACTCCCTAGAAGTTTAAAACCTGTCATTTGCACACTGTTTTGAAACGTTTTTGAGGTAACAGGAGTCTCAAAAAGAAGAGCGGGAGCTCCAGATCCCCATCTAGTGGCACACAAAAAGAAAAACAGACATCAGCATGCTGGAGTGGTGTTTTTATAGGCTCTGCAGATTCCTTCCAGAATGGAACAGCATCAGTACAGTGCCGTACAGCACATCCAACCAGCGCACAGAGGTACTACTGAAAAGTTTCCGGATCCAGTCCGACATCTGTGGAATAATCATCAGGTGAGAAATCTGCGACTCCAAGTCTTTATCAGAAATACCTACACTGTGTCACTGGAATGAGACCAGCTAGAATATAAATAAACCATTATTTTAATAGCTATTAAAAATCCAATTCAATAGTGAGATCGGAATTTTAATAAATATTAAGGAAAAGTAATTTCTAGAGAGTTACAATTTACCTGACTGAAATGTCAGAAAGCTAATTAGAATGTGTCTGCCAGCTCTCAGACTGTGATCTGCCTTGAATTGGTGTGAACAAGATGTGAAATGCCTCCCATGAAGAAACAACAGGCCAACCTGAATGCCTCTTACATCGCTCCTAAAGCACTGAACGACCTCCCCCACCTTTAATGTCGCTACACATAAGAGCCTCCTCCTCACTTCTTTAATTCCACAAGAAGCTGAAGACATGGCTTTCTGACATGTCCCACTATGCCCTAGGGCTGCCTAGACTCACCTGCTCGGTGCCAGAATACCCTCCCAGATGATAGCGAGCTCTACCTACAAATCTGCATATTATAATGTGACTGATACCCTCTTGAATGATAGTGTTCTCTAACAATCTGCATAATATAACCTGAATGAGCACAGTTGACTCCTCTGACTTACACATATGAAGGGTGGGGGCTGTGGACATCCTTTATCACACTACAGTGTCCAATCCTACTTGACAGGTATGCTAACCACATGGTAAACTTGGGGACATACTTTAAAGGGAGAGAACAGGATGCCAAGAAAATTATTGTTGATCCCCTGTCTGTTTGCTCATGGCCCTCGTTTTTGTCCAACCAGACTTCTGTTTCTGGGTTTCTTGTGGGTACAATGCTGGCTCAAACTGGATTTTAGTGTTCGATGTGGGAGGACACCAGGATTACCATAGTACTACACACACACACACACACACACACACACAGCCCTCAAGAGTCCAAGCTGAGTGCGGCCAAAGACTTTTGCCATCTTGGATTTGCCCAGACATGTTGCATTTTGCATCCGTTTGCAGTAAAGCAATCAGGAACTACTGCAAAAGTAGGTATGTCCGGTCCTGAATAACATTATTTGCATTACTCAGTCTAGTCAAGCTTTGAATCTGTGCCTGAAAGATGACAAACTTTGCACTATCAAACAGAACTTAGATTACAGAAGGAAAAAAGTGCCCACACTTCAGTCTTTAATTGCGGGGTTTAGAAAGCACTCTTTAATACCTTTTACCAGAGGTGTTCCCAGGAAGAGTTGTTCTGCATTAATGGCATCAAAGGCAGCACAATTGCACACTGTTACACCTATCCTCCAGAATCACCAGGCCATCGGAAGAAACACTAGAACACTGTGCCCTGTCACCTCACAAAACTAGGCCAATACATTAAACTAATGTATTGCTTCTTTGTCTAAAGCTTCCTTCATTTGGAAGTGGACTGTCAAATGAAGCTGCAGGAGGGTCAGATTTTTTTGTTTCAGAAATTACATGTGCATATAACTATTCAAAATTGGAGTCATTTACGTAGTAAATGGTTAATCTGAAACTCTGGTATGGCTGGGTCTCTTGGGCCTACCTTGGACACTCCTGTGATACATATCAAGGTCTACAGATATAAGTGTATACCTTTAAAATTGACCGTTTATGTAGCATACAGTACACACTCTGTAGGTCACACAGGTGTGTTTTCAGCAGGTGCATAACTCTCTGAACTACTTAACAGTATAATAACTTGTGAACTGCAGGGTATGCAAGGATCACTTCTAAAATAATTTGCTCACCAAGCTATTTTATGAGGATTTGAACTTATCTACATGTTAAATAAAAAAAAACCTGCGGAATACCGATTAAACAAGGGGTCTTCAAACTGGGGACAGGCTCCTTGTGGGGGGTGTGGGGAGCTCAAATGATCCTAAGGGGGGTGCTAGGGTCTGCCCAAAAGAAGAATGATGCTGATAACGGCTTTTTTTAAGCTGAAAAAAATGATCAGCAGTAAACAGATCTGTAACCGGCCATCACTAACATGTTTTGTCAATTATATCCAAGCTGGACGTATGTGTCAAAATGGAAGGGACTCCAAATACTCTTCAAAACCCCCACCCCAATAATCACACTGTGGATATTTTTAAACTTAGTAAGTCCTGACCGACCAGAATAGTATGTTTGGCACTGCATATTTAATTTCATTTGTAAAACGGTAACATAACTTAACTGCAAGTTATGCTAGAAGTCTAGACACATTTTAACACTTCCATATTATTAATAGAATAATTGGGAAAAAATTGTAAGGGGGCGATGATTTTTTCTTTCCCACTGAGGGGAATGAGGTGATGCATTAAAAAGTCTGAAGACCACTGGATTAACCTATCATTATTCAAACAGGTAGAGATCTCCGCAGTAAGGGCATTAACTACCCAGTTACCCTGCCAGTAGTAGGGGAATACAACGAATATCAATGTAATGATAATTCCTATAAACCATTACTGCAAGCTGCAAGACTCTTGCAGTTAATGTGTTATATAAAACAGCAATAAAGAAATGGCGTGGGCCACTCCGTGGGGGAGTTGTAAAGTCAGATTTTCCTTGACTCAAAGGAGGAAAATGTATTTCTAAAGCGCATTCTACAGACTCTTGCCACTTTACTACTTTCCAACTAAAAGGAAAGCCGATTCTGTCTTGATTTGATCCCATTACTTTTCATTATGAGCTCTACCCACTGCCAACAAATGTTTTCTTTTCACACCCCCGGTTTCGGTTTTTCTGGACCTAATATGCTCAGTGTACAACTTGTTTGGCATCTTTGTGTTTGTTAATTTCCTCACCCACTTTTTATGAGCATATAAGCACAAGATGCTTTAACTTTCCTTTCTGTTCTTTTTAGGACCCTACCACATCTCACAAGCTGTGAGGTTGGAAAAGACCAACTGATGGCTTACCAAAAACTTAAAGTGGCTTATAGCCATCCCCCTAGCTTACCATTGGTTGGCTTTATTGGCAGTATTGTTTCTACTATTTACTGCTGGTTATTCTATAGGTTTCCATGTCCCAGCTCGTCCATTTTATGTTGGTACCTCTCCTGGAGAATTGCTTTTTTAACAGCCGTCTGTCTGGCTTCTATCATTCCACTCACTTTTAGGGAACTTTTTAATCTATTTGATTAGGCACCCACGAGAGTACAAGTATGTTCTCGCTCTCTCTCTCAGTGCGCATCCCCAAAAGCAAGCCGCAGGAGTTCCTGTTTCTCTATCGTGAACTTCTCTACATGCCCACTTGCACATCATGATGCTCTGGTGCCCTGGGCGCCATGTTAGTATCTATGTAACGCTCCATTTTTTCTCCATGTGTGCTTTTTCCACCGCTAAGTGTATAGCTCTGGCCCTTATGCGATGCTTTTCCTCTCCTTGGATCCACTCGCTTCCCCAATTCACTCCTCCATTACATCCCCACGCTTTCATGTTATATACGTATCCAATCCCAGTGGCATCAGCCATTTTGGAACGGTAAATGAAAAACGAAAGGAAATTTAGCCCTCATCATTCCACTAGCACACACATGCATCACCACGCATGCACAAGCAAGTGGTTCCGTAATTACACTTCTTTTATTTATAGTTTTTTTTTTCTTAAGAGGATGTTGCACAGCACCAGAAATAATGTCAGTACTATAGAGCATCACCTAAAGGCATTGTGAAAGCCAATAGGTCCAAAGGTAAGTCCTACTGGCTTTGCCAATGCTTGTTTTCTTTGGGTCGCCGGATGATGAATCTATGAGTTCTTTCGTCCTTAGACCACCGCATCACGGTGAATGGACTCACTTTTGGATGAAACTGATAAATTAGTTTATAAACTACAGAAAGCCGCGAAAAGAGATCTAACATCATAAACGATGAACTGGCTTGCAGGAAATTGAAAAACAAATGAAATTGTACGGCCAGGCAACCCAATCCCTAAGCCACAAAAGCCCAGTACAAAGAGTACTTCTACCAGGGATTTCCATAGCAGAGGGCTGTGGACAGGGCATGGTGCGAGCAAGCTTTGGCACGTGCTTCTGCCACCTCCTTCTCCCCAGCTGCTGATAAATGCGTCTCCTCTAAAAATATGAAACTCATGTGCAGGGGCGACAAGCTTCAGATGCAGCTCCGTCCAAGTGACTAATGCAGACCCATTAACTCAGTGTGACATTAATACTGCGCGCCATCCATCTTCCACTCTCTAAATTACCTCTTTATGGCCTATATCCTTTTCATAATTGATAAAAATCTGCTTTGTTTCCTACTTTTAATAAAGCCGCTGATTGACCTTCCTTTATTGTATGCCCAGTGTCTGGTACAGATATATATATATATTTATTACCTACTAGCGGTTGCCAGTAGGTAATTATGCGGTTACATAGAAAAAGTGTTTTTTGACTTGCCTATATCTTTGACACCGTTCCACGAATCTTCACAAAATTTTCCCAAATAGTGTCCCGGTGTTTCTTGTTGTGCATGGAGCGTTTGAGTGTTTTCCGTCAATCAGGGGCTGACAAAAGATGGGACAAACAAGTTGAGTTTCCCATGTTAATTCCTATGGGGTGTTTAGACACGACTACAGCCCGCACCGCTGGACAGAATCACACCAAATTTTGAAAAAAAGCTAGCTGTCGGTACGCAGATTACGCTTTTAATTATTTGGTGCAAATCCATTCAGTAGTTTACGAGAAATTAAGGCCAATCCAAATTTGTACATCTCTGGCCACGAATAAACCGCAAATATTCACGAATGTTCGCGAATGTGCGTACAAATAGAAGCACTGCAATTGGCTGGTCACAACATGTCTAGAAAGTTGCGGACGCCATTTTTTGTTATGGGAGAGGGTCCCCGGGGCTGAAAATAGAAATAAGTGGTGCTAGGGGTCAGGGTGGCAGTACCCTGACCCCCAACAGTGTCATATGGGGGGGGTGTTTAGGTTCAAATTATGGATTTTAAATTTTCTTTTTTTTCACCATGCGCGATATTCCCGAATATCCTCGAATATTCGAGAATATGTACAAATTAAAAAAAAAAAAAAAAAAAAGAATTCACACTCATTCATACACTTATTCATTCACTCATACATGTACTCAGAGACTCATGCCCCCACTCACACACCCACTGAGACAATCATAAACTCACTTAGACCCACCGGCAGAGACAGTCCCTGTGACCAACCCCCACTGCCAAAGGCCGTGCAGAGCTTGGGTGGTTATAAGGGCTTGGCTGCAGGCCCTGCGACCAACCCCTGCCACACTTGGCCAAAGGACGGGCACGGCAGTGATTGGATTGACCTATAGTGATTAAAATGACTGTTAAAAAAAAAAAAAAAAAAAATAGACAATCAATGGAAAAAACAAGGGGTACAGGGAGGTTGTAGTTAGGTTCTGGATTTACTTGTACAAAACCATAGAAATTCAGCAATTATATTCAGAGCTATTTCAAGTAACCATAATTTGCGCTGTAAGGTAACTATAACTCGCACCTTCACCATGCACAGCTAATTACTCCACATATTACGTAATTGATGACATCTCCTATGGCACCTTTGATATTATCACTTCAATATTTCAAATACAATTACTGATAAGAAAGCTGTGTATGGCAAGGGCGCAAGTTATAGTTACCTTAGGGAGCGAGTTATATTTACTTGAAATGACTAACTATAACTGCTGAATTTCTATGGTTTTGTACGAGTAAATTCAGAACCTAACTATAACGTTCCTGTAACCTTTGGTTTTGTCAGTGAATATTATATAGATATATATATATATATATACACACACACATATATATACACACACACACACACACACACACACACACATTTCATTTTTCAGGAAACATGTATCATCACTTTAGGCCATTTTATGAACTTGTCAGCGACAGTGTTAAAGGGGAGAGAAGCCTTGGTGACCTCCCGCCCCAGCGTCACAAGCTGCTCTTTCCAAGAGGCCCTCTCTGGTCTGGCGGCCTTTACTATACACACAGACTCACCCCAGTAACATTTTCAGAGGAGCTGAGCCAGGGAGGTGAGACGGGGAGAAGGGGGGGGTGGGGGATATGGGTTTTCAGGTGAGGAGGGTTCTGGAAACTTTCTCTACAAAAGGTACAGTGCCTTTTAAACAGTAAATAATTTGAGCAGTAGTTTCAGGTGCTCGTTACAGGCACTTAATTATCAACACAAGCACTAATGACACCAAAAGGTGATGATGTTTGTCTAATTTTGTGACGAGCGAAACCGTTTTTAATAAATTTAATGTACATTAAAAATGACTAATACCTGCCACCCAAAGTCTAAATTCCCAAAAATTGAAGGACTGGGACGGTTGATAGTTGTGTTGGTACTGTCACTGGCAGTACTGTTAGGGGCGATGGGTGATGCAAGCTGCAATGGCCTGCTGACAAGGGCCCTGGCACTTATGTTTTTTTAACAAATTAAGCACTTAGGTTTTACGGATAGTGACTAGAGGCCTGATTTGGACATTGGTAGTAATGGGACAGTCACCCTAATTTACTTCGGTGTCTATCTTCGGAAAGAAAAATAATATGACAGATCCACGAGCCATGGTGGCGTGATGGCCATCTATTATTCTATTTTCACTCTTTCAACTCCCAACTAGCTGCCTTGAAACTCTAAATTTGGCAGGAGAGTCACTGCTCGGCCCGCAAAAGTAGTACCACCTCCGGTGGCGTAACAAAAATTGAGGGGGGCTCCCCTGCCCTTGGAGCTCCTCCCACACCCACACCGCAGGGGCTAATGTTACACCATGTGGACTGCTAAACGTTAAATACAATCTTAAACAAAAAAAAGATAATCTGTGATATGATGTGCTCACGGCTCCAATAATCTCCTGAGGTAGAATGTTGCCCTTTAAACAAATGCCCCATTGAAAACCTAAGAAGTTATATGTACTTAATTAAGAGTATTTATTATCACCCACATACACTACACCCAACAATGTTATGAACTAGAGAAACATATACTTTGAAACAACCAGATAAAAGGTTTAGAAGACACATTGTATGAATTTACATTACTTATTTTATTCAAAAACACGCCATATTTGGAAAATAAACTAATTCTGAAGAATCCATAAAACAGTAGTAGTAGGCCCGTACCAAATCGATATTGTGGCCTTGTGACCTATGCAAACCCAATGTCCACAAACCACATGGACTGGAGCCAACGAGAATCGTAAATGTAAACAGCACATTGACACTGAAAGCACTACAGATATATACCAGAGGTTAAATTGCAACACACAAATGCTGGCAATATAACATATCATGATATATGTGTATATGTGTATATATATATATATATATATATATATAAAAACTATATACACATATATCATGGTTCAGGATCTGCAGTCTGGATATTTACAGACAGTAAAATATTAGCATTGAAATTATATTTGTCTAACATGGAAATATAATCATTCATATTAATAAATGAACATAACGTGATGGGGTGGCGTTCAAGCATGAATATGAGGCATAATCTATCTCTAGAACACAATACCTTGAAAATAAAATGTGGAAACCTACCACAGAATGTTAACATATTTCAGCCTAACACTAGGTTTTATTTTGCCATTTTCAGAACTTTTGTACCTTTACTTCACATTTTGGATTGTGCATTTTTCTCAGTTATCCTAAAGGTTATTTTGGAAAAGACAAACTATTTCCATAGACAGGCAAGGCGGGACTAGCAACCCCATGCACAACAGACATGGTGCCTTCAAATCTGTATAGAGCAAAGACCGTATATCGTTTACATAATCAACAAAACAACAGTCTTGTGCATTTTCTTCTTTAGGAAGCAAATATATGCCTCTCGTGTTTTTAGGACTCTATGCGAGCTGTCTTTTAGTGGAGGGAGCACCTCAATAGATACATGGATTTCTCAACCCTTCTTGAAAAGTTTCTTCTTACATCAGCACCAACACATGTATTTTCTAAAAGGATTTCACAAGGGTGTGCTTAATGTGGAAATAAAAGGGTGCCGGTGCCCAAAGCTCTTCTCTTAAACACGCGGCGCTGCAAGTAAATGTGTGAACATGGTCTTAAACACGCGGTCGCTGCAATTAAATGTGTGAACATGGAATACCGAGGCAGCTTAATCCTGAAGCCATCTCGGGTCTCTTCAACCCATATAAAGCCTCTCCCTGCCCCTTCTGCTCACTCTTGCAGCTTTCTACTTTCTCCCTTTGTGACGCCTTTTCGTTTTTCCCTTCATCCGTTTTTCCCATATGTGTCTTTTGCTCGCAGCAAAGGCTTGAAGCAGAAGAATAAGCACCAGCCCTCAAAAATGAGTGCCGGTGCTCAGCCTCGGAAACAACAAGCACAAATTAAGCACTGATGTGAAACAAAAATAAACCTGCTGGTGAAAGAAATTCTGACAGAAGTGCAGAGAGCAATGAAAAGTCACTCTTGGCCACAGGAGGACTGTGCTGCTTGTCACTGCACATTGTCATTCCCCTTCCCACCATAATCCTGCAGCAGGGAAGGGATTCTAGCAGACTATAGTGAAAAGAGGCAGTCACTAGTGTGCTGGTGAAGCCAGAATGAATGAATGTTAAAATCAGGTTGCGCACTCAATACATCTTCAAAGAGTGGGTGTCAAATGAATCAGTTATTTTACATTAAAAAAGTACAACTTTCTGGAGTTGCTTAACCAGTAGCAAGTGTGAAATCATTTGACATCATGTGTAAATTCACAAGTAGTGCCTTGGGTTTTATTGTTGCACTGAACACCATAATTGATGAATGAATGTCTGTGTTTTTATGTCGCAGCCTACCATTTGTTGGCTTTATTTGTTTTGGGCTGTCCAGCTTGAGTTTGCATCTTCCCTTATTTACAGTATCCTTCAGAGTGCTCATTTTCTGTAAACAGGCCTGTAAATCTTGGCTCATCACATCTGCTGTGCATTCAAAGACCAAGGTAAAATGTCAGGCACTGGCTTGAGGGTGCTTGCTTATTTTTATTTCTCGGACTTCAAAGTGAGAGGAATTATATGACAATCTTGCTGGGTGATCGGGGTAGAAAAGAGGTTTTTTTCTAACACTGCAACATTTAAATGTACTGTCTAAGTATTTCAAAATAGATCAGAATTAGGAACACAAATAAAGCAAAGTTTTTGTTATTTCTGAAGTGTGTTAGAAACAAATACTTTAGTATGATCAAAACAAACCATTATACTAGGTGATGCAATTTCCACAAATTTTCATCTGTGCACTGTATAGTTTTATTAGGAATAATAATAATAATAATAATAATGTGCAAGTGTCATTTTCATTTCAATTGTAAATGTGTTGTCTGTAATGGCACTGTGCTACCACACCATGAACAGTCCCCTCTACTCCATTTCACTCTAATCTGCACCACTCCACAACACTGCACTGTACTCTGCCCCACTCCAGGCCACTGGACTCTGCACCACTCCACTTTACGTCACTTCACACTATGCCTCCTCTAACCTGTACCCCTCTACTCTACACCAGTGCACTCTTTGCCACTGCACTCTAAACCACTCAAGTCTAGGCCAAACCAAACTACTCTGCACAACTCCACTCTAAGTCACTGTTCTCTGCACAACTCTGCAACACTGGACTCTATGCCACTGCACTGTCTACCAATACACTCTACGTCAATGCACATTGCTCTGTAATACTCAACTCTATGCCCCTGCACTCTACACCAATCCACTGTTCGCCACTCTATTCTACTCTGCACCACTGCACTCTACACCACTTTACTCTACGCCATTACACACTATGCCACTCTATAGACCTACACTCTACTCTACACCACTCCATTCTATGCCACATCACTCAATGCCACTATACTATTAACCACTGCACTGTACGCCAATCCACTCTACAAAACTGCACTGTCACTGTACTCTATGCCATTGCACTCTAATATGCATCACTGTACCCAACGCCACTGCTCTCTACGCCACTACACTTCACTCTACTCTACACCACGGCATTCTGAAACTCTACTCCGCAACAATGCACTCTCTGCCACTGAACTCTACACCACTCTAATCTGCACTACTCCACTGCACTCTACAGCATTACACTCTACGCCATTCTATGCCACTTAACTCTACTCTGCACTCTACGCCAATGCACTCTATGTCACATGACTACTCTGTGCCACAGCCCTCCACATCACTCAACTTCACACCAACTCCAGTCTGTGCCACTGGACTCTACTATGCCCACTCTAATCTACAAAACTGCATTCTACAACGCTGCACTGTATGCCGCTGAATTCATGCCCCTGCACTCTATGCCACTTTACTCTGCAACGCTCTATGCCAATGCACTCTACACCAGCCCACTCTACTCTATGCCACTATTCGCAACTCCACACTATGCCACTCCAATTCACAACACACTCTGCCACTCCCACTTTGTAAAATTTTACCCCACTCTTTGCCATTCCACTCTATGACACCTCACACCACTCTCCTCTATGCCGCTAACTTTTAGCCATGCTGAACAGCAGCCACACTGGTGAACAACATGGCTAAAACACATTGGTAAAGCCAATGGCTCTTACAAGAGTTATTAGCTTTGCCAATGCTTGTTTAGGTTTTGCTTCCGAAAGCCTTTTACACTGAAGTTCTTTAGTGCAATTTCAGTTTCCCGTTCTTTAATAAACAGATGCTCTTTTTTCTGAGCAAAGAACAACAACTTCTCTTTAAGAAAGTTTTTTGATTGCACTCATGAATAATGCGACCAGTGCAATGAAAGGCACAAGCTCCTGGAGTAGACGGACAGGAAAGATACCGGAAACGTGCACTCATGAGCAATGTAACAGCTGTAATGAGAGATGCATGCGTCCATGAAAAAACAATAAAGGACACACGCAGTAGCGAATAATATGACAATAATGAGGCACAAGAAACAGGGACACGGTGTAAACAGGAGGTGCTATGAAGCATACATTCACCCAGGAGTACATTAAATGTATAATTAAGGACTCGTGCACTCGTGAATAAGGTGGCAGGTGCACTGAAGCAGACATCTAAGAGCACAGGGTCCGGTACAGTACAAGGGCACATTTACCCGCTGTTATGGGACGGGTGCAATGAAGGATAAGGTGACAGTGGGATGGATGAATGGCGTCGTTAGCGCCTAAAGTGACTACACCAGACAGTATGGCCTGACCACAGGACCACCAAAAACACCGCAAAGCAGACCCCTCGGAGGCTCCTACCACTCAGGGAGTGATTTAATAACATGTCTTCCCTGGCACCGTCAGAGATTATATAACACTCCCAGTTTAACTTTCGAGGTATGTGGTTTATTGCATGCTGTACAGGTCTCCATGGACGTCATTTAGGGGTCGCCAAGGGTCGTGACTGCGACCCCTGGCATGCCCTTTTCTAACCCTGGCCTCAGAGGTGGCAACTTTAGTGCCAGGAACTTAGTGGCAGCTCGTCCTTACGGATGTCAGCTGGGGCTCTACTCTGTTTTCTGTCAATTCTTTATCACACTAATAGTGAACAATAACATGTATTCACTATAAGTGCAATCAAATGCAGTACAAATTAGCTGGAATATGCTCTTCCATGGCAGCTGAGATAAGTAAAAAAAAAAAAATGCTTTTAAATGTATGTTTTGTGTGTGCTTGCGGGTAAGAGTGTATTTATGTGAGATAGTGTATGTGCGTGTAAATTTGTGTGTATGAGTGAAACTGGAGGTCAAAGGGCGTGTGATGTCACTTCTGCTAGCCCTGGCATTTCAGCGAATTGACCTCCATTCAGGTCATTGACCATTTTTTGATTTATTTACCACGTCCGTAGTCAAAGAGTTGCTCAAGTGCACACCATGAGCCCCAAAACATGTAACTGCACCTTAGGACCCGGGCAGGGTATTTACAAGTGAAAAGATGGTTTGAGCACTGGTGATAAAGTAGACGCATGGTGATTTTATCTCAGACCCCTTTACACCAGGGTCCTGCAGAAGGCCTGTAGGCAGGACTTAAAACGCTAGGAAAGAGTTCTGTAGTACAGTAAATATTGGAACGCTTTACAAAACCAGGAATCTGCCCCAGTGTGCCTGTTTATGAATAAGGTGACAGTTTTATGATCTTCTTTCTACAAGATAGAGTACAGTACTCCTGCAATCCATATTTTTGATTAATTTTCTGCTATTTTTCATAGAGACAGCAGCTGGCATAGTTATTGTCGTTGCCAAACCCTATTACTTTCAGGCCAAAAATGTAACAGCAAAATATTGCGTTTTAACTACATTTTATAAAGGCGCCTGTACGCCCATGAAGCCTTGAAATATGATACAGAATAGTGGTTTACCAGTCTCATAGACAAAATTAATCTTGAGCTGTTACTAGCTTGACTCTGTAAACATATTACTTGTAGGCCAGCTTTGTTACACGATAGTCTAATCAATCGATATAATCGTACATTTTCTTAATTCTGCACTGCAATAATATGCATATGATAAGAAATTAAGAGGTCTCTTTTTAGGTCGGGAGTACTTTTAGCTGCCTCCGATTGTCCAATAGAAGCAAAGAAATGCATTAGAATGTATACTGATATACATACAAAGAACAGGGACGTGGTTTCCTTTGGTGCAGCAGGTGCAGTAGCACTGATGCCCAGAGGCATGAGAGGCCTTGTGACCTCTGATTATTGCTCTATTTTACCATTCAAACAGGAGCCCGGGGGCTCAGGACACACTGGGATACTATTGACGTGGTCTGACTTTGACTCACCTCTCTTCATCCATACATCTGTTCGTTGTCAGTCACGTTTTGCTTCAGCCTACCACAGCATGCAGCATGGGGTAAGAGCCAGCCCACTTCTGCCACAGCCACTCTTGCACTGTGAGTGATGCCATTTCTCTCATCAACATGCAGAGCAACCTAAATCGAAGTGTGCACTTCGGTGCAGGGGTGGGCCAATACTTTACTGACAGTGTTTTTGTTTCCTTACATTCTTTAGTCTTTTTTTAAAAATCTTTATGCTCCTTGTGCGTTTCGTCTGTGTCTTTAGCTGACAGTAACTGAAAGTCTTTCTTTGTAAAAGTAAGAATTACATTTTCCTGCGATGTGCATTAAAAATAAAAAGGGGTTCTTTAAGCAGTGCTTACTTTGTAAATGAATAAGTTGCAGCAACAAAAGTTTTTTCTGGGAACCCTGTGGCCGGTGCTATGCGAGTTCTTTACTTCTTTTTGCCGGGTGTACTATGGCGACTTGTGTTTTTTCTGGCTCACATTTTCTTTCTTTCGTGACAGAGGTCCTTCATACATCTATAATTACTCTTATGTTAGTATTTGGAAAATCACTGGAGTCATCCATTTTGCTTTTTACAAAGCATTCTGTCCCTCAGTGCATACAACTGTGTGGAAGGTAGTAAGCAGTGCTTTAAATGGAAAAATAGAAGTGCAGGTACTCTGTAATAGAGTACCTGCTTGTTTCTGAGAAGTGCCGGTACTCTCCAATTAAAAGTATTACGTTTTTCTTCAGATATGCCGGTACTCTCCCTCTCAAAATAAAAAAGTGCCGGTACTCAGTACCGGTGAGTACCGGCCCATTTAAAGCACTGGTAGTAAGTAATGGTAAAAGACTGCACCTCCTAGCTGTGTCCAATTTAGCCTGTGAATAAGTCTAATCAAAGTGGTGCTCGATAGTCAATTGCCCTACTACCCAAAGGCAAGAAATGCATGTATTTGAAAAATACACAATGTACATAGAATCAGCTAAGACCACAGCACTCAAAGCACAGATATTTACAAACACAACAACGAAGAAAGATGCAAGAAGTCCATTTGTGAATAGTACAGTAATCTTCTTTGTGTTCCAGTAAAATAATTTATTTGGATCAACAAATGCTCTGTATAGTCGGATCAGTCATAGGCAATATATAGTGATAGGCTTTGGAATACGTTTGTATTCATACACAGCCAACATGTGTTTCGTCACACAGTGACCTTTTCAAGGCTAGATTCCAAACAAAATGTAACCATGTCTGTCTAGATATATGGTGTGAAACAACTGTGTCCAAGTTAGGAGAGCGAGGAAGTTTGATGTATAGATAATTCAAAACGATTGTAACCATGGGTATGTATCATCCGTTTGTAATAGAAAGAGTCATCAAAGATAAAGAAGTTATGGGACCATGCTAAGTCCTGTGGAGCTGTACTACACGCACCCCTCAGTGCACAAAATTTAAGAAGCACTGTCCTTCAGTATGGTGTCTGTTGAGTTTTCAGGCTGACAAGCCATAATATAATGAGTTGCAGTAGTCCAGTTTGGAGTTTACACAATTTCCACCATAGAAGCATAGTGAGTTTTTTGGAAAAAAAAGAGGAGTTTTGGAGCAGTCTTAGTTGGTGAAAAGCTGATACAACTACTGCTCTAACTTAAAAATTGAGGCAGAGGCCCACATTCTATAATGTGCCTAGGTTTCTCACACTGGAGATCAAAGGCATAGTTTGTGGGAGGAGTAGGGGGCAGATGGAGTCGATTTGTCTCAGGAAGTGGTCTTGAAGTAATTGATTTTTAAGATGTTTTGTCTCGCTCATGTTTCTGCTGATTTGAGATCTGTGACTCAGAGTCGAGGATTAGAACTGCAGATGGAAGAAGTGAGTGAGGTCCATGAGGGGCTTAATATACGTGTTAGTGAGAAACGGTGAAGAGGAGGAACAATGGAAATAGAAGAGAACTCTTGGAATCCGAATACAAGGCCAAGGTCCTTAAGGTAGGATTTGAACCATGATAAGGGACGGTCACAGTCATGGGCTACTGATTGGAGAAACTATTGTGGAATGTGTTGCTCTATCAAATCAAAAGATAACAGAAAGTGGTCTAATGCATAAGGGACGATCTGAAGCCGGTAGGTTACTACTTATTCCCAGTATCTTTGACATCCAGTGAAGGCCAGTATGGGGAATGTAGGGTCAGAAGGGTTAAGAGTTTTTTTTTTTGTTTCTTAGCAGGCGGTGACCACATACTGTTTTTGTAGAGGAGAGACTTCTCTAGAGAGAAGAGGCTATTGCTGATAAAAAGTCACCAGGACCGGGAAAGAAAGGAGGAATGACAGACAGCATTTTCAGCTGGACGGGGTCAGTAGGGTTGTTTCTTTTTGGTTGTGGTTAAGGAGTTGACTATGTTGTTGACATTTTTTTTGTTCCTCTTAATGAAGAGGAATCCAAGGCCAGAGAGCGAACCAAAACTCCCCAGAAAGGTCCAAGGGACTTGTAGAGCTCCTGTGTAGCGGTGTATGGTAGCTGTGGTGCATTGATGAATTTTCAACTACTTTGACAAGTTCCTAAAGGCAGTTGCTGGTGTTGTGGATTCAGCACGAGTAGAACTGTGGTTTAGCTTTGTGGCTGGCTTTGTAGTAATTGGTCCTGCCATTCGTGAGGGCAGAAGACGGGGCATGGCAAGGGGATCTGTGGCACGCAGACTCATGATTAGGGCATTTCCCTTTTTGGATTTTTAGAGCACCTGAGAACCAAAAGTTGTTTTAAGTCTTCAAGAGGCTTTTTGTCAGTCAGGACACAAGCCAACAGTGAGTGAAACAGCAGGATGTAAAGATTCCATGAAAAAGTGGTGGAGCAGTTGGGATAGGCCCAGGTTTGATTTTCCTCAAGTATAGTTCTGAATGGTTTAGAGCATTTTTTTTTTATTGGAATGTAAGTAGTAGGGGACCATGTTTGTGTGAAGTTCAAGAGATACTGAGGGGATCAATCTGGAGGAAGCAGTGTAATGGTCAGACTAAATCACCCAAGTGTGCAGATTTGGAGTCCTTGGAGAAGCCAAGTCATACAATGGCCCTTGATGTGTGCAGGGTCTGTGGCAGTTATTTCTAGGCTGAGGCTGTGGCATGTGTCACTCTTAATTACTGAATGCTCCACATTTCCAATTGAAGATCTTTTGGCTCAAAAGCTTTAGGAGAATCTATCCTTTCATGCTTCATGTCGGTCCATGAAGGGAGTGATTGGATTTTAGATATCTAGCTTTCCAAGTAGGCTGAGAAAATAGGAACTGAAGAATATAAGGTGAGTTGATGGAGAGGGTAGGACCCAACACAATTAGGCGGTAGTCTCCCAAACCTTTTGCTTTCACTCCCTTACTTAATTGAATTAATTTTTATTGGCATTTGGACTCTATGCACTTTAACCCTACTAACAAGGGCTAAAATGCTTGTGCGCTCCTTCTTAAAATGTGGGAAAATTTGCCTACAGCAGCTTGATACACATAATATACTGATAACTCCCTAGTATGTGGTACTACATGTACCCAGGGCCTGTAAATTAACATACTTCTAGTGGGCAGCAACACCCATTGTGCCATAGTTTAAAGAAGCCTTTTAAAGCAGCAAGGGGGAGGTGCCTCATAGGACACATGTTGAACAAACTGCCACTGCCCTATGAGCCTTAAAAGGCCCTAAAGGCTCATAGGCCAAGGTTCAAGGTAGTTAAAAAGTAGAACACGTGGGTTTAAATTTCACGTCTTGACTGAAAAGCCTATCTCTCCCATTGACTAACAATGGGTTACCTTATTACATTTAATAAGTGCTAACTTCAGATTAGGAGTAGACATGAATATGCTAGTTACACTCAAATGGATTGCAATTTAAAATCATTTTTAATGGTGAAGTTGGATTTTAAGTTACAATTTTGAGAAAGGCACTTTGAGAAAGGTAGCATTTTATTGTCCAGACCAACTGTGCCTTCTGCCAGTGTTCTGGGTCACATGGCTGGGAATGGCTCTGCTGTTGGGGATTCTGTATAGCTCCCAGACATTGAGACAAAGGAAACCTAGGTGTTAGTGGACAGGTCCTGACAGGATGGCTGGGGAGGGTCTGTCCCCACCCGGATTACATTTCAAAGGGACCAGATACTCGACCTTCCCTTGCTTTTGTCACCCTAGGCAGTTTGGAACCAAATGAATAGGAAGAACAGACCAGAACCAGATTTGGGGTCTGTCAGGTAATTCTCCTACACAAAGACTGGCACCAGTTATAAGAATAGGAACTTCAGAATCACTCATCAGAACACTCCTGGACCCGTGGAAGATTCAGTAGGAGGACTGCCCTGCTGCTGAAAGGACAGCCCTGCTACTGGCCTTTGTTGAAGTGAATCCTAGTTGGTGGTGGCACGCTCTGGTTGGCTGAAACAAGGCCCAAGACAAGCAGAACCTACCATTTCAGTCAGGGGTGGGTGATTGCACTCACTGTATACACCCTTAGGTAGCTTGGCACTGAGCAGTCAAACTTCTCACAGGGGCAATGTGTAAAGCATTGACACAGCACTTTCACAAAACAAATGCACTGAGCATCACAAAATAGACTTCACACAAGGTGTTTGTAAATAAAGTTTCTATTCAACACACATTAGTTAACACAACATGAACATAACAAATCTCTGGGCATAAATTACATTTGGAAATATCACTAGCAGTACTATGCCCAACCGAGTTAATATGTACACTTTGTACATGTGTAATATGTACACTTTGAGAAAGATCCTGCTTTACCCCCAGCACCCTCATGCGGTGTAAAACTTTGACAGCACAAGACCCACCCGAACAATTATTCTAATTCCATTCCACAGTTACAGGTTACACCCCGGTACACAACAACACCAGTAATGTGTACACATCAGTAATTTTAACACTTTTAAATAGCCTTGTGGACTATTTAAAAGTGACAAATGTAATAAACATTTGGCAACAATCAACATGCAGTGTCGTTAATCATAGGCAGTCACTCCAGTGCACTCACTCAGCACCAATACCTGGTGCTACGGATATCAAGAAGGGTTGTAAGGCACTCACAACCACACCGACACGCAGCATCCTAATATGGTGCAGTGATAACCAGCATGTCAACAGGATTTGTACTCACCGACCCTGTGGCCTAAAACCTCCTCCACCCTTCAGCCAACCTCAACTCCCCCTTCCCCCACAGACTGGAGTTGAAGGAAACCTTTCCTCTCCCCGGACATTAGGCCGATCTCAGCCGGAGTCACACTTATTCATGGTCCTGAGATAAAAAGGTGTGAGTGGGTAACAGGAGGTTTCAACGTGACAGTTGACAAATGGAGGTTTGGCCACCCCTCGGGAAGTTCATTCAAAGGTCACCCCACTGTGCTGCCAGGCACTTGCCTAGATCTGCGAGCCAAAAGGGGCAGCGGGGTCCCCATGTTTTGGGACCTGTTTCCAATTGCTCACAGAACAGTTCTGTAGTCCACTCACTTACTCTCACCACCCAGGCCCGTTCCATCAATACAAACCTGGTAATCAAGAGTTGTCAGGGACGGGTGAGAAGTTGGTAACTGGTCTGCCACACTGGGAGCAGCAAATGGAGCAATCGATGAGTGAGAGATGAAGGAGGGTAGCCTCTCGGAAGGGGGAGGTGCCTCATAGGACACATGTTGAACAAAGTCGCACCCAGGCAATTTGGGAACTCCAGAACACGAATTTGCTCTCCCGCGCCTCCCTGGAAATGAGGCACAAGTCTGGTGCGAAAGGACTTGAGACGCACCAGACAATTCCAGTCACAAACACAGGAGCAAGTTCAGCAGTGCCAGATGAGGTAGAATGTGGCACTGCTACAGGTATGCCCCCCCAACTCCAAGGGTTGCAGCATGTGAATCGGATACCACACGTAATGAGCATGCAGTTGGAGTGTCGCAAGAGAGAAATGTGGCACGATCAATGAAGCAGGCTATGCAAGCTCTCCACCAACAAGACCCTGATGCGTGTCGAGGCAACACGATGGAGGGCCACACTTCTTGAAAGCAGGCAGTTCATTTAGGGCTCTGCATCAGGAAATCTGGTCTCCAGGCACAATACTTGGTTCCACCCCAACACCGCCTCCCAGGTGGGATCCAGCAGTTGATTTGGGCACTTAAGAGAGCACCACTGTCCAGCTGTCAGAGGTAGAAGGTGAAGGTAAGGCACAGGAGGTCTTTGATGCCTTGAGGCCAGATGGGTGATTAGCCGCACTTTACAAATACTTGACTGATTAATTGATGTCCCTGAGATCTCCACCAGAGAACAGAGGGCAGCAGCCAACAAGCTTTTGGAGAGCACACTTCGGGGTTCCACAGAGCAGCAGGCAGTCCGCTTAGGCAAGCCACTATTCAGGAAGAATGTGCGGTCCCTTCCAAGGGCAGTAATTACTCCTTGTGCACAACAGATTCCCCTGGCAGTGTGCACCACACAGTCCAGTATCTCTGGTCCTGCGTCCCCACAAGTGCATCTCTCCTTTGGTGGCACCAGTAATTATACTATGCCTTTGGAAGTGGGGGGGAGGTTCAGAGGGTTCCCCTTTGAACCACAGATAACTCCCCTAAATTTCAGTCCTGTCTGCCCTGGAATGCAGATTTTAATCTTTAGTGGGGCCATGATCTGGCTCCAAGATGCCAAGTGTCAAAACCTCTGCCTCCAATCTATCCAGCCTGGCCCTCAAATGGCAGAAATATGTCATTCCAGATGTGTGCCCACAGTTTAAAACTGTCACTGGGGAATGCACAGATGTGCTCCCCCAGCCTCCAGTGTGGATTAGAGTCGGATTTAAAAGGCACACAAAAGCGTTTTAGAGCATTGAAATGGCAACTTTCTGGAAGAGACATTTCTAGGTTGTTATTGAAAAAAAAAAAAAACACCTTTATGAAGGAAAGGTGTTTGTCAGGACGAATCCAATGACGGTAAACATTATGAGTCTGCTCTGCTGCAATCCACTATTGCAGCTGGGAGTAATTTTAAACTTCCCCCATGTTAACCTATGGGCAGAGCAGCTCTCATAGGTAGTGAAAACACACGTGGGTATTCTACATGCCTTTGGCATATGTGCCCTTGCGCACATACAAGCCTGCACTGGCAGACTTGGCACATATGTAAGAACACTTTAGGTGCCAGTGCACGCACATAAATCTGCTATGACACGCTGGACATGTTTAAGAACACCATAGGTGCAAGTACGCACAGACAGATAAGCGCCACTTCCTTACATATGTAAGAAAGTTGCGCACACTTTTACACTGTACTTCCAGTAAGTAAGCAAGGCTACACCAGAGACCACTTCTTAGCTTATGGTGGCCTGACCGAATAGTGTTCATCCCTTTTAAGTTTACCACCATTTTATAAAGAGGAGATTGAAGCCTCATTTTAATGCTGAAATCCCGCACAAGGGTCAAGAGTGCAACATGGCGTATTAAAACTTGTGTACTTGTTTTTTCGTTCAGCCACTTGATAGCGTCACACATACCGCTGTCTGAGGTAATCCTTTCACTGATGAGATTTACCAAAGATGCGACAAAGGTAACGCTTAGACCCAAGGAGTGTTTGCTGAGGTTTGGTTAAAGGCCAAAATATTCTTAAGACTGTAATTGAATTACAAGAGGTTAATTATGCACGTTTCTAGATCACCTGCCCCCTCTACTTGGAAAATACTAGGAAGAGTGTGTCAAAGACCAGAAGGAGATCAGTTCATAGGTTGACCAGAGCCCCTGCGCGGCCTCTCGTAGAAACTTGAAGGAACTGTGCGTCCTGCTATTGCTGCGTTCTTCAGACCCCGTAGCATGAGACAGGGCATCGGGAGCAATGGTGGAAACGGCTGGCAACATGGCCCTCTCTGTACACCTACAGCGCATCTCCACAGGCAGTGATGCTGGGTACCCAGGTCCCTCGTGCAAGAAATAAGGGAGAGGACATACGGGTAAACAAACAAACCCAGATGAAAGGAGGAAAGGAATAAAACAGAGGATGGAATGCAGAACTAGAGAAAGAGGGTGGGAGAAAAGGAAAGAGAAGAAAGAACAAGCAATAGAAAAAACAATGGCAGCAAGAAAAAAATAAAGAGATTAAAATGGGAAGAACAGAAGACAGGAAGGAGGAGACGACTTAAAGAATAAAATAAATAAGAAAGAATGGAATAAAGGGGCAAAAGACAGAAAGAAATACAGTATGGCTGTGCCGTCTGTCCCGTCTCTTGCTTCCCGCCTGAAAAGGTTCCCTTTCCAATCCCTCTCGTTATTGGGTCTCAGAGTAGCAAAGTGAGGTCCCAGTGTGGATAGGCAGCTCGGAGTGGTACATGATAAACTACGTTGTCTGCTGCACGAGATGGTGATGGGGGAACGTGAGGGAAGGGAGTGGGGCAAGGGCCGGGGGGCAGCGGGAGGGGGCAGCGAGCTGTTTGCCATTAGCCTGATCAGCCTCTGCAGCTGTTTGTGCATCCCGACACTGCAGCCTCCCACAGCCTATTTACATAATGAAGCTTTTGAAATTTTAAACCACATCATTTAATTTACATTCCCCGGAGGGAAGCTGTTGGGAGGGTTGAGATGCGCGGCTCTGCCAGCCCTTCCCTGGCTCCCAGACTCACTCCCGCCCACCACCCCCAGCCCTTGTGTTCTTCCTCTCCGGGATCTGGGCCCCATACTTCGGCCCCTACAAGCCGCTGTGGTCTCGGTGGGAGCGGAGGCTAGAGGGAGCTTTGAGTTTTACCGACACTGATGACCATGCGAAGCAATAACATCGCTCAGCACCTCGACAGCTCCCAGGGTGTGTACCTTATGAGACTGCTGGGATGTGCAGTAGAACCGGGCGTGACAGTGCAGGCACGTGTACACCGTGAGGCTGCCGACGTGTGGTATAACCAGGGCGCGAGACTGCAGGGAGGTGTACGGGGCCCACCGCTGAGGAAGCATGAAAGAATGAACACAGTAGCTAAAGCAGGGGTCTTCAAACTGGGGGGGGGAGGGGCTCAAGTGATCGGGGAGGGTGCAGGCTCTTGCCAAAATAAGCATTATGCTTATAACAGGGCTTTATTTTAAGCTGAAAAAAATGAGCTGCAGTAAACTGCTCTGTAATGGGCCCTCAGCAACATGTTCTGTCATTTATATCCAGGCCTTGAGTATGTCACACGGGAAGGGGCCCCGAATACTCATCAAAACTTCCACCCCCCTTCTAATAATCACACTCTGGATACTTTTACATGTGAGGCCTGCCTGACAGGAATAGTGTTTGGCATCATGTAGTTAATTGCATTTTTAAATCAGTAACAGAACTCAACTGCAATGTTTAAATACCTGTAGTAATATTTAAACATTGCTAATTTATTAGACTAATTGTGAAAAATTCAGAGGCGGGGAATGATGATTTTTTTTGTTTCACTGGGGGGACGCGGCATTAAAAAGTTTGAAAACCACTGACCTAGAGTGTTAGACTGCAGGACTGCTTACAGTATCTAGGGTGTGTACCTCCAGGACTGGACACTGATGACTGTCTACAGATCCTGGGCTCTGAGACGGAGGATTTATGTACTGTTCTCAAGGGTGCGAATGCAGGCTAGAGTAGCCAGGACTATGGTGGGACACTGCAAGGCTTACAGTATTCCTGGTGTGAAACTCAAAGGGTGTTCGGTCCCCCGTGTGTTCAACTCTGTGATGGGGTATATTCACAAAGGTAACAATAGATGGTGCCACGGAGGGCCGGCTTTAGGGTGGTGCCAGACGTGCGTCTTCACCAGGTACTGACCTGGAATGGGGGGCGTGGGGGTGCTGACCTCAGGGGGGTGCTGTGTTTAGCAATAACTTAGGAAACTTTGGATTTAAAAGCACCTGCTGAAGAACTTCAGCATGCAATTAAAATGTCAAGATACCTCTTGTGAGTAATGTTCCTGCTAGGAAGAGAGATGGGAGTTTTGTCTAGGGGCAGCTTTTACTTGCCATAAGAAATGTAGAAGGTCAATGTACCTGCTGCAAAGAACAGGACTATATTTTATGTGGATAGTTGAGTGGATTAGTAAAGCCAGCCTTCACTAGCGCCTTCAAACAAATGAATTTATGTGAAAGGGGGGCCTAAGGAGAGAGATAAGGGGCATATTTGCTGGGTGGTAGTGAGGGAATCCGAGGAGGTGGTCATGGGGTGGGGGTGCCAAAAAAGAATGTTGCACAGGGCGCAACCAGCGCTAAAGCTGGCCCTGGTGCTACATATGCAGAGCACCCATGGGAGGGGGGCTGCAGTTGCAACCATAGTAAAATAGTGAACACAGCAGGGTTTACTACAGGGTGAGTGGTCTGCACAGTACTCAGGAAGGTGGGGACACAGTGTGTAAGGTCAGAACAGTCATCAGAGCATTACATAGCAGGGCATCATGTCTGTACAGCATCCTGAGGGCACGACAGTAGGCTAGCATATCAGCATAATACCCTAGCGGTGGGACCACAGGGGCAGGTCCTTAAGGGGCCAGGGTTATGAGGCTGGGGGGAGTCAGGTTTGCATGGTATTCAAGGGGGACTGTATTCAGTTTGGGCGGGGACGTGACTGGGGCTAGAAAGGAGAATGAAGTCTTTGCTCTCGAAGAATCTGGTGCCAGCCACATGGAAATTAGTTTCATATCAACCCCACTTGCAGGAAACAAAGCATGTGCTCCTTAAACTTGGGCCAAGCTGCTGAGAGTGTTGCAGGGGCTCCACAAGAGATCTTGTCTCTATGTCAAGTGATATTTTGCTGCACACTCATTTAGCTAATTCGCCCACATTATGTGCTTATTGTTGTACCTGTAAGCCAAGCACAAGGCTGCTCGTTACCAGTTAGGGGTTTCCGGTACAATACAATTCAAAATAAAACAATGAAAGAGGGGTTCAGGTACGAAAAAGCAATTTAAACAAAACAGTGTAATCTGCGATGAACACTTTATCCCATGTGAGGCATGTTCCTCTCTTGCCATTCTGCAGGGCTGCATGTGCATCAGACAATGCACGCATGCACCACACATCTATCACTGCCCTTCAGTTTCAAAACTACTGAGTGGGGCACAGCTTGTCAAGTACCCAATCGGATGTGTCTGCTCAGGGATGGAGTGCAGTTTTGCTTCTAATACCACGTGTTGGGAATGTGAGCATCTGAGGCGGTAGGAGCGGCTTGTACCTCCACAGCTCTTGCTGTGAACAATCCAGCTCTAGGCACTGATCGCAGACACCATGCGATGTGCGAAACCCAAGAGGAAGATGGCGCCGGCCTGACTTCTTGGAGGCCAATGTAAAAGGACCAATCAGGTATAGCGTGAAACGTGGGGAGCTTTTATTTGTCCTTTTATTTATTCCTAAAATCATCTTCTACTTTACAATTTCATGTGCATGGAATAGTGGTGCCACCCTGTACCTACTACATACATAACAGAATACATTCCTCTTGAGCTCATGTGACATCAATACAATGCAAGCCAGAGGTGTTGACTTTTCCTGTACTAGTCTGTACATGTTTAACCCTAAAATGACTGAAACCGAAGTGTGGAGGTGAAAGGGTAATGGGAAGGAAAATAACGGGGGCTTCGGGTGGGCCAGGTGCAGGCATTATCAGTACCGGTCCTTAAGCAAGGCGGGCTGCCATGGGTCTCTACTATTAGCTTTGCACTCAAAGGGTACCATGCCAACATGACATGATTTAAGCTTTGATAACTGATATGGGGCACCAAGGGGTGCCTTCCTGCACCCCTTGAAGTGGCACAGCATCTATCCTGAGGATGCACTCTGAATACCTTCCTCTTTAAATAGGCATGCTTTATCTAAGCCTAAAGCAACATCAACATTCTTGTAAACGAGCTATTTATTTTTATCAGGCACAGCAGGCCACTCCTAAAAAAAAAAAAAAATACCTTACTCTGCAATGTTCTCCTTAACGAAGCACAGAAAACTGAAAATCACACAACCTTCTCAAACTGAAAACACACGAAAATGGTGCTGATGTTCTTAAAAATGAAGAGCAAAATGTAAATACAAAGCTTAATCTGTAGTAGAAACATCACATCTCTTTTCTGCTCCATGATCCCTCCTCAACGCACGGCAGAGTCACTTTTGCTAAAAAAATCTGTCAATAACAAATCGGCTATGGAAACTAAAATTTTCAAATTCCAGTGCCAAACACTTGCAAAAATCCTTCCCATGTCAAAGGTTAAAAGCCCACCATACATACTTGCACACGCGACCTAAAAAGTGAATCTAAACATCCTTAGAGATAGCTGCCCATCGCCACTGTAACTCTACTTTACTGAAAGAGACCACCAGAAACCCCAATAATACCTCCTAGCAACAAGTACTTTGCAAGAGGTCTAACAGCCAACATCACGGACTCTGATCACAATTCTACTACCTTAAGGTCTTCCACTGCCTGACCACTGACTAAACCTGTCTCTGGTTCATGGGACTGTCACTATGCACAACTGTCCATTCACACAAGGATCCTACTAGCTGGCAAATAAGTAAAATCAGCCCTCACCTCTCTACGAAGCAACTCTGTTTCACGCATCTTGAACCCTTGACAGTCCCCAAAGCATGACAAGCCTTTGAGGGTGGCCAAGATTCTCCATCCAAAAATAACGAATCTCTTTGCTATCAACAAAGCAAAACTTGAAACACTTTCATACAGATCATGAAAACATAAAAATCTATTTTTAACACACTATTGAACGCAGCTATCTAACCGATGAGTAACCAAGTAAAGTGCCTACAAGAATTCAATGCGCAGCGGTTGTTGTGTAGCAATGAAACATACAAGAGGACCCAGGATGATGTAAGTTAATTTCAACTTTTTGAAACCAAACATAATGCACTCATTTACCTATTAACAGCAGAAGTAAAAGTTACTACCCTTCAGTCTTGCTTAATATTCCACAGCGGTTCAATGCAAATGATACACTGACTGAAAACGACATTAGAACTCTCCACCAAGGCCATGTCCTGTTTTGCCAAAAACTATCCTTCGTGTCTACCACTTCACCTATGATCAAGTTGTAAAGATCACGCTCATAGAATTCCTAAGCATGCTTCATTGACCTGAGTGGAAAACATGCCAGTGGAAATGGAACTGTAAAGGATTCATTCAAATAATTTTAATTAACATTACCTACTTCAGCACATCATTGCATGCACTCCACTTTTTAAAATGGAAGCCACAATTTCACCGTTTACCAGTGCTCAGTGCTCGCCATGGTCAGTGAGCAGCTCTTTTATGAGTAGCCTTATAGCCTGTGCTTCATGACTTTCCTGGGAGCCCCGTTTGTAATATTGACAAGGTTTTTAAAAATCTCTCAGTTGTCATCACCTACGAGCTGCGGCTGGCGCTTCAAGCTTAGAAAAAATGCAAACACTAACATCAATGGCAGGTATGCATTTCCTAATACCGCATCTGTGTAGTTCGTGTGTAAGGGACAATGAAAGCAGGTCACAGCTGAGTAATTTTTAACTTCTGTGGACCCCCACTGAATCACTACTTTAAGCCAGAGGACTGTGGGCCAGGCAGTAGCTAACATTTGAACCTAAAAAATATACAAAAATACAGAACGAAACATGAACGATTTTACTTATTTGATACAAAAAAAAAATACAAAAATGGCAATTTGAAATGGAACTTTTGATCTATTTAAATATTATTTTATTTCTATAAAATAAAGTGATATTCCAGGCTCTATCTTATTATTTTGTTTTTAGCTCCTAAAGCATGCTGGCTTTTTGTCTGAACACGGTAGCACTTTAATTGAGGCCACTAATAGTCCACCCTAGATTCTGTTTGCTGTACTTGTGCTGCACCCCCTCATGAATCAAGCTAAGGATGCACACTCAGCATGCACCCTCTCTTTTCAAATTCATTCACAGAGCATTTTAGAATTGTCAGTTTTCCATTCGGCTTATTTATCTATAATACTTTATTTGTTTTATATTGTTAAAATTTTCCAAGCTGTCGCGGACTCCCAGGTGTCCCGAGCTCTCAGGTTAAGAATGCTGGGTTAGTGCTTCTACCCAAGCCCTCTAAAGAGACAGCGTGAGGACTCATATTTAAATTGATAAAAACCGTTGTGACAGGTCGGGGCCAATGTGGGAAATATCTTTGAGGCCATCAAACAATTGGACACGCCTCGAATTTGAACAACAAATAGAGGATGTGAGGAAATAAGTAGGGGCCGCTATCTTAACCTTGCACAACATAAACAAAAGGCTTATCAGTAGAAGGACATTCACGCCAAGGGTAGTCTCTTGGCACTACAGTGTTTACTGTTACCCAATTCAATGGTACTCCTTTCATTGCTCTCAGAATGATGCTAGGCAGAGTGGACCACAATTAAAACCCGGGACAAGCACATATCCCTGGGGAGGATGCATGTGTCCACTGACCCACCAGATCCGACATTGTCATATATATTCTTCCCTCAAGAGCCCAAATGCAAAATCTTAACTAACCCAGCAGTACAAAGCTACACACTGAATGGCAGAAGAGGGCTACACATAACAGAAGTAATAAGGCATGCCATCACACAACTTGTGATGGTTAGTGACAGAGGATAAACTAGGAGCACCCCTCAAAGTTATCAACAGAGATGTCAAGTACTGTACACAATCATTTTTCATGAACTGGAACTGACCAGAATGGCAGGTAGGAGTGAATAACCAGATGCTCCTCCTGAACTGGATCTGTAACCTGAGGAAGCGTTAAAGATGATGTCACACAAGGAACCAAGTCAGAAACATCGACCCCATTCCTAAGCAGGAGGCAAAATCTCAGAATTGAGATTTTTCATTTTGGGAAAAAGTTCTAAAAATAGATTGAAAGATCTTGCTTTTTATATCCATCTCGAACGAAGCCCAAAAGAGCTCCATAACTGCCCTGGAAGAGATATGTGCAACCACTAGCTGGGACACAGAAGTCTTTAAAGTTCACCCTTTGAGGTCTGCCCTCCACACAGCTTCAGATGTCTGCCAGAGTTCATGTCATCAACCAATAAAAAATACATAGAGAGGTGCTTTGGGTTATATTCCCTTCGGCCACTGGCTTCTTTGTGCCAGCTTCCTTCAACCATTGCCTGTATGACGTGTCTTCAATACTTTGGATCAGCCCACTGCATTTTGCAGATGTTTTCATCTAGCACAATTCACCTTTTGCACTGGTGATTGACAAAGCAATTTGGACCTATATATTGATATTTATGACCATGGTTCCAGTTTGGCGTACTGTTTATGATGTCAGAATCACAGCATCCAGCAGGTCGCCTCTCATATGAAATTCAGGCTGTTCTGTGGCTTCCCAGCAGCACCAGCAGAGCCGTTCGTGTCGGTCTCAGACCTCTGAGCAGCAGCGCTTTAAATGGGCAGGTAGAGTCCGGTGTTGAGTACCTGCCCTTTTTTAATTCGAGAAGGGGAGTACCTGCACTTCTCAGCACTGCTGCAGTACATTTAATGGCAGAGTACCAGCACCGCTCAGGAGCAAACAGGTACTCCAAGGAGGGAGTACCTGCACTTCTATATTTGCAAGTTAAAGCACTGCTCAGCAAAAGACATATTTACAATTTGCTCCCAAGCTCCGTTAGATTTCAATACCTTGGAGAGCGCCCAAACCATCTTGAAGAGATCAGCGGTCAAGCTACTTTGGAAATCATTCATGAGAAACTAGCTAATTGCCATTTTGCAACAGAACGTAAAACAGGAACAATTAAATACATAATAAAGGAACATCGACGATTAAACAGATGAAAAACACAAAATACGTTTCTTTGCTAATGGTGTGAATATTTGTTCGAAAAAAGTTAGCAAATGTTGGAGAACTTAAAATGGAAACGTCACTGCTCCTCTATAGCTCCAGTCTGTCCGTGGGGTTATAGATAGGAACACTTTACTTCCCAGTGGTATATTACCGTGAACCGTGATATTACTTACCTTTGTGCCTATGTGAACACAGGACTAAAATCAATAACAATTGATTTCTAAAAGAAACAAATGCATTGCACTAGCTGGTAAGGTGGAGAAGCAACCTGTCAGTTTTGCCCACAATGAATACCACAACAACTGGGTAATCTTAACATGTATAGTTTGCCATACTTAAGAAATGCAAACTTATGGTGTGAAGCGTTACACAAAAACATTATTATTATTTTCTTGCACACTTCAAAGTCAATCACCTCAAGCCCAGAGCCTGGCTGAAACTACTGTGATGTTTTCAAGGTCTAAGGAACCGAAGTTAGTCATCAGTAACCTTAAGCTCCACTCTGTGGAAATACCAGGTAAAGGAGCCCAGAAAACCACAGCACCAGGTAAGAAAGAGTACGCGGGAGCTGAAAGTATTGCTGGTTAAGATGCAACAAAATAATATCTGCTCGTCCAATGAGCAATCACGAGTGGGATTATGTATGTCTTGCAAGTCTACCAGGATACTCCCAGGGCTGTAATGCACAGTAGTTCGAGGCACCATAAACCAAAGAGAAGAGAACCAGAGTACTTCCTAGTGGCTCACGTCAAAGACTGGTGCTACTGAAGCTACCATCTGGGTCAAGTCGTCCTTGGTTGTCCTCGTCTTCGAGTCTGTAGAGCTCATTACACTCCTGCAGCAGGAATTAATTGATGGGGATTTTCTAAGCTCTATACATTTTTTAAAACAGGAAAAAAAAATAAACATGCATTAGCAAAGTCAATAGGTCTATTTTTTTTTTTTTTTTTTTTTTTTTTACTTATTGGCTTTGCGGATCCTTTTAGCTGATACTGCGTAGCGCTAGCAAAAAAACAAAATGCTTTTGTTGATGCTTTGTAGTATCAGCCGAAAAAGAAAAAGTTGGAACAAACAGGTGCAATGACGTGGACGTCAACCTAGGCACTCGTGTGTGATGCCATATGCATGAGCATATGTATCTACAGGAGTATGGGCTGGGGAATGACTCAGATACAATTTTCCCACATTTACAGATCTACGAAGGTGGATGCCACTTAGGAAAGGTAAATAAAAAAATAAAGAAAATTGGCATAAAAGCACTTGTAGCACCGTGGAGCAGCCCAGCAGAAAATGACAATTGCCATACCCTCCAAAAAATAAAAATACAAATTCTAAACCAATTATGGATTGTGAGGCGTTCATGGAGTACTGAAGTAGTAGGGGAAACAACAGGGAGCTAGTGGGGGAGGCAAGGGAGCAAAGGAGGCATTTCAGGATGGACCTGGGGAGGCCTTTTAAAAATAAAGCCCAAAGAGGGTGGAAAAACATGTTGCTTTGGGAGAGGAAAGCAACACAAAGACAGAGCTGGGGGCAGCTGTGTTTGTGGGTGGGAAGCAGAACACGAGGGTTAGAGCTAAAAATACATGCAATAAATACATGCAAGCCCATGTAGTGCTGAAATAGAAATAGAAATCTAGTTCCCTGAATGTGATCAGTGGAAGAATGCAAGTCATCCAATTAAAAGATGGTAGAGAGGCTATGCTCCAGGAGAGGGACAAACGAGATGAAAAAGACAACCACAGCGTTATGAGGGGTGTCATTGCTGCCACAGATGACTTAACACTTATCACAGACAAAGAAGACACAGCAGCCCTCACCCTACTGGACTTCAGGGCAGCCTTTCACACTGCTCCACCACATTCTTATCAAGCGACACCACTGGAATCTGCAGCCTTTCGCTACATTGAATTTGCTCCTTTCTCGCCAAGTGCTCTCAGTCAGCCTTCTCCCCTTCCAGTCAGACAAAATCAAGCTGATCTGTGGCGTACCTCAGGGCTCCTCTCGGAGCTATAACCTCTTCATTCCCTATATGGCCACTCCTGCTATCGTCGTTTGCTCCTATAACAGCAGCATTTTCTCCTATGAAGACAAAACACAACTGATCTTCTCTCTCCTCGAGAAGACACCCACCATCCAATTCAATTTCGCCAAGTGCAGGGCTGCAGTAGCCAACAGGTCTAACAGTAATTGCATGAGGCTCAACAGTGACAAAACCAAAGTGGCACTGTTGAGCAAAGACGCCGCTTTCTGTGCCTCGACTTGGTGGACCAATGAACAGGGATCGCACCCCTCTCACCACCAACGCCGCCAGGAACCTGGGCCTCATGATCAACTACCAGAACTCTCTGTCCAACAAAGTCAACACAGGAACTGCCACAGGTTTTCAAACCCCAGAATGTTCACAAAAATAATCATATGGCTCCCGCTGGACACCTGCAGCATAGTGACCCCAGTCCTCATCACCAAAAATGACTATGGGAACTCCCTTTAAGCAGGCTTCTCAACCAACCTCACCAACAGACTCGAAGTAGTACAAAATGCTGCAGCCAGACTGATACTCAACCTTCCTGCTTGAGAACACATCATCGGCTAATCCAGAAAATCACCATCTTTAAACTCCCTCATCCACTCGCCTACAAGGTGCATCACAACCTAAGCCAAGCCTACCTCAATAACCGCATCTGCTGCCAAACATGGACCAGACACCTCAATTTGGTTGGCCTACTTCCCGCCCACATTCACTGCCTTCGGCGCACCAAAGCTGGAGAATGTGCCTTCTCTCACATCACCCGCAAGGCCTGGAATGAAAATCTGGCTCTTCTTCTAAGCTACATTCTGACAACAAAGTCCATACTTTCTAGGGCAACTGAATACCTTCTTGGGAGATAAGGACATTAAACAAATTCTAACAACATTTCATGAGTTTGAATAAGCAAGCAAGCAAATGAGAATTTTAATACAGACAACCAATGGAAAGTATATGTTTTTGGCGTGGTCCAAAAGAAGCTTTCGCCTCCAGACAGATTTTAGCCAGCATGCAAGAACTAAAAATAAATTAACCACCCAGTAAGTGGAGGCAAAAAATGTCTCATCACTGTAGTTGTCTTCACAACATATAACACCAGTCAATTGTTCCACTCAGATTGGCACTGTTACCAGAACTGCACAACCTTGGCTGTGCTCTTAATGCATAAATTTCACGCACCTGCTATTTAATGATCAATCATTGAAGAGCGAGTATTTTTCTAAGTAGTTTTCTTAAGCTCAAACCAGTCTCCAAAAAAGTACGATAGCGTTGTACAGAACATAAGACTTAATAAGCCAATCCCACAATGAAAATAACATTGAGCATGTACTGTCTAACAGACTGCAGGAAGTTCAAATATCTACGTTTATAGTATGGGAAACTGTTAATATATTTCAGTAAGTCAGACCAGAAGCAGGACAAAAAGACATGGAGCTTCCCCGCAAGTCATTCTAAATTCTCAAAGTAGACCTTTCAGACAACCCCAAGCAATGACACAAACTCACTCTACAATAAACAACTCCTTTCATTAATAAACAGTTAGCCTTTTTGGCTTTGCTACTGCTCTTTAAAATGCTATACTCCCAAATCCTCCACTGATATTAACAGTCAGGTTCTAAGGTACTGGCACGGGTAATCGACTGGTCCAAGAGCAGGCTTAAATGCCTTTATTGAGTCCTCATCTCATTTAGCCCAAGGGCAATGCATACATGGCACTATGAGGCCTAGCAAACTCAGTAATAATTAACCGAGTTTAGCGCAAAGGGAAAAGTAGGTTTCTTTTCTTTGAGAACCAAGGTTCATCCAGAGTAGAACTCTCCAGAACTTAATTTGAAGTTACAATTAAATAGGATCTTTGTAAAGGGATCATCTTTGCATTTTTTTTCTGACAGTCACAGTATGTGTGCCCAAACTATCTCTACGAGTGTCGGGCCAATGCCAGATTTTTTTAATAACCTGCTACATACATAACTTCAACTTAGACTCAGCGTTTCTAAATGTATCCTATGACATGATGCATATCACCTGGACCTACACTAGCCTGAATTATTGGACACCAGATAAAGAACTAAGGGGGTCATTCTGACCCTGGCGGCCAGTGGCCGCCAGGGCCACCGACCACGGGAGCACCGCCAACAGGCTGGCGGTGCTCCAACGAGCATTCTGACCGCGGCGGTTCAGCCGCGGTCAGAAGCGGAAAGTCAGCGGTCTCCCGCCGACTTTCTGCTGCTCGTTTGAATCCTCCATGGCTGCGGAGCGCGCTCCGCAGCCATGAGGATTCTGACCCCCCCTACCGCCATCCTGTTCATGGCGGGAAAGCCGCCATGAACAGGATGGCGGTAGGGGGGGGGTCGCGGGGCCCCTGGGGGCCCCTGCCGTGCCCATTCCAATGGCATGGGCACGGCAGGGGCCCCCGTAAGAGGGCCCCGCAAGGTATTTCAGTGTCTGCCTTGCAGACACTGAAATACGCGACGGGTGCTACTGCACCCGTCGCACCTTCCCACTCCGCCGGCTCGATTACGAGCCGGCATCCTCGTGGGAAGGGAGTTTTTCCCTGGGCTGGCGGGCGGTCTTTTGGAGACCGCCCGCCAGCCCAGGGAAAAACTCATAATACCCTCCGCGGTCTTCTGACCGCGGAGCGGTATTATGGGGGCGGAATTCTGGCGGGCGGCCTCCGCCGCCCGCCAGAATTAGAATCAGCCCCTAAATATGTCTAGTATGGTGAGGGAGCTGAATCAGCTATTTGTCAAGAAGTGAAGATGGACCCTCTGTAGGTGAAAACACACAAGCTACTGTGTTAATACCTTTTGCTAAATACTCTTGGAGCAGACCATCCAAACGGTAACATCTCACATTTATCCTTCTGCAGCTAGCCTCAAGAACTTCAAAGATTCTACCTTGATAGGTATGTAGAATTAATTGCAGTAACTCAAAAGAATTCTCAAATTTCCGCACTACTTACACATTTTTTGGAAGACTCTCTATGTGAAATGGCTGAACTAGAAGTGATTGGTTCACAGATCCACCATTGGTTCGAGGTCCCCGGTTTTCTCGGGGAAATGAAATCCTGGGAATAAAACACCAAGCCGTTCAGACTCCTGGATCCCGGCACAATGGCAATTAAAAAGAAGACACTTTTTAAAACTCCAGCAGAAGAGCTGTTGTACATTTCTGAAATATTGGTGCCGATGATGGAAATAGAAATGGAAAAATGGGATTTGTTGCGAGGCTTGTTTTTGATCCGGGGTTTATGACCCATGAACTTTGCTACCTGCTTCTAAAAGCGTACAGAAGTGTTTTTATTGAGAACAAATATTTGTTAAAAAAGCTTGCACGTTCATGATGTTTTATTACACGTTTACGGGTTATGTATTGCTACTGATGCTAGTGTTCACAGGCAATTTGGGAAACTTAGTTTCCATTAATTATTATTGTGTCTTAGATGTGTACAATTCTAACACCAAAGTCTCATGGAAATCCTGGCACCAAGCACGATCTTCACCGATTGCTTTACTTAGGACATCGAAAGATAAAAGCCAGTGTTTTCGCTAGCAGCTATAGAGGAAAATCACTTCTAGGTGGGAGATTCTGAGGGATGAGTACCAATCATGATTCCTCAGCCCACAGACTTAAGGGAAAAAGGGGAAGGCTCTGATCACAGAAGGCAGTACAGGAAGCTAAGCAGGCCTCGATACATATTCACACGAGGTCAGAAAATAACAGATAATTCAGTTAGTCTGTTTTCTTAGGATGTTAGGGATTTCTTCATATTATATTTTTTATTATTTGCCTGGCTAATGTTCTAATTATTACAATATCTGCTAGCTATTCTTGGTATTAAATGTTTGTAAACGTCGAAGCGTGTCCCTCGACTTCACCAAATTAAGGCCACTCTGAAATAAACCTGCTAGTGTCTCTTGAAGGTTTGCAGGCTTACTGACCTGTCCTATGAAGCAGCTACCAGTGGTTCAGTGAGACCCCTATATATTCTCCTTGCTCCGCAGACTCGCAGGCTATCTGCATTATTCTGGGGGCTAAGAGAGAGCTACTGGGAAGGGAAAACTAAGGGCCAGATGTATCATCCATTTTTGCATTCGCAAACAGTGTGAATGGACGTTTGCGAATGCAAAAATGCCTTTCAGTATTTATGAAAAGCATCTGCAACGCAAAGTTAAGGAAATCGCAAAAATAGCGATTCCTTAAAATTGCGAGCTTATTTAGAGAATCCTTATTTGCGATTTCTAAACCACATGTAACAAGCAATTCCTTAATGCGAATTCGACATTTAGGAATAGCTATTACCACCAAGTTGAACTTGGTGGTAAGCATGTGCAAATTTTAAAAATGCATTTTGAAAATTAACATGTAACGCACACATGCCCCTTTGGCATGTGTGCGCCTTACATGTCCTTAAAACAATTCTTGGGGTGCAGCAGAGGGGGCCTTAGGCCCCCAGCACCCTGGATTTTGCATTTCCCAAATTCGCAAATTCCAGTTAGGAATTCGCGATTTGGGAAATGCAAAAAATGCGCAAATATGGGCCTACAGGCCCAGAGGTGAGAATGGGGCCGGTATCGCAATTTGCGATTCGGTAATAGCATTTGCGATTTTTAAGAAATCGCTATTACCGAATCGCAAATACGATACATCAATTTTGCGATTCAGAAATAGCGATTTCTTAAAAATCGCTATTAGAGAATCGCAAAATGGTTTGTTGATACATCTGGCCCTAAGTCTTGAGCCAGATCTGCAGAAAGGTGGCAAGAATATTCTTCTTCAAATATTTTGCATGCTTTATGACGGAAAGAACAGCACAGCTCTGGTCACTAAAATGGCCTACCACTTCTAGACTGCAGCAGTGAAGTCAAGCATTGTCCTGAGCACACAGGCATCTTATGGCTAGGCCCCCACTGCAATTCTATAATGACACGATGGAGGGTAGACATGTTGAAGAGGGTTGACTCAATGTCCAATTTACAAGTACAGAAAACAAGGAGAAAATCTCCTGTCCGCATTTCATTCTCCCCAGAACTAGCCCAGTAATCAATTTAGTGGTTAAAAGATCACCTACCCACAATATATTCTGGTGACATGCTTCACCATTGAGTCCTCATCCAGATACTCGTATCAAGACGGGTGGAAGAGTTTTGTAAGGGTTGAGACAGAAACATTAAAAATGCCCAGTGAGCACCTCTTTAAGCATGAGGTCCCCTAGCAAGATTAAAAACCAATGTCAAGCCAATGGAGACAATTAGGACCAGATGTATCAAAGGGTTTTAGCCATTCTATGTCTATGGGAAAATGTGTTCATACATATGGCCCATAGTTTACAAAGTTAAAAAGAGGAAGCGGCACTCTACAGTAACGTTTCAGTTTCAGTGAGGGTGAAGGAACCATTAAGTACAAGACTTTTCAACCCCTGCAAACCACATTGCTTCCAGTTGGCCTGCCCTTCGGAGTCCGCTGTACTGGAGTCTGGCAATTCCCGAAAAGGTTGCTAACTTAAGGTGAGGTCCACTTCTACCCCCCTACCCATCAACAAAGTAAATCTCCCTGGGAGGGAAGAGTAATGGTATCAGCCTCCAAAGGTAAAAACAAGTAAGCGGATCACTCCAGTGATATTGTGACTCCAGCTCAGCTGTAAACAGGATCAAGCATGAGCCTCGCCTAAACAAATCATATCTCAATGCATCCAGTAAACTTGAATCGCCAAGACTACTCTAGTAGAGTCTGGCTCAGTACCTAGCGGGTCTCCATCTTAAGGCCAGGCCCTCGGTAATCCCCTGCATATCTTCAAAGATAGTCCTCTCCCAAGACATATACTGTTATCCACACTGCTCACAAAGTCCTTGATTGAGCACTCAAAGACGTATTAGAGGGCAAGCAAAGAACTTTCCTTCTGGCCCTGTTCAGGACTCTGAAAGGCCAGGGCATCAGTCGCTTAGGACACACCATCTCCAGGCTGAATGTTTAACATGCGAGAGGTAGACATCTACATTACCTTCTCCGTTATTGCTAATACCAAAGAGTACAAATTCAGGCAATGCTCCAATCCTGGTGTCCAAGTTGGCTCCTCAACCAGTGCGTTTAAACTGAGCATCCTGGCATCCGAGCCGGCTCCCCAATCAGTGAGTTAAATTTGAGCTTCAAGAGTCATTTCATGCAATCAGAACAGAAAAACAACTAAGGATGCCCATTGTATCAAAAATGTAGATAGGAAACATTGCCTCGCCAAAAAGATGGGATTTACAACTTTCCCTCGCCCATCACCTCCCTGGCATGCAATCCAGACCTATTTTTGGCTCTCGACCTCAAAACATTCTCAAAGTGGACCCAGAGGGAGTGTAGAATCTAGAGCCACCTTTTTCAATGCTCATCCATCAAATCATTTGAGCAAAGTAAACAAAAATTCTGGAAACCACCCATATTCAATTCTGCCAATTACGCAACTAGGCAATGCATCCCTTAAATTCTCTAGCGGCAACATATTACCTTACCCCATCTGAAACACTGATCAGATCTTTTGAGAGAACTAAGGGGCTGATCTTAAGAACTTTCACCACTATCCAAGAATCTAAGCCGCCCTTCCAGTATCAATACCTGGTACGTGGAAGAAAGATCTGGAACAACCAATCCCACAAAACAATGGGACTGTTCTGGAGGGACAGCCCTAAAATGCACAAGAGTACTCCACAAAGAGAAACAGCCTTAAATGTCTTGTTCGAATAATATCTGACACCTGTCAGACTTTCCTGCATGTCCCATACTACCTCCACGACCTGCTGGTATTGCTACCAAGCTACATGCTCACTGCTCCAAACCTGGTGATCTTGCACCATGATCCAAAAGTACTGGAAGGAAATTATGGGGTATATTACAAGCATATTGGGCTATCTTCTCCCAGCTGACCCCACCATCCTGATTTTTGGGATACAACCGACCCCGAAATGCATCGCCCTGGCGGACTGAGCAGTGATCTGCCTCTTGACCAGAGCTGCAAAACAATTCATTGTGTTTTTTGGGAAGAAGATAGAGCCCCCTCCCATGAAGTTGTGGTCCCTGAGGCTCTGACAGACCCATACACTCCCCCTTTCCAATAGGAGAGTCACTCACCTCTGGCAACCACTAATAGAGTACTTTCCAAGCTGGAATTGATATGCTTTAACCCTTCGAGGCTCAGGACATTGCGATTTGTGAATAAACATACGCACTCCTCAATGCACGGGATGCTGGGACCTTTGGAGTGGGAACTTCAGGTCTCCCCTCTACCTACTGCTAGCGCCGACCATGCAGGAATGCCCTTGCCCTCTGGCATGAGGGAGCTTGGGCACCTTCCACTCACACCCCTTCTACTGGACATCTGACATGGCAGACTCATAGCTCCTGGGGCTGGATTGGAAAAGATATGGACCTCCAACTGGTTGCTCTTAATGTTCCCTTCTTTTGTTTGATATTGACTGTTGACATAGACCACACAGAAGTAAACACGATGTAGGAGGATCATTCGACTTCTCCATGACCTGTTGCACACGTGGGCTATTCTTTGCGAGCCTTTGTAAGGGTGGTCACGTTTACCTATCACTATACTGTGCCAATGGTCCATATTTTGTATGTAACGTTAAAAGGAGACAAAGATATTTGCAAAATAAATGGAACTAGGTTGATCGAAAAACTCTACAGTGTAACGTTTTTGTTTCACTGTGTATCCATCAATAAAACAGAATATTTGCACAATATCAATATCACCCTATCTTCCTATCACACTATAAACTACTATGGACCTGTTGTAGGATATTTCTGCTAGAAATGTAGTGTCGCTCTATTAAACAAAATAAATATACAAATATATTTTTAAAAAACAAAATGACGTGTATATGTGTATTTTTACCTGTAAGGATTTCTTGGTGACAAAGAGATAGTTTATCCTATGCCATGCTATTCATTATCTCAACTGTAGGGGACTAATTGTATACCGCCCACCATTATGGAGGTTGAATCAATTTCGGGCTTTATTTACGTTGCCAATTGTGGAATTTTTATGCATGAATGACAATGCTTTTTTCTGAATGTCAGTTAAATTATTATTGCAAATTTTTCTACGGTAACGGGTTATACTTAATTGTTATTTATATTTTGGTCAAATATATAATCAGATCAAATTGAATTGGTTTTCAGCCTTGAGGATGTCAATGCGAGTACAGTTCGCACAACGAAACACGTGTTGGCTGGATTTTCAGGAATTTCAAGAACACACTGAATTAAACAAGATGATTTGCTGTATTACAAGATATGGACAATGGTCATATTTACTTGACATGAGTGCCTTGGATTGTGTATTGCTTTATCTCATTTGAGGTTTATTTGGAGGAGTGGGGTGGGTCCTCCTTTCAAGAGCACTGTGGGGATATTTCTTTATTCCTAAGTGACTAGAGGTGGAATAATTGTGAGCACCATTCCTACAAACACACCCTTTTGGATTGTTCAACTGTAGGGGGATATAAGGATGCGTCGAATTACCATATTTCAAAGCTATGATAAAGTGGGTGGGGGTTCAATACAGATCCCCCCAGTTGAACCTGTAATGCACTGCGTCATCACATGCTGCAGAAGAGTTTTTTTATTCAACAACTTATTTTTTTAATGGGCTAACATGAAGGTGGTCTGTAAGGTAATGGAAAGACAACGCTTAGAGGCTTAGAACAGCCATCGCAAATTTTCAGTTTTTCAAACATCTTGCTTGACAATGATGAAAATCAGGTTTTCCCATTGAATATTTGCATCAATATGTTGTCCTGAATGTACTTATGTAGATATGATGCGCAAATCCATACTGTGGAATGCAAAAGAATCCTTAACTACTCTGCATGTTGTATCCTTTGGATGTTAATTTAAAAGCAATGTCTGAAAAACATCTTTGCTATCAAGAGAGCCTTAAAATATTACTGTGACACCAGAAGGGATTAGATCCCAATTTGGAGATTACAGCATGATTTAGTGAGTTTTACCTTTCTAGGTCTGGCGTGACAGCATAGCTGTACATGTCACGTAATATCACCAATATATATGGAGTGTGATTTTGCTCCACCTAAGTGAGTATTACAGTCTCAACTCATGCTATAGGCTATTTGGTGTACAATTCCGTTTTCCAGGAAGTGCTTTCATCGGCGTGTATGAGGGACTATTTTACATTTCACAAGTACATATAATCAATCGTCACACTAGTTGTCACAAATTATTTTTACCTTATTTTCAATCTTATGGAAAAAGTAACCTCTTTTAATACCTTTTCCCTAGCATTGACAATGGCAACAGGACAGCTTTAATGGGACGAACATGCATGCAAGGCATGTAAACAGCATTTGTGGACTAGTCTTCACATGCATTGGCACATAAAAGCCAGGCCTACTGGCTTTGCCAATGCTTGCTAATATACAGCTGTGAGGCAGCATATATGGAAAAATTATCCAGCCCTCAGTCAACACAAGTGATTGGGGTGGAGGTAATGTTCGCAGAAGCACTCAAGAGCAGGGTTTCTCTCCAAACAGACAGGACCCAAAATCAAGGAGTCATTCAAAGCCAATTTGAAAAAGCCGATAGGATGCATCCTCACCATCTATGGCTTAACGTTCTTCTGCAAGATGCCAATACTGAGAAATCCACCACAGGCTCAGGAGTAATGCAGACAGGTCTGAATGCACATGGTTTGCATTACTGTGGTATTATACTTACAAATCAACGAATGCAATATAGGTTTATATAATACATGCACAAGCGCACATGAAGTAGGTGACCATCTTACCACTTGTTTATCTTTGGACGCCTCCTCCCCTGGTTCAGTGGATTTATTACATTATCAAAATGTTTCATTGGTTTTGCACTCTATCTATTGAACAAAATCCATTTGTATTATACGACTACCCTTGAAAACAATAAGAAGATATTCTTTCAAGAAGAGAGTAATGATCCCCGAATATCTGTGCAAATGTCCAAGACCTCTCTGGACATACTAGAACAGTGGTTCTTAACCTGTGGCACAGTGACTCCTGGGGTCCGCAAAGTCTACTCAGGGGGTGAACGATTGCTTAGAAAATTAAATATTATCAGCAGATTAATAACAGTTATATAAATAAAGCAGAATATACAGTCAAACATTTTAAAACATTCTTTAGATGCGAAGGAATTTTAAACTGGAGACTAAGAATTAAGTTTGTATTCTCGTCTTGATGTGTGGGAGCAGTGCAAGTGCATCAAACAGAATACAGTAAGGACGATGAATGGCCGCCGGTGAATTTAGAAAAGCTCCAACCTTCCTAATAAATATTTATTTTTTACATTTATTTGTGAATCTAATATATTATTCCATCATTTATGTGTGTGTTTGATGAATGTTTGTTTCTGTATTTTTTGTGCACTGTTTTGCAGATCAAATCATTGAAAATGCTTAGGCCAGGGTCCCAGGCTTCCAACAAGGATTCAGTTGGGGTCCCAGGGTTCCAGTAATGTTTAAGTGGGGGGGGTCTACAGAAGTGAAAAGATAAAGAACGACTGCGTTAGGATGATGAAGCACTATGTGTTGCAGAGGAGGGATGGTTGAGAATAAATATTCTTGTTCCCATGCTTGGAGACTCAAGGGAATGAATATATATATTGCACAAAGAGTGTGAGATTGTATACAACCCCCAGAGTAAGCTTAAGAAGGAGGCAGCCTGGATAAAATCAAGAAGAGAAGGAGCAGTTAGGCAAAGTGTTTATTTTTAAGTCAAAGAACTCCCTTGCAATTGAGATAAACAGGAGCAGCGCATAAAAGGGTCGGAGGGCGGAGTTGGGAAACGAAAGAACCTTATTGTAAGTGAAAACTCTCTTTGTGATGTGAGCTACACAAATAATTTGTGCACAGTAGTGCTTTTAATGTTCTATCTCAAATATTCCAGATAAAGGGGACCAGGGATAAAAAAAAAAGTTAGCTGGTAGATTAAAATTGTGTAGGACGATATCACCCCAACATTAAAATAAATCAATAGGTAAAAGCATGAGTGTGCTCGGAAAATATAAAATAAAATTATAAATATTCTAATAAGCCATTTGTTAGAGAAGATGTGTTGGATGATAAGAGTAATAGTATGCACATGTAAAAACATTGTGAAACTATTAACTGGGCAACGATTTGAGAACAATTTAGGGGAAGTTAATGTGTAATTTATTGTCCACCTAGTTACAGCCTTGAGTTGTTTCTAAAAACATCCCTGTTAACTATGTAAAAACTTCACAGGCCCCAGGTGAAGCTCTCCACGTACTGCTGCATTGCTCTTGCTTCTTAAGTGTTTTCTGGGTGCTTCCTCCTTGCTGCGCCCTCATTTTTCAATGCTTCCTCCTTCCTTCCCCCGTTTTCTGACTGCTTCCTCTTTAATTTTCCCTCGTTTTTCACTGCATCCTCTTTACTCCCCCCCCTGTTTTCTGAGTGCTTTTTCCTAGCTTTTCACTTTCCTTTACTGCGTTTCCCTTTAATTTCCCCCCGTTTCGTGAGTTATTTCTCCTTGCTTTTCCCTCATTTTTCACTGCTTTCCCATTAATTTCCCTTCCTTTTCTGAGTGCTTATTCCTTGCTTTTCCCTTGCTTTCACTGCTACTCCTTGTTTTTCCTCTCATGGCCGCTCCCGCCCGCCAGCTGTTTTCCTGCCTCCCACCTAGCCTCATACACCAGCACCCCTCCCTCCTCCCAGGACCTACTTAATGTAGGTGGCAGCACAGCTGTGCAGCGGATATGCTGCTGGCACACTGCCGATGCACCAATGGCAAGCCAGTCTGCGCCTGAAACCCTGGTTCTTCCACCCCGCAGGTACACCATCGCAGACCTCCAAGCCCTGCACCCGTGCTCATCGACAACACCTGCTGCCGCATATCTCCATACACCACAAGAGGACCATTCTCCTAACATCACTCCCACTTAAACTGCAACACTGAAGCAACCAACAATATCGAAGACACCACAAACATGACTGCGCCCATCACTCCGACCGCCACCGCCACGGCACAACACCAGTACATTCTACTCAACACACGATTGCTCAGCAAACACACCACAGAGATCTGGGACAGGATCTCCTCCCTCACCCTGGACGTCATCTTCATCACAGACACCTGGCTGAACCCCCGCCTCTGCGGCAGATATCACCATTGCCACACCCAAAAGCTACAAGATAACACACTGTGACCAAATCAACAAGCCCAGGGGTGGCCATCATCTACAAGAACACCATCCGCTGCACAACCTCCCCGGACGATCAGACTCTAAAAGCATTTCAAGTTCCAACTTCACATAGATGGAAAAAGCACCATCAGAGGCACCCTCGCATACAGACCAGTGGGACAAGGCCCTGGCTTCTGCAATGCCATCCTGACCTCATCAACCTGATCGCCTTTGGACCGACCACTACTGCGTCCACTTCACCATCTCAGGATCTACCAACAATGGCACCACCCTCCCCCCGCCCCCCCCCAAGCTCCACACGCAGAAACTAGAAAACTGTATCAGAAGACAAGTGGAACAATGCTCCCAATTCCCACCTCCCCAACACATCATCTGACCCAGAACAGGCTGCAAAGAACTTCTCTGAGTGGACCTCTGAATGCGCAGACACAATCGTTCCCCCCACAAGCCAGCCAAACCGAAAGTACCAGCCAGAAGAGCTAGCTAGTTCACTACAGAGCTGAAATCCTCCAAATGCAACTGACAGCAACTAGAAAGGAAGTGGCCTACTAGCGAAAAGACAGAAGACCATCATAACAGCACTCAACCCATACCACCGCCTCCTGAGAGAAACAAAGAACACTCTAGCAGACCACATAGAAGTCAGCACAAATCATAGCAGGGAGCCCCTTGCCATCATGAAGGAGTTCTCCAACCCCGCAACCATCCAGAACGACATCACCCCTCTAAAGAACTGTGTGACACCCTGGCAAACTTCTTCCACAACAAGATCTCAGCCATTTACAAGAACTTCAAACCCCAAACCCCGCTGTCGACAGCATTCACCTACTCATGTTGTGTAGCCATTTTAGCAATAGTTTTAGACATGTTATTTTAGCAAACTAGGCCTTCCGCTATGCACTTTAACCTAGATATGTTTAATTCCAGCTTCGCTATATTATTTTAACAACAGCCACATTTGCAGTCTTGTTTTATTTTCTCTATATAGCTGTCCTTCGCCTAGGTCAGGACTATGTTCTTAAACCAGACATTTCTTTCACTCTGTGCTTTTCTCAAGGCTGCAGTAAGATAGGTTGTGGGAAAAGTGGTACGCTTGGTCTCCAATGTTCACAGAAACTTACACACTTACGTGGGGGATCCTTTCTTGGAACATCAGCTGTTTTTATTATAAAAACACTACAGAGGGAGATTCCAGCCAGACGACCACAACTGTATGCTGATTGCTGAGTGCTTTGCTTTGCTGCTTATGTAGACTACAGACCTCTTCATCAGGTATGTGGGATGATGTCTTCCCAGGGGACCCTTAAGGGCAGAATTAGAGCTTAAGAGGCTGTTCTCTAACATAGTCTAGGAAGGAACTATTCTTAAAAACTGTAGTGACAACATGGTAGTGTTATTTAGTGTTTTCCTCTCCTTGTCACAATTTTAATCCTGTCATGCTTCATCGTCCTAGTTATTGCAATACATGCTTTATTATCTAAGATGCAGTTACTTCAATAAAAACCTTATTGAACTATACTCTGCCTCTGATTGTCCTTGCATAGGTGAGACTAATGTAACTGAGAAAAATGGATGAGATCTGAGTGACCACGATTTCCGTGAGGAGTCATTTGGGTCCTGCACTCGGTTGCCCAATCATCCCTGCTCTTGGGTGGAGATGAGGCACTGCTAGTAAGCCAGAACAAAACCCAGATTAGGCCGACAGGTGTCAACTGGTGTGGGATCAGACTCAGTCCCCCGCATTACAAGTGATTCTGCCACCCGAATGCAGTAGTCTCATTAGGATAATGAGAACCTACGCAACACTCACACCCATGAACACAAACCAAAACACTTGCTCATCCATTGGGACCCTCAGAACTCATGCCCCATTGTCCATCATAAACTCCATACACTCAGCGGCACCCACAGACCCATGTCCCCATCGCTTCTTCAACTACGGTATCAAGGCGAGTAAGCGAGCTTAAGAAAGTCCTGAATGCCTCCATCACCACAGCCTCCTTCCCTAAGGGCTGGAAACATGCTGAAGTGAGGCCCCACCTGAAGAAACCATCCGCTGACCCAGTAGATTAAAAGAACTACAGGCACATCTCCCTTCTCCCCTTTTGGTTGAAGGTTCTCGAAAAGGCGATCAAACAGCAACTCACCAAACACCTGGAATACTACAACCTCCTGGACCTCTCTCAATCTGGAATCTGAGCCAACCACAGCACCATGACAACCCTGACTGCAGCCACTGACGACATCAGCGCTTCTAGACCATGACGAAACAGCAGCCCTCATCCTCCTGGACCGATCAGCCACCTTCGATACCGTCTCCCACCACATCTAAATCAACAGACTCCACTTAATGGGAATCCAGGGAGACACCCTTAAATGGATTGTCTCATACTTCACCGGAAGAACCCACAGAATCCATCTCCCACTATTCACCTCGGAACCCAGAAGACCATCTGTGGCACCCCATAAGGATCATCCCTCAGCCACCGTCTTCAACACATACACAACCTCCCTAGCCTACACCGTCAGATTGCACGGATTCAACATCAATTCCTATGCGGACAACACCTAGCTCATCCTCCACCACCAGGGTTAACTTCCACAGACGTATGATGAACATCGCCGATTGGATGAAGGACAACTGTATCGAGCTCAACACGGGCAAGACGGAAGTCCTCATCAGTGGAACAACACCTCATCATGGAATGTCACTTGGTAGCCTGCTAAACTTGGCCTTTCCTCCACCCCGACAGACCACACCCGCAACCTCGGCATTATCTTGGACAGCAAGTTATCTATGCAGAAACAGGTAAACGCCCTCTCATCCACCTGCTTCTACACTCTATGCATGCTCTGTAAGATTTTCAGGTCACTCCCAATCAACACCACAAGGACCGGCACTCAAACCCTCGTCACCAGCAGGCTGGACTACAGTAACACTCTTTACGTAGGATTAACTGCACGACTCCTGAAGAGACTACAGACAATACAAAAGTCAGCAGCAAGACTCATCTTTGACCTCCCCAGATGGACTCAAATCACCCGCACCTCAAGAAGCTGCAATGGCTCCGGATCCAGAAGAGATGCCATTTCAAGATGCTGACCCACGCGTGCAAAGCCCTACACAACGAAGAACCAGCATACATCAACAAACGAATGCCCTTCCATCAACCGCCCAGACTCCTGTGATCTGCTCCTTCTTCCTCGCAGACACCCCCAGATTCGCCAATCCAACAGCAGAGGACGCTTCTTCTTTCATGTGGTGACCATGCACCTCAGGAATGCCGCATCACTCCGGTTATTCAGGAAAGGACTCAAGATATGGCTGTTCGAATGAACAGAGCACTGTGAAGCAGCTAGCAACTCCAGTGCCTTGACCTCACTGGTAATTTGCTGCGCTTTAAAAATCCTGATTGAATAATTGATGTAAATGGAAGTAAAAGACAAAAGTATGATCAAATTACCCATTTCAAAGTCATATCTAATTCTACAGAGGAAAAAAAGTAATCCGAAATTAATATTTTTAAGAGGCCATTGGATGATACTCAGTGCTACAGGCAACAAAAGTTGGCACCTCTACATACAGGGGAATAATTCTGCTTTCAAAATAAAACTCAAGGCAGATTTAAAAAATCTATATACTGCAGTGCAGCATTTCGAAAGTTCAAAATGAAATCAAGTTAAATCAAGAACTTAATACAAAAATAAAATCAAAGGCGCTGAAGTCCATAACTGATGTGATTGCAAAACAGGCAATCGTTTATGTTTAGGCTGCCCGAGTTGAATTTTTGTTAAAATGTTCAGGTTGGGGAATTCTAGTTCTCAATGGTATGTGCAGGTGGTTGGAGGAAAGCGAATACAGTCGGGTGAGTGACTGCTCTGAGTTCCACCTGTGGATGGCTCTAACCAAGTTGTGGTTTTCACTCCTACCTCTTTGCCCAGGTCTTCTCGGATGACTTGTTGGATCTCATGGAGGCTTGTTTGAGGGGCCTGGCTGTGAAGCACCTTCAGGGTGTCAGTGTACTCCTTAGGCAGCAAGTAGTCAAGGGCGCCCAGGTGCTGTCCTACTTTGATGTAGGTTCCCCTGTTGGCACAACACAGATCTCGTAGGCGCCTGGCTGACCGGAAATGTACCTAGAATCATAAAAAGAATGATCTGAAACAAAATGCTACATGTCACAACTTGACCTGGAAAGAAAGAGTTCCAGGAGGATGGAGCAAAGGTTTACAAGTGCAAACAATGGGTGAACCAGAATCAGCATGCAAACAGCCTACTAGAAAAAACACAAATCACAGTTACAGGGCAGCAGGAGGACTGATACAATGGGGAGCAGAAAAAACATGGCATCTGACTACTAGTACAGGTGAAGGAGAGGAAGTAGAGCAATCAGATTAAACCCCCACCCCAGAAGGTTAGCCCAAATCTCCAGGAAGGGAAAAATAAAATAAAACCCAAAAGGAATGCAGTTTCAGAAAAAGACAAATATGCATTACCATCTCCCAATGTACCCCAAGCAGAGCATGGCAGTCAAAAAAGGAACATAGCTTGAATGCAGGAGAGAACAAAGATCATCTGCCTCAGCCCCTGGCCAATCCCTGACACACTGTCAAATGCTCAAATCTGAGAAAGGTTCAAAACCAAATTAGAACCATCTTAATCTGTATATTTGAGGGCTAAATCAACCACAGCATCAAGCATCACTGAGAAGCGAGGTGAATGTACCACACATATGAGCAATGGCAAGCAGAAAACCAGCAGGTTAGACAGAGTGAATTAGCAGGGGTCTCTGCAGTGTTATAAAGGAGAATGATAGCTTTTCCAAGGAAGCAATGCTGTTGCTCTTCCACAGAAGGGTCCATCTCCAGATTCCTATGATGCAGGCCACAATGAACAAACACCCAATGACTGGTGGATGGGTACAACTCATAGTATTACGTCCAATGAATAGCAAAATACCCACTGGAAATGGATTCCTCCGAATATACGAATAATGACAAACCAGCATGCCACGAGGCTGGTGAAACAGGTTGACCGCTCCGAATGGCAACAAGGGAACATAAAGGAGATGTACTGTCACTTAAGACTTCTATGCCACAAGGCAGGCCAGGACCAGGTTCTGACTTTCTAAATACAAACAGAGCCTTGCAGACCGTGCAGCATTTTCCAGTTTCCAACCACTCTTTGAAGAGTCGTAGTACGGGGCTCGGTCAGCATAAGTAGGAAGACTAAAGTCTGTCAAGGAGCTCCCTAAATGAAGACATTGTGGGAGTCCAGGTAGAACACATGAGGTTGAGCCTTACAAAAAAAGAAACGCATAACATATGATGGAAGGACTAACCAAATAAAACACAGCACAGGAACTTGATGGTCATAATTCAATAGGCTTTTATAAACTATGAATGTATCAGTTTCTTAATCAGATGCTTAGATTAAACTATGTAATGTTCAACAAACCTACTTCCTGACAACTTGGTAGTCCCTTGAGTATCCCAACAGCGAAGGAATATAGTCGACCAATGCTGCAACATTGGAAACCTACAAACCTCAATCCTACAGAACATAAAATCCAATTGAATTATCAATTACATAAGTAGACACCTTCTCATGCAACAAATCCATCCAATGACTAAGAGCAAGGCAAGGCAAGGCTTCCTATTCAAGGTCCGGCGCACTACTTATATCTGTCAAATTTGTGGGGTTTTCTAGGTAAATGCAGAGGAAGAGTTCTCTAAGCCCAAGAACCAGTACATGGGAGACAGAGAGAACACAAGGAATACACACCTTGCAGCTACACATAGGAAACAACAGCATAGCAGCCCAGAAAAAAGTGCAAACAACGTTTATTTATTGTACTAAATGTGCAAATGGAAAGCTCAATACAAAGTGCAGGAAATGTGGTGGAACATTGCCACGACCCTCTCAAAATTTCCCCCTCTCCCATGAGCCTGTTACATATGCCCCTGCCTGTACACAATTCAAGTGACTAGAGGCGAATCATTCTAAAACATATTTACAAGAACATATCGTAGCAATTCAAAAGGCCAGTTACTCATAGTTGTCGTGTAAAGTCACAACTCACATTGTTAAAATACAGACAAAAAAGTCAATATTATCATACAAAGATTGATATCAATCATGCTATTAAAAAACCCAAGATTGCGGAGGAAGTGCAGGTGGCCCTTGACGCTATTCCCCTGCATAAGGCTCCAGGCCTTGATGGTTTTACAGCCCTTTTTTATAAGGCCTTTGGGGCAGAACTAGCGGATCAACTCGCAATACTGTTTAGTTATATACGGGGGAAAAGGCGAAGTGTCCACATCCATGAAGAAGGCCCTGATAACTCTCATACCCAAGGCCGGAAAAGACCCTCAACTCTGTGCCTCATTCAGGCCCACTGCCCTGTTGAACCTGGATGCCAAATTATGCTCTAAAATCCTGGCGCAGAGACTGGAGTCTGGCTTTATTAAAGGTCGCCAGACTCATGACAACTTAAGGCGTGTCATACACTTAATGGAAAAGGTACACAAGAAGAAGGTCCCGGCACTCTTATTGGCTCTAGACGCCGAGAAGGCGTTTGACCGGGTTGAGTGAACTTTCCTAGTAGCAACCATGAGGCAGTTCGGGGAAAAAGGTATTTCCATGGTGATGAGCAACTATGCCTGCCCCAGATCTCGCGTTTCGGTCAATGGGGTAACTTCTGAATTTTTTTTATCTATCTCGAGGCAGGGATGCCCCCTCTCTCCTCTGCTCTTTGCGCTCAGTGTTGAGCCTTTGGCAGTGCGGGTGAGGGGGTGCCTGGAGTTCCCAGGCATTTCATTTGGTGCAGACTCACATAAAAGTTCCCTATTTGCAGACAACATTTCATTATTTGTCACTGAGTCCCGCGCATCCCTTTTAGCCATACAGGAAGAACTGACTCGGTTTGAATAAGTTGCGGGGTTCAAGGTAAACACGGGGAAATCCTATCTCCTCAATCTGACCCTGCCCACGGGTGTGATGACACAGATAGCCTCCCTGACCCCATTTGCTTGGGCCAAGAAAGATATTACCTACTTAGGCATTCGGATTGTTCCCCAGGTGGCTGATTAGTTTAGAGCTAACTAGCCCCCTCTGATTAAGTCTCTACATGAGGACTTCAGGAGGTGGTCCCAGTTATGGATATCCTGGCTAGGGCCCATCAATAGTATTAAAATGACAGTGCTTCCCCGATTACTATACCTCTTTCAGAGCCTCCCCGTTGAGATCCCGTCTGATTTCTTTGCGGAGACTAGAACGCTTTTCACGAAATTTATTTGGCAGGGTACAAGAGCTAGGGTTTCATACAGGGTACTGATGCGCTCCAGAGAGAGGGGAGGGTTGGCGCTCCCGGACCTCCTGCTATATTATAGAGCAGCACAACTGCGAGTCTTAGCTGAGTGGTCCCTCCGAGAGTCGGATAAGATTTGGCTGCACATGGACAGAGCGGTAACAGGCAAGACTTTGTGGGATATCCCATGGAAGCCCAAGGGGGCACGACCACCAAACGCATACCTTAGCACACCCACCGCCACTACCCTAAAAGTTTGGGACAAAGTAACTAAACTCTATGGGCTTACGTCCTTCCCCTCGCCTCACACCCCTATTCACCTTAACAAAGCATTCCCACCAGGGGAACTTCCGGGACCCTTTGATCGATGGAGAGAAGGGGGCTGCTTATGCATTGCAGATCTATACCATGGAAACCAACTTAGGACCTTTAATAATTGCTGTAGGGGCTTCCAACTCCCACAATCCGAACATTACCATTATACACAGTTCGTGCATTGGGTCACACAGCCGCATATAAAGGAAGCAGCTACGAGGGATCTTCTACCAGTGGAAAGATTTGTGCAAAGGGGAGGAGCGACAAAGGGCAGTATCTCTACGCTATACTCTATATTAACTACGGCACAAACTGCGCCGACCCCTCGACACATCCCCTTTTGGGAGCAAATCCTGGGTACCTCAGTGGAGGATGAACAATGGCGATATCTTTATCACTATATACCCAGGCACAACCGCTCCATGGCAGCTAGAGAGGCTCACTACAAACTGCTCTATAATTGGTACCTGTATCCTGAGAAAAACTTAAGAAACTTTTTCCCCAGGTGTCAGATAGATATTGGAGGGGCTGTGGCATGTTGGGAGACTTTAAACACATATGGTGGGACTGCCCAACAATCCACCCTTATTGGAATGAAATTCTCTCTCATTTGAAAGAGATGCTGGGATATCCCATTCCGAGCACGATGGAGCATGTACACTTGGGTCTTCGAGCCCAAGAACTACAGCACCAAACATACGGGGACCGGGCTATCATGTGGCTGGCTTTAGGGGCGGTGAAGACAACCCTAGCTTCCTTCTGGAAAAAAGCGGACCCGCCTCCTATAACTTTGTGGCTCACGCGGTTATGGAAAAGCCTCGCCATGGAGCGTTTGGTTGATAAAGGGAAGGGTACACGCAGAAATTTTGATTACATATGGGATCCCCTAGTTCGGTTTCTTTCCAGGGGACTTCCCCTCACGACTTGTAGCCCTAGACTAAGGGCCTTGCACCTCTTCCATATTTAGAAACCGGGGTCTGAGACTGAGGAGACTGGAGAGGACCCCCCGTGGGCCCAGGGAGGGGGACCCGCAAACACAGACTTCTCTTAGCTACTCTTGACAGGACCAGGGATGGATGGTTTGTTGTATGTTAACTTGTTTACTGGTATTTTTTTTTACACTGTTTCACTTACGGTACATGCTGGCTACGCTTACAACCTTGCATGATGATAAGTGTCCCTTAAAGTAGAGTGTTCATAGTGCACAATGTAACACTTACTCCAGCTGAGGACAAACAACAAAGGAAATGGAGTTGTATTGAGTAGTCTATGATGCTTATTGATTAAGTATGCTTGTACTGTTTCACAAAATGTCAATAAAACGAAGATTAGAACAAAAAAAACCACAAGATTGCAAACATGCTTAGGAGAGACGACTATAATGACAAAAAAGAAACCAATAAAAAACACAATCCAATTAATAAATTCGGTCGAGTATGATGAACCAATGTCAATCATAATATTATTTTTAACAGGATAAATTCATACGCCCAAAGCAAAATCTGCCTCACATAGAAGGCTGAACTGCAACACCTACGAACATACAGATAACTGGCAACATGTGTAATACCAATAAACCTGGCCAGTAAAACAATACTGAATGAGATGGCAATAAGACAGCTGGAGGTAGAAATCTACACCGGCCGCGGCCTGTAAGTGTTCCAAAGGCTTCCTTGACTTGGCTTGTTGAACAGGAATGAAGTCTAACTAGAAGTTTGGTCGACATGGAGGGCATTAGTGTGTGTAATTGATCAGATACTGTCCGTCTCGCTTCTGCACTGACTGAATCCCTGGGCACATGCTCCTTCCTGCTGTACCTTCCCATCTAGTCAGTCAGAGAGTACCTTTTGGGCTCTCGTCCTCAGTTTTCATTTCACTGCTGAATGGGCGCCTCTTCAGTAGCAGCTGACATGCTCAGTGATAAGCAGTTATGGGGGGGCAAAGGGGGGACGGGACTGATTATATCAAGCAGACAGCCTGAATATGCCACCAATTTCTGGTACTCGCATCAGAAGGAGTGCATGACTACCACTGGCTGGTGTTATCTTGTGTGGAATAACTTTTATACAGCTACAGAACGCTGGTCGTGATGTCTGCTGCTTCTGGAACAGGTGGAAACATTAGTCCCTCGAAAATGGAGTTTGTGGCGAGCTTATCTTGCGGTGTCCACCCCCAATTTACGGGGCATGGGCATTTCAGGCCCTGCCTCTGAACACATTTATTGCTGGTTAGAGTTTGCAGGCTTGTGCAAAGCGAATAGGGGTGCAGCTCAGTGGCATAGGTAGGTTACCAGGTGCCCTAATAGAAGCAAAGTGACTAAGCCCCCTCACTAGGGAGAAGTCTCAGTCTGACAGTGTCTACATCGGTCATAAACTCACACAGTTCTCAAACACACACTATTTAATTTCCACTCCTTGCATTGCATTTTTGCAAGTCAAAACTATAAACCTAAAAAGGGTTACCAAAGCCAAGAGATTTAGCCCTGGTTAAGTGCATGCATACAAAGACGTTCCCTACATTTGCACTGCTGCCCTCATATGGGCACGTACCATCATGCTGCACTCACACAGCCACTTACTTTGCACTTGCAAAAAACATTGTTAATTCTGCATTCACACAGGCAAACCCTCACAATACACTCACAAAACATGGTGGCCATCATTCACACACACAAGCACATTGCTCACACACAGGTACACCACTCACAATAAGGGAGTGAAGTTTGGTTGGATGATGGCATAGGAGGCACAGGTTGAGTATCTGGTGCATCTGGCCACTAGTACAATTCAAATCTGTTGAGGTAAGCTACACTGAAGCCTGAATGTTTACTGGGTTTATCAATTTCCCATTAGTCACACATGAAAGACGACTGCAGACTATGTGAACCTGATCTTTTTGGACTTCTGTCAGGAAGAGTCTTATCAAACAAAAGTCCCATTTGCCTCTACAAAACAAAGTGGTGTTTTTCTTTGTAGTGCAAGCATATAATAATATACAGAAAAACAAAAGAAAACAAATACTAAACTAAACATGGAGGTCATGTGCTTTAATGATAACATTAAAAAGTAAAGGTTTGTACTGGTCTGACATCTTGGAAAAGTAAAGAATGGTAGAATATGCAGAATGCGGTTTCAAGATGGTAGCATGGTTTTGAAGTTTGCAGCAGTGATGCCCAATGAACTTCATAGAAAAGTTGTGGTCTAGCAGCAATGGCAGGGGAGCAGCTGGTACTTTCATTACTCATTTGCAGGTGAGCTGCTGGAGTATGTACTAAAATAAATATCTCTGGAGGTTGAACTTCTCTGGATGCAGAGTCATTAGCAAGCGAGCACAATACTGTTACTTAGACTACCAGACATCCTAACGACCAACAGTTGTCTACTAGAAGAGCAAAACATTGGTGATGAAGCCAATGGCTGAAGAGGGATGAACCTCTGCCCAATAAGATGTATTTTGTTCTGATAGACTGAACTAATATGTGAATGACACTCTGATGAATAACCAAAATGGGTTTACCTAAAGCTCATTTTTCCAAGCAAGAATATGTATTATTTTTTTAGAAAACATGAGATTGGCGTGACAGCTTAAACAGTCTTTTGGTCAGACCTAAAACACACAGAAATAGACAAAGGACAGGGAGAAGGAGTGCAGGGAGGTCCTTGGCTCACACACATACGACATACAGCACTGGTCAAACACATCACAATCTTTCCCTGAAAGACATGGAGTACATCAGTGCAAGTTTGCTTCAAAGACATGGAACAAGTGTGGTACTGCACTGCTGGCCAATACAAGCGTCCTTCAAAAACAGTAGCATTTCAGATTTGGTACAACTGTAAGGGAACTGAAATGGGGTGCGTGAGTGAAAGCTTGACTCGCACGCATAGCAAGATTTCCACATATAAAACAGGTACAGCACAGGGCAGGAGTACAGGCTGCTTTCACATCCACAGAACACATAACGATCTGGTCAAAAACAACGTAAGCCTCCCTTGCATGTACAAAACATGGACAGCAACTGCAGAAGCTGTCCAAGCCTGTGTGTAAAAACACACACACACACACACACACACTATACAGCATTTGACAGCCCCTCAGACACAGGACAGGTACAAGATGGTCATTAACAGTACAAGCTAAGATATGCTCATATATAAAACTGGTGTCACACTGGAAGCAGAGTAAAGTATAGAGGTGGGTGAGACACTGGAGGCTTGAGCCAGATGCTAGACTCTTGCTCAGTTTGAGGTCCTCTTGAGCCATCAGGCCTAATATAAGCCGAGCTTTCTTGTGCCTTTTCTAATCTCAGTCACGAAGAACGAAAGACAAAGCATTAAACTTTAAAGGCAAACAGGAGCTACAAAGGGATACTAATGTCCTGGCTGAATTACACAATGTAAAACCAGAATACCTGGGATTAATCTTGGCTTGTCCACGTTTTGTGATCCTCGGCAAGTGTTCTATTTTCATTGTGCCTCCTATTTTTTTCATTAGTGCATATGAAGAAATCTTCAAATACGTTGAGAATGTGTGCTGCACAAAAATCTCTTGAGTTTGGCTCAACAGACTATTAAATTGCACCATATAAAATAAGACTTTAGCGAACATATAGAGTACACAGGAAAAATGGCTTAACTCATTTACTAAGTGGTATTGTCATCAGAGTGGGTGTGGGGCGAAGAAAGATTTTAAGTTCACACTTTCAAAAAGTGTCTGCCTCTCAACGCAGTGATAAAATATGTTGTACTATGGTGAAATGCTTGTCAAAGCAATATATATTTTTGAATACTGAAGACCCTATCATATTTTTACATACAATTTATAGCATGATTTCCATGTCAAATGTCTCAGCTCATGCCTGAGCTCTTAGAGCCAAGACATATCTTTAAGTCGGCTCTCCCTTTGAATTTGTTGGTGCACCCACCTCTAGTAGAGTACTGTGTATACCAGTTACGTAAAGACATCTTGTTTTCAGAGATTCGTGCCAGTTTTCACAGGTCTATGAATACTTCTGGTTTTAAGAAGGAAGAATTGTGATTTAGCGACCACAACAAGTTGTTTTAAAGTTACCAGTGCATTTTGTAGCATAGAATGTAATAAACAACACACAAATCATTAATTTTCCCAGTTTCAGCACTGCCTCCTAAGTAAGTCTATTTACTAACTGCCATCCTCTGTCTTCTACCAGTTATGATGAACGCAGTGATTATTGTGACCGTCGTCTTCAGAAGCCAACCAGTAGCATGGGCATAATTTCTTCTTTTTCTCTCTGATGGTGTCAGGCAGTACTGATGAATAGCGCACTCTGCAATTACAAAAGTGAGCATGCGCACCACTCGGCCATACAGAGCGCGTGCAATGAGTCCTTTGCAGTGCCCCTGCAAGTGCTTTGATAGATTCTGCTACATGGAGTCAAACGACTGCTGCTGAAAGAATTTGATGGATGTGTGAGCTCCTGTGGTTTTAGTAGGCAGTTGTACTGCTAAATGTTCACACTGGTGATGCTGCCATCAATGTCACATCACTGAACTCATAGGGATTCTGAAAAATCCAAGCAAATGCACAAAACACAAATGTCACAGATGAACCACGTCTATTTGGGAAGAGAGGGGTAAGGGTGTGGTATGTTGCTGGTGCTGCATTTAGGAGCACACTCATAAATGTATTACTGAAGCAGGATGTGGTAGCCACTATCATTTACAGACCGCAGATTTTCCACTGAAATGTCCACTAAATGTGCACAGACACACAGTTTTACTCAGAAAAGTATGTAACACACAAACGATAATGTGTGGAAATGGGTTTCAGTGAATATTGGTCATCTGCACATCCCAAGTGTCATGATTTGTTTTGGTCTTATTAAAGCCTTTGTTTACATCACATTTTATAATTAGAAAAGGCGCTTCGTTTGTTTTTGTTTTTTTTAACTGTTTATTTTGAAATATCTGTACAGTTCATTTTTTGCCATTTAAATTTGTGTTGTGTTAGAAGAAAACGACATCCTACAACTTTCCCTTTCACGCCAGCAAGGTTTTCACATAGTTCACTTACAAACCCCTACACTGCAGTCAGCAAAAGGAAAGTTAACACCTGTCTTCATGTTTAACGTATATACTGCATTTTATCAGCACACTGGGCTGATATTTCACTGGTGGTTTTGTGCGCACCGTAAATGTAACAAGATAAAAACTACATTTAAACTAATCTTTAATGCTCCTTCACCTTGGGAACCCCAGCATGGTTCCTGGGGCCCTCTCGGTGCACAAGGGGCTGTTGTAGGGGGGCCTCTCCCTCCTATGGGGCCAGGTGCCTGGCACGGCTGCATCACTGGTAGCTTCGTCCCTGATGTGGCCCAGGAAAGAGCCTCGACAAAACGCGGTCATGGATAGGAGACTATGTGGAAATAGGTTTATAAAACCTGTGTCTGCCAAGTATTTCCCTCTGACAACACCACAGTCTTCTGCGGAGAAGGAACCCTTCATTTAAGAATTTTCATGACCGACTGAGCCAGTGTGAATATTCCGGGCATAACAGCCTAATAATATAAAGCCCTGTTTCCTTAATTATCGCTAGTGACTGGGGGCAGAATAGCGCACGTGCTGGGGAGGAACTGACCTGCTGGGCTTTGGGCTCGTTAATAGGAGAATGAACTGCCCATAGTCCAGATCTGTCAAAGAGGCTGGGCATTGGGCTGGTTGATAGGAGAATTTCCTGGCGGTGGTCCAGATCTGCAAAACGAGGCTGGGCATTGGGCTGGTTGATTGGAGAATGACCTGGCGGTGGTCCAGATCTGCAAAACGAGGCTGGGCATGGGGCTAGTTGATAGGGGAAACTGAGCTTCTGGTGGTCCACACCCTCCATCTTTACCCCAAGGTTGCCCTGAAGCTTTTGGCTGATACTGGGTATGAACAACTGAGAGGTCTCAGGATCCTGGCAGGGGTGGTGGTGTGAAACAGTTCCCTGGTTGTGTCATTATGGATTCCTGTTCAGCCGTTAATATTAAGATTTTTATTTTATTATTTATTTTTATTTAGCGCTTACTACTCCCGACAAGTCATTGAAGATGATGAGGCGCTGTGCAAATTGTCAACCTCACAGTGTTAAATCAACTGTTAACTCCTGTGCCCCTCCCCCAAGAGGGTGATAAAAATAGGAAAACGTGAAGTATTTTTAATGATTCTCACTTTGTACACTTTTATGCATTTCTTTAGTAGTTATGTCCCTGGTAATCTTTTGAAGTTTTAAATGTCAATGTAAAGAGTTTGGCTTGTTCTTGAAGCAACAAAAAGCTATGTCCTGGGTAACTATCAAAGGGTAATGTCTCCAGGGGTTTCTATCCACCTCATCTCCTTTGCTCGTGGTGATAGGCCTAGCTTGAGCAGTCATGGTTTGGATTTTACAAAAATGACAGGCAACCCTGAGCAGACTACGAGTAAAGATAAAAGGGGACAGAAACGCACAAATGTGGAGAAAAGAAAACAAAAAAGAGTGAGAAAAAAAGAAAGAGAAATGTAAAGGAAAGAAAGAACCAGGTAAAAAACCCGAGAAAGTACTATCACCACAGCTGTTCAACTTTACCCACAATGCCCAGAGTGCATAGATTCTACTAACGGCCTTCTGGCTAGTACTGTGTGTAACAGACTGGAGGATCATATTATTTTGCAAAACTTTATGTTGTCAGTTTCACAGCAGCAATTTACAGACCAGCCAAAAAACAAAAGCTAATACTACACTGAAGCATTCGTTAGAAAAAATGCGGTAACGCCAATTCAGCAATAAACGTGCTTTCCGCCGATTAAAGATTACAAGGTGCGCAGAAGTAAGGCACATCCGAGTGTTTTACTAGCACATACTTCAGTAGAAAATGGTTCGGAAAAGGGCATTAAATATGCACGAATCAGTGTGGAAACAGTCACGCCGTAATTCCTCATTACCCATAAAATAAAAATCGTACACATTTCACAAAAAATGTATATGAGATTATAAATGCTTAGAAAAAATTAAAGATAAAATAAAAAATACAATTTAACGATAGTAATAAAACCGAAGAATATCAACAAGTAAAAAAAAAAAAAAAAAAAAAAAAAAAAAACACTACCGCAAAATAAGCATACTGTCAAACACTAATTGACTGAGCATCAAGTAGAAGACAAACGGCTTGGAATGTTGGGACTTTCATATTCTTCTCATTCCCTTGTAGTATCAATATTAAACAAGTGCAAATCATTTTAGTGTTGTTTGTAGTCCATTTTGGAGGAGTCCTCACCCGGCATTTCGGAGGGATCTGTTCCCATGAGGAGCTGATTGATTTGCATAAGGAGAACTTTTGAATAGAGTGGCGTGGTGGGGGAAAGAAGATGAACTAGAAAGCGGCTTCAAGCCATCATTAGAGGCTGAGATTAATTCAAGCATTATATAGGTCCCCTTTTTAGGTCACAGCCTACCAGACAGCGCAGCTGTCTGATATGCTAAAGACATCTTTGGGGCTTTCAGAAACTTGACCTAGGAATGCATTCCAATAGTTGCTTACCATTGGCTTTTTGGTTTGTAACCCTCACTTTCTGGCTGTTCATTTGCAAGCCTTATTTACTTTATGCGCTCCAAGTTCAGTTCACCCGTTCCTTTGCTGAAAGTGTGTTTTCTGTATTCTTCCACAAACTCGTTTTCTGTTAACAGGCCTTTAAATCTTGTCCTCATCTTTTCACATTAGTTGTACATTCAAAGACCGAGGTCAAACGTCAGGCACTGTCTTCCAGGGCACTTGTTTACTTTTCTTTCTTGGACTTCAATGAGGGATGATTTATGTGACAATCTTGCTGGATACTGGGGGTTGGAAAGGGTTTTTTACAGCACACAACGTTTAAATGAACTGTGTAGGTATGTCACAACATATCAGAATAATGACTACACAAATGAAGCACATTTTATGCTATTTCTGAGGCGTGTTGGAAACAAATACTTTAATATGATCAAAACGAATCATTGACCTGGGTGATGCAATTTCCACACATTTTCATCTTTGCACTGTATAGTTTTATTAGTAAAATTGTATGTCTGTGCAAATGTAAGGGTCATTTCAATTGAAAATGTGTGCTGCCACACCATGAATATCCCACTTAACTCCACTCCACTCTACACCACTCAAAACCACTGTACTCTACTCTGCACCACTCCACTTTACAGCATTGCACTCTATGCCACTTCACGCAACGCCTCCATACTCTACCTAGTAATAAGTTACTGTATGACAACACACTCTTGGACACTATACTCTACACCACTACACTTTTTGCCACTGCACTCTTCACCACTCCATTCTAGGTCATACCAATCGACTCTACACAACTCCACTCTACACCACTGTACTCTATGCCAATAAACTCTACACCGATGCACTTTACTCTGCAGTACTCAAATCTGTGCCCCTGCACTCTACAACAATCTACAATTCTACACCACTTTACTCTGCAATTACACCCTAAGGCACTGTACACAACTGCACTCCACTTTACTCCGAAACAATCTACTCATCGCCGCTGCACTCTAAGCCCCGCTACACCACTCCACAACACTGTACTCTACACCCATGTACTCAACACAACTGCACTTTGCACTGCACTCTACGCAACTTCACAGTGCTCTGTGTCACTGTACCATGCAGCACTGCTCTCTATGCTACTCTACTCCACTCTACACCATTGCACTCTGACACTCTACTCTGCCACACTGCACTCTCTGCCACTAAATTGTACACCCCTTTACTCAGCAATACTCTACTCTACGCCACTCCACTCTGCACCACTGCATTCTATGATGCTGCATTGTATGCAGCTGAATTCAAAGCCACTGCACTCTATGCTGCTGAATTCAATGCAACTACACTCTATGCCACTGCACTCCCTGCTGCTACACTCTGCAACTCCCTACCCCAATGCACTCTACACTAGTCCACTCTACGCCGCTCCAGTGTATGCCACTTTAAGAGATTCCACAATATGCCACTCCAACACACGGCACTCTGCTATTCCACTCTACAAAACTCGACTCCATTCTTCACCATACTACTCCACGACACTTCACACTACTCTCCTCTATGCCACTAACCTTTAGCCATGCTGAACAGCAGCCACACTGGTGAACAACATGGCTAAAACACATGAGCAAAGCAAGTAGCTCTTGCATAGGCGGGGCCTATTGGCATTGCCAATGCTTGTTAAATTTCAGTTGACTTTCTAAATGCGAAAGCTATGCTCGGACGGGGATACCCTGCTCACTGTGCCATAGGACTAAGACTACAACCTACTGAAGAGGACCATATTGACCTAAGGTGGTCTGGAGTTGCTTGTAGTATATGCTGGCGGGGTCCTCGCTTTGCAGTTCGAGGTAGACAGTTCCCACAAGAAGAAGCGTCAGTAGTGATTTCTACAAGACATCTTTGTCCAGAATGGCAATGTGGGTGAAAAGCAATGGAGTGGAATGCATCCTTAGTGACTGTCAGAGGCCGAGATTAATACATGCATTCCATTCTTGTTTTTTATACGGCAAGAGAGACACAGCGTCATCTTCTTGTGCAGCAGAAAAGAGATGGACAGACACTGAGGAAAGGATCCCCAAATTTCCAGACACGGACAACAGAAACTCACATCACATGAAGTCACAGAGATTCCTTTGTGCAAAATGCCATACAATTGATCCTTAACTGGTTTAAGAGCTGATGGGTCGAAAAATAGAATGTGTCTGGAAGTCACAATTTCCCTATAGACAGGCTTCATGATGTTTACGAAGGCCACATTAGGCATACTGCAGAGCTTCACCATTGTCAGGGCTACTTGGATTAAGAGCAAATACATCTAAATTATGCAACAAAGTTATCTAAATTATTTTGCAAAAAATAAAATTATATGGCACATTTTCTGACAGTATTATTCTAATGAGTTTGAACTAGAAACATTGTTGATGCAAATTATCCAAATTATAGTGCATATGCAGTAAATCCGTAATTATTTGGTAACCACAGTAGCCATAGAAACAGCTAAATCCACTGGCTCTCATCACTGTCCGATGTTTTATGAACAAGTTGTTCATGAAAGGGAAACAAAACCTAAACATTTTAATTTGAATCTGTGCCCTTTGCTAGCTGCTCTTTGAAGAAAGTACCTTTGTTAAGCTAAATCCCTCCAAAACAAATATGCAATATAAAAAGATATAACAGGTAACATTTGTCTATATTGTCATCTCAGGGTTCTGGTGATATTTACAAACCACCCTTCAATAGCAATATTTGACCATAATACACAGCTACCAGTATTGTATGCTCTAGATATACAAATTATTCCCAGGTTGGTCTCATCTTCAATTTTCCATGCCTCATACCCCAAAAGGAGTTGTTGTCCCTTCTATATGTACTAACTTGCCATATCCTGCCCCTTCTCCTTTTTAGGTCGAGCTTTCAAGACCTCTTGTATATATTTTAGTATATATTTAAAGATGTCTTTGTGGGCTTAACTGTTTTTCATTTGTTTCTTTCAGTGTCCTTTGAAAATCATTGCTTTCTAGTGGCCAATCCTTCCTCTTTGTCCCTCCTTTTGTTTCCAATGAGCTTTATTTTCTTTGTTTCCTGCTCATGTTGAGAGTGCGTGTGTTTTTACAACTTTTATCTCATGTTTACTAGTGTTAAGAACTCTTTCAAGAGTGAAGGTTCTGTGCAGCCTGCAACAGCTCCCGTTTTTTTCCACTTTGTTGTTGCTTTCCACTCCCACCAACACAATTTTTTGCAGTTGCTTGCAGCGCATGCCAGTTAAACTATTTGGTTACATTAGGCACAGGCAAATCAAGTGATTCGCCCAGAATTTGATGCTGAGTCGATGCCGAGACTCGAACCCTGTTCCTCATATCCAAGGCCAGCTTCTCCGGCCAGTACACCATTTGCTCTTCCCTTCTCCGAGTTGCTGCTTTTAGAATCGGCTCCCAGCCACCATTTCTCTGTGTTGCAGACCCCTGTTCCCTTTGCAAACCCTCCAAACATGTTAGTTTTAAGTTCACCGACTATTTTGCAACTGCCAGAGTAGCAGGTATAAAATGCATTTCAAAAATCTTTGTGCAAGGGGGGTGGAGTTCTCAGAATCTATCTAATATATTCAACATGTCAGTTCAGGACCACAACTAGACACAAAATCCTGTGAATTTCAGTACCCTCAAACCAGGAATTTTCTAAGACTTTGAATGGGAATTCCCCTGTGACCCAGCTTCACCAGCATCTATCAAAGTTAGGGCTCACCAACAAATGCAGTTCTCTTTTTGGCCAGACCAGCAGAATGGTGCTGTAGCAGACCTACCATAAACAACTCATGCTAACCAATGCAATGTGTTCTTTCAAGACGGGGCCTGCCTGCGCCAGGTTTTTAAGGGAGAGCTCAACAGAAACAAGGGCAGGAATTTTGATGACGGGGCAGAGAATGCAGGCAGTGAGGTGAGGGCGGACTGTAAGGGCTAAGAATAGCAAATCTAAAATAGAAGAAGTGGTGAAAGTGGTAAGAAACAAGGCTTCTTATAGCCGTCACCAGACAGTCGATTAATAAAGGGTCTGAGGAAGAGTAGCACAGCCGTGTTAGCAGGCCCTATTTCGAGACGGAAAATATTGATTGACAGAAGTTGTTTCCTGAGCCCAGATGTGATTAGCTCATCCTGTTGAGTTCGGCTTGTGCTTTTCATTTCTTGCGTTTGTTTAGTAGATTTTTGTGCAAGAATAGTGTGTACCTGTTAGCTAAATGTATAATAGATATGTAAATTGAGCCAAATAAGGCCGCCATTAACATTGACTGATGCTCTGAACAGAAGACGTTTGTTAGATGACTGTGGCCTTTCTGCAGTCTCTTTTACAAACTGTGGTGGCCTACAAAGAGGCCAACTTTCTGCAATCAGGAATTAGTGTTGGGAAAGGCTGCTGTGAGTTCAGTGGATAATGATGTTTAATGTACTTTCCTAAAGCGCAGGGTAAGGAGCCACTTTCCTGCCCTTAGTAGGAAGTAAAACCATCACCGTGAACTACAAGTTTATTAGTCGGTGAACACTGGGTCAGTTTTTGGGGTATTTCATTATAATGACTGCATTAGAGGTGAGAGGGAGTGTGGCTGGATGCTGGAGGCCTTCCCAGAATACACACTGCATGAACTGCAAAGTAAAAAGGTGGGTTCTGCTTCAGGCACTGGTGAAAGTCTCACTGCTAGGATGCCCACGGTTGCCTGTACCCAAGCTTCCCTTCATGAGCAAAGATGGGGCAGGGATTGGATGTGACCTTTAGGTAGGAGAGAAGGAAGTGTGAAGTTGTGTGCCTTGCTTTAAAAAACAAACAAAACAAAAAAAAACAGGTACAACAATTCAACTCCGAACTCCTTTCAAGAAGGACTGCTGTCATTAAAGTGACCATAATTTGAAGGGTGTGACTGCTATTTTACATATATTCCATAAAATATGAGTTCATGGGATGCTTGGCGGGTCCTAGCTGAAACAAATGCAAGTCATTAATTAAACCCTAGGGTAAACCGCTGGTACTGAACAGCATTTTACACTTTTTTTTTTTTTTAATATGATGGCCTGGTCCTTCCAGATCATTTCTTCAGTCCAGCGTATTTCAGGTTGGAGAGGTCGCTGACCAAGTGGCTTGGCAGCAGCAGCTGCAGCCCTGTCTGTGAAGTGGTCTTTACTCACAAAGACCTATGCGTGGCACACATCTCACACCACATAGCTATTGTTAATGTAACTGGTTAAGGGTGCGGCCTGTGCAAGATATCTTTAGTTGCTCAATTTTATGCCTCATACCATACTCTTGCAGTCTCTGCAGCAAGGATCACTAGAACATTTTCAACCAGGGTTCTTTTTAAGGGGTGTAGCCAATGGGAGCGCTCTGTCAGGCGTGGGTCGTTTCTTTATTTGTGCTTTTTGTGCACTTCATTGGTCATATCCCAAAATGTTTTGCAATACTTCAGGCCAGTCGTTATTTTATTCCTTTTTTAAAAATGGCCTTTTAGGTTTGTATTCTAAATCCGACCAGAGTGTTTATAACACACTTAGGGGGTCATTACGACCTTGGCGGCCGGCGGTATGTTGGCGGTAGGCTGGTGGTGTTCCGCCAGCTATTATGACCGTGGCGGAAAAGCCACGGCCATACCGCCGGCCCCTCCACTTTACCGCCAGGATTCCGCCTGGCGGTCATAATCCCCAGGGCAGCGGTGCAAGCACCGCTGCCCTGGGGATTATGAGTCCCCGACCGCTGGCCTGTCCATGGCGGTGCACACCGCCATGGAAAGGCCAGCGGTAAGGGGACTTGGGGTGCCCCTGGGGGCCACTGCACTGCCCATGCACTTGGCATGGGCAGTGCAGGGGCCCCCAGGCATAGCCCCGTCGCGCATTTCACTGCCCGAATTTCGGGCAGTGAAATGCGCGACGGGTGCTACTGCACCAGCTGCACATCAGCATTGCCGCCGGCTCTATTACGAGCCGGCTGCAATGTTGATGTGACATTTCCGCTGGGCCAGCAGACGGTAACACTGTTACCGTCCACTGGCCCAGCGGAAATGTCATAATAGGGAGACAGAAATACCGCCGGCAATGGCGGTATTCTGTCTCACGCGGCCTCGGCGGTCTTTTGAAAAGACCGCCGAGGTCGTAATGACCCCCTTAATTTCCATGTGAAGGACAGATTTTAGGAATTATGTTATTTCTATCTTTCAGTGTAAAAACTATAAAAGGGAGTTAGTATATTTAGTGATTGGAGGCAGAAGGGTTTAACTTGTGCAGCTGGCACTTTGCACCTGTCGAAATCTACATGCATTAAAGCTAGGTATTAAGGGCAGGGTGGAGGTTTTATTACATTTCATTACATTGCCGCTCCAGCTCAACTTCATAAGGGCTTTTATGAAGTCCTATATGCATAGGTGAACACAGATATCCCACAATATACATATATAAAACATGTTTACAATGAAGAAACTAAATAAATAAGATTAAATACATTAGGAAAGGTTTGTCCTTTAAAAAAAAATAATGAATTTTGCTTTAAACCCAAATCTGAGGTGTGTTTGGTTTATAACTGTGTGGATCGCTGTTCTGCTTTCCTTCTCTTATCTTATGACCGAGCTTACAAAACCTCTCTGGAATGCACTTCCTAGTTTAAAGAAGACATTTATTGTTATTATTACTTCACCACGACTGGAAGCACACGTTTAAAAGTAGTTGCAGCAATGAAAGCAAAATATATCAAAGTACTTCTCAGTTGCAATGTACACAGCAAATACATGTGATTATATTATAGCATAACTTCAAAGCAAAGCATAAAAGTCAAAATTGCATCACCGTAGGGCCTCTCACTCAGCTTCATCTTTCGGGGGCTGCAAATTGATGACTCCGGTTCAACTGCGAGAAAGAGAGTTTCTACCCAAACGGGGACAGGCAACTGATGTCCGTTCCTGTCTGAAGTCAAGATATTTCTCCCTCGCTGTTGTCCAGAGCCATCGTTAAAAGCAAACTCAGTGTGAGAACCGAATAAACCTGGAGAGTGGCCAATTCTCCAAACTTCACTCGTTCTCAGACTGGATTGAGAGGTAAACAAAATCTACGAGCTCTTATCAGCTAGGGTTTGGTGTGAAAAACACAGCTTGGTCTATCATGTGGAAAAACACAGCTCATCTGCAATGTCTCAACTGCAATGTCTAACTCCACGTTAAAGCCAATAGGCAGCTAAACTGAATACAGAATGTAATGGCTAATGCCATGTTAAAGCCAATAGGCAGCTAACCCAAATACCAAATGTAATGTGCTACTGGTGAACATTGAGCAACTAATATGCGCAGTGGTGAAACACAAAGTCATTGGTCAAACACAATTAATAGCATCACAATCACATATTTCTCTTCCTGGCTGTTCTTGGTTTCTCTGCCACTAATCCTTTGTATGTCTAAAAAGCTAGGCCTATTGGCTTTGCCACTGTGTGTTGTCTTTGTGCAGTATTAGTGGAGTTGCAATTGGCTGCCTGACCTCATGATTGATTTAACATGCTACACAATTGTGCTATAAATATAAACTATCTCTCCCAAAGATGTCTGCCCTTTCTCGAAGGAAGTGGTGACTTGTGTGATCTGATGTTAAGTACAGCACTCAAAACACTTCATCCGTTCGAAGTTCGAAATATATATACAATGATTTATACATCAAAGGTATAATGGTCCTGGGGCTTGTCCCAAACTACTGGGCAACTGCAAATTTCTCTATCCGCAATATTTCCGTCTTAACTATTTAGACAAAACCAATCTTCTGCCTTCCAGTCCCATTTTTTGGCACTGTTTACCCTTGGAGCTGCGATGCTTTTGTTGAATGTGCCATTGTTCGTTTTCCTTCACACTGCAGGCAGTTGAATAATTTTGTCAGCTTGACTAAAGGAAACACATCGGTATTAAGCAAGACACTAACGTTAGTATTTCAAATTGAGACCGGTGCCATCAAGCAATCTCTTCCTGCTTGTTTGCGCCTTGTTGCTCAAGAATATAGTCCCGCCATATATATTTTCATTGTTTGGCCAATGTGTAGTTTCAGCAAGATGATGGTGAAGGGCCAAGAGCCTGCTACTGAAAGGTTTAAAAGTCCTATTTTTTAGGTTGAAGACTAACTAATAACATCTCGGAGACATTCGGTAAGCTTCCATGGGAATGCATTCTGCATGTTGTTTACCATTGGCTTTGTGGTTTGTGACTCACATTTGCTTGCATTCTATTTGCTGGCTCTATTTGTATTAGGCTGTCCATCTCGAGTTTGTCCATTCCCTAGCCCAAACCCTATTTACTCTATTGGTCCACCAGTGGTCGATTTCTGTAAACAGGCGTTTAAATCTTGTTCTTATCTAGTCACATTTGCTGTGCAATCAAAGGCAGAGGTCGAACGTCAGGCTCGGTCTTCCAAGGAGCTTGGTGTTTACTTTTCTTTCTCTGACTTCAAAGTGAGAGGATTTATGTGACAATCATGCTGGCTCCGGGGGAGTGCTTGAGGAAGGCTATATGATGTTATTTTTTTCCAGCACACAACATTATTTAAATATCTGTAAATAAACTGTGCAGATATTTTCAGAATTGGAAAAGCCAAAATGAAGCACATTTTTGGCAATTCTGAACAATGGTGGAAACAAATATTTTAAAATGATCAAAACAAATACACTAGGTGATGACATTTCACACATTATTGTTTTTGTGCTGTATACGTTTATCAGTAAAACTGTATGACTGTGCAAATGTAATGGTGATTTCAATTAAAGATGTGTTGTCTGTAATAGAATGCTACCACACCATGCATATTTCACTGTACACCACTCCACTTTACATCACACCACTGCACTCTACTCCACTCTGCACTACTCCATTCTACGCCACTGCAGTCTACGCCACTGCAGTCTACTCTGCACCAATCTAAACCATTGCACTCTTTGCCACTGCACTCTACACCACTCCAGCCTAGGCCACTCTACTCTGCATAACTGTTCTACATCACTATACTCTACGCCACTCTGCAAAACTCCACTCTATGCCACTGCACTCTATGCCAATACACTCTACACCAGTGCACTCTACCCTGTACCACTCCATTCTACGCCCCTGTACTCTAAGCCAATCCACTGTGCACCACTCTAATCTACTCTAAACAACTGCACTCTATGCCACTGCCCTCTATACCACTTTTCGCCATTACTCTACAGCACTCTATTCTATGCCACTGCCCTCTGCACTGCACCACTCTACGCCACCTCACTCTACCCTGCACCACCCTACTCTACGCCAATTCACTCTACTCTGAAACAATCTACTGTCACTACACCTTACACCATTGTAATCTACGCCACCCTACTGTATGCAACTGCACTCTTCGCCACTCCACACCACTGCACTCTACAGCACTCTAAACTGCAACAATGCACTCTACACCAATGAACTCCACACCACTCTACTCTACTCTGCACTACTGCATTCTTTGCCAATACACTCTACCACACTATTCTCTGCATCACTCTACACCACTTCACTTTGCAGCACTCCACTCTATTCCACTGCACTGTATGCATCTGCATTCTAAGGCACTGTACTCTACTCTGCACCACTCTATGCCACTCTGCTCTGCACCACTGTACTCTATGCTGCACCAATGCATTCTACATCACTGTATTCTGCTATACAACACTCCAATCTACGCCACTGCATTCTACCGTGCTGCATTGTACACTGCTGAATTCTATGCTGCTGCACTCAACGCAAATGTAATCAGTCCACTCTACTCTATGCAACTCCACTGTACGCCATGCTACACAACTCCCATCATCTATTGTGTGTTTCACGTACCACCCTTAGTGGCATGGGTATGCCAGACATGTGTCAGTGGAAGAAAGCTGTACCCAGCTGACGAGCCCACATCTAGGACAAAACTGGTCCTGAGTTGATTGTGTTTTGGCTCAGGGAGACCTGGCTTAGCAGTTCGGGCTGATCTGTTCTCATGAGGAACAGGGTAATACTAATTTGCATATGGCTGCGTCCAAACTGAGGTGGCATGGTGAGCAAAAGAATGATGGGTTGATGCGTTAGAGTGCTACCCTGAGCGATTGCCAGTGGTTAAAGTTATTAAGCAACCTTGCATCACCTTTTGTGTGCACCAGGCTGCATGACTCTACTCTATTCCACTCCAATACATGACACTCTATGCCGCTCCACTCTACTCCACTCCACTCTTCACATTCCACTGTGACACTCCATGCCACTCTCTTCCACGCCACTAACTTTTAGCCATGCTGAACAGCAGCCACTCTGGTGTACAACACGGCTAAAACACATTGGCAAAGCCAATAGCTCTTGTTTATTTTGTTGCTATTCCCTCTTAACATACCAACCAGTCTAACTAACAAATGTCTGCTGCAAAGCTTTGCTTTATGTGTTCTCCAAATGCCTTTGTACTTGTTCATTTGTTTTTAAAATGTTTCCATATTACATTTCTCTTCCCAGTGTCATGCTGCATTAGACTCTTTCTGTTTCTGAGTCCCCGGACTTATTGCTGGGTCTTCCATTTCCCATAATACACTATAAAATGTCAGAAAGATCTTTACATGCCCAGATTGAGATTTGCAGGCATATATGAAGCCTCACTTGCCATTGTATTTCCTCATATACTTGGCTAGCCACACTTGATGACCGAAGCACATATTGCCAGATTCATATTGCCCCATGAATCTTCATGAATCCATGTGGGCTATTTTGGTTTCATGATGCACAATTTTCAGCTGTTAAGTAAAATGATTAAGTTATGAGTTGGGCCTGAGAATTTAAAAAGCAATGCTAGAATATAACATTGAGGGATGGTGTGTACATTGGCAGCTATTCGTATTTACATAACCGCCCAAGGACCCTGTGTGATATTAGTTGAATATGAATATAATAAAATTACTGTATCTTTTGGGAACCTTTCTGTGATATGAATCTAGACTCTTTACAGTGTGCATATTTGCTTTAGCAGAACACATAACAAACACTGCAATAACGGCAGATTGATTTTTTGCTTATTGCAATGTGTGTCGCTGCATCTGCGTGGGTGCTTCCGGGCACACCTGTTGACTCAGAGTCTTGGCTTTATCTCACTACAATCCATGCAACCATTAATCCTTTCGCAGCAGATGCTTTGAAGTGCTCCTCTCTGCCTCCCCTCACAGCCTCTAGGTGTTATATATATATATATGGTATCAGTTATCTTTTCTCCTCATCAGGATATTTACACATGCAGGACTAACCCAAAGACCTTATCCTGTCTCGTGCTGACGTGCATCAAAATTAGTAAGCGCTCCAGATGGCACTTATGCAAGAGTCTGTTTGCTAATTAGACAGTGCCACAAATGCCAGGGTTCTGCAAAGGCCCACAGTGCTCCACTCCAATGCAAAACATTCTGCCCACTCCAATCTTTCCCACTCCAAGCCAAAAGGATCAGCCCCACTACAATCTGCCCCACTGCAGTGTGCCCACTCCAATCTGTCTCACTGCATTCCAAAACAATCTGCCCCACTCCAATCAACAAAAAACTGCCCCACTCACAATCCCAAAACAAAACTGCCCCACTCACAATCCCAAAACAAAACTGCCCCACTCACAATCCCAAAACAAAACTGCCCCACTCACAATCCCAAAACAAAACTGCCCCACTCACAATCCCAAAACAAAACTGCCCCACTCACAATCCCAAAACAAAACTGCCCCACTCACAATCCCAAAACAAAACTGCCCCACTCACAATCCCAAAACAAAACTGCCCCACTCCAAACCACCCCAATGCAATCCACCCCACTCCAATCCACCCCCTCCAATCCAACCCGCTCGACCCTAATCCAATCCACCCCACTACCTCAATCTACTCCAACCTACTCCACGCCACTCTACGACACTGCACTCTATGACCATGCACTTCACAACACTCTCTGCCACTGAATTCTACTCACCTCTACAACTCTATGACACTCTACTCCGCCAACTCCACTCTTGAACACTAGTCCAACAAATCCAGCCTACAACACTCTGCTCCTCCCACTCCACTCAAGGACACTGGCAACTGCCACAAAGCAACAATCCACAAAAATATAGTCCACATCTTGACACATAATTCCAATCAGCATAATTTCACTCAATGCCACACAATTCCACTAAACACATTTCCATTCCACACCACATAATTTTGCAACAAACCACATAATTCAGCTCAACATCATATTTACACAACACACCACATACATCCAATCGACACAACAGAATACCACATCATGCCACAAAATTCAACTGTACACCACATAATTAAACTCCACAACATACCACTACACAACACAAAATACCATTCCACGTAATTACACTCCATGACACAGTCTCACTTCACATAATTCCAGGACACTCAAAAATACATAATCACTATCCATATAAATTCCACTGCACACCATGCCAAATAATTCCATTACACACATCTACTACACACCACACATTCCACGTCACCCAATTCCACAACTAACAATTCCAATTCAACCCCCATATTTCCACTGCACACTACATACATCCACTCCCCTCTATAACATATGGGTAAAATATATCGTCATTTACAAGGCCAGTAGCTCTACCTCTCGTAAATGCGAGGCCTACTGGCATTGTCAATTTTGTGACAGGCTTAGTGTTCCTCATTACCTGAAGATAAGGTGGCAGGAGCATTGTTTCGAGTCATGGAGAAAAAAGATTCTCAAGGATTTTCAAGAGGTCATTTCGCAGAGTATGAAAGCAGATGCGGGGAAACTAACAACGAGGTGAGAGGATATCTGTGTGAGAATCAAATGTATGGAATGGCTCCTTGAATAAACGATCACATAGAACAGAGTAGTGAAGTGGGTGATATTATGCTTAATATTGGTGGAGGCAAAGGAATGTTGTTGATCGAGGATCTAGGCTTGTACATTGCCCTTAACGGGGCACTTGCAGCATCTTGAGGTCACAATTACCAGAAAACTGTAAGCCGGGTGAACCTGAAAGGATGGGTTCTTGCTGGTGGGTCTACAAACGTTATTTTATGTTACTGGCATTTTCACAGTTCACAGTCTGGCATTAGCATGGCCCTGTAGCTATTTATGTAGTTTCAGTTTCATAACAATTCTGTCTGTGTTAAAGAATATAAATATTGGGGCCTATTAACAAAGGTAAATTTGGTCATACATGCAAGTTTACAATCGAGCTGACCTTTTTATACCTGCCAGGAATTCACAAAGGGATTTCTGGCACTAGTGTATGTATTTTATATGGTGAAGGGGGGGGCGCTGGAAGCAGGTGCAGGCACTCTAAGCTAGAGTTCGCTTTTGAAGTTCGCAACTCCCATAAACATGCACATCCATTTTCTACACTAGGTGGAAAGGGGAACTGATCACCCTCAGATTTGGTGGGAGAGTAGAACAAGGCCTTTCTCAATGGGGAGAAATGTTTTCCTTGAAGACATAAAAGTGCATTTACAGAGGCGACTTCAGGTTAGATGTACAAAGTTTAGTGTTTGCGATTACCAAATTGTGAATGTTTGCGAATTAACTATTTGGTAATCACAAACACTAATGTACTAAAGCATGTTTTACACTTTCTGCAATTCCAAGTCGGTCGCAAATAGAACTACCTCATAAATACAATAAGGTAGGCCGCAGTTTGAGACCTATTGGGGATAGCATCCATCACAGGGATGGTGGCCTGCTGGGGTCAGCAGACCACCATGTCTGTAATTGCTTTTTAATAAAGCATTTTTTCTTTTTTTTTTTAAATGCAACCCATTTTCCTTAAAGGGAAACGGGATGCATTTAAAAAGAAAAAAAAAGAAACTCTGAAGATTCGTTTTTTAAGAGTAGGCAGTGGTCCATAGGACCACTGCCTGCTCTTATAAAATATTTTTTTCCTACATTCTCAAAGGGGAGGAGGTCCCTTAGGGACCACTTACCATTTGCAAATGGTTACCACCTCCTTCATAGAGTCAGTAAAATATGAATTTTGTGCAACTGTCATTCGTCCCAAAAACATTAGTACATCCCATTCAGATGTGTTATTTGGAAGGGACACCCTAGACACACCCCTTCCAAATACCAAATCGCAAACACAAATTGAGGTTCAGTAATGAGTTACCAAATCACAAACTGCGTTTTGTACATACGGAAAAGCATTTTTGCAGTCTGCAAAAATGGTTTGTACATAAGGCCCATCATTCGGCTCTCGGCTACAGACAACAATGCAGACAGGGGAATAGGAGGCTTCAAAAAAGACCTGTCTTCCTAGACTTGGATTACTTCTATGAATATTTCTGAATGAGGGCGGATGGAACAAGAAGCAGTAAAGGGAAATCCACAGGCCATTTTGGGATATTTTGTTCTTGTTTAGCATGCTGAGAAGCAACCATGCTGTGGTTTCAGTCCATAAGGTTTCAGCTTTGGCCAGAAGTCAGAGAGGGCTGCTTTTTATTAAGAGGAGGGTGAACGATCATCCAAAATAGCTGATATAGCACTGATTCAGGGAATTAAAAGTTAAGAGGCAGAGACAGGAGAGCAGGGTGGGCCTTTACAGATCATGCTTGAAATAAGGTTAAGTCGGAGGGCAGGGTCCATTAGGTTAGTTGGCGGAACTGTAACTTGAGGAGCTATTCTGCGAGCAGCTTGAGGGCAGCCTAATAGCATTTCCTAGAGTGGAGAGCCCGGCCTTTCCGTGTGTGGATTTCATACTGATGATGGGGGGAAATATGCTTCAGGGTGCGGTGGAAAGGCATTGCACCAGGAGAAGGGAAGTAGCCACACACACTGTGTGGAGACCCAATGAAGGCAAGTGAAAGGGAATTAATGTATCAGCAGATTACAAGGTTAATTAATACTGGTGTCGGGCAGAAAGGAAGGATCCGACTCAGAATGACAATCAACGGAAGGCCCAGACCTTCCAAAGCACGAGCTGGCTGAGAAGTCATACAAAGACCCCTGAGTGACATATGTTCACCCACAAGTAAAGGTGGTCTATCAATGTGATCGTTAACATCACACAACAGGCTTACTGTGGAACATTCCAAAATCAGAGTTACGGAAACCCAACTGGTAAGATGCCCCTTGTCAATTTACTCATGGCTCACGTTGTGTTTCACTGGCTTTTCTATTCTTTCAATCGTTTTCTCACTCTTTTTTTTACACCTTTTCTCTCCTTCAACTGTAATCTTGCATTCCTTTTCCTGTTTATCCCTCCCTTTCTCTTTGCATCCCTTCCACACATGCTCTTTCGTTTGTCCTCTCCTCGTCTGCTGATTCCCATGCCCCACTGTCTCTTCCCCTCCCAGGTGCTGTGTTTGTGCTCCCCCTCCTCGGCCTGTCATCCTCTCTCTGTTATTCTCAGTCACTCGACTCTTCCTTGTAAAACAGCAAAGGCATGATTCAATGCCCTCCCTGGGGACCGCCGGCTCTCCATCAGAGTAATGCAGAGAACAGGACCCTGTCTGGGTGCATTGTTGTGGTGATTTCCTACCTGTCAGTGATAGCCAGGGTCTCACCCGGACACCGCTCCCCTCCTCCCACTCTGCAGGCTTCATGATGGGAAGGCTCCTGCTAAGGCACCTGTTACTGCATGACGTTACCAGCGGCCTTGTGGTAATCAGGTTTAATCTACCAAATATCAATTAAAGACACTTCAATTAGCCGACTACAGAGCTGGTAACTAGCTAATAAAAGTGTTCCAGTGGTGATTAGGTATTGATTGGGCTCCAGGCTGGATTGGGCAGCAGGAGCGATGCGTGTGTGAACGGCTGATCGTCGTATTGAATGGGACACTTAGATGTGACCAGGCATTTCTGTCTGGCGCGAGATATTAGCGCAGTTCGAACGACACAGCAAGAACATGCGTCAGCCTGGCTATGAAATCCCCAAACTCTGCTTCCACAGCGTTCTATGGAAGAGGCTGGCAGACTAAATCGCTCACAAAGTATCTAGTCCATCCCCTCCTAAAATGGTCGAACGGGCAGGGGGCTGTGGAAGGACAGAGGGAACTACAAACTGACCACACGCTATTGGCTTGATTCTGGGTTTTAGCGTTAAATTGCCATAATCTCCTACCAGTTTTCAGTTCTTGCCGAGCTGTCCTCAAATGACTTGGACTAAATTAACCTACATAGCGCAGGTCCATTCGTTTTTTTCCGGATTACAGGAGAAGGGTACTCGTTCCCAAACAAATTAATGCCTTCCCCTTTCCCGGAGAGACGTTTTGTACCTTCATTGATACCCCTTTGGTTCCCCAACACACTGGGGCGGATTGAAACAAAGAACAGGCCCTGCACAAAAATAAGAGTGGTCCCCGTTAGCGAACCAGATAGCTAAAAACAGTGGGCCACGTTTGCAAAGTAGACCAGATTTGAACTTGTAAAGACACGCTGTTTGAGTATTTTGCAACATATGGGAGACTGCATGCATTCATACTTGCTGCAGGAAATGTTTGAGGTAATATCTGAGGAATGAACAGTAAAAGCCGACCTACCTGTCTATAAAGCAGGCCCACAATCTGCTAAAAACCTGGCCCACACACTGGTTTGTGAGACTAGCCCATTGGGCAGTGCCCGATTGCCCTAATGGCTATTCCGATGCTGCCTACACCGCACCATGCTCAGCAATATTAAAAGCTAACACCAACTTTCTACGACCACAGTTCAGACCAAGAGGCTGAATTAGAACACACTTGGAACTTCTTTGTATATTTTCCAGACTGTTTATAACCCTTGATTAATGCCTAGAACGCATATTTGATAAATGTCTATAACCTAGAAACTCAATGTTTCCCCTACATTCCTACTGACTCAAAGTTGGGCCTCTCAAATGCACAACCTGGGCCCTCTGGGGATTCAAATGTTCCTAGTAACCTCTCCAAAAATAAACCAAAAATCACAGCAAAATTCATCAACACTTCCTTGGAAAAAATCTAAACAATGGAATATCGGAACATGGTCTCTACAACTTCATATAAAAAAATAAAAACAAATAATTCTGATACGAGCCATGCCAAGTGGAGAAAATGTGCACAGCTCTACAAATGCACAATCCTACTTCACCCTTCAACTAATAGGCAGTCAGGTCTGGTTCTAGACAAACTATATTTCTCTACAATGAACAACTGCTCAGCAAAGGCTATGTCTACGCAAACATACTTGGCCTCCTTCAGTAGAACTGGTACAAATGCTGCCACACTTTTGGTTTTGCTAATAGTTCTTTGGAGGTATTCTTAACCCTGGAGACACTCCTTCCCACAGGTCTGAATCAGCAAGTCCAACTTGGTATTCCTATGCAGGTCCACGTCATACAATTCATGTTGATGTCATTTTGTGGTTACAGGATTCTACTGTGATCCTAAAACTTTTCTTATCCTACCAACATTTGTCAGATATTTCAATCGGAGTGTCTGGGGGAAGATCCTTTTACACAAGCTCTTTCACATTCAATTCTTTAGTGCCTCATCAAATCTTTATTAAAAACAAAAATTCCTTTGCAGCAGTTTTGTGGTGAAGGATTACGTAACTTAACCTGTAAGCATCTGTCCGTGGCATGCAATGCTGTAGATTCACATGCTCTGAATACTCCTGCCACCTACTGTTTTGTCCGAAGTGGTGCAAGTTGTTTTTCTTCAAAGAAGTGTTTCAAGTCACGAAATCAAGTGGCAACTCCTCTTGGTGATATTGCGCATAGACATTGACTCCTTTGTTAAATTGTTTTTCCGTAGGCAGGTAAGAAAGGAGTGGAAGCAATGTGTAGGAAAAAAGATGTCCATGCAAAGTGTAAATACATATGTACAAATATAAACATGTATAATGTAACTGTAACGGCCACAGGCGTCTGGGAAGGAGGGAGGGTGCATGTGAATCTACAGCACTACATACCACAAACAGATGCTTACAGGGTAAGTAACAATCTGTTCAACAGCATGTGTGGCTGTAGATACACATGCTCTGCATAGACTGTAAAGTAGTCTCACCCTAGAACAGGTGGCTAGCCTGTGGGAGTTGTAGCTGTCTGAAAAAGGGTACAAAGCACTGCCTGTCCTATACTGGCTTGTTGGTGTGCTACAACATCCACAAAGTACTGTTTTGTAAAGGTGTGTGGTATAGACCATGTAGTTGCCTTACAAATCTCAGCTAAGGGGATGTTTCCAAGGAAGGTCATAGTAGCTCCCTTTTATCGAGTAGAGTGAGCTCTGGGAGAAACAGGTAAAATGTCTTTGGGCCTTAACACAGCAAGTTTGTACGCATTTGACTAGCCATCTGGCTATGCCAGATTTGGCTACTGGGTTGCCTTTATGAGGTGGGGAAAAGACTACAAAGAGTTGTTTGGTTTTCCTAAAATCTTTAGTCTGTCTATGTAAAACATGAGTGTTCTTTTGACATCTAGGCCCTCATTACGACTTTGGCGGTATATCGGCAAGACCGCCGTGCTGGCAGCAGCCGAAATACTGCCAGTGATGGCGGACTCCTGACCGCCGCATTATGAGTCACACACAGGAGACCACCAAAATACGGTCAAATTCCAAACACCGCCAGGCTGACCAAGGGTGGGAGAGAGGCGGTCCAACCCTCAGCACCGTCACAAAATCAAGATTCCACCAGCCATATTACGAGTCACAATTTAGCACAGCGATCTCCGCACAGTGGTGAACCATTGGCGGTTTGCACCGTCGTGCACCAACCAATGGGGTACCGTTGCTGCCAATGGGGGACTGGGGTCCATGACAACAAACGCTGGCGGTGACGGTCCGGTATGCGGCGGCCATCACCACCGTCATATGCCCCCTACCCGACGACCTCCACGACGTGGGCTGCTGGGTGTTCCTGGCAGGCAGGTGAGACGACTGTAATAGGGGAGGGCTGGCGAGATGTGTATGTTTGTGGTGTGCGTGTTTATGTGCAGACATGTGAGTGTGTCTGAATGGGTGTATGTAGATGTGGGGGTGCGTTTGAGTGCAATAAGAATGAGTTTTCCTGTCATCGGGTGCGTTACCGCCAGGGTTTTGGTAGCAGGGTAACCACCACGAAAACTCTGGCGGTATGCACCCTCGTAATACGATTGGCGCTGTGTAGCATGCCGCCACCCAAAGGAGGCACCCGCCGGCCACTGCTGTCTGCTCGCAGTGGTGGGACTGGCGGTGAGGTGGCTGTTTTCAGTCGGCCACTTCACCTTCCTCGTGATACGGCGGTCTTCACCGCTGGGCCTGCGGCAGTGGAACGGACACCTCCACCGCGGCAGTTCCCAGACCGCCACGGTCGTAATGAGCATTCTCGCGTGTGAAGGGCTCTTTACACAACAGAATCAGGTTGTGGGAAGAAAACTGGGAACTCAATAGACTAATTTAAATGAAACTGAGAAATTACTTTAGGTAGAAATTTAGGATTAGCTTGAAGAACTACTTTGTCCTTAGGAATCTGGGAGCTAACTAACATGTCTGAGTGAAGTGTCATGTTGTCCACCCGGACAAGGACAACCTTGTGAGACATGTGAGGAAGGAAAGCTGTCAGTGCTAGGAATTCTGCCTGAAGTTCCAGGTAGTTGATGTGCAGGGACTGGTGTTTGGCACTCCATAGACCTTGAACTGTCACGTCTTGGAGGTAAGCACCCGAACCGATCTCTGGTAAATGTGATGCGAGGAACCAGGTCTAGAAAACGCTGCCCTTTCAAGAGGTTGTTGGTGTTCCACCATTGCAGGGAACTGTGAGTTTAAGCGGTCTAAGAACACTTGATCTTACAGATGACTCTTGGACAGAGATCAATGGCGAGACAGACACTGCTGTAGGGGACCCATATGTAGTCTGGCATGAGGGATTATGGCAATGCAAGAAGCCATCATCCCCAAGAGGTGCATGATGTTCCTTTCTGCATAGGAATGGATTTCTTGAAACCGAGGTAGAAGTGTCTGAAAACTCTGAATGTAAGCTGAATTTGGGTACACTATCCAAAACTATGCTTTCAAAATGGCTCCCAAGTAAGGTTGAACTAGTAGTGGTTGGAGAGGGGATTTGGGAATGTTGAGAGTGAACCCCAGTTTGTGAAGGAGATTCACTGTCATTTGAGTGTGATGTTGATACAACACTGGTGCAGTGTACTGGCTTTGATGAGCCAGTTGTCCAAGTAAGGGAAGACGTGGACATTCTGATTTTGTAGGTGTGCTGCAACTACTACTGCTAAACATTTTGTGAACACCCTGGGGGCGTAGTGACCCCGAAGGGAAGGACTTTGAACTGAGAAGTTTTGCCTGTAATGACGAATCTTAAGTATTTTAGCTGTGCAGGGTGGATTGGTATGTGAAAGTAGGAGTCCTTTAGTTCTAGCGCTGTCATAAAGTCGCCTTGCTGTAGAAGTGGTCTGACATCCTGAAAAGTGACCATGTGGAAGTGTTCTGATAGGATGTATTTCTTTAGGGTTCAGAGATCTAGTATTGGTCTGAGAGACCTGTCCTATATGGGAATCAGGAAGTACAGGGAATGGTGGTGCTGAAGAACGGGCTCTATGGCCCCTTTGAGAAGAAGGGATTGAACCTCTTGCTTGAGAAGCACTGTGTTCCCGCTATAACCTGTGGGAGACAGGGGGAATGTTGGGAGGTGTAGTAACGAGCTCCTGACAATAGCCATGTTGGATAATGGCAAGGACCAATTGGTCCATGGCGATGGTGACCCAGACAGTGTGAAAGTGTTGCAATCTTCCCCTGACAGGTGTTGGATGGTGGGCGGTGGGGGGGGGGGTTGGGGAAGGTGTAGGAAGTCTGTTTGTCAGTAGAGGAGGAGCCACGTGTGGCAGTACTCTTTCCTCTCCCTTTGTTATTCGACCCCCTGCTGGAGCCTCTGAAGTAGCCTCTACTGTAGAGGTGTGGGGTTGTCTGCTCTGTGGTGTGGAACCCTCTGTTGTGGGGATTTGTATGTACCTCTTGACCCTGGGCAACGAAAGGAACCTCTGTGTGGGAGTTTGGAAGGCGACCATGGCCTTGGCGGTGTCGGTGTCTTTCTTCATCTTATCAAGTGATGTATCCAAAACCAAACAGGTGCTCCTTGTTGAAGGGCATGTTCAGAACTGCCTGTTGGACCTCTGGCTTGAAGTGGGAACACCAAAGCCAAGCTTGACTTCTCAAGAGGATACGTGTGTTAATCCCCCTGGGCTGCTGGGTCTGCTGCATCAAGGGTGCATCTAATACAGTTGTTTGTGATAATTTGGCCCTCAATGACAATTTGCTGTCCCCATTTATGGTGCTCTTCAATGTGGTATTGTAGCAATTCTTACATCTCATCCCAATGTGCCCGATCATATAGGGCCAATAGGGCTTGAAAATTGGCAATACAATAATGATTCGTGGCTTGTGCCGCCACCCTCATTCCTGCAGCATCGTTTTACTCTCCTTTTCTGGGGGGGTTGGGTTGGTCCCCAGTGGCTTCACACATTTACGGGTGGTGGTGGCCACAACAGAATAGGGTGGTACTTGTGTCCTGATATAAAGTGAGTCAGAAGGGGGCCTTCTTATATTTCTTATCTACCTGTGGTGTGAACACTCTGCAGTGCACAGGTTCCTTAAATATGTCCTCCGTATGTCTAAGCATATAAGGGAGCATGGGAAGATATGTGTCCCTGTGCATGGAGAAGAGAGTATTGAATAAGAAGCCCTGTTCTATGGGCTCTTTGTGCAGCTGTACCTGGTGGGCTGCAGGCACCCTAGAAACTATCTGCTGGTAAGAGGTAGTGTAATGCGGAGGGTAGGGGCGAGCAGGGTAGAGACCTGGGTCATTTGGTGCAATCGGATTAGGGATATAAGCATCTCATGGATCTGCATCATCAGAGGGACCCCCTAAACCTCCAGTGTAAGACTGCAGTGACCCCCGAGGTGTGTCATCCCCTTTCACAGGTGATTGAGGTGGAGAGTGAGGAAGGTAAGGGGGTAGAGGTTATGAAGGTGGTGGTGGAGAAGAAGGTGTAGGTGTTGGAGAAGGCCGGGAAGCTGGGCTGATTGCAATGTCCTTTGCCCTCCTCTTTAGAGGGACTGGAATGTCCAGAGCCTCGTCAAAAGTCAACTCCCTCTCTGAAAGCACAGGAGGGGAAGGTGTAACTATGATGTGGCCTTAACCCTGTTGAATTTAAGGTTTGCACTGTCTAGCGTCCATTTTTTCAAGAGCTGTCTTGACTAGAGAAGGACTGGTTGAAGACTGGCCTGATTCCCTGGATTCCGAAGTTTTCGGTTCTGAAGGCTTTGGCACCGAAGATTTGTGCTTCAGGATCTTGGTCAATGCCAAGGTCTAAGCAGATGACTGCTGGATCGGTCACAAGGTTCGGACCGACACAGAAACAATCTCTTGCTCCAAGGTGGTCAAGGTCAAAGCTGAGGCTTTAGCCTTTGCGGCCATTTTCGGCACTGAGCCGGAAGGCGGGCGGGCGTCTGAAACAGTCTAACAGCAACAACCATGGCTCGGTGGTAATGGTGGACTGGTGGCCTCGTTAGTAGAGTTTGGGGTTTTCTTAGAGGGTTTCTGTGGGCGAGCAGGGGGCAAAGTACTCACACACTGGGCAGAGAAAAGTTCTTGGCTCTCGATGTTGAATTCCATTTCGGACTCAGAGCTATATTGGATGGAAAAAGCTTCTTCCTCCTGTGCTATTGTTTTCTCCTGGGCGAGTTCTTCCATGAAGAGGTCTGGGGTGACGTCCAGGGCCCTCTGAGCCATTTCCATTCGACAAGCCCTTTGGCCCTGAAAGGTTTTCTTAGATCTGAATGATTTACATGTGTCACAGGCGGCTACACTGTGGGCTGGAGAGAGGCAAAAATTGCACATGAGGTGTTGATCGGTGTACAGGAACTTAGAGTGGCACCAAGACCAGAAGCGGAATGGAGTTCGCTCCCTCAAGGAACCATTTCTGTTGATGCCAGAACAACACGGAAGGTAGGCCTGAGACAGGTGCTAACGGCCCGAAAGGCAGTCGGTCGAAGCTCAAACCAACGAAAAGCGTAGGGAGCGCTAAGATAAGAAAGCGTGATCAAACACAATACAGTCGGGCCATGAAAAGAGATTGAAAACCAAACGTAGTAGAAACGATGGAGCAGAGGCACACACACCCGCACCCAACAGCGTGGAGAAAACAATCTAATAAAGGAGGCGATACCTATGCGCAATATCAATGAGGGGAGGAGTTCCTCGATCTCCTGATTCTAATCACTTCTTGGAAGAAAAACAACTTGCACCACTATGGACCTAACACTAGATTGTCAGGAGTATGCAGAGCACGTGTATCTAAGGCCACACGTGCCATCAAACATTATATTATTTTATAGGCCCCCTTGTTCATGTTCATCTATAACACCCATAACACTAAGGGCTTGATTCACAAAAGGCCTCCGCACTCGTGGAGGAGGCCCAGCAGTCACGAGAAAGACTCTGCATTCGGGGCAGAATCGCCGCAATGAGAATTCTCATTGCTGAGATTTTGCCCCCACGACTGTGGGGCCTTCACTGCAAGTGCAGAGGCCTTTTGTAAACCAGGACCTAAGTGTTTCAGAAATCGATCAGTGAGGTATCCAAAAAAGTGCTGGATGGCATGCTTGAATTATTCTGAGAAACTGGTAATTACTTGGCCCACCTCCCAGTTCGTTATTTTGCACACTATGCCACCTCAGTTTGGACTTAGCTATATGCAAATCAGTTTTAACCCTGCCCCAATGGGAACAGTCTAGCCGGAACTGCAAGGTCAGGGCCTCTCTGAACTGGAAGACATGGAACCCAGGACTGGTTTTGCCCTTATTAGGGCTCATCAGTCAGGTAAAGCTTGGTTCTAGTGGCTCAGTGTATGCAGAACCACATCAAGGCATACCTGTCCCAATTACGGCGACACAACAAAGTTACAGAAGAGGGATATATAGAATGCATGAATTAATACTGCGCATTTGAGGGAAATACACACAGAAAATGTAAAACAATTTTGGCTGTGACTTTTCAAAGTTGTCAGACAACCAGAGAATATATTTTCCAGTTGATAATCTGTTCTCCACACCTCACTAATTTTCGGGGGAGTTACTTTCCCTGACTCTTTCTCCCGCTGGACAAAAATAAATCTCCTTCATTTCCAGGGTGGGAAGGGCTCGGAAAATGCCTGGCGAGTACCAACAAATGGGTACGTTTATGGAGGAGAACCAACTCCCAGCCTACAGAGTAAACAAATTCCATAGTACAGTATCCATATTTGCGCCTTGTACGTCTGACTTGCAAACATACAAACTTGTGCGGTCTGCGTTTGGACACGTGTTTGTCTTGTATTTTGGTTTTTAGGGCATTTCTCTCCTCTGTATGCAATCTTGTCACATTGCTTGCCAGTCCCACTGCTTTAACAAACACATCGGATGCTGAAACAATACACATCGTTTAATGTGGACTAATTGATCTAGTGGTTACACGTAAACTACTGCACAGGCGATTCTACACGAGTAATCTTTAGTTGCAAAACGTCTGCTTCCTTTTTCTCGTGGAAAAGAATGGCATGATTCGTTTCATTTTGCACTGCTTTTCTCTTGTCCAGAACAATTACAGTTGTACGTGATTCTGTTTCAGACAGACGTTTACATTTGAATTAAATGAACACTAACTATTTTTAGGGTTTCGTGCAGCCCCGAACCCAGTCACCAGTAAGATTGTGGCGCAGATGTTTTTAGCTGAAGGTAAACTTTGAAAAAGAAATGCCTCGGTCTGGGTGTTAAAACATATCCCACAAACGCTCTGTGATAGACAGCTGCACGTTTAAAAATCAAACGAGTTAGTGTACCTGCAAAGTTTTATGTTTATTCAAAACGTGTGAGAAATGTAGATTATGCAAATACATCTTAATGTATGCATTGGAACTACTGCAGCGTGACTTTATAAAAAATAATTTAGAAAGGTTACTTCGTGCTGCCTAGAAAGCAGCACATTTCCAGCGAATTTAAAATAACGTGGTAAGCAAAGCGCTGCGTGAAACCCCCAAGAGAGTAAACAATTGCGTAGATATTTACTGGCAACTAAATCAAGGTAGTAAAAGAATCAATCAATCAGAGTTTATAGAGTGCAGCTACTCACCCGTTAGGGTCTCAAGGCGCTGGGGGTGTGTAGTGTGTACCAGAGGTGGATTAGAAAAGCCATGCCTTCAGTTCCTTCCAGAAGCAGGGGAGAAAGGTAGTTTGTCTGATGTGGATGGGTAGGGTGTTCTAGCTGGTGGCAGTGGGGTAGGAGAAGGAGCGTCCTTCTGTTCTGGTTTTCCAGATGTGGGCACTTCTGAGAGGGAGAGCTGGGTTGAGCATAGGGTCCTGTGGGGTACGTGGAAGTTGAGTCGCTGGTTAAGGTAGGTAGGTCCGGTGTTGTGGAGGGCTTTGTGTGCCTATGTGAGAATTTTGAAAGTGATTCTTTTTTCGATGAGGAGCCAGTGCAGTGTGCGTAGGTGTTCTGAGATGTGCCAGTGTCGGGGTAAGTAGAGGATCAATATGGTTGCAGTGTTCTGGATGTTTTGCAATTTGCTGGTGAGTGTTTTGTTGATTCCGGCGTAGAGTGCGTTGCTGTAGTCCAGTCTGCTGGTGATGAGGGCGTGTGTGGCGGTCCTTCAATGCTTGAGGGGGATCCAAAGAGTACAACTTTTAGTGACTGGTGAGGATAACCTGATACAGATTAGGCAGCAGCCTGGGCAAAACATTTGGCAGAAACGCGCAAGATCTCCCTGCAAAGGAATTTTGCATGCGAAACGGAAACGCCAGGTGATCGCAAAACTCATTTGTCTCGCCGTATTCACAAATCAGGGCCGTTTAGTGACATTTCGGCATTTCGTGTTGGATTGGCTTTTGCTTGGTGCCTTTGTTCCGTGATTTCGTTGAACATGGAAACGAACATAATGCAAACCTCGGTTGTTTTGCTACAGCATTCCGCAAAAAAAGTTCAGATCTATATGTAAATAAAAGTAGACTATGTTTTAGTACGTTTATTTTTTCATGCTGCACTGTCATCCTTTTAAATCCTGCTCGTCTAAATGTGATACATTACATATTGACAGTTTACACAAGCAGATAAAACAATTCTGATTTAAGTTCACATAAAAAAAAATACTCATCGAGGAGTAGTTAACCACGCTTTGCCAAGGTATTCATCAATGGCTCAATGCTCCTTATGACCTACACAAGGAATGTTAGAATGTGGCGACTGCCAGGGCCGGTCCTAGAATTTGTAGGGCTATGGAAGAATAGTCACCAACTCTCCTGTTAAGCCAGTGAAGTTGGATGATAAGACATGTGGTTATCAGCAGTCATGGAGGAATCAGTACAAAGGGATACATGCTGGGGTGGGTGAGGGTCCTACAGGTTCTGCAGCAAACAACAGAAAGAATAGCTTGCAGAAGCGAGGAGGATGAAATTGCATGGATGCAATACACAGGTGGGGTGGGCAATATATTGGCAGGCAGAAGCAACAAAGGATGGACCTCACACACACACACTGAATGACTAAACACAGCAATTGCTCTCAATCTACATTTTGAAGCTGCAAACAGATGAAGTAACTTAAAGAGATAAATAAGAGGGCTAAAAAGGGACAACAATTTTTATGCAGGAAAAAACTGCCAAAAGTTACACTGGGAGCCAGTCGCGAAATAACACAAGTGGCAAACTTAAGCAAAAGAACAAGATGGACTTATTATAGCAGACTCAGTGCAGTTCTTTTCCCTATAAAAATAAAGCTATAATACCAGAGATTTACAGTTTTAAAAATGTTAAGCCACATGTCTCTAATATCTGAGAAGACACTTAACCACATTACTCCTGCCATCAGGTAAACCCACTTGATCTCGATTAAAGATTTCATTGAATGCAAGACCATTTCCATCGTCCACAAGTTTCTTCTGTCACGCCCCAGGCTCCCTAACCAAACACTTTAGGACCTTCAAACCTCCAGTACAAGTATTTGCCTCCCTGAAGCTCCTGGATACCTACTCGCATTGGCTTAAAGACTGGCTGATCACTCCATGTGCTTTGATGTACTCCATGGAATGCATGCCCTCCCTCACTCAACAGGCACCAGCATGTCACAGCCCCCTTCTCCTGTACACACTCCCTTTTCCTCGCCTTTCAAGCAAGGCCAATTCTAACTGTGCTACTTATAGGCAGCAATTTCCCCAGGTGTCGCTGTCACTTCCTAAGATTTGGGACAATTTGTTGTGGGAAGGCACTCACATCATACTATGTTTGCCCAGGCCGACTCCTCGTCATTCTGCATATGACAAAGATCTGGCTGACTTTGCAAGCATACCCAGACTGACTCTGTATGAACCCTTTTTGGGTTGCGGATGGAAGCTCAGTAAGGGGGCATGTTTAATCCAGAAAAATAAAAACATCATCCCACTGGCTGAAGCGGACCATAGGTCTGTTGGGCAACTGTTGATTCTTTGCCTTACCTATCCAAAACTTCCCTATCCGGGTCCTCACAGCACTTAAGTCTTGCAAGGTGGCCTAGTTTTATATCATCACTTTGCAAGATACTTTGTATACAAGGATATATCAGAAGACGTTTTCTGGGGATGGCGCGACTATTAGAGAACACATTGATTTTTCCATTACATAACCACCTTCTCTAAATCAGACCCTATTAAAAGACATACGTAGGCTTGTTGGCTAAGGTACTGAACAGGTATTATTAATGTGACATATTGTATTTGAGTTCCAATATCTTTACCATCCCATGGAGTAAGCCTTGACTGCTCGCTATAGCCACCTTTGGAGAGACAAATTTCCCAAATGAAAAACTCTTTATCAAAATGAAATAGTCCTAATTTCTGCAACAGCAATTGCTTGCAATGGTTTCCATCACAGATGCTACCAGTTAACCATCTATTGCCCCTGACCCAGGATAAAGGTCTCACAATATACTTCTGCCTTTTTTCCTATTCCATAAAAATATTGGGGCAGCTTAAACAACATGCCCAATACAGATAGCATGTGCCGTAACAAAGCATGCCGAGAGGACCCCTGACAAGATGAGTAATTCAGTGGAGTAGGCAAACACCACCAAGACATGTGGCTGAGAGGTATGTTTTACCCATGGAATTATGAGGCTTTACATATAGTCCTGGCTTTACCACTTAGCCAAAAATGCTAGAAATAAAGAATGTATTACAAGTGTCAAAATGACATTTGATTTTTTCAGATACAACTATTTTGGACACCTCCAACAACCAGAGTACCTTATTTGGGGGGCACTGTCTTCCTCCAAAACTTCAGGTTGCATAACATCACAGTTGCCAAGCCCATCGTCACCCACCTTTTTCTGTGTTTAGAAGGAACCACACTCTCCAAACATGTTATGAAGTACAGCCAACCGAATGGAGGGGACTAGTGTAATGTAGCCTGGTTGCACAAGCACAGTACACACCTCATACTAAATGTAAACCAGCGTAGGGCAACTCCACAATCTGTAGACCATATTGCTGTCAGCTCCTCCACATCTCCAGAAGAGAGTGAGCGGCAACAACTCCCCAGTGTGTAGTTTAGTAGGGGACCAATGCAAACTATGGAGGAGTTTACAGTATGAAAATTCCAGTCCGGATTCCCATAGTAATAAGATGACTTCAGTGCAGACCAGGCCTCTAAGGAATCTTCATCCTTTCCTATGCACTGCCAGAGCTGTTTGGAGTGTGCAAGAGTTAGCTAGGAGTACAGACAGTCTATGAGGTGTCCATAGATATCCCAATATAATTCCCTGAAAAGAACCAATGTGTCTAGATGGGAATGGACCAGGGAGACAGTGCACCATCCGAGTACAGTTCCATAACTGCTGTTGCCCTATACCATATTCAGTGCTCAGTTCTGGGAAAGGTGCAGTATTGTCCCTCGAAAATAGTCGATCAATAGTGTGTATTCCTTTATATTCCCAGTCCATCAGATCACTGTGCTGTGTCTATGAACAGAACCATATTGCACCAAAGGGTGGGCCAAAGCATGGATCAAGGGGTCAGTGTGCAGGAGAGAGACTGAATGTTTGCATACCAGGTGCTTGTGATTAAGTACGTTTAATATACTGAATCCTTTCGCTCCAGCGAGTAAGCCTTGCTCCACAGCTACCCCTATAAGGGTGCTTAATGTTGGGTAAACAACAAGCCACACACAGGTGGTGTGCCAGGCAATAGGTGACTACGTGCAGCTTCATAATCCTCTGGCTTTGGTATGCATGTGGAGTTTTGACATCCTAAGGCTGGGCCTATCCCGACCCCACACTAAAGGCTTAGGCCCTGATTTAGAGTTTGGCGGACGGGTTACTTTGTGACAACGGTGACGGATATCCCGTCTGCCGAAATATAAATCCCATTATATCCTATAGGATTTGTAATTCGGCAGACGGGATATCCGTCATTGTTGTCACACAGTAACCCGTCTGCCAAATTCTAAATCAGGCCATTAATCTTCTAATCTATTGTACATAACAGGGTACGCGGCATGAAGATGAGTAACAGGACTATAGCGTAGTAGTAACAGTGAGTTGTAATCTTTTTAATGTCTTGTATCCATAGTGATAACGGAAGTTGAGCCCATTTTTCTAAATCACATCTGGACTTAGCTATGAAGGGCATTATATTCCCTCAAACATGTGTGACAGCCTCTTGTTGAACGGAATGTCCCTTTGGGGACCCATGCATATGGACTTCCTCTATACAGGTTGTCGCCGTCACATATGACAGGAACATTACCTCACATTTCTCCCAATTAAACTTGTACCCTGAAAACACAGAAAAGGTGTCCAGTCAGTGCTTAATTTGTGCTTATTGCTTACGGTGCTGAGCACCGGCACTTATTTTTGAGGGCCGGGGCTTATTCTTCTGCCCCAAGCATTTGCTGCGAGCAAAAAGACACAAATGAGAAAGACGGAGGAAGAGAAAAACGAAAAAGCGTCACAATGGGAGAAAGCATAAAGCTGCAAGAGTTAGTTAAATGGGCAGGGGGTGGTTGTTAGTGGATTAAAGAGGCCCGAGATGGCTTCAGGATTACGCTCTCTCAGTATTCCGTGCTCACACATATAAATGCAGCAGCCGCGTGTTTATGAGGAAGGCTTTGGGCACCGGAGCCTTTTAATTTACAAATTAAGCACTGTGCCCAGTAGCTTCACCGGGGCAGTAATGGAGGACTGTGCTTCAGACATACACGGGTTCCTTGGTTTCTAGGACCTAGATAGGCTCTCAGCGCAAGGCCTGCTTAACCACTGCACCTGTAGGGAGGAGGGCGCAGCTGACCGGAGTCTGCTCACTCGCCCAACAGGGGACGACACTGAGCAGCGTTCAGGGGCAGAGGATTACTTGAAGGTAAACGATCTTTAGACGATATCAGAGAAGGCTACCACCCCAGTCAAAGGGGTGGCAGAATTGGGAATAGCAGCAAAAACATTTGACATCTCTGCACTTTCAGCTGAGGGGAAGGCAAAGATGTGCAGCATAATGTACTTTCTGACATTAGGTTGCCAGAGGAAGATACAACCATCTTCCATTAAACATACAAATGTCAAGACTTCCCTTTTGGATATGCAGTTCCTCCAAGGCAGTGAATTCTCACCAGAACGTGGGGCCAGCTGTGTCTTACGCAGCAGTAATTACATCTAGGCTGGCGTGGCGCTCCCACGGCCTATCGTGCAGCCCCACCTCCAGTGTCCAGATACCGCTGGCACTCTCAGAGCAGGCCTCCACCAGAGACTCCACTCTTCATGCTCTCAGCCACGCCACAGGGCAGGTAGCCAGTATAGGGAGCCTCAAGCAGCACGGGACGATGTACGTGGCAGTTCTGGAAAAGGTGGAACGATTCAGTTTCTGTCGATACTGCAGTTGAGGCATCTGACTCCCTTCCTTACAATCCCTCTCGTGCGTCCAGGATCCCTCGCTCACAGCCCTTCCTCCAAGTGCTGGGTCTGCACTATCTTCTGGGGCAGTCTGCTTTGTCAGGTTGCGCTTACGTTTCGCCGGTGGACCCGTCATCCTCCACAGTTTTCGTGGGACAGGCAGCAGGGCAGGAGCTATGATCACTAGAGGTACAGTCAGGGTATGGCAGGAAAGGATCCTACTGGGAGCAAGATTTATTAAAACTGTCAAGAGGAGTAAGAGTGCAGAGAGCAGGCTGAGATTCTGCAGGCACATTAAGGATGGCTCAATACCAAAAGCCTTTACAAAGGAAGACACAACTCAAAACTAAGCTTTTTTTTTGTTTGTTTGTTTTTACACAGAACATAAAGACACAAGGAATTGCTGTGGCAGAAGACTCAATGTACGTAGCAGCACACGTACAAAGATATTTTTACCTCTCCTCCAGACTCTTACTTTTTTTTACTGATTCGGTCTAGTTATATCTACGCTCCCTGCTGTGCTTTCATTTTCAAGTCACCTCTTGCCTAGCCTATCAGCCTCTCTTACTGGTTTGCCCCCTCTTACATCCACCTCACCACACACACTCACCTCTTAATGTCTCATTGCTCCAAAAGCCTCTCACGTTCTCTCTGGTTCTACCACTCTTGCATCTATCTTTCCCTCCATGCTCAACACTTTACCGCTCATCATTCCACCCAGCCTCTCTCATTCTCTTGCTGTTCTACCCATCTTACATCCACATCTCTGTTCCCTCTCCTACTCTTCATCTCTTTTCCCACTGACTCTGCCCCTTGTGCACCACACTTCCCCTTCATGCTGTACTCTACTTCTCATCTCTTCCCCAGCATCTAAGTATATCTTGTGGATTCTGCCCCTCTGACCTCCATCACTTTCCTTTCCCCCTAGATTTGTTGCATTTTCTTTCTGATGCCGGTCCTTTGACATTCACCTCTCTACTCCACTCACTACAGTTCACCACATCTCTCCCCCTTACCTTCTCACTAATTCTGCCCTTCTTTGTTCACCTTTCACCATTCCCTCTCTTCTCTGCTTAATGTCTCCTGATTGATCTGTATATTTTACATCTATGGCTCCTATCTATGTACTGCCCATCACCTCATCTCTCCCTCCCGCCTCCTAACCTTTATTGTTAGTCTGTCCCCTTTCATCCACCTCTCCTGTTTGAACCTCCCCAGCCTCTTGTCTCACTGATGGTGCCCCGCTTACATCCGCCTCTCCCTTCCATGCTCTACATTCCACCTCATCTCTCCTACTGCCTCTTTCCTTTCCCACTGATTCTGATGACTTCAAGTGTGGTGGCTACTCCCTGTTCTCGTGCAGAAGCAGCGATTAGGCCCAGGGAGGGGTGCCAGCAAAGTGAGTTTGTTGTTAAAAGGGCGATTAAACTGGCAGCTGACAGGGAGTTGGGGCGATCATTTAGCACTTTCAGCCTGTAGCTAGGGGTCGCGGGGTAAGGGTGGAGGGGGGCTCCCTTTGACCTTGCAGTGCTGCAACATGGCTGCAAGACCTAAGGGAGAGGGCTGTCCACCTGGAACTCCTAGCACCAATACCTTTATAAAGTCAGTGCTCTGATGCGGGTCCCGTAGTTTTAAGCAAGCACAGGGACCGGGGCAGCTGCCCATGGCTAGCGCTGGCCCTGCCGACTGCCTAAACTCCTCTGCTAGTAAATAAACCAGTGAGTATCAAGTTACTTTACTCACATTGGTTTCATGGGAATACCTCGTTTTATTTCTAGCAAGACACATTTAAGACCAGACATATAAAAAGCTGTTTCACTGATTGTCGTTGTATGAATTCTACCTTTCTTTGGGCCGGAAGGCCTTCTTCAGCTCAATCAGTTTTAGACTCGCAAATAATTTTTTCTCCTCTGCACTTGTACTTGACTTGTCATCAGTACTAATGAGAAAGTGCACTTTGTAGGTTTACACTTGAGGTTTCTCCATTCTGCAAATGGGTTGATGCTCAGATGAAAACGTTGAGCTTTTATGATTTCCAAGTAGGGGATTTTCCAGAATTAATTTGTTAAACTAGCATTGTTAAGATACATCAGTGGGTTAAGGGCCCATTGCAGAAACCTGTGTGGGCCTGTCAGAGGGCAGATCTAAACAATCATATGGTTGAATCAGTTTGTCAACTTTGATTAAATCGATATGATTATGTTTCAGTTATGTAACAATACCTTTTTTACATTTATGCACTAAAAGATAATTCAATTTGTGGAGTGAGATGCCTACGTGGTGCATGATATTTATATTATTTCGGCCATTGTTTATTTTTAGAGCATAAAGCAGGACTAGCTTGGGCCAAGTATTCATGGTAAATTTATGAGTTAAAAATAAGGATGTTCCAAGTGGGTAATAATGATTGCAGGAATGACACGTGTATCTCAACCAACTGAGGCATGTGTAGCATGTCCCAGAGGATCTACAGGCACTCTGCTCTCATCCACCCTGAATTTACTATAGAATCTAGTACTATACCTCTGAAAGAAGGCGGAACGTGAAGAATTATCTTTCTTAAGGAAGAGGATATTACTGACAATAATACTGATCAGTGGTTTCCTACTAAGGCTTGCTTCTAGAATAAAGGTATCCAACATACATCGAAACGTGCTGCCCCATGTCACATTTTTAGGAAAGCCACATGTCATATTAACATACATTGAATCAACATGGAACTCACTCACATAGCTTGCGGTTAGCTACTGAATTTAGCATTGATGCTTTTGTCCTGGGTCTGCCTTGCACATCCTTTAGGCTGAGTCACCTTGTTACCTCGTCAGTAGGTTGGAAGACTTGTCCCATATTAGGTGGGACTAGCCGTTGGTGTATAGGGTGCTTCAGTTACTAGGGGTTCCGAATATTAGTATTTCATTTGTTATCTCTTTCTGTGTAATAGGCTTTCTTGCATTGACTCGGCTGGATACACTTGAGGTTGCTCACATTGTTCTTCCAACCATTTAATATCCAAGTATTTATTGCATTACTTTGAAACTGCAGACCCTTACGTGTCAAAATTAAGTCGGATGTACAAAATAAAGAGATATGGTGAGACAGGGACACCCAGAGGAAAGTTGAAGTTGAGCAATGCCAGTGATGAAAAAACAGAGACCCACCGGAACCGTTGCGAAAAGGTTATTCTAGAAGGACTGAAACCAGCCACGTCCATGGCTATCGCCTACTAGTACTGAAGCCAACCTGCCCAATAAAACTGAATCCTCAACAATGTCAAACACCAAGGACAATTCTCAGAGGATAAAGCCAAATATAATTAATTTGCAATTTGATTATTGTTGTCTGTGTCTAGTAAGATGCCTTATGTCTTGAGTGAAGGACGAAAACAGATTGTTATACTGATCTAGGGACACCAGAGATTGAGAGGCAACCATGATTTTTATGAGCTTGCTCATAAAAGGGAGTCTTCCTGCAGGGCATGGCTAATAGGTTATGTTTAAAATACATTTTGTTTAGACGAGGTGTTGTAATGGAACACCTGAAAAAGATTGAAACAAGTCCCTATTTCATTGAAGGGTTCCTAAAGTTTGACATAAATTGTACAAATGTGTCAATCAAGAGGGGTCACAACTGGTCAGGTGCTGGGACATATGGACGTGTAATATGTCTACTTTTTTCCAGCATCATGATCACTTACTGGGTGATGAAGGTTCTGAAGACAGCAGGCTACAGGGAACCATATATGGTATGGAGAGAATCTGCTACAACAAGCCTCCCATGTGGGTTACCAATCACCAGTATGTTGTGCCATATCAGGGAGGCAGTCTTCTTGAAAAGATAAACAGATTTATTGCGCATAACTTGGAAACAGTGCCATTCCACACCGTATCTAATACATCTCCTCTACCCATTAAACCATGCTCCAGACTTTGCATTTACCACTGGTCAGCCTCCACTAAATCGCCATAGGTAAGTATAACAGAAACATCGATTTAAATTAATTAATTTTTTGGTTTAAGTTAACTTAGTCAAAATTAAGTTAAAACGTTAATACAAGAATAACTCATTTTATTCCCCCGCAGTATATTAATCATATTTTTAAAATAAATATTATTGTTATTACTAAGGGGCAATAATGTAAATAAAAAATATATAACTGTGCCTTCTCCCCAAATATATTATGTATGTATTACATTATTAACAGCATTAGTAATATTAGTGTTATTAGAACTGATTATTATAATGTGCTTACATTTTGACTTGTTACACATATAATGTTTAACTTTATTACAATTAAATTATAATTTAAAAAAAAAATTGAGATGAGGGTATACATTACGTTAATTAGGAGTCTAATTAAGGGTACTGGATCTATAGGATTCTTAAATAAGTAAAATAAATTTTAGATTATATATTTAACAGTAAGGGCCAGTTTAGATAAAAAATTAGATATGAAATACAATAATTAAATATTTTAAAAACAGAGTTAGAATTGGAGCTAGGATTAGAAAAAATGAGCGAACATTACATTAATTAAAACATGCATTAAATAATTTAAGGGTTAGTTAAAAGGCTACAACAAGAAGAAATGTCAGAAAGTGGGTTTTGATGTTCGGCTTCAAATTTGTGTGGCCCATGAAAGTGGAAGCAGTACTCCAGATCTACTTGCACTCGGTGCCCTTCAGTGAAGTAAAGGTAGCGGTCATCACGGAGTGCTGGAGCTGTAGGGATTAAAGCTGTGCAAGCACAGAGGATGCAAAGCACAATTGTGCTTGCAGTGACCTACGACTCCCAGCAAGCCACAAACTATTACATGTTTCTAGAGAGACGGCAGCCATTTTGAATTATTAGGTATAACTTTCCTTGTAGTTCAAAGCATCTCTGTAAGGTAATCATGCTACAGTGTTGCTGTAGCTAGTGCCTCTCAACATGGATTCCTGACTTCCTCATAGAGACTCATAGGTTATTAAAGATGGTATGTATGGAACACTGGGTCACACAGAGTTATCCTGAAGCTGTACTGTTGATGAAAATTAACTTTGACCTATTCTCTTGAACATATATCTGAACATTTAAGACGAAGTATGTACCCACTAAGATACCCTGTAAAGAAACTCTTAAAGTGAATCACTGCATACATATTCACAATTTGTAACGTATAATATCCTAGAAGTTTAGTAAGCAAGCATATGTCACTTCTAGGACTAGGGAATAATAGGATATTAACAGTATTGTTATCTTTTGAATTTTACACAACTCAAGTAAAAACTATGACATCTTCCACAAGAGGGTGTGAAGTGACAACCACGGAGGTAGCTATCGTAAGAAGAGAGAAAAACACTGGTGCACATGCATATTTCACATAAATATTGTTTATATGTTTAGTTTTCAGGCATTTGCTGTTCCATATCAAGGTACAGAGAATTGGTTACAAAGAGCTAGAGTTCAGGTACATCAATTCACAAATACATTTCTGTGAAGAAGATACTTAAGATATCTCACACATAATACATCTCTTTGACTTGTTGGATTTCACTAAATTTTGCACATCTCAATGATGAGGCAGAGGTGGTGGAGTACTTTGTCTGAGGTTTCTCTCATATGCAACTGCCTTTGCCCCACTTCTACCACTGGCCCACATATTTGTGTGTACGTGGTTATTTCTGGGAGTGATGAGTCAGAAAAGACAATCACCCTCATTGGATCCAGCACACCAGGTCAGTGCAATTTTTCAATAAATCACATTGAAAATAAAATATGATAAACATATTAGGGGAATAAGATATTTAAGGTAAATTAATTATAATTAAATAAGTAAACTAAAAAAGTACACTAAAAAGGTTACAAAAAATAATAAAACACTCATGTTCTAAACCCTCCTTTAACGCCTTTTATCTCTGTATTTCACCTTCTCTATTGAAAATCCCTCCCTAACAATTTTCTTTACCTATCAATTCTCTAGCTTATTTTTCTCCTTTCCTGTCTACTGTTCACATCTAGGACTTTCAATTCTCTCTGTCCTGAATCTTTTCTTTTTCCTCATTTGTCCTTCATTTGTATTTTTATTCTCTTCTCTTACCCTTGCCGCTTTTACACTCACTCTCACGCCCTCTTCTCTCTCAACCTACTATCTTACACATACGCTTCCACATTATCATTTTCCCCATTCTCCAATTTTTCTATTGCCATGTACCTTCTTGCTTATTCCCTTCAATCTCCCGCTATCTCCCTCTACTCCAACACCTAAATCTAGTACAAAAAATTACCATCTAAGTTGAAGCTGTATTTTTCCATGCATCTCCCTCTATCAGTAGTGCCACATATGCTGCTTCTACTGGTATGACATCTCCTAAACCTAAAAGAACAGATGATGCACGGAATGCGGAACAAATCAAACATTCACTGTCAATAGCAGATCTGGGTTTAATCCATCATTTTTTTTGCTCACCATGTTATTCGAATTTGGACCCAGCCATATGCAAATCAGTCTTGGGAATAGTCCAACCCGAATTGCCAGCCCCTTCCTGGAACAGAAACAAGCCTCCTGGGACCAGCTTTGGGGTATCGCCCCTACTCAGCCAGGCTAGCTTGAATCTGGTGGCATAGCGAGCACGGGACCCACTTCTGGGCATACCCTTCCCACTTAGGGCAACAAATGCAAAAAGAACAGAAGATGGATGTAATGTGAACAAATCAAACATTCAACCCCAGTCACAGATCTGGGTTTTATCCATCAATTTTATTTGCTCTCCATGCCATTTCAATTTGGACCCAGCCATATGCAAATAATTCTTGACCCTGCTCCACATGGTAACAGTCCAGCCTTAACTACCAGGCCAGGTCCTCCCAGGAACAAGCATCTTTTTGCTGTTATCTCCTAAACGTAGCCATGCAGCTGTCATTTTCTTCGCAAGAAACGACTCCCTCGACTCCTGTGTCTCATGTCATCCTCTCTCTTGTACATGTGTAAGTACAGAAATTGTCATACATCACATTATTTATATTAGTAAATGGCATTTTCTTTTTATGCTTGTTTGAAGTGCTAATTTTAGCAATACAAAAGGAGGATGGATGGAGTGCTGAACAATGCAAACACTCACCCCCAGTCACAGATCTGGGTTTAATCCATCGTTCTTTTGCTCATCATGCCACCCCAGTTTGAACTAAGTCATATGCAAATCAGTCTTGACCCTGTTCCTCGTGGGAACAGTCCAGTCTGAACTGCCAGACCAGGTCCTCCCTGGACCGGAAACAAGCATCCTGGGACCAGGTTCATGGTATCACCCTTCATCAGCCAGGCTAGCTTGAATCCAGTGTCACAGTGAGCACGGGACCCACGTCTGGGCATACCCTTCCCACTAAGGGCAACTTTAGCGACACAAAAGGATGATGGACGGAGTGCTGAACAGGGTCAAGACTGATTTGCTTATGGCTGGGTCCAAACCGGAATGGCATGGCAGGCAAAAAAAATGATAGATTAAACCCAGATCTGTGACTCGGGGTGAATGTTTGATTTGTTCTGCATTCAGTCGATCAACTGTTTTTGCATTTGTTTGAAGTGCCGAAGCCTTAGTATTATTCCATGTTTACGCGTTCTTTAAATGCACTGCCATTTTGTTATTCTGTGTTCCACATTTAAGCACTACTGATCTAGTAAACATACCCCTGTTCTTAAACTGGCACAATGAAGAAAGGACTGTACAAATTAGTTGTCAGTAAATTTACCCTCGCTTACTGTAACCTAGAGTTCAAGGTTTTCTAGCATTCTTTCCACAAAAAGGGCCACACACACACACTCATGTGTCCCCATCTGAATTTACATCTATCACATTTTCCTTTCTCCATTTGTTTGCAATGTGAGTAAGTGTTTACATGGTGTGCCAAAACTCATGGATTCCAACGTCACATGCCCCAACTCACCATGTCTGAAGCTCAGGTCCGCTGGTTGAGCATTTTGCCATTTGCTTCATTTTTCGTGCTTGCTGGCTATTTTGCTTATTAAAATGTTAGAATTCTATGAACAGTTTTTCATTTATTCTCCTCTCGCCTGTTTTTCATTTACATCTCTCTTGAACTGTTTTCTATCATTCACCCTGCTTCTTCTTAAACATATATGCCTCACATATTACTCTTTCTCACTGCATCACCTCTTTCTCTACCTCACATACCGTCCTCTCTCACCCTCCTATCCCGTGCTGTTCATTCAGACACCCCATTTCTCTTTAACACCCGACACCCTACCCTCTACCCATCCTTCTCACTTTTCTCTATATCATCCTCACCCATACAAAGCTCTATTCCTGGCTGTCATCTCACCATATCCTCTCATAACTTCCTTTTTTAAAAAAAAAATAACATTGTGTCCCATAACTTCAAGTCACACCGTATTCTGATGCCCTTCTCTTAAAAAACATCATCTGACCCGCACACTCCTCTTGCTACCCCCCTTCTCACTCACACCCCCCTCGCTGAAATGCTCCAGCCTCACAGACCCACACACAGCCTTCTCCCTTTCAAATCCTTTTCAGGGTCAAGCGTGCGCAAGCACTCTGGACCATGTTGCAATCTCTATGGTCGAGGGTGCAAGCGCTCTGGACCATGTTGTAATCTCTATGTGGGTTTCTAACCATGCCCATGTCATGCCCGTCACTTTCATTAGTTTGTGGGCTTGCCTTTTGAAAATCAATTGTTTCAATTTGTGAAAGGCATGCATACGTCATGACTTTTTCGGTGTTTAGCCCTACTCGAGCGCACCAGTAAACTACTGAAAACATACGAGGCTCCGTGTTTTCAGCTGGTTTCTGGACTACATTATCTTTTCATTTCCTTCGCAGCGTGATCGTGCTGGGCAGAAGCTGAGCGCTTTGCATGACATCGACCCTGTTACATGGATAATTGCACTGTTTTACTTTTTATTATTAGATTATGTGGCAAGAAAAGTCCGCTTAAGAGTTTACAACGCTAATAGCTCTAACTCAAGCAAACGCGAGACCTAGTGCATTGCAAATGCTTGTTTTTCTTGTTAGACTTGCAAACTCCCTTACTTCCCATTCTCGCACACCTAAGCCTTCCTTACCCTGTTCACGTCTCCTTTTCTTACCTCCTGTTCTCACGTGCACTTTAATTTTTTTGCTGACTCTAACTTATAGAGATGCACACCTGTAAGGACAGGTTGTTTGTATGCTCCATATGACCACAGCAAATGTTGAATGATCATTTTTCAAACTGAAACTGACAAAAACAAAGCTGTGTTCCAAAGTTAGACAACATCGACTTAGAGGCTCTGCGGAGGGAGGTCTGTAGAGAAAATCATATGCGGATTGTAGACTTAAGTCAATGCAGTAGGGATATTAAGATGAAATATGCATATTTAATTGTGAAAAAGACACAAAAATATAGGCTTGGTGAATTTGTCCCTAAAGCGAGTGGCTACAAAGGCCTGACACTCACATACCACCCTCTTTGAAAATGTTTTGAAGTGCTGTGCATTGTACTGGCAACCATGATGTGCCCCTAGGTTAAGGCATACTAATTAACACAAAATAACTGATATTGCTATGTGTACTTACTGTTGATTGAGTTGTATTATCTTTGTGCTGATGTACTGCATTACATTAGTGACTCGTTAATATGGCCATATTGCAGCCTTAGAAACCGGATGACCAGCTAAACAAGTGATGGCTGTCAGGAAAACTGAATTAAATGGCTCGAGGTTGGCTGAAGACAACAGAAAAAAGTGAAACAATACGTTTAAGAAGACCATCTATCTACAGTTAATGGCTTGGAGAAGTGAAACCGATGAAACGAAGGCACATAAATGAGTTTTTTTTGTGAAAAGAAACATACTGTCTTTTTTTCAACAACAAATCAACAAATGGAAACGTTCATGGCCTATAGATCACAGTGAATACTAATAAGCACTTCCATCTTTTAGACAGTTCCTATATGTGACCGCCTGTAAATTGCTGCTGGTAGCAAAATAATAAGGAGTCCACGATGACCCATGCCTTTTACTGAGTGTGCATCAATCAATATTTTGCAATGTGTAACATTTCAGTGCAAATATCCTTTAAGTCTTATTTGTTTAGTCGGTCCTAAATTTTTATTGCAGTCCTGAAGTTGGCATTGCACGTAATAAAAATTATGTCACGCAAAAACAGCAACACCTTAAAGGTGTAGAGAAGGGGAAGTGAAGACAAAAGTATAATTCGTTTAACCCAGTCCTGCATCACTAACACTCACCAACAATAGACCTTCTAGACTGTTCCTTTATTTCATGACACCAGCGACTGTATTGCAAATACGTGCCTTTTCCTGGTTTGCACAGGGCGCACCTTTGAAAAGGTGCGCCCTGTGCAAATAATGCAAAAGAATGCGCTGCGCCCAGGGCAACCGCAAACTCGTGCTTCCCCCAAGGGAGCACATTCAAGTGAAATACGTAGCGGCTTTGAAGCAACCGTACTGGGTTTCACTGTGCAAGCGGCAACCGCATGCACTTTTAAGAGGGGTGAGAAATTCCATTGCAGGCGGGTGCATTGAGTGACTGTCCATAAGACCCCCTTCATCCGTTCCAGAGGGCTGCCATCAAGGGGCGCACTGACATGCTCCACCTTTCTGTGGCACACTGTTAGTGCGCCTCCTGACGGCTTCTTTGCGCCTGTGTTTATAATACTGCAAGGGTGCAGAGGCAAAGAGATTCCCTCATGTGCATGCAAAGAGATTCCCTCGTGCATGGGACCACACCCTTTTGCACATGAGGGAATGACCTCTGATGACAGCATTACCGCTATATGTGCACCAGCGCTATCTGTATTACAGAAGGTGCCGAACAAGCGTCTGCAGCCCCTACTGTAATATCAAAGTAATCCGGGGCGTGCAAGGCGGGAGCAAATGCCGTTACACCCCGGGGCACTTTGCGTGTCCCCCGCAGAGCTTTTGAGATCTACTGTGATATTCACTGGATGATTCCTTCAAAGCAACGCACAGAACCTTAAAGCATTAAAGCCAATAAAACACCATGGAGTCATGAAATAAGCCATATTCCTCCTATTTTGAATGCTGCTCTCTTCAAGAAAAAATATCTTTTGTCTTTTGCAAAGGCTAATTTTGACACGAATTAGATAATGCAGTTCAAACGGAAAATTTAAATGTTTCTCAAAGACTTATTACAGAGATAAAAACGAAGGTTTTTGCAATGTTTCCAAGCATTTAATTCCTTCTTTGGGTAATAGCAGTCAGCTCACAATTCTTTGCCTCCTGCTGCAGGCATTTAGCAGCGAAGCGTGTTAGGTCATAAATAGCAGGAGGATAATGGCTCAATGTCTACATTAACAAACTGTGGCTATATGTTATACTGAATATTGTGAGCTAAATCTTTAGATGTTCTGAGCAGAGAAAGATGTGAGGGGGAGAAAGAGTGACATGAGTGTGGCAGGGTCAGATAACAAGAACAGGGGCAGGAAGGAGAAAGAAAGAAGAAGAAAAGAGAAATATAAATGAAGCAAAGACTACAGACAACTGAGAAAGATCGGTGGCAGAGTGGTAAACAGAAAAGGCATCAAACGGAGTGAAAAGGAATAAGAGAAAGGGCCTAACGTGTGGAATAAAGAAAGAGAATGAGGGTGCGTGAGACAAATAGACACAGGTAGACAGAAGGATCAAAGAGGAAGTGAGGCCTTCTGGGCGGGCGGTCCAAAATAGCTTCTGCGAGCTAGACAAACTCCGGCTGGCCGCACTAATCCTTTGTAATCAAGCCACGCCTGTTTTTTTCCCTACACTGCACATCCTATGCTGGTGACCGTGGGAGTCAAGACAGGCCATGGAGACTAGCGAAAGACACGGCTGTAGACAGATCGATCCCTGGGAATAGGACGGCGTTGGGCCATGCAGCTTGAGGGAAAGACTGAGCACGGACTCGTCCTAGACCGAGGTCTGCCCTAGACCGTGAACTGCACTCTTCGCTTCCTGTGCACTGAGGAGGCTGAAGGAGGTGGAATCCTATCACTGGAAACACAGGTGGAGGACTGCCGCCCCAGGAGGTGAGCGGCAGTGCTGGTCTCGGAAGCCTACTGTTTGAACACCATAAAAAGGGGCCGGGACACTCTACACTTTATCCTGTGCTCCTTCATCTCTTTGCTTCTTCTCTCTGATGGCCCTACCCCTTTCAGCTGCAACTGGACCCGGTGGGGAGGTGGTGCCCACCCCATAGTAGAGGCCAGCCTGCCTAAGCACTGCTGAACAATGGTGTGATAAACTGGGTTGTTGGTTGAGGGGGTTGAAAGTTCTACTCATGCAAAAGCCACAATTCTCATCAGGGTGAACCACAAAATGTCGCTAAATTAACCTGTGCTTAACCCTTTGCTAGTTTGTCACAAAAGCAGTCAGGCTTAACTTGGATGCAATGTGTAAAGTATTTATGCAGCACTTAAACAGTAATAAAATGAAAACCCGACATGAAAAATCCCACACCAAATAAAAACAGAGAAAATTCAATAAAATATTTGACATCATAACAACAAAACTCTAATTAGTAGAACCAGAGACATGCATTTTTAAAGTTTAGAATGAAAAATAGCAACTAAAAGACAAAATTGCCAACCGCAGACATCTAGTCACGTGAGACCGGGGCAAAGTCAAAAGGTAAGGCTGACCGCGATGGAGGGCAGGTCAGATACACAAAGTAGATTGGGCCAGACCTAGAAGAAATTTTGAAGAAAAATGTCCGATAAGGTAAGGTTCAGTGAGGCAAGGCAGCTGGCCGTGACCGAGGAGGAGGAGACATCAATGGAGAACCAATGGACAAAGTTGTGGTGAAGATTCCTACACTCGGACTTAAGTCTCTCTTATAGAAGCCGAAAATCTCCAACTGGACAAAGCTGCAGGCTGTAGCAGACGAGGGCTCTCAAAAGCTGGATACCCCTTCTGCAAGCAGCTGTTGATCAGGGTTTGCTGCTGCAAAAAAGAACATAGAGGGAGCTGCAACAAAGTCAGTCTGACCAGCGATGCACCTTTGTCAGTTTGATGAGCAGGTAGGTCCCAGTCTCCGCTCGGTTCTCAGAGCACTTTCTGGTTGAACATTTTCCAAGTCCCAAATTTTGGATTTGGGCTATCTGGGTTTTAGCAATAGGTGAAAGGGTTGAGAACTGGAGGGCACTACTTGGAGGATCAGGTCTCACTCAGGCAGGGTCCAGGTGCGGGTTCAAGATGGTTGGAGCTTTTTTTGATCCCTAAAGTTGGAAGCTAGCCAACTATCCCTTGGAGTCACTCTGGAAGTCCTGGGTTCAAGGAAAAGTGCAGTGCTAAAGCTGGACGGCAGACCTCTGGGGACTTAAAGCAGACTTCAGAAAGCAGAGCAGTTCATCTTGGAGCAGCAAAGTAGTCATCTGAAGTATACAGCAGGCCAAAGCAGCAGGTAGTCCCCAGAGTCCTTCACAGGTTGAAAGTGAACTGAGGAGTGTGCCTGAGGGTCCTATTTTGATACCTTGAGCCTCCTTTGAAACAGAAGTTTCTGGAGGGTTCTCCATTCAGAAGTGTTTAGAATTCTTTGCCTCCCTGCCATGGCCCCAGTCTGTCTGCAGCAGGGATGTGGAATTCCTATCGCCCGACGCCCGGGACATCTTGTTTGGGGTCAAGGGCAACAAGTTTTTATGTTTACTTTGTCCTTGGGACAAGTAGGCCCAACCCCCTGCAGCACAAACCCTTTGGCTGCCTGTTTACAGAGAGTGGAATTCTCTGCAGTTGAGGTAATGTGTTTCCAAAAGATAATGCTGTTCGAACTTGTATTTATGGTTCATTATTTGAAAGCCTTCATTATTAGGGTGAGTGCTGTAAATAAATGTTTTAAGGTCACACTTCACTACTGACGTTGGTTCCAGTACAAAAAAAAAAAAACGTGTACACACGTTTGAAAAGTTTAGGCTAAGTATAATGCTCCCAGAATGCTCTCTGATAATATGCAAATGAAGTGTCATTTAGTAAAATGTGTTGATGCATGCTAGTATTTCCCAAAAATATTTCTAATGGAAAATCAGTGTAACCATTTTCAACACGATTATGGGAAGCATGAAAATAAACAAACACTGACAAAGCCAACTGATCGAACATATTTTTATAAGTCTTTTAGTTTCATCAATGTGTGTCTTGTTTTGACATGGCTTTTGTAACACTTTATTGTTGGGGGAGCTACCAGGCCCTCAACATTGTAACAAACATTGGCAAAACCCCCCCAAAAAGTTTTTGAACTCTTAAAGCACACGTTGCCACCAGCGGCATAACAAAGCCCCGCAGCCGCCCTCCAGGGGGCCCCTCCAGCGCATCACCTGCCCTGGGTGAGTCTGGAGAGGGGGCTCCTCCATGTTCTTTGCAAAGGGGCACCCTCCAGTTTCGTTACGTCACCGATTGCCACTGTAGTTCCTGACACTGAACAAAACTACTTTGTGTGGCAATATGCTCCTTGTGGAAGAGCAGAATGCGATCACTCACAGTAAAGCCAGCCGAAAGAGAGAGAAATAGAAGTTTATTAAAAACAAAATGTCTTTGTTAACACCAGACCTAATTAGGGACCAAGACCCACATGTAGGTAGCTTTTTGCATGTCGCAAACAGCGACTTTCGCTGTTTGCGACATGCAAAAAGCACATTGCGATGCACAAACCCAGTTTTGCGATTCAGTAACCTGGTTACCGAATCACAAAACGGGTTTGCGACTCGCAATTAGTAAGGGGTGTTCCCTTCCTAATTGCAACTCGCAGTGCAATGTAGGATTGTTTTGTGACCGCGAACGTGGGTGCAAACCAATCGCAGTTTGCACCCATTTCAAATGGGTGCTAACACTTTCGCAAAAGGGAAGGGATCCCCATGGGACCCCTTTCCCATTGTGAATGTCACTGTAAACATTTTTTCAGAGCAGGCAGTGGTCCTGGTCCTGCGGACCACTGCCTGCTCTGAAAAAATGAAACGAAAACGTTTCTTTTTTCGTTTTTGTTATGCATCTCGTTTTCCTTTAAGGAAAACGGGCTGCATTACAAAAACAAACAAAAAAAACTGCTTTATTGAAAAGCAGTCACAGACATGGTGGCCTGCTGTCTCCAGCAGGCCACCATTCGCGAGGGGGGTCGCAAACTGCGACCCACCTCATGATTATTCATGAGGTGGGCATTTGCAAAGCCCTTGCGAATCACAGATGGTGTCAAGGACACCATCCTACATTTGGATTCGCGACTCGCAATTTGCACGTCACAAATTTGAACCTACCTACATGTGGCCCCAAATTCTTAAAGAAAGTCACAAAAGTGCACCCATGGTATATGTCGTACCCCTTTAAAATATTTGTGAACTGTATTTTAGCATGGGTAAATACGATGTGTAGATTTGCTCATGTGAAAATCTATTGAGCATTTGCAAGTTCATTTTCCCTCCAGCCACTTTCTTCCCAACCCTGGAAGAAGTTCTAATTCTGCCATTGTCAGGAGTAAATGTCCAACCTTTCTTATTATGGAAAAATATTAGAGAGAAGCTGGTAAAAATCTTTAAAACATCCAGGTTAGTAGGTTTGCAGACTCAAAGGCATTCCAGCCCTGAAACTATTGCTTACTGCTTCCTCCAGCCCCAGTATGCAGATCTGCAGAAAGGTGGCAAAATAAGGAAATTGCTACAGTAGGGATTGAAACTCCAAGTATTCAAGCCCTACTATGGTAGTAGCCCTGGCATAATCAGAGAGGCTATTAATTGCTGCCATAATTTGTCGCCACACTACATGGCACCAAAGGGACAAGTAGATCTTTTTACAGGACAAGTAGATTTGAGAAGCAACCTGTCCCCTGGACAAGTAGATATTTTAATAAATTCCACACCCCTGCTGCAGGATCAAAAGAGTGGTGTGAAATTCTTTGTGTAAGAGCAGGGCACAGCCTTTTGAAGTGCAAGTGGGGGTGTGCACAGCTCGGGATACCATTCTTGCCTGGGAGGCCCATCAATGCATATCTAGTCCCCTTACTGTGTAACTGTCTGGGAGGAATATATATACAAAAAGCAACAACACCCAGTCATGTGATCCAGGACCAGGCTGTACGCACCACATGGTTAGAACAGAAAAATGACAACCTTCTGAAAGTGGCATTTTCAAAATTGGAACTTAAAATTAGACTTTACTATTAAAGAGGATTTTAAACTACAATTCCTTACACACCAGACATCACTTTCCTACCTCCTCCTAATCCGAAATTATCACTAATTAAATCTAATAAGGTAACCCAATGTTATCCTATGGGTAAGGTAGGACTCACCGTAGTGAAAAACAATGTTAGGGATTTTTCACTAGCAGGACATGTAAGATTTAAACAAGTCCAACTTTTTAATAAACTGCACCCTGCTCTTTGGGCCATCTAATGCCTACGTTAGTGGGTGTCATTTGTAATAAAAAGGGACTTTAAGACTTGGTAAGGGTATTAGTTTGCCGAGGTTAATTAGCAGTTTTAAGCTGCCAACAGGAGCATCCACAGGCCTGAGGCATGTTTTAAGGGGCTACTTAAATGGGTGGCACAATAAGTGCTGCAGTTCCACTGGTAGTAAGTAATTTACCAGCCCTGGGTATATGGTATACTGATTCACTAGGGACTTATTAGTAAATTAAATAAGCCAATCAGGTGTAAGCAAATGTTACTAAGTTTTAGGGCGGTATCATAAGCACTGGTTATCAGAGTCATAAGGCCAACAAAACTAAAATCAGAAAAATAGAGGGAGTGAAGGCAGACATTTAGTGGAATACCATCCTGAGGTTGACTAGTCTTACAGGGAGCCTGGAGGTGAGCCCTCTCAGACACCAGGGCCTACTGGTGGGACTGAGCGGATTTGGCCGACGGGCGCTGCTGCTGCTCAATGAGGCGGGGGTGGGGGGGTGTTGACATTGGTGGTATCAGAGAGGGGGAGAAAGAGAAAGAGAGAGAGAGAGAGAGAGCGCGAGCGAGAGAGCACGCGCACAAGACAGCAAGATTGGACAGCAAGAGCACAAGAGAGCAAAATAATGCAAGAGAAATTACAAGATAGTTGAGAGACAGGAAGAGAGAAAGGGAGAGCATGTGACACTGTAAGACATCCAAAGACAAACAGATGCCATCTAGCACTCAAAGACTGGAATACACTATTTAATATCAAAATACACTAACACTAATCAGTGATTAACAGACACAATCAACTGGGAAGATCAGCCAGCACCAAGAGACCCCACAACATTATCAGCACTCAAAAGCCAACAGACACTATCAAACACCAAGAGTCACCACAGGTAATCAAAACTTACATGACAATCAATAGGTAATATCAACATCCAAAGACCAAAAGACACTACCAAACAATCAAAGATTGATAGACAAAATCTGATGCTCTAAGATTAATGGGCACTTTCAATTATCAAAAGACTCCCAGAGACTATCAGCATCCTATGCAAAACACCTAATTTAGGACCCAGACACAAGGTGGAACTATTAAAATCTAAACACCAATAACCACTTTTAAGAACCTCAAGATGGACCTGCTCAGATGCCCGAAGATCATCACATTGTCAAGCACTCAAAGATCAATGGACGCTTTCAGATACCCAGAGGCCAAAGGATACAATCTGCACACAAGAACCTATGAAAGCTATCAAAATCCAAAGACCACTAGATCCTATCATATATCCAAAGATCAATAAATACTATCAGTTGGCTATAGGTAAAAAAAAATAAAAGGTCTAAGCAATCATACATCAAGAGACACTACAGTATACTGAAATACCAATAGACAGTACTGAATCACATAGATCGGCATATTCTATTAAATATATATATATATATATATATATATATATATATATATATATATATATATATATATATATATATATAGCAGCTCCTTGTATACCTTCTTGCTAACTGCCATTTGAGCCCGAGCCTGTATGTGGCTTTCATTTAGCAGATACATTAATTCCTAGCCCTTATCGTGCTTTGCTCTGTCCTATCCTAGATCTGCTGCTTCTCTTTGGCTCTCTCCTGCTCTGGTTTCACTCATATCATGTCCTGTTTCTCACTAAGTCAGCATCGCTCTAGATATGCCTTGAATTGAACCTATCCCTCTCCATTTATGTCAATCCCTGATACCCCCATCACTGCTTACTCCTGGATTTTGCTTAGTCAGGTTTCTAATCCTGCCCATTTCTCCCCAATTCGGATTCTGCTACTCTTCTGCTATATGTATATATCTTCACTCATGCCCTGTACTTTCATTGCTCCTTCTCTTAATTCCATGACCTAACACTCCCCACCAGTTCCTTTCTGCTGACCCTCTGGTTCAGTGCATTCCAGTTTCTATAGCTGAGAGGTACAGTTTTCCTGCTTATTAAAGCATATTGATGAAAGATTACATCTTTTTATATTATACACTGGTGTTATATTTCAAATCTGTTATTTCTTATTACTACTGAACATCTCAATTACAATATTCTTAACTATTTTTCTTGTAGCCCGACTGAAAAATTATCCTTATATTCAAGGTCCATTTAAAAACTGTAGTGTGTTTGGTGGATTTCCATTTTTGTGCCATTACCAATTTTAAAACTAGTGAGCTAATATGAATAACTTTATCAACAATTTTATTTTGACTAGCACCCAAACTTCTTCCCAAAGAAGTAACAGCCGTGGGAGTGGGGTCTCAATATAATGATTGAGAAGTAATTTCCTTGATCTCGGAATAGTTTTGGGACCAATATAACCAAATTCTTAGGCACTCTAAAAGATGCTATCCTATTTAATCTTACTGCGGCATACTATGAACGATGTACACAATAACATTGGGGTTGCCTTAATTTAGAACAATAGTCTTATCTATGCCCTTGTTTATGTCATCTCATGTTTCCATACTTTCTGGGTTTCCCAGATCTTCTCTCCAGCAGGTGTGTAGATTTTCATAGTTTCAGATTCTCCTGCAAATCAGTGATCTATAAATCCCCTCTTTATAACCATTTTTGGGAGCTCATTGCACTACCTCAAACATTTTAGTATTCTTATTATATTTCTCCATAAAATGAATCTGGATCTGCAAGTATTTTAAAAAACCTGGATAGGTTTTCTTTATTAACGTTTGATTGCACTTCCACAAAAGACATCAGTTCTCCCTTTTTATTCACAATTTGATTATTTTCTCATGTTCCTTGATCATTCCAAAGTTTGTGCTCCCTAGCCATTTCTATTTGTAGTGTTGGACTATCTAATAATGGAAAACACCCTCTCTAGTTATTCCTTTTGAATACTTTCTACTGTAAGACTTAACTTTTTCACAACTGCAATGACTTAAGTCTCTTAAAGAATTTGAATAACGTAAAATTTGGCTGCAATCCACCCATCCATAATTCTTTGATCATCCCATTTGCAATTCCCATAAAATGTATATTTTTAACCTTGGAGATTTCTATTTTTGGCAAATTATGTGACATACTTCCTTAAAAATACAACTCAAAATCCAGCAAAGTCCAGCCACCTATATTGAAAAGGGCACGTAATGGGATTTTTGAAACCTTTAGGGCTTTCTTGCTCTAATAAAGGAAACCATTAGTTTACTTAGTTTATTTAAGTGCATTTTCTTTTATGTAACATAAGAGAAATTGTTACCAAAGTAAACATTGGGGTAGTATAATAGTTTTACTTACATTTATGTATCTCACTATGGAAAGAGGATCTGGGACTACTTTTGTAAATCATTCTCTCTTTTATACATTAATTTAGCAAATTTTAACTTGTACATCTTGGTGGTATGCTCAATCACCATGATTCCCAAGTATTAAGTAGGAATTATTTGTAAACATAGGTTAGGAAAGTTCAGCTAATTTTGTCTTCTAAAAATTCATTAGAATTCCTTCTCTCTTTCCTTATTAAGTTCATAGCTGGAATATCAAGAAAATTGCTCCAAGATGAAAAATATGTTAGTTATACTAGAATCTTGTGGCTCTAAGACCACTACTATATCAAATGCTACAATAACATCTTCATTGCGCTTTCAATTTTGGGATACACCATTATGTTCTCTTTCTAATTAATAATCCAGGATAATGGTTCTATAAAAGGAGCAAACAGCAGGGGTAGTAGCGGACATATTTTCCTTCTATAGCTAAATCAGCTACCAAGTGGTAGTCGCCACTGGGTAGTTCCATAGGAGAAGCGTTTTTTTGGTTTGCTAATATCTTTGGCACAGTTTGACGAATCTTCATGAAACTTTCCAAAAAACCTGTTTGTTTTTTGCTTAGCTCCTTGATGGAAAGTTTCAGGGTGACCAGTCATCTGGGAGGTTCCAAAACATAAAATCCCCATGCAATTTCCATAGGGTTTTTTAAACAGTGGTACCGCAAAAACTACTTAGCAGAATTTACCAAATTTGTCAGGAAGCTAGGATTAATATGACCCCCAGGGTACGTCACGGCCCAGGGGGTCCATAAATAAATTATTTTGCGTGGGCGGCCTGCCACCACAAGTCAATTTTGTCACTAGGGACCCCATCTGCCAGTGCCCACCATTTAATACATAATGGAGGGAAGTGCATAACCCCCTCACCAAGCCTTCTACAGTCCCACCAGGACAAAATCCCCGTGAGCCAATATGCCCTATTTGGCAGGGGCTTGGCTCCCTGCAGCTGTTGGATGCAGGACCTGGCTGCAGGTCCAGACTATGCAAGGTATGGGGTTGGCTTTCCATATAGTTATAAAGTGTTTAAAAAATTGTAAAAATGTACTGAAAAAAACAAAGGTTTAAATGATGTTATAGTTAGGAATTGTAATTATATTTTTCTTTACATTAAAAAAAAAAAAATAGGAGTTTACTGAAAACAACAAAAGTTAAAGCAACGCTAAAGTTAGGTGAAGGTTTCAGTGACAAAGAATGTTTTAACCTAAAAAAACAAGTGAAATTCACCAATTCTAGTTATCACAAGTAACTATTACTTGTGCCCCAAAAGTAACTATAACTCCCTCTACACCATACACTGCATATGACCTTACAAATTACAACACGCATGGCGTGTTCAGTGAGACCACTGGTTCAGTGAGACCACGGTTGATGACAACTGAAATTACATCACTAATGACAATACTATGCATGGTGAGGTCATGAGTTATATTCACTTTATGACATGAGTTATAGTTACTTGAGATAACTATAACTGGTAAAGTTCAATATTTTCTTTTAGTTTAAAATGTTACATTGATACTGAAATTTTCACCTGATGTAATGTTACTTTAACCCTAAGTTTTTTCAGTGCATGAATATATATATATATATATATATATATATATATATATATATATATATATATATGGAAAATGTCACTTACCCAGTGTACATCTGTTTGTGGCATGAGACGCTGCAGATTCACATGCTGTGCATATCCCGCCATCTAGTGTTGGGCTCGGAGTGTTACAAGTTGTTTTTCTTCGAAGAAGTCTTTTCGAGTCACGAGATCGAGGGACTCCTCCCCTTTCGGCTCCATTGGGCATGGGCGTCGACTCCATCTTAGATTGTTTTCCCCGCAGAGGGTGAGGTAGGAGTTGTGTATATAGTAATAGTGCCCATGCAATGGAGTAAGTATGTATGTACATAATGTGATTAAAAGTGTTATATTTAGAAATTTACAAATGTACAAGTTTATTTTTATCAACTTATAACGGCTACAGGCTCCCGTGGAGGTGGGAGGGAGCATGTGAATTTGCAGCGTCTCATGCCACGAACAGATGTACACTGGGTAAGTGACATTTTCAGTTCAATGGCATGTGTAGCTGCAGATACACATGCTGTGCATAGACTAGTAAGCAGTTATCTCCCCAAAAGCGGTGGTTTAGCCTGTAGGAGTTGAAGTTGTTTGAAATAATGTTCGTAATACTGCCTGTCCTACTGTGGCTTGTTGTGTTGTTAACACATCCACACAGTAATGTTTAGTGAATGTATGAGGCGTAGACCATGTGACTGCCTTACAGATTTCTGTCATTGGTATATTTCCTAGAAAGGCCATGGTGGCACCTTTCTTCCTGGTGGAGTGTGCCTTTGGCGTAATAGGCAGTTCTCTCTTTGCTTTAACATAACAGGTTTGAATACATTTAACTATCCATCTGGCAACGCCTTGTTTGGATATTGGATTCCCTGCATGAGGTTTTTGGAAAGCTACAAACAATTGTTTTGTTTTGCGAATTTGTTTGGTTCTATCAATGTAATACATTAGTGCTCTTTTTATGTCTAATGCATGTAATGCTCTTCCAGCTACAGAGTCTGGTTCTGGAAAGAAAACTGGGAGTTCCACCGTTTGATTTAAGTGGAACGGTGATATAACTTTTGGCAAAAATTTGGGATTTGAGCGTAGAACCACTTTATGTTTGTGTATTTGTATAAAGGGTTCCTGTATGGTAAAGGCTTGTATTTCACTTACTCTTCTGAGAAATGTGATAGCTATTAGGAAGGCTACTTTCCAGGTTAAGTATTGAATCTCACAAGAGTGCATGGGTTCAAATAGTGGACCCATGAGTCGTGTTAATACAATATTGAGGTTCCACGAAGGAACTGGTGGTGTTCTTGGTGGAATGATCCTTTTTAGACCCTCCATAAATGCTTTTATGACTGGGATTCTAAACAGTGAAGTTGAATGTGTAATTTGCATAGGCATAAATTGCTGTGAGATGTATTTTAATGGATGAAAAAGCTAACTTAGACTTTTGTAAGTGTAGTAATTAGCTTACAATGTTTTTCGCAGACGCGTGTAATGGTTGAATTTGATTATTATGACAGTAATAAACAAATCGTTTCCATTTATTTGCGTAGCAATGTCTTGTAGTAGGTTTTCTAGCCTGTTTGATGACCTCCTTACATTCTTGTGTAAGGTCTAGATGTCCGAATTCTAAGACTTCAGGAGCCAGATTGCTAGATTGAGCGATGCTGGATTCGGGTGTCTGATCTGTTGTTTGTGTTGAGTTAACAGATCTGGTCTGTTTGGTAGTTTGATATGAGGTACTACTGACAGGTCTAGTAGTGTTGTGAACCAATGTTGTTGTGCCCAAGTTGGTGCTATTAGTATTAGTTTGAGTTTGTTTTGATTCAATTTGTTTACTAGATACGGAAGGAGTGGGAGAGGGGGAAAAGCGTAAGCAAATATCCCTGACCAACTCATCCATAACGCATTGCCCTAGGAGTGAGGCTGTGGGTACCTGGATGCGAAGTTTTGGCATTTTCCGTTTTTTTTTGTTGCGAATAGGTCTATATGCGGTGTTCCCCAGTTTTGGAAGTAGGTTTGTAGTATCTGGGGATGAATTTCCCATTCGTGGATCTGTTGGTGATCTCGACTGAGATTGTCGGCTAACTGGTTTTGAATTCCTGGTATGTATTGCGCTATTAGGCGAATGTAATTGTGAATCGCCCAATGCCAAATCTTCTGTGCTAAGAGACACAACTGTGTTGAGTGTGTGCCTCCCTGTTTGTTTAGGTAATACATTGTTGTCATGTTGTCTGTTTTGACAAGAATGTGTTTGTGGGCTATTAGTGGTTGAAATGCTTTTAATGCTAGAAACACTGCTAGTAGTTCTAGTTGATTTATATGAAGTTGTTTTTGTTGAGTGTCCCATTGTCCCTGGATGCTGTGTTGGTTGAGATGTGCTCCCCACCCTACCATGGAAGCATCTGTTGTGATCACGTATTGAGGCACTGGGTCTTGGAAGGGCCGCCCTTGATTTAAATTTATAGGATTCCACCATTGAAGCAAGGTGTGTGTTTGGCGGTCTATCAACACTAGATCCTGAAGTTGACCCTGTGCTTGTGTCCATTGTGTCGCTAGGCACTGTTGTAAGGGCCGCATGTGTAATCTTGCGTTTGGGACAATGGCTATGCATGAAGACATCATGCCTAGAAGTTTCATCACAAATTTTACTTGATATTGTTGGTTTGGGTGCAAGCTTTGTATTACATTTTGGAATGCTTGTACCCTTTGTGGACTTGGAGCGGCAATCCCTTTTTTTGTGTTGATTGTCGCTCCTAAGTATTGTTGTATTTGACACGGTTGTAAGTGTGATTTTAGGTAGTTTATTGAGAACCCTAATTTGTGAAGGGTTTCTATGATGTATTTTGTGTGTTGAAGACTGTTTCTGAGTGTTGGTTTTTATTAACCAATCGTCTAGATACAGGAATACATGTACGTGCTGTCTTGTGTTATGTGCCGCTACTACTGCAAGGCATTTTGTAAATACCCTTGGTGCTGTTGTTATCCCGAATGGTAACACTTTGAATTGGTAATGTAATCCTTGGATTACAAACCTCAAGTATTTCCTGTGTGAAGGATGTATGGGTATATGGAAGTACGCATCTTTTAGATCTAATGTTGACATGTAGTTTTGTTGTTTGAGCAAGGGGATCACGTCTTGAAGTGTTACCATGTGAAAGTGATCTGATTTGATGTAAAGATTTAGTGTTCTGAGATGGGTCTCAGAGTTTTGTCCCTTTGGGGTATTAGAAAATACAGGGAATAAACACCAGTTCCTTTCTGATGGTTGGGTACGAGTTCTATTGCGTCTTTTTGTAACAACGCTTGGACTTCTAGTTGTAATAGATCCAAGTGCTGTTTGGACATGTTGTGTGTTCTTGGAGGCACATTTGGTGGTAATTGTAGGAATTCTATGCAATAACCATGTTGGATAATGGCTAGGACCCACGAGTCTGTAGTTATTTCCTCCCAATTTTTGTAATAATCTGTGAGTCTCCCCCCCACTGGTGTTATGTGTTGGGGATTTGTGACATTGAAGTCACTGTTTATTTAGTGGGGTCTTTGGGCTTTGGAATTTCCCTCTGGTTTTAGGGAACTGTCCACCTCTATATTGTCCCCGAAAGCCTCCTCTTTGATACTGGCCCTGGTATGCGGGTCTGGCTTGTGAGGTTGAGGGTTCTGTGATTTGGGCTCGAAACCCCCCTCTAAAGTGTGGCTTTCTAAATGTGCCTCTGCTCTGTGGGGAGTAGAGCGCGCGCCCATGGCTTTAGCTGTGTCAGTGTCCCTCTTTAGCTTCTCTATAGCTGTATCCACCTCCGGCCTAAACAACTGTTGTCCATTAAAAGGCATATTAAGCACAGCCTGTTGGATCTCTGGCTTAAATCCGGAGGTGCGGAGCCATGCGGGTCTCCGAATAGTGACCGCTGTATTCACAGTTCTGGCGGCTGTGTCCGCTGCGTCCATTGCCAATCGTATCTGGTTGTTGGAGATACTTTGGCCCTCCTCCACCACTTGTTGTGCACGCTTTTGAAACTCTTTGGGAAGATGTTCAATAAAATGCTGCATTTCATCCCAATGAGCCCTGTCATATCTTGCCAATAAAGCCTGTGAATTGGCAATGCGCCATTGATTGGCTGCCTGTGCTGCAACTCTTTTCCCAGCTGCATCAAGCTTTCGACTTTCTTTGTCGGGTGGTGGTGCATCCCCAGAAGTCTGTGAGTTTGCCCTTTTGCGTGCTGCGCCTACTACCACTGAGTCAGGTGTTAGTTGTTGCGTGATGTACACAGGGTCCGTAGGGGGAGGCTTGTACTTTTTTTCCACCCTAGGTGTAATGGCTCTGCATTTGACGGGGTCTTGAAACACTTGTTTTGCGTGTTTTAACATCCCTGGTAACATCGGCAGACTCTGGTACTGGCTGTGTGTTGACGACAAAGATTAAATAAAAAGTCATCCTCAATAGGTTCAGCGTGTAGTGCTACATTGTGAAAAGTAGCTGCTCTGGACACCACCTGCATGTAAGCAGTACTGTCTTCAGGTGGTGACGGTCTTGCCGGATAGCAGTCTGGGCTATTGTCAGATACTGGTGCATCATAATCATATAGATCCCATGCATCTGGGTCATCCCTCTGTGCTTTGGAGATTGCATCATAGGGGGTGTTGCAATTGGTGATATTTGCGGTGAGTGCTGTGGCAATGGTTGTGGCGAAAAACGTGGTGGAGTTTTTTCTTTCGCCACCTTTGCTTTTCGCTGTCTCTCTGTGTCTTGGAAAGCAAGTTTCCTTTTCATTTTAATAGGGGGGAAGAGTTATTATTTTCCCTGTATCTTTTTGAATATGGAGCCTTCTTTGTGTATAGTCTGGCTCCCCATCTCTAATTCTTGTCCAAATTTATGGCCTTGTAGTTGTGCTGAAAGGCCTTGTTCTTCGGAATAAGAACTTTGTTTCGGCTCCGATGCTGGGTATTTCGGCCCCAAAACTTTTTCCACAGTCTTTTTCGGCTCCGAAGCTACCTATTCCGGTGTTGAGTTTGGTCGGAGCCAGTATCTCGGTGCCGAGTATACTCTGTGCCGGTATCTCGACCGGAGTCGGATGTCTTCGACACGTGTGTGCCCTTTTTCGGTGCCGATGGTTGGTCACCGAGTTTACGGGTTAAGCCATAGCCTGCTGGCGGTGGCGTCCCCTGGGCCTTCATGTTTTTGCCGTGAGTTTTGGCCGGGGCAGGTTTACTCACGGTTTTCGCCGGCTGCTCACTTTCGGCCTCGTCCGAGTCGGCAATGGAGAAATTCTCCTCTTCTTCGACGTCGTGGTGTCCTGATGGCGTCGATGCCATTTGAAGCCTTCGAGCTCTCCGGTCCTGTAGCGTCTTCTTCGACCGAAATGCCCAACAGGCCTCACAAGTATCTTCTTTGTGTTCGGGGGGACAAACACAAATTACAGACCAAATGCTGATCTGTGTATGGATACTTATTGTGGCATTCGGGGCAGAAGTGGAATGGGGTCCATTCCATGAGCCTTGAAGACGCACACGGTCGGGCCGACGAGGCCCCGCCGGGGGATAGAATCCCCGAAGGGCTATCGCAGCTCTTCTTTTATTCTGTGTCGATCTGCTATAACTAACCCGATACCGAACGCAAACGATACCGTCGAATTTTCCGAGATTTAACTAACTTTCTGAACCAAAACACGGAGCGAAGAGGAACACGTCCGAACCCGATGGCGGAAAAAAAACAATCTAAGATGGAGTTGACGCCCATGCGCAATGGAGCCGGAAGGGGAGGAGTCCCTCGATCTTGTGACTCTAAAAGACTTCTTCGAAGAAAAACAACTTGTAACACTCCGAGCCCAACACTAGATGGCGGGATATGCACAGCATGTGTATCTGCAGCTACACATGCCATCGAACATTTTATATATATATATATATATATATATATATATATATATATATATATATATATATATATATATATAGATAGATAGTACTTTCAAGAATTGTACAAAATTAGCTGTAAACCCCACCTCCTCAATGATAGCTTTTAAAAACGTTCAACCAACTATATAAAATGGATTTTCTGCGTCAAAAACATAACTGTCAACTGGCATCCTTTTATTTCAACATCATCTATTGCTTCCCACATGTTATGTGTATTAGCAGAGAGTAAGTATCCTGGGATAAACCCAGTTTGATTGGGATAACGATCTATCTCATTAACTCTAGACATTCTTAATTCAATTAATTTCATGTATATTTTATAATCTGCATTTTAAAGAGTAATGGGTCGGTAGGAGCCACGTCTGGCGCCATCTTTTCAAGGTTCAGGAAAAAAAGCTGAATTTTACTTACATTTTTCAAAGAGAAGGGGAATTTAAGCCTTTTTGTCATTTATTAAATAAATGCATCTCAATCATTAGTTGTTTTTCGAAAACTCCCTCCCCCTTAAACTTTCCCAGCAGAGTGTTACCTTAGAGCAAGTGACACCTCCTTACAGGGAGTGCAGAATTATTAGGCAAATGAGTATTTTGACCACATCATCCTCTTTATGCATGTTGTCTTACTCCAAGCTGTATAGGCTCGAAAGCCTACTACCAATTAAGCATATTAGGTGATGTGCATCTCTGTAATGAGAAGGGGTGTGGTCTAATGACATCAACACCCTATATCAGGTGTGCATAATTATTAGGCAACTTCCTTTCCTTTGGCAAAATGGGTCAAAAGAAGGACTTGACAGGCTCAGAAAAGTCAAAAATAGTGAGATATCTTGCAGAGGGATGCAGCACTCTTAAAATTGCAAAGCTTCTGAAGCGTGATCATCGAACAATCAAGCGTTTCATTCAAAATAGTCAACAGGGTCGCAAGAAGCGTGTGGAAAAACCAAGGCGCAAAATAACTGCCCATGAACTGAGAAAAGTCAAGCGTGCAGCTGCCACGATGCCACTTGCCACCAGTTTGGCCATATTTTAAAGCTGCAACATCACTGGAGTGCCCAAAAGCACAAGGTGTGCAATACTCAGAGACATGGCCAAGGTAAGAAAGGCTGAAAGACGACCACCACTGAACAAGACACACAAGCTGAAACGTCAAGACTGGGCCAAGAAATATCTCAAGACTGATTTTTCTAAGGTTTTATGGACTGATGAAATGAGAGTGAGTCTTGATGGGCCAGATGGATGGGCCCGTGGCTGGATTGGTAAAGGGCAGAGAGCTCCAGTCCGACTCAGACGCCAGCAAGGTGGAGGTGGAGTACTGGTTTGGGCTGGTATCATCAAAGATGAGCTAGTGGGGCCTGTTCGGGTTGAGGATGGAGTCAAGCTCAACTCCCAGTCCTACTGCCAGTTCCTGGAAGACACCTTCTTCAAGCAGTGGTACAGGAAGAAGTCTGCATCCTTCAAGAAAAACATGATTTTCATGCAGGACAATGCTCCATCACACGCGTCCAAGTACTCCACAGCGTGGCTGGCAAGAAAGGGTATAACAGAAGGAAATCTAATGACATGGCCTCCTTGTTCACCTGATCTGAACCCCATTGAGAACCTGTGGTCCATCATCAAATGTGAGATTTACAAGGAGGGAAAACAGTACACCTCTCTGAACAGTGTCTGGGAGGCTGTGGTTGCTGCTGCACGCAATGTTGATGGTGAACAGATCAAAACACTGACAGAATCCATGGATGGCAGGCTTTTGAGTGTCCTTGCAAAAAAGGAGGCTATATTGGTCACTGATTTGATTTTGTTTTGTTTTTGAATGTCAGAAATGTATATTTGTGAATGTTGAGATGTTATATTGGTTTCACTGGTAATAATAAATAATTGAAATGGGTATATATTTGTTTTTTGTCAAGTTGCCTAATAATTATGCACAGTAATGGTCACCTGCACACACAGATATCCCGCTAACATAGCTAAAACTAAAAACAAACTAAAAACTACTTCCAAAAATATTCAGCTTTGATATTAATGAGTTTTTTGGGTTCATTGAGAACATGGTTGTTGTTCAATAATAAAATTAATCCTCAAAAATACAACTTGCCTAATAATTCTGCACTCCCTGTATAGTAAACAGCAGTAATAGCATTTCATGGTCGCTATTTCCAATTTAGTTAAGTTTGTTTCCTTTAGTAGATCTTTCTATTCTTTCTTATTAGAGACTATTCTTGCCTTCTATATTTGTCTATAAAATTATATCAACAGGGGGGCAATATTGTTAGGATTGGTTTCCAAAATAGCGGTGTCTGGATTTTTAAGTTAGGTCATTCAATAAAAATCTGTCTGGTTTTGATTTTCCAAGTTAGCAATATGATAATTTTATTGTCTTCTTCTTACATTTTTGCTATATAGTTTATCTGTTTAATACTCCCTTTAGAGTTAATGTTGCATTTTCACTTTAGTCTTTTTTAAGTTCACTATATTTTTGGTGGAAGGGGTGGGTCTGTGCTATTAATTGTTAGGCTTAATTAATTTGCTAGTATACTACATCCCAAAACGTCTGTTCTCTTCTCAAATGAACGTGCTACGACTAATATTCCTCAGATAAAAGCTTTAAAACATTCCCATATTGAAATCAAGGTTGTAACACCATTATTAATCTTAAAAAACAGTTCCCCCCCCCCCCGATTGGTCCATAATATTTGTCAATAGTCACATGACGGACTCCTTTAATTACTTCAATTAATATCCATCTTCCTCTTTTATCTAGTGCTTCTTGTTTATTCTTGAGTCCACTGTTTCAATAAAACATTATTACCACTTCTAAAACTGCAATATTGGCCACTGAATGCCTAACCCTGGCTAAGCAAAATGGTTACTACATTTTTACCCTGTTTTAGCAAGTGTGTTTTGAAAACAACACTATGCTTGTCTGCATTCCATCTAACTGTTGCATTATCATATTTTATTTTGGGGGGGCATTTAAACCCTTTACATTCACAGAAATGATATTATATTTGCTTGTGTTATGTCTCATTTCTTTTCCTTTCATCCCAAATACTGTTTTTCCTTCCTACTAAAGTGATTTTCACTGCTCTTCCCCAATCCTGTCTCACCTCTCTCCCATTAATTTACCCCCCTTCAAGGTCCCCTCCTCTGATAAGGTAGTGCTGGGTGCTTCTCCCTAATATTTCAAGTGCACTATAGTGCTTCCGAAGGAAAGAAGGCCTAGATCAGCCAGAGAGATTAAGGGCCTTATTACGAGTGTGGCGGACTACAGAACGCCACACTCGCGGTGGTGGTCAGGATCACCAGTGATACAGCAGTCTGACTCCCACATTACGAACTGCCAGCTCCGCCAGGATCACTCATCCCGGTGGCCTGGCTGTGGCACAGATTGTAATCCGTCAGGGCAGCACATCATACAGCACTGCCCTGTGGATTACGACCCTGTTTTCTGCCAGCCTTTTTCGCCATGAATAGGCTGGCAGATAACCGGTGCAGGGGGGCCCCAGTGCCACTGGCCATGGGACCCATGTCTGGTCATACCTTCCCACTTAGGGTGACAAAAGCAAAAAGAACAATTGATGGATGGAATGCTGAACAAATCAAACATTCACCCAGAGTCACAGATCGGGGTTTAATCCATTGTGTTTTTGCTCACCATACCACCCCAATTTGGACCCAGCCATATGCAAATCAGTCTTGACCCTGCTCCCCATGGGAACAGTCCAGCCCGAACTGCCAGGCCAGGTCTTTCCTGGACCAGAAACAAGCATACCAGTTTTGGGGTATCACCCCTCATCAGCCAGGCTAGCTTGAATATTGTACCTAAACCACATGTCCACTGTGGTCTTCTTACGACTCAAACTGATTTCCACCCTGGTCAGGGGCTAACAAAAGTCATGGGTGACTGGAAAACCTGTCCCTCTGTCATGTTTTACACCTTTAATGGATACAAATAGGATCTCCTGACCACTAATCTATGTGCAGCAGTATCGCACAAGGCCAGCACCTCCTGTCAGCCACAAAAAGTCTCATGAATGAAGTATAATGAACTAGGGTGGATGTGCTTCTTTGCTCTTGATCTCTCTCCTGGATGTCAACAGTTAGCACTGCCAACTGCAGTCAACTCTCTATAATACTGCCAATGGTGGCAAGGGTGCTGCTGATGGAACTGGGACTGGCACAGGGACATTCACCAGGAAATCCCCTTGATGTGGGCTTTCCTCTCACATCTGTAACACCTGGTATCTTGTAACTACATGGAGAACTTAACTCCCATTCTTCATCATGGGAGAATGCAACCCATTACCCGTACCTTTCTTTTCTTGATGAGTGTCTTGGGAATTGCTATGAACCTTCTTCTCTGACTTATGACCTCATGGTTGAAAACCCTGTTCACCCTTGGGTCTGGAGCTATGAGATATCTGTCCCGTATAATAATCATGTTCATAATTCACTGGATAGCAGCCAAAGTAAGCTGCTTCAGATTTCTCACCTTCAGGCCAGCAATGGACTGCTTGAGATCTGCTGGGCAATAATCCCTGAGCAACTCAGAAAGCATCTTGTTATTCAGAGAGTTGACATTCTTTGCTTCTTTCCCTTTCATCCACTAGCCCGAATTTGTTTTAACGAAATGCATCCATTTTCCAGGAGGTCACTTCTCACTTCAAATTACTGAAGTTGGCTCCGTATTGAGCTAGCTTCAAGACAAACTCATGCCAACTTCTTTCATTTTGTCATTCTAAAGTTGTTCAATATCACTCACAGCCTATGAAATGACTTGCTTGTTGTGAAAACACTCAGTAAAGTTCTCATCTTACCCTCATCATGCAGCTTATAAACAGCACCCTCAAACTCATCTGTCTCAGACATTCTAATTTATGTGATCACAGACTTAGAACACTTATGCAACTTCACTTATGCAACTTCACTTGAGATCGATAACTTGTTAGAAAGGAGCACATGGGCTTGAGGGTTCACTGCAGTCTTATGTTCCTACATGCTAACATATCTAGTTATTGGATTTTATATCATTGCCCACATTTATTTTTTTCTAGGTACAACCTTTCATTTTTGAGGATTCTCTTTTATTAGCCTGCTCTCTTTCCTTCTCTTCTCTATTTCCTTAGCTCTCTGTCTGGGCCCACCATTGCTCTTCACCCCCCCTAGACCCAGTTTCTTGGTGTTTCAAACTCATACTCTCACATTAGTCTTTCTATCTCAAAATCTCCAGCTTTCTGGTCCACCAAGTCCTTGGTCTTCTGGAGATCCAGCTCCTTTTGCATGAGCACCAATCATGGATAAACATGAGATAGGGGAGGTACTGACACTCTAGATACAGAGGGAGGAGATCCTGGGTTCTGGCCTTGGGCTCTTAGTTTCTGGGTAGGAATTTGCTGCCCTCTCCCCTGGAACAGTGTCATGTGTCCCTAACCCTGATTCAAACGTACCCTCTTCCGTCAACTAAAATTCCAATATTAAGGTGATAAGTTGTTCCTGGTTCTTGCTATGGGGTTGTTAATCCTCCGTCAGAACACATCTAACTCAGTTTCCCTACAGTCAAGACGACAGTTCAGCCTTGCTGCATGTGATTACCTAAATCAGAATGTACCTCAAAGGAGCTACACAGGCAGGAGGCATTCCAGTACTGGTACAACAATCTCAAGCTTTCTGCAACGCAATACCAAACCAACCTATTAACAAAATATAGAAACTAGAAGACCAACTAAGGAATTAAGCATCAAAACACACGCACACACACAAAGGACCAGTTGCCTCTGAACAAAGGCTCTCAAAATCAACAGTCCACTACCTCCTTCAAGATACTTTCCAACAGATAATTTAGCGACCTATTCAAAACAAGCAAACCTACCCAAACTCCAAAGCAGCCAGTTTCCACAAACATCTTTAGAAATATCTTCCTGAAAACATGCCCTACATCTGTGGCAAGGAATGCCTTGACAAATTTCCTGGATTGGGGGGATGATCACTAGCTAAGTCACTTTTCAAGAGAAAGAATCTTGATCATTCCAAACCTGACACTTACAGACCAATATCCAACAGGCCCTCTTAACCTACTGCCAGCTTTCAAACTATACAGAAGAAATTAATTTACTTTCAGACCAACAATCTAGATTCCGCCCTGGTGGAGGTATGGAGTCGGCTTGAGGTCATCCCAGGTGGATAATAATGCTAACTGTGGACAAAACTGGCCTGGCTGTTCTGCTATTGTTAGGCCAGTCTACAGTTTTCGATATTGTCCACCATTTGGTATTGCTACATAAACTCGAAAAACTTGATATGTGCTGGAACATACTACAGTGATTCTCTTATTGGGATAAAGACAGGCAAAGTCTAGCAGTTGTGCCTCCATTCACCTCCGTCCTCACACAACCCTCCTAGCAGCATCACACAAGTTTCAATCATCTCTCCACTTGTCTTTAATCATTAGTTAGCCCCATTGCTACACCTTATCAGATCAAATAATATTACAACTACTCAGATAACCCTCAGAGGATCCTAAATTTAGAAAATAGATCTAAGAATGTACTGAATTGACAAATGTTTACATGCAACTGATGAGTGACAACACTGCAAAAAAAAAAATTCCTGAACTGTGGACAATGGCTCGAACCTCAGCCCCAAACAATATGGTCTAAAGACCTTGATGTCCATTCAGCAACATCAAAAGAAGTAAGAAACCTTACAGTGTCTATTAAGTCTGAACCATTACTGATCCTACATGTTAAAGAAATCACATAGAACTCCTGATAAACAATGAGAGCACTGGGACGTACCTTCCCTTATCCAGGGTAGCAAGAGAGACAGGCCATACTTACCCTTGTAATATCAACACTTGATTATGCTAACAGCATATAAATGGGCTGAGCTTGCTTTCCTGTGCATAAATTACAAAAGATTCAGGACAGTGGATGCAAAGGAGAACACAACACCAATCTTCCACACACACTAGCTGCCTATACCAAGACATTTGGCCTTCAAGGCACTCTGCATTGTTCACAGCAACACTCAAGGACAGGTCCACTGTTATATCCTAATAGCCGTGAGTTAGAACCTGGAGAGGTTCTTAGAATAGAGGGGGAGAGCTGTGAGCGCGAGCTGTGAGCGCGAGCAGAGGACGTTGTGGAGATAAAAAGGAGAGGCTGGGACGTTACTTGAAGAGGAATCTTTTTTATGGAATAAAGCCCGTTAAATATCTTCCTGGTCTGTGGATTAACTTCAATTTAACACTGGCGACGAAGGTGGCTGACCCTGCGTGTTTATAATTCCAGTAACGTCTCAACTCCGGATTTTGGCAACAGCGGTTCGTTTTCTTTCATCACCGCTATTTTTGGCATTCTGCCAAGACAAGAATACACTGTGTCGGATTTCGATACTCCGGGCGGATTGTATGTTTTTTTTTTCTTCAGGACATTCCTTCATTGGTTTCAGCACAATGGAGCAGTTTTGGGCTAAATTTGGATCGTGTTTCTCGTGATGCTGTTGCCACTCTCATTGGCATTCTTCTAGATAACGTGATTTCTATATTTTTTTTTTATTTGTTTTATGAAACATCATTTTTTTTCCTGTCTATGTGACATTAATGTTGCTCTCCTAGCAACTGAGAGACACCATTTCTGCTGTTTACGCGCTATCTCCTAGCAACCGAGAGACGCCATTATCACGCCGGCTCTCAATTTTCACTGTGCTCTCAATTTCAAAGGAACTGTTACGAGAGATGTTTATATTACTTCCGAGTGACACTGTTACTACTTGAAAAAAGTAGTTTAAAAAAAAAAAAAGTATTTTTTTTGCGGCTGTTTTGACTTTTAATTTCCTACAGACACTGTTGTGTTGTTAATATCATATCTTTAAGTTTTCTCTAAGAATTTATTTATGCTTCTTTCAAAATTAGTCTAAATGTAGGTTCTAGGTTCATTTCACACAATGTAGTGTAATGTGTTGTTTTTTACTTATATGCTCACATGTTATTAAGTTTGTTTTACACTATTTTTTTTTTCTCACTGTATTTTAATATTTAAATATCATTAAGTACTGGTGTACTGCAGTATATCTTGCATACTAAAAATGCAGAATGTTTCCTCCCCACCTTTCTTTCTTTCCACTCCTGGTGAACCCCCAATCAAATGGGCAAAGTGGAAAAAGGTTTTCGAGAGATACTCCAGAGTGTGTGGTACCTCGTTGAGCAATGAAAGAAGAACTGCTCTACTTCTTCATAGTTTGGGGACGGAAGGTCAAGAAGTTTTTGACCATCTTCCTGATCTTCCGGACAATGAAGCAATTAATTTAAGTGAATATGAGGTATGCATTAGGAAACTGGATTTACATTATCTTCCTAAAGTTAGCACAATTTTAGAGAGGTACTATTTTGGAAAACGTCAACAAGCTGAAGGGGAAACTGTTGAAAATTATGTTACAGAGTTAAGGCGTTTGTCCTCATCTTGTAAGTTTGGGTCAACGTTGGAAGAGAGGATCCGTGATCAATTCATGCTAGGGTGCAATATCGATAAAGTAAGAGATGAATTATGGCTTTTAGATGATCCTCATATTGATCAAGTTTTATCATTAGCCAAGAGAATTGAGCACTCTCTTAAGTGTGTAGAGGTGGTGAAACGCTGTGACCCAAAGGAAGTGAATGTGGTTGGAAGTAATAATAAGTTCAAAGTGTCTCAGCCTTCTAGCAAAGGAATGTTCTCCAATAATAATGGAAAGAAATGTTTTAGATGTGGGAGAGGAGGCCATCTTGCAAATAGTAAACTTTGTCCAGCCGTTAACAGCTTTTGTTTGTATTGCAAAAAGAAAGGTCACTTTTCGGTTGTGTGTAATATTAAAAAGACAAAGCAGTCGGTGAGTGTGATTGATGATAATTCTCATGTCAACAATGATGAGTCTGACTTTGCTTGTGGTCAAATTGTACTTCAAGTTTCTAATGACCGCTTGTGTGGCCCTCTGGATTATATCACTGAAGAGGGAAAAAGAACCAAAGTGCTTTTTGATTCTGGCGCAAAGATTTCCATAGTTTCTAATATGTTTTATCAAGATGAGTTAAAGGGTAAGGTTAATCTTTTAAAACCCGATATTAAGCCTTGTGGATATGGTGGTGAGCCCATTGACTTACATGGTTATTTTGTTGGGTTGATTGAATATGACAATCGTTTCACTTCAGGGAAAGTCTATGTTTCAAAGAGAGGTGATAGCATCATAAGTTGGTGGCATCAGAAAGATCTTGGGGTGATGCTTGACCCCAATAATTCACCTCCCATTATAGTAAAACCAATACAGGATTTAGATGGTGAGAGTGTATTAACCATCAGTGATCTCACTGAGAATTTACATAAAGAATTTCCCAATGTTTTCTGTGGGAATATAGGATGCATGAAAGGATACTCTCATAAAATTAAATTGCTTCCAGGTGCTGTACCGTTCTGTAGCAAAGTGCGGAATGTTCCCTTTGCGGTGAGGGATGAGTTACGATCGGAACTTAAAAAATTAGAAGATCAAGGTATAATTGAAGAAGTGGAGGGTACAGAATGGTTGTCTCCCATAGTCATAGCTAAGAAGGCTAATGGCAATATCAGACTTTGTGTTGATCTGCGAAAACTTAATAAATGTGTAATGGTAGACAGATATCCACTTCCCAACATATCTGAATTATTAACTATGGTGTCAGGTGCTAAAGTTTTCTCTACTGTAGATTTAACCTCGGCATATCATCAGATAATATTGGATGAATCGTCTAGGAATTTAACGGCCTTTGTTACACCTTTTGGCACCTTCAGGTTTATTCGTCTACCTTTTGGTCTAATCTCTGCTGCATCAGTGTTTCAGAGGGCTATGGAACTAATTTTGCGAGGGATTAATGGTGTGTGTGTCTATCAAGATGACATTCTGATCTATGGCAAAGACAATGTTGATCATAATGACACTCTTAGAAAAGTTTTATCGAAGATTTCGGAAAATGGTTTAACTATTAAAGCAGAGAAATGCAAGTTTGCAGTTAAGCATATTGACTATCTAGGGCACACTATTACTGGAGGTGGTTTATTTCCTAAGAAAGATCTTGTTGACACAATTTCGAGCTTGGCTTCTCCAACTTCCAAAGAGGAGTTGATGAGATTTCTGGGTATGGCGGAATATTATAACAAATTCATTAAGGATTTTGCTAGTTCTTGTTATAATATGAGACTTCTGTTGAAGAAAGGGAAAGAGTTCATATGGAGTGAAGAGTGTGAGAAGGAGTTCAAGAATTGCTTATGCAATGCCCCCAAACTAAAGAATTTTGATCCTGATTTACAGTCGATTCTCACAACGGATGCCAGTGGGAAGGGGTTAGGTGCGGTTCTACATAAGGGTATTTGTAGTTCAGAGAACACAATTGCTTTCATCTCCAGGAGTTTGAAAGAAACTGAGACTAAGTACTCTGTAATAGAGAGAGAGGCTCTTGCGGTTTACTGGGCAGTTAGGAAACTTAAAAAGTTTTTGTGGGGAAGATCTTTTGTAGTTAAAACTGACCATAAACCTTTGTGTGAGGTTTTTAAATCTAAAGGTATTGATACTGTCTCGAGCAGGATTACTAAATGGATTGTAGCTTTGCAGGAATATGATTATGTTGTGGAGCATGTTCCTGGATCTGACAATTACTCAGCGGATGTGTTATCCAGACTAGTATCACCGAACTTGTTAAATTTTGATGAAGTAGAAGATTGTGAACAATTTGATAGAGTATGTGAGGTGAGTTTTGAAATTATAGCTGAGGAAAAGTGGCGTGAGGATACTAAGTCTGACAGAGTGTTACAAGAATTGGTAAATTTGCTGCAGTCTGGATGGAATAGTAAAAGTCAATGTAGTACAGAGTGCAGAGAGTTCTGGAGTGTGAGAGATCAACTAGCTGTTGATCGGGATTTGTTACTTAGAGGGATGAGGTTGATACCACCCTCTAGTGTGAGAGGGCTACTGATAGATCATGCACATAAAAGTCACATGGGGATAACCAAAACAAAGGAGAGATTGCGTTCATCGTATTGGTGGCCTGGTATGGATACTCATGTTGAGAGGGTGGTTCGTGAGTGTGTTCAGTGCGCTCTTAGTGAAAAGGCTATGAAGCCTAAGGTTCAACCTATGATTATAAGGGACAAACCGATAGGACCATGGGAAGATATAGCTTTGGATATTTTAGGTCCTATATACAGCGAAGGGTCAGCTGAATAGGTCCGTGATCATGGACATGTATTCTAGATGGCCTGAAGTTTGTTTTACCAGGGGAATAGAAACTCGGAAAGTGATAGAATTCCTCACAAACCTCATTAGTAGAGAGGGTATTCCTTCCACTCTTCTTACTGATAATGGTGTACAATTGATTTCAAGAGAGATGGAGAGATTTCTTAAAGGGTGTGGAATAAGACATAAATTGTGTGCGTTATATCACCCTGAGTGTAATGGTTTAATTGAGAGATTCAATCGAGTTTTAAAGGAAACTATTACATTAGCCAAAGACAATCATCTAAATTGGAAACAGGAAGTAATGAAAAAGGTGGCTGTATATAGGCATACTCCCCATTCAACCACAGGTCAAACTCCTTTTGTCTTATTTCGTGGGAGACGACGGAATACTATTCTTGAACCGAATTGGGTTAATGAGTTTTTAGAGGTAAAAGGAAAGAAGTTTATTGATGAAGGGTGGAAAGTCAGGGAACGGGAGAAATCTTTGATGAGTAAATGTAACTTTGATAAGAAGAACTCGGTGAAGAAAACTGTTGTAAATGTTGGTGATTGGGTTATGGTCAAGAATCCAGTTTTGAGAGGTTGTGGAAAGAAACTTTCCTCTCCAATGGAGGTTGTGAAACTTTTCACTAATGCTGTAAAACTTAGTGACGGTCGAATTTGGAATTTGAATAGAATTGTTAAGCTTCACAGTAACACTGCGAATTTGGAAACTCTGGAGGGACCGCAAGATGAAATCTCTCGTTCTGCTGATGAGATGAGACTAAGAAGATCTGAGAGGAACATCAAGATACCTCCACATTTAAAAGACTATATTTTAAAAGGACCAAAGGAGTGGAATTCAAACACTATGGATGTGAGGAAGTGTATGAGACCGAGGAGAAATATCAGGACTCCTTCCCACTTAAGAAACTATGTGAGGATGTAAAAAAAAAAAAATATATATATATATATATATATATATATATATATATATATATATATATATATATGCTAGCTTTTTGTTTCTCTTATATTTTTTGAAATGTTTCAGTATATATGTAGTGATTGTTATCTTAAAGTTTTTAGTATTTTTTCTTTACTCATACTGTTATTTGGTCATCAATGAAAGGGGAGAGATGTGTTATATCCTAATAGCCGTGAGTTAGAATCTGGAGAGGTTCTTAGAATAGAGGGGGAGAGCTGTGAGCGCGAGCTGTGAGCACGAGCAGAGGACGTTGTGGAGATGAAAAGGAGAGGCTGGGACGTTACTTGAAGAGGAATCTTTTTTATGGAATAAAGCCCGTTAAATATCTTCCTGGTCTGTGGATTAACTTCAATTTAACATCCACATTTCCTACAACTGAAGCACAAACGAGAATCTCAAGCCAGGACAATATGGCCAGGAGAAGCACCTCAGATGAATGTACCTTTCCACAACTAAAAGATCAAAGTGGTATCGGTCTTCTTTTGACAGGAGGCAAATCTCTGGAATCGCATACCAGGCAAATCATGAAATATACAAGAACATCTAATGCTCAGGAAGGGAATAAAAATGTGGCTACTTGGGAGGTAAAACTCAGACCACTGGACCCACGCTGCAGGTATCAATTTGTAATCCGATCACTACAGTGTACAAGGCCCTAGAGGATCCAACTTGACACGATCCATTCTGAAGATTCCGTTAAAGAAAAGGAACAATTAGATGAAACCTATACATGATATCTCACCAAGCTGACCATATTCAGTGCGAGACAGATATCGCTGGCTTTCAAACTAACTGGGAGACGCTGGATCTATAAGTCCAGCACAGCAATCTTTAATCAGAGTTGGCAATACACGAGTCATACACGCTAATGGTCCTACCATGGTCAATCTTAATGGTCCTGAGCAATGTATGGCTTCTCATCTTACTATCAGCAATATAGGTGACATAATAAAGACACATGTTGTGCAGTCCTAAATTCCATCCCACCAGGCTAAGCATTGGCAGGACTCCTTATTCCATACTTTACACCGTACACATCCGATCTTAGTCAACGACTCTAGTCCAAAATAGACATGCACACAAGGGATGAAGAGATCTGCCGCACACTGTGGGTCTTGTCGGGCTCTAGTCCATCCCCGCAAGTCCCGACCTTCACACAGTAGTCACAGTGTTCTTAAGGATGACTGTAACACAGTCCATCCTGAGAGATCATGGTCTACCCCCTTCTTTTCACTGCTCAATAACCTCGAGCCATGGGCCCTCAATGTCTTACCTGTCTACTGGAATTTGTACTCAAAGTTGATTGCAACTACAAGACTAGAGTGTCATGACACACGCCCTGCAGGGCTAACCTTAGCTGCCAGCTTAAAACTACCATCTCTAGGCAACACATTGATAACCAGGTACTAACTACCCCAGGGTGTACAGCTCCTAATAGGCACTCTCGCATCTCACACTGGATTATGAAGCACTACATAAATACAGTAATATCATACCTGGCGAAATTTGTGTTGGAAAAATGAATTACTACACACCTTTTTTGAAGAATGTGGGGCAGCCGGGCTCATTACGAGTTCCGCAGGTATAACAACTGAGATAATAATGACCCTTGCCATTATGACTTACCACGGAAACGGGCGTTTGTTCATTGATTTCAGCACGTTGTACCTTTATTCAAGATATTAATCCACTCTGTGCATGCAGCCCCGGATATGTTCTCTCTCGTTTTCAGAGGCTGGTGAAAAAACAGGTTTTGTAGCGAAATTTGCAATCGGGTTTCCACCCGAATCGGTCTTTCAGGAAAGTTGTAATGAGGACTCAAATGAGGCCGTCAGGCTTTCTAGAATCCAGGCGGCTAAAAATTTACCGGAAAGTAAAATTTCTTCTGTTCCTTATTCACATCACAAGTCTGCGGCTTCGTTCCTACTACCAGCCTCCTTTGAGATAAGAGAGTAAATAAGACATTTTGCCTAGATCTCCATGCTCGGGATTTAGTAGAACTGAATACCCGAAAATCTAGTGCAGGTCTGGTCAATGACCAAGCGACAAATACAGCAGTTTACTGCCACCTAACGGCGACTGTGTGAATAACGCCGTGACATGGTTCAGTCTCGAAAGCCAACAAGTTCTGTTGGAATTGGAAAATACTGATGCCGGAAAACATTCATTTGGCGCAAAGGCGTGAGAGAGAGGCAAACTCACCAAGGGTGGAATTACAAAGGGCAGAGTTATGAAAAGGGAGTCCGATAGTCAACATATACATTTATTTCAAAAATAAATCTGCCGCAAAGAAATTGGCAACGAGGACATATGTGATGGTAAATCGTTCTATCTTACTTAATTGACCACAAAGAAGCTGCATTTTGAATTATCTTACTGAGTACAGACACCTGGGGCAGAAATCTTTGTCTGCGCTGCAATTTTCAGGCAATAAGGCTAATATAAGTAACATAATAACTCTGATGGCTAATGAAGTTTCAAGAGAGTTCTGTGTTTTGTTCAGTCACAATTTTGACACAAAGTAGAAAAGAGGGTTAATGTACCTTCTGCAAAGCACTTTGTGTAACAGGCAGACCAAAATGTTATGTATATAAATAAGTGGGGTACTCTTTTTGACAGTTTCTTTTGCTACTTCCATTTAACAAACTGCAGTTTTCATGCATGTCACAGTGAGCTATGAACAGACATCAAGGAGCTATATGCAAACTCTAGGTCATGGGTTTAGATCATTACTGTCTTTTTTTCCTCTATCTGTTTTCATTCTAACTTTGCAAAGAAGGGCTCCTTTGAGTAGTAATTAGGTTGTTAATATAAACAACCCCAATCACTGCATTACGTTTAAACTTTGGTGTCGTGTTTCTTCCGACCATGCACTCTTAACCTATAAGTCTACAAGTATGGACGATATGTCACTCCTGCACCTTATTACCCTCGTTTTATTATGTAATATTTCCTGTACTGATTTACACACTTCTATGATTTACTGTGTGTGTGAGAGAGATGTAAAGTGCTCTGTCAATCTACAACAGGATGAGGAGTGCTATAAAAAAATACATAAAAAAGTGCCACGTATATCATAATTTGTGTAATTATTAAAGCACACAAATACGCCTGACATTCTTCCAAGCCACGCAGATCTGTTACATGGGGGTTGAACAAAGTCAAAAACCTCCCTCCAAATCATAGGTTCTCTTAAGTACTTGTGTAGTGATAAGCTGCCTACCTTTGTTTCCTTCCAATGCATTGGCATCTAGGTGTTATGTTCAGAAAACTCCCCGACAGGATGATACCCGACTAAAAGAAGGGCTGATAGCCCCTTACTTCAGGCCTTTCCTTTGTATCCAGCTGGAAATAAAATGAAGTCCCATCATCTCCTGGAGGTTGCTTCTCCGAACAAGCAGACAACATTCAGGCACTGCTAATTTGTGTCCCTTTTCAGGAAATTACACCAAGAGAGATTCAGATTTTTTCCCTGAATCACCGGGATCCCAAATCTATATCAGAAATAGTTGCTGAAACTGGGATCCAGCAGGATTCCCCCATTTCCTACACGGCCAGAGGTAAGGAGTTTAACACCATGAAAACAAGCAAAATCAGCAGAGATCTTTTCAGATAATGGTGTACTCTATTAGTAAGGCCAACATTCTATGTATACTGCGAGGAGGACGGGGTGATTCAAAGGAGAAACCCATAATAGGAGAAACCAGACAAACCGTGTGCACTGCATTAAGCAACATGACCAATGGCAGGCAGTGCAAGGGAGCTCACACTACCTACTGAAGCTGTGAAGCTCAGCAGCGCAAACTGTGGAGGGATAAAATGCATTGTGTGCATCATTAGGATTATCATGACCAGATGATTCCGGCATAAGCGTGTGTTTCACCAGGACACATCTTTTCAGTCTCCATATGCACTTTAGTCAGGAGTTCTCAGAAGTGAATCTTATCCAGTCCTCTACTTGTCCTGCCATCAGATTTTGTGCTTTTTATAACATTCTTGTTAGAAACACAATTTTGAAGATCTGAGAAAGCCTCTGTTGTATTACATATACAGACTGTGGATTGACTGTTCAGAGAACTGCAATAATCAGGACTTCAATTGATTTTATTTTTAAGAACCGGCGGGACGGCTGCCCTCTTCTATCCCGCCATTGATTTTTACAAAATGTTGGTCCATCTGTATGTGCCCTGAAGAATGTGTGTGGTCTGTTGGCCACACTGCACCGAAACATGAGTCAGCACCATTACAATAACCTTTCTGGGCTGGATTGGATTAATACAGATGTAAGTGAAGCAATAACTATATGTATTGTATTGAGGGCTGTTGAACAGGGATTTACTACCCTCAACTAGGCCAAACAATTTATGCTGGTTTACTGTTATTCGAATCTGCTATTTCCTCCTGATACAATCTATTTTTTTATTTAAATATGCTATGACAGTTCTGGGTAATATGGTACCACATATTTTTATGGATTAGAGCGTGTGTAAGGTATGAATGGTATGCTTAGTACTGGTGAGTGAGATTTATATTAGGGTGTAAGGGAGGGTGAGTTCTCTGTTGATGCATTATATTGAGAATGTTTGTTGCATTGTTTTGTACTGATGTGATATACTATGATTGATGAAGAATTTAACACAAAGAAAATAACTGCATAAATAAATATGTGTTTTGTTTATCCAGAATTGCTACGGTGTTTTTATAAAGAGGGCTCTTTATTTAAAGCCTAGATTTGGGGGTGGGTTGTCTTCCTTGCACACTAGGGTGACCAGATGACGCCTTGTCATTGGGACACAACTTGTACAGTTTGGGGTTTGGATTTTATACATCACTGCATTCTGGCGACTGCAGTGGTAGTTCATTTTAATTGTGTCAACTGGACCAACACACCACAAATAAGGTTGCCACGTTTCAAAGAAAAAATACCAGCCATTTGTTCACGTTTTAAGACTTTGCAATGAGCTTAACATAATATTTAAAAAGAACTTTATATAAAATCTTCAGTATCCGTTTTTACATACCTTGTCTGTCTTTGTTCATTTAAATGTTTAGCCAGGGAACAATAAGGCAGCTGTAGAATACATTTGCAGTGACTTCTTAGTTTACTGTTTAAAGTACGTACTGATAAGGGGGGAAATTACCACATTTAGGTGATTTTCCTAATTTATGTACTAGCTGGAACATAAAAATACTGGCCATGTCGGTAAAAAAAAAAAAAAAAAAAAAAACGCAGGTGGCACATGTAAACAATTCTAATGTTGTTTGTGGTGCACCTCCTAGATTACTCACCTGGGATTTGAGGTTGTTGTACTCCAAGGATCCACCTGGGACATTTCTGAGGGTGAACACGTAGTCATAGCTGATGGCCGCGGTCTGGACACATAAGAGAGAAAAACAGTTACTAATAGAAAAACACAGGAACTCATTGTTAGTTTCAATACTATAAAGACATTTGGTCATCCAGTCGACCTTCAGAAACACAATTTTCAGAGATTTACACTTGTCTTTTAAATTATTCACTAAAATTGGAACATGTATGGGATGCCTACAACATCTCCAGGGTGGTCATGGCCAAATGGAATTTACAATGAATTTCTAAGATCATTGCGACAAAGTCCTCAAGCACAGGAGGACAATCTGTTGGACCGTCGCACTGTTAAAAACAACATTATGGCCTAAGATCCAAAACTAATGCAAGCGTGCCAGATCCATATCATGTTTTCAGGATAACCACTATGTAAACCATTTTCATTTAGATTCAATAGGCCAGATTAACAGCCGTTTTCAGCTGAAATGGGTCCATTTATTCCTTTTAGGTACCTACAAAAGAAAATCTGACGGGGATAAATAGGTTTACCATGGCTTAAATGTATATTTTGGCCGCATACAATTATGCATTTGTAACCACTCACGCAAATGGGTGGAAAGTGAAAGAATCAAGGCTTGGTTTGCTGTGAAAGTTTGTGAACAACCGGAAACTCCAAAGAGGAGTGGGAATTTCTGAGCTCTGATCTGGCCTTTCGCCATTAAGCAAATGGTCAGAGATGTACAGCAGAAAGGGACAGGATTAACTTTACTTTCAGGGTGGAAAGAAGTACAAAGCACCCTCAAATTTTGTGGGAGTTTTCAGCGGCGGCTCTGCTTCCTGCAGTGGACGAAAGTTAAAAAGAAAATGATTATAACGTAACGTTATTTATCATTTTGTTTTTCCTCGGGTAGCCAGGTTAGAGCAGGGTGGGGCCAGAGGAGAAGGAGGGCTGGTGACAGAGTGGTGAGTGCACATAAGTACATAAGTGCGCATGAGACTTTGGCCAACCGTGTTCTGCCGGCCAAACAGTCATGCAGACTTTGCATTTCTCCATCCAGCGGTATTGAACAGCTAGGAGGAGAAAGTGCACAGGGCCCCAATCTCTGTCTGAACGCCGAAGCAGGGTGCTCAGACCAATCACAACACTGCTGTCATGCTGTTGACAGCCGCGTCGTGACTGGAGGGGAGTCTGGAAGCCTTGTGCTTCCGGGAATCTGCGGAGGACGGAGGAAGAGCTGAAACCGTCTCTCCCAACATAGAGGTACATTTTATAAAAAAAATATATATATTTTTTTAAATCCCTGCCACTCCCGTTGACAAGTGGCTGCCACTTGGAGTTTGTCAATTGCAGCTTTGTATAGATACATGTATCTTATGGATGCATTCGGAAAATCTAGACTGCATCCAGATCTCCTTAACACTTGCTGGACAGGCCTGCTGTTGCTGGCCATAGTGGTGAAGGCACCCTGGATTATTCTGTTACATTAATTACTTCTGCCACCACATATAATGGAAAACTGCAGGGCATTTTAAGAAAAATAAAACTGTAAGTGTTTAAAAGTTCCAAACCTCATCTACAACCAAAATCTGTCATTTCGAATGTACTGCAATGTTCTACAAATAGGAATTTTTACATTTTCTGCAGTAATGTGAACAGTTTTGAAGACTACCTGCAGAAAACAATGGATTTCCCTTGTTGTGGGAAAAATAACATGCTGCTTTTTCAAGTACACCTTTGCACCGCACATTAGCACACTTTTCTAATACAACATTATTTTCCTAAGTAGACATGGGAGGTTAAAACTACACACAAAGGCTCTGTAATGGCAGGCTGAGACATGTTTAAAGGGCTACTTAAGTGGGTGGCACAACCAGTGCTGCAGGTCCATTAGCAGAATTTAATTTGCAGACCCTAGGCACAGGTAGTGTACTTCACTTGGGACTTATAAGTAAATTAAATATGCTAATTGGGTATAGCCAATGTTAAAAAATTTAAGGAGCGAGAACAAGCACTCTAGCGCTTGTTAGCATTGGTAAAGTGCACAGAGTCCTAAGACAATACAAATGAATTCAGCATAAAGTAGGAGGCGGAAGGTAATAAGTTTGGGGATGAACCTGCAAAAAGGGCCAGGTCCAACAAACATTTACAAATATAGTATTTTTAGGAACGTTTTGAAGGGGAGATTTTAGCACCAAAAGGCTGCAGGCCACTGTACAGTGAACATTTGTATTGTAGCAGTAGGCTCTGAAACATAAGGTGAGATTTGTAGAGCAATGACGTGTGATTTGGGTTCCACTGAAATTACAGAAACTTGGATGTGATGAGGACGAAGAAAGAAACGTAACTGGAGCCTTATAAGGCAGCAGACTGTGCACATTTTTTACACTGAACATAAATACACATCCATGGGCTTGTTTCAATAGTTGCACAATCTTGGGTCGTTATTCCACACCTGTTAAATATCAATAGGCCAGCTGCACAATTTACCAGGTATGAAATTACCACACCTAGTGAATTAGTTGATAGTGCTTTGATTACTAACCAGTAATCTGAAATACTCGAATTCTCCATTTCTCGCCCCACTACTTAGAGAATACAAAGAGGCTCTATCTGGTGTGAACCAGCACCCTCTATCAAGCACCTTTTTTTAACTTTGCATTATTTGTGCAGGACCACCCTTCTCACGAATATAAACGAAGCAAACTCCTAATCCAAATTAAACCCACTCCCCTGTTGAAAAAGCTTCAGGAAGAAGGGAGGGAACGCAAAGATTGAGAAGAGGAATAAAGACCGATATTAATGACGATTGCTAGATAAGTAATCTAGAAATGACCTTATCTCCATTCCTCATCCCATCCCTAACCTATTACAGGTATAAGCCTTGTTTGCATAGCTTTTCTCTAAACACGGAGTCGTACCACAGTAAATAATCCTATAATTATTGCTAAGACTCCTGAATCTATGTATACAACAATTTCGAAGGAACAGACCTGTTTAAGAACATCGTTATGCCAAAATCAGCCCTTGAGCACGGATCAATCCAGAATGACTGACAATTAGCTTAAATAGCAGCTCAACAAATGTCATTAGTAGATGCCCAACCCATTTCAGCCAATGAGGGTATCACTCGACGAAACGATTGGGCTTTGATTGAAGCTGGAAAGTGTTGACCTGCATGAGAATATCATAAAGCAATTCTTTTATCCAACACAAAAATGTCTGGATGAAACTTGAAAAAAAGAAAAAAAATAGATACATTTGATCGACGTAGATAAACATGAACAGCTCTAACCACATCCACTTACTTTAACAGACATTCCAGATCTGAATCCGGATTGGGGTATGAAACGGGAAGAACCATTTCTATGAAAAAAATAATATTAGGAATAAAGCCAAGGCCTAGTTTAAGGCCAATCCTGTACTCAAATATCTTTAAATAAGGTGGACATTAAATGAATCATTCAATTATTTCAGTCATAACAGCTGCCAAAACAGTTTTTCATGTCAAAAAATTAGAGCAACCTCTTTTAAATATTCAAAAGGTGGATTCTGGAGGCTATTGTAAAAGTAATAAGAAAAGGCCATGAAAGTAAAGGGAGGTCCTGAAGAGAAAAGGTTTTGCAGTTAAAGTCTTAACAACTCAATACCCATAAAAATCTGGCAACTGAGTCGTCAACGTAAGCGAAGGAACAGCATGGTGAACCACAAGTTTGGTAACTGGGCACTATAAGTTCAATGTGTTCACAGCTAAGCCCTTGTCAAACCAGTCCTCAAGAAATTGCAAAACATTCTCTGGTTAACACTAAAGATGAAGATTAGATTTTTCTGATTATTGAATAGTGAGAGTTACCGGTAGAAGTAATCCTGCAGGCACAAGACTTCTCCTTTGAGCCTTCACACTGCAATAGAGTCAGACACTGGAAGGTTACTGGCAACAGAGGTTGTTGGCAGAAGGGCAAGGATCTAATAGGAGAATCCATTGCAAGTAAACACCTAACACTATTAACAGAGGAAATCATTGCTATCTTCACCAAAAAGGCAAAACCTCTATCACCTCTACCGTAGTCTCCAGATCTTAGCAATTACATGAGAGACCGGAGGAATCAGTGGAAAGAAGAAGCTTTGGCAAACAAACTAAACAACAAGGTCCACTTTGGGAGACTGAATCTTTGACAAATTATCTTAAATATTGCAATTGATAACATGAATTCCTGTGAGGAAGAAAAATCCTATTTAGACTGTCCACTAGAACACTGTATTTCCCTTAAACATGTAATGCCCCAAGAGATACGAGATGCCTCTTTGCCAGAGATGAGGTCTGCCACACTACATTATTTATGAAAAGGTATGTGACACTTTATGTAAGTCAATTTTACTGTATTGTCACTTACTCCTACTGGAGTTCAACCCTGAATCTAATCTTTAATAAAGACATAATATCCTCCAATTTGAAGAATGTATTCTGTCTTGAAATGACCATCAACACTGGACTGAACTCAAACCTAACACTGCTCCCAAACCCAGTTTGTGTTAAAGTCACTGAATTTGGAAGACACAGGTGAACAACTGACTCTAGATTGGCAGGAAGAAAACACCATTTATGAAGAATATGAAGACGTGCCAGTGTTGGCATATTTATATGAAACCAAGGTACTACAAAAAGATGCACCCTACCTACAAGAAAGAAAAAAAGGTATAAAAAGAGGTTATGAGGATGGGATTATGTAAAATTATAAATACTAGATCCCATTCTCATTTAAATCTTGAAAGCAAGATTTAGTAAACAAATACTCAAATTTCTTGTGCCTCACAGTCATTAGATGTTCTGTTTTTTTTCAAAACACTTCGACCACTAGCATAAAGACTGGGCAGACTCTTGATTCTTGAATACCTGGTGGATCACAGATTCAAATTCTTCATCAAAAAGTATATTCTATGAGAAATAGCATTCTCAAAAAATTGGATTTTTATGCTGTACCTGGCGTCCCAAATTTCAGGTAGAAGTTAACAACATCTACACCTCAAGTAGCCTTTGCTTAAGCTTTGAGAGCATCAAAGGAGACATCTGAAAGACATTTCATTTGGGTTTCCATGTAAGTTAATAACTGTTATAATCATCACCACTTTGAATATCCAAGACCACCAACAATTGGAATTCTTTAACCAAAGATTGTGATGCATAGACTTTCTAAATCTAAGCTATTTTTGCCAAAGTTAAGCTAACATAAGCTCTCTTCAAGGATGCTTTTGCTTTCTTATCCACTGCAGCTGAAATGCAGAGGTTTTCAGTCGGAATGGCTTGTTGACCATCAGATTTGCCAACAAAGGATCCACAACAGAGGTCTGAAACAAATTCATGTCTTCCGTTACAACAGAGTGCAGTCTTCACATACACCTGGGAACTGAGGTCCTCTCAGAATCTCTCCACTCCTTTTCAAGGAGAATCTGAACGGCAGCATTGACATGCAGCTTTGGACATGAAAATCTATAAAACTGCCTGAACATTCTTCAACTGGTAGTAGGTGGCTCCACATCAGGTGGAAGGTGACGGTTTGAGGACTAACATGCACAACTTTCTGCATTCCTTCTTTCCGCACATATTTACCTCTTGGAATGGAAGCTTCCCCTCCACCATCCTCATAAATAGGAGACGAACAATACAGTGATATCAAAGAGGGAGAAGGTGAATCACATCTGTCAGAAGAAGCCCTCAAAACGTTCTGTGTTATCTGATACGTATTGAATGACTCTCTTCTGATATTCCAGAAACTAACTTTATTTCTTGCTGCATCCCCCATGATGCTTCAACTGAGAGCAACCTACTGTGTTATGTGACCCCTTAAATACCCTCTCTTAAGGTCCCAACTATTTTATTTAAGGTCTCTGCAAATGCCTGGTCACCAGGGCAATCTCTCCCTTTAATGCAGAAAGATATGTCTTTTCACAAGGAAAGGCATTGTTTTACAATATGACAAAGGGATCAATAGTTATGAAAACTAGTAAAATAGCAAATGCACCCTACTGGCAACAGAAAAATACCCCAACACGGAAGCATCAACTCATAGCAAAAAGGCGGCAAGAGGAAGTCCACTCCGAAGTGCCTCCTTCCTTAACCTGCCTCTAAGAGAAAAGGAAAAGCAGCCAGACTTTACGTGAGTATTTATCAAGAACATACAAAAGTCTTCTTAGAGTGCCAGTGTAAAACCAGTTACCGCCACTTCATGAACTTGGGCCAGCGCACCAAACAAGGTCGACCTTGCAAGCCAATTGTACCAACTAACTTGAATATTTTCACAGGTTTTGCAATGTGCAGCTTTCCATATCCCTGAACCCTTCCTCTAACACGGTCATATCCTGTTCATGAGGGTCATGGCGCCGCTTTTTGAAATCTGTGTATCGCATGCCACAGCTGTTGATCATGCAGGCCACAGTACCACTGTCAACCCTCATAGAGGCTGTTCCTGCATGGCCCAGGCCTCGCCACTGCTAATAATCCCTAAACAGGGTGAATCCCAGCACCACTAGTGCATCAAGATTTACAGGGGGCCACACACGCTGCATTCAGTCTCGTAAACTGCAAGGGCCCCAGGACCACCACTGACTGTCTACTTCAGGTCCCTGCACCACAGCTTATAAAGCACAGGAAAAAAAAACAACAAAAAATAATAGAAGGATGATTGAGCATTTGCCTTCTTGATGGTGGTCCTACACAAAATAGGGAAAGGGAAAAAAGATGCTTTAGTAAAGTGCTGGTTCACAGAGGCAGATCTTATTTGCATTAAATACAGTAATTTCTGGGACAGGTATTGGAGAATCTGTGTAATAACGATTATTAGGAAGTAATCTAGACATTATCGCCCAATTCAGCATGCCTAAATTGGAATGGTTTTAGTAATTGCACACCTGGCTGTCACTGCAGCTGGTATGATGTTTGCTAGGTGTGTAATTGCAACCTACGATTGCACAGCTATTAAAATGAGCCTCTAAATATGTAATTATGTGTAAAGTAAAAAACAACTGCACAGTCTGCTGCCTTATGATGTTCCAAATATATGTTTCTCCTACCTCTCTCATCATCAAATCCTGGTTTCTGTAGTCTAGTTTCAATGGAACCCAAAACAAACCATACTGTTCTGTAACCACACCTTAAGTTCCAGAGTCTATTGCTACAATACACATGTTCTCTGGACAGCAGTCAACTCGATTTTGGTGCTAATAGCCAGTTAAAGAACAAATCATAATAGTACTGCTTTTTTAATGTGTGTGTTCTGCTTGAAATGTTGGAATGGGACAAGGAATGGACTTTCTTCCAAAGTGTCAGGCCTCATTCGTGTGAAGGGGCTCAGGGCATGCTGGGGTTAGTGGGCCACAGCTGTGGGGACTGGGGTTGTTTGTCTCTGATATCCTGGGGATCCAGTCTACTATGGCTTTGCAAACTGGGCCAAGTGAAACAATTTCAGCACTTGACCCTCAGTGGTACTAGCAAGCAGACACTTTTCAGAAAGGTTAGTGTGGGGTACAACAGACTCAAGACTCAGAAAATATCCAACAGTGCAATAACCGATTGTTCAGCCCAGTGCTTATTTCTGTAAAAAGAAAAGTACTTTACTAAAGCCTTAGAGCCCGCCATAGCGGGCTCTACCAGCAATTAAAGGCCCACTCTGCTTGTGAGGCCTTTTTTCACAGCTGTTGGTGTGAACAAAGAACATTGGAAAGTTTACACTCCAGACTTTTACCAGCCACTAAAAGCCCTGGGCATTCCATTGTCTGCAATAGAGCTCCCAATTTTCCAATGTTCTAATAAACAATAGAACATAATAATATACACCACACATAATTATTAGATAGACCGTCTCTGGTGCAGGGTTATCCCGGTCTTGGTGAGGTCTCCTATTGCACTCTTCCAACTTCTCGTAATCTTAATCTACAGGTGGGGTGCACCCCTCCTCGGGTCTGTAGTCACTAATTCTCTCAAGATTCGTCTCCCCCTTTCTCAAGGCTTATGGTGGGCCTTGCATTGGTCTCCCGCTCCGCAGTCCTGGTTTTCCCACAGCTGGAAGCGGAAGTGCCAGCCAAAGGTGCAAGGTACGCATTCTGTGACTTGGTAAAAGTCGTGTCTTGTGCGGCACAGACCACTCGGGTACACAGTGGAGCAAGTGACAAGTCTGCAGCAGTAAAAAAAGATAGGCAAATCACCTGAGCACACATTGCAGTGATGCGAATCCTCAGGTACGAAAGAGATGACAACCTCCAAGTGCAGAGCACAGCAGACATGCTTCCATGAGGCTCTGTCAGACAAACCCAGTACGGGGGGACACGCATCATTAGTCTATTCGCCCTGCAGGATTCGGTCCCTCCTTCACATCTTCCTCTGCCAGGATCCCCCAGGCATTAAGGAAGAAGGAACATTTCTTCCAGCTCAGACGCTGATGTCAACGGTCAGGCACACATCAGTCTTTGTTGTGTAGCAGCCTTCTGGGAACCTGTGGAGATCCCATCCTTGGTTGAAGAGAGCCTACAACTGGAGCAATAAGTGGGTCAGCAGCTTATACCGGTACAGCAGAGGATGTGTATCTGTCTGCACCTACAGAAACAGTTTGGGTTATGTTCCCAATGCCGTTTCCCAGACTCAGCCTGTGCTACCGTGATGATCCTTACAGCAGGATCGTCCTTAGGCTGGAGCACCGACAACAGAGTCACAAAGCCCTGTGAGTGTACTGCACCAGGATATGACAACCACACCTGAAGGCGATTGGGAGGAGAGATAAAAGGCCGACCCGTTTCTACAAGACTCTTCACACTGACAACAGTTCATGTTCAGTTCACACCTCATCCCTACCATCTGTGAAATGGAAGTATTCAGGGACACAAATCAACAGCTCTCTGCAGCAAAAGGACCTCACTGAAGAGGAGTTTGTCTCCTCTCTCCCCAATTAAAAGTCTGGGTCCCCTCCCTCCAGGCTCAAGAATGTCAGCAACACATTTTCAGCGCCTGGAAGAGTAACTCATCACTATATTGTGCACCTGAGCAGGCTTCCAAAACTGAAACCCATTGACCTTCTTCGCTCAGACAAGTACACAATATGTAACATGCAAACCACACACATGCATGTGCCCCGGATATCAGCGAAAGGATCTAGGTTCACCTGGTGCAGCTGGACTTTACATGCGACCAAGGCCACACTACAATCACAATAAAAACAGGGTATGCTGCCACCACTGTGTGCCAGGGGTACAACCGGGATGGTAGTCCTCAGTCACTATGGACTGCACGCTTGGTAAGCCAAGGTTCAGACTTGTATCAAGGGTAGGCTTATGGCTTCACACACACAAACACATACACTTCATTAAAGTGAGACTGGGTCAAAATTCAAAAACCTGGATACAGATAATCGTATTTGGGCACTCAGGGCATGGGAAATGGCTAGACATTATGCAGAGGACATTCCTGTCCCAGCACAGGGTGTGCAAATGTAGACACTGTGCTGTTTTCCCATACGATTTGACCCTGGTTTTCTCTTGTTATAATCATGCAGGCAAACACCAGAGAGTGTGGTAATTACTACGAAATTCAAAATCCTCTGTTGGTGCATAGTGGAACTTTTTGACCAGATCGGGATACGCGGGTTATTCATAAACAAGCCCTCTATTTTAAATTACTGTGCCTCAATTCCAATTTAAGACAAAAGGATAAAGGAATGTTGCTCAGAATCACACAATTAACAGTCAGTTAACATCAGACTAAGAATCCAGGGGGCAAATACATCATTTACACTGAGAGCAGGTCATGTTTCTCCTTTTCCTTTCATGGTGGTTGGGTATTTGAAGAAAAAGGATTTCAGCAGCCCAAAGATTTTCTTTTGTGTCTGTCAGCTGTGCTCTTGAATGCCGGAGTTTACGAATACTAATGCTGCCTACTCTTGATTTCATCTCTTGACTTTCTTCCACCACCCTTTACTTCATGTCTCTTTATCTCACTCTTACAGTTTTTTTCCATCCCTGCTTTCTCCAGCTGTCACTGTTTTGTCTTTTTTCTTCTACCTCCTTTCTTCTTTTTCTGCCTGTCTTCTGCTCCGGGTCGCAGTTTGATGATACAAAATTAAGCACTGGTTCCCAATAAAGAGTGTCGGTCCCCACCACCTGCAACCACTGGCATCAATTAACACACTGGTACTTTTTCATTAGTCGTACAGAATAATCTTCCTCTAAAATAGCTTTTTGCATGCAATACAAACCAAGCATTGCAAATTAGTGCATAAATCTACTGGGTGCATAGAAGTTGATATCGTATTATTATTTTTTTACATTCAGAAATTTAGGACCAAGAGGAAGCTAAGCCCTGCACAAAAATCAAATTCCTACTTAATTAACAAGTTACTTACCTTTGGTAATATCTAGTTGATACAAACTATCTAGCCACAGCTTCCTTTCCTTAGAATATTCCCCAAGCAACAGATTGGATCAGCAAAACCTTGAGCAGTTCCTCTGCTCGCCGGTAGGTGGCACTGTTCTACTTCTCATTTACGTCATCCATGCCGTAAGTAATGTGCGCGGTGCCTATAAAGGCGACACCCCAGTGCGCTGACATCAGTTTCCTTTCATGACATTTCTGCACCAGAAGCACAGAATCCACCAGAATGCTGATAGATCAGTGTATAGACACTAAGGACCTACAAGGATTACTCTTTATGGAACTATTTGTTCACAGACCAGGGAGGATGGGAAAGTCGGTAAAGAACCTGCAGCCAGATAGAGTCCCAAATAAGGCATTATCAAAGCTAAATAACTGGTTAATATGATAGAGACTTCTAGGCGCAGATTCCTTACTTTAGAATAGATACCCAAGCAATACCTTTATGAAGGTGGGTCTGCAAACAGAGTTAAACCAGGCAAAGTGCTCTTCCTGAGGGACTGGACTGTCCAGGCAGTAGTGCTTGATAAACATGTGAAGAGATGCCCATGTTGCAGCATGGCAGATGCCCAGAACAGGAACTCCGCAAGCTAACACAGTGGTAGCAGCCATGGCTCCTGTGGAAGCTTCATGGTCAGTGCATTGCAGATTTTAATGCAGAGCACACTCCATCTTGAGATGGTCCTTTTCTTCACATCTTTCCTTTTCTTTTCTCTGGCGGACCCAATGAAGAGTTGGTTATCCACATGGTTTTCCATTGTACAATCAACGTAGAAGGATAATTCGGTTTTTGGGACCAGGTGATGGGAGTCTCTCTATTTCTATTTGGAATGGTGAGGCTGAGCAAAGAAAGGACGATATGGCCGAAATGTGAAGATAATGTAATGGTTAGTAGAAAGGCACTTTTAATCATCAGAAGACGTAGAGGGCAGTTATGAATAGGCTTGAAGGGCGAGCACATAAAGAACATCAAGACTAGGTTCAAGTCCCTTTGGGGCATAATGAAGGGCTTTGGAGGAAGCATGTGTTAAACAGGAATGGCTGATGTAGGAACCACAAAAACAACAATATGGCCAAAAAATTGCCTTTAAATGTGGCCAAAGCAAAGCCTTGCTTGATAACAAATGAATAAATAACAGTACCTTGGAAAAAGGTGCAGATAGAGGAATCAACATTTTCGGTGGTGCATCAAGCCACAAATCTGTCTCAACGGTAGGAGTATACTATCTTGGTTGATGGAAATCTGGCTTCCAAAATGACCGTGTAGCCTTCCGCAGGAAAGTCAAAATCTCTCAATTGTCACCACTTGGGTGCAGGACCCTGCACTGTTGATGAGACAGTAGATCCTCCCGAACGGGCAGCCTGATTGGAAGATCGATGCTCATGCGTTCGGAATACCATTCTCTCCGTACCCAATCCAGAGCCACAAGAATGACTCTAGCCCACTTGTTACTGATCTACTTGAGAACTCTGACCAGGAGTGTTATAGGCGGAAAGGCGTACAGTAAGCTTGAGTTTCACTCCAGATGAAAAGTGCCTCCAAGTGAAAGTCACCTTGGAAACTCCATTGAGTAGAAGTGATGACATTGCCTGTTCGTGGTGGTAGCAAATAGATCTAACCAAGGTTCTCCCCAATCCCGAGGCCTTGCACCCCCTCTATATAGACGCCATTCGTGATCTGCTAGGCATCGACAGCTCAGTTTGTCTGCACTGGAGTTCAGAGAGCCCATCAGCCTTTAAAACACCAGGAATAAGTTCTAACATCCCAGCCATGTCCAGAGACGCAGGGACTCTTGACACAGGGTTCACAACCCCAACCTGCCCTGTTTGTTGCAATACCATATGGCAGTGGTGTTGTCTGTTAACACCTAAACCAGCCTTTCCTTGCTGGAAGAAAGAAAGGCTTTAGATGCAAGGCCAATCACTCTCAACACCAACAGGCTGATGTGGAGCTGAAACTCTGTCAATCGCCATCTCTCTCAAGTGGCAACCCCCAACCTAGGAGTGATGCATCTGTCACTACAGTCAGTTATGGGTGGAGAAGGGAAAGGGGTCTGCTGCTGATCCAATCACAGTTTGTCAGCCACCACTGCAGATCTTTTACAGTTCCCTATGATGTCTGAACGAGGTCAGAGAGCTTCCCAATGCTGTGCCCACTGGGACATCAGGTAACACTGCAGAGCCCGCATATGCCAGCAGGCATGTGTTCCCAACAGGATGCAGGAGGTCATGAGGGTAAAACATTTTAATCATAGCCTTAATATCCTGGACTTGTCTCTCTGGAGGATAGGCCCAAAACTGCACTGTGTTCCGAACAGTTTTGATGAAAGGGAGCACCTGCGATGGAGTCATGGTTGACTTTGGCACGTTGATAGTGAAGCCCAATGTAGGCATGAGGTCCGCAGAAGTCTGGAGGTGGGAGATGACTGCCTGGGCCAAACCCACCTTCAACAGCTGTCGTCAAAATAAGGGAAGACTAGAACCTTTGACTTTTGCGGATGTGCTGCAATCACTGCCATGACCTTGGTGAACACACAAGGGGCGCAGGTTAGTCCAAAATCGAGCACAGTGAACCGCGGGTAACACCTGTGGGTAGGTAAAACAGGCATATGAAAGCAGTCATCCTAAAAGTCCAGAGCTACCATCCAGTATTCAGGGCACACAGAACCAACATCAGCATCTTGAATTTCCCCTTCTTAAGAAAGAAGTAGAGAGGGTGCAAGTCTAAAATTGGGTGGAGGAGTCCGTCCTTCTTGGGCACCAGAATGTAGAGGGAATAGCAACCATGACCTACTTCTGATGCTAGCACCCTCTCAATGGATTCTTTAGCCAAAAGTGCCTGTAACCCTGATGGAACAGGGAGTGGTGAACCTCTGACAACTTATCTGAAGATGATGGCATGGGCAGCGGGGTTTCTATGAAAGGGATGCAGTAACCCTGCGGAACACTTTGAAGTACCCATTTATCCGATATTCTGGATTGCCAGCGGGGCAGGTGGGGTCAGATCCTGCTGTCATAAATTTCCTGTGTTGATAAGAGGGCAAACTAAATGGATTTTGAGGCTGCCATTTTAGGGAGTGCTGGTAGACTGTGTAGACCTCTGGCTCTGTCCGTTGTGGCTTGTGGAATCCGCATTCAAAGCCACAAAAGGACTGGAGAGCCTGCTGGCCTTGGCCACTGGGCGGCAATGAACACAGCTGGTAGCCCCTCCTGTAGGGACAGAAGAAAGAAGAAGCGAAAGACTGTATTGGGTTGGTCTGGGGCCATGGAGAGACCTAGCGACTGAGCAGTGACCCTGCAGTCCGTAAAGAGCTCTAGCACAGAATATGCCTTATCGTTAAACAGGCGTGTGCCATCAAAGGGCATGTCTGTAAGGGATGCCTGACATCCCTCAAAAAGCCAGTAGATCTCAGCCAGGTGTGGCGTGCGAGTGACGCACATGAATTTTTTTTTCTGCCTAGCGAGTCAGTTGTATCCAGTCCGCAGTAAATGGTTAATTTCGCTGTGTCCCTGCCATCAGATCAGCAATAGTCTGGGTCAGGATGGCTCGGGCTTCCTCTGAGACCATGGACACCACTTGCACAACGAAATCCCAAACTGTGTGAGTAGATCAGTCGGTGTTCGCCACCCACAGTGCAAGGCTGGTAGAAAAGAACATCCTCTTGCCAAAGGTATCCAGATTCTTGGATTCTCTATCCAGTGGTGTGGTAGGGAACGCACCATTGCTGTCTTTAGAGGTCTGGACACCCAGGTTCTTCGAGGTGGGGTACTGGGTGAGGAAAGCCGAGTCCCCAGGGGTTAAAGTGAGGGCGGTGGCGGCGGGATATTGTTCTGTGCACAACAGCCTCTGTGGAAGCTTTGACCCATGCCCTGAGCAGGACATCTGTGGGGGATTCATTAAAAGGGAGCAAGGTTCTGTGGGAGCGCCTCCTGGCAAAAGTACCTCTGTCAAGACGTTCGTCTTAACTGGCACTGGAGGCGGAATAAGGACCTCAGCTGCGTTCCTCACCACCACAGCAAAGGAACCCTTCCTCGGTAGCCACACTAGGAACAGAGACTAAGCCACTGCCTGTGAGATGTCCAGACCACTGCATTCACCAGTTGCTCATAGCATTCAGGCTCTTCTAAGGGGCTGTGGTAGCCAAATAGATCCTCCCCAAACACACTCCTCACAGGACCTGTCAAAAAAAGAAGGCACTGGCTCAGAAACGAAAGGTTAAGTGCTGGCCGACCCCAGAGTCGACATCAGGAGACGCCGATCGGTGTTCAGTATGATGAATGAGTTGGCGCATTCATGGGCTGTCTGCGGCACTGCAAATGACGTTACTGAAGAGGGATCCAGGGAAGGTTGTGGTCTCATGACTGGAGCAGAGGGGGGATCCAGCAACGGATCCAGGAGACCCTAATGGTGCCAAGGCTGGACCTGCCAGTGGAAGTCATGTGGGGGCACCTGCTGAACCGGTGGGGCCCAAAGGCGATCCCATAGGGGTAGGCCTGCCCAAATAAGAGGTACATGGTCTCATAATAAATCATCAGCAGGGGATGCTTTGGCGAGGCGAGGAGTGAACCCAAAGACAGGCCCCTGCAGCTCATGCGCGAGTGGGTCTAGAGTGAAGTTGTTCCCTCATCTCATCCAATGAGACTTGGATCCGTGCGGCAAAGTCAAAGAGTGCTTCAACGTCTTAGATTTTTTCACATTTTTGTGGGACTTATCAACTTTGAGCATGACAACAAGTGCCTGGAAAGGCTTCACCAACAGGCCTGGGACCTTCTACGTGATCAGGACCTGGAGTGTCATGGAGTTGACTGGCATGAGGAAACCAGGAGCTTCATGGATTGCTCCTACAGTGCCTTGGGATTCATGGCATGACAATCATCAAAATAATTTGACAAAGTGTCCAAAAAATGTACAGAGGTAGCTCTAACGAATCTGCACTGACAGTGAGAAAAGAAAAAAACCGATGTCAGTACATTGGGTGGCGCTGATATAGACACCATGCATGTCACTTCCTGCGTGGATGACACTGACATGGAGCCAAAGGACACTACCTACCGGTGCCCTGAGTTACTGCGCAAGATTTTGCAGGTTCAGTTTGAAGTCTGGGGCATATTCTATTATATGCGACTGGACGTCTCTATCAGACATCTAGTTTGTGAGCCACATATATACGTTCTAGTGGACCAATAAAGAAATAATCTGATACTCTAAAGCGGATTACATGATAATACCACATATTACGCTAAGTGGGCCCTGTCAGGCTACAGAAAAGTCTTTGCAGCATCGACTTAATGAGGTACCACAGGAGCCGGTAATAAAACCACTCAGGGTTTTTCCCCACAGAGCGGTGTGGGACTGATAGACACATCTGTCGCAGAGACTCTACAACTCACTTCAAAGTGGTGTCATGACATGCTTATGTCAAAAATAAAGGTCAAGACATGTTTCCCTTCACTGAATGTATAGTTGACAAACGCCCCACCAGAGCATCCCCAGAGTGGTCTTCATTATTGTAAATTGTAATTGAATTTAAACAGTGCATACTACCTCTGATGGTGTTGAAGCGCTTTGCAGGGAGAAGCATTCTACTCCAGAACTCAATATTAGAGTTAAACAGAGAATAATAATATATGCTTTCTCTTTTTTCCTTGTTGAATATTTGTGTTATGTTTGTGCTTTTAAGTTTGTTTATGCATAGCATTGTTTGGTTAGAGATAGAATGATAGGTGTGGACTAGAAAAGGGCAAAGTAGTAAGTTGTTAATGGAAGTAGTGTATATTTGCACTTATTAATTGGTGAATTGGATAAAAAGGAGGGAGGAGTTTGAAAAAGTTGTTTGGTAGTAGTGGATAGATACACGTTAGTTGGGCGAATTGGCTAAAAAGCAGGGTGAATTCTGAGAAGGATATTCAGGCTATCATATTAGACAGAAAGGTTTGGCATTAGTCAGAGAGAGGATGAATGACAAAGGTTGAAGGATGAAGCCTTTTTTTGGGCTTGACATATATAAATATATATACACATGCCAGTTAGTAAAGTTTTAGCAGGAGGCATCAACTACCCCATATATACTCCCAAAAGCACATAGTGGCTGCAATATTTACATGGAATAATATACACACGTATAACGTGGTATAATATGCACATTTTCCACCTTATATAAATGTACCTACTTCTAAAAAGAAACAGGTCAATGTACAATGAAAAAGTATAACAAACTCATCTCCATACCATGAGAAGTGTAGTTTGTCATGTCTAAGTAGATATGCACTGTGTGTATATTATATATATATATATATATATATATATATATATATATATATATATATATACATACACACACATACATACATATATATATACACACATACATTTACACACACACACAGAGATGCATGTCGTTTTTTTAAATCTAAACATATTTTCATACTTCCTTACAGTCAGATCTACATACCTTGACATGTTGTTTTCATACAGAGGAGGCCTACAGACACACTCGTCTACTTATAGGGTTATATAAATAAGATGTATTTATTAAGAAGTGTAACATACACATATGTATGCAATACAGAGATTTCTTCGATCTTTTTTGCAATAACTAAAATGAAATACATATATATGTAAACTGGCATAACCTCACATCTAGATCGGTGTGTGTGTGTACATATATATATATATATATATATATACACACACACACACACAACCATTATACTCAATATTTTGTACACAGAATAAATTCCTATGTATTGCAGCCAATTCATATGTACATGCTTGCAGTAATAATAACATATTCAGACATACACATGTATGTTGTGCATATACATAGAATGTATAGATGTTTTTGCTTTTTTACATTTTTTTTATTTCTACGTCAAAATACTGTATCATACACGTCTATAACACTTACTTTTCCCTCTACTGTACTCTGACGTATATATATTATCTTGAAAGCTGCAGAAATGTATGTGCAGAATCTCATCTACCTTTTGGTTAGACAATGAAATAGAAAAGGATGCAATGTATATACATAAATGCCTTGTTATATGTGGAGTAGTTGAGGTTTTTTTTTGGAATACATGTAGACACAGGAAAAGATACATACAGGGAGTGCAGAATTATTAGGCAAGTTGTATTTTTGAGGATGAATTTTATTATTGAACAACAACCATGTTCTCAATGAACCCAAAAAACTCATTAATATCAAAGCTGAATATTTTTGGAAGTAGTTTTTAGTTTGTTTTTAGTTTTAGCTATGTTAGGGGGATATCTGTGTGTGCAGGTGACTATTACTGTGCATAATTATTAGGCAACTTAACAAAAAAAAATATATACCCATTTCAATTATTTATTATTACCAGTGAAACCAATATAACATCTCAACATTCACAAATATACATTTCTGACATTCAAAAACAAAACAAAAACAAATCAGTGACCAATATAGCCACCTTTCTTTGCAAGGACACTCAAAAGCCTGCCATCCATGGATTCTGTCAGTGTTTTGATCTGTTCACCATCAACATTGCGTGCAGCAGCAACCACAGCCTCCCAGACACTGTTCAGAGAGGTGTACTGTTTTCCCTCCTTGTAAATCTCACATTTGATGATGGACCACAGGTTCTCAATGGGGTTCAGATCAGGTGAACAAGGAGGCCATGTCATTAGATTTCCTTCTTTTATACCCTTTCTTGCCAGCCACGCTGTGGAGTACTTGGACGCGTGTGATGGAGCATTGTCCTGCATGAAAATCATGTTTTTCTTGAAGGATGCAGACTTCTTCCTGTACCACTGCTTGAAGAAGGTGTCTTCCAGGAACTGGCAGTAGGACTGGGAGTTGAGCTTGACTCCATCCTCAACCCGAAAAGGCCCCACAAGCTCATCTTTGATGATACCAGCCCAAACCAGTACTCCACCTCCACCTTGCTGGCGTCTGAGTCGGACTGGAGCTCTCTGCCCTTTACCAATCCAGCCACGGGCCCATCCATCTGGGCCATCAAGACTCAATCTCATTTCATCAGTCCATAAAACCTTAGAAAAATCAGTCTTGAGATATTTATTGGCCCAGTCTTGACGTTTCAGCTTGTGTGTCTTGTTCAGTGGTGGTCGTCTTTCAGCCTTTCTTACCTTGGCCATGTCTCTGAGTATTGCACACCTTGTGCTTTTGGGCACTCCAGTGATGTTGCAGCTCTGAAATATGGCAAAACTGGTGGCAAGTGGCATCGTGGCAGCTGCACGCTTGACTTTTCTCAGTTCATGGGCAGTTATTTTGCGCCTTGGTTTTTCCACACGCTTCTTGCGACCCTGTTGACTATTTTGAATGAAACGCTTGATTGTTCGATGATCACGCTTCAGAAGCTTTGCAATTTTAAGAGTGCTGCATCCCTCTGCAAGATATCTCACTATTTTTGACTTTTATGAGCCTGTCAAGTCCTTCTTTTGACCCATTTTGCCAAAGGAAAGGAAGTTGCCTAATAATTATGCACACCTGATATAGGGTGTTGATGTCATTAGACCACACCCCTTCTCATTACAGAGATGCACATCACCTAATATGCTTAATTGGTAGTAGGCTTTCGACCTATACAGCTTGGAGTAAGACAACATGCATAAAGAGGATGATGTGGTCAAAATACTAATTTGCCTAATAATTCTGCACTCCCTGTATATACATAACATACATGTGCTCACAACTACATACAGACTATAGATCCATATCTCCATAGATGTATATTTATACATACCCATGATGATGTCTCTAGATAAATATCTGTATATGCGTGCAGGGGTGTAGAAATATATATATATATATATATATATATATATATATACACACATATATATATATATATATATATATATACTCACACACACATATACATACACACACACACATACACTTTTTTTCACAAATAACCTTCTTTGAAGAAATCAAGTCGCACTCGCAAAGTTGCAGTAAATCAAATGTATTCCCTTGACAGCATCTAACAAGTCCTTAATCTTTAAATTAAAATAGGCAATCCTGGCGTGTTTCGGTCCCACGATCTAGTTCACAGGAGTGAGCTGCCAAGTATATGCTTCAGCTCAGAGTAGACCCATGCTATCTATTTTTATATGTATCGTGGCCCCCTAGTGGACACCCCTATTAGTATAAGAATCACTGCACTAATGTTTGTCATCAGTTGCAAACAGTCTGTGCCGTTAATAGTAAAAAATGCTTTTCATGCACCCGGGAAATAAATTGTTCATTTAACAATTAAGAATCACATTAGCAGTTTGCACCCTTTGGAAATTCTGACCCCTCTATTGGATCCGCTTTGGTAGGTTACAAGTACAGTGCATTCTGGGGCTTGTGAGCCTCAACATCCATTTTGCAGCCCTCCAGTGGGCAATGTCGTTATTTGTAAATTTTCACATTGTGTGCAGTTAATTACTGCACACTTTGTTTCTGTACAGTTCATTTTTGGTGACATTTGACGAATCTTCATGACATTTTCAAAACTAGTACAACAGTCAGTTCAGCTTGTTGTGTTTGTGGGTCAGTTCTCAAGCAGGGCACCGAGAAAAGGGGGGGTCCCAAAACACTTTTTGCCCCTGCAATTTACATAGGGATTTTGAACACGATGACAGCCTGAACCACTAGACGGAATCACATCAAATTTGGCAGAAAGGTAGCTCTTGGTCCAGAAAAAACCCTTTTTGTTATTTTGTGTAAATCTGTTTAGTAGTTTGAGTAAAGAAAAACATATACATAGCTGGGCAGAGCCTAAGCACAGATTTTATGGTGAGATCTGATTGACTGACAGCACTTCAACTAGGAAGGGCTGGCAGCCATCTTGGGAACAATATATATGATAGCACTTTTTAAATGATCTACAGAGCTGAAAACAAGAACTAAAGCTTAAATGTATGGAAACATGCACTTTAACATATATATGTGAATATATATCAATCACATGCTGTGGCAGCCGCTAAAGGACTCTGGGGCATGGACTCCACTGAAATGCATTGTAGTGAATGGCAGGTTTTTACGGTAAAAAAAGGTGAATGTATAAAGGGTGATAACAGACTATAGTTACAATATAAATCACTTGTTGATGGTACCATAGTAAGTTTAGGAATTGGTATGTGTTCTAAAGTGACTTTACACTGTGAAAAAAGAATTCTGGTGGGATTTCATGAATAATGCCAGTCAGTTGATTCCCTTGTGTTCTGTTGCAGCCTCAAAGTGTTTTCTAAAGAGCTAGGTCGATAATCCATGACAAAAGTGTGGCACACCTGAAGCCATCTTAATTGAATCAAACTGGTAAAACTCAAAAACATTTAATTTAGAAAGGAACAAATGAGGGGATTCATTTTGTCATAGAAGTATGGTTAGTGCTGCAGAAAGAAAAATTAGGACACGTTTTAAGTAAGTTCTAAAATATTTTCCTCTTCTGATTCATAAAACATTCTCACATGAAGACTGTAGCATGCACTGTCAACACCAGCAGCAGACTGCCAGTTAACTTCCTGGTGATCAGCAGCTTTACTATAGGGTTCTAGTGAGAAAATAGAGTTCTTACATTCTGAATTTATGCCACACGTGAGGCACATCTGAACGCCATCTTGATAGAAACAAAGCGGAAAACTGAAAGCATTTTCTACTGAGGATACAGCAGTAAATTAGGAAATTAGGGAGCTTATTACCAAATATGTCTTCCAAGATGGCCATCAGAGGGGAAAAAAAAAAAGAGCCCAAATGTAGCACAATTGTCATCCAAATGAAGCCCAAGCACAGCTCAATGACAGAAGTGTGCAAAACACTTAATTATTGTGTTTTTTCTTTGTAGTTTGTATAGTACAGACTTGACTCAAAAGTAATGGAGTGCTTTATATGAGCATCAGTTATGTTACCCAATTCGCATTCATTTTGGTTTTAGGCATGGGAAGATATTGTGATTTGCCCAGAATCACAGGATGTCGAGGGGACACCGAAACTCGAACCTGGTTCCCCAGTTGCACAGTCTACAGCTCTGGCATTAACGCCACATCCTTTGCCTGAAGTGTAACAAATAATCCAGTTATCAGATGGATAAAAAAAACAAAGATAGCAAATAATTTAAATGTGTTTTGTCCCTATTTGAGAACTCAGAAAATATATTTTCATTATAGTTTTTTAGAGCACTAACCATAATTTCTGTGCGAATAAGACCCTTCCATTTTTATAATTTAGAAAGGAAATGCTCTAGGTATTACAGTTTTGATTCCATCAAGATGACGTCTGGCGTGCCACGCTTATGTAATAAATATAAACATTAGCAATCTAGTTATTCATTAGAATACTGTGAGGAGGAAGAGGTCAGGAGCACTGACTTGGATAATTGAGGGCAGGGAGGAGGGTGCAGAGCCAACAAGTTGACCACGCTAGGCAGACTGGAGGGGCAGTGGCAGCACAAAGTACCATGGAGGTCAGAGGAAACAAACCAACCATGCAGGAAAGGCAAGAGAGGCTATGACAATATAACAGACCACAGAGGGCAGAAGGAAGAGGCAATAGCAGTACAACCATATATGCCACCAGACCAGAGTCAGACAGGAGTTTCCCGATGTTTTTAAGCCCAAAAGGGCATTTTATCTGGCTCATACCTCAAAACTCTTTTTCAATGTAAGTCAAGTGAGAAAATCAATTCCCCAGATTTTTTTCTCCAAAATCTCCCTCTTACTAAGCTGAAAATGTTGGCAACTATTGTAAATTGGATCACAGAGGGCAGGAGGAATGGGGTAGGGACATGGACTTGGATAACAGCGGGCAGGGGCACCAAACTGACCTTCCAGGGCAAGCGTCAGGGCTTGTGTTAATGTTGGAATAGTCGATATTGATACACACAACAATACATTCATATACAATAATGAAGTTGCATCATCATTATTAGATTCCCCCGTTTTGAACTTTCCATCAGCCCGTGGTCAGGCAGGCTCTGAGATCTAAGCCTGAGGTTACTGACTGACAGGTCACAGGTGGGGTGGCGTCTAGCAGCAGACAAATGCACATATAGGAAACTTAGACCAAATCCCACAGACAGGCGCAGCAACACCACAATGGTCCCAGGAGATTGGCCCCAATAAAAAAAAAAAAAAAAACACATGCCCAGAGTGGTGCGTGCATTCCCAAAAACACCATAAAGTTAGACACCACATGTAGTTAGAAACACTTAGCCAGTCAGAAAACAGCAACACGCAGTGACTACACACCCCTCATGCTGGACATCTGGACACATTACCAGCTGGCCCACATTGAGTCCACACAAGTTGGAGGCCCACCTGCTCTTGTTATCAGGACTTTATTTAAGACTTCACGACAACTGGCCGCATTTTTGACCAAGAAAGGAATGTTGTAATTGTCTTATTGTACCCAAAGAAATGTATACAGCACCACTCAGATCAACTGTACACTGAGAGACAGGCCTCAGACCCAGTTTCTGTAACTGCTGTCCCGGCCGTAATGTTTAATTAAATGAACCGTTCCTGTTTTGCCAAACCCCACTTGTTTTCAGTTTTTTTTTTTTTTTTTTTTTTTTTTAAGGTAAATTCACATTCGAGCAACAGCTGCAACAGCACAATACACCACACAGGGAAAACGAGATGGCAGTGCAGCACAACGGACCACGGAAAGCCATAGGGAAGGGACAGGGCCATGCACATGGCCAACAGAGCAGAGAGGAAAGAGGCAAGGGCAGCAAGCTGACCATACCGTACAGAGAGGAGGGACAGTTGCAGTACAACGCACCATGAAGGGCAGGAGGGAGGAGGGCAGTGGCAGCACATCGGACCATGCAGGGGAGGAGAGAGGGGGCTGGTGCATGGACTCAGACAACAGAGGGTAGGGAGAAGGTGGATAGGGCACCAAGCTAACTGTTCAGGGCGGGCAGGAAGGGAAGTGGCAGAACTATGTGGACAATGGATAACAAGGAGGAGGAGGCAGGAGCTGCAAGCTTGGGTGGGGGAGGCAGCACAATGCCAGGCCAGGCCTTGCATCCAACTACTCCTCCCCACCGTGCATTGTAATTGGCACCTTAATTAATGTAAAAAAAAAAAAAAAAATAGAAATTCACAGAAAAATAAAATTACTTGTATGTTATAATTAGGTTACATGGACAAAACCACAGAAATTCAGCTATTAGTTATTTCAAGTACCTTTAACCCATGCTCATGAAATGCAGAGTGTTTTCATCAATATTTTTGTTTATATGTTGCAGTGATAATATCAATGATGCCATAAAAGAGTGGTTTTTAAACTTTGAGGCCTCGTCCCCCAGAGGGAAAAAAAAAATCATGCCCCCCTCAGAATTTTTCACACTTATTCTATTAAGTTGCCAATGTTTAAATATGTCTAGACTTATTTAAACATTGAAGTTATGTATGCTACCTTTTTAAATAAGCAATAATATTTTTCTGCTTTCTGCAAAGCACAATTATCTGCATGGCACCCTCCCTGGGATCACTTGAGGCCCCCCCACCAAGGGGGGGCCAGCACCTCTGTTTGAGGACCCCTGCCATAGAAAATGTCATAAATGATGTAATATGTAGGGGTAATTAGCTGTGCGTGGCAAGGCTGCAAATTTTAGTTACCTTAGGGCACAAGCTATAGTTACTTGAATTAGCTCACTATAAATGCTGAATTTCTATGGTTACATGCGTGTAAATTCAGAGCCGAACTAGAATGTCCCAGTAACTTTTGTTTTTTTCAGTAAACTTCTAAGTTCACACACACACAGATAATACAAACAGCAGAGCTTTTCATGTCTATACTTTTGCGGTACACTCTTATGTTGGGAGTATAGTCATCATGTTGGGAAGAGCCCAATCTTGAATCTAATCCTCAGAATCTGAGATGGTTGTCAGTGGAGTTTATGTTTGTGGATAGCACATTCGAAAGTTTGGCTGCTTGAACAGAGAAAGATGTTCTATCCTTGGCTTTTTTCATGAATACAGGAAGCTTGAGAGGGAAGCCATTGTCATGGGCAGGTTTCCTTTTTGTATGTATTTAGGGATTTTCTTCCTGTGATACAAAGCAGCTTGAAGGTGGATCTACTGGCAACTTGTAACCACTATAGGGCCCTCAAGTCAGGGGATTATAGTTGCTTGTAGCTTTACATGTGGTAGCAGTAGTCTGTCAGCCGCTTTCTGAATTCTCTGGAATGTTCTCATACTTGATAAAGGTGGGCCATGACAGAGACCATTAGTATAATCCAGTTTTCATAGGACAAAGGAGATGGTAGCTTGAAACTAGTGGGGGAATCCTAGGAGCGCAAAAACGCATCACAATGTTTTCATTGTGAAAAGCCTGATTTGGCTATATTATCCACTTAGGCCAGGCGCAGAGAGAGACATGGGATTTCCACTCGCCACAGGTCAGTATTTCAGCTATGGAAGCATTTAATTTGCAAGGGTTCCATATCATCAGTTGGTCAATGGCCTGGGGGCAGCTGAAGACATCTGATGTTACAATGTCCTTTGGGCTTTCCAATTTCAGAAGTATCTGTGTGTCATGTGCTTAGGTATAGCAGACACAGTCAAAACCATTGATCAGATCTGGTAATGATTTCATGTAGATGTTGAAAAGTGCTGGTGAGATAACTGATCCTTGGGGGACTATGCTGTAAGGTTTAGGAGATAATGGAAGAATATGGATAATATTGTTTGACTGTGTATATGCAAGGTGATCCAAACAAGAGTTGTGCCCTCTATTCTGGCTTCCTTAAGTCTTTGGATTGGTGTGTCATGATCCACTGTGTCAAGAGAAGAAGGGCAGCTAACCCGTTCTGGACTACTGTGTTTGTAAGGTCATCTCAGATTGAGATTAGGGATGATTCAGAGTCCCTTCCTGAAGGAATCCAGTTTTGAAGTCAGATAGTTTGGAATGGGCTTCAATAAATTATGACATCTGAGTGAAGACTGCTCTTTCTAAAAGTTTCCCAGGAATAGTCCACTTCCGATGGGTCTGTAGATGTCGGGGTCTTGATTGTCCAGGTTACATTCCTTAATTAACGGATGTATGTATGACTTATTTAGGTCTTCTGGGAAAACTCCTGTTATGGAATTGTTGATGGGTGTTCTGACTGAGATAGCAGCTGAAGTTCTTAAAATAATGTTTTTGAAGATTTCCGATGGACATGGGGAAGAGGGGCAGCTGGCTTGCTCGCTTTGACAAGATTCAGAACTTCAGCTGATGATAGTTCAAGAGAACATAGTGGCTTGTTTACTGTGTTCTGCAAAACTGTTAGGGCTGTTGTTTTTTTTTTAGTTTAAATAGGAATCCAACACGTTTACTTGTGTAACGATTTGCCTCACTGTCACAAAACACTTGAGAAATGGGTCCATTAGAGTCTGCACATTTTGGCTTATGGAATTGCGTGAGCATTTTATAAAATTCTTTATTGGTACACTTTGCATTGTGGATTCAACTGGAATACTATAGTGTTTTTGCTGTTTTGCTTGTTGGCTTATATAGTCTGCCATGTCTGTGTAGGAATATCTTGCAAGGAGGTTTGTTGTTTTGAGCCATTTGCATTAAAGCTTAGTAATTTTTTCTTTTTTTTTTTTTTCTTTTTTTTTTTAAATACTTTATTCATCCAAAGGGTGTGTTTTCTTTTGTTATGCACTGAAGTTTTCTAAGAAATTAAGTGATCAAAAGCTTCTTGGAACCATCCATAGAACGTTTGTACAAAATGTATTGTGAACAGTTATGTGATGAAGGCAAACATTTGCTATAGTTCCTCCAAATCCTGCTTGCTCCAAGATAGTTGCAATTAAGATAATTGTAGCTGGGGTGAGCTGTGATGTCTTGTGTTGGAAGGCAACAAAGTAATGTTCTGAGCATGTGGCTGGAGTAATTTGTTTGGAATGCGAGTAGGTCTGAGTTCATATCTAATGTATGTTCTGTCGTGTGTCTGCGATTGGAAATGAGCTGTTGTAGGTTGTGTTTGTCTAAGCCAAGGAGGACAATACTGGGATTTGGCATGTCAGGTTTGTCAAACTATATGTTGAGATTACCAATGATGCATTGTAAAGAGGTTAGAGATTGTAGCATTGCTAGGTGCTGGTCAGTAGAGAAAGAAAAATTAACATTAGAAAGGTTGGAGTAGGGTTGCTTCTAACAAGGAGGGACTTACAACCTTGTAAGAAACCTCATTAGCTTTGGTGATGCTTGTTTCCTTAAATAGGACAGTAAAATGCCCCTTCTTTTGCCTATGCAATTTTGTGTTAGGTGTTTGATATCCTGGTGGAACAGCTTCAAGCAATACCGGTGTCATATCTTCCCACAGCCATGGTTTAGTTGTAAAAAGTCAGGTTCTCTGTCCATCAGTGGGTCGAATATATGGCACATGTGGACCAAGCATTAATCAGTAGGAAGTTTAAAGAATGTTTTGGAGGTGGTGCAAGTTTGTGCTGCAGGGATGTGAGTATTGTCCTTTGAGGTTGTGGGTGGTGTGCTATTGTTGGTGGAGGCAACTGCTGCGGGACAGAGAAAGTGTTGTTTTTATTTATCACCATGTTCCTCCAAAAGGCTTAGAATACATTTTGTAGGGTCTTCATGGGTGGATGGTGGTGAGTCTTGCTGAAATTCAGGGGCTCGGCTATGGAATTGTGTCTGAACCGAGTTAGTGTGAAAGACAAGGGGCTGAAAGGTTATAAAGAGTGTTGTGGAGCTGCTTTCTTTTGCATATATTGAAGGAGGAAGGTGTATTGGTGAGGGGTGCTGGTGGAGCTTTGGGATCATGCTTTAAGGCTCTGAACTGAGCAGTGGATGATAGACGAGAGGGAGTGTTATATTGAGCTTGTGGATTGAGTGACTAGTTTGTTTATTGCATGGAGTGTGAGGCAGAGATGGGCTTATATTGTTAGTGAAGATGGATTTGTGTAGGTATATTGGGATGATTGTGTGTTTTTGAGTGTGTGTGATTTTGTTAAGATAACATTTGTATGGTTTTGTTTTTTTGGGTAGCATTGTCTGGTATTTTTGGTAGTAACTTGAGGTGTAAAAGTTGAGTGTGAAAGGCTGGTGAGTTGTGTATGTTGAAGACGAAGGGGCGTTGTATTGGGTGTGAGAATAAAGTGTCTTTGTAGCATGAGAACGGAGGGATCTGTCAGAATGTAGAATCAAGGATGGGATAGATGTCCTGATCTAACACCATAAGGATGCCTCGAATACTTGAGAGTCAATCTTGATGGTCCAATGCATAGCTCCAAACACAGACAAGGGCGAGCTGCAGAACAGGATTTTGCAAAGTGTAATTTTCTACAGAGGCCACTACGATGGTGATAGGAGGAACAAGGCCAAACACTCTCAAATGAGCGTCCAAACCACAAATCAGCAAGCTTCAATCTGGCAGGAGGCTCCACATGTGACTTAGGAATTCACGATGTGTATCTCCTTTCTAGAATCAAGGTAACAACTTTTCCATTTCAGTGGCAATGTTGAAGAGAACCACGCTATCCTGGAATAATTTAATACCAATGTGGGTGGTAGAAGCAAGCCCCGTTCCCTAGGGTCGTGTCACAAGGTGGAGTGTAACTGGGCTCTCAGGGATCAGGATACTACACAAAGGAAGTGCAGGTCAATACTCTTCACAAACTCTAAGGATCACTGGGAAAGGCAAAAACACAGATCACTTAACAGGATGCTGCAATGACAAAGCGGTATACTTCTCATTTTGCCCTGAAGACCACAACCACAAGATGGGTGACACGTCAAAAATGAGCCAAAGGACTCTTCCTCACAACTTGTCTATAGATGGATAAAACAGGCTACAAAAGCCATAACAATCAAGAACTCAAGCTCTGGACGAGGGTTTGCCCAAGGAATATTCCTTCTCTGAACAAAATAAGTAAAAAAAAATACTCAAACGCCACAGACTGGCATCTCAGTAATCGAAAGTAAAATATGTGAAGTTGGTCACTTGGGTCAAAGCATCACCTATAATCTTTCTCCTTCTTGGTCATAGCAATCACATCAGGCAAGAGCCCGGGAAAGAATAGTATCACATTTGAGTCTTTCAAATAGCCATCTTCAAGAGATCTCTGTGGTGTGGTTCTCACACCCCCCACCTTTTTTATTAAGGGCACAATGTCAGGCACTGTAGTACAGATTACAGTGGCAGTCGCCATCTGAAAATAATAATGTCTGTCAAAGTTGCAGCAGATAAATGAAGTAAAAAAAGGGCACAACATATAGAAATACTGACACATGCTACAGTCCACTGTTTGGGGAAGTGGAGCAGTGGCTGTTGTTACAGCGAGGTAGATACAGACAATAGTCTGGGGCACCTGCGCTAGGGCACACAACTGCATTTAAAAGTATTGAAAATGTGAGGGAAGTGGCAACATGTAATTTTGACTATGCTGCAAAAACTGCCAGCTCCTCACAGACAGAAAGTTTCAGATCAACACCAAAACTCTCCTTCTATCAGAGTTGTTTGAAAAATGCGTCCCTCACAAGTAAATGATCCTTTAAACCCTTGGTCGCTCTTTGCACCGTGCCCCGCGCCGCCTCCACTTGGCCGCTCCCTCCTGCTTAACATCCCCGCCGCTGCGTCCCCGTGGCCCCTCCTGCCTCCCCCCACCTCCTCACCGTCCATTCTTCAAACTTTTCCTCTTTTTCCTTGCTGCTGCATCCCTGCGGCCCATCCCGCCTCCCCCCACCTCCTCACCATCCGTTTTTCCTTTTGTTCTTTTTTCCCGCCGCTGCTAATCCCTGCGGCCCCACCCCCCCAGCCTTCCCAATCGCCCAGACCTCCCTCCTCCCAGCTGCCACTCCCTCCCTTCTCCCCATTTATGGCAGCCACGGCACGGACGCGTGCAACGGGCGCGCCAAAGGCAAGCCCGTCTGGGCCAAGACCGCGCCCAGCGCCAGTCCCCCTGGCCCCCTCAGACAAATCTACTCCCCCCTCACCCTCCACTCACTCAACCTAGGCCCTCACCCCACCTGCACCCTTTCCAGCCCCACACACACTCATGGCCCCTTCACCTGCCACACCTGTCATTTCTCCTGCTCCTCATCCCTCACACCACACACCAACCATAGCGACCTCCCGGACAACAATCACAACACCCCCAACGCAAAACACACCTGCTCTGCCCCCACCAACCAGCCCCGCAGCACACCACCCCACAACCAGAACACACCCCGCAACAACACCCTCATGCACCACACCAACACCACCCACCACAACCACCTCAACTGCCTGCTCCTCAACACCCGTTCCCTTCACAAACATGCCATAGAACTCTGGGACCTCATCACATCACATAAACCTGACATTGCCTTCCTCACGGAAACCTGGACCAACCCCTCCTCGGAACCCGACATAGCCACTGCCACCACCAAGGGATACAAACTCCAACACAAAGACCGCCTCAATAGGCCAGGTGGTGGCATCGCCATCCTACACAGGGACACCAGCAAAGTCACTACCAGCTCCCAAGACACTATTGACAACAGGCTGATGGATGATTGGGAGCCAGTGTAGATCTTTAAGGCCCCTCTTGACAGAGGCCCCCCGAGGTAAATTTAGCAGCAACCTGGCAGCCGTATTATGCATCAACTGAAGCCTATTCAGAGCGTCCTTATTCAAATCCAATCTGGAAATGACCAGGGCCAAAACGACAGTAATTCTGCTGGTCTGAGGAAAAAACGGGAGGATTTTTCTTAATTTCTTCATTGTCCACACACAGGACTTAATTATCTGATTAACCTGAGGTTCAAAGAAGAGCCCTGGGGGACCCCACACGGCAAAAGATAGGGAAGAGACCTAAAATCGCCACAGCTAACTGTGGCCCACCTATCAGATAAAAAAGATCCGATCAGTTTGAGAGCCTGGTCTCTAATGCCTGTCTGGTATAGTCGGTCTAGCAAGATATGAGGAGCAATAGTGTCAAAAGCTGCCGACAAGTCCAATAGCACCAGAAATGCCCCCTGCCCCTTATCCACCAATCTACGTATGGTATCAGATGATGCAATAAGAGCAGATTCAGTACTGTGGGCTTTCCGGAAACCATGTTGCGAGTTGTCCAAGCCCTTAGAACTTGACAGGAAATCTACCAGTTCCTTATTTAGGTGCTTTTCCAAAATTTTAGCCGCGTAGGGGAGAAGGGCTATAGGACGTAAGGTCGTTAAGTCATCCGGTTTACCCGCTGCTTTCTTTTTCAGCGGAATGATAGTAGCTTCTTTCCAAGCCCTTGGGTAGAGACCCGATGCTAGCACTTCCTGAAAAATAGGGGCCAACCTAGAAACCACTAACTCTGGTACTAGTTGGAGAATGGCCGGGGGCAGGGATCCATAGGGGAGCCCGATTTGCATTCCCGGAGCAATTTACACAGAGCCTCCAAAGTCGGCATCTTAAAATTAGATAGTAAAAGTGGGTCGTCTGATGTCCCGTTGGTTGTCCCCTCGGGGTACGGGCGAGCAGTCAGTCGTGGAGATGTGCTAGTTAAAGTCTCCTCCAGCCTAAAACTGGAGTAAATGTCTAGCACCTTGCATTCAAAAAATTTAGCTACTTTGTTACAGAAATCTTGGGAATTTTCTACTCTGGGTAAACCTGATGGAGTAGTAAGAATGTTGACTGTTTTAAATAACTCTCTAGAAGAGTTAGCTGCTTCATTAATTTTACATGTAAAAAAAGCCGATTTGGCTACCTGACAGGCTTTTTTGTAGTTGTAGAGTGCAAGCTTAAGATTCGCCCTCTCAACTTCACCAGGGCTGAGTTTCCAGCAGCGTTCTTTCTGCCTATATGTCCTCTGCAAAGATTTAAGGGTTTGGGAAAACCAAGGTTGATTACATTTCTTCTTGATGTGAGAAGAAAAGATTCTTACGGGTGCTAGCATGTCCATAGCTTGTTCAATCCCTAGATTAAATCTAGCAAGTGGAGACAGCCTGGACAGCTTAGGCTCATTCCAATTAAATAGAAGTGCCATTGTCAGTGGTTCAACTTCAATTTTTTTCCAGGATCTAATCCGTTTTTCATGGGGAGTAAATTTTGAGAGCTGCTGTTTGGCCAAAAATGTAAATGTCAAGAGGGCGTGATCTGTCCATTCTAATGGGGTAGTGGAAAGATAAAGTGATTCATCAGAACGAGTGAAAATCCCATCAAGGGTATGACCAGCTCTATGCGTGGCCATCCCATCCTTTAGAACCCAATCTAGTGCCCCCATCAGGTTGAGGAATTCCACAGCCAATAAATCACGGGTATTATCAAAATGAATGTTAAAATCTCCCAGTATAATGGCTTTAGGGGCCATGATTAAGGGTTCCAATACAGAGGGCCAAATCGAAAGAAACTTAGCAATAGGGCCAGGGGGGCGATAAATTAGAAGGCCTTCCCAGACTAAAGATCTATCACAAAGTAATTTAAAGGCCATAGCTTCACAGACCTCAGTAGTGTAACTCGCATTATTCCAAGTACACGTGAGCTCAGACCTACAGATGATGGCTAGACCTCCTCCTCTACCTGTATTCCTATCCACCCTGTAAAAGGAGTAGCCAATAGGAGTTGCTTCGATAAAATCAGGATCCGAATCAGGCCTTGCCCAAGTTTCTGTTATAAAAAGACAATCTATGTTAAGGGTGCGGATGAGCTCATTAATTTAAAATTTATGTTTAGGGAGGGACCTAGCATTTATGAGAGCAAAAGGGCCCCCCGCTCTAACGTCCTTTCCAATTCCCCCCAAAGCGTGTTCAATATTATTCACACCTGTGGCCTGAACTCTCTGGGTTGCCTGCTTACCCATCAAAGGAGGCATATGCACCATCCAATTGCACTGCGTGCATCTCCAGGCGCACGCAGTATCCGGGTTCAGCGTACAGGTACAGCGCGAGCCCGCCAACTTCTTGAGTTCATCCCTGGTGTAACTCAAGTTTCCAGAACTAGAAATAAAATTCCTGGCCCTCTGGCCCGTTCTGGCGCGGACGGGCGCAGACGGGCTTGCCTTTGGTGAGCCAGCGGCGCGCCAGCGATTTTGCCGACATTTATCCCCTGCACCTGACCACTAGACCGCAAACCGCGGTTATGCCGCGGAAACCAGAAGTGGCTTTGGCCGGCCCGACTTCCTGCCCCCAATGTTTTGAAAGCCTTGCTAATCCCAATCCCTCCCGTAAATAATTCCGAATCCGCCGTGCCCCAAGCTTTTCCCGAGGTTCGTAGGATTCCCACACTTTAAAATTATGCAGTTCGAAATTTTAATTTCAAATTTAAAAATATTTAATATTAAAAAGCAAATAAAATTATGTGCAAATTCAGATTCAAACAGGGCAATTAGAGAAACAAGGGTGACAGAAGCTCTAAGAAGATCATCTGCGGAGTCCCCCAAGGGTCCTCTCTCAGGCCAACACTCTTCAACATTTACATGATCCCCCTAGCCAACATCCTCCGACCACACGGAATCACTATACTCTCCTACGCAGATGACACCCAACTCATCTTCTCCCTCACCCGCAACCCCACCACCGCCAAAACCAACCTACACGCTGCTCTCCTCGACACCGCCAACTGGATGACAACTAACCACCTCAAGCTTAACTCCAACAAAACCGAGATCACCATCTTCGGCCCCAACAAAACCATATGGGACAACTCCTGGTGGCCCACCGCCTGAGGCTCCGCACCCACCCCCGCAAACCACGCACGCAACCTCGGCATCATCCTGGACCCCTCCCTCTCCATGACACAACAAATCAATGCACTAACCTCCTCCTGCTTCCACACACTCGGCACTCTAAAAAAATCCTTCAAATGGATTCACCCAGAGACCAGGAAAACAGTCACCCATGCACTCATCAGCAGCAGACTTGACTACGGTAACGCCCTCTATGCCGGCACCACACTCAAACTCAAACTCCAGAGAATCCAGAACACAGCCGCACGCCTCGTCCTTGGCCTCCCCCGCCACGAACAAATCTCACCACACCTCAAATCTCTTCACTGGCTCCCCATAGACAAGAGAATCACTTTCAAGATACTCATCCACGCACACAAATCCCTCCACTATACCGGCCCGACCTACCTCAACGAAAGAGTGAACTTCCACACTCCCACCCGCAACCTCCAATCAGCCGACCTCGCACTAGCTACAGTCCCCCGCATCCACCGAACCACCACAGGAGACAGGGCCTTCTCCTACCTCGCCCCCACAACCTGGAACTCCCTCCCCACCAACCTCCGCAAAACCAAAGACCTCATACTCTTCAGAAAAAACCTCAAGACATGGCTGTTCGAACAGTAACCCCCCCTCACCAGCGCCTCGAGACCCTCACGGGTGAGTAGCGCGCTCTATACATTTTTTTGATTGATTAAACAAACATCAACTACCAGGAACCCAGCAGTCAGTCATTTGAGCATGCCACTGTCCTGAAACCAGTATTCACAAGATAAAGGACGACACACTCAAACTCTTCGATCAAAGGAAATTGACTCCTCACTCCAATAAACAGTTCTTCAGCATTTGATTCAATTGACCTTGAGACCCTAATAACTATCCTTTCAAATTGATTCCTGCAGGTAAGCATCGTCAACTCTATTTCTAACCTTACCCTACCATTTAATTTATATGTAGAGCCTCTCAGACCTCTCCTAATCAAACATGGGCCCATATTAGGGATAGGGCGCACTTTCCAAGTTTGCGGGACAGCGCACCTTAAAGCAGGTGTACCACGTGATAACATGGAAAGTGCACCCTATTAGTCAGAATGCGCTGTCCTCAGGGCAGCCACAAACTTGCGCTGTCCTCAGGGCAGCCACAAACTTGCGCTGTCCTCAGGGCAGCCACAAACTTGCGCTGTCCTCAGGGCAGCCACAAACTTGCGCTGTCCTCAGGGCAGCCACAAACTTGCGCTGTCCTCAGGGCAGCCACAAACTTGCGCTGCCCCCAGGGCAGCACATTCAAGAGAAATACGGAGCAGCTGTTCTGTGTTTCTCTGTGCAGGTGACAACCCCCCAGCACTTTTCAGAGGGATTAGAGATCCCCTTGCAGACAGGTGCAGTTGGTCACTGCACCCACCTGCAAAGGGATGTCTTTGGGGTCCACAGGACCCCTTTTGATCCCTCAAAGGGCTGCCTTTAGAAGGTGCACTGAAAGTGTGCCATCTTTTTGTGGGACACTTTCAGTGCACCTTCTAAAGGCATGTCTGCCTCTGCCTCACGTCGGTAATAGAGGCAAAGAGATTCCCCCAGGCAAATGAGGGAACGCCCTATAATGATGGTGCTTGCGCTATAAAAGCGCCAACGCTATCTGTGTTATAGAAGGGGCCAACTAGAATTTGCGGTCCTTGTGTAATGACACAGTGATCCAGAGGCACACAAACAGGGTGCAAACGCCCATTGCGCCCCCAAGGCACTTGTGTAATACAGCGCATGTATTAGATCAATATGTAGATGACACCCGAATTTATATGCAAATGGACTGCCATGATTGCTTCTCAAGCTTAATCAGTTGTCTCTATGATATCCAATTTAGGCTGAATAACATAAAACTTAAACTAAACGCCACCCAAAAAATATTATCTTCTCACCCAAACCAACATTTAGGTACCAACACACTGGAATAAGAACCTAAATGACAGAGGCATCTACCCTAAATCCTCACCTCTGCAAAACCTCCAAGTGTCTAACTGGTTTCTCAGCCTAACCTAGACTCAACACATCATGGTGTTACGTTCTGTAGCATTTTACAGAGTCACAGGTATCAGATTTTTGACCAGATGGAACTACGGGCTAAGTCAATGTCCCAACCTAAATCAGAAAAACAGTTGAACTGTAACTCATACACAAACCAGTGAGCAATGTTTATGTAAAACGAGTTTTAGGTAGCATGCAGTCCCATGATACATGACACTGATATAACACCAAATCCTCTTTCGTAAATGAAAAGCACACTCAAGGATCACTAAAAAACAGAACCTACATTTTAAAATATTTGTTTTAAAACTAAAACCCTAATCTAGTGTACGCAATAGGAGTTATCACAATCAAAATACACACTAAGGCAGCAAGGAAATGTAATGAGCAACGTAATAAAAAAAATACACCAACACTATTGGTATGCAAGCTATTGCATGAACACCCTCTTTTACTACTGAGCGATATTTTAGTTCTAGTACATTAGTAGAAAATTAATAATAAAAACTATTTTGAGTTTCAAAAATGGTTCACACCTGTATACCTTATTCTAGAACAATAGGTTCTATTTTCACCTCCCACAGGCAGCTGATCAGCATCGTTTTACAGCACTACCTGCCATTCAGCTAATGAAGGCCAACTACTTTATTTTATATTTATTCGGGACCACACCCTCCACCTGTAATCCCCACGAGCCATGCCTGTCTAGACCTTGTTGAAGAATTTTAGAGCAGTCAAAGATCTTGGTGCAAGCTCTGATCACCTACAAAACTGCATCTAGCAACTCGCTGCTCACCTGGGTATTTAAATCCCGAATTCCCCCTTGCAAGCCATAGTGTCTCACTCCTTTGCTGGCTACAGAAAATTAGTCCACAACTCCACTTCTCTCCTTACTATTCTGGCTACTTCTGAAAGATAGGAACACTTACAAGAGCCCTCGCATCACATACAAGCCATCCACATGAACACTCCTCATGTCTCAACTCCACACTTATTGCAGCTCGTGGAGTTAAAAACGTGAGAGGCAAAACTTCTCTTCACCTAAATCTATGAAATTTAAAGAAATTCTCCACAACGAAAAATGCCTGGTCAGAGAATGTCCCTAAAATCTCTAACTCCCTTCCCATCGGCATCAGGAAAGCTCTATCTTTTGCTTTATTTAGAGAGGATCTCTACATCTTCACAAACACTCTCCACAGTCCTGCTGGCTCCATCCCACGTGCCTCGCATTGTTCCTCTTCGTGCTCCTGACGGCCTTGCCTTTCTTTCCTACCTCCCCATTCCTCTTTCCTCGTTAGGTCAATGATACCTCTTGCTAGTCCCTTCCACCCAGCGGTCTTCCCCTGTGCTCTCCTTGTGCGCACTGCTCGCCCTTTTTACAATTTCTTTGGAATTCAATGTCAGCTATACTGAGAGCTCCCTTGCCTTCAACATGGTCCTGTTTTTGTTTGTATATTTAACGAAGGTCGGGCCGCAAGGGAATCTTAATTATAGTCCTTTGTTTCTTTCAGTGTCCTGGCAACTTAAGAACAAAGGATAGAAGGCTTCCCTACCATTTTACCTTTATTAGCTGTAGAAACACAAGATTGTATAGAAGGCAAATGAGTCTTCAATACAGTTGTCCTTTTGCTCATTTGTCTGGCTTTGATGTGCTTACGCAGCATATTTTAGCATATTAAACCCAGCCAGTTGGTTTTGCCAATGCTTGTCCACCCCCACCCCAATCGCCAACCCCCCTTCTCAATTGTGGAAAACGATATTTACATTGAATGCACATTAATCTTGTAAATGTTTCTAGAGAGGTTACACATGTATTCTGAAAAGGTGTTTTTCCTTCTTTATTAACATGACGAACATTTTCTGTAAAACTGGAAATTAAAAAACAAAAATAACATCTAGCTGAGTCGGGGTTATTAAATATGGATCATAAACAACAGCATGTCGTGTAAATGAGTGGTCCATACCAGCTGTAGCATCCAGTCTACCACTTGTCAGCACAGGATACTGATTACAGGAGGGGAGGGAATGATTGATAGTCATTCTGGTTTTCGAAAATGTCACTTCCCCCTCAGAGCATGGATAGGGCCTCATAGGCATTTGAACCAGACCCATGCAAATGATTCTTACCCCTTTCACATGCTAGCAACAAAAGGTAGGCCTGTGGCACATAAACAGACGCCCCAGAGGTAGCCTCGTCAGGTGATACCTTTGGTTCATCGCTTAGGACTGCTGATGGTGGCAAAGGACTAGTGGCGGCTGCAGCTGGCCGCAATGTTGCCTTGTGGTCTGTGAAAGTTATTGGACTAAAATCTTTAATTGGGCTGAGTGAGTGAAGTGAGAGAGCCGACGTCCTGTAGAAGAAGTTTGAGGAGAGGGTCTCCCCTATAAAGTTTCATAACAATAGGATATTCATGAACTACTGCAATACTCTCAAAGGTGTGCCAAGCAAGGTTAACTCTCCCTGACGTGTTGGGAGTTTTACTGTTTGATAGACCGGACAGCGTTGGGGTGGTCACCCCTAACTTTTTGCCTGCCTCCCTCCACTTTTTAGATACTGTTTTTGCTGGTTTTAAGACTCTGTACACATTACCACTGCTAACCAGTGCTAAAGTGCATATGCTCTCTCCCTTTAAACATGGTAACATTGGATCATACCCAATTGGACTATTTAATTTACTTATAAGACCCTAGTACAGTGCACTATATGTGCCCAGTGCCTGTAGATTAAATGCTACTATTGGGCCTGCAGCACTGATTGTGCCACCCACTTAAGTAGCTCCTTTATCTTGTCTCAGGCCTGCCAATGCAAAGCCTGTGTGTGCAGTTTCACTGCCAATTCGACTTGGCATTTAAAAGTACTTGCCAAGCATTAACTCCCCTTTTTCTACATATAAGACACCTATAAGGTATGCCCTAGGTAACCCAAAGGGCAGGGTGCTGTGTAGGCAAAAGGAAGAACATGTACCTGTGTAGTTTACACGTTCTGGTAGTGTAAAACTCCTAAATTCGTTTTTACACTGCTGTGAGGCCTGTTCCCTTCATAGGCTAACATTGGGGCTGCCCTCATACACTGTTTAAGTGGTAGCTGCTGATCTGAAAGGAGTAGGAAGGTCATATTTAGTATGGCCAAAATGGTGATGTAAAATCCTGCTGTCTGATGAAGTTGGATTTAATATTACTATTTTAGAAATGCCACTTTTAGAAAGTGAGCATTTCTCTGCACGTAAATCTTTTTGTGCCTCACAATCCACGTCTGAATGGGTTTAGTTGACCGCTCCTTGTGCATTCACTCAGACAAACACAGGATACTCAACCTCACTTGCATTTTGAATGTGTCTTCCCGGGCTGGGAGGGTGGAGGGCCTGACACTTGCATGTCAAAGGACAGTAGCCTGCCCTCACACAAAGGACTGCCACACCCCCTACTGGGACCCAGTCAGACAGGATTGAACTGAAAGGGGACCTTGTGCACTTCTATGCCACTCTTTGAAGTCTCCCCCACTCAAAGGCACATTTGTGTATTTAAACAGGGCCTCTGCCCCTACCAACTCAGACTGTCTGGAGAAGAAACTTGAACCAGAACCTGCAACCTACCAATAAGAACTGCCTGGCTGCCCAAAGGACTCACCTGTCTGCTTTCTGTGAAGGACTGCTGCTTTGCTGTTGCCCTGCTGCCTTGCTGCTCACTGGCCTAGGTGAAGAAGTGCTCTCCAAGGGCTTGGATAGAGCTTGCCTCCTGTTCCCTGAGTCTCAGGACCAAAATGACTTCATCTCTACAAGAAGGACCCCTTGTGCGGCGAAAATAGACACACAGCCTGCCAGAAACGACACACAGCCTCCACTGCGGTGAAAATTTCACTGCACACCGAACCGGAACGATGTAGCCCAACTTCGTAATGAGAAGATAGACGCAGCACCAGCGTAGCGACCGGAAATTAGACGCACGGCCCACTGGATTGATGCACAGCTGAGCCGGAATGACGCAGCCCGACTTAGAGAAGAATCGACGCAGCGCCTGCCATGCGGTAAAAAAATTTGACTCAACGCCCACCGGATCAACGCAGCTCCTGTGACTTCTTCCTGCCAGCACAGGAAATCCACGCATCATCCCCTGGCTGTCTGAAAACCCTGCAGCCCGAAGAGGATCCTCAACTGAGGGCCAGAAATCGACGCACAACCGTCCCTGCGCGAAAACTAAATGACGCATTGCTGTGTGCGGCCCGAGAAATTGACGCACGCCCCCTTTGTTTCCACACATCTCCTCCTCTGCGGTTCTCTGCGGAGATTTTTCACACGAATCAGGTACTTTGTGCTTAAAAAAGACTTTGTTTGTTTTTAAAAGACTCAAGACGCTTTATATCACTTTTCAGTGATATCTAAACATTTACTGATTGCATCTTTAATCATTCTGACCTGCATTTATCCAGATAAATATTATATATTTTTCTAAACACTGTGTGGTGTATTTTTGTGGTGCTATATGGTGTTATTGTAGGATTTATTGCACAAATACTTTACACATTGCCTTCAAAGTTAAGCCTGACTGCTCAGTGCCAAGCTACCAGAGGGTGGGCACAGGATAATTTGGATTGCGTGTGACTTACCCTGACTAGAGTGAGGGTCCTTGCTTGGACAGGTGGTAACCTGACTGCCATCCAAGGACCCCATTTCTAACACTGTACCCAATAAATGTTTGAAGAAATGGTTGCAACATGGTACCTGTTCAGCACAAATTCCCTAAGAAAAGGTCTATAAAATCATAAGTGATACAGGCAGTTCAGAGAATACAAGTTCACTAGGCATGTCAATTTTTATAGCATCTTCCTTCACACCTTCATTTTGCTCCTGCCATTGCTCCATCCTGCATCTTCCAAATACATTCTCAGTCATATATTATAACTTGGAACTTCAGTCGAAGGTGCAGGGTGGAAAATAAAATACACAAATCGATCTCAGGCCACAGACTGCAAAGCTTGATAGATTTTTAAGGTTCAAAAGAAGTGCTACTGAACCATATTGCAGACGTCTTAACATCTGGTCTTGAGGCTAGAATATCAGTTATAGCTGTAATCTCAGAAATATCAGCTTTTAATATACATTTTAAAATGAAATACTTTTGTCTGCCAACATCAGATTTTCGCTTTAAGAAAATATGCACATTTTGCTATCAAGTATAAGCTTTTCATTTTTGTTAAATAAAAGCACTTCCCAGAAGCTAAAACTAATCATTTTAATGAACACAGTAGAACTTTCCTGAACTACCAGCTTCTCATTCTCAGTAAACATGGGTCCTTTTATTATTATCACGAGAAGGGCTAGACACCAGCTTCTTTGCAGCTATCTTGTGTTTCATACTATACCACGGGTTTTATTCTCTGGTTGCTGAATTACAGAAAATGTATAAAAGTAGTTTCAAATTAAAGAGAATGTGCATTGAATGGTCCAAGGCCTCACTGGGCAGCTGAAATGCAAACTCACACATAGAATATTTTTGTTGCTTGTCTGATTTTTCATTAAACATGTATTGGACCTCAGAGGGCGTCTCAGAGTGTTGTTTTATTTCCTTCACATAACCTGGTGCATTGTGTGTCGGGAAGTGTATAATCTCGGGCACCAAGGGGACAGTGCTGCAATAACCCAGGGCATCAAGACAAGGGAGATATTTCTCTGGAGATGCACACGGCTCAGAGCTGAACCGGTTATGTGGCCGGATAGCTTAAGCACACTGACGAAAATTAAGGTAAAGAGTGGTCATATTTACCATGTATTGCTTTGCTTCTCTGTATGTGATATGTGGCATGTGGACCATAGTTCTGGCTGCAAGGGAGCCAATGAGATAATAAACTGGTTGGGTATGTAGGAATGAGAGGGGTTCCACAGAAGAGAGATGGTGTGTGTGCAATCCATGGTATAGTGCGAGAGGTCTCTAAAGAATAGTGTGGGTTTGTAGAAGATAGGCAATAGTGCCAGGACCTGAAGGACAAATGTTTGAATGATAAATGTGTGAAAAAAAGAGGCTCTATGATCCAGCTGCACTGACCCCTTCACTAACCCATCGGATGCACAAACGAAGACCAGACAAAAGCAAGAGGATCTTTGAGTGTGAAGTGAACAATACCTTTCCACCCTCCACAAAAACAGTCGGACAAAAATAACTGCAGGGTGCCCTCCTTTAACGTATGTCAGTTTCCTCCCTACCCGCCCTAAATGATGACCTGCGGCACAAGCCCTGCAAAAAAACCCTTTTATAATAGTGTTTCCTTCGATTTAGATCGTTTTTAAGAAGAAACTCAAGGGTGCTGAAAATGAAATATATCGCGAACTCCGGCCAGCGTTTGTGAATTGGTATGAGGAGGTAACCAAAGACAAACATGAATACAAAGCAGAAACTGGAATACCAAGTAAGCAACCTTAAAGAGATGTACCGGCTGTGCTCCTACTGCCCGCCTCCTGCCTATCTATTTCCCCCGGACCGATCACTGAACCTCAACCAAAAGGGAAGGAGGGTGAGGACCGAAGGGGTCGGTGTGGGACTGACTGGATGGTTTAAACTTCTGCTTGCCTGTTAATTAAGCTGAGGGTGCGCCCGTGGACCCCGAAACGAGGCAGGGACACAGATTAAAGGAGGAAAAGGAGGTAATGAACAAGAGAGCGCTGCAAGCAACAGACAGGAGGGCACCGGAAAGAAGACTGGGGTAGTAAAGCAAGTTGTAGACTCCTCAACTAAAGAGCGGCCAGACTGAGATTTCATTCTGTCCCAGGTGGGTACAGGGATCCCCATAAGCACAGCCCTGCTATCACCGGAGAAAGCTTATGACTGGCTAGGAGCAGACGCCAAAACAAAAGGCAAGAGGTCTCTCCTCATTCAAAGGTACTCAGAAGATGAATGTCTCTCTTTACCCGTCCAAAACACTCTCCTTCCCATGATAGACTACCCCATTTCGGGAACAAAGTCACTGCTCATGTTTCTTGGACTCTTACTGATGTGAATCATGTATTAAGAAACAATTCCTTAGTATTCAAGAAAACATTCGCAAAGTGAATAGCAAAGTGAATCTGAAGTGTACAAACCTAACCTGGCTGATGTGATTCAATTATTGTGATTGGCTGTAACAATTGAAGGGAGAGCTCAATCGATGTATAATAGAGTTTGGCTAATACAGGATTCCAGGGCTATTAAGGCCCAGAGCAGCGTGAAGAATGCTTGTTATATGCAGTTGCAGAGGTGTGCCCAGTAAAAACTTATTGGACTAAGATCTCGAATTGTAAATAGAACAAAGGAGAGTCAGCAGCAGATTATTTCAATTAATATTATTATATTTCATGATAAAAGAAAGCCCAATACCTGTCTCACTGATACTAACCAACTGACCTGTTCTAAAATTCTCTCAGTTTTCTTCACCACCTCTCTACGGCTTGTCCGTAGAAAAAGTCGATATTTCAAATCAAACAGTACCACATCACATTTCTAATTCTGCTTTCAGAACTCTTGGTCCCATCAGAGACCGGCATGCTTTTCTTTTAAGCCTTATTTCTCCTGTAAACTTATCGGGTCCGGACAATATATGTAAATTAAACTGCACTGTTTTCTGTACACCTGACAGGGTCTATCTCATTGTACTTCTGACCAACGAAGACAAGGTGCTTTTCCTACTTTGTAAACTGTGCAAAATCCCTGATGCCGATTTTACAAAGTCTGAAGCTCTGTCTGAATTATTTGCATAAGTGCTTTCTACTTTACGGTCCACAGGTGCTAATAATATGAGATGTATTCTATCAATCCTGTAAAAATAATGATAAGTCCTATAAAAATAGTTACATTGTATTCCATAGTATCCTCTAGAGCCGAAGCAGGAATTCAACAAGTGATCGTAGACCTGATTACACAAGGTCTTTTGGTAGCAATCTTTAGAAAATTTAATACTCCTATTCTCCTTATCATAAAGGCACAAAAGGCTAATGTGTAGATTCATTAAGGATATGAGACTTATTAATAATGAGTTTACCATCGTTACCTGAATCCCTGCTAATGGCCAATGGTTCACCATGGCGGATTTATGTTCCACCTTCTTTTAGAAACCCATTTATGAAGAGTCAGTTTCACTTTCTCATTCGGTGGATCCCAAATGGCATGGAAAAGGATTCCTTAAGGCTTTACTGAGTCTCCTTTCATCTTTTCACTGGCTTTAAAGGAGAATTTAGACACCTTTGTCTTTCACAGAAACTCCAACTTGATGCAATGCAAAGGTGACTGTAAATCTAAGAGGCTAAGAAAAGGCATAAGGCTTTAAAAGAAAAACTGCAATTTTGCCTTACCCGTGTAGGGTATCAAGATCATGAGATCATCACAGGAAAGCACCATCTATCGACAGATTGGATTGAAGCCATCCGTAAGTTACCACATACAGTAACCGGCTCCACTGAACAAACTTTCATGGGTATGGCTGGTCACTGTAGTCAGTGACTCTTTAGGTAAGTAGCCAGGGAAAACCTTTGCAGAACTAGTTAAAACGGGTATCCCTGAACCTTTGCAACAGTCTAAAGAAGCTTAACAAATATTTATCCACATAAAACAAGGCCTCGTCCTCTGCGCCTGCCTTGGTGCTGCCCAAGTAAACAAAACAATTTACTCCGTATTGTGATGACAAGTCGGATTTGCCCTTCGGGTACTCTTACTGGATTATGGGGATCAGAGGAAGAAGTCTGTAACATACTACACTACACGTCTGTTTCAGAACCCATAGCAGCAGAGCTCCTTCCATACCATGGCTCTCACAATCACAGTCCATCTTGTTGACGCATCTGAAAATAATGTACTGAGTTCTACCTTGATTGTGGCTATTCCTCACTTGGTTGTTGCACTAATCTTCACTACCAAGACTCAACATCTTTTCACTGCCAGACTGTCTAGATTCAAGAGCGTATTGTTATCTGCCTCCCATATTACCTTTATTCGCTGCCCCTCCCTAAACCTTACCTCTCTAATACCCACCAACAAGGAAGGAGGTACCCATGATTGCTTTGCCATAACCGAACAGATTACAGAGACCTGCGTTGATTTTACAGAGGCCCATAATACCACATTGTGAAATAATCTACTATGTGGATGGGTCATTTCCTAATAATGAGGGTGAATTGCTGCCGATTACACTAAATGTATTGTATATCAAGTTATAGGGAGCCACCAAATACCCAATGTGAGATCTGCCCTGGCTTCGGAGCTCTAAGTTTTCACCAGAGCTTGAAGCCTTGCTGAGATAATTACTTTAACTGTATCCAAAGACTCAAATTATGCATTTGGAGTTGTGCATGACTTTGGAATTCCAAGATGTTTTAACTTTGCTGGCACCTCAGTACAAAATGGCCTAGATGTAAACAATCTTCTAAATGCTTTTCTTTTGGTACTTAAGAATGTAGTCACCAAATGCACTGCCCACCAAAATTCACAAGATGAAATTTCTCACAGAAATGTTATGGCTGATTCTGCTGTTAAGAAAGCTTCTTTATCATTAAATAATGAAGATCCCATACAAGTTTTACAGACTGACTGGTTTGCTGTTCCCCCTTTAAAAGATCCAGCTTTGTTACAGTAGCAAGCCTCTGAAGTCGAAAAACACAATTTAACAAAGTAAGTTTGCACAAGAGATCTAGAAAGAGTTGAGAAGGATGGCTCACAATGTGTGTGCCACACCCTCCAGCCAGGTACTGGTCTTCAAAAGAGTGCACCAGCGTCTGTTACTGATGACCAGCACAGCCGCAAAGTGCTGATGTGAACTCAAGGGCTTGTTTTTTTGGCACAATCAAGGGGTCTAGTACTAAGCACTTTTGCCCAACACTTGTATTTGGGAACAGACATTTGCGAGCTGTCCATTTTAAAGGAAGTGCAGGGGCTGTCACCACAGACCCTACCGGTCTACAAAGTACCACTCCACTTTAGAAACCCTATAACCGTGTCACTATGCATTCATACAACAGCACAAAATTAGCATGGGCTTGGAAACCATGTTACTAATCATGTACGGTCTTAACTGGCAACTATTTACAGATGATAGCATCATATCAGCTGCAAACTAACAGGTCTTAGCCTACAATTAAAAACTAAACTCAGCAATCCATGTGTAACTTTTCTAAAAAATATTCCCAAGAGTAAGTTTGAGTAGTGATGACTATCATTTGCTAAGGATAGTGTAGGTTTTGTGTACTGTGGCAGTTTTCAAATATATTTAGGGACAACCCTAAACTAGTGTAAATCCCAAAGAAAGTCATGATGTGCTTGCACGCAGAAGAGCAAATTTAGCTCTCCAAATGGAAGGGATGGCAACCATCGTTCTACAGTTATTCAATCCATCGAGATAAAGATTCGCCCCAGACATTCGGGTGCGGTTTGCTTCCTTCTACCATTGAAATGTCAGATATCAATCCTGGAGATCGGAGACATGAATGCCAACTCACGTGCCATTTTACTTTAATTTCTGTTCGAGTAGGTCACCTCCTTCCGTTGTCTTTGGGGGTCAACGTTTTAACTGGCAGGTGAAGGATTTCCTGCTTAATGAAAGAATGATGACCGTTTCTGAGACAGACTTTTGGAATCCTCATTTTTAGCTTAGGGTTTCTTCTTTTTCTCAGTCCATGTGGTGCTGGTGGTTGGTGCCTTAGCTGTCAGCCAGTCCTTACAGTCCCATCACTTACGACTGAGCTATTAGAACCTGGACATTGTTTTTTGTTTAAAAAAAAACAACAAAAAAAACAAATGGAGATACTCGAGACTGAATTGCTTCTATTTAGAAGATATACACATCCACGTTTTAATAATGGGGTGAGAAATTGCTTGCACAATTAGGGAGCACGAGGTCCCGCATATGTATGTGGTGAGTGGATATGCTATTTGGAGCTAATATTGATTTGACTTCCTTTATTTATCTTTTATATATATGGTTATTGATTACATCATTTATTCGTAATATTTACTGCCCTCACAACTGTATACAATATACATTCAATGAACATAGAGCCAGTCCATTTAATTTATTTAAATAAGCAATTTTAAATCTATCTATACAGCGATATGTACTGCCATGTGTGTTATAAAACAGGATTTTGTTGGGTAATTGGTAGGCACCTGGTCATTCTTAGCTGGGTAGGTAGTAAACATAGCAGTGGTTTAATAAAACATGCAATCTTGAAAAAGCCCACTGACTCGGCTGCGGCCGCCTACGACGATGCACTTTTCAGAGCACATTTTTACTTTAAACAAGCATTTGCAATGCAATGGGTCTCGCATCTGCTCGAGTTAGAGCTATTAGCGTTGTAAATTCCTATCTGGACTTTTCTTGCCACATAAATTAAAAATGAAACGTAAAACAGTTGACATAAGCACGACGATTCAAAGCACCACGGCCACCATGAGTGAGAGTGAGAAGAAGAGACATAAAAGGAAAAAGAAGTATGCTCGCAGTCAAACATATCGGCAAAACGTGCAATTATCCAAGTAACCGGGGCAAGGGCAAGGCAGTAACAAAACTGCCACAAGGAGGAACAAACGTAAAGCATTTACCAATGACAACAAAGGATTTTTTAAAGGCAAGACCATGAACGAGTGATAGTGATAAGCGTGCAGTGGGCGTGGTTAAAAGCACACAGATAAATTACAACACGTCAGAGCACTTGCGTGCTCGACCTAAAAAGGAACCTCAATGAAAGACATGCACAGATGTGAAGTGCTTGAACACAAAGATGATAAAGTACTGGCAAAGCCAATAGGTCAGGCTTTAATGTGGTAAGCTCATGCAAACAGTATTTCTGCATGTTTTTACCATAATAAAAACACACCTATTGACTTTGCTAGCAATTGTATGGTGTAAGTTGTGAACTAGGAAAGGGGGGAAGAGAGAGTCAGAAAGCGAGAGTGAAAAAGGAGGGACGAGCAGAAGTGAGAGATAGAGAGAGAAAGGGAGAGATAATTAGGAAGAGGAGGCAGGTAGGATTAGAGAGATAGAGATGTGGCAAGTGAGAAAAACAGAGAGAAAGGGAGAAGACGGAGCATGCCAAAGATAAAAAGAGAAAGATGGCGGGATACAGTAGAGCGCACGAGTAAGAGAAGGACAGACTAAGAAAGTGAGACAATGAGAGGGAAGAGAGATTCAGATAGAGGAAGAAAGAGTGGTTAATGGACACTTTCAGTGGGACACATTTGAAGCATTTTATCAATGTATCATTAAATGCTTTGTTTGGTTTGTGGTTTTAAGGAATTAATGACTGCCACATGTGGGTCTGGATCCATCTCAATGAACAGGTAACATGACTCAGTTAGTGAAATGCTCACAGCTGGCACCTCTGATGATATGTATATTCATTAAAAACACCTTCACTTTTTTTTTTTTCTCTTTTTTTAAATCAATCCGAATTTGAGTACCTTTATAATTGGTAACAGTGCCACAGCCTATTTACAGCATTTAAAAAGAGTGAATTGTTCCTGCAAAGTGCATGTTTGTAACTGGTTAAAAAGTGGCTACCATGTTACAGTACATAGAATAATTTTCGGTTGCAGTTTTCTTCACTCAGAAAATGCTTTCACTCTAGGGTAAGATCGCCTAAATGGTACTCTCAAACATACACGTTATAGAAAAAGGAATCCTGCAAAAGCTAACAAACATTGGAAAAGCCAGTAGGTCTCGGCCATAATTCCTATTGGCTTTGTCAGTGCGTTTTTTTATGTTAGATAGCCACCACAAATAGGCGCCCATCTGCGTTGACCATCTCTCAGTAGATTTGTAAAATGCAGGAAAGATGTCCAGCGTGGATCTGCATCCGAGGAGGCCACGTTTGCAAGCATTTCTATTGTTTTAAGCAAGGGCTGACCTGCAGCACACTTTAAGTATGGGTTATGTGTTGGAAGAAATAGGCCCTGATCATAGACAGCTAAAGCGGTCTGTAGCGGAGACCTAAAAACGGTGCATTTCACAGATGCATGCAAAAGCAACCTTTGACCACCCCAGGCGGATTAGTACACCTATGTTGCCAGCTACCTTTCAAGCACAACCCAATTCGGACTCACAACTTAAACTTAAAGGTCTAGAGCGGAGCGCTGAAGGACTCCAGACACGAGACACCTCAGACATTGACAACATTCTAACAGAACAGTCTGCAGCGATGACTGGGACAGACAGCAAACAGGACCCAAAGCAAATACATGAACAACCTGGACGATCTTTCGGAATGCCCTGCTGCTACTATGACAACGATAACTATGATGCAGAAAAGAGCACGCTGGATGCATACATTTAACTTTTGTTTTAGCTTGTTTCGTTTGCAGTAAATTACACTCGCAGAAACACAAATCCAACTACATCAAAATCGAGGCTGTGAATCCCCTTATTAGTAACTCATCAATTTTTCAGCAGTAAGATCGTGTGCTTGTTACACACAGCAATCGCCTTTCCAAAATAGCCACCATTTCTAACTGCACTGATCTCCACCTCCGTTATAGTCCTATCTCTAGCTCTTGCAAGAGTACGAGTTTCGTTTTCAATAAGAAATTGAGTGTCCTGCCGTGACATCATCTACAATATTTGCATATCCAGAATGCTCCGCGTTTTCAATAGAGTGAAAGGCATTGTTGTTCCTAAGACTTTTTGTTAAAGTGTGAACAATTCACTAGTGACCGAACATTAAACACAACACAGTAGCTATTGGTGAACTCACAGTTCAAAACTCCACTTTAAATAAGCAGCCACATTAAAAAAAAAAATCGGAATAAAGACTTCATATATAAGCCTGTTCACAGCTGTAGCTGTGCTCACTTAGGCAGCACATATACTAAAACTGGAATGATACATGCAAATAAAAATTTGTGAACGATGGAATTTCAAAAGGAGAAGGAGCAGCTGTGCAAAATAAGAACTGCCATGAACCAAGGCAGTGGGCAAATAAAAAATGTGTTCTAGAAAACTTCAGATAAACAATTGGAAGAGTGAGGACCCTGCACTTGGCCGGTGCTCCTCTCTCAAGATCAGACAAGAACGGAAGTGAGGTATTGGCTTTACGAACCTGTTAGGAGGCAGCAAAGAAGAGTGATGCTTCAATCAACCTATGGTAAGCAGCAGGCGGGAGCAAGGTCCTTTATTCAGTACAACAGGTCTTCCAGACAGCACATGCACGCTGCCTAGTCTTGACCTAAAAATGAATATTTGTGCACCTTATTGTAAGCCTGGGGTTTAACTTTTTTTACAAGACCGGAGGCTCATATTATGCAGTCTTTTCTTGCTTTAATTTTCAACAGCAGCCAAGAAGAAAACAACATTTCCCAACAAAAGAACTACAAAGTGACATCATAAGGGAAACCATCCAATAGGACGTCGTATGCCACTATTAGTATCCTGACTGCGAACAACAAGTCCTCTTTTCTTGCTGCTCGCAGTCAAGATAAGTACCAATATTCTTTCGTCCTTCATAAAAATGTTGCATGTATAGTTTAATTAATTATGTATTTTATCTTGTATTTCTGTGTTTAGGATTCTCACACAGTCTATTTTATTCTATTATTTTCTTTGTCAGCGCGTCTTATAACGGTAGTTTTCCACCATTATAGATGCGTGTGTATGCGCCCGCAGCCGGCGCGTCAGTCTTCTTTATGACAGCCGGCTGCATTCCTGAAATACTTCGGCTCGCGTCTTTTCCGGACACGTTTCTTTGTTTGTTGTGAGCGCGTCTATTAGCGGTTTGCTTTACCGTTATAGACGCACGCTTCTGCTGCATTCCTCAGCTATTTTACCTCGCGTCTTTCTCCAGACGCGTTTATTTGGTGAGGTAGAGCGCACTGTTGATCGCGCATCAATTTAAAATCCTTTTTCTTACGGGCGCCTATGGAAAAGCCCTTTCTTTCTGCCTTTTCCTAATTTTTTTTAATAAGGATTTCTCTTTCCCCTCAATTTTCTAAACCAAATTTAGTTTTTTATATATAATTTAAGGGCTCTTCATTATGGCTGAAGAGGAAGAATCCCAATTTCTTCAAGAATGCCTGAAGTCTTTTATTACAGATTCTGTTCAAAAGGCAGTTTCTGTTTCTATGCTGGACGTATCTAAGAACTTAGAAGCCTCTCTCTCCAAGATTATTTCTGCTTCTACGAAAGGCAAGAAACGTGCGGTTTCCCTTCCGGGACCCTCAAAAGGCGTTTCTGCTGGTCCTTCCACCCGAGAGGTATCCAAATCGGGACCCCCTCTTTCTCCGCTCCACATTACTCATGTAAGAGACACTGATGATGATGACTCTCCCAGTCATACAGATGATATGGACGGATCTTCGGATCCTTTTTGTTACAGGCCTCCGGAAAAAAGGCGTAGAATTTCTCCCAGTGACGGTGGTGACGTTCACCCGGTGTATCAGATTTTGGTGGACCATTCTGGTGAACCCTTGTTTTATCCTTCCCTAATGGTTCATCCAAACTCAAAGGAATGGTATCCTGTGGAGCACGTTGCAGACTATATTTCCTTTTTCCTACGCCATTCTTTAGACAAAGTTACTCGCAACAAGCTTAAATCCGAATGTCCCCCGTCCCTCCTTGCCTGATAATATCACTGCTACACCGACGACTGACCCTAACATGCTCATGTTTTTCACTAAATTTGGTAAAGACCCTAAAAAAAGGTGTCGATAGAGCTTGGTCAGGCTGCCAGGATAAACTTTTAGATTTGGTTGGTCCTCTCACCAGAATTTTTGATATGGCGGAAGAAGCAAGATGGACAATACTACAATTGATCCGGTAGTCCTTTCTAACTGGGCGCAACGCGCCATCTGTATGCTGGGTAATGCAAACTCCCAATTGTCCATCGAACGAAGGAAAAGTCTCCTGCTCAAGATTGACCCTAAATTGACTTGCTTGGCCTCTAAAGATGAGGGTCCTTCAGCTAAAGGCCTATTATTTGGAGACTCCTTTATTAAGGAGCTGGACAAATATGTATCCACCTTTGCCTCCCTTGACAAGGCTCAGTTTTCTATTAAAAATATTTTTTCCTCTCTGGTTTTTGGCAGGGCTGGCAAAGGCAGGAGTCGCTTTGCCGGCCGTTCCCTCAGAGGTCAGTATGTCAATCGAGACTCCTACAATCAACAAACTCAGCTTGACACCTACTCAGGATACAAGCCACGTTTCTACCCCTGCCGCTCAAGAGGCTATCGTCAGAGAGGCTACATCAATAAAGGAGAACAAGTTTCCGGTAAGTGTTTCCAATTCTGGCCTTCCTGCAGTAGGAGGCAGACTAGCTCTTTTTCTAGACTCATGGCGTTTTCTAACCTCAGATCCCTGGATAATTCAATCCATTCAAGGTTACCTCTTAGAGTTTTATCAACCCCCAACTCAGTCCCTTTTTCCTCTTCCCCTGGTGTTTTCTCAAGAACAAAATCAACTGCTCCACAACAAGATTCAATCACTCCTCGCTAAACAGGCCATAGAGCCAGTTCTATTCGACGCTTCAGGTTTTCTCAGCACCATGTTCCTGGTGCAAAAGAAAAATCAGAAGTTTCGACTAGTTCTAAACTTTAAAAATTTCACCAATTTTGTGGTTTACTGACATTTCAAGATGGAGACCATTCTTCATCTCAGAGATATATTACTTCAAGGCGACTGGTTGGTCAGACTGGACCTTCAGGATGCTTACCTCACGGTCCCAATTCACCCCTCACACAGAAAATGTCTTCAATTCGAATGGCACAACTCTTTCTACCAATTCAAAGTTCTTCCTTTTGGGCTCTCTTCGGCCCCTTGGTGTTTCACCAAGATTCTCAAACCTGTGGCGGCCTTTCTCCGCTCCCACGTTGTTCATCTGATTCTTTATCTAGACAATTTTCTCTTGATGGCACAAGACAAACGCCTTCTCCTAGTTCACTTACAGTTCTGTCAAGATCTTCATCTCAAATTGGGTTTCCTCATCAATTTTCAGAAATCAGCCTTGGTTCCAACTCAAAAGTTGGAATTCCTTAGTTTTCTCATAGACACTACTCGTTCAATTCTTCAACTTCCCCAGCACAAGGTCTCCTTAATCAAAAAAGAGATTCGTCAATCCCTCTCCCTTCCTCACATCTCCCTCAGAATTCTGTCTCATCTAGTGGGACTCCTCGCCTCCTCTATCCAAGCCATTTTCCCGGGTCCGCTATATTACCGCGGCCTTCAACGGTTAAAGATCCGCCATCTTCACAAGGGTGTGGCCTATTCCGATCCTTTGGTTCTGGACTCCGAGTCCAAAGAAGAGCTTCTATGGTGGTTGACTCACCTAGACGCCTGGAACGGAAGAACTATTTTCTCTGCCGCCCCAGATCTTGTATTAGAGTCCGATGCAAGTTAGACAGGTTGGGGCGCAAGATGTGGTCAGTTCTCGACTGGAGGCGCATGGTCTCTGAAGGAGTCATTCTTGCACATAAACAGTTTAGAGATGCTTGCAGGTTCCTTTGCCATCTGCTCATTTACAAAGGACAGAGTAAGCTGCACCATTCTTCTCAGAATGGACAACCTAACCGCCGTCAGATAGATCAACCATCTAGGGGGCACCAGGTCCACGATCCTGTCTACCCTGGCAAAGCATCTTTGGGAATATTGTCACTCTCGACAAATCTCAGTCAGAGCGGTTTACCTGCCGGGCACTCTGAATACAGTTGCGGATTGGTATTCCAGACATCTTCACGACTCCAGCGACTGGCAGTTGCACCCTTCAATATTCAATCATCTTACTTCCCTCTTTGGCGTAATGTCCGTAGACCTTTTTGCCTCAAATCTCACCTTCCTTCCTTTTTCAGTTGGAGACCGGATCCCCAGGCTCTCGCCACAGACGCTTTCCTTCAGATCTGGCCATCATCCCTTCTTTACGCTTTTCCTCCCTTCCTTCTCATCCCTCGAGTCCTTGCACATGTACGCAGACACCAATCCATACTGGTTCTAATAACCCCATTTTGGCAGGCTCAACCTTGGTATCCAACCTTATTGGAATTAACAACCGACCGTCCTGTATGGCTTCCTCACTTTCCCGACCTCCTCTTAGATCCCCAAGGTCGGCAACATCACCTAGTTCTCAACAAGTCCTTGTTTGTCATTGCTTGGAAGATTTCGGGTCATCCTGGAGACCCCAGGAATTTCAGAGGATGCTCTCAGACTCATCCAACAGGCCAGGGCCCCTGGTACCTCAAAGGCTTACAAATCCGCATGGGCCATTTGGTCCAGCTGGTGTTTGGACAGGAATTCAGATCCCTTTTCAGCTGATGTAGTGTTGGTTGTGAATTTCCTGGCTTCCTTAGCCTCCCAAGGTAAGGCTTACCGCACTATCAACACTTACAGGTCTGCCATTTCCGCTGAACATTATAGAGTTAACAGCAGACCAATTGGTGAACATCCTCTCATCTGTCAACCTTTAAAGGGAGTAAGATGTATTTTTCCTCCAGTTCCTAAATATAACGCTATGTGGGATGTCAATCTAGTGTTGAAATTTATTACAGCTTGGCCAAATAATGAATTTCTTTCCCTTAAGCAACTTTCTGCAAAATTGACTATGCTTTTGTGTCTAATTTCACTTAAACGTGTTTCGAATGTTAAAGCCCTGGATGTTACCTCCTTTTTCTTCTCTCCTCTTGGTGTTTCTTTTCAGGTCAGAAGACGTACTAAAACTAATTTGGCATCAGTTAACTATCCATTTCTTCCCTCTCAACCCAAGTTGTGTGTTGGTAATTGTCTTAAAGCTTATGTGACCCGTACTGCAGATTTGAGGTCATCCTCTTCCTCCCAATTGCTTATTTCCTTCCAGAAACCCCATAAACCTGTCTCTGCTCCTACCCTAGCTTGTTGGGTTAAATGGATCATGTCTCTAGCTGGGATTGATATAAATTCTTTTGGAGCCCATTCTGCTAGAGGGGCTATGGCTTCTCTGGCATTTTGGGGGGGATCCTCTTTACAGGATATCCTCAAATCTGCAGACTGGTCGAATGAAAGTACCTTTAAAACCTTTTACTGTAAACCAATTTCTCATGTTTCGGATTCTGTTATTGCTATGCTTTAAACATGCATAATATGAGCCTCCGGTCTTCATGATCTACGTAACGAACTTCCTCCAACACTGGACTCTGTCATCACCGGATATCCTTCCCGGATTCCTCTCTACACTCGCCATCTTCAGGATTGCCTTCTAGACTTTGTGACTTTGATTTCAGTTTTTTTATGTCATTTTGTTGGTTACTTCTCCTCTTTAGTTGTTCGCATCAAGAAAAGAGGACTTGTTGTTCGCAGTCAGGACACTAATAGTGGCATATGATGTCCTATTGGATGGTTTCCCTTATGATGTCACTTTGTAGTTCTTTTGTTGGGAAATGTAGTTTTCTTCTTGGCTGCTGTTGAAAATTAAAGCAAGAAAAGACTGCATAATACTCGCCTCCGTGTCTTTAATAAAATCTAACCTTTCAGACACCAAGGCTAGGAAAATCTCAATTATCTCTGCTAAGGTAGAAACCTGCAGAAAATATGAGTGGTTGCTAGTGTGACTCTGTGGTCTCCTTTTGTATGCCAGCTCACTTCAGTTAGTGGGTTACTTTTTCTTAAGCCTGTGAAGAGCTGTATCACTCTGGTTAAAGTACCTGCAAGCAGTGAAGATAATCAACAGCTCTGATAATCAAGAGGCTAGAAAACATTTGAAAGATCAGCTTGATACGTGCCTAGTAGCAGTGTGTGTTTTTTTTTTTGGGGGGGGGGGACTGTTTGGAATGGAACACCCCTAAATAATGTTTTAGTTCAGGTTGTGGCCCAGTGAAACAGCTGGGTCCGGTAAGGACTGTAACGTCACCGCTGGGAGGGTGAGACTGTGTACGCAAATATGCATGTTTGTTGTGCAGGCTAGGCCCAAAATGTAGATGTGATTTAAAAATGGGGGTCAGTACAGCAAGCTTACTCACACTGCATACCAGGCTGGATGACCACAATAACCTGAATTGCACGGTGGGCATGCATGTGCCAAAGCTGCACACAGCACACTGGCCAAGTCTTCACAAGGGAGCTCATGTCAGGAGTTGTGACAATCAGCCAGGTAGATGTAGGAGGAGGATCTAATTTTTCTTTATGGCCTCGCAGCAGCATCCACTTTCCTCTCCCCTGTCCATGGGAGTATCAGAGAATGTCAGAGCTGCAAGCCCACTAACTAAACTTCAATGGTACACAGGCAGAGACACAACTGAATCCTTCACTTTTTGTAAGTTTAAGTTAGGTGATGGATCTTCTATTGAGTCACTGAAGCACCACACAGCCAAACTTTCCTCAGACTATCCCTTGGCATGTCAGTGTCACCTAGCTAGCCATCCATCCATCCATCCATCCATCCATCCATCCATCCATCCATCCATCCATCCATCCACTGCCCTACAGAGAACCCTAGATTCAGTGTAGCGGGCCCAGGCCGAAGACAACCCTAGTGCAGCACCGGTGTGCATTTTCCATTCTACTGTATCTGAAAGTAGGCAAGAGTTTTGTATTCTCAATAAGATAGCTCTGTAATTAATGGGTTAATGCTTTTGTTGCAGAGCTTCTTGAATAACTTCTGGGTTACAATCCTGGTAAAATATCTAGAGGGATATGTACACTATAAAAAAAAAGTTTGAAACATGCACGTCAAAGATTTGGCATTAGACTATATGTGTGTAGTCAAATGGTTTAAGTACACTTATAAAAAAATAAAAAAGCTTTTAGAATTAGTATGCAGTATGTTGTAATAAATAAATAAAGGCTCACTGAGTTCTCTTACTTCTGTTGAGCCTTAAGGCTCTTTGTATATATTAATACTGACTTAAACTGTTAGGAGGGGCACAGAAGGATCCTCACTCCACCACCAGGTCAACTCAGACGATGACAACATACTTGCACTAGCTTGAATTACACACAAGTCGTATTCAGGTACAAAATACAACATTAAAAGCAAATATTTCTCACCCCCAAAGACTATCTTTAAACAACATGTACACAGTTTTTCGGTGGATTCTTACTCATCTAAACGCAATTCCAACTAAACTTTAAAATTAAGCAAACTGGACATTAACAGAAATAATTACCTCGGTCTAGATTCATAGCAGTAAAACCAATCGCCACACTACCATTTCATCCAAACTTCATATTGGTGAAATCTCCAACATTCATGGAAGACAATCCCAGGCAATACCCCCACACTAGGGATACTAGTCCTGGTCCCACCTCCCTCAACAATTAGATTGATGGGTCTCACCCTAACAGTGAGGGCAAGGTCAGAAGTCCATGTGCCCCGCACTGCCACACATCACCACGCACAAGACCCCTGCCAGCAACATTGATATGGGAGTGAAAGTTTTGAGACATGCTCACCACACCCAGAACACCCCTATGCTTGAAGCCCAAGGACAAGAGAATGGGTTTTTGCTGGTGGTGCCAAGTTCATGTCGCTGGAAAAAAAGACTGAACATACTTCGGTCACGCAGTATAAAATGCACATACTCCTGCGATGGAGTCTGGACCTGACGTCATCATCATATGAAGAACATCTGGTGCAATTCTCTCACAAGATTGAGAGCGAAAGAGGCACAAGACCCAGAGGGAGTACATGCCTACTAAGGGGACCCACATACAGGCCCTCCTGGTGCAGCTAAAAGTATTACGGCAGCAGGGAGGGGAGTGAGGAAACAGGGTGCCCAAGGCTAGATTCCTCCCCCCCAAGACAGGGTGCATGTGCCCATGGTTACAAATAATTCCAAACTCATTTCCCTAACCATGCTGATTACCACCAAACACTCTCTCTACCCGCACCACTGGCTTCCCCAGCTCAACACGGTACTTTTTATTTGGGCACATATTGCTTCCCGTTAGGAAATCTCGGAATCACACCACCCCAATATTATTAAGTAAGGTACCCCCCTGCCTAGCAGACCACCGGAAGTATCCACAAAGCCTGGAGACATTGCCACTAGGCGCTGGGCCAAACACAGAAGGAGTTGAACAGTAGCACTATTGGGACAAGACAGGTACTGTGCAGTATTGCCATTTGGTTCCACAGCCTAAATGAAAGTGTACAAAAAAAAAAAAAAGTGATGGATGAAATGCTTGAATTGATTCGCCTCTGGTAATTACTTAAGACTGCATTCCAGTCCACCATTATTTTGCACATCATGCTGTTATTGTAAACTTTGTGTTAATTTAAATCATTACAGTGAATACAATCAGCAACAGAAACAGAGTTATCCGATAATTAAAAAAACGTCTGTGTAAAAACATGTGCAAATAAGAGAGTTTGTCAGAAATCAATCAAAACCTTACAGGATATATTTGCTAAAGTCTGACAAGGAGGTCTTGGTGACTTGCCGGGAAAATTAGTCTTTAGGGCAGTAATTTTAAATAATGTTGTGCAAAGAGCATATAAAAATGTAAGATTGTGTGGACGATCATTGTGACTCCTGACACTGTTCAGGCTATACTACCCCATTATCTGGTACATGCAATGGTGACCCGCCGTACTATCTGTCACGGAGGTCGAAGAGAGGAGCTGCCTGAGTAAGCTGACAAATTTTGTGCATCTTGCCAGAGCCCATGCAGCAGAGTGTCAATAGCAAACATTGGAAGCTTCCAGGCATGATCGCACCCCTAGGGCCAAGGCTACCGGTTTGATTAATTGTCTCCTCTGGTATTCTGAAGTGGGGCAGTAGCAAAAGAGGTGTAACCATGATTCGTTTTAAAAAGAGCAAAACCCGCAAATTCTTTTGTCTCTGCGAGTAGCGCAATAAATGTTAAAATCTTTAATTGGCAGAACTAACGGTCACATGTAGCAAATCTGCCGTCGGGTTTCCGCGTTTATGACTTCCAGTAAGTATGGCGGTAGAATCCCAACCAGGTAGGAGGTGTTTAAGGCCTGTGCCACTGGCGAGTTAAGGGTCGATAGGCCTTGGTCTCTTGAAATTACCTTCAATTGCCTGTTATTTTTTTTTTTCCAAGTGGTGTATGGAACGCTTTCTACTAGGTGGGTATGGTCTTCCATCTCGAATGCCTTATTTACTCATGAATGCCAAAGGTTGGCTGAGGCTTCAAAGATACATTTTAAGTGGCTTTTTAACAATTGTGTGTCTGCCATCCAGACCCTACCTAATGTAATACTTCAGCATAGCCGCTTGGCAGTCTAGAGTCTGAGATACCAAGCCTAGCTCCAGCCTTATCCTGGAATGTCGGACATAGCATGGTTGGTGAAGGATTTTCTTGTACACCCTGCAGTGGGATGCTCCAAAGCTGGGTCTAAGGTGCCTGGATATGCAAAATGGCTGTATTGCATGGCAGGAAGGAAAGTTGCCTTCATAACCCTTAGTATTGGGGCTGCCAACGCACTTCTTAGTTGTCGATTCAGTTGGATAATCCTGTACATAAATGCAGTGCCCTTATTTTTGATAGCCCTTATCTGTCCCCTTGCCTCGTTATTTTCACTGAACCGCATGCCCGGGTAGTTATACTTCCCAGCTGTGCTGATACATTGGCTGGCAAGACGACAGGAGATGTTCTTTTTGTTCTTACACCTTCCAAATATAAGGACTTTTGTTTTTTCTTGATGCACTTGGAGCTGGTTAGAGATGTTAAATGCATTTAGAGCGTTCACTGCCCACAGTAAGCCGACCCTTGTATGGACCACGATTACTATGTCGTTAGGGTATTGAATTATTTGAAGCTTGGTGGAACCTATCTTCAGCAGGGCCAGACCGCTGGTCTCGAGGATTTTCCTTAAGTTAGCTGTATAAAGCTTGAACATTAAGGGTGCCAAGACACCCCCTGCTTAAAGCCCCTATTAGTTTTAATTCTCCAGGTGGTCATGCAAGGGCCTGTTGTCACTCAGACCTATGTTTCTGAATACAGTGAGATTATGGCACTTAGGAGCTGTGTGAGTATACCCCATGCGTCCAGCTTCCTCCATAGGACTGCTCTGTCAACCCTGTTGAATGCCGCAATATTGTCCACAAAGCAACAGAATATGAGGAGGTAACCGTGTTTGATGGCTTGGTGTCTCATAAATAATAGTGCTAAGATGTTGTCTAACGTGGATGCCCCAGGACTAAAGCTGAATTGGAAGAACGGAAGGATCCGTTACTCGTGAACCCATGCCTTCAACTGTTCCAGCAAGATGGATCATATATTTTGGTCTCAACATCCAGGAGGGCTATTAAACAATAGTTTGAGGGGTTTGAACAAGACCCCTTCTTGTATATTGGGCAGAGAATTGAGCCTCTCTACAAGTCCGGCAATGTCGTAATTTGAAACGCACAATTATAAAGCAGGGTCAGCGTCCTTGTCCAATCTGCCGGGGCGTATTTAAACAGGGACACTGGCAGCCCGTTAGGGTCAGGAGCCCCATCCTTCCTTATGTGCTGCTTAATTCTTCAGACCATCATGGAGGGTATATGTTGTTGATCTATGTGTACCAATTTGTTGGATGCAACTGGCAGTTCAAGCCCAGAGGCTGCTCTGTTCTTTGTCCTTCCTACTACTTCCCCAATAGGCACTTCAGGGGGAAGGGGGGGGTGGGGGGAGGAGATAGAGGGGGAGTAAGATTGGACGTCATCTTATTCCACTGACAGGTATAAAGATTTGTAACGTGGCTAACAATGGCAGCCTCTGGGACCCCATTTTTCCTTCATTCATTGGGGCACTTTAGTTTGTTCACATGCTCCCAGAAGCATGAATGTTTAGGATCTGTCAGCAATTGAAATAGGATTTCGCATTCTTTTTGGCCCCTTGCCGCCTTGTGTTCTAAAATTATTTTCTTGAGAATGTGTCTTTTATGTTTGATCTCAGCTGCAGTGTTGGTTGTAGGTTTCGCTCTTGCTCTGATGACGGTTTAGTCATATTGTGGTGTTGGCCTTCTGAGCACCCCAGGTTTAGTTGAGTAAGGCCGGGAAGCGTCTCCTTTTAGGAGTGATATGAGGCCCTCGATGATCACCATGTCACCTCAGTTTGGGCCCACTCATAAGCAAATCAGTCTTCACCCTACTCGAATAGTAACAGCACAGCCTAATCTTTCAGGCCAGGTCCTCCCTGAATGGAATCTCAAGCAACCCAAGGCCAGTTTTGCCCTGATAGGGGCTTGTTAGTCAGGTGAATGGTTACCATGGCAGACAGTGAGCATGGGACCCATATCATTTTCTTTTGATTGTCTTCCTTCATTTTAATGTGTATGTACACAGTGATTTATGTACTATAGCTTACTTTGAACTTCAGTGAAATTCATCCCCTACTTACTAATTAAACTATACTATGTAGCTTCCTCTGGAATCAGAGCCTCCCTTGCACTGCACTCAGCAATGCTTCAAATCTACATACAAAGGAGCTATTGCAGAGTTCTACTATAGGACCTCTACATTAGTGGACATCAACAATTATTGGTATGACACTCATGGGACCTGGCCTATGCTTCAAGGCAATGGGCACTCCATGGCACCACATTACATACTTACTATGTGGATAGAAACTGTCACCATCGCTAGCCCCAGTGACACAGGTAGTGATCCTGACTCAAGAAGTACCTTAAGAGCAATGAAATGGGATAAGAAAAAGAAGCCGTAATGTGAAGGCTCAACTTTACGTCATGTAATAGCACTGGAAGCTTTCACAAGTGGGACACCATCGGTATTTCCATCTTAGATCTGATGGCGAGCACAACGCTAAAAACGTATCAGACCTGACAGACCGAATATAACCTGCACCATAGCCAGTTTTACCAGCACCCACAATTATGACATCCTAACACCACACAACAAGTGGCTGGAAGACCTTTTGCATTACAACCCCTTGCAGGCTAAACTGCTCCTTAGGGAACTGGGAATCCACAAGATAACACAGGTCTACTGTTTACTGAGACACCAAATGCCAGACACGTTTGAGGCGTGAACGACCTGGCAGCGAGAACTGGGTTCCTTTGCGGATTAAGAATGGACAAAAGCTAAAGCATTTCAGAGACACTCCACAACAGCAGATGGGTTTTGCCTCCTCCTGTTGAAATACTGACATAGAACAAACTTCACGAGATGTAGGCTTTAATGGATGGAAGTGGATGCCTCTTCCGTTTGCCTACGAAGGGGGATTTTGTTCATACCACATTGGGATGCGCAAAGTTACGTCCCTATTGGAAACAAGTATCCTCCTCTCTGGGTCAGGTGATGGGGCAAACTATACATCACGACCCCCAAATGATCCTACTCCACAACACTACCAACTTTGTAATTGACCTTTAAAAGCTGGCATTACTCTGCCTGGCCTTAACTGTGGCTAAAAGAGACATCGCCCAACAATAGAAGGCAAATGGTCTCCTTGCGATTGTGGAGTGGAGAAAGGGACTGCACTGGTGCATAAACAGGAAACAACCCGTTTATGAGGCTAGAGTCTGTCCCCAGAATTACATGAAAATGTGGGTAACACAGGCAGGCTATAGGAGAATCAGTGATGCACTTAGAGGCTCCCACACTATGCCTCTAAGCAATGAAATCCGAATATATATGGGTTCAGGGCTGTGATGTACAGCCAGTGTGCAATTTACAAGCAAGAAGGGCAAGTAGTTCGGAGGATGGAGTGCCTGGCAAGCAGAACACCACTGTTGTATTGTTGAAATGCTACAATCGCAAAATTCAATAAAAAGTGTTATAAAAAAATGAAGTTTATTTTACGTATTTTTTCTGTGATTGCACTAGAACTGCACACAAGCTGAGCACGGACGACTGGACCCTTGATTAAAACAGGCTAACCTTTATGGAGAGAATTGCATTTGTGCGCAAGAACCTAGATAGTTATCCACTTATTTTGTTTTGCACAGCTCTAATGTGCCGCTTTTGCACATTTAGAAACTTTAAAGATGCATGGAGTGAGTATCTAGACTAGTAGTTCTCGGTCCACGGATACAACCCAGGGGTTCCAAAGCTGCTTAGGAAATTAAAGACCTTTAACAGATTAATAAAGTGAATATAAATAAATAAATAAAAAAATGTTCTGTAAAAAAATAGGTAAAATTAGAAACTGAAGGGTAAAAATTAAGTTGATATCCTCAAATTGGTTCATAGGAGACGTGTAAGTGCATCAAACATATAGTATGGAAGATGAGACCGCATGTGAGTTTAGAGAAGCACCCAACCTTCCTATTAAAATTAAAATGCAGATTTGTTTTATATTTGTGAAGTAATTCAAATATTTTATCATTTGTGTATATGTTTGATTAATGCTTGTTTCTGTATATCCTGCTTATTGTTTTGTGTGTCTAATCATCAATAATGCCTATACTGGGGTCCTCAGCATCCAATAATGACTTATTGGGGGTCCCCAGATTCGAAAAATGATTCAGTAAGGTTCATTGGGTTCCAGTGATGATTAAGTGGGGCTCCACAGAAGTCAAAAGGTTAAGAACCACTAGTCTAGACCTTTATGAATGAGCTGCAAGTCAACAACATAAAAACACCACCACAAATAAAAGCAGATTTTGAAACACTCTTATAAACATAATTCAAAATGTAATTACAATTCTTTAATACATTATTGTAGGATTAAGCATACAGGTGTACTGTGATCTAACAATCAACCAAGTAATCAATCAAGAAACAGGAATTTATAACATCCCGCTTATTTATTAAGATGTAATTTTTATGAATGTGTTTATAAATACTATTATCTTAAATTTGATGTCTGTCTGAAGATTTAGGTCTGTAGTAGAAGCGCAAGCATGAGAGGTAAGACAGAAAGATAAACTTAGAAATATAGTATTTAAAATATACTATTTACTAAATCTAACAAATGTACTGCTATTATATAGTAAGGGTTGGCACTGTGTGGAATATATGTATGAATGCAATCACATTTACAGTAGATTTTGTATTAGAATGGTTGACTGATGCACTTGTGCATCACTATGCTTAAATAAACTTCCATGAATAAAATGCATTTCGTGCTTGCCCATGGTTGCGTGAAAGGTAGGCCAGTGGAAAAGTCTTTCCAGATTGCAAATGGTTTGATGAGGTCATGAGTTGCATGTATGACTGGTATTGAGAATGACTGTCCACAATACTAAATTGATTTGAGAGCACCTACTTTGTGAAGAGTTTGGATTAAAATGTTGGAGCAAAGTAGACAACAGCCAGAAGAAGCAGGGGTCTCAGATTAGGAGTGGACTAGAGTTTGCTAGGGAATCTCTTGTCAGGGGACCCCACTGCAAGAGAAGGATTCCTTTTCTACTTCTTTATAATCAACCTTTAATTGGAAATGGCAGAACTGAACATAAACTGGCTAAAACACAGACTTCCAAACACTATCTTTGGAGTTAGAGCCTGGAAGCACAATGCCAGTTTGTTTAGGTTTACTAAATAAAATTTGACAGGCAGAAGTGAATGAGAGACCCCCTGACAATCACGAGAAGTGACTGAAGGAGAGTCGGAGCTGTGAATAGCCAATCTATGCCCTGCATTAGGAAGAGGTCAGGGCTAATGTTATACTTTGAAATCCACTAATAGAGACTGATCCCTGTAAGGCTCCATCATGGCGTAACCCCGAAAGGAGAAAGACCAGGGTAGAGCAGAGAAACTGATCACATTCCCTGGCAAAACTCCAGTTTCCTCTACAATTTAGAAAAACAGACAAGTTACTCTGAGAGGCAACAAGGGTTAGCGCTGAAAAACAGTATTGGGTGGCAGGACGATCAATGCTTAAATCCTACTTTTTGTTTAAAAGCTAGACTAATAGACAAGTCATGAAGATCTGCAGTTTTGTACAATACACAAACAGCTCTTGATTAACAATGGGGATACCAGATCGTCCAGTCAATGGCAAATCCTGCAATGTGCAAAAGGGCACCTAGTTTCAAAAAGCGGTATGAGGTCATACAAATAACAGACACGTGCTATAAAGATGCTAGCAGCATAATACAATATAAAGGTTGAAACTGCTTCTTGGTTACCTGGAAATCATTAATTGTTCATTACTGTGGCAAGTGCAGTATATGCAAAGTTTATATATATAAATAGTAGAAAGAATACGCTGAATAAGGATACAAATTAAAAAAAATGTACAATAGCTATGTTATACACTGTGATTCGAAGTATCAATTATGTACTGGATGCACTTGCTCATTGTTCTTTGTCAGGAAGACTATTAGAAAATTACAGAAAAGAAACAAGGGAAAGGCTAGGGCAATTAGAAATTATTTGTATTCAAATACACAAGAATACATTTATTTTTAACATTTTGGGGTTCCATGGGGGTTATCAGACAGGAGTGCTCTTGAAAACTTGGTAAAGAATGGTATGAAATATAAATGTAAGAATTAGGTTTGCTCGGAAAGACCAGGTGATTGGGACATATCACCCTTTGAGAAGTCCTTGTGGCTACATTCTCAGTGTTTTCAAGCAGATAATCCACAATGGTGCACCAAAACATTGAAAATGGATTACGGCCTGTTGCAACTATGGAGAAAACTACATTGTACATAGTAGTCCAGCCTACTAAATTATAACCTTTTGCTTGGCTGAATTTATATATGTATCCCAAAATTGAGATGTGTGTGTTGTAAATGAAAATTTGTATTTTCAGAACTCATTTATCTGTTTATCGAAACTGGCTTGAATGTCCAAAATATATTTATAGCTGATATAGGAGCAATAATTTGTTTTTCATTGTGGAGGCTTATCATTAATGGCTATGGCAATTATGTATTACCCATGTAAACACATTCCAAAAACAAAGCTTTTTTCCTTTTTACTTTATCACTGGCAACCCTGCTGTTGCACTGAGGTGATCACTGTAATCTTGCATAAAAAAAGTGGGCACTAAAGTAATCTTGTTTGATGTGGTCACTAGTACGACACTGTTACTATTAGTAGCTCGGGCTAATCCCCACTAAGTAGTTCTTATTAAACAAAAGGTTCGAGACCCCCTGTCTATGCAAAGACATTCAAACAACATATTTCAATAATAGGCACCACAACCTCAAACATGCACATTGAACCTACAGCAAATACAGCTCGTCCTATCCTGATGAGGCCGAAATCTGTGGGATCCACATACTTGTTGCCATAGAGGTATAGACCGGATGTTGCCAAGGCTGCGGTTGCCACATAGGCGAGTTTCAGTGTTCGACGAGCCATAATCAGAGACATATGCTGCAAGAGAGAAGCATAAAAAAGTATATATATATATATATACGCATCTAAAACAAAAAGAAAAAACATAAAAACACACCTCAAATGCATGATTGTTCATCTCTTGGACTGGATGTGTTTAGGTTAACAACACAAGCACCACATCAAGTCATCTCAGGAACTAGGAGCACTTGATATACTCAATGAATTGACTAGGGATATAATGCCAGCCACCAACAGCAAAGGCATTAGCCCTCGAGAACTGAATGGGCTAACAGATATGCAGCCTATCACTTATAGAACAAAACAGGCCCATGAAATTGGTGGAGAGCTATAGAGCCCATCTCCCTCAAGGAATGGATGGCTTAGTAGATTGGCACGGTAAAACAGCTATTGAACTGTGGAGTGTGATGGTTCATGGCACAAGATTAAGAGACCTTCTCTATGAACCCTTTGACTGCCTTGCTGGTGTACGTATACACCTGGTACCTACTGCATTCTTATATCTATGTAATTCATAGAAGCAAGGTACAAAAGGTCAAAGGAAGTGCCCCTCAAATGTTTGTATAGAGTTTTTGCAAGTAATGGAGAAGGTTTCGGACTCAGTAGTGCGCAGACACCCCAGCAGTCAAAAGTTAAGACAGACAGAATTTTTCCGGAGAAGGGCACAATGATAGGACTATTGTCATATAGGTCCTCACTTTTAGTGTTAGATTGTTAGACAGTAAACACAAGGGTATAAATCATCACACCTTCTGTCTTTATATATGATGTGCATTTTCAAGATGTGAACTCACAGCCATTTCTGGAGTGTATGGCTCATCTATTACAGGTCTGGCACCATACTTGCCTTTGCTGGTAGCTCAACAGCCTTCTTGTATATCCTATTTTTTGTGGCTGACAGGAGCTGATGTCATTGCCCTGTTAGGCTTATGGTGGTGTATTTGACTGTGGTTGTGTACTTGCAATGCTCCCTTGATCATGTGTGTACACAAGGTGTTAGACCTTTCAGGCTTACTGGGGTTTTTCCGCCAACTTTTTGTCTTTCTCTTCCACTTTTTCTGACCCCTTTTACTGGGATTAGGACTCTGCGCACTTTACCACTGCTAACCAGTGAGAAAGTGCTTGTGCTCTCTCCTCTAAACATATTAATATTGTCTTATCCCCAACTGATATGTTTAATTTACTTATAAGTCTCTAGTAAAGTGGCACTCGATGTGTCCAGGGCTTGCAAAATAAATGCTAGTAGTGGGCCTGCAGCACTGATTATGCCACCCACTTAAGTAACCCTTTAAACATGTCTCAGGTCTGCCATTGCATACCCTGTGTGTGTTGTTTAAACTGTCATTTCGACCTGGAAAAATAAACCCCTTGAAAGGCCTAAACCTTCCGTTTTAGTGCAACCAAGTCCCCGCTAGGTGAGGCCCTGAGCAGCCCAGAGGACAGGGTGCAGTGTATTTAAAAAGTTGGACATGCACTTTTAAGTTTCACATGTCACATTTCATAAGTGTAATTTCCAAATGGGAACAGATAATTGTTTATGTTTGGTGTCTCTGGAATCACTATTCAAAATCTTAATTTATAGGGAAATAGACATGCATGTGCTTGGTGAAAATGGTATACTGCAAAAAAACCGATTTAAAAACAGTTGCATTTCAGTTACCTACACCACACTTACATAAAACCATCCCAGCCAAATAGTATTGTCCCTGACTGGACGGCGTGTGTGGATGTTATGGGGAGGGGTGTGCATGGCATGCACTGGCAGTGTGCAGGGGTATGTGGTTTCTTGGAGGAAGTTACACCCCGAATTGAGAGGGCTGTTGGAATCACCATTACATCTGGGTCATGCCTACTAGGCATGATAGTGAAGCCCAGAGGGCGCAAGATTTTGTGTAAGCTCCTGCAGTTAGTGCTGCTTCTTGCGGGCTTAGAGTGGGGCCTTATGTATCAAAGATGTTCTTGAGTTGGGAGTAGCGAAGGAATAACACCTGCGACTCTCTCGCACTCATGACAGAGCTGCGGAGGACTTGGCAGCCTGAAGGGCAATGTTGGACTCTTTTAATGAGCATAGAGGCTCGGACGTGGCATTAGACCCAGGAGACCCATAGACATGAAGGTATACAGAGTATTATTGTATGGGAGCAATGCCATTACCAAGTGCGGATCTGGGTTATGCATATTGGGTTATCTTTCACCTACTCAGTATATGTGATGTTATCCGCTCTGTGAAGGTCCTTGCTGTCAATCAACTAAGATGCGTGATTTGATACTTGCACTTGTTTACATTCACTGGGTGATGTGTTTGTGTACACTAAATGCAAAAATAAAGGTATTAAATAAAACGTATAGGGAAATAGGATTTTAAATTGCAATTCTGAAAATGCCACTTTTAGAAAGTTGACATTTTCTTGCCCTAGGCATTTGGTACCTGCAGCCTGTCCCTGGTCACATGACTGGGTGTAGTTGGAAGTTGGGCTTCGTGTATTTCTCCTAGACAGCCACACACAATGGGAGCTTAAGTGTGTCTTGATGGACCATCAATGACAGAACAGGAGGGAGGAGCTGGGCACAGCCTCACTCACACCAGAACAGGCTGTGTCCTGTCCACACCTAAATGGCCTAACAACCCTGCATTGGCACTTCAGCCAGCTTGGAACCAAGGCTGAAGAGGCAGGGAATTCCTTGTACTTCAAAGCCACCATTCAGAGGCTTCTCCCACCTTCCAGAACCAAGGCACCAGGGTATAAATGATGGACCTCAGACACTGTGATTACTCTGCCAGGAAGAAGGACTGCTGTGAGGCTGAAAGGATTGCAATTCTGCTAGATTTCTACTCTGAAGGAGCTGCTGCCTTGCTGTGCTGACCTGCTGCCCTCTTGCCGGAGGAAGAACTTTACTTGGAACTCCCATCTTGAACCCAGGACCCCAGAGTGACTCAAAGGGCTAGTCTGCTGGCCTCCTGATCGGAGTCACGGGGATATAATAGGCTCCTTACAGCTCCTGGACCAGTCTTCAACGTGTTCCTGACCCTCAAGAGGCGCATCTCTGGTCCTGGGCCTTTGATGAGGCACTCAAGTTCTTTAATTCAAGCCTTTGGGCTCTTTGCAACTGTAAACCAGCAATTTCACACCAAAACTGTGACACTCACACGGAAAATCAGCACGAGCCGTTGCAAGTTTGTCTCTTTGCACATCTAGCATTAGTCGCCCATGTGGACCACCAACATAAAGCTCCAGCCTGCCCATCAGCAAAGCCCCGCCTGCTCCTTGCACCACACCAACTACCACTAGGATGCTTTCCTTGCTTTCAGCAATCTTTTTCCAGGCAAATGGGACTCTTATCACAAAACTTGAGAAAGTAAACCTTCAGCAGGACTAATTTAGGAAAGAATGCTACTTCCGCTCCATCACGTTCCGCCTGAACTTTTGAATTCCATCTGGTCCACTGCATCCAGATTGCCACTTTATACATTTAGGTGCTAGTCTGCCGTTTATTCTTTAAAAATTCATAACTCAAGTTAACTTGTTGTTTTGGTCTTGTTTTATTTATTCAATTCTGCTCTATTTTTCTAAGTTGGTGTTAGTTTATTTTGTGTGGTGTTTTTGTTTTACTGTTTGAAGTGTTGCACAAATACTTCACACATTGTCTCCATGCTAAGCCTGACTGCTCTGTGCCAAGCTACCAGGGGGTTGAGCAAAGGTTAATTTTGGGTTTGCTTCTGCCTCTCCCGGGAAGATTTGTGCCTGCTGCTTGACCAGGGCTCACACCCTAGTCAATCAGAAACCCGATTTCTTACACATGGGATAATGTAAAGTGGTGAAAGGAAACATCTATTATTTGCATCTGCCCACAAACACTACCCATAAACTTCAAAGCAGAAGGTACCAGTATTTATTTTTTTAGCTCATTCTGCACTTATCTTCAACTCATTCCCTCCCACTACTAGCCTCTCACCACAAGACGTGTAGCAAGCATGACAGTCTTTTCCATGCCAATGTGCTATTTCAACAGGGAAATGATTGTGACTGGACTAGCAGAGCACGACTGAAAGCATGCAGAGATTGGCTGAGGGTAATCCAACTGCTGGTAAATTCATGAAGTGTGCCTGAAGGTGTGATTGTGAAGTTGTGCAGGTCACAACTGTGAGGAAGCAGTACATAGTCAAGGCTATGTAGAGGGACTTTGGTTCCTGGGTTTGTGGAGAAACCGTGGCTCAGAGTGATGGTGGTTTGGGGAAAAGGGCATGGCCCAAACAATGTGGCAATACAGTGCCCCTTTATCAATACCCTAATATTGCAGGCTTCGTAAAGTTGGCATGAGCTTCTAAATAAGTAGGTGAAAAAAGCCCAGTGGTCTACCATTTGGGGGTTTATATGTTGCATTTAAGTGTTGTGTTTTGTTCCTACTGGTTGGCTTAGACAACAGTAAGTCTTTTTTTTAAATGAACTTTCTTAACTTAATAATCTGGGCAATTTAAGGCAATGGAGACCACAGGTGATATGAGAACTGTAGTTGATGTAGAATAAAGCAGAGATCAAGAGCATAACGAAGGAAGAACCAGTTAAAGCAACCAGGATGATTCACCTGTGATACACATAAGGTGTTAGGGGTTACTCCTGCATAAGGGCCTCTCTTTAATCCTCCAAACCCCCTTTCTTCAAAGGAAGGTGACCATGAAAGATAGATTTTCCTAATTCTGTACCTGACCATACATCTTTATCTATATTATTCCCCAAAACCTACAGTTTTCATTCAGATAACTCTAACGCCATTTCTGAAATAATCTATTTGATGCAAAAACTCACCCCCAAAATCACTGTAAATCATTCTGGAGGAAATGGAGCTCTGTGGAAACCATAATTGGAGACAGACCTGCAACTGGCAGCAGATGGGTGCAGTGAGAGTATTTTGAAGAGGTTTGGTACAAGAATTCAGTCGTCAGAATATTGTGTGGTACAAATATTCATCATCTATTTGATGCCAAACAAAACTCTTAAAATATATAGAAATAACATGCATTTTAGTCATGGAAAGCAGGTACATGTATCCGGGAGGGAACTATAAGAAGCAGTGCTTAATTTGTGATGGTGTTTGATGGTGCTGGGCTTCGTGGAAATTTCACATGGATTCAAATCTGTCAATTCATGACTTTCGCAGCGGGGTGTGGCAATAGTCAATAGGCAACAGGTATTGGTGCTTTGTTCTACAACCTGCCATGGAATCATGTTTTTCATTGACCTGTCCTCGCTGCTCCATGAGCCAGTTGTTCCACTGCTTTATTATTCCTATGTCCCTCGTACCAGTCATTACTTTTGAAGTGAACTCATCTTAGACGTGAGAAAGAACAGGCAGCAAACAAACTATCCACCCAATGGGCACTATAAGGCTAAGCCTGCCACTAGAGCTTCAGGTGTTTTCTCATGTCTAAAGACTGAGACTAGGACAGGAAATAGGGACCCCCTACTGGGCTCAGGCTCCCAATGGTCACACCAGAATTTTTCTGTGCCAAGCACGAAAGCAGAGGGTTGTGCTACATACATTTTTAAAAATGGGAGAAAACTGTGTTTCTGCTTTCCGTGGACCTATTTCAACAGAAGATAAGGCTGTTGGGTGTGAGATAAAATGGAGCTGAATAGCAGATTCTTGTTATTGGTAAGAATGCAAGTGCCATTTATTCCTGTAACCTACAAGTATGGTAAGATAGTATTTTTAGTAATGCAAGACGTTTGTTTTTCTTACTGTCATAAACACGCTGAGTCCTGTCGAATGAGGGGTTCAAGCGTGTTTGGATTCTGCTGCTTCATCTCAGGACGTATACTTAAACTGTGCACTGGGTAGTGGGTTCTGTAAATGGGCATACCCCCCTCTGACTGAATGTGCGTTTTTGCTGATTTTAACTGACATGTCTCAGTGTTTAGCTACTTTATTGCTGGACACTGAGAGGTTGTTGGCTGTCAAAATGATCTGTTTTCTTTTCATTGTAATGGGTAAACATTCCCAAGAGACATTTTGTTGATGGTGTCTCTTCGTCTAGATCATCCTCACCTCCTAACAGGATAAGTAGGAGGCATGAGGATTCTGTTCAGTCAGTCTCTAAAACAATACTCCTAATCCTCAAATCAAAATCTATGGCAAATGTTCAATCGCCTACAAATCTTTAAAGACTGCAAGATAAATGTACCTCTGGGTCTTATTCTGACGAGAGTGGGATGGATGTTTCCTACTCCTGACCAAAGGGGAAAGTATATAGACAAAGACCTTCTACTTGAAATACTATCAAGAGTGCACCAAACATGGAGTTTTCAGTGGAAGAAGTTCCCTCAACCTGTGCTGAGACAATTCTTAAGTGCGCCATCTCCTGACTTACAGTCATCAACACGTTATGGATGTCATAATTCAAAAATGGAAGGACCTTAATGAAATAAGTGTTCCAAGATTTATGTTCAGGTTATACTTGCTGGAAGACATGGATAAAAATCTCCACGATAATCTATGGCTGCAAATTCCAGCGCGGAGGTAAGTATCCTTATGAACCAAACGGATAAGATAGAATCCGCTATTAAGAGGAGTTTTGCTGGGGCGTTCTTAGCAATGACAGTAGAAATCCAAACTGCCTACACCAGCCAATCGATAATTTCAGATGATAAAGGCATATTTTTTTTTTACTTTTTTTTAATGCTTTTATGATTATAACTCTTTAAACAAGATGCAATTACGTCTTCACACATTACAGTCTTATTGTACAGCCAATCAAGTGCTGTCTAACATGTAAAAGCTCTTTCTACACCAGCGGGTTCACACAAAACAGTACTATACAATGATGATGCTTGTGGTACCTTCCCGAGCCCGCCTACTTTCATACGGTTCACGACTACTCCATCTTATGGCCCCTGGGGCATCTTGAGAGCTAGCAGGTTTTCTATTAGGACTGCTCCCAGCATTGCCGCTAGGTTCATCTCCCTCAGGCTCTCCCATTTCCTTCCCAATTAATTATTTCTGATAAGCTCCCCAGTACTGTTTGGGTCGGTTGGTTGGAGGGGTTAGCTCATTATACATATCTGTTTGGATATTGCAGTATAACATGTCAGCATGCCATTCCTTTAACGTTGGCACTGGCCCCCGATCACATCCCATGGCCACCCTGCGCTTTGCCAGAAGCAGTCCCATCGATATCAAGCATCAATCAACTTTCTGCACCACCCGGTCATAATCTAGTAGAGCCAGGAGGGGCGGGTGTTAGTTTCCTCCTATACTTTCTAATTCATCAAACAGTTTTCCCCAGAACTGTTTTATGCCCTGGCAGGACCATGTCATGTGGAAAAAATCTGCCTGTTCTTCGCCACATCTAGGACAAGTTGCGTCACTGCGCAACCTATATTTGAAAAGTTTAAGGGGCGTGTGATATATCCTGTTAATGTAGTTGAAGTGTATCAGACAGTGCCTGCCATTTAGGGAGATATTACGGATCATTGAGCAGCAGTATCGCCATTGCTCATCAGTTAATTGTATCCCCAAATCTCTCTGCCAGTCCACTCTAGCCTTCATCAATTCACTCCCATGTGACTCTTGCATATGTGTATAAAGTCTGGACACTAGCTTACTGTGTTGCACATCTGCAATAATAATGGATAGAGCTTGCATATCTGGTGGATCCTGCAGTTCATCTCCTAGTATCACACCCATTGCGGGTCTGGCTCTAGAATAGTGATATTGCATGAGTGGGGTTGTTGACTGCACCTGCTCTGTAATCATTGTCCGGGTACGCATATTACCATCATGGAAAAACTCTCCCATTGTCTTAATGTTCAGTTTGTGCAACGCAGCCACCACGTTTTTGTCACTTCCCAGTGCATACCACGCACACCACTCTAGAAGTATGTGGGGAGAGTACAGTAGTGAAAGCCCCTGTTTAGTCATTAGACCATGCCAGGCGTGAGAGGTTGTGTTTAAGGAAGCAAACTCCCCATACCGGAGGGACGGAGGTTGGAATATCCTATATGGCAACGAGAGCGAGGCAGCCATATCACGATCCGATTTTAGGTACAGCATTTCTGGGGAGCCATGGATCCAGGCGTGTGCAAACATGGCGTGGGTCACCCTATATTATATGTCTCCAGATCAGGTCCATTGAGTCCACCCAGCTCGTATGGCAAAGTCAGCCCTCGCCACTGCACCCTCGGCTGCTTTCCTTCCCAGGCTAATCTAATAAGCAGGGCCCTCAAGGTTGCGAAAACTGACTTCGGCAATAGCATAGGAATATTCTGGAAGAGAAATAGGACCCAAATAAGTATCACCATCTTAATGGGGGCTATTCGTCCCACCAGTGAGAGTGACAGCCTAATCCATCTTTCCACATCTCCCAACAGTTTAATTGTGGCATCATAGTTTTCTGCCATTACTATCTTAGGGTCTGTATGAATTTGGATTCCTAAATATCTAACGGATTCTGTCTCCCACTTAAGGGGAAAGTTCACGTCCATGGGTGCTGTGTCTGGTGTTAGGGGGAACACTATAGATTTATCCCAATTGATCCGCAGACCAGAAAGGGCACCATACTTTAGAACCTCTCGCAGTGTCTGCACGAGATTACGACTCGGGTCAGATACACAATAACTTGTCATACGCATATGTGGAGATCATCAGGTTATACCCATGGAATCTGAGGCCTCAGTGTCCATTGTACTCCCGGAATGCACATGCGAGTGGTTCTGCGACAACTACTTACAACAGGGGCAACAATGGGCACACCTGTCTGGTGCCCCTGGTGATGTGTACTATGTCCGATACAAAACCATTGATTCTAACCGTAGCTAATGGTCTTTCATATAGGGTTTGTACTAATTGTAAGAAGACGTCACCCACCCCCAAACACCGGAGGACCGCCATCAGGAAGTGCTACTCTACAGAATAGAAGGCCTTCTTGACATTTAGGAAGACCGCGACAGCTCCCACCTCAGGGTTGAAGTGCTGCATGGCACCAAACACTGGGGGTTATTCTAACTTTGGAGGAGGTGTTAATCCGTCCCAAAAGTGACAGAAAAGTGACGGATTTACCACCAGCCGTATTACGAGTCCATTATATCCTATGGAACTCGTAATACGGCTGGTGGTATATCAGTCACTTTACCGTCACTTTTGGGACGGATTAACACTCCTCCAAAGTTAGAATAACCCCCACTGTATGGAGATTCACTGTGAGGTTGCGGCCTGGGATAAATCCTGACTGCTCTGGTTTTATCAATGTGGGTATTGTTGTTGCCAACCGGTCTGCCAGAATTTTAGCACAGATTTTAGTGTTGACATTGATTAATGATAATGGTCTATAAGATAAGCACTGCAAAGGAGACTTGCCGGGTTTCAGCAATGTAATGAGTAACGCCTCTCTCATGGATAGCGGCATCACCCCAGCCCTTGCCATCTCCTCATAGACTGTCATCAAGTGCGCAATCAGCAGATCTTAAAAGGTTTTATAGAAATATACTGTTGGTCCCTCTGGCCCTGGGGCCTTCCATTTTGACATACCCCTGAGGGCTCTGCGTATCTCCGCAGCATTCAGAGGCGCATTGAGGAAATTCCTATCCGCATTCGATAACCATGGCATTGCGACATTAATCAAGTAATCCGATGTGGCGTCTGAATCTGGGGCGATTTTAGATGTGTAGAGTGCCGTGTAATAATCACGGAACCTATTCACAACCCGCTCCTGGTCCATGATTATACTACCGTCTTCAGCTTGTATTGCCAAAATTGTGTCTCTCGCTACTGGTGCGAGCTATACCTACCAGTACCGCCCTCTGGTGTTCTCCCTTCCCATAGACACGAGCTGTCGCATATTTACCCATGTGTTGGACTTTAGTGTGCGCTGTGTCCTGAAATTCTATCTTCGCATGTATGCGGCCCAGGAGGTGATTGTCTGCGGTGAGCAGGTGCTCCTCCTCTAACCATGCAATTTATTTTTCCAAAAAGAAAATCAACTTCAGGACCCATGCTTGCTTAGCTATAGTAATCCCACGAATGTATACTTTGAATGTTTCCCATACCATGTACATACTATCAACTGAGCCAATGTTTACTTGAAAAAATTATTTGATGCCGTGGCAAAGTCGTCCCGAAACACAGAGTCCAATAACGAAAATGGGGGAAACCTCCACGCAAATGAGGGAATTTTCTTGGGGCCTACCTCTATTTCAAGCTGGACTGACGAGTGATCATGTTCTAGGCCAGGGGTCTTTCACCTGTGTATGATGGACTAAACTGTTAGAGACCATCCAGAGGTTAATTTGTGTATGCAAATCGTGTACTGTCGAGCAATGGGTGAACCCTCCCTTAGTAGGGTGTCTGTGTCTCCATATATCTAATAACCCAATTTCTGCCGCTATTTTGCTCACCACCTTAGCTGCAGAGGCTGGTTTTCTATGGGCGCCCCTGACCTATCGTGCAGTGGGTCTAAAGTGCAGTTGAAGTCTCCTCCCCATATTTGAGGAAGCCCCCCCTCCCCAGGTTGCCACCCTAGCAGCTAGTTCAGAGTAAAACTGGAGATTATCGAATTTTGGACCATATAGCCCAATGATGAGAAACATGAGGTCTCCTTTACTGCAGCGGGCCACAATGTATCTGCCGTCGGGATCCGTTGTGAGCTCCCAAAGACAGAAGCCCGAATGTTTTGCTGCCCATATTAATACTCTCCTGGAATGGGACGTGAATCCTGCTGCTAGAAACTGTCCTTGCATTCTCCTGGGAGTAAGCATGGCACTATCTGGTGTCAAATGTGTTTCCTGCAGTATAGACAAATCTACCTTATGACGCTGAAGATAGGCTACTACTTTTTGCACCGTTCCACGCTACCATCCTCACAGTGCATAAACCCTTACGCTGCCCAGTTCTGAATTATACTCTGTCATATGTCACATGGTGTACCAGCTGTTATTCCCGTGATGTTCCATGTGTAAATCTGTAATTGCCATGCTAATGAAACAATCCCAACTAATAACTCCTTGAAGAACCCCTCCCCCCACCCACAGCAGGCATTTCCCCCAATCCGCTCGTCTTCAGGTACGTACGCCACCCCCACCCTCCCATTGAACGGATTAAGTAGCCCTCGTTGAACTGAGTGTAAGACATGCTAGGGTGGATGTTGTCCGGCGGTTTCTTATCCTAGGTATTCAGCCGGCCACCTAGCTTGCATAGTTGGCCTATTCTCATGTTTCTATGTGTCATACTTAATAGCTCCCCCAATCACAAATGTTATATCATGCATCGCCTTTCCGTAGCCAAAGTCCAGTGTACAGGCTATACTGTCTAGATCATACTGTTATATGTCCACAGTGCATTATTATCCGCCTAATTACCCCCCTCAAGACTCGCAGGCACAGTTCCATACCCTCTATCGGATCACGCTACCCAGGCAACCAGAAACTGTAGTCTCTGGATATGCTTTACCCTATGTTCTCATGGGGAGGGGCGTTCGCTTCTTCCAATCCCCCCACCCCCAAACCCCCCCTGGCTATCCGTCGCTTCAGGACCTGGGTGAGCAGTTTGTGGTCTGAATAGGATTGGCTTGCCATCCACCATAACACAATTTGGCCAGGTATAGCACACAGTATTCCAGTTGCAGATCACATAGATGGTGTTTCCCTTGAATAAATTGTCTTCTTGCCTCTTGTACTTGCTGTGTAAACATCGGGCAGAGCGAGATGGTCATTCCTTCATGTTGAAGTGTTTTTAGTTCTCTTGCTCGCCGCATCTCGGTCCCAGTAGTTAATTAGTTTGGCTATGAAGGGCCTCGGTGGAGCCCTCGTTGGCGGGCCGGCCGGCAGGGAGCAGTGTGCTCTCTCAACCACAAACATTTTGGAATACGTGTTGTGACCCAGTATCTGAGTGAGTAGGCGTTCTATGTATCCTTCCATGTTGTCGATGTCTGTGGACTCCGCGATGCCCACTATGGGGAGGTTGTTTCTGCGTGATCTGCCCTCCAAATCATCAACTCATTTGTAGTGCCACTAGCGTTTTGCACGTGTTTGCCTGATTGGAGGTCAATGTTGTCTGGCTATCCTCTATGTCTGAAATGGGTCTCTCAGACGGATCTAAGCGTTCTGCATGTTTGTCTAGTCTTTCAGTCATCCTATCCATTCTGAAAGTCAGAGTCAATCTTACGGTCTTTTTGAGCCAGGCTTTATTGCATTGCGGCCAGTATCTGCTTCAGTTTGGGTTCTTCGTGTGTCTTGTCCTCCGCTGTAGGAGGTGGCACAGCCATTTGTTTCCCTACAGTTTTATTTACTCTACGCTGGTCGAAGTGCAACTTGGGTTGGTTTTTAATCGCTTTTACCAATGGTGCGTGTCGTGACTGGCTGGTGTGACGCCCTTGTCGCAGTGATTGTAGAGGTGGGTTCCACTGTTGCGCAACCTTGTGGTAGTGCGATCCTCCTGGCACCGTTTTATCCCTGCGCCAATCTTGGTCCCTGTTTCTTAGGCCCCTACGTCCTCGGCTCTTCTCAGCTGTAGCTATGCCAGGGGCATTTCCTGCGCGGGTGTTTGCTGTGGTACAGTATGAGGGGTGGCATGTGCATTCTCTTGTCTAGCAATGTGGGAGCAACCCCTCCTGCCTACCATAAGCCGCCCTCAGCATACCTCTTCTGCAGGTTATTGTGTTCCTGCTCCTTGCGGAAAGGATCCATCTTACAGCGCTAGTGTAGTCTTCAACACACCCACCATGGACCTATCGCAGCGAGCTCTGTACGGTCAACTTGTTTGGGCTACTCGTTGAGAAGCACATGGTACCTTAATCATCGGAGGCCAATTTGTTACTCCCGATGGCCTCTGCCTCGGCCCTGGCTTGTTCCCAGCTGCGTAGGCCACTTCCAGGCCTCCGGGGCGGCGTTCGTGCTCTGGGCCTCTGCAGTCACAGGAGCACTGCTTCTTCGTTTTCTGGGTTCTCTACGCGTTATGGCTGGCGGGGGTGCACATCTTAGGTGGCACGTATCTCTACGGCCTCAGGATCATGGAACGGATTATTCGTGGCAGGCGGAACTCCATCAGTAGGCAGCCTTTTTGCAGCCGGGAAAGCTCTGTCCCCGCAAAAGGAATAATTTAAAGATGTTCAGGAAAGATCTGAATGTTCTATCCAGGTGAAGCCATTGATATGCAAGCAGAAATCCTTTCAGACATGTCCTTCAATGTAGTGCATGTATCTGCACAGGCTGAAGGGGCTGATATTATAGAAAGAGAACATATTCTTTGAGGAATGGTGTACTGATTCTTCACAACAGTCAGCAGTACTGCACATACCTTTTGAAGGACTGTAATTACTGAGGTAAGCATTGGAAGAGAAGTTACATTGACCTTTAAAGAGAAGAAGCACTATTCTGTTATTTAAACAATTGGCAGGATCCTTAATGTCAACAAGACAATCTTCATGGAAGTCATTCTTTCATCAAGAATATGTCAGCAACAACCCTCCGGATATTTCAGAAGGCACAAAAACAAACATTGTAGTAATCAATTAGAAGTCAAAGCTGTTATCACCTGCCAAAAACCAGCAATCCTGACGAAGCCAAGGAGGTGTCTCTTATTGTTGGGGGTAAATTAAAGCAATTCAAAACAGCCGGGAAAAGTCCACTTCCAATGCATAGGCAACCGAGGATAATCAGAGAAGGGTACAACAACAATTTTGTGTCAATTCTTTCAGATATTGGGAGCATGGTTACGCCTTGTCACACAAATCAAGTCAAGTAAGAAGTAATGATAGTGGCAGTTCATTCACTGCTGGTGAAAAAGGCGATCATTCCAGTGCTCAGGAAAGAGAATTGAAAAGGATGTTATTCAATAATCTTTCTGGTTCCCAAGCCTACGGGAGAATTCAGACTAATTACCAGCCTCCCAAAAAGGACCAAGTGCATCAAGAACATACCTTTCAAAATGGAGACAACACAAAACATCAGTCCCTTTCTTTATTATAGTTAACCTAAGAGACACTTACGTTTGTATACACATAACACTGAATCATCAGACATTCCTGGTATTTTCTCTGAAGGCGGCATTACCAGTGTCAGCTATTACCCTTCCTCACATAGTAAAACGCTAAGAGTTTCCACCAAGACGATGGCCCGACTAGTTGTCCTACTTAATCTCAAAGCTTGTAACTTACATCTGCATGATTTTCTGCTCCATGCATTGACAAAGAAAAACATGCTGTTGGGATGGAAAGCTGTTCAGTATGGTCTTTAGGAGCACTGTTTGTTGATCAATCTTCAAAACAGAACTAGCACAGGATACACATTTATTGGAGCCCATTTTAGAATGGATGTAGAGTGTGTTCCTTCCAGTAGGAGAGCGGAGAGAGTGAGAGTGAGAGTGAGAGCGAGACCACTCTACAATTAGTAGAACATCAGCAAGCTCCTACACAACTCTGGCTGAAGGTACAAGGACACATGTCTTACTGAGTGTTCGTTCCTTGCTCCTTGGGTTTATCTGCATCTAAGACCTTTAGTGATGAATCTGTTGCAATATTTGAAACCTTCATCGATCACCATAGAGAAAATGATTCTTGCTATCTTTTAAATTCAACTCTGCACTCCAATGATGGCTCAACCATTGTCTCTTTCAAAAGAGTTTCCTCTACTGTAGATAAGTCTATAACAACAGATACCCTTCTAGAGGGATGTGGCCTGACGAGTAAAGATGGCGGGCAAACCCCATTATCTGCCTTAATTATCGCTGCAAAGGCTGCCACAGCCCCCACACCACATCGGATGCTGCTTCTCTGGCATTTGGGGCGTTAGGGTGCGGTCTGCTGGTGCTTGGGCAACTACAGAGGAGTGAAGGGAACGCAGACTCACCACCCCGGCCTTGATACGTGTGGTGTCCTAGTGGTGTGTGGCTGTCTCCTTCCCTGGGGAGTAGGCTGAGCTAAGTGATCCTGCTTCCCTGGCAGCGGTGACGCTGGAGAGGCACTAACAGCACCACCCTGGCAGCAGTGCAGTGACTATAGGGCCAGCGCCTTGCCTACCTGCTTCATTGCCCCCACACCCCAGCTTGCGGCGTGCAAGACTGCCTCCTCCCCTTCAGGGTTGAGGAGGCCAGAGGCGCTGGTGGATGCTGTCGCGTTGCAGTGTGTGAGGTCGCTTTTTAGCCCTCTGAATCCTACAGAGTGCTGTGCTATGGTATGGGAGGTGACCCCAGGTCGATGCTAGGCTGCCTGAGGTGCTCTGCGGCTGGACCTTCCTCACCCTGCAGCTGGCTGCTACTGGATCTGCCCTTCCTCCTCGGCCCTGGTTGGACAGGGCCTCACATGGTGTGGGAGGGACTCAGCAGCGACAGAGGTGGATGGGACACGAAGCAGGCACTAGTAGGGCATCTGGCGCGGGCTGCAGCAAAGGTGTCTTCCTAATGCTTTTGGACTGTGTCCTCTGGAAGTCCTTCAGTGAGTGGGGCACCTTGGGTCCTGACAGCGACCCTACAAAGAAGTACTGTGAACTGGCCGAGCTCCACTCTGGGGCCCTGGGTCAATGTGACTGCAATCCACACTGGGCTAATCCACTTATCTTGAGGCTGTTGACAGGCATTCTTCAACGCATACTCTGTCTTCCTCCCAATGTCGGAATTGCCCTGCACTAGCTTGCATCACTGATAACTCCAACACCTCATCTGCATAATGCAGTAGGTCTCTGCTGTAGCACTTACACACCTGTGGAACAACACTAGCTCTTAGGATACTTGCCTGCTCTACAACTGAACACACTTCTGCCTTGCACGCAACTGTGCTAGTACCCCTATATGTACCATGACGCAACTCAGGGGCCCGAACTCTCTGATGCTGGGCACACAGACTGCTGTAGCGACCTGTCTATACAGAACCTGAGCAGCCTTTTCGACTCTACTGTGCACTCCCTGGCACTTGTCTGGTTACACTGTTCTGCACCCTCCCCACTACCACTCCTTCCAACTTCCTTCCTCGGCAGTTGCTAGCCCGTAGCCCTCAGTCCGCATGGATCATTTGCTTGATTTGCTGTCACTTCCCTAGCAGAAGTGAGTCCTTGACATGTAGTTGGACTTCATAGTCTTGATGATCTTTATTAGGGAGACGTTCTCCTCCCCCTGGAAGAACTCATCACTGGCGCCAGGCTTCACTCGGGTCAATTTCTACTATACAACTCCCTTACCCAGGCAATGGGGGTACACTGGGGCGCAATTTACCAGGAACTCAATGCATCTAGTGATTCATTATTTCCATGTTATGAGGACGGGCCACCATCTAATAAAATGGTTTTCTAGCTCTTTGCATACACACGCCGTAGCGCCTCTTACATCACTATGCTACTTCTGGGACCATGAGGGTCGCCCGTGTTTGGACAAAGGGTGGCAGAGTATCCTGACATACCCAGCCTTGGTGCCTCATAATGCTTGTTTTAAATTATTTTGATACTACACTCAGGGCATACCTCACCTCAGACAAAATTAAGCACTACTTTCACTGTACAGATGCTGTTTGTCCCTGTTGGCTCTTTCCAGAAGCTGATTTCCTGTATATGTTTTGGACGTGCCCCAGACTCTCCCAATACTGGCTGAGTATCACAACTCTTAGCCCGTTGTATGGGGCACCCCTCGCTACATACATAGGAAGTGTGCCTGCTGGTTATGCTCCGATGCACCAAACAGAACAAGATAAGGGTGCAGTTCTTGGACCTGCGCCTTTTGCTGGTCATACATTTGACTAATTGCAGATGAAAGTCACCCACCCATCCTCAAGTCTCCACCTTGGCCCACTCCATGTGCTCAGGCTGAGAGCACTGCCCGGCGCCAGGAAAATATTAGAGGCCTGCATAAGTACTACATCTCTGCCGGTTGAGCTACGATTCCTTGAAAGATGATAACCTCCCTCCTTGATTACATTAGGCCAAATGCCCAGCTGTGATTTGTGGTTCCCCCGAATGACGCCTTCATTTCTGATCAGTTTCAGCCTTCCTTCAATTCCAGGTAACAGGCACTGTCATGCTCTAATATTGTACCAGACCTCATTGTTTGCGGTTAGTTGTTTCGTTCGAAGTTAAGATGTGTGCTATCTTTTTATTATTCTAGAAACCATATACCCACTCCTATCCGATGCTGTAGTCTGTGCACTTCTATTAACTACTGTTCTGCACACCTCTGGAGTATCTGGTATGCTCTTAATGGGAGTATATTGTTTAACGGTGTTGCTAACTGTATGCTCCACACGTAGACTACCTGCTACGCTGTATCTGTAAAACTGTAAAAATCGTTAACAAAAAGAGACCTTTCTAGAGGGAACGGGAGCAGCGTTTTGGGATCTCTTACTTAATGGCTGATGATCAGTACAGGAGAAGAGCAGGTCATCAAATTGGAGGGAGTTATCTGCGATTTATTATACTCTATTACATTTTCAGGTTCAAATTCATCATCATGTGATAGCGCAGAAAAGACAATATCATCGGGGAAGGGGAGACGAACAGTCATGTCTGGAAGTGCTTTAAGCAAGACAGCAAATCAGATGGAAGATTACCTAATGGGAAAGCCAGTGCTGAACATAATCGTAAAAGAAACAGCCCTGGTGAGGTTTCCTCTAGGGTTCCTTCATGGTAGAGGTACGCTTAGAAGCAGCAAAATCCTGATGTTCAATATGTCTGCAAGGATGATATGTAAGGGGAAGTACAATGCAGGGGGATAAGCTTCGCCTCTATTCGATTAATGTATGTGGGTTGAACGAGAAGGAGGAAAAAGAAGAGAGCTGCGCTAGGTTTAAGGGCCATGCATCCTGATATAGTGAGAATATACAGGAGACTCATATTTCCTGGGGAAGGCGACAGCTGTTTAATGATTTGGGTCCATCACTGTTGGCCTGCACTGAACAAGGCACCGCATCTCCAGGTGTGGCTGTCGTTGCCAAAAGCTCTATTTGTATTTCCTGGTATACATTAGTCGATAAACTAGGTTATTAGGAAATGCAAGATGGGGACTGCACAATTTATGTTAAGCACAGTTTATAGGTCTAATATTGATGAAGCAATTATCTTTGACACATTAGATCGAGAGCGGGCCCCATGCCCCCCACCGCGGGTGCTGTGTGGGGATCTTAATATTCACTTAGATGTAAATTATGAGTATTTTAGTGATCAGATCTATAAAGGGTGGAAGCCAAGAGTTTATCAATCTTTGGAGCGGTTGGTGACTGATAAGGGTTTGGTAGATATATGGGACAAACACATGGCCCCAGATCAGGGATTAAGGGCCAGATGTAGCAACCGGTTTGCATGTCGCAAACTGCGAAAAACGCAGTTTGCGACATGCAAAACGGCCATTGCGATGCTCATCCTCAAATTGCGAGTCGGTACCGACTTGCAATTTGAGGATGCAACTCGCAAATAGGAAGGGGTGTTCCCTTCCTATTTGCGACCGCATCGCCATGCTGAGTTGCTTTGTGACCGCGAATGTGGTCGCAAACCAACTCGCAGTTACCACCAGTGTCACACTGGTGGTAACATTTGCAAAAGGGAAGGGGTCCCCATGGGACCCCTTCCCCTTTGTGAATGCCGAAAATAATATTTTTTCAGGGCAGGCAGTGGTCCTATGGACCACTGCCTACACTGAAAAAACGAAACCAAATGGTTTCAGAAGTTTTTTCTTTTTGCAACTCGTTTTCCTTTAAGGAAAACGGGCTGCAAAAAGAAAAAAAAAACTGCTTTATTAAAAAAGCAGTCACATACATGGAGGTCTGCTGTCTCCAGCAGGCCACCATCCCTGTGAGTGCATGGACTCGCTATGGGGTCGCAAAATGCAACCCACCTCATTAATATTCATGAGGTGGGTCTTTGCGACCCCATAGCGAGTCGCAGAAGTTGTCTGAGACACCTTTCTGCATACAATTTTGCGAGTTGCGAGTCGGTCTGAATCGCAATTTGCAACTCGCAAAATTTTTAATTGCTACATCTGGCCCTAACTTTCTATTCCATCCCGCACAATAAACTGGTTCACTTGGATTATTATTTTGTCTATCTCTGGAGTCACGAAGGCTAAGCAGAGATATTTCCTTGAGTCTTATCAGTCATTAGTCCTGGAGATTCCACTGGAGGGGTTCACTAGGTCATAGGGGGTGTTTACTTTTGATAGGAAATTATCAGAAGAATACTATTTAGATCATATGCGACTTTGGTTAAAAGAATTCTGGGGAATTAATAGAGGCACAGCTTCTGTAGAGGAAATGTGAGAGGCTTTAAAGGCAGGAACTACGGAGAAGACCCTGACCTTTGGTTTTCATCTTCAAACAAGCATTTACAATGTAATAGGTCTCAGATTTGCTTGAGTTAGAGCTATTGGCATTGTAAATTCATAACTGGACTTTTCTTGCCACGTAATCCTGACTCATAATTTTGTCTTTTCCTACCATACCATTCCAATGGCCCTGCATATAACTAAAGCACTTCCATTTACCTTCTTCCTCTATCTCAGGGATGTGGAATTCCTATCGCCCGATGCTCGGGACAAGTATGCCCAACCCCCTGCAGCACAAACCCTTTGGCTGCAGTTTACAGAGAAGAGAACTGTCTGCAGTAGAAGAAATATGTGTGTCCATATGTTAATGCTGTGTGAAGGTGTATTTATTGTTCATTAATGAAAAGCCTTCATTGTTAGGGTGAGTGCTGTAAATAAACGTTTTAATGTCACACTGCACTACTGACAGTGATTCCAGTAAAAAAAAAAAAAAAAGTTTGAAAAGTTTAACAATATGAGGCTAAGTATAATGCTCCGAGAATGCTCTTTGATTAGATGCAAATGCTTACAGAAGCTTGTAAGTAAGAGTGATGATTCTTTGCTTTCAAAATAATAATAATTATTTTTTTTAAATCACAAGGCGTGACAAAAACAGCCTCAATGCGGGACAAACGTAAAGCATTTACCAATGACATCACGTGATTTTCGAAAGATAAGCCCAGGAATGAATGAACGTGATGGGCGTGGTTAAAGTCCACAATACTTACAACAGGTCAAAGCACATACGCACTTGACCTAAAAATGAAGCAGAGGGAGATTCAGAATTTATATAAGGAGCTAGGCCTGGTAAAAATAAGTAGGCCAGGGAATTGATGGCGTGATATGATCCACAAGAAACACGATTAAAGATAGCGAACTGGAAGGCTAAAATTAATCAGTGTTTTAGAAGGAAGATCGCCCTAAAAAGATCACTTATATAGATCACAATGCTATGAGTATGGGGAGATCACTGGCAGCCTACTTGCCATGCGGTTAGGCAAAAGGAATCGAGGGGTAGGATAAGGGCAATCAATGATTCTGGCGGCAAAATCAAAGAGGTCCATCAGATATTGTTAGAGAATTCAGGGATTATTATAAAGTTTTAGATTTGGAGGAGTAAACCCCCCCCCCCACCCCCACCCCCCGGCTACTGGCGATGGTGACTTTATCCAGGATACAGAGAGGGGTAGGCTGAGTGAAGATCAAGGTATCCTTGATTCACCGATTTCCCCGGAGGAAATCTCAGCAGCTATGGTTTCTCTGGCAATGGGGAAAGCCGCAGGCCCTGATACTTTCCAGTTGGAATTTTATAAACCAGTCTTCCATGAACTCCAACAGGATGTGCACCAACTTTTGTGAAATGCGAACAGGGACTGGCCCCCGCCTCTTGGGAAACTGCTACTATAGTCATCTTGATAAAAATATAAAAAATAAAAAATAAGGATAAACAGTCTCTATCTCCCGGCTCATATAGACCAATACCCTTATTAAATTGTGACAAGAAGATCTACGCTAAGATCTTAGTGACTAGACTGTGCAGTTATATACCCCTCAGTTTCATTTAGGCAGCTCGGGTTTATACCCAGCAGGGGAACAGTAGATCATATCAGGAGGGTTACTACACTGTTTAATTAAGCCGTTGTTCACAAAACTCCTTAAGGCTTGATTTTATTAGACACCGAGAAGGCATCTGGCCATGTTTCTTTGGTCAGTGCTGAAGCATAAAAGGTTTTGGGAGGGAGATTTATTAAAGCCATTAGGACGTTGTATATCCCCCCCCCCTTGCTCGGCTACGTGTAGCAGGTCTGGAGTTGGATAAAATATTCATCTCAAGGGGAACAAGACAGGGATGTCTATGTTCACCCTTACTATCTGTTCCCTACATCGATCTTTTTATAGCAAAATTAGAGAAGAGCTCCTGTACCAAATCTGTGATTCACGATTCTACAGAACATACAGTATCTGAATATGCAGATGATGTAGCAGTAGTTTCTGTCGACCCTGGTACTTCCCTGTCAGAAACAGAGAGTCATGCAAAGCAATTTGGTTCATATTCAGGATATAAATTGAACAAAGCTAAAATGCAGGTAATCTGCACAGAGTCAGCGGCCGTCATAGATCAACGGGTTACTCCTGATGCAGTCTATCTGTGGATCAGAATCAAAGCCACAATAAGTTACATGGTAGAGCTTAAGTGGTCCCAATATTGGATAAGTTCAGGCAGGAGCTAGAAAGAATAGACCATCTGCACTTCTCTTTATTAGGCAGATGTAATGTGGTGAAGATGAATATACTACCAAAAGTACTCTATCTATTTCAGGCTATCCCGTTGGAGATCCGTAAGTGTGGGCTTAGGAAGCTGAAGTCGCTTTGTGTCAGCTTCTTGTGGGGTTATCAAAAGCCAAGAAGAGGAGCTAAATTTATGACTCTACCCAGGGGACGAGTTGGTCGATCGAGCCCGAATTTCACCCTATATTACCAGGCATGCATGCTGCAACATATGGCAGTATTATTAACAGGGGACCTCTGGGCTAAGCATAGCTGAAGCTCCAACGATGTACGAAATGCTGCTGGGCAATGAAGCAAAGGGATATTCAAAGTTTTAAATGCAATTTATAAAGTATAGATCCAGATTAAGCGGCGCCTAGAGATTGGAAAGATTAATTTTTATACACCCACCTCTGCTTCAGCTCTGCTACCCTCTATTATTCAAAGTTCAGTGATGGAAAGGAGGAGGAAGAAAGGTCTTTCAACAATGGGGGACTTTTATACTATCACCCAGCTCTGCTCCTTCACTTAATTACAGGATACTTTTGATTTACCAAAGGGTGATTTTTAAAAATATTTGCAAACCCAATATTTCCTGTGGAAGAAAAAAAAGGGGGTAAAGGCTATCATTAAGATTCCGCCTATTGAGGCAGTTAGACAAAGGTAGGATGAGATTAGCTGCATTTAAGACCTACTTGTACAGACCTAAAAAGATGATCTAGACTTTCAGAATACTAAATGGGGACTCAGGTTATGTATGGATGAAGTATTATTACAGAAATCTTTGGACCTTAGTGACAAGGTTCTATTAACCGCTACCATGAGAAGCCAACATTTTAAGTCATCTAATATTTCTATTAGCAGATGGACTCACTCTAATTTCTCTTGGCATATTCATTATATAGCATGCCTTTTCTGGAGGGATTTCACGGATGGGTAACAAGGAGTATCTCCGTCTCACAGGGAGACATTTAAGGAGTCTCCATGAATGAGATATGTAGGGTGCTACTTGGTTCGCTGTGCATGCCTTTGTTAAACGCTACAGAATTGAGGATACTGGTTTTAGTAAAAGTGTGTTTGGTCACAATGTACGGAGTTCATTAGTAGATAAGTCATTTTGTTAAAAATGGAAGCCTTTTGTATGATCAACATTAAGCATCTGCAAACCTCTTCTTTTCTTGTTAACTCAAATAAAGCTTTGGTGTACCTCATATTAATGCAATTACAATTAGTAATGACGGGGAAGAGGGAGAAAGGAATAATGCCCTGATAACCTACTGCGAATCTTCATTATCACTAAACCTCCTCCTCCTCGTCACACTCATTGCAAACCACGTTTCACCATATATACTGGCTTTCAGTGGGCTTGATATTAACAACAAGATTTATGAGGTGGCTTAGTTTTATAGCACCCGTAGGATGAGTTGATTTCCGCTTTTTATATCCTGTTCTTTCTCATGTCTAATTTGAGCTTAACTCAAAAGCAATCACTGTGAGAAGGAGGATTAGAACCAAGGATAATAAGGAGCACCCGTAAGTAACGGGGGATCACCCTCAAAGTAGCACTTCTTAACCTTTCTCACCAGTCCTGCAGAGACCAGGAGAAAGAATAGCTGGCTGCTCTTACTGATGCATAGTCTGTTTTCAGGTGGAGGATCCATGGGCCAAAATTAAGATTTTGCTGTCTGAAATTTGTCACAAATATCTATCAGATCATTTGTTGGTGTTTAACTGTTTTGTGAAGGTTTGATGGTGAAATTAAAAGTGCCATTATGTTTACATTGCACCTCAATGTGCCCAAATAATGTTATTTTGTCAATTCAGAGGGGTGGTGTGTATGCTTATAATGTATAAATGCTAGCAAGAGCTCATGTTTAGAGTCCTTCAATGAAGAACATGTTGAGTCTCTGAGCTACTAATATGCCAAGATTAAGAGTCAGGCAGAGAGAAATTATTGTATGAAATTATGCTCAGGCTGATCAAATCTGGTAGTGTTACCACACCCCACTTTCCCAGGTCCTGGAACTACAGATCTGATTATACCAGGCAATAATTCTTGTCAGTTAAAAAAAAAATATATATATATTTTTTTTTAAATCACGAGGCGTTGGCTACTATGGCAGTCAAGCCTGGTCACTCTCTCCTTTCTAACATTCAATGCACCCCCCCCCTCCTGCTAGAAGAAATCTCCTTTTTTTCCCTACCCCTTCTTTCCAACCCACTCCCTAAACAGAAGATGGCACACATTTAACATCAGCTCACAATAAGTGGTAAATGTGTGTTAAATCCCTTGGAAATGAGAATACTGTGTTGAATATTGCATGGTAATTTCATATATGCACAATTATTCCCCATTCCAAGTGGGTTAACTTAGGAGTAAACATAAGGAGATACAAGTCAGAAACGAATTCTAGGCACCTGGAACCTCCACAAGCTTACTACCAACTCGAAAACAGGTCTTTAGTAACTTGCGCAATTTAACATCTAATACAAATGAAACACAAAAGTTTTACATAGAGGTTACTTCAGGAATAAACAAATTCCTTTCTGCTCCAAATTATTGTGGCAAAAGGAAATGAAGCAATGACAGAATCATTTGCCCATGAGCACACATTAGGTTAGGTTGACTTACACGGGCTAACACTACACTTCAGAACACTCCATCAAGAAAGCTCAGCGAGTTAACTAGTGCTTCTGCGGTCTATGGTCTACTGTTACCTGCAACTCACAAGGTAAGGTCTCACACAGGGAAAATCGGCCATCTATCTTCCGGAGGTCAGTAAAATCAGTATAGTTAAATTGGGTAAAAGTAAATGTTAGTTCTTTACAGTGCTTTTAAATAGGCAATCGGCAGAATGAACAGCTATTTAGAGGATATTCTATAATTATTATAAGGTGAACACTGCCAGAAAGGTTCCTGGATATGTGGAATTAGAATTGGTCACTCCTGGTCCTATTACTAACAACTAAACCAATGTGCCTGATGTGTGTGTCAGTTCTAATTAGCACAGCTTTAAAATTCTTACATTTCATTTTTATCTTTTCTTGGCAGTTATAGAAGGTTGGTTAACAGCATCATTACACAAACTCTGAGTACAACACAATCATCTGGTGTGAGGGGGGGGCAAGTTTTGAAGATAGGAATCATGATTGCAGTATGAGACTTTGTTGGGAACTAAGACTTGGTAGATTAAAATGAAATGAAAATAGATTTATAAAGCGTTCAAATACCAATTGACTTCAAGGCACTATGTGCTATGTATACATTCTAGAGGCAAGGGAATTAAAGCGATCAGATAGAAATAAGATCAGGCTACAGACAGAATAGCCAAGTTTTTAAAGCCTTTGTAAAGGCCAAATGATTTTCAATAGAACATAGGTAATGAGGAAGAGTATTCCACAGTCTGGCCGTGGATACAGACAAAGATCTTCCTCCTCATCTCGTCTTCCGAAATTTAGGAATGGCCACCAGTTTATTCTCAGTAGAGTGCAGCAGTGGTCTTGCTGGTTGGTGCCACTGAAATTTGGCTCTAATAGCCGGGGATCCTGAGCTATATAGTGCCTTGTGTGCAATACACAAGGCTTTAAAGATGACCTGCTTACTAACAGGCAACCAGTGAAGATTAACCAAATCAGCAGCCATCAATTGATGCCTGGGAAGGCCTAAGATGAGCCTTGCTGTTGCAGTCTGTGCAATTTGCAGTTTCTTGAAGGAGAGCTTGTTGATATTCGGGTACAAGGCATTACAAAAGTGTCACAATGACTTTTTGCACTCAGATTGCGGAATACAGGTAAAGACTTTCTGCAATATTCTGACCTACTTGAAACAGGAGGATCCTGTTCTGTTTATCTGTAAGTCAAAGGCGAGTCGGTCATCCACTACGACCCCAATATTTTTTTCAGCTTTTACTGGTAAAGGCAGATTTCCCATTGATTTGAGCCTACCAATTTCTATTCCAAACAGAGAATTGACTTCCAAAAGTGATCACCTCTGTCTTCTCAGTGTTCAGCTTAAGACAACTCTCACTCATCCAGGTGAAAATTGCTCTCTTTCAGTTGTTAAAAATGATATCCCTAGCCGATCCATCCTCTGACATAGCATAGGAGAAGACCGTATTATCAAATAAGTTTGGCTAATGATGAAACGTAAAGATTGAATAGTGTGGGGCTTAATGAGTAGCACTGAGGGACCCCACAAGGAAGAGAGAAGGGTATGGATTTGAGCCGACCAAAATTCACTATCTGGCTCCTATCCGTTAGGAAGGATCTCAGCATATTTAGGGTTGTGCCTTTAAATCCAACCTGAGCTAGGCAAGATGTAAAGATCACTAGGGAGATCGTGTCAAAAGCCGCTGACAGGTCCACAGAAACAGTGCCGCAGCCTTACCTGCATCTACCATTGGTCTGATGTTATCACCCACTGAGACAATGGTGGTTTCTGTGCTATGGCCACGGCGAAACCAAACTGTGACGGGTCATGTCCTGTCTGTTAAGATGTTTTTCCAGACTTTTAGCCGGCGTCGGAAGGAGGGATATGGGCGACAGTTTTTCGGTACTTTTAGGGCTAAACAAGATTTCTTTAGGAGCAGTCTAACCGTTGCCTCTTCCCATAGTTTCGGAAAGCACCCAGTTGCAATAGGTTGATTGATAATAGATGTCAGTGGCCCAGCAATGGTAAGAGCAGGTTTTTGGTGGATGGGGCTCAAACAGAGATCTTGGATTGGAGTTCAGGAGAGAATGTATAGTTTCTCCCTCTGTCATAGGTTGGGAACAGGAGAAGGAGTGTTGACTTCCCTTTTGATTCTTCCCTCACATTGTACTCTAACATCTTGTGTAGAGCGGCTCTACTAAGGTCATGAAGCTGCTCCCGATATTGGTTTCCTATAAATTCATTATGGATGGTAAACACTTTTGACTGAAAGAACAAGGCCACATTATGACAGAAAGACAGTGTGCCTTCGGAGTGTTAAAAGAGGACAAGGTATTTATGATATTAAATAACTGTCTAGAAAAGTTAGGAGCATTAGCTAATTTCTCAGTGCAGACTCCAGTTAGACTCCTCCTCCAAGATACTCTCTAATCAGGGCTCTATATTTACTTTATGCTGTTGTTCATAATCTCTGCCCCAGACCTGTCCTTGTCTCCGACATGTTTGCCTCAATGATTTAAGTGAGCCAGAGAACCAGGGCACAGAAGGCGATTCCCTATGGGAGTCTCAAGTATTAACAAGCATTTACAATGCAACAGGTCTCACGTTTGCTCATGTTAGAGCTGATCGCGTTGTAAACTCTTAACCCGACTTTTCACCTATCGGGCAAAAGTGCATTTATGTACATAACCTGAAAAAGTGAAATCAAGTATGTAAAGCGCTCGACTTCTGCCAAGCGAGATCGCGCTCATAAATTAGAGAAAAAAAAGTCCACGAGCCCGAGGAAAAACAGCAAGCCTCGCATGTTTTCTGTACTTGGTCGCTGCGCTCGAGGAGGGCTTGCCACCGGAAAAGGCATGACATATGGGTGCCTTCGACTAATGAAAGCAAGCAGATTTTATTAGGGAAGCCCACGAACCAATAAAAAACACTGACTTGAAGTTGACAGGGCTCCGAGCCCTTTTCTAAATACAAAAGAGTCTCGCTGCGATACGCATGCGCGAGCGCATGCAACGCAGGCTCGACCCTAAAAAGGGGCACCTTCGTCCAGGACTATGCTAAACTATCCTGAAAATCTTTGGCGGCCAGATTAACATACTCCTGAGGAGTAAAGGTTTTACTGTCAAGGGCATTTGAGAACGCCATCTGTGACATGCTCTTCCAGTCACAACTTAAAAAATTATTTTTCAGATTTCCATGGGCTTCCCTAGGGAGAAGCCAGGACAATGATAAGCGGACAGCATGATGACCTGACCAGCTTAGCAGGAGCGTTTTCCCCAACCTTCAACACTGTATTAATAGAAAAATTCCATCTAGCGGATGCCCTGCAGAACACATTGGCACTTTGACTAATTGAGAGAGTTCAAAACTCGCTAAGGTATCAATCACAGAAGCAGAGTCCCTATTCATTGAATCCTCCAGAAAAAATTAAGGTCACTTAGAATTGTACGATTGGATTTGTCTAAGCAAGGTTCAATCAGATGTTCTATTTCGAGTGAGAAAGTGGATCTGGTACCCAGAGGACGATAGATCAGAAAAACAGAAAAGGATGCTGTATGATGAATTTTAAGATTAAAACGTAACGCCTCACATAGAGTAGACCATTTGGCTGCTTCCATTGAGCCGTAGAAAGTATTTTCATACACAATGGCCAGACCACCTCCTACCTCCCTCCCTATCTTGTCTGAGAATTAAATAAATGGGGAGAACTGCCTCTGATGAATCAGGATCTTAGGATTTGCGGGCCCAGGTTTCTGTTACCATTATACAGTCAGGGTTTTGGGTATTGTTGAATTCAGAAAGCTCAAGATTATTCTTATTTAAGGAGCGGGCATTGATGAAATAGCCCTTAACCTTCTTCACTTCCCTTCCCTTGTTTCATTACTCTGTCAGGGATACGTTACTTTCCTAGTTCTTGCAGGTCTTTTTACCTGTAAGGCCAACACAGCTTCTTTATTGCTTACAAGTCTATCAAGTAGGCTGGTTAATTTAAAACCACACACCGTACAGATCTCCTTTTCCCCAGTGGATATATTGATCAAATGTAGTGTGATACATCTGTGCTGCTTACCATTCAGTTTCCAAAGTTGATTGTGAGAATACTAAAGCCTTCAGCTGCCAGCTGGTTCTGTTTGACAAGGGGGTCTGGTGCACTGGCTTGCAACCGCCTCATTCCAAAAGAACTCAGGATGCTCTTTCTTGAATCTTCTAATAAGGGAACGCTGTGTTGATCTGTGTCATGTGGCAAGTTCTGCAGACATTTTAGTTTTTTTCTTAATACGGTAACTGTTCATGAATAAAGCAACTGAACTGACAGAGTGGTTTTGGGACTAACGCTGCAGAATGTGCTGCTACCTGAAGCTGAGGTACAATGGCAGTGTAGTGATAACAATTGGGGTGTGCTGTAGGCTGGGACAGAGATTGGTGTGCTTTCTCAGTGCTGGAAGCCAGGCTCTGCTTTTGTAGCTGGATTAACATACATTCGCAGAGCAGCATAGTGTCAATAGTGAATGGCTGCGTTGACTGCAGATCATGAAGGAGATAAATTGGTAGAGCAAAGCGGAGGTCCCACTATCCATTCACCCACCCCAAATACAGTAATGGAAACCATACATATTTGTTTGGAAAAGTAAATGCCACTGTTTATTGGCTGCTTTCACTTACAAGCAATCCGTTACAGTTTCACTTTGTGCACTAGATTTAAAGTGGCACTTTTATGCCATTTCCGTGCCCACTGAATGTTCACTAGCATCACCTACAATTAATCAGGAAAACCAGATGGCCATCCACTTTTTGTATCCATTCCGTGGTCAGTCAGGCCCAAGGGTGACCCACCACTTCTAATGGCTGTGCTTCAACGGTCACAATCTTAAAGTAGTCATGTTTAATTCATCTTCAGTCACCTTAGTACCTTAGTCAGTTTGGTGCTCTGGATGGACCTCCAATTCCTGTAGCTGTTTTTCACTCGCCCGGATTTCAACCAGGCCCACTATATGGTTGCACCACTCCCTATCCATACATGCCCTTTCAGCTAAACATTCACTGGCAGCAAAATTGATCCCTTCTTCCATAATTTCTCCCTGTGGCCATGTCATTGTGACCTACTTCATGGCTCTTCCCCCTGGTCTGGCAGTGGACCTCGCAGCTAAAGGGGATCAGCTTGTAATTTGCGCCACATCTTGTTGGTGCTCCCAGCACTAACAATTTCCCCCATGCTGGCCTTTTACTCTTGCAAATTTTTTTCACAGCCCCTTATGGTTAGAATGTGATGCATGTTCTTGATAAATAAATCCATGCCTAGTGAATGTCTAAACTACATGATCTATATTTCAATGTGAACACACCGAAATGTTAGAATATACTAGGCCTATAGTACAGCATCACTAAACTGAGTAATGTACTGTGTTGAGGCACTAAACCTAAATGAGAATGCCTAGAATGCATATGAACAGTAGATGATCATACAGTGTTGCCCAAATGACAACCACAGCTATATGGTTAATGTCAACCGCTTTCTGAAGCTTTGTGTGCGTTCACACCATGCAGACTGTAGTGTTGTGTGAGTTATTAATGGCAGAACCATTTTGACTCCTGCCGGACTCTACAAAACTGTGACGTAGGTGTTAGAGAGTGATGAAGTGAATGCAGGTTTACAATGTTGGGTTTGTAGTTACACGCAGACCAATAAAGACATGTAATACCCAGATGTGTGTGTGACGTAGTCATTGGTGGGTACCCAGGCAGGAGAAAACGCTACAACTGGCACGAAGATAGGGGATAAGTAACCCAAAGAGTGATGGTACTCTCCCAGAGAGCTTGCTGTGGTCCAAGCAAACTGCTCACGAGTTTGCATGTGCCTCAGTTGAAATGCAGAATCAACACTAGGCATATATGGAGTCAAAGCGCAACTCCAGGTGGTGTAAAGCATTTGAAGATAACAAAAGCTTCACTGAGAAGTCTACACAATGTTAGCCAAGAACCTGCTGACAAGGCTGTAAAAAGAGGTAACGCACTACTACGCAACATAAAGCTATACATCATACAGAGTAATAACACTGAAGGCGGACACAAAGACACAGAATAGAAGCACTGAAAACTACCATAGTCAGATATAAGTAGAATACACAAAAGTGCTCACTGAAAGAATAATTGATAATAAAGCATACTGTTGCACTTGCTGGAGCCTCGATATGAAGAGTTCTATGACCTCAACTGCGACAAAGAGACCCAAGAACAAGCACGAGGCTTGTGCGTAAGGAGCCGTCCACCCAAAACGACACACCACCAAAGTTGCTGAGTGGTGCTAAGAACAACTCCACAGGTCTTCAAATACTGGAAGGCTAGGAGCGGCAATCAGAAAAGTGAAAGGCTGTTTTTCCAATGGAGACCAACAAAAATGTTACCGTTCCACAGAATGTCCAAGATGACCCAGAGGCTAGCACATCACCAGACCTTAGAGATGGCACGGAGGAAGTGGGTCCTAAAGGGCAGCAGACAAAAAGTATTGAAGAAAAATCCATTCTCAGTGTCAGCCACTCCCAGGAACAGATATAATGTCTCCACCTTTGTGAAACCACCACCATCATTCGATACCACCAAAAAGCAGAATATTGGTGATAGATGGACTGCTTGGATAGACATATTTGATGACTTAATTGATGCACTAGAAGAAACAGATAACAAAAAGATTAACAAATACCTTACGAATCTTGCTGTTTAGGGTGTGAAAGAAGTCATGAAGAAAATGCTGCAAGCTGACTAGGCTACATACCATCAAATTAAAGAAGCCTTGGGTCTCAAGTTCAAACCAATGCTCAATGTAGATTATGAAAGGTACATTTTCAGTTAAGAACGACAGAGAGTTGGTGAAACCATAGACAAATTTGTTGAGAGACTGGATACACTCAAACACCGAAAGTTCAATGAATTTAATGATGAGAAAGCAATGCAACTGCTAGTTATTGACAGATGCCTGTCAGGTTTATTCAGACGGTGAATGCTGAGAGAAACTCTGTCTGGAGCGAGTTCTCATGGCTACGAGAGTTGAAGAGCATGCCAATCGACAACCTGGTTGACTCACCTTGGAGGTGTCCAAAGTGAGTCAGCCACGAACATAAAAAGCAAGCAGCAACGCAAGACTGAAGGACACAAAGTGATGTCTCCATGGAAAATGAAGTTGTGTTTCAGATGTGTATTTTTTTTTCCCACACAAAGGTAAATGTCCCGCCACTGGACAGATTTGCAAAGGCTGTGGGAAAAAGAACCATTTTGTAATGGTTTGCAAAAGAAAAAGTGTGTCACAGTGAGAAGACAAACTGGCCGTACGAATGTTCCAAGAGCAACATTCAACACGCACCCACAAGGGCAAGAGACAACACCAGTTTAGAAAAATCAACACCAAATGAAGTTGATTGTCATCTAAATCCTTGTCAAAAAGTTCTTCAGTATCAATATCAAGTGAAAGTGAAGTTGTTTGTGCTATGTCGAGGTTTACCTAAAAAAATGTGCCCATGTTGGACAACTGAAGAAAAATACCAGTCAAAGAAAAGTTGACAGGAAAAAGCACCAAAGTCATTCAAACATTGCCCGAAGATTACACTGAAAGTAAATGGGTGTTCAATGGTGCATCGATAAACATTATGCCCGAGGAGAAATATGATGAACTACCTCTATTATCACGACTGACTATCAAAAACAAAAGTATATACATGGGCTGCCTCAGCGCCATTGAAAAGTCAAGGTTCATTTGTAGAGACGACGAAACACAAGAAGACAAAAGTGCAAGCCCCCATTCATGTGTTCCAAGAGAATGAAGCAAGCTATAGAGAGCACTACTTAACTGGCATATTTTAACCCAAAGCTTCATTCAAAAGTTGTTGTTGACGCTGGCCCAGTCAGGTTAGGTGCAATCCTTGCACCACAAAGGAGACACCCAAATGCTCGAGGACATATCGTGTATATGCAAGCAAACATTTGTCCCAAACTAAATGTTCTTATTCACAACCTGAGAAAGAATGTTTAGCAGTGGCGTGAGCTTCTGAACATTTTCATGTGTTCTTAGATGGAAAGCTTTTTATGCTTAAGGCAGATCAACAAGCACTGTTGACCATCTTTGGCAATCCAAAGGCCAAGATGCCTCCTTGTATTGAAAGTTGGGTTCTACAATTACAAGAATACAGCTACACAATCGTGCACTGTCTAGGAAAAGATCAAAACCCAGCTCACTACTTCTCCTGAGGGCCTATACGGTGTCATGGTACCTCTTCGAAGAAGGCTGAACCCTAAATATATTTAATTGTGCAATCAAACAAACCGGCTGCATTTCGTTGGAACAAATTGTCACTGCTATGAGTCAAGATAGTGACATGGTAAAACTGAAAGACATTATTACACATCAGTCTTGGAACCAAGACCTATTGCCAGAAAGAGTAAATACCAGAAGTTTAAAAATGTCAAAGATGAACTGTCCATGACTCAAGAAGGCATTATTCTGAGGGGGTTCAAGAATTGTTATTCCGGAGATTCTGCAACAACAGATAATTGAAGTTGCCCATGAATGACATTGTGAAATCGTTGCTACAAAACTAGCTCTCTGAGACTAAGTCTGGTTTCCTTATCTTAATAAGAGAGTTGAAGGCCTGTCATCTATTTAACAGCCTGTCATCGAAAAACACTCAACACACCTTAAGTATGTCTAAGTTGCCAAAGCATGTATGGAAAATATTGGCTATTGAGTTTTTTGGTCCTTGTCAATGGACATCACCCGATGGGGATTGTTGATGAATACTCCTGTTTTCAATTGGTAGAAGATCTCTCAATCACTCAAGAGAGAGTCATCAAGAGATTAGACGGCATCTTTGCAACAAGGGATATTCCAGCAGTCTTAAAATCCAACAATCGCCCACTTTTCAACAGTCAAGGATTCAGAGACCTTCTCAGTCATCTTAATGTGAAGCATCAGAAGAGAACACCTCTTTGGCACAAGGAAATGGCCTTGTCAAACGTTTCATGAGTACATAGAAGAAAGCTCTTCAGTGTGGTGTATTGGAAATGCTAGACCTTAAAACTGTCTTGACTTCAACCCTGCAAGCTTACCGTACAACACCTCACTAGACCACAGCTGAAAGCTCTGGAACTTTGAAGTTCGAGAGAGCCATGACAACCAGATTACCTCAATGGACCAACAGAAGATCAAGCACTAAGGAAGATACCCAAACCAAAGACTTGAATCATAAAAGGAAAATTAAGGGCTATGCAGACAAGCGACGACATGCAAAAGACATTGTTTTTACTAGAGGAGATCGAGTGCTTGTCCGTCAGTCGAGAATACAGAAGTCTGATGCTCCCTTTGAAGCAGAGCCAATCCATGATGTAATCACTAAAGGACAAATGATAACTGCCCAACGTCCTGGGAAGTCCATAACACAAGATTCCTCACATTTACGACATGTAGCTCACCATTCGTCAAATATTGATGTCAACGTAGAGACTGGTTCTGAAAGGACAATTGAAATACCCCTCCCTGCTGTTGCTCCTGCATCGTCACCGCAGATCATGGACAATTCTATTGCCAGTTCCCCGTTTCTGAAGACACAATCAGGACGAGTAATCAGAGCACCAAGAAGGTTAATTGAAGAACTATGATTGCCTATATATTTGTAAAAAATCAATTTTTTTATTTAACATGGGGGGGGGTGTATATGGACAGTAGTAGATCATACCGTGTTGCCCAAATGACAACCACAGCTATATGGTTAATATCAACCACTTTCTGAAGCTTTGTGTACTTTTACACCATGCAGACTGTAGTGTTGTGCGAGTTATTAATGATAGAACCCTTTTGGCTCCTGAAGGACTCCGTAGAACTGTAACATAAGTGCTAGAGCATGGTGAAGTGAATGCAAGTTTAGAATGTTGGGTTTGCAGTTTTACGCAGGTGAATAAAGTTGTGTATTACCCAGCTCCATGTGTGGCATAGTTATTGGTGGGTATCCAGGTCGAGGAAGATGCTATACTGACATATTTTAATGTCTCTGAATTTACAAAAACTGAAAAATCTAAATATAGTGTTAAAAAAGACAATAAATATATGTAAAATCTCTGTTTCCACTGGAACTGTATTTATATGCAACCTTGGTATATGTCAACGCTCAGATTAACAGTAAAGCTCAGATGATAGCTTGCTTCTAAATAAACCATCATTCATTATGTCACGACTCTGTGCATAGCCAGTTTCTAGATACATCAGCATTCTCATTATGGCAGTGCTCAATTTCTGATCAAGGAATTTGTTTTGGGTGATGGTGAAATGCTGTGATAACGGGAAACATTTAGTCAAACAGCATAACATTTTTAAAAGAATGTAAGTTTTTTAATAAAGGTGCCTTAAACTAGTGACTCGCCTAGCTACATTGTCAAATGGTCATTAGAGGACCCAGCTTATTTATTTCACCAAAGAGTGTGATTTTAGGCAAATTACATAATCTTCGTTGCTCAGATTCCCTTGCGTGAACTACCATTGGTATTAAGATCACTATCGATAAATGGGCATTTTCATTTTACATACTAGCTCTTGGACGAGTCAACGGGCTTTGCTTTGAACACGGAGTACGTGGCTAACCGCTTATCTCGCTTACTGATGCTGTCAAATCAAGACTTGAGAATATCAATTCCGAAAGAATTTTTCTTTAAACGTTGTAAGTATTTTCACGATTCAGACACCGGTCTCGTGTACTATAGTTTAGATGTGCAGATCATCCAGTACAGGGCTCTTACCAGCTGGAGCTGTCAGTTCAGCTACTAGTTGCATAAGGGTTATGGGTAATCTTGGGGCACTCAGTACAGCACTGAAAGTAATTTATTGACGCGCCTGTTCGACTGCTCGAAGAATTAGCCAGTTTAAGACGCCAGGCAGCATCTGCCTCGAAACGAAAGGAAATGTAGCTTTCGGCATCTATCGCCCGGTTTGCACTGATGTAGCGCGCGCACTACTCACCGGCAGAGAGCCCGTTCTGCGACCCTAGGTTTTCCGGCTGCTCCATGCACTTGAGCCGGTTGGTTTACGGACAGGGAGAAAGTCATCCAATAACGAGCTGTCTCCTGTCCTTACGTCATCCAAGTACGCCCACTTTTAAAAGGCGAGAACAGTTCATACCTTGCACCGACTGCTGATTAGTCCACTTTAGAGGAATGCCTTAAGCAACGATGGAATATCACGTGACTAAACGTCAAGGCGTAGTCCTTGAGCGGGGACTTTGAAATTCACAGTGGTATAAACAGCATTAGATATGCTGACGCCCTAGAGAGACCCTTAAACAGAGACCAAAGAGGTTGCAAGTCATAAATTCTATGTCAGGACCGGAGGCTTCGGATTATGCTTCTCTTTCTTTACTACAAGATAGACAGCAGCCAATCAAAAAATTTAATGACAAAAAACTACTTTTCCCATCAACCCCAGAAGTCCATAATGTCCCCCAATAACAGGTCTGACCCCTGTATAGCTGTCTCTGCTAATACCGACCTAACTCTTTCTTTGCTGCTTGCAGCCTACAGATAAGTGACTTTCCTATGCTTGTAAAACATTTATCGCTAGTTTTCTTGTGTTATATATCAATAACAGCGTGGAGCGGGAGCAGGGCTCTGAAACACGTTGAGGTGCTTTCAATTGCCTTTTAGTAGCACTACTGATCGCTTCACACACAACCATTTTGTGCGTTAGGCTCCAGCCCCCTTCTTTACAGGGGCGGTCCGAGGCGTCTTAGATGCACATCGGATACAGGCTCTGCCCGAGATCAAAGCTTAGGAGTCCTAAGGGCTCCTAGACCGTAACTGTATCGAAGAGGATTGGTCCTCTTTCTGTGTTTACGCCGCGCATGCGTCCTCCCCGGATCACATTTGCTTTCTCTGTCGGATCGTTGAGAGCACTGTGTGCGCATCTTTTTCCTCTGCAATAAATTCTGAGCCCTCGAACGCCCGACGGGGCAGTTAAACATATTGAGGCTTTGCCTTTGGGGAAATTGGCAGGCGATCCCTCCACACTCTAAACTGCTGTTTGGTGTATGTTTATATATATACATATATATTTTTGTGCTTCTCACTTTGTGAAATTTTCCTGCTGGGACTGGTCCCTCCCCCTCATTTTGAACTCCTTCATGCATCCGCAGTAATCATGGCGTACTACGCTGAAGAGGATGAGTACTATCAGGATCTTCCTGAGGCAACTGATGAACACCATATGGAGGACAGATTAGTAGAGGCCCTGGGGTATCATGTCCAGGACTCGGAGAATCAGGCTCTTATTAAGGCATTGAAACCCTTTACTCAGCCTCTTATTTGGCCACCATGAATGGAGAGGATGCTCACTTCCTGAATCTAGGTCTCAACATGACCAGCCATCCGATGTGGGCTTTGCCTGAGGAGCCTCAAAGGGACCAGCTTAATCTGCAGACATCTTGGCACACATGACTGTGTCTGTGATAAAAGACCATGAATATGGATCTTTTCCAGCATTGGAGGTTCCTGAGACGGTATGGATTCCTCCATTCTGACAGAAGGTGTTCCTTCTTCTGACTCACACTCTTCAGATTCTGACCAAGAACAGGACGAACCTAAGCCATCTGGAAAACGCAAACGTAAATCTCATAATGTGCCGGAGAGTGGTCGAGTTCCCCACAAATTATCATTTGATCCAGAAAGCATAATCCATCCCCGCTCTACTGAATGGATCCCATGTGCAGAGGTAGCTTATTATGTGCAGGACAATATTAGAAAGGGTTTTGAACGTGACGTGTGCAATACTTTACGTTCGGAATGTCCCCGTCCCTCGTTATTGGGCAAAGTGCCCAAACATGACAACCTTCATCAAAAGATTTTCTAAAGATCCGAAGAAAGGCTTGGACCGAGCCTGGAAAGGCTGCCAAGATACATTGTTAGATATATCTGGCCCGCTCAAGAAGATCTTAGAACTGGCCGTCCAGGCCAAGGAATCTAGTACTCCTTCAGATCCCCAAACCATGTTGGAATGGGCTCAGCGAGCCGTCTGTATCTTGGGCAGTGTGAACTATGCTATGTCTACGGAGCGCAGATCTTCATTCTTGATGCACATTGATCCTAAGCTAGCCGAATTGGCCCCTAATGAGTCTGGTTCTTTGGGGAATGGCTTGCTCTTTAGCGACAAATTCGTCAAGGATTTGGAGAAGTATGTTGACACTTTTTCCGTGCTGGACAAGGCCCATTCTTCAATGAAGAAAATGTTTAACAGGGGTCTTTTTCTCAGTGCCGGACGCTACAGGGGGGTCGAGCGTCAGGCCGCGGATACTACCAGCCCTCTGGAGGTTACAATCAGCAGAGCCAGGGTTATTACTCCAGATCGGGGTTCGATCCAACAAGAGCCCAGCGAGGTCGAGGTTGTGGGTTCCGCAACAGAGGTGGTTTTAACTCCTCCGAAGAAACTTCTACAGGTGAGCATTATTCCTTACTCAGAGGTTTTTCTGGGGGGAAGTTTGAAAGATCACATTGTGGCTTGGGAGCATATTTGACAAGACTCTTGGGTTCTTCAGACGGTGCAGGGTTACAAAGTAGAGTTTTACGCCTTCCCTCAGCAGAGTTCTCTTCCTCTTCCCATTAATTTTTCCCAGATAGAGAGTTCTTTCCTGGACAAAGAAGTAGCATCCCTTATGCAGAAATGAGCTAGCCTCAGATCAAGCCCCACCTTTCAGGGTTTGTCAGTTCTATTTTCCTGGTTCAATCAATCAATCAATTAATTTGTAAAGCACGCTACATACCCGTGAGGGTTTCAAGGCGCTAGGGGGGGGGGCTGCTGCTACTGCTCGAAGAGCCAAGTCTTGAGTAGTTTTCTGAAGGAAAGAAGGTCCTGGGTCTGTCGTAGATCCGGCAGGAGGGTGTTCCAGGTCTTGACGGCGAGGTACGAGAATGATCTGCCACCGGAAGATTTGCGTCGGATGCGGGGGATGGAGGCGAGGGCGAGGTTAGCGGAGCGGAGATGTCGGGTGGGGGTGTAGAAGCTGAGTCTGTTGTTCAGGTATGATGGTCCGTGTTGTGGAGTGCGTTGGAGGAGTTTGAATGAGATACCGGTGTAGAGGGCGTTGCCGTAGTCGAGTCTGTTGCTAACGAGGGCCTGGGTTACTGTTTTTCTTGTTTCTGTTGGGATCCATTTGTAAATTCTGCGGAGCATGCGGAGGGTGTTGTAGCAGGAGGAGGATATGGCGCTGACCTGCTTTGACATGGAGAGTGAGGAGTTGAGGGTGAAGCCGAGGTTTTGCGCGCTGTCGGTGGGGGACCCAGCGTGCACGGCCACCATGAGTTGTCCCAGGCGGAGGGGGTGCACCCAAGGATGAGGACCTCTGTTTTGTCCAAGTTCAGTTTTAGCCGGCTGTTTTAGCCGGCTGCTAAATATCTTCTAGGTTAAGACACTTCCTGCAAATATCATTGTGTGCCCAGCAATTTTTGGGTGGGACTATAATAGCCTGTAGTGTATCATTAATGGTTAACAGGGTTCTGGAAGAGTTTTGTGTTTTGTCCAGTCACACTTTTGACTCGTAAAGTAGCATAGAGGGATACAGGGCTGGATGCAAAGCAGACCAGGTAACCTGCTGATCAGTGATTTGTATTTTATTTAGATAGGTAAGTAGTCTACTGCTTTTCCTACTGAGATCATTTTTTGCTTCCAGTTCATAAGCTGCACGCATAGTTATCTATTTACTAGCATCAAGGGGCTGTGTGCAAGTCAAGGGTTTAGATTCTTATTATTTTTCTCAATCTGCAGTTTTTCTAAGATTGCAAAGGAGGGTTCCTTTGGGAAGTAATATAGTCTTACAATCACTCTGTTACATTTTATATACTGATGTTGTGTTTCGCCCGGCCATTAACTCTTAACATATAATACCTACAAGTGTGAATGATTTATGATTCCTACACCTTATAACCCTCATTGACATATGTAACATTTCCAGTAAATTGATTTAAACAGTGGTTCCAGATGGCTCCCAGACAGGATAGTTCTCGAACAAAAGGAGGGCTGGTGGCCCTTTAAATTAGGCCTTTGTGCCCAGGTAAAAGTGAAAACAGGAAAGCCCTTTGCGCCTGCACTGTGTTGTTCCAAACAGAAGCAGGCAACGTGCGGGTGTTGTGGAATTGTGTCCAGGTGTCCCATTATAAAATTCAAAATTTCAAGCATCATTACTTAAAGACAATTTCTAAACTGGATGTTACTCCTGCATAGAGCTGGGAAACATGATAGTTGAGTTGTTGACTGGCAAAGTCTTACTTCCGGCAGCTGAGGGTCGCTGATGATTAATCAAGGATTGTCACAGGGGTAGTTTAGAACTTCCTATGGCTCTGTATTTGCTGAAAGTCTGATGTTTGGATGGTGTACTGAGACCACTGACAGCTATTACAACAGTCTCTGACGGCTAGGTGAGGGCCGTTTAGACAGCAGTGTGATGGTGACTGAATGCTGGTTACTAGATCTGTAGACTTCTAGCTGCGCAACCCATGTCTTTTACTGCCTACAATTTTAGCTTTGGAAATGCTTCATTGGTGAGGCTAAACTACTGTTGGAAGGAAGGAACTGGCATCACCCTCTGATCCAATTCCTGGGCAAATTGGGTATGCAAATGACCGCTGGCATGGCTGCTTTCTGGACAATGCTTGTTAAGAGGCCCTCGAAGAAATGAAATGAATATCAGGGTGCTCATGACAGCAAGAAGCTTCAAACTATGAGGAGCTGGCAAAAGGCCTTACAAGTTCTTGGTTGCACCTGAAAACTAGTCACTGATACTAACTATTAAAATACAATAATATATTGTTGATTTTCTGGTTCTTCTGATGATTTCTCATATCTTAGTTTTCCTTTGTGCTGTTTTTTCGTGTTGCAGATTTATATTTCAGCATCACACGCACTTACGGTTATATCCGACTGGGGCCAGTGCACTAGGTAATGTATAACACAACTCTACAATCAACATTTGTGCAACCATTAAGTCTTGGTACATGGATTTTCCTTTTCTGTATATTCTGAACCCCTCTAATCATTCGTAACCCCTTCATCACTGCTACACAGGCTGCCTTTGACTCGAGGAAGAAGACTTTATATAACTTAGTCTTCTTGAAGACAATTGACACATTAAAGTGTTAGATCTCTTAGTGTGATAGTTTATCAATCCTGTAACAACCAACCACAAGTGGTAAAACAAATAACTCTTAACCTACACTACCTAGGACTGCAAAAGCTGAAAGACTTTCTCAGTTTTAATAAAAACGAACCCAAAGGATTAATGACTGTGCAAATGTACTGTGGGGATCAGATTTAATTCAAAGAATTGTGGGTAAATGGATATTTAATCCAATCTACACTGGTCCCCACTAACATCTGGCACTCCTTCTCCTTTCAGTTTTGCCTCTCTTTACTTCAATTAGAATCATATACTTTCAGAGTATATTTTAGTATATATAAGCACAGCCTGCTGTACTTGGCTATTGTTCCTGTAGACATCCACTCTAGTGAATATGTGTCCTTTTAGGCACATGTATACAGTGTAAAACATGCCAGAGTGCATACATTTTGTAAATGACTTTAAGCAAAATATGAGGCCTTGAAAGAACCATCTGTCAGACCATTGGGTCCAACTTCCTCAGTGTATGTGCCCCTGATGCTCTTCATGCTCCCAATACTCACTTTCGCCTGTGCTAACCTCACAGCCCGTTCCTTCCCATAGGAGCACTGCCTGAGCTATTTAAAGTATTGTTATGGAGGCACTTGACACCTAAAATAAAACACACACTTTTTAAAAACAAGCATTTATTAATTATTAGGGGAATACCAATATATTACATTGCATAAAACGGAGATTCAGAGATATAAATTATTTAAAAAGTAAACAAAACGAATTATATTATGCAATATTAAACATTTAGTACACTGACTTTGGTGTTAAGTGATTTGTTGCCGAACACCATCTTACAAATAAACAGATAAAGAAATGATGAGTCTAATGGTCAAGAACAAGATGGAACAAGGGAGGGAATGGGAGAAAGTCTAATCAGATATGGGGGTCTACAAGAGTTTTGGTATGTCTATACTATCCGGTATGAAAAGGTTCAGATGCATTTTGAATTGGGGGGGTAGAGCCATATTAGATAGGAAGCTAGTGGCGAGGAAGTCACGTCAACATTGTTATATAGGAGAATGGGGTACTGTAGGGCTCATCACCTGCCAGTATAGGACTATACATTCCAAAATCTGGGCAAACACTGAGTGGTTTAGGTTTAAGATTAGATATTACAATAGGGTAATGACATCTGTAGAATAGGTTAGTCTCAAAGAGGGTCATCTTGGAATAGGGATGGTATTGCAAAACAAGGATTACAACAGGCTTGGTAGATAACAAGGTGCTAGAATCTAATTCAGAACTAAGAACCCGATTAGGAGTTTGGGGGACGGGTTACTCCATCAGTGGTACTTGGAATATGGCAGATGGGATATCCATCATGCTTGTGGTGGAGCAGGCCATCCACTGAACTCCAGATCATGCCCTTAGTTATGAACACGTAGATGGACAAAGACAGAAATCCAAATAGAGTACCCATGACGCTCACTGTAGTGATCACCAGAGAACAATAGGGATGTCTTCAAACAATTGTCAAAATGGGACGTAGAAAGCACAGTTAGTTTTCCTCATGTGGGGTGCAGGAAGATGTCTGAGTCAACCCAGCACTTGGCAGCAGATTAATACTACACCCTTCTGCTGACAGAAAAGGGACATCTAGTAATAACCTGAGGCACGAGATGATTTAGCCACGGGCAGGTAGCTGGTCCAACAACTAACCACAGTGAGGCATGCTAAATTGGTAGAGTTTCCATTGTGTAGTTCTTTTAGACACAGTGTTCCATAGCATAGAGAACCTGAAAAAGTAGAAGGTAGTGATACCTAACCAACTGGTAATATCATGCATTCCTCATCTCAAGAAGAAAAAGACTATATATAGAAGGAAGATCTGTGCCTGTATTCTGGAACCATCAGCCACTGATTGAAACAATGCCTCTAGCTGGTGGGATACAAACAAACTCAACCCTGAACAGCAAACTCAGGTTGAGCTCAAAGTCAGTACAAGTGATTGTTGAAGAAAGCAGATATTTCATCTCACCGTTAAGCTTGCCATTAGGATAGGACTGATAAAGATTCTGGCTATGATAGTGGAACCTCAGGATGGACAATTCCTTTCAGGTCTCCATCCCCATATAGGAAAACACAATGGCTGAAGCCTTATAAGTTATTAATGAGACCCCACCAACATCAGGGGATATATCCTAGGTGATTTGATCCTTCGTAAAGACCATGGCTAATGGCAACGTAGAAGTAGTTGTTGAGATCAAATTAATGTCCATGCATGTTCTATTTTATTGGGGACTCTGTGGCTCCAAATCAGAATGAGGGTACTAATGTGGTGGATTGATCAAAACAAAAACATCTAATTTTCTTAATCTTTTAACAATTAAAGAAGATCTGGTATTAAAGGAATACCTGAAAGCAAATAATTCTAAGAAAGTTATTTCCACTCTACTTCTTCACTTGAAGTTCCTTCATCTTTCTCCCTAAACCGGTTAGAACTTACACACCATGCATATATTACTGCAAGCTCAACACCATCACAATACAGACTATGTGACTGTTCCTTTGACCTTTAGTTCTTGACTTAACTACGTTAACTCTGTCAGCGTGCTTTCTAAATTAGGCCACAAGGATGCTTACAGCCTTGTCCAGGAAGGGAGATGAATGGAAAATAGCCTTAAGCTCCAGATATAGGCATTTCCATGCCATTTGCCTTGTGCCGTGCCCCTTACTCATTTCAACATGTGATCAGCAACCTTTTCCGATATATTCTTGACATCAAAACCATAATTTATGTTGATGAAGTTTAGATGTTTTCAGACAATCTAGATGAAGATTGCCAATACATGAGGGAAGCCTTGCATTTCTGCAAAATCCAGATGTATGCAACGACTGAAATATGCATATTAGATTAATCCTCCATTTCATTTCATGCTTTTCAGATTTTGGAAAAGGGCTTGAAAAATGGCACGGCCAAGACAGCAGTGGTAAAAGAGGGTCCAGCCCCAACCAAGGCGAAAGAAAAAGTTAACTGTGCCAACTTTTCAAGACAATGTAAGGAAGACTTTTCTTTGATTTTACTGCCCTTCACACTCTTCACTAAGAAAGTAATAACTTTTCATTTAGGCGCAGAAAAAGCAGTTGAGAACTGAAGACTCCTTCTCCTTTTACAGCAGCTCCAGTCCTTTGCAATCCTGGTTGCACAACGTCTTTCAAAGAAGAGACAAAAGACAGGTGCATACACATTCATTGTAACACTCAAATTTTCCTCAAGGATACCACAAATAGAGAACTTCAATCTCGTTACATTTTTGTCCAGGACTCTTACTGTAACTGAGCACAGTTACATGATTTATGACAAGGAGTTACCTGCTTCAAAGAAGGTTTCGCACAAAAGAGATGCAATCTGGAAGGAACAGTACATAAGATCATCATCTGGACAGTTCACAAAAACCTGAGTTTTTGAAGCATATGAGCTCTGCCAGTGTCCGACATGCAAGATGATTCTTGTTTTTTCCCCATTTCGATTATGAAGTACATTATCAGCCTGGAAGACAACATTTGTGACAGCAAATTAAAGAAGAAACACTACAACCTGCTTCATTGATTCTAAGCATAAAGAGTCATCAAAAAGAAGCAGAAATCTCAGGTAAATACCCAATCATGGATACAAGAGGCGTTTACTGTAATACAGACCTATAACAATCTTTATATGTCAAGGACTTCATGGTAGGTTCCCAAACAAATACGGCCAGTCCTAATCTTATGGGTTTTTTACTACCACTACCAATTCCTAAAGACACATGGTTCCAACATTTGTTGGAACTTTACAGCAGACCTACCAGGCTTGCAAGGCAATAGCACCTGTATGATAATCATTGATTACTTTAGGAATCTGTTGCTTTTCATTTCTCTTCCAGAGTTGCTTTCCACCATAGAATAGACTACATTTTTCTATCAAAACATTTTCGATCTCCATGGACTCTGAAAGTGATCATAATGGACAGAGCAACACAATTTGTGTCCAGATTCTGAAACATTTATTGAATCGGTTAGAGGTGCTCAATTATTAATCCACCAGTAACCACCCCAACACCAATGGTATCTGATAGTATCATCCAGAGGAGGGGAACAAATGGCTGCCAGTATGCAAATTCCCCTACAACAATTTCATTCCTTTTTGGGACAGTCACAATTTTCCACCTTGTAAATTACACCAATGGTCCTTGCCCACATATTTACTTTTACTCCTCTTATGGTCCAGTCTATTACAGCTCTGCTAACCTATCAGTCACAAGTTCATAAGGCAGCTGTACAGTAACTAGCAAAGGGGAAAGCTGACTTTGAAGGGTTTGCTGCCACAGGACTGGCTCTCTTGCAAATTCTTATGATACCCCACCATTACTTTTCACCATATGTTTTGGGTCCCTTAGCTAAAGCTCAGTTGGTGTAGTCTTAGGCAGTCCTTGTGGTACTCCCTGACAACTGGCACTTAAACTCTATTGTGCATGTCTCTTGCATTCAGCCTGCTGAAGTACCCTTTCGTGTAACTCTTCCAGCAGTTCATGATGCTGCAACACCTGTATTTAAGGTTAAGGTAGTTTTGGATTCTAGACTTCAGTTGGAATAGTTGCAGTACTTTATCACCTAAATGGGTTATAATGCCTTTGAGAAATCCTGGGAACCTGATTCTGTGTACCTGTACTTCAGCTGCTTAAGGCCTTTAACCACCATTTCCCCTGAAATCACCAGCTCCAGTACCTAGTATGAAAGAGGGACCTTAACAGAGAAGATGGGGTACTTTGCGGGATATAAAAGAGGTCTAGCACTTACCAGCAGGAGGAAAGCAGGATAGTAGGAGTTTCTGTAGGATTAATCCTTTCAGATGCAGCATGCCATAGCATAGATGGCTGACAAGTCAATGGTGGCTGGGGTACACAAATGGAACAGGGCTTGGATGACACTGATAGAATCACCATGCACTTGCACGAATCCTTTCTGGAATAACACAGAGCATCAGCTCTTATGCTTTCGCTTTGCGCATAGAAACTTCCATTTGTTTAAAGTTCCCAAGGATTGTTGTAAATCCTACCCAGCAGAGCGTCCCTGCACCTTTATTGTTTTCTTCTCCGTTCAGTCCTTTGGTGTCCTCATAGGATTATGACTTATGTATGTTTTGTGTCTTGCACTAATTATGTGCTCCATTCATTTCAAGCAGTGTCTAGGGACTTGTCAGTACTCACTGCAAGAAGGAATCAGTAAGTGACCTGAATACGTGCTTCTTTTTGTTATAGTGATTCAGTGGTCTCCTGTAATGTAGACACTCCTCCTTCTACAACAAGAAGGTTTCCGCCTGGATGAAGCTGAACTGCCTTAAGCTGAACATGGACAAAATGGAGGTTCTGATTTTCGGCAGACACTCAACGTTCTGGAATGACTCCTGGTGGCCAGCAGAGCACGGACCCACACCGAAAGATCACACCTGCAACCTCAGCATCATTCTCAACAGCAAACTCTTCATGAAATGCCAGGTCAATGCCATTTCCGCAGCCTACTTCCACATGCTCTGCATGCTCCGCAAGATCTTTAAGTGGCTCCCCATCAGCACGAGGAAGACAGTGTCACAGGCCCTAGTCTCCAGCCGACTGAGCTACGGCAACACACTCCACGCAGGCACCACCACCGAAGTCATGCAAAGACCAGACGATCCAGAACGCAGCTGCAAGACTGATCCTGTACCTGCTCAGGAGAACCCATGTCACCCAGCACCTGAAAGACCTTCATTAGCTCCCGATCCAGAAAAGATGCCATTTCAAGCTCCTGACCCATATCTACAAAGCCCTCCATAACCAAGGACCTGCCAACCTCAACCACGCCTTCTCCTCCACCAACCATCCAGGAACCTCCACTCGGCACACATTGCTGTCGCAAAGATACCACAATATGCTGCTGCCGCACTCCCACCTTGCCACCAAAGCCTGGAATGCCCTCCACCTCTTCACCGCACCCTCGGTGACCCACTTCAGAATGGGACTGAAAACCTGACTTTTTGATTTAACTCCTTCAGTAAGCACCTGGATACCCACTCGGGTGAGAAGCCGCACTATACAAATAACACCTGATTGACTGATTGATTAATTGATGACTACTACCACCCCAAACACAAGAAATCATTTCCCTTCTGTGCCATCACCCCTGCTCTTTTCAACAAATAGATGTACAAGCAGAGCTATTTTCTTTTTTTCCCTTCACCTCTTTTCACTGCCAAACTGCATCTAAACTTATGCAGTTAGCTCAGAGCAGATTTTAGTAAGGCAGTTTTGGTTCTGGTCCACAGACAAGGCCATTTTGTTCTAAGTGAACACATTTCTGCTAATTTCAGAGGAACCTTTAGTAACTGTGCTTGTGCAGCTAGCAGCAAAAAGAAGAAGGGGCAGATAAGTAGATCACTGCGGGAGGATGATCGTGGTGTTATGTAGTGTGATCAAGATAATGTTTTTGCCCTCGTTAAAATTGAAAGAATACGGTGAGGTATTTACCAGGCGTGGTAGATACCATTACCCCAGGGTAACATATTTACCAAGTGTAGCAAATTTCCTAATCTGAGTTTTCAACTTAAAATAAAGACATAACATGTGGAATTAGTATTTTATTACAAAACACGGAGGCTCCTATTATGCTATCTTCTCTTGCTTTAATTCAGACAGCAGCCAAGAAAAAACTACAGCTCTCAGCATTTCTAGCTGGGAAAACTACAGAAACTATGTCATCAGTAAATAACCAATCAGGATAACAGGTAGGTATAAACGTCTTGACTGAGAGCAACAAGTCCTCTTTTCTTGGTGCTCGCAGTCAAGATGAGTACTACGTTCATAATTTCTGCTTACATATTTATTGAACAATTTAATGTATCCTATTTGTTCTGAAATATTATTAATCATAGTTTGCCTTGCCATTTGCTTTGTTTCTTTCGTTAAGTTTCATTTTTTTCTTGGCTGTGTTTGCCTTTTCAGTGTATGGTCCCAACGTTCTATTCGACGCGCCTTCAGCGCGCGCTGTGCAACGGTTGGTTCTGGACTGTAACGCTCTTACTGGCACTTCTCCTCAAGAGCGCTTCATTCATCAGCTGTTTGTTTCGGCTCCTCGCCTCGGGGAATCCCTTTTCTGCTCCCACAGTGTTTTCTCAACGCTCTGAGGCACCGGAGGGCCAGACCACGCCTCTTATTCATTTCAACAGGTTTCCAATGCAAACTATTACTTCCTGGTTTGGCCCCTTCAAGTTTTATCCCTTTCCTGCCCACATTATTTATTCTGTCTTTGTTTTTCACTGGATTTGGCTACTTTTATACAGAATTACTAGTTTTTTTTTCCAGTCATTTTTTACATATATTACCTCATACAGGAAAATTTCTCAGAAGATGAGGAGGCTCAAAACCTTAAAGACAATTTAGATTCCTTTATTAAGGATTCAGTCCAGAAAGCAGTTTATAGCTCCATTTCTGATTTTTCAAAGTCCTTTGAAGCCTCAGTCAAGAAACTACTGACCTCTGACGTCTCTGCTTCTGGTTCCAAGAAGCCCAAAAAACAAAGAGCAGATATTGTGACCCCTAACACAGACTCTCCTTCAAAAAATCCCCTTTCTGAATCAGGGACTTCCACTAATCTCACCTTTCCCATTCATTTTTCTCACTTGGGACATACAGACGATGATATGGGTGAATCAGATACGGATAAGGATGACCCAGACATAATGATCTGGTCAGGGCCTGTGAAGAAGAGGCGTAAAACTTCTCTTAATCTACTGGGAGAGTCATCAAAATCAGTTAATACTAATGATTCCTTATTGGATTTCTCAGGTCAACCTATGTTTGATCCTGCGCTTATCTGTCACCCGAATTCCACTGAATGGACTCCCTGTAAACATCGGGCCTCATACGTCTTTAACAAATTACGTCAACCCTTAGATAAATTGGCACGTAACAGATTGAAATCTGAATGTCCCAGACCTTCCCTTTCCAACAATGTCACTGCCACTCCAGTAATTGACCCCAACATGCTTATGTTCTTCACAAAATTTGGCAAAGACCCCAAAAAAGGTGTGGACAGGGCTTGGACTAATTGCCAGGACAGATTATTGGATCTTTCTGGTCCCTTGACAAGAATTTTGGATTTGGCGGAAGAGGCCAGAATGGAGGGTACTAAAGTCGACCCGGTTATTTTATCAAATTGGGCCCAAAGGGCGATTTGCCTTCTAGGCAACACTAATGCTTCCATGGCGCAGGAAAGACAGAAGAGTCTTTTATTAAAAATTGATCCCAAATTGAGCAATCTTGCCACCAAAGAAATGGGACAGGAAGCTAATGGTTTACTTTTTGGGGACTCCTTCATCAAGGAGCTCAGTAAATATGTAGCCACCTTTGCATCTATAGACAAGGCGCAATCCTCCATGCAGAAGATTTTCCACTCTCGTGTTTTTGGCAGGGCCAGCAGAGGCAAGAGTCGTTTTGCCGACCGAATCACCCACAGAGGTGCGGTCAATCAGGCCAGCGGCTCCGCTACATACCAACAAGAATATAAACCACAGTTTTACCCCCAGAGGAATCGCTCCTTCAGGCGTGGCTACAGATCTAGAGGCTTCCAAAATTCAGGTAAGGAATCTTTCTTCTGGTCCACTGTTGGTTGGAGGTCGGACAGCTTTGTTTCTAACAAATTGGCAGATGTTAACAACAGATCCGTGGGTACTGCAAACTGTTTCAGGTTATTGCATAGAGCTCTATTCCACTCCAACCCAACATTGTCATCCAAAACCTCTGGTTTTCTCCAAGGATTAGGAGGAACTTCTCTCTCAACAGATTCACTCCCTTACACTCAAACAAGCTATAGACGTTTGTTCCCCTCATCCTTTAGGGTTTGTCAGCACTTTATTTCTAGTACAAAAAAAGAACATAAACTATCGCCCAGTCATAAATCTAAAGCTTTTTAACAGGTTCGTAGTATACCATCACTTCAAGATGGAAACGATCCTCCATCTTCGGGACTCGTTATTAGAAAACGATTGGGTGGTTTGTCTAGATCGCCAAGATGAGTATCTCTCCATCCCAATTCATCAATCTTTCAGAAAGTTTCTTCAATTTCAATGGAAGGACCAATTCTTCCAGTTCAAATGCCTCCCCTTAGGTCTTTCTTCAGCTCCATGGTGTTTTACCAAGGTGTTGAAGCCAGTGGTGACACACATGAGAGCCCAAGGTGCAGGATCATGGTTTACTTGGATGATTTTCTCATTTTACATCAGGACAGATCCAAATGAACAGAGCAATTAGAGAATTTTGTTTCTCTCCTCCAAAGCCTTGGTTTTCTCATCAACAAGAGAAGTCCAATCTTGTTCCGTCTCGTCAGATGGAGTTTCTAGGTTTCCTCATAGATTCTGTCAAGGCCACCCTTCACCTTCCAACCCAAAAGATCTCCCACATAAGGAAAGAAATCCTATTGGTTTTGAACAAATCACAACTTTCTATCAAATGCCTATCTCGTCTAATCGGTCTTCTAGCTTCATCTATCCAAGCTATTTTTCCAGGTCCCCTTTATTACCGGGCACTCCAGAGACAAAAAATTTGACATCTTCGCGAAGGTTTCAGGTACGAGGACTTGGTCTCGCTGGATCACGATTCTCGTGTCGAACTCCAATGGTGGCTCGATCACCTAGACGCCTGGAACGGCCAAGCAATTTTCTCTACAGCACCAGATCTTATATTAGAATCCGATGCAAGTTGGACTGGTTGGGGCGCAAGATGTGGTCAGTTCTCGACTGGAGGTCTATGGTCATAAGAGGAGTTGTCATTGCATATAAACTGTTTAGAGATTCTTGCAGGTTCCTTTGCGATCCAAACATTTGCCAAAGACAAGGTAAGTTGTTCTATTCTCCTCCGTATGGACAATCTCTCAGCTGTCCGATATATAAATCATCTAGGAGGTACACGGTCCAAACCATTGTCCGAGTTAGCAAAGAGTCTATGGGAGTTTTGTCTCCAAAATCAGATTTGTCTGCAAGCAGAATACCTTCCGGGAAACATGAATACGATCGCAGATTGGTGTTCCAGATATCTTCAGGACTCCAGCGATTGGCATCTTCATCCTTCGGTTTTCAGAAATCTTTTTTCCAGATTCGGTCCTTTCTCTGTCGACCTCTTTGCTTCTCGTTTGAATTCTCAGCTCCCTCTCTTCTACAGCTGGAGACTGGATCCTCAGGCATTAGCTACCAACGCTTTTCAACAGGACTGGTCCAATCAGACGAATTACGCCTTTCCTCCTTTCATTTTGATCTCCAGAGTCTTAGCGCACATCCGTCGCCAATCCACCAGGGTCTTGTTAATCACGCCTTTTTGGCAGGGTCATCCATGGTTCCCCTCAGCTCTAGAATTGTTAATAGACTTCCCAGTCCTCCTTCCTATCTTTCCCTCCCTTCTATTGAACCCAATGGGACAACCTCACAAGCTAATAATCAATGGTTCCCTTCAACTTGTGGCATGGATGTTTTCGGGTCTTCCTGGAGAACCCCAGGAATTTCGCAGGAGGCTGCAAGTTTCATCTGCCAGGCCTGGGCTACCGGAACAACTAAGGGGTACAAGTCAGCCTGGTCAGCTTGGCATAATTGGTGCTTGGTCAGGGGTGCCGATCCCTTTTCAGCAGATGTAGTTCTGATTTTAGTTCTTAGCCTCCCTGGCAGCTCAGAGTAAAGCATATAGAACTGTCAATATGTACAGGTCTGCAATTTCAGCCGAACATGTTCGAATTGATAATAAACCAGTCAGAGAACACCCTTTAATATGCCGACTTTTAAAAGGAGTACGTTTTGCTAAAACTCCTTTGCCTAAGTACAATGCTATTTGGGATGTTAATGTCATTTTGCAATTTTTATTATCTCAACAACCTAACTCTCTCTTATCCCTCAAGTTCCTTTCTGCTAAGCTTACTATTCTTTTTGTTTAGTTTCTCTAAAACGTATTTCAGATGTTAGAGCTTTAGATGTGACCTCTGTACAGTATACTGCTGCAGGTGTTTTCTTTCAGGTACGAAGAAGAACAAAAACTAACCTGATGTCAGTGTTTTACCCGTATTTTCCTGATCATCCCAATTTATGTGTGGGAAGTTGTCTGAGAGAGTATATCTCACGAACCAACTATTTGAGAAGGTCATCTGAAACTCAACTCCTTGTCTCTTTTAGGTCCCCACACAACCCTGTCTCTTCCACAACTCTAGCTCGTTGGGTAAAATGGATTATGAATTTGGCTGGCATTGACATTTCAATTTTTGGGGCTCATTCCACCAGAGGAGCTATGGCATCCAAGGCCTTTTGGGCAGGATTGAGTTTGGTTGACATTCTCAAATCGGCAGATTGGTCAAATGTTTCAACTTTCAGAACGTTTTATTATAAACCGGTCTCTCATGTTGCTAGTTCGTTGATTTCCATGCTTTGAACTAGCATAATAGGAGCCTCCATGTTTTGTAATAAAATGGAGATTTTCTTAGCTTTAGTGAAAGAAAGTCTTGATTTTATTAAAGACAGGGAGGCGAGTATTATCCCTCCACTTTTCTTTAACCCTCCCTTTGTTTTGTCAGGTACAACTGCCTCCACTAACCAGACGTCCTAAAAGGCTTCTCCATCTACATTGCAACGCTCCTTCTGGTCTAACTACAGAGGTGCACAAGTGGTACTTCTTTTAAGAATTTCAACACATCATGCTGCAACCGGACCTTGATGAAAAGACTTTCAGTGTTATATATCGTTTGGAAGCTTTTTTCTCCATTGTATTGGCCTGTATTATTTTGATTTTCATTTTTCCATTGTTCAGAGTCTATTAACTGCTCTGCAAGAAAAGAGGACTTGTTGCTCTCAGTCAAGACGTTTCTACCTACCTGTTATCCTGATTGGTTATTTATTGATGACATCGTTTCTGTAGTTTTCCCAGCTAGGAAAACTGGGAGTTGTAGTTTTTTCTTGGCTGCTGTCTGTATTAAAGCAAGAGAAGATAGCATAATACTCGCCTCCGTGTCTTTATTAAAATCAAGACTTTCTTTCAATAAAGCTAAGAAAATCTCCATTAATCATACTTGTTATGGGCATATCCCTCCCCCCCCCCCAGTACATTTTGACCAGTTTAACCATCTGGAATTTACATGGGAAAAACTGCGAGAGTGTGATAGTTAGCACACAAAGTGCAATTTCAATTCCTGGGCAAACGTTTGAATGTACAGGGACCTAAATTTAGCTGATAACTTGTAATTAGGACCTATATCATTTACATGTTAAAATGGTTTATTATAATATTAACAAAGCTGGTGTATTTTTATATGGTTGCTGTTTAAATGTGGTGGTATTACTTAGTGATGGTGCACAAATGGATATGTACTGAGGATTAATGAGTTAAGGTGAAACTCCCAAAATGCATGAATGACTACTGAGTGATGTTGCAGATGAACTTGACCTAAGGTTGATGCATGATGGTGCAAATGTTCCATGTCTTCTAAGTAATAGTGCACATCTTGCCTGGTATGTTTAGGATGATTGACTGATGATGCACATCTGAACATACAGTAAGTCGTATAGAGTGATGGGGCGATAAGCATGCAGTTAGAGTTAATGAGTAATTATGCTAAATTGAACATGCTTTAAGGATTCCTGAGTGATTGGCCAAATCTGAACATCCATATTAATGGTAATTCTTGTCATATGGGTGACATTTTTGGTATGGTCAGCCCACCCCTGCGTAGTGCCTGCACTCACTTAATGGAGATAGTGTAGGAAAGTGCTCCTTCTTGTCATGGTCACCCCCACTTTTTGCCTGGTAATTGATGCAATTTTGACTGAAAATGCACTGGGTTCCTGCTAAACAGGTCCCCCATGTCAGATATCTTGTCCTAAATTTGTGCAGTTGTTCCCCAATTGGCAATACCTTTGCCCCCCCTGTAAGTCCCTAGTAAATCGTACCCCCGGTTCATAGGTCATGGGTACCAAGGAGAGTCCCCAAGGGATGCAGCCTGTATTGTGCCACCCTGAGAGACCCTTCACCTAGCACATGCAGACTGCCATTGCAGTCTGTATGTCTTGTTGCAGCTAAAAGTGAAAACATGACATGGCACACAGCCTGTGTGTCCTGTCCCCTAACACTGCGTGCAATATATGTAAATCACCCCTTCAGCAAGCCTTACAGCCCTAAGACAGGGTACATTATATTACATGTGAGGGCATATCTGCAAGAGCAGACATGCCCTGCTATGTCTTTTGTTGATTCTTAGACATAGTGAGTGAACAAGAAAGCCATTTTAAGTACGTGGGCTGGACACTGGTCACTACGAGTTCCTCAGCTACATGATGGCTTCACTGAAAATAGAAATGTTTGGCATCAAACATCTCATATTAATTAACCCTCACTGATTCCAGTAATGGATTTATTAATACATACACATAGAGGGCACCTTTGAGGTGCCCCCTGAAAATCTACCAATTAACAGTGTGCGGACTGGCTAGTTTTTGCTCCTGGGCGGTTGGGAACAAAGCATGCTCTTAGAGAGGTGTTTACACACCCCATGCAGCAGGATGACCTGCAAATCTGCATTCCAAGGCAAAAAGCTTCAAAGAAACCCACCACCCTTGGTATGCAGAGCTGGCTCCTCTCAAAGGAGAGATGTCAACCCCCCACCCCAAGGCCCCATTTGGCACCTGGACAGGCGGGAAAATTAGTAGTCAGAGAGTCGTGCCTACCTCCTAGGCCAGTCCCACCCCTATGGTGAACAGCCCGATGTGGACACAACTTTTGAAAATCTGCCATCTTGGTGATGGCAGAACTAGGAACCCTGGGACAGGGTTATGCCCACTTCCAACAAGAAGTGGTCATATGGGGTTGTAGTGACCCTAGGGTAAGTAGCCCATTGGCTACTTCCATACACTCCCCTAAACGCCACTTAGTCCTTATTTAGGGGAGCCCCAGGCACCATGAAATCAGATTCCTGCTGACCTACGAAGAAGAAGGACACCAAGAGCCACAAAAGCAAAGACTGAGGAAGAAACACCTTCCTTAGACCCAGTCCTGTCGGCCTGTCTGCTGCTCCTGTTGAATTGTGCCAAATTAATCTTGTCCAGCAGCTGTTGTGCCTCCAAAAGCCTGGGAGGACTGTCTACCTTCAGCAAAGACCCAGGAACTCCTGTGGAGCAGTGGCACTGCTAAACAACATTTTGCAGGCATCCCAAGGGAACTGCGAGGACTCCGGACTGCTGAAAACCCGACACACAAAAACACCACTGCATCCATCCTGCCTGGCCCAGTTGAAGTGGACCAATGGTGCCAGCATGGTCATGCAGCACTTCAGAGACAAAGCCCACCTTGGACTCACTGATGCCACCTACAGCCTCTGCTCACAGCCCCCCTCAACTGCGAGTGCTCCAGGCGGAGCAAACCCGATGCCTCAGGACAGCTCTGCACCCATCACCCCTGGCCCGTGGAAAAGAGGACCTAAGGTGTCCCCAAGTCCCTGAGCATCGTGAGAGCTAAGCCCACTTGCTGGTTCAGCCCAACTGGTATCCCAGTCCAAACCTGCAGCCTCTTTGTAACCAGACTGATCTCCATAGACTAACATTGGGCACCTGCCACTGTTCTGTACCTCTCCACCCAGTGGTACCAGTGCCGCCCATTGCAACCTGTTGGTGTGGCCTTGGACCTTGCCCCATAGTCACCTTAAGCCCAGAAGATTGGTCCAGTACGTCACTGTAATATACCTGTATGAAGTGCTTGTTTTCCCTCCATAGGATTACATTGCCACGTCTGAAAAATGCACTGTGGAGTTTTGAAACCTCAGAAGTATTTCTATTGCAAAACGTACTTACCTGATTGAAGTAAAGACTCAATGAGTTAACTGTATAGGTCTTTATTTATAAGGGGAAATCAATGTCTTAACAGTGTTTCCAAGCTCACCACAGCAGTTCCCCTCATCACAGCCTCTCTAAACAGTATTTACAACATTCTAAATGTACTCCAGGGGAATGTACCAAGGCAAATGAACTGCAGAGGGGGAAACGTTTTTAGGGAAGAATGGGAGAACAATGGTAAATCTTAACACTGATCATATTGATTCTGGTGCTTAAACATATATAAAGATACTTGTTATTTTTGTAAATTGGTGTGGATCTCTTTGAGTCGTGTGTCTCATTTATTGACTGTGTGCCTATGGTAAATGAAGCCTAAGGCTGCTTGACCACACTACCCCCCTAAAAGAGTGCCTTGGGATTGCTAGAGCAAGCCCCTGTCCACTAGTAAGAGAACCCCTAGACTGTTTGCACGATATATCTCTTTTTTGATGTATTGTGTAGAGCCAGCTTTCTACAGATAGTTATTTACATATTTTAGGGACTCTGGGACCAATGATGCCCATTGTTGGTGTAATACTTGCAGTGTTATGTTATTAGAAATCCTATATATATGGTTTTTTTTTGGTACTACGTGCCCAGCTTTAGGTGTAATGCTTACAGTGACGTAAAATTAATCATTATTGACATAAGTATAACACTATTACTACTTCTCAGTGAGGCCTCAGTTTGTAAGATCAGTGAAACCTGTTGCATCCAGCCATGTGCTCACTCATTAATCCATTCATCCACTCACAATTCATCAGCAATCAATGTACTCACTTATTAAACTATTCATCCATCAGTAAACTTACTTATCAATGCATGCACTCAGTCACAACTCTTTCATCCATCCATGCACTCGTTTATCCAACTGCTGAGTTATCACAGCCACTCCTTCACCCGTCCACACAACCACAAACACAAACTCACCAATCAGTGAGAAATCGCTATCAGTTATAAAATAGACATATTGGGGGTGATTCTGACCCCGGCGGTTCCTTACCGCCGGGGCCAGGGTCGGCGGGAGCACCGCCAACAGGCTGGCGGTGCCCCGCAGGGCATTCTGACCGCGGCGGTTCAGCCGCGGTCAGAAGAGGAAAACCGGCGGTCTCCCGGCGGTCTCCCGGCGGTTTTCCGCTGCCCTGGGAATCCCCCATGGCGGCGCAGCTTGCTGCGCCGTCATGGGGGATTCTGACAGCCCATACCGCCATCCTGTTCCTGGCGGTTCTCCCGCCGGGAACAGGATGGCGGTATGGGTTGTCGTGGGGCCCCTGGGGGCCCCTGCAGTGCCCATGCCAATGGCATGGGCACTGCAGGGGCCCCTGTAAGAGGGCCCCACTTTGTATTTCAGTGTCTGCATTGCAGACACTGAAATACGCGACAGGTGCCACTGCACCCGTCGCACCTTCCCACTCCACCGGCTCAATTCTGAGCCGGCGTCCTAGTGGGAAGGGTTTTAGCACTGGGCTGGCGGGCGGCCTTTTGGCGGTCGCCCGCCAGCCCAGTGCAAAAGCCAAAATACCCTCAGCGGTCTTGCGACCGCGGAGCGGTATTTTGGAGGGGGGAAGTCTGGCGGGTGGCCTCCGCCGCCCGCCAGACTTAGAATGACCCCCATTGTTTTTTTGTTTTTTCAAATGCTGTTTTATTGTGGGAAGGAGCCAAAGAACTATTATGCACAAACATCACTGAGCTGAATTGTTATCACAACCATATTAAATTATCTTCCAGTCTTCACAAAAATATGATAAGCTTTCTTGATGCTCAAGTTGTAATTGTCCAACACTGTAAGTGAATTGCACGTCAATGAAACAAACAAAAAATGGTACATCACGACAGCTTTCACCAGCAATATTTCCAACTAGGAGAAGACGAATTGTCCGTTATAGCGCTGATTTTATAAAACAAAGTGAAGTGATGTGCAAATGATTTCAGGACAGAGTTTACCCGACTGATTGTACTTCTCAGCTTACAGATAAAATGAAAAACATCAACTGGACAGAATTATTGCAAATCAAATCTAAGCAGGAATCTGACTTGCTAGTTAGTGTGTCTAAATGTGCTGTTCATTCAAATATGGAACATAATGTAACCACACTGTTCTAAGCAGTCTTCCCTCAGAATGCCAAAGGGTGGCATCTTTCCTAATAATAACTATTTTCACTTAACAGACGATTGCTGTTTCATATTGGTGCATACTATCTCCTGCTGCTTGGAGGGAACACGTCCCACTTCAACACTACTTATTATTAACGAAAGCATAAATGTGAACATTTTATTTTCCCTTTGAGTAAAACATGCATTATGTAGCTACAGATAAAAAGAGAGGCAGTAAATACTTAAAAGTGCCCTGGCAGGAGGTTGGGTCAATTGTAGGGCGGATCGTGAAAAGCAGCTCCAGGACTGAAAGACTAAAAAGATATCGACACGCATGAAGTGTAATGCCTCAACCCAGTCGGGGAAGCGGCCGTTCACAGTGAGAGTGTGAGAGCGAAGAAAAGAATAGAAATACCACAATGAGTGTAATAAATGAAAGGCTTAATTATATCACAGTTATAAAGCTTTGGGAGAATGTGTTGAAGCACACACAGCCTCACTGCGAATGCTTATAACTACCTGCAAATGTAGGGATGCAGATGAGATGATCTGGGGCCAGATACTGTTGCACACCACGCTCAAAAGTTCAAGAAAGGCCTCTGTGTTATTAAGACCAAAGCTTGAAAAAGGTAGTATCAATCATAAAATGTGTGGAAAGTTCACCAAAAGCTATAAAAGGGATGAAGAAGACGGAACATCATGATACTGAAGTAAATCAGGCAAAGAAGGTCAAAAAAATGGCAATAGCAGACCCATGAGTGTTAATAAGTACAAGAAACAAGTCAAGAAAAAAACTTGCATTAGGGGCATTGATTAAGTTCACCTATTGCTACTGCAACGATTTGTCCTGCAACAGGAAAGGAGTGCAGAAGATCTGGCAAGAAACGTCACTTCTCACAAGTGTGCAAGGCACATTCCTCTAGGCGAGGTGTTTTCCATAGAAGAAGACTTGGAGCTAGAAGAGCACTTATAAGATCTTGATTTGATGGTAGCAGTGTTGGCACAAAGGACGTGTGGATCAGCCTAGGTGCAGCAGAGGGAATACTCAGTCACAAACGTGATAGATATCCCGTCCACCGTATTACGATCCCCATAGGATATGATGGGATCGTTACATGGCAGACAAGAGATTTCTGTCACATTTGTGACTGAGTATTTCCCTCCGCTGACATCTAAATCAGGCCCTAAATGTGGAAATGTAGGTGGACTCAAATAACCATAAAGTCCTTGGACACATACAACACAGTTCCTAACGAGGGATTATGTGACAGCATGGTAACAGCACAAGTATATGGGAGCCATGAAGTAGTACTTAAAGGAGTATTCAATGCCTGGTTGCAATTTGGAAATAAAGTCACTAATGCTGTGTTTTATGTGGTTAACAAAGGAGTTAACATCCTTAGATATTATGAACAACTCAGACAGCGAATTAAGGTCGACCCATGAAGAAAGCTTTATATGTTTGTTACTGAAGAAGACATTCTTGAAGCTGATTACCAGGAGATTAACAGTATTCAGAGCCGCACTGGGATTCAGCGTATATATAATACCTCTGGGCACCATCATCTGCAACACAACATCAATATTCCCTCCCATGCAGCCAACATGCAACTCATACTCTCCCTTGCGGACGAGACCCATAAAACACAAAAGAAGTTCAGGCATGCATGACCAAAGACGCCACTGGATGAAAGCCAACTGTCTCAAGCTCAACACTGACAAGACAGAAGTAGTGTTCTTTTGCAACAATACCTCACCCTGGGACTCCAAGTGGTGGCCAGCCAAAATTGGACCCATATGCATACCCAGAATCCACGCCAGGAATCTTGGAAAGTTCACTGACAGTGAAATGGACATGGACGCACAAGTCAACGCCATCACTGCATCCTGAGGAAGATCTCTAGATTGCTCCCAAGGTACATTAGAAAAACTGTCACTCATGCCCAAGTCACCAGCAAATTTGGACTATAGATACACCCCGTACACCGGGATCACCAGACAACTCACTAGAAGACTACAAACTATCCAGAACAATTAGCCAGACTCATTCTCAACCTCCCACACAGAACTCACATCACACCACCACCCAGGGACGTACACTGGCTCCCGATACACAAACATGCTCAATTCAAACTCCTCAGATACTCATTCAAGGCATTACACAACTCATGCCCCACATAACTGTTACATCTTCCCCAGACACCTGTACTCCATAGGACTCCTACTTGTACACATCCCATGGATACACAGAGCCAGATTGGAAGAACATGTGTACTTTTACTTTGCTCCTAAAGTGTGGAATGACCTCCCATGCCACATCAGAGCCTCTTCCTCTCTTTTTGAATTCTGCAAGAAGCAGAAGATCTGGCTTTTCAATTAACCAACCTACCATAGGCAGGGCTAGGCACACACACCTGCTCAGTGCCTGGATACCATTGCAGATGATATTGCACTTTACATATACACTTAACAAAACACAACACGTCATGATGGATTGCCAACCTTTTCCTTTGTTGCAGGAGATGGGGACAACTCTTGATGAGGCAACCGTTTTTATTATCTTAGACTTCAATGCAACTTGTAATTGAATATACAATATGACTCTAGGTACTTGACAGCACTCAACATTGGCTATATGTCAACATACTATGAACAATAAGTTTGTTGGCACAGAAGGGATTTGTGCCTTATAGGACCATGTATTAATTTACAGTAAAACAAAAGAAGAACATTTAGAAGGCACCAAGGCCTATTCAGGATTTAAAAAAGCAAATTGATTCTGAAGGACAACTGTTAATTTATGCAAACCACTGTAGAGTATTTTGGGCACTTCATTGGTGTTGGAGTGGAAGTTCTTAAGCTGTCCCTTGTTTCCATCATTGTGACTTCACCAGTACCAGAAAACAGGGACGAATTAATAATCTTGCTTGACATGTGCTTTCTATATTATATTTATCACAGAATACACTGAAAACAATGAACCTCTGAGTAAGTTAGTCAAAATAGTTGTGGATATCTTAGTTACAGGTGTATATAGTGACAGTATGGACAGGATAAACAAGTAACAAGCAGCACTATACTTGGAATTGTTTGACAAAACATTTAAATCTGTAGTAAGTATCAACACCAGTCAAATAGCTTTAAAAGCAGTATTGTGTCAGACTAGTAGTAAAACAATATGTTTAGAGAGTCAGACTCCTGCCTTACCTGTCAGAAACTTTAGAGATCAGCTGTGGAGTTCCACAGGGTTCCTCCCTGAGCCCCACACTCTTCAACATCTACATGGCCCGCTTGCATCCATCGTCAGAAACCACGGGCTGAATATCGTCTCCTATGCTGACAATACCCAGTTGATCATCTCACTGACTGAAAACCCCACTACTGCCAAGAAGAATTTCCACAATGGGATGGAAGCCGTTGCCACCTGGATGGAGGACAGCTGCCTCAAACTCAACTCTGACAAGACCGAGATCCTCATTCTGGGACCATCCACATCACCTGGGACGACTCCTGGTGGCCATCCACCCTCGGCACCCCCCACCCCAACAAACCACACACGCAACCTCGGCTTCATCCTGGAATCATCGTTCACCATGACCCACCGAGTCAACTCTATTGCATCCTCCTGATTTCACAAACTCTGACTTCTCCGGAAGATCTACAAATGGATCCCAAAGGACTGCCGCAAAACCATAACCCATGCACTGGTTACCAGCAGACCCGACTATGACAATGCCCTCTATGCCGGCACCACCCAGAAAATCCTGAAGAAACTATAGCACATCCAAAACGCCTCCGCCAGACTCAACATGGACATTCCCTGCCACGAACACATCTCCGATCACCTAAGAGACCTCCACAGGCTTCCTATCGAGAAAAGAATTAACTTCAAACTCCTCGTCCACGCAAAGAAGGCCCTCCATGACCTAGGACCCACCTACTTCAACAACTGCATCACCTTCTACTCCCCCACCAGACCTCTCAGCTCAATAAGCTCTAGCCACCGTACCCCGCAAACAGAAGACCTCGGCTGGTGGAAGATCCTTTGCCTACCTCGCGGTAAGGAGCTGGAACACACTGCCCCTGTACCTCAGGCAGTCACCATCGCTACCTCAATTCAGGAAGGACCTCAAAACCTGGCTCTTCAACTGAAGTTCAGAGGACAAACCCCCTTAGTGCCTTGAGACCCTTACGGGTGAGTAGTTGCATTCTATAAACCCTGATTTGATGTTTAGGCTTGACCAGGTACCTGTGGTGTCTTACAAGACACCATCTTACCTCTAGTTCTTCTCAAATTGTATGTTCATCCCGTCTACCTCTTATTGGAAGACTTTGGACCTGATTTAGGTTCTTGGAGGAGGAAGATAATAGGAGATAATGGGATCCTAATACGGCAGACAGGATATCCGTCACGTTTGTGATAGAGTATTTCCCTCTGAGAAGACCTAAATCAGGCCCTCAGGCATTAAAGTACACCATTTTGTGGACATCAAGCAACTCTATTTAAAACATTCCTTTTTACTAGACATAGCCACACTCTAAAGAGGTATAGACCAAATTTTTGCTTGGGTGCCTGAAAACATAATGAAATTAAGGGCCTTGGTTACAATTGTCAGATGAGATACTCCTCCATAAACATGATGGATGTCCTTTCTGCATATAACAAGAGCATTAGCGCCTATGGCATTGGTAATACGACAGAGGGATGTCAGCCACCCTTTGTTGGAGTAGCACAACCACCAAACTCTAAATAAGGCCATACATTTTTAAAAAACACATTTTTACTTATATTTCAACAATCAAATAAAAGGAGCGACCCTGCCTTGTCAATGTTCTCATTGAATTCAACTACTCAACGTCTCCCTCTGCTACTGTTAAATCTCTAGCGTTCCTTTTTGACTGCTCTCTTGCTTCAGTTACTCATGTGGGCAAAATTGCCCAGGTTGAAATTTCCAACTTGATCAACTAAAACAAATCAAACATCTTCTCTCTAAAAAGCAGCCTAAACAGATGCTCATGTTGTTATGCGGCGGCGTCCTGGCCAGGGGTTCCAGGAGCATGTTTAGCTATCATTCAGAGCCTGCAACGGAATTCTTACCTGCCTGCTGGTCTGGGTTGTGGGAGGGAGTTTGAGGCTAAGGGTTGGTGTCCTCCTCTTGCCGCCAGGGCTAGTGTGGGAGGCTGGCACGTAGTATGTGTGCCAGTGCCATTGTGGATTTAATATTCTATCTCAGTCCAAGCTGATGCCTCTCTCTTTAGGCCCTTAAAGGAGGTGGGTGTAGATCGTGTTTGTTTTTTCTCCTCCTAAGTCATGTTTCCAAATATAAGCAGTGCTGGCACCGACAGTCCTGTCCTCTCTCCCACACCCTTGTGCTACCTTTATGGGCCCTTTCCACATCACCTCTGACCAGTGAATGGCCCTGCAAATGACATTGCTCTCCCAGGCTGGGCCTTATTGGTCCCCGGGCATCTCCGCAGCAGCCTTCATCAACAGGTTGCATAGTAAATGGCCAAGAATCTGACTGAAATGGCAGGCTGAAACTAAACAAAATGGGAACTCGCTACTACTGAAGGCAACTGCCTCCATAAAGACAGAGGCTAAAATAACCACACCAAATAACTGGATGCAATCCTAACGGCCACAGAAACTTCCAGGACTTCTTCAGAGGCCAAACCTGATGCCATGGCCATCTACACCCAATTTTACTGCACAATGACCTCAGCAAAGTAGAGAGTAGAGTCACACAGTCAGAACTATGACAGCTTTTCCAGGACTTAGCGAAAAGAGTGTGGTTCCGCGAGGGCATGACGGAGGAGGCAGAGAGGCACTTCAGGTGCAGTGGCATAAAAGTAATCAGAATGCCTGAGGAAGTTGAAGGCTGGGACGCGTTAGAATACTTAGAGACCTAGATCAAGGAGTTTGTTTTGCCTCAGAGGCTCTAATCTTGTTTCTTAATAGAAAGAGCCCATTGAGGCTCGGCCTGCCACGCTACCCCCAGAGCTTTGATTAACACAATAGAGATTGAGTTCTTAGAGAGGCATGCCAAGCAGGGTCCCTCTAGAGAGAGAGAGACAATAATTGGTTCCTACTTTTTCTGGACGGCACCCTGGCAGTTTAACATCAGCAGGCTTCTTTGATAGGAGTCAAAAAGAAGCTGAGAGAACTTAAGGGCCAACTTGTATAGGCAGTTATTCTAAAGCATTGGCAGGACCGCCCTCAGAACTGATCCTGTTAAAGCTCAGGGACATCTTAAGGATTTTGGAGGCCTTGGCCAAACGTATTTTGGTGGCCCCTGTTCGGAACAAGTTTGAATTTATAATCCAAATTCAGCACTGACAGGGTACAGACACACTCCTCCAAATTCTAAACGTTTTTGCATCTGATATTCAGGGATAGTGAGGCGTGTTTTCAATATTGTAACAGAGCAGCAGCTCATCAATATCACTGCAAATAATCTCTGAGACAGCCTCCAGTTTCTCATACGTGAGGTCCTGTTTTGATCTAGAAGAAACTTATTTTATGAATGTTGCATAAAACGTAAACACATTTCTCTGCGAAATGTCTGTAATAGAGCCTAACACATCACCCGCATTAAGCATAAATCAAAGGAAAAACAGTATTTAAAACAATCTATTTAAGAATTATTTAAGGTCATCAGGGCAAGACCATCTGAGGAACAGAGTTGGCTCTATCAGGGCCCTCCACCCCCGAAAGGGTAGGGCCCTGGGTCAGAGTTCACTTTGCCCACGCCTGAAAACGCCTCTGTCAGTGCTGTTTACAGTTTGGTGCAGGGCACCGTCAACTTGAGGAGCCCTGCAGCAAACTGTTTTCTTTTTTTCTTTTCAAAATGAAAATCCCAAAGCAGGATTTTCTCTTTGAAAATAAAAAAGAAAATTCTGTGTTCGCCACGGGAGTCTCCTCCCATGACAAGGGAACCATTTAGCAGTTTTCATTGCACCTTACTGCCAGGGTTTTTCTGACAGTGATGGACCTTTACTTATGCCCTTCTAAATTAGGTGGCCGGAATTAAAGGTCTGCCTCTGATGGCCTTTAGTCCGCAGGCCATCAAAAAGGTTTAATCAGGACAGAGATGGAGTAGTCCCCAGGATGATTAAACCTAAGGTGTGCCAGCATCTTAATTAGGTGGTCAGACCATTATTTTGGAGGTATAGATACTCCATTGCCATTGCAAAGAATTAGCTATACCGCTAAGAAATAAATCGTCCCTTAGTCTCCAATATTCATTATTGTTCCTAGCCAGGCTCAAAATCATACCTGGACAAAAAACACACTTCTTCATCGAACATGGAGAAACATACAACTGCGCCAAAAACTGAGTGTCCCCACCACGGCCCAAGACTCAGAAGCAAAGCCCAAGCATGGAACTAATGGTTGGCGATGACACCCCAGAGGCAAGCAGAGCGAGGTGAAGTCCTCAGCGATGGCCCCTTCACAACAAGTGTGAAAATGGACAAAGATCTGCACTGGTGGCGGAGGTCTCCTGTCGGGGCCTAGCCACAGAGGACATGGCTTCCTCCTCAAAGCACTCAGACGACGATGCCTCTTCCATGAGCTGCACTCACTGTGGAGCTTGAACTCCCCCCATCCATGTGCCTTCCCAGATGGCGGTAGGTCTCCTGTAGCAGTCCGGGAGCATCATGTGGCATTACAGGCAGCTGGCAGATTAGTAAGCAGCAACTTGCATGATTGGGAGCTGCTCGGCTCGTGGCCTATATAGTTTCACAAATCAGAGTGCCCAGCAGTGACTCCTGCGATGACTATCTCAACCCGGCCACTAGCACACCTCAGAGAACTTTCACCACTTTCTTAGCAGTTCTTGGGCAGACAGATAATGTTTCAAGTAACACATCGTGGGCAGAGATATCAAAAGGAGAAATGCCTCTAAAGGGAAAATGCAATTTTACCGGGAGTGGAGACGGATGGGGGAGCGGCTTAAATACAGGATGCAACAACACAAGTGCAGAGTTTTAATATAATGATATTGAATAGCAGGGGAATGCAAAATCAAGCAACACAATGTAAAGTAATTTTATTCTGTAACCCAGAGGCGTAAAGATAGCCCTATTGCAAGAGTCCCACATAACTGCAAATGAGGGAGTAAGGCTTCAAAAGTGATAGTGGAGTCAAGTTTACTCTACTAATTTCTCCACATATGCAAGGGGAACTTTAATATAGATAAAGGCAAGTACTCCTTTTATAGCAAACTCTGTGATCTCTGACAATGCAGGTAAATCTGACCTACTAGCGGGCAGATTGGATGGTGATTCAATCATTCTAGGAAGCATCAGGCCTTCACACGCCAGTTGTCTACCCACATAGCACACTGGGCACACATCCCATTGATACCCGGAGGAGACTTCAACGCTGCCTTAGACACCAGCCCAGACAGAACCCACACACCTCTTCTACAAAGTCTAGCCATTCCAAAAATGAGCACGCTCTCGCATTGGCTATAGCAGTGAGCGCTGGCAGCTGTGTGACATTTACTTACCCTACCCTGCAGCATTTCTCATCCCCCCCCCCCTCCACCACCCCACACACACACATGATTTATATGTGCGATTTGTCAGAAGAGTCTGGTCTGCGGTTCTCATCCCTCAAATATCCTCCTGTGATTTCCAAGACAGAGACATATCCGATCACAGCCCCCTGTTACTTCGAATGGGAGGCCAATACTGATTAGGTATCTCGAGGTCTCAATGCTGGAACTTTCTATCCTCTACGAAATCCTTGCAACTCAAATACGCAATTACTTTGATAATTACCAAGGCTCGTCCTCCTCCGAAGCACTGAAGTGGGAAACGCTCAAGGTGACTGTGCATGGCCACTGTGTCCAGGCATTAGTAGCTATTAGTACTAGCCAGAGTAGAGGACTCCTACATTGAAACTGACTATCAGCTTCCTATGGACCAATCAGCGCGAGAATCCCTCTGCGAACTGTGTGAAACAGAAACAAATCCACTTGAAAGGCTTTGTTGCGTAGATCGTGCTGCTTATACTGTGGGCACCCTCTCAGAGAGTTAAAAAACTGGATGTTTACTGGCCTAAATAGTAAATAAAGACGAAAAACACTTACCCACTTGAAAACAAGCAATGTTGATTTATTCGGACCTATTCAGCACACATAGGTGAGACTCAGTGGGAGTGAGCTCAGGAGGAAACATTTTCGCCCTGTTTCAAAACATAACACGTAAATGCTACACGAACACTGTATTCCAACTTCCATTCTGGGTACAGAACCTCATTACATCATTATGTTCCATTTTAATGGGTTGTTTCGCCATGTCTACATAATTCCCAACACATTCACCCTTCACACTTAACGTCATCAAAGCAAAGGAACGAACACACAACAAGCACTCAGGAAGAACTAGTACTAATCACAGGATAAAGTCCTGGAACAACTTGGGTACAGATCTCTCACGCAATGAGGTGCTTTTTCTTCCAAGCATTTCAGAGTTCTCTGCGCCTTTACAATCTGTCTTTTCAAAACAGACATTCCCTTGGCTTTGATTGAAAAGGCCACCAGAAATAACCTTTCCTTGTTCCACCATTTACCATTTTCTAGCTTCACTACTGACTCTTTTACCTCAATGATCAGTTTCAGGCTGGAAACGGAAGGGCCACTCTACAGCACAATCCCAGGCAGTTTGATTCACACATAGCCCCCCACAGACACTGTCAACCTTCTCCTCTTTATTTACATGCACTGAGCCCAAGCTTGAGCCGCTCGAATATGGGTTAATTCTCCTCTCAGTAACCTTTCATAATTCCTGTTCAGGAACATGAAAGTTCCCCATCCAAGATCATAACAGTTTGAACAAAGGCACTATTGCCCGCATTATGAACATGGCGGTGTGGGCCGCCATGCCGGCGGTGGCGGGAAATCCCGCCAGAAGGCATGGCGCCCCACACCGCCACATAATGAAGCCATGGAGGGCCGCCATAGGCGGCCCTCACCCACTGCCAGGCTGCCTCCTTCAGGCAGCCTGGCAGTGGACGGCACCCTTATCTGACAGGGCAGCGCAACTGCCCCTCGGATAATGATCCCAAACCCCCCAGCCTTTCCCTGGTGGGTCTCCACGCCAGGGAAAGGCTGGCGGAAGGGGTGCTCTGGGGCAGCCCTGGGGGCCCCTGCACTGCCCATGCGCTTGGCAAGGGCAGTGCAGGAGCCCCTTGTGCAGTGCCCCATCGCGCAGGCCACTGCCCGATTTACGGGCAGTGATCTGCGCGACGGGTGCAGCTGCACCCACCGCACAGAGGCATTGGCAGCGGCTCCATGGAGCCGCCGTCAATGTCTCAGCCAGGCATTCCTCTGGGCCTGCAAGCAGAAGCATTGTTTCCACCCACCGGCCCAAAGGAATGTCCATTATACGGCTGTTGGGGTTCCAGGGGAGCTGTCGGTCACTGGGAAGGCCGCCAGCATGAACACGGCGGTTTCGACCGACATTGATGGTAAATCCTGCTTACCGCCACGCTGACGGCCGCCAACTTACCCCCGCGGTGGCGGATATCCGCTCACCATATTATGACACACACACAACAATCCGACAGAATACAGCCACATACACAAATCCGCCAGACCAAAGGTCAGTGATAAACTGTCAGTCTCAAAACCCACACTGTTACGCCAACAGAACAACGTCAATCACATTATGACCCATGAATCACCACGGCAGACATTCAACGGCGATAAACCATTGGTGTACCGCCGCTCTCACAATAGACACCCACAAGCAAAACAACACCACATTGGACAATTCAAACAACACATACCTTACAACCATACACACACCACACCCCTACACCCACACCACTATAAAACACACGCCCACAGTGCCCACAACCCTTTACGAATACAAATCATTGCCACCAAACAGATACCAAGACCACTGTGACAACTAGACCCACACACCACTCACACCCATACACCCTTTTTTTTCCAAATATATTTTTATTAACAATTCGCTGTCTTACATTTGCAAGTCCATTTATGGCAACACCTTGTTTTTATAATATACATCATTTAAGAGATACATATTTATATTAAACATTACAAGTACTTTGTTTCACGACTTATTGTTCATTTTGACTGCCACTTGGTATTCGTTTATCACTAGATCTGGTGTACTAACGTTACTACTTTAAGGGGTCATGCACTCTGTGATTCTGTGTTACCATTTTGATTTGTATGGCCACATAACAGGCTTAACTCAACTTTAAACTATGTATAAACATGATGGCTTCGTGTGGATGGGCCTTGGATCTGCTGGGGGAAGTCTCACCCGGGGCACTCCATTGTGTGGGGGATAGCTGGCCACCTTCTCTCACCCTCCTCCAACAATTATGTGACAATTCGTGACTGACCTGTCCCTGCCCCATGTAACTCGGTGCGGCCTATTGGTTCACTCGTCAGTCTCCAGCTCTGGTTTCGGGGACCTACCTAAGGGCCAGTTCTATTGGGCGCACTGGCTATCTCATCCTTATACCCTTTCATGGTTCTATTACTGCTGGTTCCACATTGGGAGCTATTGTTCCCTTCATTAGGTCATCCCAGCTCGTCACTAAGTCCTCCCACTCTGGGGCGATAGGAGTTTGGCGGATGCCTTTGGCTTCTTCAGCCTTCAGGACTTGTAGTTCAGCCCTGGTCCATCTCGTAACGTCGCTTTTCCATTCAGTAAGCGAGGGGTGGCTAGGGGCCTTCCAACCCCTCGTGATCAGTCTTCTATAAAGGGCCAAGGCCAGGTCTAGGAAGCGACCCCTGACTTTCCCCAGCGGGGTACCAGTCTTAAGGCCCAGCAAGCATATAGCGGGGGTTAGCGGCAATTCCGTCCCAAATAGTCTTGTCATGACCGCCATCATCGCCCTCCAGCCAGCCTGGAGCACTGGGCATCTCCATACCATGTGGTCAAAGTCAGCATCCCCGTCCCCACATCTAGGGCATGTCCTGGGGGTCCCACCATATATGAGGAATAGTCGGTGAGGAGTGAGGTACGTCCTATGTAGGTAATTATATTGGATGTATCGTAACCGGGTGTTACGTGAGATCGTCCGGGGATAAGCCAATGCCCTGCTCCACTCTGCCTCGGACAGGTCACGCCCAACCGTTCTCCCCCACCTTTCTCTCAGGGAATGCAGAGGGTCCAATGCAGCCTCAATCTGGGCCCGGTATATTTTAGCAATCAAATGAGGTTCCTTTCCTGATGTCAACAGGAGGTGTAACACCCTGTGGACAGTGGGTTCCGCGTTGATCGTATCCCAGTAGTCCTTCAAGGTATGCACTAACTTCCTAAAAAGCAAGAACTGTCCTTGAGGAACTCCCCCCTCCTGTTAGGTCAGTGAAGCTTTTCAGCACCCCTTCATTGAAGAGCTCCCCAACTGTCTCTACTTTTGCTCTTGTCCATGGTCCTAGTCCCAAGCCCCTCGGTCCCTTCCCTCCCGGGTCCATGGCGAGGACCGATAACGGCAACGCTGGGGAATAAGGTGGGCCCACTCCGACCCTTCTCGCACATCTCTTCCAGCATGTCATCGCAACACTAGTCATTGGGTTGTTTCCTAGGGGGTTAATCTTCCTATCTGTCATACGTGCTACTATCCGAGCTGTGTCCATCACGCCGTGGGTGGTAAACAAATCCAGCTGTTCCCTACCCACTAGCCAACCGGACACCCATTGTAATTGGGATGCCAGGTAATATGCCTCGAAGTCAGGGGCACCCAGTCCACCCATATGCGACGGCCTGCATATGGTCGTCAGCGCTGTGCGTCTATGACCGTCATCCCATATTAGTTCCCGGAGCAAAGCGTTCAACTCACGAAAACACGCCGGAGGGATCAGTAACGGTAAGTTAGCGAAGTAGTAGAGGAGGCGAGGAAGCATAATCATTTTAGACAATGCTACTCTGGCCATTATTGTTAACTTCAGTGACCGCCAGAACCCAACTGAGGACCGCAGGGAGCGGAGTGTCCTACCGAGATTACCATCCCGGAGGTCACCCAGTTCATGGAATATTTGAATGCCCAAATATTTGAAGGTCTGTGGGGCCCAGTTCACGTCCCCTGGGCATGTTCCGGGGCGTACGCAGTCTGGCAGCATGGGAAACACAAATGTTTTGCCTCGGTTAAGGCGAAGCCCTGACAACACCCCAAAGTCCTCCAGAATCCTCAAAGCCCATGGGAGTCCACTGATCCCATCCCTCAGGTAAATAAGTATATCGTCAGCATATAGAGAGATAATAGGTTCAGTTGGTCCCCATTCAATTCCTTTACCCACTCCTTCCCGCCGCAGCTGGGCTGCCAGGGGCTCAATTGCCAGGGTGAATAACAGTGGGGATAGGGGGCATCCCTGTCTAGTTCCCGGATATACCGGGTATGTGCTAGATATTGTTCTGCCCGTCTTCACTCTTGCTAGTGGGGACGAATATAACAGGTCTACCCATTTTACCCAACCCTCCCCTAGTCCCATTTTTAACATCACGGCCCTGAGGTAGTCCCACCTAATCGAGTCGAAGGCCTTCTCGAAGTCCACCGCAAGTAAAACCCCCGCTGGGGGTTTCTCCTCGCTAGGCATATGCAAAATAGCGAAGATTCGCCTCAGGTTCAGGGAGGTGCTGCGACCAGGGACGAAGCCGTTCTAGTCCGCGTGCACGAGTTTGGCCATGAGGGGGAGCAACCTGCCGCCATAATCTTACCTAGGATCTTAAAGTCGCTGTTCAGCATCGATAAAGGACGAAAGTCAGTCACCAATGCTTCCCTGGTGTTTGTCTTGGGGAGCGGCACCACCAAGGCCTCCCGTAGCGTGCATGGCAGCTCCCCACGCTGCAATGCTTCCGTGTACATCTCCACTAGCTGGGGAACCAATAGTGATTTATATTTTTTGTAAAAGTCCATGGGGAGGCCGTCTGTTCCAGGAGTCTTCCCGGGGGCTAATTGCGATATGGCCTCATTTATCTCCTCTGCTGTCACTGCTCTCCCCAGGCTATCCCTCTCTTCTGGACTCAGAATCGTCAGTGGGATTTGCTGTAGGAAGTAATCAAAGGTCTCCGTCCCCAGGTCGCTAGGTCTCCCATACAGGTGTGTATAATATTCCCTGAATGCGTCATTTATTGGGCCTGGACTGAGTCTACGGAGTCCCTCCTTGTCCTGTACACTCGTGATGGGCTCGCTATCCCCACCTGGGCGCACCAGCCATGCCAGCAGTCTCCCTGATCTACCCTCCTCTGATTGTAATGATGCCAAATATTTTTGCATGCTATGACACCTAAACTGCTCCTCAATCCGGGAATGCTCTCTACGGTCACGGTTATATTCCTCGTTCTCCTCAGCTTCAGGTCCCTGTCTCAATTCCCCTTCATGTATTTCCTTCTCTAGGGGAGACAATTCCCTTTCAAGTGTGCGCTTCACCCCCACCGACTGGCCCAGGCAGAAGCCCCTCGTCACCACCTTAAGTGTTTCCCATTCCGTGGCCCTAGAAGGGGTAGATCCACTATTGGTCTTAATATATTCTGCCAGGTGGCATCGCAGGGCGTCTCTGTACGCCTGATCTTCAAGTGCTGCAGGGGTCAGTCTCCACAATGGTATGGGGGGCCTATCCTCTGAAACCCTTAGTGTCAGCAACAAGGGATTATGGTCCGACAGAGTGCGGCCAAGATACTCAGAGTGGGTCATATTACGTGCAAGGCCCGCCGTGCAAACCACTCTATCAATTCTGGTGTGCACCCGGTGGAGGCCCGAGTAATACGAGTAGTCTCTAAAACTTGGGTGTTGCTCTCGCCAGACATCCACCAGCCCCCAGGAGCCCAGCCATTCGCATAGTTTTTTGGCTATTTTAGTTGACACTGCCCCTTGTAGTGGCGGGGTTGACCTGTCCATGTTTTTGTCTAATACTGCATTGAAGTCCCCCCATTAATTATTCTCCTGTGCGTTGGCGGGTGAGGTGGCTCGATAACGCTGTCATGAAGGGGACCTGGTCCTGGTTAGGGGCATAAATGCAGCTCATGACTATCGGGGTACCGTGTAGCTTCCCCTCCAGTATCACAAATCTGCCCTCCCGGTCTATGTTGGAAGAGTCTATTGTTAGAGGGACCCCGGCTCTGACCCATTTCATTACACCTCTTGCATAAGCTGAGTACTCCGTGGCGAACACCTGCCCCCTCCACCTGCGTCTCAGTTTCTCCACCTCCCCCGTTGCTAAGTGGGTCTCCTGCGGCATTGCCACCTGCACTCCCCTTCTCTTTAAGTAGGAGAGAATTCTATGTCTTTTAGCCGGTGTGCCCATCCCCCTGACATTCCATGTTATGAAATTGCAGTCTGCCATCTTAATATATCAATCTGATAATAGTATCCTTGGTCCTCCCAGGCCTCCGACTTGCCCCTTCGCATGTTCAGATCTTTGCTATAGTCGGGCTTCACCACCCACTTTGCCAATTTAAGTTGTAACTGTATACCCCAACTCCCACTCCCCAGGGCACCTCCCAAACTGTAGGTTGCCCAGAAAACTGTGCAACAGTGCAACTTGTTCAAACATATAACTGCAGTTCTCGCCAGCCTGGCTGGACAGGCGAGGTTCTGGTCAGGGGGGTGGCCAGGTCCAGAGGGGTCTCTCGTTCACACGTTGTACCATGTCTACGGGCACTCCTGTGGTTGGATTATCCGACTTCGTCAGCCGTTTGCGGGGTCACCTTTGGGGCACGTGCCGAGCAACCCGAGTCCCCGGCTGAGGACACCATTGTATCGTCCGATTCCTCCTCGGTGCCCTCCGGGGGGGACACCTCTCCACCCACACGGGCTGCCGCCTCCAGGGCCGCCCTCTTGCCCTTTTCTTTCTGTGTTTGCGTTGGCGCCAATCGTGGACGATCTCTGGGCCTCCGCCCCCTCGGGGCCCGGCGAGCTCGGTTCCCAGCCAGACCCTCTCATGCAGGCCGCCCCGTTTGGGACCCATGATTCTCGAGCCACTCCCACGCCTCTTCTGGGGACTGGAGGAAAGTGGTCTTCCCTTCCATCATCACTCTTAACCTGGCTGGGTACAGCAGCGAATATTGGATCCCTTCTTCTCTTAGGGCCCTTTTAACTGCTAGGACTGAAGCTCGCTTGTTCTGAACATCCAGTGTGAAGTCCGGGAATAGCGTCACCTCTCCGTTCGCTACTTTAAACGGGCCCCTCTCTCTGGCCTTCTGTATGAGGATGTCTCTGTCTCTGTAGTGCAGTAATTTGGCAATCACTACACGGGGAGGTCTACCAGGGGCAAGAGGCCTCGACGGCACCCGGTGCGCACGCTCCAGCGTGTAGAAGGGGGTCAGGCACCCGGGTGCAACCGCGGTGCTTAACCATTTCTCCAGAAATTCCACCAATGTCGCTCCCTCGGCCCCCTAGGGTAGGCCCACCAAGCGCACATTGTTCCTCCTGTTTCTCCCCTCCGCGTCCTCGGCTCTTTGTTCAAGATGTGCCACTCTGGCAGCAAGGGAAGTTACTTCGGCCGCCAGTGGATTCCGTTTCTTTGACTCTGTCCACCAGTTTATGGTGGTCTGCTCTCAGTAGACCCACCTCAACCGCGACTTGGTTGATGTCGCGCTGTAGTGTTGTCTTTGTGTCTTCTATCGCCCCTAGTATTTTGTCTAGGGTATCCTGTACATTAACTTGTGAATGGCCCTGCGTTTCCACTTCTTTGCGCCCCGATGGCGTCGCGGGGTCCATGGTTTTGCTCTTGTGTCGGCCCTTGGGGGGCATTGGATGAAAAAGGGGGTCGCACCCCCAGGGCCAGGCAGAGGCCCAAGCGTTATCGCGTGCTCTCCTCCTTCTGTAGCCCCGCGTCTCGGTCACTACAGGCTAGTCCACAGCTCCCGGGCGGGCACCAGGCAGACCCCCCAGACACCACACCGACAATCTCTAACTTCCAGTTGCAGAGTCGGAGGGCTCCGTGTTGTCAGCCCGCGGCTGACTGCCACCCTCTACAGCTCCGGTCGTCCCTACCGTTCCTCCACGCGTTGCGCGCCCGGGGCCACGCCCCACCTGGTCTTGTTGCGATGTCTCAAGGCCGCCCCCCTAGCGACTCAGGGGTCCCCCCGGAGGCCCGACCAGGCCCGGTAATGCGACGCAGGCCCCGGTTTGGTCACCCTCACTCACAGTGTCGCAACCACCTCCTCAGTGTTCTCTCTGCGATGCCAGCATCACATCTAGGCGCACTCCGCCATCACACGGGCTCCAAACCCTTCAGGCGCCCCATCCACAGTGTTACTCACTCAGGAGTCGCTGGTATTCACAGGCACACGGGCGGTCAATGGTCTACTAATGTCAGGCAGACTGCCACTTGTTTCCTCTGCAGGGCACGCCTCCTCGGTTGCCAGCTCCGTCGATCACCTTTCTCCCTCGTTGGCTTGGGCCATCCCGGAGTCGGCCCCTCCACAGCACCGGGGCCGCGTCCCCAGCCAAGTCCCCAGCAACTTCTGCCCGGTGCGACCGTGGGCCCGCTCATGCCCCAGACAGGGTCGCGCCCATGCCACTTATTTCGGGTTCCTGAAGCCCGGCAGTGGCACCCAGGGATCCCCAGCCGGCAGGGCCCACCGCCGCCCGTGCCGTCCCCAGGGCCGCCTGCTTCCTCCTGCAGGCGCGGCAGCTGGCCCCGTTCCAGCACCGGGGCCACTAGGGCCCCAGTGTCACGTCCGCGGGCCGGCCCAAGCACAGTTCAGGGCCGTGCCCGCTCTGCGAAAATCAGTTGACTGCAGCTCCACGGGGGACACCCCCTCCGGGGCTCCCCGGTCTCCGCCGGCCGTCCCTGTTCCTCCAGGGCCCAGGGGTGGCCCAGCGCCACTCGCGCCTTCCCACGGGGTCCAAGCACGGGCCTCGGGCGTCGCTCCAGTGGGGAGACCCGCTCAGGGCCTCCCGCAGGTCCCCAGCCGTCTGTCTCAGCCCCGTGGCAGCCCGCGTCTTCACGCGAGCCCCGGCTCCGGCCGAGGGGACGGGCCGCTGACCTCCTCCTCCGTCTAATCAGCCGGGCCTGCGCCGCAACACGCTCCAGGGCCAGGACAGGGGCTTGGCGGCATCCAGGACCGGCCCCCCAGTCCACCACCTCCGCGTGGGCTCTGATCAGCCCGGAGATGGCACGCTTTCCTACGGATTTTTATCGGCCCCTCCGGAGCGAGGGGATTAAGCGTGCGCCATCTCTGGATCCTTGGCCACACCCCCACACCCATACACCCTTCACGCACTCCTCATCACAAACCCCAACACATTACCCAACACACCCTCACCAAGACACATCACATAACACCCATGGCACCACAAAGGCACCCCTGCTTCACTGAGGAGGAGTTAAAGATCATGATGGAGGAAATCGTCAGGGTAGAGCCACAGATAATTGGAGCACAGGTGCAGCAAATATTAATAGCAAGGAAGTTAGAGCCATGGCGGAGAATCGTGGACAGGGTCAACGCCGTGGGACAGCACCCCAGAACAAGGGATGACATCAGGAAGAGGTGGAACTACCTAGGGGGAAGGTATGTTCCATAGCAGCAAGACACCAGTTCGCTATACAGAGGACTGGCGGTGGACCCCCAGCTCCTCCCCACAACTTGCAGCATGGGAGGAGCAGGTCTTGGCAATACTGCATCCTGAGGGCCTGGCCGGAGTTGGAGGACGACTGGACTCTGGTAAGTCAACATTCAGCAATTATCACCCCCCCATACCTGCATGCCATCACACACCCTCACTCCCATCACTCCACTCCATCCCACACCCTCCACCATTACATCACACTAATCCTAATGCCAAGCCCTGCATGCTGTACCAATGCATGGACACCCCTCACAGCCCTGCATGGACACTCATCACTAAAGCATGCACAGCCTAGGGAAACTAACAATCCCACCATACACCAACATACACAAGTAAAAGCTGGCAGGGCAACAACAACCGTAGAGGGAAAGCCAGGGATGTTCAAATGTCATACACATGAAGCATAATACATCATTTACATCCCCACAGGTACCCCAGCCAATGTCACTGGAGAGGAGGTGCCATCACTATCCAGTCCTCCAGCAGAAGAGGCCCACAGTGATGATAGTAACTCTGGTCTGGACGATCTACCTGGCCCATCAGGGACCACTGGACAGTCTGTCACCCAGGCCCAGTCACAGACCACCACAGAGCATCCCCCATCAGGAACCAACACCACAGCACCCACCCAGCGTCCCCAAACCTCTGTCCCCAGGACACGTCAATCAGCAGTGTGCCCAACTCTACTAGGACCTTGGGCCACGCCTTGTCCCCAAGACAATCAGTGACCTGGGGTCAGTGGTAGCGAGAACACCGTTCAGGGGACAGAGGCACAGGCCAACAGGGACACTGGGAGGACAGCTGTGTGCCAGGGGGAGGACAGGACCAGGGAACCGACTCTCCAGGAGGCACTCTCTGAGATCCTGGGCGCCTCCCAACATTCCCAGGACACGATGGGCCAGTTCCTAGACATTGTGCAGGATAACAGGTGGCTGCAGGAGAGACAGTATCAGGGGATCAGGGAGGACTTGCAGGCCATCAACACCACCCTGATCTCCATAGCAGGGTGCTGGCAGACATGACCAACATTATGAGGGAGGCAGTGTCACACCAGGGGACCCCTGCCACTAGCCAGTCATCTGAACAGCCCTCCACCTCTGTTGCAGCTAGTGGCCAGGTGGCCCGGCCACAGGACCAACAGGCCACCAGCACCCCTCCCCCTGCAGAAGGTGAACCACCCAGCAACCATTCCCTGTGAACCAGACAGAAGCCAGAGACACTTGCCAAGACCACTGCCAGGAAATGAGACTCTCCTGATTGTCCCCCTTGTGTCCCACTCAGTCACCTTGTCCCCTTTGAACTGCCATTGCTCCCCTTCCTATGTCCCCATAGACAATGCACATGTGCTACAAACAGGTTGGAACAATACCCTGAACTTTCCTCCATCATCACCCCATCCCATCGCACTTTTCCCTTTATATATTAGCAGTACAATAAACACCCTTGGAAAAAAATCCACTTTGAGTATTTCATATATTACAAATATGTATTGATTGAAGCAGCTACAACCATTGCAAATTAACTGTACATAAAAAGAGCATAGATTTAATGACCAGTAGCTGGCTGTTGTGATTACACCAGGATGATTTGTCAAATCACCAACATTTGCCAAATGAATATCCAGAGGTAACATTAAGTGAGCAAAGAAGTGGGAAATGCCAGCATGCCAATGTCACACAGAATACAACCAAAGTCATAGAAATGTAAAGTTGCACTGTCTCACCTGTGTGTCATTGGAACTACTGTCATATTACAGATGTTCTGTTGTCCACATCCTCATCCTCTGCCTCCTCATCCTCAATGTCCTCAGGGCCCACCGCTGGCACAGGGGCATCTCCAGTCTCCTCCTCCTGCAGAAAAGGCACATGTCGTCTGAGAGCCAGGTTGTGCAACATGCAGCATGCCACTACTATCTGGCAGATCTTCTTGGGTGAGTAGCACAGGGATCCACCTGTCAGATGGAGGCACCGGAACCTGGCCTTCAGGAGACCAAAGGTCCTTTCAATGATCCTTCTGGTTCGCCCATGTGCCTCATTATAATGTTCTTCTGCCCTTGTTCTGGCATTCCTCACAGGGGTCAGCAGCCATGATATGTTTGGATAACCAGAGTCACTTGAAAATGTTGAGGGACAACATTTAGCCACACACTATTCTATATGGCCAACACCATAGGCATACACAAACATATACTGGGTAGGAACCAGGGCTCACTTATTAGCCACACCCTGTGCCTCTGTAGTTGGGACATCACATTTGGGATGCTGCTATTCCTCAGGACAAAGGCATCATGCACCAATCCAGGATATGTAGCATTGATGTGGGAGATGTACTGGGCCAAGCACACCATCTGTACATTCATGGAGTGGAAACTCTTATGATTCCTGAACACCTGTTCATTCAGGCAGGGTTGAACAAATGCTATATGTGTTCCGTCATTTGCACCAATTGTCCCATTGCATAGAATCCAGCCTTCACAGTGGACAAATCCTGAACCTGGGGGAATACAGTGTAGCTGCACATTTGTTTTATCAGGGCAGACAACACTCTTATTAGCACATTTGAGAAAATTGGCTGTGACATTCCTGCTGCCAAGCACACTGTCACTTGGAAAGAACCAGTTGTAAGCAGTACTGATAGCACTTGCACAAGACGGGGATCCTAGTGGGGTGACGGATAGCAGATCAGTTCAGGCTCCAATTGGGCACACAGCTCTGTGATTGTGGCCCTGTCCAGTCTATAGGTGAGTATTATGTGCCTGTCCTCCAGTATAGCCAAGTCCACCAGGTGTCTGTACAGGAGGGTATGTCTCCAACTCCTATTCATCTGCAGCGGTAGGTATCTAAGGGACAAAATAGTGAGGAGGCTGTCACAAACTGAACAATGGAGCCACAACAGCAGTCTGCAATGGGGAAACATGTTATGGGACAGTGTAATTTGTGAAGTATGTGCCTATATATCCTGTGACACAGCACTAATCCTATGGTCTGCCCCCCCCCCCCCGAAATTGCGTCCGTCTGTCCTGTGTGGAGGGACAGGTGGAAGTGAGGTAATGCCGCTGATGTTGTGCGCCATGGCGGTTGGCGGTCATGAACCACCGTGCAATTCCTCATTAGTTATAATTGGTCCCTATGGGGTACAGTGGCCAATGGTGATCTACGCCGGCGGTGACGGTATGCACCGCCTCGGACGTGACCACCATTTTATTTCACATTCCTCACTTGTTTCCTAACCTTCTATAGGACAGGACAGGACCTACACTGCATGTGCTGCTGTGACCTGTGTCTGGACCTACCATGGCCCGTGTGACTGGGGAAAGGGCCCCAGCCTTCACTTCGGAGGAGTTGGAGCGACTGGTGGATGGTGTCCTACCCCAATACAGACTGTTGTATGGGCCTCCAGACCAACAGGTGAGTACACTGTGGGCACGATGCATGTGGCATGAATGCATGGAGTTGTGTGTGTGAAGGCCTCATGCAAGGGGGGTGGGTAGATGTCCTCTTTGCGGTGTACACATTGTGTGCTGGGTTATGTGTGTGCCAATGGTGATGGAAACGGGTATGGTGGGCCATTTGTGTTACTGGCTGGACTATTTGTCTAATGGTGTTCTCCTGTGTGTATTGCCTCTGCAGGTCAGCGCCCATCAAAAGAAGGGAATTTGGCGTGCCATCGCCAGGGACGCCTGGGGATCTATAGCAGGCGGAGCACCCACTGTTGGAAACGGTAGGAGGACCTGAAATGCAGGGCACGGAAGACCGCAGAGGCCCAGCTGGGGATGGATGGCCTCCCAACAAGGAAGGGGGTGAGTACAGAGGCTATCATTGAAACTCACGGCCAGAGGGGTGGTATCCAGGTGGTGATTGTCAGTGGGTGCCCCTAGGCCAGGCCAGACATAGCTGTGTAGGTCCTCTGGTGGCTAAGGGTTTGATTGTGAAATACTGCTTACCTAGCTTGTTAGTATTAACTACTGGTTAGGGCTGCGTGGGTCCCAGGTGTGCTGAAGTTGGCAGTGTGTACCCCTACTCATATCTTGTTGGGTAGCCTTTTCACTGGTAGTGCCATGCATTGTGCGTAGGACTGTTCCCTGTGTGTGAGAGTGCTGTGTACGCCAACAGTGGTGTTGGTGCAGTCATTGACCCATTGTATCCTTTGTCTCTCTCCCCCCTTTCTTGTTTTGTCATCCTTTCCCTGTGTGCATTAGCATAATCTGGCGGAAAGCAGAGGCACCGGCGACAGAGGGAGCTGAATCCCACAGGACCCTGGAGGCAGAGTCCACCGACGCTGAGGGCACCAGTGGGATGGGGGGCGAGGGGAGCACCACAGCGGAGACTGGAGAGGACAATACAGACTCTGATACCTCCTCCGATGGGAGCTCCCTGGTGGTGGCAGACACCTCTGTGACCACCCCAGCTGCAGGTACAGCCGCCACCCCCGTACCTGTCGCGCCGCACCGCGCGGCGCGAGCCGAGCGTTCGGCACAAGCCGCGCGTTCAGCTCGGGCCGCGCTTCGCGTCCTTAAGACACGTCGCGCCCCGAGCCTTTCCTGCACCCTACGAGGCCCCAGAGCTTACTTGGGGCCTCGCTCTGTTCTCTCCCTCCGTTTCTGTTAGTATCTCCTACCCCTCTTACCTGTTGTGGCTTCTTTCTTCTTTCTTCTGTTTTCTTTCTTTTTGGGTCTGTTCTTTGCACTTTCCTTTATGTCTTTTCCCCTTCCCAGGTTACCCTTGTCTTCCCAGCATTCCTCCTTCCCTATTCTCTATGGTTTCTATCCTATTCTATTCTATCTACTTTTCCCTATCCAAGATGGTGTCCTTTTTCTTCCTGTGGGTCACTTCCTGTTTTATGGTATTTAAGGGTGGTTTTTTCTTCTCTTCATTGCGCTGCAACACTCTCTGTTCAGATGGTGTCCTCGCTCCTGATTTCCTAGCCTTTGGTTCTGGAATTCGCCATTTCTGTGTTATTTACGTCAGTTCTTTTTGATTCCTGTTCCTCTGTTCTTGTTTTCAGGAATCCTCTGTGAATCTTCTCTTGGATGTTTTTTCCCCTTCTTCTGAAGGGGTTTTTTCCCTCTGGCGCTACTTTCTTTAGGTCACGGTCTGTTCTTGGCGTTCCATTGCCTACAGCACCGTGGCTACCAGAAAGAGTCGTCCTTTTTTGGGCCAAAGCCGAACCCTCAAGATCCACGCCTCAAGATCTGCAAACTCCAGGCGCAAGCAGCACGTGAGTCGTGACAGATTGCAGCGCCAAACCATTCCGACGTCTTCTAACACCATGGAAGACACTGTGGTAGCAGCTGCAGATCCGGATCAATCTCTCCTGACGACAATTCAACAACAAGCTCAAGAAATACAACAACTACGTAGTGAGAATGCTGCATTGCGACAGGCTTTGGCTTTCCGTAGTGGTGACGTTCCGACGCTCTCCGCCTCTACCCATCGTTTTTCTGGGGAGCCAACCCAACTGCGTGAGTTCCTTGATTCCTTAACAGTTTACTTCGCCTTCCGACCCACCCAGTTCTCCCAAGACAGAACAAAAGTGGGTTATCTCATCAATGCCTTGGCCTGGGCAACCCCGATGGTATCATCTAACGATCCGGTATTGTCGGACTATTCGCCCTTCGTGAATCGCTTCAAGCAGATGTTTAGTCGTCCAGGATTGGAGGCTTCAGCGGAAGAAGCCTTATGCGATATTCATCAAGGCTCACAAGATGTCCTTCAATACATAACACGCTTTCGTCAGCTAGCGGCAGAGACCACCTGGGTGGAACGTACTTTGGTGACTTTGTTTCGTAGAGGACTCAAAGAGGAAATAAAGGATGAACTAGTACATTCCACCAGAGTGGAAGATCTTCGTGGCCTGATGGATCAAGCCCTTTCCATCGAGTATCGCCTTCAGGAACGGAGAGCAGAGAAGAGAAAGAGTAGAGGGTCTTTCCAACCAAGCACTTCACGAGTTTTTCCGCATCGTTCTGAGGAACCTCGCCCTCCTGTCAGAGACATCGAAGGAGAACCCATGCAGGTGGATACAACTCGAGGCCCTCTCTCCGCTAGCGAACGAGAAGATAGACGAAAGAAGGGGTTGTGTTTGTACTTCGGTTCTGCCGGCCACATGCTTCGTACCTGTCCAGTACGTCCTTCAAGGCCATCGGGAAACGCCACTTCCCGTCCTCTGTAAGAAGGGAGGGGACGGGATTAGCAGCTATACCTTCCATCAGTTCCTTTAATGACAATACTACATCCTTGTTCATTGTACCAGTCATGTTACAATTACCTGATGGCCGTCAAGAGAAAACTATGTCACTACTAGATTGTGGAGCTAGTGGAATTTATATGGATAAGAAGTGGGCCACTACTCAACAAATTCCTATACAACCTAAGGAGATTCCCGAACAAGTACACACGGTGGACGGATCCTTGATATCATCGGGTCCAGTTGATACTACTACCCTGATGCTGAGTTTACAGATCGGTAACCATCAGGAACACATCTCCTTTGACCTTATAACTTCCCCCAATCATACCATCATTCTTGAATCCCGTGGTTCATCAGACATAACCCATATGTGAACTGGGCTACCCGGACGGTTTCCTTGTCCTCACAGTTCTGTCACGAACACTGTTTTGCTTCTGACAAATATTGGTCACCCAAGAGATCAATATTCACGGAAGGTACTACCGGTTCGACCATTAATACAGTCCAAGGAGTTCCTGAACACTATTTGGAGTTTCAAGACGTATTCCAAAAACCCTCCAGACTAGTGTTACCTCCACATCGAGATTATGATTGTGCTATTCCCTTGGAACCTGGCACTATCGTTCCTTTTGGAAGGATGTATTCCCTCACGGAAACTGAAAAGGAAGTACTAAAGGAGTACTTGGAAGAACATATTCAAAGTGGTCTTATTGTTCCATCGTCTTCTCCGGCCGGGGCTCCTCTCTTTTTCGTGCCCAAGAAGACAAAGGATCTTCGCCCTTGCCTGGATTTTAGAGGCCTGAATAAGATAACTATTAAGGATCGATATCCTTTGCCTCTCATTAGGGACATTTTAGAGGCAGTCAGAGGGGCCCAACGGTGTACCAAACTAGATCTACGGGGAGCCTACCACCTTTTACGCATTAAAGAAGGAGATGAGTGGAAAACGGCCTTTAGGACTCCATTTGGTCACTTTGAATACAGAGTAATGCCCTTTGGTCTTACTAATGCCCCCGCAATCTTTCAGAGATTTATGGACTCAGTGTTTTCTGATCTCCTGAATCAGAGAGTTGTCATCTACCTAGATGATATTCTTATTTATTCTAGAAATCCCGAACTCCATTCTTTCCATGTGAAACAAGTCCTTCAACGACTCCGGGCACATCAACTATTTTGCAAACCCGAGAAGTGTGAGTTTGACAAGACGGAAGTCAAATATCTGGGTTATCATTTAAGTCCCACAGGCGTAGCTATGGATCCAGAAAAAGTACAAGCTATTCTAGATTGGCCTTCTCCATCTTCTATTAAAGAAACACAAAGTTTTCTAGGATTAGCGAATTTCTATCGGCAATTCATCGCAGACTTTGCAAAACAAACTAGCCATATAACTCACACTTTAAAGAAGGAAAGTCTAACTAAAGGGTTTGTCTGGACTAAAGATGCCGAAACAGCCTTTCAGGATTTAAAGAAAGCATTCACGCAAGCTCCCATTTTAAGACATCCAGATACCAACAAACAATTTATTGTCGTCACCGATGCTTCTGAAAAGGCCATTGGAGCCGTCCTACTCCAACAACAGGAGGATGATGGTCTTGAACATCCTGTTTTCTATCTGTCTCATATACTCTCTATTGCAGAACAACATTACTCAGTACTAGAAAGAGAATTGTTGGCTCTGAAAACAGCTTGTATAGAATGGAGACAATTCCTGATGGGTTCCAAGGAGCCCTTTGAAGTGAGAACAGACCATCGAAACTTACAATGCTTACGAAATTTCGTATGCCAAAATAGTCGTCAAGCTCGTTGGGCCTTCTTCTTCAGCCAGTATGATTTTTACATTACACATATTCCTGGCTCCCAAAACATTCTGGCTGATGCTCTGTCGCGTCGTTATCCAGATTGTACACCTGCCCCAGCTCAACATCTACTGGAACCTAATAAGATCATTGGGGTAGCTCAGTCTTTTCTGGAGGAGGTACAACTAGAATACTCCAATCTATCTGATGACGAAGTAGAGAACTTAAGGCCTCTATTACACAAGAGACAAGGATACTATTATTATCAAGATCTGTTATTCATCCCTACTAACAGAGTTAGAGAAAAGGCATTACAAATGTGTCATGATTCACCGGTTGCTGGTCATAGAGGCATTAAGGCCACACAAGAACTGCTATCACGATTTTTCTGGTGGCCTACTTGGAAACTGGATATTGAAACATACGTTCAGGCGTGTCCCACATGCGCTCAGGTCAAGATTCCCCGAACCAGACCTGCAGGATTACTCCAGCCCTTGCCGGTTCCGCCAACTCCATGGCACACCATCTCTACTGATTTTATGTGTTCGTTACCACCTTCAGCAGGAAACCGGGTAATCATGGTCACTGTGGACTCTTTTACTAAGATGGCTCATTTCACTGCTCTGAAAAAGCTTCCTACATCCCAAGAACTAAGCCAGATATTCATCGACCACATTTTCCGTCTTCATGGACTTCCTCATACCATTATATCTGATAGAGGACCTCAGTACATTTCCCGGTTTTGGAGGTATTTTTGCAAGACACTTAATATCAATAGAGCTCTGTCATCGGGCTTCCATCCTCAGACCAATGGACAGACAGAGCGTCTGAATCAAGGCCTTGAACAATACCTTCGTTGTTTTTGCAACTCTACTCAAAGCAACTGGAACACTTATCTTCCTATTGCTGAATTCTCTTACAATAATTCAGTCCATAGTGCCTCCAAGACCACTCCTTTTTTCTGTTCTTATGGTTTTCATCCTACCTCTTTTCCTACTTTTTCTCGGTCTACCACTCCCTTGCCCGCTATTACTTATTTTTCCAACCGCCTTCTACAAATCCATAGACTGATTCGATCCAATCTTTTACACACCAAACGATATATGAAGAAAGTAGCAGACAAGAAACGTAGGACCACTCCGGACTACCATCCACAAGATAAAGTTTGGCTTTCTTCTAAATTCTTACCCTCACGTCTATCTCAGAACAAGTTCACACCACGCTACTACGGCCCTTTCCGTATTCTCCAGTTGCTTAATCCTGTCACTGTCCGTCTTCACTTGCCTCACACGTGGAAGATTCATCCAGTCTTCCATGTCTCCCAACTCAAACCTTATGTGCCTGATCCTTATTCCCGTCAGTTTTCCTGTCCTCCTCCTGTCTTAGTGGATGATGTTCCTGAATATGAGGTTCAGGAAATTTGTGACTCCCGACTTTTTCACAAACGTCTGCAGTATCTGATTCATTGGAAGGGTTATCCTCTCAGTGAATGTTCTTGGGAAGATGCATCTTCTGTTCATGCTCCTCTTCTGATTCAGCGCTTTCACTGTTTATTTCCTTTCAAACCAGGGCCTTTGGGAGGGGGGCCTACTGTCGCGCCGCACCGCGCAGCGCGAGCCGAGCGTTCGGCACAAGCCGCGCGTTCAGCTCGGGCCGCGCTTCGCGTCCTTAAGACGCGGCGCGCCCCGAGCCTTTCCTGCACCCTATGAGGCCCCAGAGCTTACTTGGGGCCTCGCTCTGTTCTCTCCCTCCGTTTCTGTTAGTATCTCCTACCCCTCTTACCTGTTGTGGCTTCTTTCTTCTTTCTTCTGTTTTCTTTCTTTTTGGGTCTGTTCTTTGCACTTTCCTTTATGTCTTTTCCCCTTCCCAGGTTACCCTTGTCTTCCCAGCATTCCTCCTTCCCTATTCTCTATGGTTTCTATCCTATTCTATTCTATCTACTTTTCCCTATCCAAGATGGTGTCCTTTTTCTTCCTGTGGGTCACTTCCTGTTTTATGGTATTTAAGGGTGGTTTTTTCTTCTCTTCATTGCGCTGCAACACTCTCTGTTCAGATGGTGTCCTCGCTCCTGATTTCCTAGCCTTTGGTTCTGGAATTCGCCATTTCTGTGTTATTTACGTCAGTTCTTTTTGATTCCTGTTCCTCTGTTCTTGTTTTCAGGAATCCTCTGTGAATCTTCTCTTGGATGTTTTTTCCCCTTCTTCTGAAGGGGTTTTTTCCCTCTGGCGCTACTTTCTTTAGGTCACGGTCTGTTCTTGGCGTTCCATTCCCTACAGCACCGTGGCTACCAGAAAGAGTCGTCCCTTTTTGGGCCAAAGCCGAACCCTCAAGATCCACGCCTCAAGATCTGCAAACTCCAGGCGCAAGCAGCACGTGAGTCGTGACAGTACCAGCACTGCCCTCCTAGTAGCCCCTCAGCGAGTTGCCCGTGCCCGCTCACCCAGGAGGGTGGGCATCTCCTTCGCCCCAGGCCCTGCCCCAGTGAGCCCTGCTGCCCTGAGTGAGGAGGCTACTGACCTCCTGAGATCTATCTCTGTAGGGCAAACAACCATTGTGAATGCCATCCAGGGGCATTCACGGTGGATTGGCAACCCAACAGATTCAGGCTTTGGCCTCCTCTCTGATGGCAGCCATTGTCCCTGTTTCAACCGTTCCCCACTCCAACTTCTACTTCCCAGTCCCATTTTCCTCAACCCCAACCCATCCCAAGCACACAGGCAGACGAGCATGCACAAAAGACAACACCCAAGAGTGTCACAGGTAAACACAAGCACCACACTTCATCCCACAGGCACTCACACAAACAACATTCATTTGCAGACACAACAACATCCACTATTTCCACTGTCTCCCCCTCCTCCGCCTCCTCCTCCACCTTCCACCCAGTTACATCCACACTCACACCTGTATGCACTACATCATCATCCACTACCAGCATCATCACCACACCAAGCAAAACACACACCTCACTGGCAGACACCTCCACAACACCCATGCACACGTCCCCTGTGTCCTTTCCCACCATGTCTGTCCCCCCCTCCTAAAGTACACAAGCACTCAGACACCCAACAGCTATCCACCTCCCAACAGCATACAGCCCATGCACCTGCACCCAAATCCAGCAGACAATCACCTCCAACAACCACTCCCTCATCCTCCACTCCCATTACTCCTCCCTCTTCCCGCCCCAACGTCTCCAAAAACTTTTCCTTTCCCAGATTGACCTCTTACCTTCCCCTCCACCCCAGCGTCCTGCACGTATGGGCGTAGAAGCAAGGACACAGCCAAGCACTTCAGCCAAACATTCCACGGGCCCAATGGTAGCACCACCTACTCATGGCGGAAAGGATTCCAGGCCAACAATACTGAAGGGGGAGGCGCCTGCACCAGCTGCAACGAAGAGGAAGAAGCCGGCACCAGCTGCAAAAAAGGGGAAGGAGCCTGCACCAGCTGCAAAGAAGGGGAAGGCGCCTGCACCAGCTGCAAAAAAGGGGAAGGAGCCTGCACCAGCTGCAAAGACGGGAAGGAGCCTGCACCAGCTGCAAAAAAAGGGGAAGGAGCCTGCACCATCTGCTTAAAAGGGGAAGGAGCCAGCACCAGCTGCAGAGAAGGGGAAGGAGCCTGCACCAGCTGCAGAGAAGGGGAGGGAGCCTGCACCAGCAGACAGGGGGGGGAAGAGCCCATCCACCAGTGCCTGGAAGGGTAAGATACCCCCAACCCATGAGCAGGTGGAGAGGAGGCAATCTACGCCAACGGAAGCTGCCAGCCATACACCGCCACCACCACCTGCTGTCACAGAGCCCCCACTGCCAGCCGTGGTTGTGCAGCCATTAGAGTGCAGGGTCTGAGCAGGAGCCTTCCACAACCACCACCGCAGTGCAGCCATCAGAGGGTGCAGGGGCTGAGCAGGAGCCTCCCACAACCACCACCACGGTGCAGCCATCAGAGGGTGCAGGGGCTGAGCAGGAGCCTCCCACAACCACCACCACAGTGCAGGCATCACCGCTGGCAGACGCCATATAGTCCAGCCCCCAAGGGCACTGTGCGGCCTGCCCCCTCCAGATCCAGTGGAGAAGTTACCCACCTGAGAGACTGTGGCCTTGCACTCCCCAGGACAGAGCAATGGGCATGTTGCCCCCTCCAGAACCAGTGGGCAAGTCATCCACTCGAGAGACTGGGGCCTTGCACTCCCTAGAACAGAGCAATGGGCATGTTGCCTCCTCCAGAACCAGTGGGCAAGTCACCCACCTGAGAGACTGTGGCCTTGCACTCCCCAGGACCAAGCACAGGGCATGTTGCCCCCTCCAAAACCAGTGGGCAAGTCATTCACTTGAGAGACTGTGGCGTTCCACTCCCCAGGATCAAGCAAAGGGTATGTTGGCCCCTCCAGAACCAGTGGGCAAGTCACCCACCTGAGAGACTGTGGCCTTGCTCTCCCCAGGACAGAGCAATGGGCATGTTGTCCCCTCCAGAACCAGTGGGCTTGTTTCCACATCCGACTGAGGTGCCTGCCTATTTGCCAACTGATGCCCCTTCAGTGTTCTTCCCGGATTGGGGCAGGATTCGAGTGGGGCCTTGGACTTTGCCCTGTGGCCATGTGGGCCCTGTGAACTATGGACTGGGTCCCTTTTTTATACACATGTACAATTCTGTTTATTGTGTAAATCGGATTGTTGAATTTATTGTTGGACTGATTACAAACATTTTCGTAAATTCATGTTGCCTTGGCATTATTCTGCTGATTTTCATGGTCAAATTGTTTTTGTTATGCATATGGTTGTGTGTATAGTGTGTGTGTGAATGGTGTGTGTGTGTGAAAGGTGTGTGTATTGCGTGTGTGTGTCACTCTTTTTTTCCTCCCACCCTCCCTTGTGTACTAGGCGTCTGTACTCACCGTCGTCGACGTTGGTGTTCCAAGTGGAGCATAACGTAGAAGATCATTGGGAAAACATGCAGTTCGGGTTCCAAGGCGGCGTGGTTCTTCCCTGTGTCTCCAATGGTGAGTCCTTTGATTTTTGTGCTCTGTTCCGCCAGGCTTCTGATGGCATTGGTATCGCCTCGGAAAAGCTGGCAGTTTCCTGTGTCCAAATATGGTGGGTGGTACTTTGTCTTCCGCCTGGCTGTAGGTGGCTACCGCCGTGATGAATGTTGTTTCCTCCCTGGCGGTCGGTGTGGTACATTGGTGGTCTATCGGAGATATCACTGCCATGGTCATAATTTGGCGGTAGTTACCTCCAGCCTGTTGGCGGTATTACCGCCACTTTATCACCTACCGCCAGGGTCGTAATGAGGGCCTATGCGCCTTAAAAGCATGACCGATGAAACACGTGTCAGTATTGGGAATTGTCCTTAAAACCCACAATAATGTCTTCACTTCATGCACATCATCCAACCCACTAGCTCTACCTAGGTGTAAATTGTCCTTAATGATTCTGGGGTGGTAAAGTGAAGTCTGTGTGCTACACATCAAAAGGCATCAGAAACCTTTCAAATTCAATGAAGCCAAATTGCCTGATACAATTTTGTCTGGAATTTCCTCTCAGGCAAACACAGACTCCAGGAACTTGATAACCTTCCAAATGTTGGTTGCTGTCACAAATGTAACCTTTGGATGTATTAACACTGATGGCAAAGGCATACAGTCATGCACAAAATGATCTATGCTCTTATCTAATGCAGGTCACCAGAACCTATCTCTTACCCTTCTCTTTATGGCATGCATTCCTTTGTGACCCTTGTGTGCCAGAGATAGTAGCCTGTCTCTCATCTTCATTGGGACCACCAACAAATCTGAATGATAAATAATTCCTTTATCCTTAGTTAATTCAACAGACTCATGCATATACTTTGTCACTATAGAGTTTGGCTCCTTATCTTTGGGCCAACCTTGAACCATGAAGCTCCTCAAAACACTTGTTTCCTCATTCTAGACCATAGCTTCCAAACGTTCTTCTTCAGATATCATTACTTCAGTGCAACTTATGACCGCGCATACAAAAATCAACTCTAATGATGCGTCATCTTAAACCTCAACTTGTTCCCTCGGTACCTATGAAAGGCAAACTACTACTACAATATTATTAACTCCTAGAATATCCTTGCCTTTGTAATCATATTCTTGTATCCTGTACTGCCATTTGGCAATTCTGGGAGTGGCTTTGCCAGCTCCCTTGGATGTAAAAAAGTCTATTAAGGGCTTGTGCTTTTGCGCCACTCGTACAGTAAACCTTGCTCCCCACATGTAATTCCAAAAATGACTTATACTCCACCAACAGGCCAGCGCCTTCCGCTTACTGACTAAATAAGAGAGTTCTACCCATTCAAGGTACAGTAGGCAAAAGCAACCAATTCTTTCTTCCCATTGCATTTCTGGAGCAACATCACTCTCTCATAATCCACACTGACCTGCATCAGTCATGGTGGCACTTTAATCAAGTGTGTTGATTTATTGGTATGGCTCCCACAACTTCCTTCTTTTTCAAAGCAAACTCTTCTTTATGGAAACTGTCTCATTTGAACTTCACATTTTTCTTTAACAAATTATGAATGTTATGAGTTATTTCAGCACACCTGGAATTATATCTGACATGAAACTTAAGCAGACCCATAAAGGACTTCAAGTAGTCCTTGTTTTCTGGAGTAGAGATCTTTTCAGTTGATTTGACTAGACTTTCTTTCGGTTCTACTGCCTTAGCGGACAATTTATATTTGAGATAGTCTATGCTCTGTAACTCAAACTTACATTTCTCAGCTTGGGGAGTGACACCTTTATCTCTCAAAATGTTCAAAACATGTTGCACAATAGTATTCTGCACCTCCTAATTCGGCTCAAAAACTAAAACATCATATTGAAAAGCTCAAACAACATTTTAAGCCCTTAAACATTTCTTCTGCTACCCTTTGGAAAACAACTGAAGCTGAAGCCAAACCAAAAGGCATCAGCTTCTTTAATTGATTCTTTATGTATTCTCTCAACATAAAATATACTTTGCGAAACTTGTGAGCCTTTGTCTGGCTGTCCTTTTCTAGTTCTATCTTGTGGACAAAGCCCTATAGGATTTTCAGCCTTTTAACTCACACAACCCATTCACCATGCACACTTTATAAAAATCCTTACTTAACAAAACGTGTTCTGGATTGTTAGGTCTAGCACTATGCTCAGGCTCCAACCAACTCCAACAAACAGGACTCATATTTTCTATGTATTCCATTCTATTTGTTTCACTGTCCTTGAATTTGAGAGTAGCATCCAATTTACCAATCACAATGACTGTTTTCCCTCCATAACAAAAGGATGGACCAAGGTCTGTCTTAAAGGAACTTCTTTACATTGACTCGACCACTTCTTTTTTCCTAGTAAAGTGAATGGAGATTCAGAGTCAGCCATGACTTTGACCCATATGCTCAATATATTCAACATTCTCTGGGAGCGTTTGTATTAATTCATCTTCTTGGTCAATAAAGAGCACAATGCTGTGATTGCTGTTTACTGAATTTACTTTTTGAAAGGTGCATTGGATGGCTTGCACACTTTGGCAAAATGCCCCTTTGTCTTGCATTTTACATTCACCTGGTGCAGAGAGTGTGCAGTGTGGAGATTTGGCCCTGAGTGCAGAGTCTCTCCCACGAGTGCAGAGACTCCACACTCGTAACTTTACTACACATAAGTCCCTTTGTGAATTGTGCCTATAGAGCTGGTCTTTCTTATTCTTTCTCAGTAAATAAAAAAGGGTTCAGAACAGATCTCAACTGAGATATGTTTGCATCACCATGGATATACGAATTGTAGACAAAATCCGAGGCTCAGTTTGATACCAACCCTTTGTGAATTTTGTTTTCCTTTTTCAATTCAAAATGGTGTTGTAGTGCCCTCCCAGGTCTGTGTATTGAACATGACAGGGTACAAAGTGTTTTTTATGTCAGTGGCTGTGAAGGGCTTTTCCCAATTCAAATTGGCTGTACTACACTTGCAGATGATGTCACTTCGACAGGTGTCTGCTTTATGAAACATAGCAGGAGGGTTGAGACATGAGCAGTTACATCACTCAAATGCACATAGTCGTTGCATCAGTGGAGAGTGGCAGGACATTAGAGTCCCATGGCTAGGTAGCAGGGCAGAGTAGATAGACAAAAAGTCCGACTTGGATTGAACAATAAGATTTATGTCATAAGATTCACTGTGGTTTCTGATGTGGCTGTCAGCTTGCAATGAGTCTTGTCATCACATTAACATGGATTTCATTGTCAGGTTGTTGTTTGCCTCAAAACCCGTGTCTGGGTCCACTTTATCGCTGCAGAATATAGGACTGGAACCTCAGAGACACTCAGCACTGTACCGTACTGGATTTTTTAAGAGAACTGAGGATGCGAAGAATGGGACACATGAAAGATTGCATGCTGTCCCATTGTGTCATCACCAAGGAAAAGACAACACTATACCTGTGTCCTCTTCTACTTGCGTATTCAACATGTAGAGGTGAGGCTCAATAGGAGCATGCTCAGGAGTACAGCATCCATTTTAGGACATCCTCATTCCTCACTCCTCAACCTCCCTTCTCATCCCTGCTTCTCATCCATCATCCCTACTTCTCATCCATCATACATCATCCTTGCTTCTCTTCCATCATCCCTGCTTCCCATCCATCATCCCTACTTCTCAATCATCATCCCTACTTCTCATCCAACATACATCATCCCTACTTCTCATCCATCATCCCTACTTCTCATCCATCATCCCTGCTTCTCTCCATCATCCCTACTTCCTATCCATCATCCCTACTTCTCACCCATCATACATCATCCCTACTTCTCATCCCTGCTTCTCATCACTACTATTCATGCATTGACCCTACTTCTCATCCATCATCCCTACTTCTCTTTCATCATCCCTGCTTCTCATCCATCATCCCTACTTTTCATCCCTCACACCTGCTTCTCATCAATACTTCTCTTCCATCAGCAGCAGTTTCTGCAGAGGCCTGTACAAACAGAAAAATACTTAGTTAAATAAAATGAAATGTTGCACCGCCTTGAATTCACTGTAAACAAACACACAGTTGCATTTCCTCTCCTCTGTCTTCACCCAGCACATGCAATGAGAAGGCTGTTTTGCAGTGAAATAGAATGTAGGCCTCTCTCATAACTCCGATTGGCTGTTGCCAACTAATCAGTGTGAAGGTCTGTTTTACAAAACTGAAAATGTGTTGGTATGGCTGAGGGATGAGGAATGAGGAGTAGGGAGGATGGCTGAGGAGTAGGGATGATGGCTGAGGTATGAAAAGTAGGAATGATGGAAGATGGTGGGAAGTATGGATGAGAAGCAGGGATGAGGGATGACAAGTACGAATGATGGAACAGAAGTAGGAAGATGGAAGAGAAGTAGGGATGAGAAGCGGGGAAGAGGGATAAGAAGAAGGGATGATGGACGAGAAGTAAGGATGATGGATGAGAAGTAGGAATGATATATAATGGATGAGAAGTAGGGATGATGGATGAGAAGTAAGGATGATGGATGAATAGTAGGGATGGGAAGCAGGAATGCGGGGTGAAAAGTAGGGATGATGTATGATGGATGAGAAGTAGGGATGATGGATGAAGTAGGGATGATGTATGCTGGATGAGAAGTATGGATGATAGATGAGAAGTAGAGATGTGGATGAGAAGTAAGGATGACGGAAGAGAAGTAGGGATGATGGATAAGTAGAGATGATGTATGATGACGGATGAGAAGTAGGGATGATGGAAGAGAAGTAGGGATGATAGATAAAAGTAGGGATGATGTATGATGGGTGAGAAGTAGGGATGATGTAAGAGAAGCAGGGATGATGGATGAGAAGTAAGGATTATATATGATGGATGAAAAGTAGGGATGATGGATGAATAGCAACTAGCTGCTACACAAACACTACATTCCAACTTCCATTCTGGAGGGCAAGCACTTCATTCTATCATTATGTTAAATCTTAATTGCTCGCTTCTAGATGTCCACATAAGATCCAACACACCATCACATCACTCCAAGAAGAGACGGGAACCTTGAAATATTCATATCAGGGCATTACTCAAGCATTTTACAGATCCTATAGCCAATTATGTAGAGCAACGCCTGCCAGACCTCATTCATTGTAGCCAATATGCTTAATGATTTGGACTTTCACAAAGTCCTAGTTAAAACTAAGGCTGAATTAGATAGCCCCATCACAATCCAAAAAATTAAAACAGCCATGCACGAGTTGACATCCAGGAAGACCTCGGAATAGATAGTCAAATTTTATAAGACATATGAAGCACTTCTGGCACCCCACTTGGCCCGGCTGTTTTTGGAGGCACTGGCAAAGGGTAGTTTGCCATCCACATTACAGGAGGCTTTCCTGATGTTGATTTAAAAACCTTGGCGCTGCCCTCTAAATACCGCCTCCTGCAGGCTAATTGCCATACATTGGACCGGGTCCTTTCTGAAGAGTCGCCCCCTATTTTTGCCTTCCTTTGCTAAAATTGTTTTTAATTGGCTTTTAGGACGCTGCATATTTTACTCTTGCTAACGAGTGCTAAAGTGCTTGTGCGTTGCCTTCTAAAGACGGTAAAATTGGTATACAGCTGATTGGTCCATTTAATTTACTTATTTCTTATTTAACCTACTATATGGTATTATGTGTACCCTGGGCATGTAAAATAAATGCTACTAGTGGGCTGCAGCACTCATTGTGTCACCCACTAAACTAGATCTTAAAACCTGTCTCAAGCCCAGCACTGCAGCCTATACCACAGTTCAAAACTGCCATCTCGACCTGGCAAAAGGTCCTTCTTTTTTATTACTATATAAGTTACCCCTCAGGTAGTCCCAACAGCTCATAGGGCAGCTTGCATGGTCTTGAAAAAGTAGGACGTGTGTCCTAAAGTTTAACATGTGCTGACAGTGAAAAACTCCTAAAGTCACTTTACACTGTAGCAAGGATACCTCTCCCATAGACAAACACTGGGTTACCTTAAGTGATGACTTCAGTTTGGGAGCAGATAGAAAAATACTTCTTCCACTGACTTGAATTGTAATTTAAAATCCTCAATAAGGGTAAAGTTTGATGTTAGGTTACTATTCTGAAAATGCTCTTTTTGGAAAATTGGCATTTTCCTGCCTACGCCAAATGTACCTTTCTGCCAGTGTCCAGGGTCATATGACAGTTAATGGCTCTCTTGTGATGTGATGTGTATTCCTTCCAGACAAGGTACAAAAGGAGCCTGAGTGCAGGGAAAGTGGGTCTTCTGACAGGATGGCTGGGGAGGAGCTGTGCCCTGCCTTGATTATACCTCAAAGGCGCCTGCCCATAGTACACACAAAGGAACCTGACACAAGGCTTGCCCTTGACTTTTGTCCTCCTTGTCAGATTGGATCCAAACCCAGGGAAGATGGAGAAAATGGCCAGAACTAGTTTGGGAGTGGGCCGGGGGTTCCCCCTCCACACAGACAGGCACTGGATATAAAAGTGGCAGCCTCAGAACAATTCTGGACTTGTGGAAGATTCAGAAGAATGACTACCCTGCTGTCTGTAGAAGGAAGACTGGGCCTGCTTGCCTTAAACCCAGGATCCCCCAAAGACACTGCAAAGGTCAGTTGGCTGACCTAATGTTTGAGCTAATGGGACAAAACAAGCTTCCAGAGGCCTTTTCCTGCTTCCCAGCTGACAAGACCCAACTGGGCCTGACCTGGTCCCCACTGCTGGTTTCTGTGGGGGTGAGCCGTGACCCTCCAAGTGCTGTCCTTCAGGTTCTGGACTATTGGCTGTAGTCATAGGGTACTCCTCCCTGCTCAACAAAAGGTTTCTCCAGATCCAACAAGGCGATGATGACCAATGTGGGGATTTGCATTGCTGCACCTAGCAGCTCTTGATCAGCATCTTGACTGGACCCGATGTGACGTGGTGCAGACCATTGCAGGGCCTTGCACTGCAGCACCTCGTAGCTCTTGATCAGCGAGTTCACCCAATGTGATGCAGAGCGAAAGAAGGACACCTGTTCTCCCATCACAGCTCCTCACAGCACCTGAGTGGTGGCTTCACCGGATTTGATGCAGAATGCCACAGGAGGATGCAAGGACCTTGCATTGCAGCACCATGCAGCTCCTCATCAGCAGCTCAACAAACCCGGCACAGCATGGCACAGAGCTTCTCATCACAGCACCGTGCTGTCCTGCACCAAGGACAAAAGGTCCAATCCCAGCGGGTAGCACTTGGTCCTGTATCCAGCCCATGCTCCATCACAGGTGACTTTATCCTGGTCCAGCGCGACCACATACCGGCAGTTGGGTGCTTCACACCCTTTGGTGCTATTTTTACCTTAAAATATAAGAACTCATAATTCCAGTTTTACTGATTGGACTTTTATTGTTTTGATGTGATTTTATCTATTGATATATGCTCTATTTTCCTAAATTGGTTTGGGATTTCTCTTTTGTTGTGTTTTTACTTTATTACTGTTTGAGTACCGCTTTGTCAATTTTACAAAATACATACTGGCAAGGATTGTGTTTATTATTATTATTTGAGGACGGCTCTCACCCCTCTCAACTAATAACCGAATGTCTTACACCATAATAAATGCTGATTATAAAATTCTTAATAAACTCTCAGCAAGTTGGTTTCCCCAGATTCTTCCCTATCTCATTCATCCTGACCAAGATGGATTTGTCGCAGGGCACAGTGCATCCCTAAACATTGGAAGACAGTTTGGAATTATGGAAGCATCTCTACCAACGTGGCCATTTGCCGCTGCTTCTCTGGTCCTAGACCTAGAGAAGGCCTTCAACACCCCCGCTTAGGCGTACCTCTTTCAAGTGTTGACTATATTCGGTATTTTGTGGCTAAATAGGTATTTAATAAACCAGCTTTATACTGAGCCTATTGCAAGGGTCAGTCTGGAAAAGTTCAACTCAGCCCCTCTCAACGTTGATTGAGGAACAATGCAGGGGTGCCCATTAATGTTCCCTCTAATTATTTTCCTTTGTGTGTGGCAACAGAAATTCTGTGAGCACGCTTTCTGGGTCTGGCGCTAGCCAAGACCTTTTGATTTTACCAACAGTATTGTTGTGAGCACACTTTTTAAAGTCTGGTGTTAGCCAAGATCTTTGATTTTAGCACAATTAAATGAATAATATAATTACTGTTGGAAATTAGGCTATTAGTTGTGCTGTCAGCACGAGTAATAGTTACTCATTTGTCTTCAGTGGGAACCAAACACCCCATTGTGGCACTTAACTCACAGGGTAGCTAGGCGGAGCAGTCTAAGGCCTACTCAAGAGTGGGGTTGTGGGTTAGAAATCACCAATTGCGGAGTTGGAATGTACATTGGCAGATGGAATGTACCATAGACGACATTCTGTAACCACTGGTGACCACCCTAGAGGGGTCACCCCAACATATCAAGTGAGTCCCAACAGTCTTGGTGTAATAATTATATTACTCTGACATGAATCACTGTCATAATTGTGATACCCATGGATCAACAAACATATGCTAGTATAAGGTTTTTTTGCCACCCATATTCATCTACTGGTCTGTACTTGTGTAATTCACATTTTGTTTCCGTTCACTATAGTATACAGAATGGGGCAGTGGGTCAGCCTGTTTCAGCCACTCGCTAAGTTAACTTGGGGGACTGCATTTAGCCCTTTCTCAAGGAGCACATCTGCACAGGAGGTAGTTTCCTCCAGTGCCAGTGTTTTTTCTTTTATTGTATTATTACTTTAGTGTTGCCTTTGTAGAGCCTGTGATAGCAGGACTCTTTCTTCCAGATGAGAGCACAGGACATATTAGCTCATGAAGCTGCTCTCTGTTTGCAACCCTGTCTGTTTGTCATTCCTTCTTTCTGTCTTCCTTTCCTGTCTTTTCCTTTCTGGCCTTTTTCTTTCCTTCTTTGTTTAATTCTTTTCCCTCCTTTTTTTTATTTCCTTCTTTCTTCTCTTCATTCCTTCTTTCTTTCTTTTTTTCCCAAAGGCAAGAGGCTGGGAGCCAATGCCACACAACTAGCTTTTTTCTGTCTCTGTTAGCCAAAACCTTTTGATTTTATTAAAATGCTAAGTATAACATCGTTACTCTAAGGGTTTTCAAGTGGGCTTTGTCCATCAGTCTGATTTTTTCTTCAGTTTTTTCCACCCACTCTAGCATGCATCAAGAGGCAATGTGCAAGCCACTTCAGTCACTGACTGTCTTCACTAGGAGTTACAACTTGCTGCCACTTTACAAAGAGCACATTCACATGCAAAGTTGTTCCCTTCAGTGCATGGGAGTACTTTGGCAAGTGCACTTTTTTAAGACCAAACCAACATTTTTAGCCTTGAGCCAGTGCCTTTGTTTAGATAGATGTGGGCCCAGCAGCTTCTAGAACAACTAAGTTTTGCCAAAACCATGACAAATCAAAACAATAATTGCCAAAAGGCTGGTTACCGATGCCAGCCCTATTTCCTTTGCCAATGCTTGTTTCAACTGTGTGTGGCATTGAGAGTAAAGTTGATTCACTTTACGAATGATTGTGGTGAGCAAGCTACCACATCTGAATGGTCTTGGAAGATGACTTGAATCGTTAGTTGATAGAAGTGTGAGGCTAAATATCCTCACCTAACAATAACAAAAAACAGTGCCCAAAAATCTTATTATCTGATGCTTCTAAAGGGATTTGAATTTTACAGTTGAACCCTCAATTTGCATGGGCAGAAGCTCAGCAGGTGTTTCAGAGGGTGGCAAAGTTTTCTTTTTGGCAATTGGAAACAGTAAAACCTACCCCAAAGAGGAAAGCACAGAACCTCCCAAAATAGGGAATTGCTAGAGAAGCACACTCCAGAATCCAGCCTGATTAGCACAAAAACTGGTGCTATGTGGGGATTATAGTGACACGTGGGTGAAGGCAGGGCTGCTCTCCAAATATAGATACCGTCTGGTCCTTCCCACATCATAGGCAATCCCTATCTAATTTTGAAGGAAACAGAGCAGGACATGAACATACAGGTAGCTTCTGGTCGTAGCACCTCTGGTTTGAGAACTAGAGGCACGAATATAATACCTAGCATAGATCCAAACTTAAAATGGTGCAACACATCTACTTCACTCCTGCTAGTGGCTGTAAAGAGCACTTTATGGGTGACCTATGTAGCAGGCATGAGACCATCCCACTACAGCTTGAAAAGTCTGTTCAAGACTCAGAGTGTTCCAGTGTTTGGAAAAAGGATGCGTGTGGTAAGACTCTCCACTTCAAAACAGAGTCTGTGGCCAAAGTGATTTTTCCAGTTGTGCAGACATTGTCTGAGAACCCCATAGTCACAGAGATGTTATAAGTGTGTCATTGGGGAGCGTGAACTGTGCACAACCAGAAGTGTCTCTGTCCCTCGAGAACCCAGACGTAATTGTTAAATACCAAGCATGACAGTGGAAAGTTATATATAAATCCTCGAGTTTATTTTGATCAACAACAGCAACATCCGCTTGCTTCGGTCTCCAACAGCCGAGTCCCGAATCCTCGCATGCCTCCCACATTCCAACTTCACCCCACATTCCATAAACACATTCTCCTGTTACCTAGATACAACACATTTCCCTTCCTAAAACAGAAATATATAAAACGAAACCAAACACAATAAATGGTGTTGCATAGTCCAAAATACACAGAAAATACAAAATAAAAACACAAAATATAGATAATGATGGAGAATGCAACAAAACTATTATACACATTAACACTTAATTTCTAATTACACAAACTCTCTAAATTTGCCCGGTGGACAACGTTTCCTCGCATTAAGTTTTACTCTTGAAGCGACAGAATCTCCATTCCCTATCTTGTCCCCAAAACTCCCTTGATCTGAGGAAGCATCAGCAGAGACAGACTGTCTGTACTCTCTTTCGCTTCCTGCCCACTCAACAGGTCGTACAACTTCTTCACAACAACCACTCCACCCTGTTACCAGCTGATCAATACAATTACCTTCATTACCATCAACTTGGTCACCACGGCACTTCGCCACCCTTCTCACATTCCACACCCTGCCATCCTGCGTAACCACACTATTTCTTAACACCTTGACCACCTTGATAGCCTTGCTAAATCTGCTTTCAGTCTTTCTTACCAAACCAGGCTTACGTATCTTAACCCAATCTCCCACTACAAACTTAGGTTCTTTCACATTCCACTTTCTGTCATAAATTTCTTTAATCTTCATCTGTTTGCCCTTGACTCTTTCCCTGACTTCTTCCAGAGATACACTTTCCCACTCCTCCTTTCCATGCTTCCTCTTGAACCACCATGGACATAATTTTGATACAGGATGTCTTCCCCTTAACAGTCTAAAAGGACTCACCTCTGTTGTGGATTGTGGAGTAATCCGATAAAGCCATAATCTTTCTCTTAACTTTTCCTTCCACAAACCTCCAAAACCACGTGCCCAAATTATGCTGTCTTTAAGAACCCGATTAAATCTCTCCACCTGTCCGTTGCCTTGTGGTTCATACAATGGAGTAGTAACATGTTTAACGTTGCTGTACCTAAAAAATCTCTGTGTTTCACTAGCAACCAATTGAACCCCATTGTCCGTAACTACAACTTCTGGATAGCCCTCTCTTGCAAAAATTTCCTTGAAAAATTCTATTATACTACTCGCTGAAACGCTTGGAACCATTTTCACCTCAGGCCATTTGGAAAAATAATCAATAAGAACCAGAGCATAACGTGCATCAGCTGGAAGTGAATAAAATGGACCAGTAATGTCAAATCCCAACTTCTGCCAGGGAGAGGTCGGCCAGGAAACAGGTGCCAAAGGGGCAGGCACAGTTCTTAACATTTTTTCTGCATTTACACAAACATCACATTCTCTGACCACTCTATCTACCATTTTATCTAATCCTGGCCACCAGAAACATGTACGTACCAAACGTTTCATAGACGACATACCCGGATGTCCCTCATGGGCTATGCTCAAAATGGTCTGTATCAATCCACTGGGAGGAATGCACTTCCCTTTCTTGAATAACATCTCATTTACCACTTCCAATTCATCCCTAACCATAGCAAACGGTTCTAGTTCTGATGCAAACCTCCCTTTACCCGGCCAACCATTTCTCACATATTTTATTACCTCCTGCAAAACACTATCATTTTTCAACCCATCCATCCAATCTTCTTCTTTGATACTCCCAAACTCTTCAGTCATGTATCCTGACACATTAGAAATTACATCATTCTCTAACATCTCACGGACTGCCTCATCCCCCTTAGTCTCATTCTGTGGAAGTCTTGATAGACAATCTGCCATCGCATTATTCCTCCCCGGTACATACTCAACATCAAAACAATACTCTTGCAATCTTGACACCAGCCTTGCAATACGAGCTGTGGCATTCCATCCCCCACCTGGAGAAAGAATACCAACCAAAGGTTTATGATCCGTTTGAAGAATGAACTTTGTACCCCAAATATAAACCCTGAAATGTTCCACCGCCCAAGTACATGCTAACAGCTCCTTTTCAATCACAGCATATTTTCTTTCTGTGTCGTTGAGTGTACGTGAGGCAAACGAAACATTCCACCTGTCCTTACCACTTCTTTGAGATAGTACACCTCCAATTCCATACATGCTCGCATCCACCGTCACCACACATTGCGCCCCCACACTGAACGGTTTCAAAGTTGGAGCCTCCACTATCTCCCTTTTTATCGCTTCAAAAGCTTCATTTTGTCTTTCCGTCCAAATATATTGGATCCCTTTCCGTGTGAGCTCTCTCAAAGGTTCCATTTTTGTGGCAAAGTTGTCAATAAATTTACTATAGTACTCACACAATCCAGCAAATGACAGTAGTTTCTCCCGATTGTCAGGAGCAGGAGCCTTCACAATAGCATCAACCAACGCCTGTTTTGGAACTACCCCATTGCCAGATATGCTATGCCCCAAATACTCCACAGATTCGGCAAAAAACTTACATTTGTTTTCCTTTAAAGTCAATCCTTTTTCCCTTAATACATTACAAACATTTGCTACATGTTCTTTGTGGACTTCTTCATCACTGGAAAATATTAAAATGTCATCTTGAAAACACTTTACATATTTATCCATGTCCTTGAACAAGTGAAACATTGCCCTTTGAAAAACTGATGCCGCAGAGGCTAAACCAAAGGGCATCCTTTTGAACTGGAACAAACCCTGTGGGGTGATAAACGCCGTAAGATGCCTTGAATCCTCCGTCAATTCTATTTGATGATACGCTGACCTTAAATCCAGGGTGGTAAAAATGTTTGCTCCTTCTAGCAGACTGATCACCTCATTGATCTTAGGCAGAGGATGACAATTTACAATAATGTTTGCATTCACCGCCCTCAAATCCACACACAATCTCAAAGATTTGTCTGGTTTCCGGGTCAACACAATTGGAGAAACCCATTCAGAAGATTCTACTTCTTCTATTACATTGTCTTTTATCATCTCCATCAATATATGTTTAAGTTCTTCTCTAACACAAATGGGTCCATTTCGAAGTTTCTGCACTACAGGTATAGCATTATTCTTAACCTTTATCTTATGGCTGTAATTCACCAATTTACCCAGATTATTGGTGAATACTTGTGGAAATTTGGAAATAATGTCCTCCCTGTTTTTCTCACATCCTACTGCCAACACTGGTTCTCTGCTCCTGGGGTTCAAAATTATATTCAACTTACCTTGATCCTTCCAACCCAAGACATTCACGCCTTTCGATGCCACATACAATTTAATGTTTGCTCTTCTTTCTTTGAACACAATTTCCGTCTCCACAAATCCCATAACATCAATTGTCGTACCTTCAAAACTCTCAGCTACAATGTCAGGTCCACTCAAGTCAGTCATGTCCCAAATACCTTCAAACATAAGTTTGAAGTAATCTTGCACAACAATTGTCCACGGCGACCCCGAATCCGCCATGAGTACTAACTTTCTTCCTGCCACCATCACCTCACACATAGGTCGTTTAGATACACTCTCTTTTTCGCCATTGCAACTTTTCAGTGATAACACCGTCCCACTATACTCATCACTTTTCACATCACTGCCCCATCCATCCACCTTAGATTTTCCAACACTCACACACGCCATCTTCCCTCTCAAAATGTTATTGTTTTTCTTAACATCCCTGCATACCCTAGCAAAGTGTCCCATTCTTCCACATCTCTTACAATCCTTCCCAATAGCCGGACACTGAGCTGATGACGCTAAGTGATTTAAACTACCACACCGAAAACAAGCATATTTATCCACCCTGCCAACCCTTTCTTTTCTCTCCACAACATTGTTGCTATCACCCATTTTACTATTGGAATTCCCTCTCACCGCTCCCACAACATCCAATTCCATACTACTAGCTTTGTCAGATTCTTGTATCGTTTTTATCCATTTTTCTGACTGTTCTAAAGCTTTAGCCGTTGCAATAACATCTTGTAGTTTAGGATCTCCCATAACCCACAAATGTTCCTGAATTTTCCTACTTTTTACGTGCACAATAATTTGATCCCTAATCATTTCATCAGTTATTTCTCCAAAATTACAATGTATCGATAAACCCCGGAGTGCCGTTAAAAAGTCATCAAAAGTTTCTTCAGGATGCTGCATTCTTGTGTAAAACTTGAATCTATTCAACGCAACGCTTGGTGTAGGCTTGAATCTGTTTTCCAATCTTATTAAAGCTTCTTTGAACACATCTACATCTCCTTCACCTTGTCCCAACATAGCCACAGGTGGTAAAGTTCTGAACACCATTTGTCCCTCCGAGCCCAAACAATGCAGCAAAATATTTTTTTTTCTTTCTTGAGACATATTTTCAACGTCAATCGCACTCAAATAGGTTAAAAATTCTTCCTTCCACCTGGACCAATGCATAGGCGGATCACCTTTGTTTTGCAAAAATTTAGATGGTGGTTCAAATTGCATCTTCAATCCTGGTAAGTCTTATTGTCCTGATACAATTCCTTCTTTTAAAATATATCACTGAAGCACGAGTTGCTCCCAATCAATACAAGCAGCACGAAGAAGACAGTGCAGCGCGTGTTACCTGATCGCGCTTACTGAACAGTGCAGCGCGTGTTATTTGAACGCGCTACTCCATCGCTGAAGGAGAATGCTGGCGCGCGGTAAACATATTGCGTGCGCCGCTTGTTTTGAACTTAGTCTTGTTAACGGCTAAGTTCAATGCAATAATTCACACAGTAACTAACATTAAAGTTACCAATTCAGTCCGTAGAATTTCTCCTCAGCTGTATGTTCTTAAAATGCGATCTTTCCAGAACACCAAAGAAAAATAATCGAAAAACTTCCCATACGCATATAGGTCCGCTAAAAAATACACTGTATCTAACAAAATTGTCTCCAGATCCTCGTCGCCACTGTTAAATACCAAGCATGACAGTGGAAAGTTATATATAAATCCTCGAGTTTATTTTGATCAACAACAGCAACATCCGCTTGCTTCGGTCTCCAACAGCCGAGTCCCGAATCCTCGCATGCCTCCCACATTCCAACTTCACCCCACATTCCATAAACACATTCTCCTGTTACCTAGATACAACACAAATGCAGTGAAATTTGGAAAAAGGACACTACGTGCATATAGATATACTTGGTAACAAGGTATAATAGTGGCAATGAGGGGATCTGGTGACATCATTATTCGCGAGGCGGGTGGCACAATGGTTTGAAAATTAATTCTGAGAAGGCAATATTGGCACCTAAAACATGCTTATTTTTAAATAGGTAGCATGAAAATTATTTTTTTTCAAAGAAAGACAGGGATATAGAAAATACAGTATTTACTCTTTGGTTGTCTGCGGTGAAAAGAAGAGAACAGTACTTAAATTGTCAAGAATGTTGAATTTTTTAAATAAAACACCCTTTGTGTTAAAAAAATATTCCGTCTGTAGAATGGAGATATTATAGAACCTAGGGCCAGATGTAGCAAACTTGGAAATTGCGACTTGCAATTTGCGAGTCGGAGCAACTCGCAAATTGCAAGTCGCAATTTCCAATGCAGAACGGTGTCTCAGACACCGTCTGCGAGTCGGTATGGGGTCGCAAAGACCCACCTCATTAATATTAATGAGGTGGGTCGCAAATTGCGGCCCCATACCGACTATGGGCACTCGCAAACATGGAGGCCTGCTGTAGTCAGCAGACCTCCATGTTCGTGACTGCTTTTAAATAAAGCAGTTTTTTTTTTTTTAAGTGTAGCCCGTTTTCCTTAAAGGAAAACGAGCTGCACTTAAAAAAAAACCGAAACCTTTAGTGTCGGTATTTTTTCAGGGCAGGTAGTGGTAGTGGACCCTGAAAAAATAATTTGTGGTCCATTCACAAAGGGGAAGGGGTCCCATGGGGACCCCTTCCAATTTGCGAGTGGGTTACCATCCACTTGAAGTGGATGGTAACTGCGACACCATTTGCGACCGCATATGCGGTCGCAAATGGTATTGCATACCACTCCGAATCGCAAATAGGAAGGGAACACCCCTTCCTATTTGCGATTCTGAAATGCATTTTGCGAGTCGGTCCCGACTCGCAAAATGCATTTCTGCATTGGAAACTGGAATTTGCGACTCGCAAACGGCATTTTTTGCCGTTTGCGACTCGCAAACGGCATTTTTTGCCGTTTGCGACTCGCAAATAGTTTCCTGCATCTGGCCCCTATTCTCCTAAAAAATATGGCTAGGAATGGGTAGTGGCTGGAATTAAAAGTCCAAGGTCCTGTCTACCTCTCTTGAATACATTGTTGTTGATAAAACAGCACTATGGTCAAGGGCATTGGAATTTTACAAATGTGTGGCTTCAGCATTTACCACAAAAACTATGAATTTACTACACTTGCCACACGATTTGCCTCAATTTGCAGATTTCCACAAAAATGTTTCCAGCCTAAAAGATACTGCAGAGAATATGGCTCTTAAGGTCACATAAGTTGCAGTTTATTGTTGCATAATTTAGATAACCTTCCATATTAATTGAGCCTCCATTCTTGCATATTCCTAGAGGCCCTGGCAGGGTTAGAGCTCGGCAGAAAGGTTTGGCAAAGAAGTGAAACAATACATATATATAACAGAGTGGCAATAGCCCTCTGAAGTTGAGGTTAGGATTCCCAGAGATAGGAATTCCTCGAGTTATGTCCGTTAATAACTTTGCGACCATTAGGCGAATCTCTACGACACTTTGCAGATGTATAGCCTTTTCTACATTGGCGGATGATGCAAAGTTCCACGGTGATTGGTCAATTGAGTGCAAAGAAAAAAGAAGTGTCCCAAAACACGATTTTCTACCAATACATTTTTCATGGACTTTGTACTCACGCCTAGAAACCAAACGGCCGATCGGATTTCCATGAAATGTGGCAGGAGTATAGATTATGGTGTACAGATGATCTTTTTTGAAATACAGATAAGTTGGGAAATTATTTTTAAAGTCACAAGTGATTAAAACTTAGTGATATCTGCAGCTGCGGTATACCACAGTAGTTTTGCAAAAGTTTGCAAAACTACCAAAGTACATGCCAATGGCAGGGCATTATGTGATTGGTTAGTGACTGACTTTACAAAAGGTAAAGGCAGCCATGTTGTTTTAAACACACTTTGGCTATGTACTGGGTTTGAGACTTTGATCTAGATGTGTGGTAGGTTTTATATTTTTCCCTACCTATCGCCACTTTATTAAAGTGATGATAAGTAAGGAAAGCTTTTTGTAAGTTTCTACATATTTTAAAAGTCACAGAGTATCACAGTACTACCTAGGAAGTAATGTAGTACTTAAAAAAATATATATATATATATATCAAAAAGGTAAACATACTCTCTGCTACACTATATTTCCCAAATATAGGCCCTCATTCTGACCCTGGCGGTTTGTAACCGCCAGGGCAGAGGGCAGAGGAAGCACCGCCAACAGGCTGGCGGTGCTTCCGGGGCAATTCTGACTGCGGCGGTAAAGCCACGGTCAGAAAAGGGGAACCGGTGGTTTCCCGCCGGTTTTCCCCTGCCCCAGGGAATCCTCCACGGCGGCGCTGCAAGCAGCGCCACCATGGGGATTCCGACCCCCTTCCCGCCAGCCTGTTCCTGGCGGTTTACACCGCCAGGTTTACACCGCCAGGAAGAGGCTGGCGGGAACGGGTGTCGTGGGGCCCCTGGGGGCCCCTGCAGTGCCCATGCCATTGGCATGGGCACTGCAGGGCCCCTAACAGGGCCCCATTAAGATTTTCAGTGTCTGCTTGGCAGACACTGAAAATCGCGACGGGTGCAACTGCACCCGTCGCACCCCAGCAAATCCGCCGGCTCCATTCGGAGCCTGCTTCATCTTTGCTGGGGCTTTCCCGCTGGGCCGGCGGGCGATCTTTTGAAGATCGCCCGCCGGCCCAGCGGGAAAGTCAGAATGCTCCCCGTGGTCATTTGACCGCGGGGCGGTGTTTGGGCGGTTTCCGCCCGGTGGGCGGCGCCCGCCGCCCGCCGGGGTCTGAATGACCCCCATAGTGTACTATGTACTTGCAATTTTTTACAGATTCAATTTATAAAAAAACAATTTAAAACAGTACTATAAATTTTAAAAAAATATACGATATTTTACAAATATAGTGTAATACAATGTATTTTTACATGATTCTTTTTTAATTTTCCTGTGACTACTGCTGTACTTTGTAGGTACAAGCACAGTATTGCATAAACTTTCAAAAAATGTATAGAAAAATATTAAGTGTTTGCCCAATCTATTACCACTTTAATAAAGCGGAAGTAGTTAGAGAACAACAATAAAGCTTACTGCTTACCTATATATAAAGCCCTAACCCAGAACACAGGTAAAGTGTGGTGAAAACTACATAAACACAGTCATTTACCAATCATATACTGTCTTCTAATCAACATGTACCATGGTATACCGCGAAGTTACTATGGTGTACTGTGGCACAATATAGAACTAAGTGCTTTGGCACTTGTAACTTCATTACTACTTAACCAATGTAAACCTAATACCAACAATTTCCCTTTCCACCACATAATATATATTCCTGCCACATTTCATTTCCTACTTCACTACACTTTATGCCACTCCACTCCACTCTATTTGGCTCTACGTGACTCCACTCTATGCTATTCCATTGTACATGACTACACTCTATATTACTCCACTCCAGTATATGCCACTCCACTGTACACCACTACACTCTATGACACTCCACTCTACACACTTGCAGTTGACGCTATTCCATTATGACCCACTCCACTCTATGCCCATCCACTGTATGCTACTCCATTCGATGCCACTCCACTGTACACCACTACACCATATGCCACTCCACTCTACGCCATTCCACTCCACACTATGCTTTCTCAATGTATGCTATTCCATTCTACGCCACTCCATGCTAGGCCATTGCACTGTAGACTATTCCACTCTATACAACTGGACTCTATGCCACTTTACGCCAATCCACTCTACACTATTTCACTCGATGCCATGCCACTCTATGGCAGTCAACTCTACACCACTCCATTTTACACTATTGCAGGCTACGCCACTTGATGCTACTCCAGTCTGTGCTACTCCATGCTATGCTACTCAAGTCTACGCCACTCCACTCTATGCCACTCCACTCTATGCCACTCCACTGTCCACTATTCCACTGTACAGCACTCCAATTTACCCTACTCTTTTTTACTGTATTACACTCTACTGTACTCCACAACACTATAGCTACTCTACTCTACACTGATCCAATCTACCACTCTCTACTCTATTGCACTGTACGCCACTCCACTTTACGCCATTCTACTTTATGCCACTCCACTCTATGCTATTCCATTGTACACCACTCCAGTCTACTTCACCCTACTGTATGCCACTCCACTGTATGCCACTGCACTTTACGCCAATCCACTCTACACTATGCCACTGTACCACACTCAACTCTATGCTGCTATATGCCACCACACTCTAAGCCATTACACTCTATGCCACTCTACTCTATTCCACTCAGCTGTACACAGCTCTACTCTAGTCTATTCCAATGTATGAGACTCCACTCTATGGCACTCTCCTCTATGCCACTCCACTCTACACCAATCCACTCTATGCCCTCCATTGTACCCCACTCCACTCGACTCTATTCCACTCAGTGCCAATCCACTGTATGCAACTCACTTGACGCCACTCCACTGTACACCTCTTCACTGTTCTACTCTACCTCACTCCACTTTACGGAATTCTACTCTAGGTGACTCCACTCTACGCTATTTCATTCTCCGCCATTCTGCTTTATGCCATTCCACTATATGCTACTCCATTCCATGCTATTTCTCTCTACGCCACTTGCTCCATGCCAGTCTATGCCACTCCACTCTGCGATATTCTACTGGGTGTCACTCCACTTGACTCCAGTCCACTGCACACCACTGCTCTCTATGCCACTCCACTCTACTCTGTGCCACGGTACCACACTTAACTCTACACCTCTATATGCCACAGCACTCTATGCCATTACACTCTATGCCACTCCACTTTATGCCACTCTGCTCTATGCCGCCGTACTATACTATGTTCCAGTGTACACGACTCCACTCTACGGCACTCTCCTCTATGCCATTACACTCTACACCACTTCACTCTGAGCCCTCCATTGTACCCCACTCCATTCAATGCTATTCCACTCTGTGCCACTCCACTGTATGCCAGTCCACTGTACGCAACTCACTTGATGCCACTCCACTGTAAACCTCTCCACTGTATGCTACTACACTCTACGCCACTCCACTCTATGCCGCTCCTTGCGACACTATTCCACTTTAAGCCACTCCACTACACCACTGCACTCTATGCCACTTGACTCTACACTATTCCACTGTACACCACTTGACTCTACACCCCATACGCCATTCCACTCTACATCAGTACACTCTACGCTTCTCCAATCTACCCCACTCACACTACATCATGCCGCTCTACACTGCTCCACTCCACACTATTCCACTGTACACCACTCCACTGTACGCTATTCCACTCTATGCAAGTCCACTGCATGCCACCATTTCACTGTATGCCACTCAACTCTACACCAGTGTATGCTACTCCATTGTATGTCACTGTAGAGTATGCCAATCCACTATACACCAATCCACTCTACGCTATACTACTTTATACCACTGCACTCTAAGAAACACCATTCAACACTGCTCAACTCTATGCCACTCCATTCTACACCACTCACCTGTATGCCACATTATGCCGCTGTACTTTATGCTATTTCACTCTATGCCACTCTTTGGCACTTCATTTATCACTATTCTACTCTACCTCACTCCACTGTACAGAATTCTACTCTAGGCTACTCAACTCTACGATATTCCACTCTACACCGCTCCCCTTTACACCACTCTATTATACGCTACTCCTCTCCATGCTATTTCTCTCTAGGCCATCTAGGCCACTTGGCTCCGTGCCAGTCTACGCCACTCCACTCTGTGATATTCTACTGTATGTCACTCCACCTTAAGCTTCTCTGCTGTATCACACTCCTCTCTACACCACTCTATGTTATTCCATTCTACCCCACTCGCTTGTACAATACTCTTCACTTTTCCACTCTATGCAACTTGACTCCATGCCACTCAACGTCACTCCACTCTACGCTACTGTATTCTATGCCACTCCCTGCTGCACCACTCCACTCTACACTGTTCTACTCTATGCCACTCCACTCTACACCACTCTACTTTACACCACTCCAGTGTATGCCACTCCACACCACTCCACTCTACACCATTCCAATCTACACCACTTGACTCCATGCCACTCTATGCTTCTGCAGTCTATGCTATTCAACTCTATGGCGTTCCACTCTACGCCACTCCACTCCACTGTACACTATTACACTTTACACTGCTCCTCTCTACGCCACTCTACTCGATACTATTGTACTCTATGCCACTCTACTTTACGCCACTAGACTCTATGCCACTCTACCCTACGCCATCCACTCAATACTATTCCAATGTATGTTATACGGCTGTACACCACTCTTTGCCACCCCACTCTATACTATTTCACTCTACACCACTCAGTTCTACACCAGTCCACTCTATGCCACTCCGCTCTTCGCCAATCCATTCAACACTATTACATTCTATGCCACTCCAATCTGTTATCCCTCTCTACGCCACTTCACTCTACACCACTTCAATCTTCGCCACTCCACTTTACGTCATTCCATTCTATCCCACTACATTCTACACCATGCTACTATGTGCTATTCCACTTTACACCACTCAACTCTACGCCACTCCATTATACACCACTCTGCAACACTCTATTCTATGCTATTGTATTGTACGCCATTCCAGTTTCCGCTACTCTTCTGTACGCCATTCAACTCAATGCCACTCCACTCTACCCAACTTCACTCTACCCCACTCTACTCTAGACTATTCAACAGTACACCAGTTTACTCTACACCATCCATTCTATACTATTACACTCTACGCAACTCTACTGTACACCACTGCACTCTACTCCAATCTCCAACACTCCACTATACGACACTACCTTATTTGGTACTGTCCTCCTCTGTGCTCTATAACACTCTACTTAATAACACTCCACTCAACAACAGTACCCTCTATGATTTGAAACACGTTTTTATTCAAAAATAAAAACATTACAATTCAATAAACAAAACAAAGGTGAAAGATTAGTAAGAGGTATGAAAACGTTACTTATTCATTATATACCAACAAAACTTAAACTACACAAACACTGGAAATTCTAAGGTTATAGTTATACCTTATAATTTACACACCACTTTCAAATTATTATAACTTGTGCACCTCCATTCACAGTGCAGTGAACTTTGTAGCCACACTACACTTATATCATCTGAAACCATAGCATTCATAACAATATTTATCACATTGCACATCACATCATTTGTCAGAACGCAGTGCATGGTAGAGTGGCGAGTGCTAATAAGCATTTAAACAAGCAACAATGTGTCATTTAACATATGCTGTTGTTGCATCCCTGCGATATATACCCATTCATGCAACCATTGTCTTGAGCTCCTTACCAATCCTTTTAATGCTCTAAAACCAATAGAACTTGTAGGAGTGTTTTAAAAACTGTTTAATTCATGTTTAAGTAACAAAAACTATTCAATGAGGACATTTCTATTTATAAATTAATAGAGGTATTTTTCACATCAAATCCAGATCTAAAGATAGGAAATGCCTGTCATTATGATTATTAATAATACACTCCACTCCCTAAATAAATTCTGGTGGCAGACTGTTAAGACGTTGGCCCAGGCTGACAGCTAGGCGCTATACAGGATGAAGGTGAAAAGACTTCAGAAGTGCCCAAACGCCAGGGATCGGGTTGAGACGTGGGAGAGTCTTGTTATGCTGCTGTATTGTTGCATGCAGCCCAGGTCCATTGACCAGTCACAATGACTGTTTTCCCTCCATAACAAAAGGATGGACCAAGGTCTGTCTTAAAGGAACTTCTTTACATTGACTCGACCACTTCTTTTTTCCTAGTAAAGTGAATGGAGATTCAGAGTCAGCCATGACTTTGACCCATATGCTCAATATATTCAACATTCTCTGGGAGCGTTTGTATTGATTCATCTTCTTGGTCAATAAAGAGCACAATGCTGTGATTGCTGTTTACTGAATTTACTTTTTGAAAGGTGCATTGGATGGCTTGCACACTTTGGCAAAATGCCCCTTTGTCTTGCATTTTACATTCACCTGGTGCAGAGAGTGTGCAGTGTGGAGATTTGGCCCTGAGTGCAGAGTCTCTCCCACGAGTGCAGAGACTCCACACTCGTAACTTTACTACACATAAGTCCCTTTGTGAATTGTGCCTATAGAGCTGGTCTTTCTTATTCTTTCTCAGTAAATAAAAAAGGGTTCAGAACAGATCTCAACTGAGATATGTTTGCATCACCATGGATATACGAATTGTAGACATAATCCGAGGCTCAGTTTAATACCAACCCTTTGTGAATTTTTTTTTCCTTTTTCAATTCAAAATGGTGTTGTAGTGCCCTCCCAGGTCTGTGTATTGAACATGACAGGGTACAAAGTGTTTTTTATGTCAGTGGCTGTGAAGGGCTTTTCCCAATTCAAATTGGCTGTACTACACTTGCAGATGATGTCACTTCGACAGGTGTCTGCTTTATGAAACATAGCAGGAGGGTTGAGACATGAGCAGTTACATCACTCAAATGCACATAGTCGTTGCATCAGTGGAGAGTGGCAGGACATTAGAGTCCCATGGCTAGGTAGCAGGGCAGAGTAGATAGACAAAAAGTCCGACTTGGATTGAACAATAAGATTTATGTCATAAGATTCACTGTGGTTTCTGATGTGGCTGTCAGCTTGCAATGAGTCTTGTCATCACATTAACATGGATTTCATTGTCAGGTTGTTGTTTGCCTCAAAACCTGTGTCTGGGTCCACTTTATCGCTGCAGAATATAGGACTGGAACCTCAGAGACACTCAGCACTGTACCGTACTGGATTTTTGAAGAGAACTGAGGATGCGAAGAATGGGACACATGAAAGATTGCATGCTGTCCCATTGTGTCATCACCAAGGAAAAGACAACACTATACCTGTGTCCTCTTCTACTTGCGTATTCAACATGTAGAGGTGAGGCTCAATAGGAGCATGCTCAGGAGTACAGCATCCATTTTAGGACATCCTCATTCCTCACTCCTCAACCTCCCTTCTCATCCCTGCTTCTCATCCATCATCCCTACTTCTCATCCATCATACATCATCCTTGCTTCTCTTCCATCATCCCTGCTTCCCATCCATCATCCCTACTTCTCAATCATCATCCCTACTTCTCATCCAACATACATCATCCCTACTTCTCATCCATCATCCCTACTTCTCATCCATCATCCCTGCTTCTCTCCATCATCCCTACTTCCTATCCATCATCCCTACTTCTCACCCATCATACATCATCCCTACTTCTCATCCCTGCTTCTCATCACTACTATTCATGCATTGTCCCTACTTCTCATCCATCATCCCTACTTCTCTTTCATCATCCCTGCTTCTCATCCATCATCCCTACTTTTCATCCCTCACACCTGCTTCTCATCAATACTTCTCTTCCATCAGCAGCAGTTTCTGCAGAGGCCTGTACAAACAGAAAAATACTTAGTTAAATAAAATGAAATGTTGCACCGCCTTGAATTCACTGTAAACAAACACACAGTTGCATTTCCTCTCCTCTGTCTTCACCCAGCACATGCAATGAGAAGGCTGTTTTGCAGTGAAATAGAATGTAGGCCTCTCTCATAACTCCGATTGGCTGTTGCCAACTAATCAGTGTGAAGGTCTGTTTTACAAAACTGAAAATGTGTTGGTATGGCTGAGGGATGAGGAATGAGGAGTAGGGAGGATGGCTGAGGAGTAGGGATGATGGCTGAGGTATGAAAAGTAGGAATGATGGAAGATGGTGGGAAGTATGGATGAGAAGCAGGGATGAGGGATGACAAGTACGAATGATGGAACAGAAGTAGGAAGATGGAAGAGAAGTAGGGATGAGAAGCGGGGAAGAGGGATAAGAAGAAGGGATGATGGACGAGAAGTAAGGATGATGGATGAGAAGTAGGAATGATATATAATGGATGAGAAGTAGGGATGATGGATGAGAAGTAAGGATGATGGATGAATAGTAGGGATGGGAAGCAGGAATGCGGGGTGAAAAGTAGGGATGATGTATGATGGATGAGAAGTAGGGATGATGGATGAAGTAGGGATGATGTATGCTGGATGAGAAGTATGGATGATAGATGAGAAGTAGAGATGTGGATGAGAAGTAAGGATGACGGAAGAGAAGTAGGGATGATGGATAAGTAGAGATGATGTATGATGACGGATGAGAAGTAGGGATGATGGAAGAGAAGTAGGGATGATAGATAAAAGTAGGGATGATGTATGATGGGTGAGAAGTAGGGATGATGTAAGAGAAGCAGGGATGATGGATGAGAAGTAAGGATTATATATGATGGATGAAAAGTAGGGATGATGGATGAATAGCAACTAGCTGCTACACAAACACTACATTCCAACTTCCATTCTGGAGGGCAAGCACTTCATTCTATCATTATGTTAAATCTTAATTGCTCGCTTCTAGATGTCCACATAAGATCCAACACACCATCACATCACTCCAAGAAGAGACGGGAACCTTGAAATATTCATATCAGGGCATTACTCAAGCATTTTACAGATCCTATAGCCAATTATGTAGAGCAACGCCTGCCAGACCTCATTCATTGTAGCCAATATGCTTAATGATTTGGACTTTCACAAAGTCCTAGTTAAAACTAAGGCTGAATTAGATAGCCCCATCACAATCCAAAAAATTAAAACAGCCATGCACGAGTTGACATCCAGGAAGACCTCGGAATAGATAGTCAAATTTTATAAGACATATGAAGCACTTCTGGCACCCCACTTGGCCCGGCTGTTTTTGGAGGCACTGGCAAAGGGTAGTTTGCCATCCACATTACAGGAGGCTTTCCTGATGTTGATTTAAAAACCTTGGCGCTGCCCTCTAAATACCGCCTCCTGCAGGCTAATTGCCATACATTGGACCGGGTCCTTTCTGAAGAGTCGCCCCCTATTTTTGCCTTCCTTTGCTAAAATTGTTTTTAATTGGCTTTTAGGACGCTGCATATTTTACTCTTGCTAACGAGTGCTAAAGTGCTTGTGCGTTGCCTTCTAAAGACGGTAAAATTGGTATACAGCTGATTGGTCCATTTAATTTACTTATTTCTTATTTAACCTACTATATGGTATTATGTGTACCCTGGGCATGTAAAATAAATGCTACTAGTGGGCTGCAGCACTCATTGTGTCACCCACTAAACTAGATCTTAAAACCTGTCTCAAGCCCAGCACTGCAGCCTATACCACAGTTCAAAACTGCCATCTCGACCTGGCAAAAGGTCCTTCTTTTTTATTACTATATAAGTTACCCCTCAGGTAGTCCCAACAGCTCATAGGGCAGCTTGCATGGTCTTGAAAAAGTAGGACGTGTGTCCTAAAGTTTAACATGTGCTGACAGTGAAAAACTCCTAAAGTCACTTTACACTGTAGCAAGGATACCTCTCCCATAGACAAACACTGGGTTACCTTAAGTGATGACTTCAGTTTGGGAGCAGATAGAAAAATACTTCTTCCACTGACTTGAATTGTAATTTAAAATCCTCAATAAGGGTAAAGTTTGATGTTAGGTTACTATTCTGAAAGTGCTCTTTTTGGAAAATTGTCATTTTCCTGCCTACGCCAAATGTACCTTTCTGCCAGTGTCCAGGGTCATATGACAGTTAATGGCTCTCTTGTGATGTGATGTGTATTCCTTCCAGACAAGGTACAAAAGGAGCCTGAGTGCAGGGAAAGTGGGTCTTCTGACAGGATGGCTGGGGAGGAGCTGTGCCCTGCCTTGATTATACCTCAAAGGCGCCTGCCCATAGTACACACAAAGGAACCTGACACAAGGCTTGCCCTTGACTTTTGTCCTCCTTGTCAGATTGGATCCAAACCCAGGGAAGATGGAGAAAATGGCCAGAACTAGTTTGGGAGTGGGCCGGGGGTTCCCCCTCCACACAGACAGGCACTGGATATAAAAGTGGCAGCCTCAGAACAATTCTGGACCTGTGGAAGATTCAGAAGAATGACTACCCTGCTGTCTGTAGAAGGAAGACTCGGCCTGCTTGCCTTAAACCCAGGATCCCCCAAAGACACTGCAAAGGTCAGTTGGCTGACCTAATGTTTGAGCTAATGGGACAAAACAAGCTTCCAGAGGCCTTTTCCTGCTTCCCAGCTGACAAGACCCAACTGGGCCTGACCTGGTCCCCACTGCTGGTTTCTGTGGGGGTGAGCCGTGACCCTCCAAGTGCTGTCCTTCAGGTTCTGGACTATTGGTTGTAGTCATAGGGTACTCCTCCCTGCTCAACAAAAGGTTTCTCCAGATCCAACAAGGCGATGATGACCAATGTGGGGATTTGCATTGCTGCACCTAGCAGCTCTTGATCAGCATTTTGACTGGACCCGATGTGACGTGGTGCAGACCATTGCAGGGCCTTGCACTGCAGCACCTCGTAGCTCTTGATCAGCGAGTTCACCCAATGTGACGCAGAGCGAAAGAAGGACACCTGTTCTCCCATCACAGCTCCTCACAGCACCTGAGTGGTGGCTTCACCGGATTTGATGCAGAATGCCACAGGAGGATGCAAGGACCTTGCATTGCAGCACCATGCAGCTCCTCATCAGCAGCTCAACAAACCCGGCACAGCATGGCACAGAGCTTCTCATCACAGCACCGTGCTGTCCTGCACCAAGGACAAAAGGTCCAATCCCAGCGGGTAGCACTTGGTCCTGTATCCAGCCCATGCTCCATCACAGGTGACTTTATCCTGGTCCAGCGCGACCACATACCGGCAGTTGGGTGCTTCACACCCTTTGGTGCTATTTTTACCTTAAAATATAAGAACTCATAATTCCAGTTTTACTGATTGGACTTTTATTGTTTTGATGTGATTTTATCTATTGATATATGCTCTATTTTCCTAAATTGGTTTGGGATTTCTCTTTTGTTGTGTTTTTACTTTATTACTGTTTGAGTACCGCTTTGTCAATTTTACAAAATACATACTGGCAAGGATTGTGTTTATTATTATTATTTGAGGACGGCTCTCACCCCTCTCAACTAATAACCGAATGTCTTACACCATAATAAATGCTGATTATAAAATTCTTAATAAACTCTCAGCAAGTTGGTTTCCCCAGATTCTTCCCTATCTCATTCATCCTGACCAAGATGGATTTGTCGCAGGGCACAGTGCATCCCTAAACATTGGAAGACAGTTTGGAATTATGGAAGCATCTCTACCAACGTGGCCATTTGCCGCTGCTTCTCTGGTCCTAGACCTAGAGAAGGCCTTCAACACCCCCGCTTAGGCGTACCTCTTTCAAGTGTTGACTATATTCGGTATTTTGTGGCTAAATAGGTATTTAATAAACCAGCTTTATACTGAGCCTATTGCAAGGGTCAGTCTGGAAAAGTTCAACTCAGCCCCTCTCAACGTTGATTGAGGAACAATGCAGGGGTGCCCATTAATGTTCCCTCTAATTATTTTCCTTTGTGTGTGGCAACAGAAATTCTGTGAGCACGCTTTCTGGGTCTGGCGCTAGCCAAGACCTTTTGATTTTACCAACAGTATTGTTGTGAGCACACTTTTTAAAGTCTGGTGTTAGCCAAGATCTTTGATTTTAGCACAATTAAATGAATAATATAATTACTGTTGGAAATTAGGCTATTAGTTGTGCTGTCAGCACGAGTAATAGTTACTCATTTGTCTTCAGTGGGAACCAAACACCCCATTGTGGCACTTAACTCACAGGGTAGCTAGGCGGAGCAGTCTAAGGCCTACTCAAGAGTGGGGTTGTGGGTTAGAAATCACCAATTGCGGAGTTGGAATGTACATTGGCAGATGGAATGTACCATAGACGACATTCTGTAACCACTGGTGACCACCCTAGAGGGGTCACCCCAACATATCAAGTGAGTCCCAACAGTCTTGGTGTAATAATTATATTACTCTGACATGAATCACTGTCATAATTGTGATACCCATGGATCAACAAACATATGCTAGTATAAGGTTTTTTTGCCACCCATATTCATCTACTGGTCTGTACTTGTGTAATTCACATTTTGTTTCCGTTCACTATAGTATACAGAATGGGGCAGTGGGTCAGCCTGTTTCAGCCACTCGCTAAGTTAACTTGGGGGACTGCATTTAGCCCTTTCTCAAGGAGCACATCTGCACAGGAGGTAGTTTCCTCCAGTGCCAGTGTTTTTTCTTTTATTGTATTATTACTTTAGTGTTGCCTTTGTAGAGCCTGTGATAGCAGGACTCTTTCTTCCAGATGAGAGCACAGGACATATTAGCTCATGAAGCTGCTCTCTGTTTGCAACCCTGTCTGTTTGTCATTCCTTCTTTCTGTCTTCCTTTCCTGTCTTTTCCTTTCTGGCCTTTTTCTTTCCTTCTTTGTTTAATTCTTTTCCCTCCTTTTTTTTATTTCCTTCTTTCTTCTCTTCATTCCTTCTTTCTTTCTTTTTTTCCCAAAGGCAAGAGGCTGGGAGCCAATGCCACACAACTAGCTTTTTTCTGTCTCTGTTAGCCAAAACCTTTTGATTTTATTAAAATGCTAAGTATAACATCGTTACTCTAAGGGTTTTCAAGTGGGCTTTGTCCATCAGTCTGATTTTTTTCTTCAGTTTTTTCCACCCACTCTAGCATGCATCAAGAGGCAATGTGCAAGCCACTTCAGTCACTGACTGTCTTCACTAGGAGTTACAACTTGCTGCCCCTTTACAAAGAGCACATTCACATGCAAAGTTGTTCCCTTCAGTGCATGGGAGTACTTTGGCAATGTGCACTTTTTTAAGACCAAACCAACATTTTTAGCCTTGAGCCAGTGCCTTTGTTTAGATAGATGTGGGCCCAGCAGCTTCTAGAACAACTAAGTTTTGCCAAAACCATGACAAATCAAAACAATAATTGCCAAAAGGCTGGTTACCGATGCCAGCCCTATTTCCTTTGCCAATGCTTGTTTCAACTGTGTGTGGCATTGAGAGTAAAGTTGATTCACTTTACGAATGATTGTGGTGAGCAAGCTACCACATCTGAATGGTCTTGGAAGATGACTTGAATCGTTAGTTGATAGAAGTGTGAGGCTAAATATCCTCACCTAACAATAACAAAAAACAGTGCCCAAAAAGCTTATTATCTGATGCTTCTAAAGGGATTTGAATTTTACAGTTGAACCCTCAATTTGCATGGGCAGAAGCTCAGCAGGTGTTTCAGAGGGTGGCAAAGTTTTCTTTTTGTCAATTGGAAACAGTAAAACCTACCCCAAAGAGGAAAGCACAGAACCTCCCAAAATAGGGAATTGCTAGAGAAGCACACTCCAGAATCCAGCCTGATTAGCACAAAAACTTGCGCTATGTGGGGATTATAGTGACACGTGGGTGAAGGCAGGGCTGCTCTCCAAATATAGATACCGTCTGGTCCTTCCCACATCATAGGCAATCCCTATCTAATTTGGAAGGAAACAGAGCAGGACATGAACATACAGGTAGCTTCTGGTCGTAGCACCTCTGGTTTGAGAACTAGAGGCACGAATATAATACCTAGCATAGATCCAAACTTAAAAAGGTGCAACACATCTACATCACTCCTGCTAGTGGCTGTAAAGAGCACTTTATGGGTGACCTATGTAGCAGGCATGAGACCATCCCACTACAGCTTGAAAAGTCTGTTCAAGACTCAGAGTGTTCCAGTGTTTGGAAAAAGGATGCGTGTGGTAAGACTCTCCACTTCAAAACAGAGTCTGTGGCCAAAGTGATTTTTCCAGTTGTGCAGACATTGTCTGAGAACCCCATAGTCACAGAGATGTTATAAGTGTGTCATTGGGTAGCGTGAACTGTGCACAACCAGAAGTGTCTCTGTCCCTCGAGAACCCAGACGTAATGCAGTGAAATTTGGAAAAAGGACACTACGTGCATATAGATATACTTGGTAACAAGGTATAATAGTGGCAATGAGGGGATCTGGTGACATCATTATTCGCGAGGCGGGTGGCACAATGGTTTGAAAATTAATTCTGAGAAGGCAATATTGGCACCTAAAACATGCTTATTTTTAAATAGGTAGCATGAAAATTATTTTTTTTCAAAGAAAGACAGGGATATAGAAAATACAGTATTTACTCTTTGGTTGTCTGCGGTGAAAAGAAGAGAACAATACTTAAATTGTCAAGAATGTAGAATTTTTTAAATAAAACACCCTTTGTGTTAAAAAAATATTCCGTCTGTAGAATGGAGATATTATAGAACCTAGGGCCAGATGTAGCAAACTTGGAAATTGCGACTTGCAATTTGCGAGTCGGAGCGACTCGCAAATTGCAAGTCGCAATTTCCAATGCAGAACGGTGTCTCAGACACCGTCTGCGAGTCGGTATGGGGTCGCAAAGACCCACCTCATTAATATTAATGAGGTGGGTCGCAAATTGCGGCCCCATACCGACTATGGGCACTCGCAAACATGGAGGCCTGCTGTAGTCAGCAGACCTCCATGTTCGTGACTGCTTTTAAATAAAGCCGTTTTTTTTTTTAAGTGTAGCCCGTTTTCATTAAAGGAAAACGAGCTGCACTTAAAAAAAAAAACGAAACCTTTAGTGTCGGTATTTTTTCAGGGCAGGTAGTGGTAGTGGACCCTGAAAAAATAATTTGTGGTCCATTCACAAAGGGGAAGGGGTCCCATGGGGACCCCTTCCAATTTGCGAGTGGGTTACCATCCACTTGAAGTGGATGGTAACTGCGACACCATTTGCGACCGCATATGCGGTCGCAAATGGTATTGCATACCACTCCGAATCGCAAATAGGAAGGGAACACCCCTTCCTATTTGCGATTCTGAAATGCATTTTGCGAGTCGGTCCCGACTCGCAAAATGCATTTCTGCATTGGAAACTGGAATTTGCGACTCGCAAACGGCATTTTTTGCCGTTTGCGACTCGCAAACGGCATTTTTTGCCGTTTGCGACTCGCAAATAGTTTCCTGCATCTGCCCCTATTCTCCTAAAAAATATGGCTAGGAATGGGTAGTGGCTGGAATTAAAAGTCCAAGGTCCTGTCTACCTCTCTTGAATACATTGTTGTTGATAAAACAGCACTATGGTCAAGGGCATTGGAATTTTACAAATGTGTGGCTTCAGCATTTACCACAAAAACTATGAATTTACTACACTTGCCACACGATTTGCCTCAATTTGCAGATTTCCACAAAAATGTTTCCAGCCTAAAAGATACTGCAGAGAATATGGCTCTTAAGGTCACATAAGTTGCAGTTTATTGTTGCATAATTTAGATAACCTTCCATATTAATTGAGCCTCCATTCTTGCATATTCCTAGAGGCCCTGGCAGGGTTAGAGCTCGGCAGAAAGGTTTGGCAAAGAAGTGAAACAATACATATATATAACAGAGTGGCAATAGCCCTCTGAAGTTGAGGTTAGGATTCCCAGAGATAGGAATTCCTCGAGTTATGTCCGTTAATAACTTTGCGACCATTAGGCGAATCTCTACGACACTTTGCAGATGTATAGCCTTTTCTACATTGGCGGATGATGCAAAGTTCCACGGTGATTGGTCAATTGAGTGCAAAGAAAAAAGAAGTGTCCCAAAACACGATTTTCTACCAATACATTTTTCATGGACTTTGTACTCACGCCTAGAAACCAAACGGCCGATCGGATTTCCATGAAATGTGGCAGGAGTATAGATTATGGTGTACAGATGATCTTTTTTGAAATACAGATAAGTTGGGAAATTATTTTTAAAGTCACAAGTGATTAAAACTTAGTGATATCTGCAGCTGCGGTATACCACAGTAGTTTTGCAAAAGTTTGCAAAACTACCAAAGTACATGCCAATGGCAGGGCATTATGTGATTGGTTAGTGACTGACTTTACAAAAGGTAAAGGCAGCCATGTTGTTTTAAACACACTTTGGCTATGTACTGGGTTTGAGACTTTGATCTAGATGTGTGGTAGGTTTTATATTTTTCCCTACCTATTGCCACTTTATTAAAGTGATGATAAGTAAGGAAAGCTTTTTGTAAGTTTCTACATATTTTAAAAGTCACAGAGTATCACAGTACTACCTAGGAAGTAATGTAGTACTTAAAAATATATATATATATATCAAAAAGGTAAACATACTCTCTGCTACACTATATTTCCCAAATATAGGCCCTCATTCTGACCCTGGCGGTTTGTAACCGCCAGGGCAGAGGGCAGAGGAAGCACCGCCAACAGGCTGGCGGTGCTTCCGGGGCAATTCTGACTGCGGCGGTAAAGCCACGGTCAGAAAAGGGGAACCGGCGGTTTCCCGCCGGTTTTCCCCTGCCCCAGGGAATCCTCCACGGCGGCGCTGCAAGCAGCGCCACCATGGGGATTCCGACCCCCTTCCCGCCAGCCTGTTCCTGGCGGTTTACACCGCCAGGTTTACACCGCCAGGAAGAGGCTGGCGGGAACGGGTGTCGTGGGGCCCCTGGGGGCCCCTGCAGTGCCCATGCCATTGGCATGGGCACTGCAGGGGCCCCTAACAGGGCCCCATTAAGATTTTCAGTGTCTGCTTGGCAGACACTGAAAATCGCGACGGGTGCAACTGCACCCGTCGCACCCCAGCAAATCCGCCGGCTCCATTCGGAGCCTGCTTCATCTTTGCTGGGGCTTTCCCGCTGGGCCGGCGGGCGATCTTTTGAAGATCGCCCGCCGGCCCAGCGGGAAAGTCAGAATGCTCCCCGTGGTCATTTGACCGCGGGGCGGTGTTTGGGCGGTTTCCGCCCGGTGGGCGGTGCCCGCCGCCCGCCGGGGTCTGAATGACCCCCATAGTGTACTATGTACTTGCAATTTTTTACAGATTCAATTTATAAAAAAACAATTTAAAACAGTACTATAAATTTTAAAAAAATATACGATATTTTACAAATATAGTGTAATACAATGTATTTTTACATGATTCTTTTTTAATTTTCCTGTGACTACTGCTGTACTTTGTAGGTACAAGCACAGTATTGCATAAACTTTAAAAAAATGTATAGAAAAATATTAAGTGTTTGCCCAATCTATTACCACTTTAATAAAGCGGAAGTAGTTAGAGAACAACAATAAAGCTTACTGCTTACCTATATATAAAGCCCTAACCCAGAACACAGGTAAAGTGTGGTGAAAACGACATAAACACAGTCATTTACCAATCATATACTGTCTTCTAATCAACATGTACCATGGTATACCGCGAAGTTACTATGGTGTACTGTGGCACAATATAGAACTAAGTGCTTTGGCACTTGTAACTTCATTACTACTTAACCAATGTAAACCTAATACCAACAATTTCCCTTTCCACCACATAATATATATTCCTGCCACATTTCATTTCCTACTTCACTACACTTTATGCCACTCCACTCCACTCTATTTGGCTCTACGTGACTCCACTCTATGCTATTCCATTGTACATGACTACGCTCTATATTACTCCACTCCAGTATATGCCACTCCACTGTACACCACTACACTCTATGACACTCCACTCTACACACTTGCAGTTGACGCTATTCCATTATGACCCACTCCACTCTATGCCCATCCACTGTATGCTACTCCATTCGATGCCACTCCACTGTACACCACTACACCATATGCCACTCCACTCTACGCCATTCCACTCCACACTATGCTTTCTCAATGTATGCTATTCCATTCTACGCCACTCCATGCTAGGCCATTGCACTGTAGACTATTCCACTCTATACAACTGGACTCTATGCCACTTTACGCCAATCCACTCTACACTATTTCACTCGATGCCATGCCACTCTATGGCAGTCAACTCTACACCACTCCATTTTACACTATTGCAGGCTACGCCACTTGATGCTACTCCAGTCTGTGCTACTCCATGCTATGCTACTCAAGTCTACGCCACTCCACTCTATGCCACTCCACTGTACGCCACAACACTGTCCACTATTCCACTGTACAGCACTCCAATTTACCCTACTCTTTTTTACTGTATTACACTCTACTGTACTCCACAACACTATAGCTACTCTACTCTACACTGATCCAATCTACCACTCTCTACTCTATTGCACTGTACGCCACTCCACTTTACGCCATTCTACTTTATGCCACTCCACTCTATGCTATTCCATTGTACACCACTCCAGTCTACTTCACCCTACTGTATGCCACTCCACTGTATGCCACTGCCCTTTACGCCAATCCACTCTACACTATGCCACTGTACCACACTCAACTCTATGCTGCTATATGCCACCACACTCTAAGCCATTACACTCTATGCCACTCTACTCTATTCCACTCAGCTGTACACAGCTCTACTCTAGTCTATTCCAATGTATGAGACTCCACTCTACGGCACTCTCCTCTATGCCACTCCACTCTACACCAATCCACTCTATGCCCTCCATTGTACCCCACTCCACTCAACTCTATTCCACTCAGTGCCAATCCACTGTATGCAACTCACTTGACGCCACTCCACTGTACACCTCTTCACTGTTCTACTCTACCTCACTCCACTTTACGGAATTCTACTCTAGGTGACTCCACTCTACGCTATTTCATTCTCCGCCATTCTGCTTTATGCCATTCCACTATATGCTACTCCATTCCATGCTATTTCTCTCTACGCCACTTGCTCCATGCCAGTCTATGCCACTCCACTCTGCGATATTCTACTGGGTGTCACTCCACTTGACTCCAGTCCACTGCACACCACTGCTCTCTATGCCACTCCACTCTACTCTGTGCCAAGGTACCACACTTAACTCTACACCTCTATATGCCACAGCACTCTATGCCATTACACTCTATGCCACTCCACTTTATGCCACTCTGCTCTATGCCGCCGTACTATACTATGTTCCAGTGTACACGACTCCACTCTACGGCACTCTCCTCTATGCCATTACACTCTACACCACTTCACTCTGAGCCCTCCATTGTACCCCACTCCATTCAATGCTATTCCACTCTGTGCCACTCCACTGTATGCCAGTCCACTGTACGCAACTCACTTGATGCCACTCCACTGTAAACCTCTCCACTGTATGCTACTACACTCTACGCCACTCCACTCTATGCCGCTCCTTGCGACACTATTCCACTTTAAGCCACTCCACTACACCACTGCACTCTATGCCACTTGACTCTACACTATTCCACTGTACACCACTTGACTCTACACCCCATACGCCATTCCACTCTACATCAGTACACTCTACGCTTCTCCAATCTACCCCACTCACACTACATCATGCCGCTCTACACTGCTCCACTCCACACTATTCCACTGTACACCACTCCACTGTACGCTATTCCACTCTATGCAAGTCCACTGCATGCCACCATTTCACTGTATGCCACTCAACTCTACACCAGTGTATGCTACTCCATTGTATGTCACTGTAGAGTATGCCAATCCACTATACACCAATCCACTCTACGCTATACTACTTTATACCACTGCACTCTAAGAAACACCATTCAACACTGCTCAACTCTATGCCACTCCATTCTACACCACTCACCTGTATGCCACATTATGCCGCTGTACTTTATGCTATTTCACTCTATGCCACTCTTTGGCACTTCATTTATCACTATTCTACTCTACCTCACTCCACTGTACAGAATTCTACTCTAGGCCACTCAACTCTACGATATTCCACTCTACACCGCTCCCCTTTACACCACTCTATTATACGCTACTCCTCTCCATGCTATTTCTCTCTAGGCCATCTAGGCCACTTGGCTCCGTGCCAGTCTACGCCACTCCACTCTGTGATATTCTACTGTATGTCACTCCACCTTAAGCTTCTCTGCTGTATGACACTCCTCTCTACACCACTCTATGTTATTCCATTCTACCCCACTCGCTTGTACAATACTCTTCACTTTTCCACTCTATGCAACTTGACTCCATGCCACTCAACGTCACTCCACTCTACGCTACTGTATTCTATGCCACTCCCTGCTGCACCACTCCACTCTACACTGTTCTACTCTATGCCACTCCACTCTACACCACTCTACTTTACACCACTCCAGTGTATGCCACTCCACACCACTCCACTCTACACCATTCCAATCTACACCACTTGACTCCATGCCACTCTATGCTTCTGCAGTCTATGCTATTCAACTCTATGGCGTTCCACTCTACGCCACTCCACTCCACTCCACTGTACACTATTACACTTTACACTGCTCCTCTCTACGCCACTCTACTCGATACTATTGTACTCTATGCCACTCTACTTTACGCCACTAGACTCTATGCCACTCTACCCTACGCCATCCACTCAATACTATTCCAATGTATGTTATACGGCTGTACACCACTCTTTGCCACCCCACTCTATACTATTTCACTCTACACCACTCAGTTCTACACCAGTCCACTCTATGCCACTCCGCTCTTCGCCAATCCATTCAACACTATTACATTCTATGCCACTCCAATCTGTTATCCCTCTCTACGCCACTTCACTCTACACCACTTCAATCTTCGCCACTCCACTTTACGTCATTCCATTCTATCCCACTACATTCTACACCATGCTACTATGTGCTATTCCACTTTACACCACTCAACTCTACGCCACTCCATTATACACCACTCTGCAACACTCTATTCTATGCTATTGTATTGTACGCCATTCCAGTTTCCGCTACTCTTCTGTACGCCATTCAACTCAATGCCACTCCACTCTACCCAACTTCACTCTACCCCACTCTACTCTAGACTATTCAACAGTACACCAGTTTACTCTACACCATCCATTCTATACTATTACACTCTACGCAACTCTACTGTACACCACTGCACTCTACTCCAATCTCCAACACTCCACTATACGACACTACCTTATTTGGTACTGTCCTCCTCTGTGCTCTATAACACTCTACTTAATAACACTCCACTCAACAACAGTACCCTCTATGATTTGAAACACGTTTTTATTCAAAAATAAAAACATTACAATTCAATAAACAAAACAAAGGTGAAAGATTAGTAAGAGGTATGAAAACGTTACTTATTCATTATATACCAACAAAACTTAAACTACACAAACACTGGAAATTCTAAGGTTATAGTTATACCTTATAATTTACACACCACTTTCAAATTATTATAACTTGTGCACCTCCATTCACAGTGCAGTGAACTTTGTAGCCACACTACACTTATATCATCTGAAACCATAGCATTCATAACAATATTTATCACATTGCACATCACATCATTTGTCAGAACGCAGTGCATGGTAGAGTGGCGAGTGCTAATAAGCATTTAAACAAGCAACAATGTGTCATTTAACATATGCTGTTGTTGCATCCCTGCGATATATACCCATTCATGCAACCATTGTCTTGAGCTCCTTACCAATCCTTTTAATGCTCTAAAACCAATAGAACTTGTAGGAGTGTTTTAAAAACTGTTTAATTCATGTTTAAGTAACAAAAACTATTCAATGAGGACATTTCTATTTATAAATTAATAGAGGTATTTTTCACATCAAATCCAGATCTAAAGATAGGAAATGCCTGTCATTATGATTATTAATAACACACTCCACTCCCTAAATAAATTCTGGTGGCAGACTGTTAAGACGTTGGCCCAGGCTGACAGCTAGGCGCTATACAGGATGAAGGTGAAAAGACTTCAGAAGTGCCCAAACGCCAGGGATCGGGTTGAGACGTGGGAGAGTCTTGTTATGCTGCTGTATTGTTGCATGCAGCCCAGGTCCATTGACCAATAAAATCAGAAAGCTCCATATTTGCACCCAACTACCTTCCTATGTTATATCTGCGGTAAACCCCTTACTCCTCAGGTTGTGTTTCTGCTCCTCACCAATATCAGTTGATTTATGCCAGTCCATAATGATCGGAATGCTCAGGTCACAACCCACGATCCTCTCCTTCGTCCTCACCCCAGGCTAGCCCCACTAGTCCTTGGAACTCTCCATCATTGATCAAGACATACCACATCTGATCCTTCTCACCAACGCTCTCAGAAGCTTCCTTTAGTAGGGTTTGGAACTCTTGTTTAGGTTTCTTATGTATTGTAAAGATCTAACTGAGGCAACACATCTCAAACAACCATCATGTTTTTTAAAGCTTTTTTTTATCGAAGTTTTTACTTTTGCACAAGTTACCAGAAATACAGTATCATACAAATGACATCTGCTACGGTATAGTACATTGTAAGGATCTGTAGGTTCCAGCCCACTGTGTGATGTGAGGACGCGTCTCATCTGGGTGGAATAACGAGCTGTTCTCTCGTCAGGGATGGGGTTGAGTCTGATGATCATGTGTCTGATGCCTAAAACCTTCACAATTTAGGACTCTAGTGGTGAGCTGTGAGTTATGTGTGCTTTCGGAACAGTAACTGCCGGTTGCGGGGGTGGATGGCAGCATGAGTAGCATACAATGTGTTGAAAGGGTGGCAATGGTTGACGGATGTGGGTCCCGGGCCTGCGACGAGGCAGCGACCAGCAGTCATGCCTTCTCCTATCCTCCCAAGGCGGTGGTTGTGTGGGTGGGCCAAGGGCATGTGCCTTCTCAGGGTAGTGGCTGGGACCAGCAGAGTGGGTGCAATGGGGGTAGGTAACCATTAGGTCATCTTGAGGGGGGTGTTGTCCTCACGTTAGTTCTCAGAACTGCGCAACCACTGTGTCCCTTGCTGCTGCAATGGGCCTTTTGCGAAGGTGCCTTCTCGTAATGTAGATTGGTACTTATGGCTTCTCCCCAAATGAAAAAGGCCTTGTGCCACTGTACAGGTCACCGCTTTTGGGGAACTCTCCAAAGTAGATCTCAAGCAACCATCATGATCTAAAAATGACATGAGTTGAAGACATAGATCAACTGACCCATCCTCCCCTCTTTATATGCTGTTCCATTGTTTGTTATTGGTTTCGTTTTCATGCAATGGGTAACCTGAATTGATATGCACCCTTGACATGCGTGTACGCACTGTGTAACTGTTTGTACCAAAAATGGCAAAAGAAATAATTTTTTAAATGATCATGATGTTGCTGTAGCTTGGGTGATGGAGAATGACGCTGAATTGTAAGCACTTAACGAGAGTGAATGGGAACCTGCAATACAAGAAGATGCTTATTACAAAAAGGTAAAGAAACTGCTTTTGGAATGTTGGCTTAAGGACAAGCCCCTAAATGTGATTCTGTGACCTTATTGGAAGATAAAGGTGGAATTAACAGTTGAAGATTGAAGGGCTAGCCAGTTGCCCATCTCGAGTAATAACAACACTAAATTGCCAGGGTGAATCCTAAAGTCACTAAACGAATCTGAGGCAACTCCATGGTAGTTATGACCCCATAGCAGACAGACTTAGGGCGATGTATATAGTATTAAGGCAGCACCAAAATAGCAATAAAATCAAAACACCAAGCAATAAAGCTTCCAAACTAGGTTAGCAAATAGAATGAGTTCTAACCAAAAGAATGACATCAGGACCCGTGTTGCAGATAGGGCACCCTTTCCATGTTTGCACCACGGTGCACCTTAAAGCAGAAACGTGTGCCTATCAGGAAGAATGTGCTGCCTTCAGGACAGCCGCGAGCTTGCGCTTCCCTCAGGCCAGTGTATTCAAGAGAAATAAGGAGCAGCTGTTCAATAGCAGCTCTGTGTTTCTCTGTGCATGAGGCAACCCACTTGCACTTTTAAAAGGGATTAGAGATCCCCTTGTAGGTGGGTAAAGTGAGTGGCTGTACCCGCCTGCAAGGGGATGTCTGGGGGGGGGTCGATGGAATCCCCTTTCATCCCTTTAAAAGGCTGCATTTAGAAGGCACACTGAAAGTGCTCACCTATTTGTTGTGCACTTCCAATGCACCTTCTAAAGGCATGTTTGCGTCTGTGCACATGTCAGTAACACAGCACGGGCACAGAAGTAAAGAGATTCCTTTATTTGCATGGGGTCATGCTCCCATGCACGTGAGGGAACGCTCTCTAATGGTAGCGTTGGTTCTATATGTGCGCCAGCTCTATCTGTATTATAGAAGGGCCCGCACAAGCATTGGCAAGCCCTTCTGTAATACCAAAGTACCCTGGGGGTGCACAAAGCAGGCACAAATGCCTGTCAGGTCCGCAAGGCACTTTAATATGCCCCCAGTTATGAACTTTTCAAGATTTAATTGAAGAAAGCACCATAAACCACTAAGCTCCAATGATACTCTATGGAAGCGGCAGACCTGCACCTAGGCGTGATTTCAGGCTGACTGCGGAGGAGCATGGGTCGGATAACTGTGGAGGGAAAGGCAGAAATAAGGCGTAGGAAGTCTGTTTTTGATTCATTTCACAATGGTCACTTCATTATGTTCCGGTATTGTGTGAAAGATTATGCAGTTCAACAGACTTGTTACCAGCATCATCTTGAATTATGATATGAAAGACTCTCCATCTGCTTCCGGCTTGAACAGTTCTCTGTTTTATTGTCACTGCAAAGTGACCTCCTCATGGTACATGGGCCAACGGTTTCCTCAAAAAGACCAGAATACTCAGGTAAGTGCTAAACAAAAAAAAAGAATCAATGAGTTCTAAAAGATAAGTAAGTTTCTTCTGGAGTTCCTGGTTTACCCTCTTCTTCTGCCACCTTGGTTTTCCCCCTAACCATTTATCAGCAGTCTCCTTTCTACTTTCACTCTCCCCGGTAGGGGTCACTTGTAGACTTAATATACATTAAGGGAAATTTTTGTGTTTTTGGGAAATCACACTGGTCATTTCTCTTTCTTTTAACAGTCCTCTTACCAAGGGACTGAGCAAGTGGTAACACCCATAAGTGGGAATGTTCAATGAAAAGCAGAGATAGAAGAGAAATAAATCCCACAAATGCCACTAAAAGACCCTGCATGTGAACTTTCCCTCCCTCCTTATGCCTTCCTGAATATCTCAAACTCACCCAGGTTGACACATCCATCCAGGACTGCGGCCTGCTACTTTGCATCTGTTTGCAGCACCCACCATGCCTCTGACCAGGTACCTTCATCCTGGTCTTTGGCATCCTCCTCTTCAGTGTGGCTCCCTCCAGCCTGGATTTGGTCTAGCTAACTCTCTCGGTTGTGTGCACAGTCAGTCCTTCTCGGCTCCTGAAAGCTACTTTTTGTTGCAACACTCTCCACACATCTCTAATTTCTCCACCATTGGCATTCCTCCTCACCCTGATACATGTAGTCTTTTTCATGTCTTCTCATATGTTTCTTCCTCCTCACTCCCTGACCTCCTTTGTAGTTGTCCTTCCTTCCTTTTCCACGGATGCTGTCCTCTTTTTATTTCTTGGTCTTCACAAGGAGGAGGAGGAAACCCAACTGGGGAGTCCAGTACTGGGACAATGGTTACTGGTAAATTTGTCTTCCCCTCTTACCACATACTCTCTTACAATACAGCAAGTGGCTTTGTCCTGGTCAAAGATTTTACCTTCAGACATGTTTATAATGGGGCTCAAAATCATCCAGCAGAGCAAGCCTGAAGCTATTTACGAGGAAGTTGCATCGAAATTGGACATCTTTGCCGTAAGGCCCCATTGATGTTCTGAATGTCTTGAAAGTTCAACTTTTCAGGGTTTCTAGAACAGCTCCTCTGGATCACTTTAAGGTTGATGACAGCCCTTATAGGCCAGGACTCACTTCAGCAGTTGTCACCAGCAAGAACCTGTCCAATTGGTACCAGATAACTGGTCATCTCAGAAAAGGCCTCTTGCAGTTTGTTGTGTCCCTGTAACCATACTGGAGGCCAGCCAACTGAACTTTGGAGTCCACTTCTCAGTCCTGGGTACATGGAGGAGCCGGTCCAGCCCTACAGGTCTCCACACAGGTCACACCACGCAGGTCCAGTCCTCTTCTGTAGGTCCAGAATGAGTTCTGAGGATGACTCCATGGGGTGGTACAATTCTGGTTTCCAGTACTTAATGCATGGGGGACATTTCTAGCCACTTACTAACCAATGGGGTAAAAGTTCCCATAGGTAATCCTACCAACATTTTCAGCAGTTAGTTTGCCCTGCTGCAAACAATCGCACGGTGCATTTTACTGCTAAAATCCAAGATTGGAGAACCCTTTCTCCAATGTGCAGCGCCCTTGTGTCATCTAGAGGTATGGTCAAGGAAATGAGCAGTCCTCTCCCCTGTGACCACTCCATATTGGTTCTGAGGCAGCTTCCCTCCCACTGGGTTCAGAGCCAGGATGGCTAGTGTGTGCCTGGAAAACAAAGTCTTTCTCTTCCTCATGCCTCCCCTTTCAATAAACTATGAACAGGATGGATTTAACTCTGTCCCTTTCAACTTAATAAAGTTCCCAGTCCAACCCCAACTGTCCTTCCCGAGCTTGTAGGGATCATTTGTCCCACACGCAACCCATCCTGTTACTATGCCTAAGCCATTGTTCTACTGTGGGAGCCATTTTCACATCTCATTAAGATAGAACGCTTGCTGGGCAGTTACTGGCAGGCTAATGCAAATTAGCCTCCAGGAGCTTCAGACAGCAAAAGGGTAACCTTCTGAATGTTAATTCTTCCTCAATATTTATTACAAATCTAACTTCCCCAATAAATTAGGTGTTTTTATAATTATGAACATTAGACATTGAATGACTACTCTACCTATTTCCTGTCAAATTACTGATGAAAGTATATAATGTGAACTATGACATTTCCCAGGATCCAGCTACAGCCTTGCCAGTGAAAATATCTTTTGAGGGCTAGTCACTGAAGGGTTGTGCCAACTTCAATTTCACACATGTTCCACTTTTAAACATCAGGCACCCCAGTTTGTGGGCAACAATATGTATTTAGGGGTAATGTAATCAGTGTTTCCCATCTATCAAAAAGGGCTACTTTGACAGGTTTGACAATAGGTTGACAAAATGTTTTTAAGATGCTAAAGTCAGACTACACGTGGTAGGCCTGAAACTATGTATAACAGGCCCGCTCTGTGGATGGCACAACAGGTGCTGCAGTCCACAAGTTGCATTAAACCTGCAAAAATTGGTCCTAGAGCTTTGGCCCTATCTTGCGAAGGAACATTGGCCTCCTCTACCGAGAACCATTGGCATGAGTCCTTATAAATGGCGTGACATCCCTCACATTCTCGATTATACAAGGGACCAGGCAGGGATGCATGTTAACCCCATTCCTTCTTGCCCTGGCTATCAAACCAACAGCCAAAATCATTTGTTGCGATGCTCAAATGTGGGTGTGGATCTGGGAGGGGGGCGACAGAAGACACAATTACATTATACGCTGATGACATTCTTTTATTTCTCGCAGACCGATGGACCTCTGGTCCACGGGTCTTAGACACCCTTAAGGTGATTGAGGAAGCCTTTGACCTTTGTGTAAACAAGGGAAAATTGCTTTTCATCCTCCTGTCAGGAGATAATGCCACAGTTGCTTGGCAATCAGACATCCCAATTCGCCACCTCAGCTTCATGTATCTAGGCATCCATATAGCAACCGTACCAGACCTCACTTGCAATCATAACCTCACCCCCCCTTTCTCAATACGACTAAAACCAGCATAGATGTATGGGACAAACTCCCCCCTTGAATATAACAGGACGTATAGCGCTCAACTCATGAAAATGATGATACTTCTAAGCTTCCTATACATACTACAGAACTTTCCACTTCCAAATTTTAACTCTTCGTTTATGAAGGCTGTGGCGCTGCTCCACTCTTTCTTGTGGAGAGGCTGTCCCCTATGCATAGCCCTCCAAAAATGCCATAGATCAGTCTATGACGGTGGGCTGAGGGTGCTTCAGACATTCGGTTATATTACTGGATGTCCCAACTTCTTGTTATCAATAATTGGATGAATGGAGCCTGGAGCAACTAGGTAGAAGTGTCCCACCTCGACAATGCAGTGAACATCCTATACGGCTGCCCCATCCCATTTCACACTATAAAGGTCACTAAGACAGTCTTCTTCGATTTGCGAGCCGAGAACAGATTTACAGGCTCGGAAAGGAAACTAACTCAACAGACTCCTCTCGGCTGGGCCACTGGCTGCCTCACACGGCACAGCTGGAGGGTTTCTGGAAGTGGGACATACTAGGGATTATCACACTGGGGACATCTGGTTCATATCACACTTGCAATCATTTCATGGCCTTCAAGCTCACTTTCAACTCTCACACAGCCAATTTCACAAATACTTACAACTCCAGCATGCGCAGACACGTCACCAGGAGGACCTCACCGACAAACTCTGGAGGCCGAATGACTAATGGGCTGCCTGAGTAGTGATGACATCTCCGAGATCTACCGCAACCTGATCTGTAACATCCCTGAGACACACTAGGACTTTCAGCAGAAGTGGGAGCAATGGGTGGGTAGGCTTAAAGGCACGGAATGGCGGGAGGCGTGTATGGCCCCTTGGAAAATTGCCTTCTCTTCCCACCTGCAAATGATCCATTTACATTGGTCCTACTTCACACCACAATGACTTTGGTGCACATGCATCCTATTGGATCCTAGATGTACCTGATGTTCTAGTCTGGAATCAGACTTCTTTCACATAGTATGGAAATGCCCCATGGTGACTCACTACTGGACGCTGATTGTCCAAACCCTTTCCTGAGTCCTTGAGCGGCCCATCGACTTGACACCCAAAGTGGCCCTATTGGGTCTCCTGCAAGAGGCACCGAGGAGAATGCGCAATGGTGGGCCTGGCAACACTGGTCTCTAAAAGAGACATTGCACATAAGTGGAAATCCCACAGCCCCCCTACGATATCTGAATGGTGGGCTACAGAAGACTGGTGTGAAAAACAAGAGAAGCCTATTTATACTGCTAAAGGCTGTCTTCGCTAACATCTTCAGATATGGGGAAAGTGGGGAACTATTTTGGCCTATCCTTCACATCTGAAGCCATAACCATCAACACTGAAGGCACATCGTAAGAAACATGGGGTGTGGTTGCTGGGAGTGCATGAAATGCTTATGTGGTTTTATAACTGAAAATAAATAAACTCCATATATATCAAATTGGCCCAAGAAAAATGTGAAAAATCAGGTTTGACAGAAAAGACGAACTTGCTAGAGTGGTGAATGGAAAAATCTTAGTAGTACCAATTCTGTTAAGCCATAAATCAGTTGAGCTAGCACACAGAGGACAAGTACATATGATGTGCACCAAGAAGCAAATGAGGATGAGGTGTTGATGACCTGCTATTGACTGATATGCGAAAATGTATGTCAAAAAATCTCATGCATTTGGGTCAGCTAAGAAGACCATATAGATTCACTCATGTCCCTTAACACCAGTGAAGTTGCCTAGCAAACCTTGGTAAAAAGTTGCTATTAATTTAATAGGAATAGTGAAGAAATTAGCACTGGGGGTACACGTTGCCATTGTACTATTAAATTATTATAGCAAATGGGTGGAGGATAATTGTATTGCACAACTACCACCGTTGCTCATACCACATTCCTTAAACAAGGGTTTCAAAAGAAGGTTTCCAAAGTAGCTAGTTAGTGACAAATGAATCCAATTTGCCTCTTCAGAAATTACCACGTTTCTTTAAGATTGTACGACTAAACATGTTAAAACAACATTATATAACTCAAAAAGTAATGAAGAGGTAGAAAGGGTAAACAAGAGGATGGAGGAAAATATTCAGTTATCCAAAGCACTTGGCAAACCTGTATTGCAAGCTTTGTGGGAACGATTTTTGGCATATCACTCTACACCTTCAAGGTACTGAGAAGAAGAACGGCTGTTACCAAATTAAGAGCCTTTTAGGGGTTGGCAGAATGAGAGGTGCACAGCAAACTGGATGTCTTCCAGCCCTGCCAAACCCCCAGTTATTCCACTCTATTAAGAGTGAAGAGAAGAATTGCTGGTTACGTGGTTGGCTCTGCTGATGGTAAACTCTGACCCATCGATCTGTCTGCCACAGGACTGCTGGGTCACGGTGGAGCTTCCGGGGTTTGGAAAATGCAGAAGGATCCTTATGTGAATCAGTCCCATTTTTTTATTTAATTTGAGGAAATCAAACTCCTGCTTTGGGAGTTTGTTTTCTTTTTTTGAACAGCAAAGTTTACAGAGCGGGCACTTTAAATATGGGACCCACTCAACAAACTTTCACTGCTGTAAAGGAAGGGGCCGTGGTGGTGGCTCCCTACACAATGCAGAGCTTCCTGTTCGCATGTAGGGCTCTCTATATAGAGCAGTCAGTCTGACGAGTACATCTAAGGCCCTGTGTTCTCACTGCGTGAAAATGTGGAAAAAGTGGTAATTGAAAAAAGTGCCAAGAGAAGGCGAGGTAGTTGCATGGAACTGCAGTGTAAACAGAGTAAGATGCAGCATCAGTATAGCTCTCGTAATGCTGTGACTGAAATGAGGGTGAAGGTGGGTCAGTTTGTGAGAACCAGGTGACCTGGCAAAGAGATAGGTGGAATTCGGTATTCCAAAACATTCCAAGGAAATTGATTTAAAAGATGTGTTTTGCTGCTGGAAAACAGACAGTGGTGGAACACTTTTGCCGGCTGTTAAAGTGAATCAGCACAAGGTTATCTGTAATGAAACCAAACAATTAGGCCGAAGGTTTGTTACAAGGGGAAAGGTGCAAATCAATTAAATCGATTAATGGTCAGCCATTTCAAGGTGATGAACTCAATGCATACAATGACATGTCAAACATAGGATCTGATAATCCTGTTAAACATGAACTGATCCACGTGGGTTTAGTGTACATAGTTCTCATAACACGGTGTAGCATCCTCACTAGCCTGGGTACCCGCCAATGAATATGCTATGTATTACACATCTTTATTTGTCTGCGTGTAAGATTCTAAACCTGTATTCACTTCACCACGTTCTAACACTTACGTCACAGCATGCACAGCGAACTCTACTGAGATCTTCAGGAGCTAAAAGGGTTTAATCATTTATACACTTGCAATACTACACATGGGTATTCCAGTGCGATTTAAGGACAGTAGAATGTGCAAAATTCACTAAGTATAGAGATCATAATGTAACTATCTTCCATCCCTTCCCTGGTATACATTCCCTGTTGGCTCACACCATGGAGTGATAATCTTTAAAAGTTTAAGCATAGAGAGAAAAGGAGATGTAACAGCATTCGGGTTAGGCTGGTTGTGAAGTAACAAAAAAGTTTCTGCATTATACTGGTACATTGGGCATTGTACTTTACAACTGGAGAGCAGGTGTGCCCATTTTTCTCCTTGTATTTTAGGACCCATGGCATCCTTAAGAATGAAATTTGTCACCTCTGAACTTATCAGATGTCTCAAAACCAACTCTACATACAAGTGTTTGAATGAAGAATGGAACAAGTGACATCCCTTTACTTAATAAAGGTAGGTAGCATAATGTGACAAAAGTGTTGCTGTTGGACAAACCCTTGAGCTTCAGGATGGAATAAAGTGGTATAATAATGGCTAACTGACTGCCATGGCTAACTACTGAGCATGCAGGAAATCATGTTTTCACTTTGTTTACATTGTAAATTTGGGCTGTGTGTCTGATGGAATAGGCCTTGGACGCAATGCTAATTTAAAGATACACAAAACTGTATAGTGGTTACGAACTAACTGTTGGAATTCATACACAAGTTCTACAGGTATTAGAGATGTCAAAAACAAAAACTTTCACAGCTGGGTTATCTTTCAAGTTGAAAAAAAACATGTTAAATAGAACATAATTCCCTACCTGCGTGGATGCTTTAAGGACCATATTGTGATTCACCCACATGATGAACTGGCGACTTGGAAGAGTAAACTAAGGTCCCAACAAACACTGAGAATCCTGCAGGATGATCAGACACATATGAAATTCGAACAACCTAGAGATCCAATTGTTCTAAAGCCTATCCGCTGGCATAGGCACAACGCCCAACCTAACAGTTTGCTTTTCTTTGCATAACTGGACTAAATTACAAGACTGTGGTGTCTGGCATGAGCCCTGTTGCTTGCACCAGCATTGATCCTCAGCGGAACCTTCAAATTCAGGAAATATTGTTTCCATAAGGGGATCTCCTACCAACAGAGAAGGTTGTTAATATCTTTCTCTTTATTACGAATGACATATTGCTTTTTGTAAAGAATAGTACCTCGAACCTAACACCACTTATCAGGGAAGTAATTAAATTTGACACTTTCACCGAGATTAAAATTAAAAAGGAGAAAACTAAGCTCTTCCCGGTCAGATGACAACTTGGGGCAAAATTTGCACTATGGTAGCGTGGTACAGTGTTCAGTATTTGGAGATTTCCATGCACCCTGATATTCCATGTTAATATTCCTATTCCACTACATAAAACATTCTTTAGTAGGCTGCAGTCCGCGCTCATTAGGCTGCTATGGGCTTGGAAACAACTTAGACTCAAATGGGTTATTTCAACACTAACTGACGATAAGGAGGGTTACGCAGTCCCTGGTTTTCAAAGATACTGTCTAGCAGTCCAGCCACAGACTATTGGCTCTCATCAGACTGTCATATGTCTCATCGGGTGGTAGAGAGAGACCAAGATGACACTGGAACACAGAAATCAATTCTGTTAAGCATCCCAAACCTACATTATTAATTTAAAGAGTGTGGTGGACACATTAGTTATGGTAGACAGCAAGCTGGATAGCGGGGCACATTGTGTTATACTCACTAACCTTGACAATCTTGACAAACCCTCTGTTCCCCCAGCTTTAAAGGCGTCAGTAACAGAGACTCCAAAGTGCAGGCAATAACCCAACTAGCTATGCTTGCTATATTGCCAACGTTATACCAAGAGTCACCCAGTTTTGGCCAATTAATACCAACAGCACAATGCTTTTGCACTAGATGCTCAGTATCTACATTACACACTGTTCACTCACACTTGTTTGACTATAGTGTATCCAGTCACATTTTGGAATAGCATGGCACAGGTAGTGCCCTTGGCTACTTTACTGGGTTATGTTAGCTCAATCCAGAAGGAATATGTCTCTCCTCTAATTATTAGTGAGGCATGGGTGGCTACAGCATGGTCTAAAGTCCTAGGCTGGAAGATTGGCTACGAGTCATCGCCTTATGCACTGGGTCAGCAGACACTTATGCTCATTTGTAACTGGCTGCTAGCAAACCATGTGATATGTTGGGCCTCTGAGCTTGCAAAGTAAGCATTAGGAAATGAGAACTCTGATAGATACTAATATTGATATGGCTTGTTTATATAAAATGATAGACGTATTAATGTACTAAGATCACGAAAACCAGAGTCCATAATATTAATGACGTCTGGCTTGAAAAGTTTTCAAAATTTACATCCTGGGTGTACCATTAGACCCTGCATTGAACTGGAAACACCTTCAAAGCATTAGGATAATTCAGTTTAGGAGTTCAATTTAGTTGGTAATCAGAACTGCCGCACAATTAGGAGTAAAACCGATATGACAAATATTGGAGTTTTACAAAAGTAAGTATATAGTGGTGGCAACATATGAGGCCGTAATTTGGGCATGCTCAAATGTTCTGGACAGAGAAGAGAATGTTTTCACCAAAATAATGTTAGCTGTGCCTTCAAGCAGCTCTTGTTATGTTTGCCATAAAGAATTAGGCATAAGCTTCTCAGAAGATGTATAAACCTTGTGCCATTTTTATTGTGAATCTCCATTTTGTCAAAATGGGAAGCAATATTCAATCGCCTGCTAATCCAAGGCTGCCTAAGAATGGATCATGCAGATGAAAGACCTTGGATAAAATATGTAAAAAACATATGCAACAAGATTGGGAAACCCGAATTATTTACAGCGCCGCAAAATATTACCAGCAAAGACAAAGAAATTGTGAAGTCCCTCTTTCAGAAGATGTATAAAGATAAGAGAGAAATCTTTGAACAAGTGAAACAATGTGTTAGCACCTATTTATCACTGTCAACGACAGCCCACATCAAACTTTACCAGTATCTTATTGATAGCTCCCAACATAGATACCTTCTAACACGTCTCAGACTTGGGATTGCACATCATTTGGTTGGATTCCCTAAACCTGAACAATAGTTAGACCTCTCTGAGTGTTGCCACTGTGATCACCGTTCACCTCAATCTCTAATGCATTTTGTGTGGTTTTGTAAATTTCATAAAACGCCTACGGAACATTATCTGGGTCCTCTATTTAAGGATATGAATTTTGGGCAATGTAGGTCATCTTTTTTATATCTTCAACTATTGTGTGTACTGCACATTTGTATTTGTAAAAATAGTTTTCTACAATTGTAGTGTGTATTCGGAAAATGCAAAAATGCTTATAAATAACTGTACACAAGAGATTCATGGCTTATTATAGTGTACACACATGATTTTACTCTGGTCTAGAGAAGAATTATTGATTTTTTATGACTTTATGGATATGATGATTATTACATTGGATTTGGTGGCTTTATTATTTTACAAAGTGTATTTTATGTATCTTTTATGGTTGATGTTTTAACTGAATAAATATTTAATTGATTGATTGATAAAGTATTATTTTTAAATGTGTTGACATATACCTTTTCCGAACTGTCAATACTGTGATACTTTATGATGCTGACAGCTTGTTCCCTAATGGGTCTATTAAAATGTTATATTAATATTAGAGGGTTGTGCAATGCCAACTAATGAAATTCCCATTCTTTTGGAAATTTTACTCTCTCTGTTAAAAAGATCTGTACTTGAGAAACATCCTTACGTTTACGGCAGTTAAATTTATAGTGTATGGTTTCTAAAAAATCAAAATAAAGTTTTTCATAAGAAAACTTACATTGCAAGTAGTAACTAGAGTGAACCGCTCTGTACAAACACAAGTGCATGGTGCAAGTTAAGGCAAGCATTATAAATGAAAAGAGGTATCACCTAAATTTACGAACACTGCGTGAAAACCATCCAGATAGTGCACATGTATTCTGATTAACTAAAGCAAATCAAAATTTCCCACTTCACTGAGGAGCTAGGATGAGCTTGGATAAATAGAAAATCACTCCTGTTCTCTGGTTGTCTTTTTCGTTTGTTATGGGGCGGGGTGCTAAATACTGAATGGACCCTGTCTAGATTGTAATATTTCACATGCATGGGAGACATCCTGCTGTGGTCACTGAATCCGTTTACCAGGCAACACCATCCCCTGTAACCAACTAATTTTAGGACACCACGTACACTGTTTTTTCCAATTTAGGAATGGCCCATTTGCTCACTAGTAATCTTTAATACTGTTAATCCTACTCGTCCTTTTACCAGTCATCACTTGATGAGGTTTGTCACAAAAACAGGAAATGTTAGTCAAAAAGCATACCCATCCCAGTTTGGAGCTATTTAAGGACTAGCATGTCCTCAGGTCTTCTTGTAATATCAAGCCATGTCAAAGGCATGGCACAGGTGGCTATGTGATGACTGTGATGAGAACGAGTAGGACCAAGAGTTATGAAGATTACCAGTAAGTAATCAGGCCATTACCTTTATGTCCCTCGTCCTAGTCATCACTTGATGAGGTATTCCCAAGCTAACAAGGTCTGTGACAATAAAAATCATGTTTGACTTCAATAACTTCCTTTCTCTCTCCTTTGTTTATCTTCTTATTTAGAAATGTACACCCAACATACACCATTAAATATAAAACATAACTAAACCAGACATATGATATAACACTGGTGGTTTAATGCGATTCATGAAAGCAAGTGATAAACATATAATCGAAAAACACAAAAATTAATTTCGATTTTGCTGAGTGCAAGACCCCAAAACCAAATTCTATCCATTCAGGTCTAATTTCTGCAATTGGTAGAGTCACATTCCCAAGCTCCAGCTCTGTATATTTATTTAAATGGGACCCCTTAAAATTCTGCCCTCAGGCCGCTGTTCTTCTGGTACAGAGACCTTGAATGCTACTGGGAAAGGAAGATAATTGCTTGAATGAGCCAAATACATTTTCTCTTTGATCTATCAGCTTATAGTTATCTTTGATTATGTCTTATCTTGGTCACTCAAACCAAAAGTGACAAACAGAGTCTTATTTTATGTACTTACTGGATCTGTCAAAGTAAACAAAGCACGTTTAACATCCAGTAAATGTAACAGTCTTTCATCTTCAAAATAGGGGTAGGAAAGAAGAAAGAATCATGTCCTCAAATAAGTGAAACTGAATGAACCTTAGCAAGGAAAGAGGCATCAGGTTTCAGGAATACTGCATCATCCAAAAATCTTTAAAAGGGAGGGCAACACAGAAGAGCTGAAAGCTCACAAAAGGAAGACACAGAAGAGCTGAAAGCTCACAAAAGGAAGATGACACAGAAGAGCTGAAAGCTCACCAAAACTACATGGAAATTTGATTGTCACAAGAAAAGACACCATAAGAGAGAGAAAATTCAAATCCACTATATGTAAAGGTTCAAAAGCGGGATGCTGATGTCATTTCAAAACAAGCAGAATATCACAAGAAAGATTCATATTCATAGACAAAGGCCTAAAAATAGAGAAGATTCTGAAAAGTAAGGAAACAAGATACAGAACCTGAAGAAGAAAGGTCATCACCCTGAAAAGCCTTAACTGAGAACCAGGATTGCTAAGGAGATGCTGTTTCAAAATGCTTCTAACAAAACCTCAAAAATAGAAGGAATGTCACAAGAAATTGCAGAGCTATTGTGAGATATTTTCTAAGAATTAAAATTAGACCAATGCCTAGGATATGACTTTACATTTCAGCGTCTTCTTGAACCTTGCATACCATCAACAACATTGAGGAAGGACCATTCTATATAAACTTCAGCCTCTCAACCTCCAGAGCGAGAGGGTAACCTTCAGATGGTCACCTACCCTTAAAAGTGGAGGACACAATGGAAGAATCCAAGTAGAATACAGGGCCATCCTCTTCAGAGGAGGAACCCATGCTCTGCGTGGCCAGAAGGGAAACTCTAGGATGACATTTGCTCTTCCCATCAGGATTTTCAACAACTTTGGAATCATAGGAATTGGAGGAAAAGCATAAAGAAGCTTTATTGGCTGTTGCATCAAAAAGGCATCCACTCACCAGGCACCCTCTTCTAAGAGGAAGGGGATAGTGTTTTTTGATTGTCACCTTGTTAACTGGGCGGTAATCTACACAGACACGTAAATCGCCATCCTTCTTAGGTACGAAAAACAAAGGTGGAAATACTGGTGATGTAGAGTGGTGCATAAAACTTTTGTCCAATAACTCGTCAAGGTAAGTGCAAAGGTATTGAGTTTCTGGCTCAGACAGAGCGTATACTCTACTGCAGGAAGCGTAGCTCCAGGGATCAAGTCAATACAACAATCGTAAGATGGGTGTGGTGGTAATTGGGTGGCCTGTTGTTCACTGAAGACGTCATGAAAGTCTTGGTAAGGACCAGGTAAGGCCTGTGAGTCAGGGACAGAAGCAGCAAGAGTGGATGCGCAATGCAAGGGTGTCAACAGTTGAGATGGTTCCTGATAGCATGAATGCAAGCAGTGCTTCGAGTCCAAAGTGACTGTCCTAGCTACCCAATCAATTTGTGGGTTGTATACCTGGAGTCATGGGATACCTAAAATGGCACCAAAAACTGGAGTATCAATGAGATCAAATTGGATCTACTCAAAATGTTTATTGGCACAGATCATGGTTAGAGGACTAGTCTGATGGTCGATAAGTCCAGAGGATAATTCCAAACCATCAACAGCTCTTACTGGCTCTGGAGTGCCTTTCTTAATCATAGTGATCCCCAAGGTCTTAGCAAGACCTATACCCAAGAAATTCCCAGTGGCTCCTGAGTCAAGTAATATCAGAAGGACCTTTTGTACTTGGGCAGACAAAATCAAGGTAAATATTAGGGTAAGGTGACGAGGTACCTGAGTCATGGTATTAACTAGGGAATGTGAGCCCTTACTCATAAGGTTGCTCGATAAGACGGTCCCAGGTTTTACCAAGCCTGGTAGTTTTCCGCTTGTTCGGAAGTTCCTGAATCTGACATAGTTGCCGCACCCACTGCTTTTTTAGAAGTAGTGGATTTATTTGTACATTCTCCAGCAAAATGCCCAGGTTTGCCACAATACTGACAAGGATTCAACTTCCTTCTATGCTCCTTCTTTTCCTTGGACAAGGGTCCTCTCACTCCTGCGATTTCCATGGGTTCTGAGGAGTCGTGATTAGAAGTGGTTGGTTCTTTCCTTTCTGGCTTAACCAACACTATTCAAGTTTCACCTCGTGATTTCTCACCTCTTCTTCCTGCCAAACGATTATCTAAACGAACCACCAGGTCAATAAACTGTGAGCACCCACTGGGCGGGTCAGCTATCTGGGCTAGAACATCCTTAAGTTTGTCACGAAGGCCTCAATAGAAGATAGAGGTGCGTTTTTCTTTAGGACACTCAGTCTCAGCAATTAGGTGATTAAAAGAGGTGATGTAAGTTAACAAATCTTTATTTCCCTGACGTAGACTCAGCAACTCATTGTCGCCAGCTTGAATAAACAAATGTTTAGTGAAAAGCCTACACATGGATTCCTTAAAGCGAGCAAAGTCATAGAGCAATGGGTTGTTCCGTTCCACTAGGGGAACAGACCAGGTTGCGGCGTTTCCTCCTAGATAAGAGATTATCAATGCCACCTTGGCGGCATCGTTTGGGGAGGCCATTGGACGGAAGAGAAATTGTAAGTGACATTGGTTCCTAAAGGTTTGGTATTTGTTACTGTCACCAAAAAACCGCTCAGGGGCAACTAAGGGAACTGGGGTAGGTGTGGTGACGTTGACCTGCATGGGTTGGGTAGGGTAGGATAAACTTGGGTTAATACTATGGCTGAAGGCGGTTTATTGAAAACGAGGTGGATCTACAATGGGGGTTCTTGGCTTGTATCTAGTATATTCCCATGGAAAATCCTGGGGCTTTTGCGTATGTAACTTGTAATGAAATTCAGTACTTTCAAGTCGAAGGGCTGACACCTCCTGCTGTAAGCCCTGAAGGGTCCTTGTGACATCTGCCAAAGAAGGAGAGTCCTTGTCAGGTGGCAATGAATGCATAAAGGGTTTGGAAGACTCATCCAGGGATTCCATCGCCCAGGCAGCCCTGAATGTTGTGGCTTGGCTTTTATGTTGGGGCGCAGCCGCTCACCTGAAAACCAAGATGTCTGCAGGGGCGATGACTGTTCTCCCGACCTCCTGAGGCATCTCCCGGTGCTGCTTATTCCACCCGGAGCAAGGCCGGTGCTCCAAAAGGGAAGGGGATTTGGAAAAAGAGAGAAAGAAACACTGCACTCCTTTTCACCAGGTCCAACTGGGTGCAGTTCTTCGGGTTATGGAGGGTGGTCAGTGGAGCCCCTGGAAATTGCCTTTCTATGATGAATCACAGTATTGGTGAAGCTATGTGCTATTAAGAGACATTCAGTAAAGCATGCACTGGTCTCATCAAACAGCATTCAAAAAGGCATGCACTTATCTCATTAAATTTGTCTAATTTGGTTTTCAAAGCACCTTCACCTGGTGTTATCAGCAACTTGGAGCTCTCTCTCGTCTCACGGATTAATTTATATGTAAAAGGTGACAAAATCTGAATGTTTCTTAACAAATTAGGAAGTTCTACAAGTCTCTTTCATGTATTAGCACTTTCACATTAGGTTTTCTATGGTACAACATAAAACGATTTGCATTACCAAAAGCAAGAAAAGTCACATATAGAGTATTCCTAGCCCTGAATTGCATAATCAGTATTAACATAAAATGAATTGCAATACCAAAAGCAAGTAAACTCACATATAAAGTAATCCTAGCACTGAATTGAGTAATCATTATTAGTATAAAAATAAACAAGTGGAGGATAGTGAAGTTCTATCACAGTTCTCAGTTACATAATGAAAGTATCAAAGGCCCCCAAGCTAAATTTGTTATTCAACCCTCTTCAAGGTCCCACTCATAAATCATGTCTGTGTCCTTAGAAGAGGCCTTTCAAAGTCTCAAGAAGGCTAGAGTGCAATCACTCTCAGTTTTCAGCTTTCGCCAAAAAACAAAGCGACCATAAAAAAATTCTACAGAAACAGATTCCAGACAGCATGCTCCACTTAGCTGACAGAAGTGTGTTTTTTTTCCAGAAGATCTCTGTTGAGGCTCTTTGCTGCCAGCCGAGTCAAGAGGGCAGCTGGCGGGACCTGGAGAGAATTCCAGAGTGCAGAGGGCTTTCCTTTCCAGACAGGAAGAAAGCCAAGCAGAGTCCTGTGCACAGCAAGAGTATTTATAGCCAGCATGATTCATGTCTTTGAAAACAGGAGGTAGCTGCTTCCTGGAGACCTTGGGGGCCTAGTGGTTGCCTGGCAACCAATAAACAAGTGAATCAGACACATTTAGAAGTGCGAGGACTTGACACAGTCACATGTGTTCAACAAGCATTGATGAAAAGAACTATATAGTGGAACAAGCATTGCTTACACCAAGTACATATCAAACATTGGCAATATCTATCCTGAAATGTAAACAGTACAATGACGTTATAGTAACCCAGTGATGCTACACGCACATGATTAAAACAACGCCCCTGAGGATGTTGACAAATTAGGCAGAGTTGTTGGGTCCTGAAAATTACGTCGACAGCACCGAAGAGGTAAACTGATGGAATGTGGGTGGCATATGATCCTTCTCACTCCGGTAGACCAACCTTCCATTTGAGCATCTTTAATTTGGCCCTTTTTCCTTTCTTCTGTCCTACTATCAGAGATAGTAAAGCTTTGTAGGCCTCCCATAGCGTGTTCCATACTGCGCTGGACCTCTCACCTCTTGATACCGAGTTGGTGAATACACTAGGTCTTCTACAGGTTCTGGATACACCCAGATAAGGGTGACCCCTTTGAATAGCCACGGTGCCGCTTGACAGGCTACACCAAAACAGACCGTACCCTCCAGAAGGAGTCCGAGAGGGAAAAAAAACCAACACTGGGGAAAAACCTCTAACAGGAACCCCTGAAGAAAAAACAAGCAATAAGAGGACTTGACAACAGGAACAAAATAGGCAATATCTCCCAAGGCAAAAAGTAGGAACAAAGACCAGGCAAAATCTCCCAAGGCAAAAGCAGGAACAAATAACAGGAGCGAACAGCACAACCAGAAGGAAGTGTTTGCAACGCAAGGTAGAACAAGACTGACTGACTTACATACTGAGAAAAGGGAAGTGACATCACAGGAAAGGGATAGAACACCATCTTGAATTGGGAAGAGCCCATAGACAAGAGTAGGAAAAAGAAAGTAGTAGAAAAGAAAACCAGAGCATGCTGGGACAAAAACACGAAGAAGACAAGATGGACACAACATGGACAGAGACAGGAAAGAAGACCAGACAAACCCACCACCAACAACAAAAAAGAAGAAAAAAGGGCTACAGGTAAGTGTAACGCGACCAGGAGCAAAATATATGCTTCCCAGGATGTGTAATCAAAAAATGCGGGGAACGGCGGTCCAAGTGTCGGCAGCGCGTTACATCCACGAGGACAGAAAGAGACGCCACGTCTAAGCGCAGAGTTACAATAGGTCCCCTCCCCGGAGCCCCAGGTTTGTCAGGATGATGGTCAAAAAACAGGCGGACCAAACGGAGAGCATGAACGGAGGAAGCATCCTCCCAAGAACAGTCCCTGAGAGGGTATCCTTTCCAATGAACCAAAAACGGTAGTTTGTGCCGAAAAATTCTGGAATCATAGATTTCCTGTACTTCATACGCAGGCTGTCCGTAAATGGAAAGAGGAGGAAGACGCTGTAAATGGTGGTGGTATGGATCAGGGACAACGGGTTTTAACTGGGACACATGGAAAACAGGATGAACCCTCCAGGTATGAGGTAAGCGGAGATGCACAACTACAGAATTCAGGACTTGCGAAATCCGAAAGGGTCCATAAAAACGTGGCTTGAACTTATTGACGGAAAACTGGGAAGGTAGAAATCTGGAAGAAAGCCACAACTTGTGGCCCACTTGATACAAAGGTGCTGCTTGTGGATAACGATCCGCCTTTCGTTTCATTGCTTGTTTTGAAGCTAGGAGAGTTGTGTGAAGTAGGCTCTGGATTTGACGGATCTGACGTGAAAAAGAAGTGACAGCAGGAACAAAAGAGGATGTTCGGGAAACAGTAGTGAAAGTCCTTGGATGAAATCCATAGGTACAATAAAAGGGTGTGGTCATGGTCGCACTATGTACTGTGTTATTATAGGTGAACCCAGCAAGAGCAAGATACTCTGACCAATTGCTTGTGTGGCATTACAGTAACATCTCAGATACTGCTGAAGTTCTTGATTCACTCTTTCAGTTTGCCCATTAGTTTGTGGATGGAAACCAGAGGATAAGGAAATCTCAATGTTAAATAAGGCACAAAAGTCTCTCTAGAAACGTGATATATATTGTGGCCCTCTTTCCGAAATTACCTCTTGCGGAAGACCATGGGGGCGAAAAATATCCCGCAGAAAAATGCGACTCATTCTGGGGCTGTCGGAAGTTTCTTCAAGGCTGAGAAATGGGCCATCTTGGTGAATGAATCTATGGTCACCATGATTACTTGGTTACCAGAGGAGGTAGGTAAAGAACATCTAAAATCCGTGGATAGAGTACACCAAGGAGCGGAAGGAACCGGCAAAGGTCTTAATAAACCTGCCACCTTAGTTCGGGGTGTCTTAGTCTGAGCACATACTGGGCATGCTGACACATAGGTTTCAGTATCTGTCTTAAGCGAAGGCCACCTAAAAGATCGCTGAAGCAGCTCCTAGGTCTTCCTGATAAGTGGATGACCGGCTGTAGGAGAATCATGACACATTTGTAGAGCTTCGCTCTGCACTTTCTTGGTAGGTAGGAAAAGGGCATGTTGATGATAGAAGTAGTTGTCCTTCTTCTGCAAAAAAGGAGTCACTCTATCCCATTCTGAAGCAGACAGAAACTGGCACTCAGATTGAACGCGTTCTTGAAAAGATTGAGTAGCTCCAACAATTCTGCTAGACTCAATAAGATGTGGAGAGGAGTTCTTGGCTATGTCAGGATATCTGCGGGATAAAGCATCTGACACTGAATTCTGGGAACCAGGTATGTACGTGATCACAAAATCGTACTGGCTAAAGAAGAAAGCCCATCGTGCCTGACGACTATTGCGACACTGAAGACATTGGAGATTGCGATGATCAGTCCTGGCTTCAAAAGGTTCTCTGTAACCCATCAGTAAATGCCTCCATTCCTTACCAGCTACTTTGAGAGCGAGTAGTTCTCGTTCCAGTACAGAATAATTGCATTCAGCCTCTGATAAGATATGAGACAGATAAAAGATAGGATGTTCCAATCCATCGTTGGCTTGTTTCTGCAGTAGAACTGCCCCAATAGCTCTGTCTGAGGCATCAGTCACAACGATAAATTTCTTGGTTTTGTCAGTATGATGCAAAACGGGTGCTTGGGTAAAGGCTGTCTTCAATTCCTGAAATGCGCGTTCAGCATCCTTGGTCCAGACGAAACCCTTCTTCAGGTTCTCTTTCTTAATTGTTTGTGTTATGAAACTTTGTAGGTGGGCAAAGTTCTGAATAAACTGACAATAAAAGTTTGATAACCCAAGGAAACATTGCGTTTCCTTAATGGACATTGGAGAAGGCCAATCTAATATGGCACTGACCTTGTCAGGGTCCATGGATATGCCATGTTGATTGATACAGAACCCCAAATACTTTACTTCGGACTTATGGAACTCACACTTCTCTGGTTTACAAAACAATTGTTTTTTCTTGAGTCTTTCCAGGACTTGCAGGACATGATCTATATGTTGCTCAGGATCACGGGAATATATATAGATATCATCCAAATAAATGACTACATATTGGTTGAGTACATCAGAGAACACTGAATCCATAAATCGTTGAAAAACAGAAGGGGCGTTGGTCAGTCCAAAGGGTATAACACGGTACTCATAGTGCCCAAAAGGCGTACGGAAAGCTGTCTTCCATTCATCACCTTCCTTGATCCGAAGAAGATGATAGGCACCCCGTAAGTCTAATTTGGTAAACATCTTGACTCCTTGAATGGCATCCAATATATCCCTGATTAAAGGAAACGGATATCGATCCCTAATTGGTATTCTGTTGATTACGCAAAAGTCAACACATGGACGCAGATCCTTAGTCTTCTTGGGGACGAAGAAGAGAGGAGCCCCAGCAGTGGATGTGGAAGGAGCAATTAAACCGTTGTGTAAGTTATCATCTAAATATTCCTTTAGCACCTTCTTTTCTTGGTCTGTCAGAGAATACATTAGACCAAAGGGTACGACTTCATCAGGAACTAAAGGAATAGCACAGCCATAACTGCGATGAGGCGGCAAAATAGGATTACTAGGTTTCTAAAAAATCCCGATATATTCCTGATAACAATCTGGAACTCCCTGGATCATATTGATAGAGTTAGTGTTATCCTTGGTTGACTGACAGGCCCTTTTGGGAGTCCAATAAGAGTTAGTGGAATAACAATTCTGTTGACAAAATAAAGACGTTGGGGATATAGTTCTTGTTTCCCAGTTAATATAGGGGTTGTGTCGGGTTAACCAGGGTAGTCCCAAAATCATGATGTGATTTGGTGAGGCTATGAGATCAAAGGCAACATGTTCTTGATGCCCCCCAAATGTCAAACAAAGAGTAGGTGTTGAGGCCACCACAGGACCTAAGGTTAACGGACAGCCATCCACTGTGTGTACCTGCTCAGGAGTTTCTTTAGGAATGCGGGGAATTCCTTTATTCGTAGCCCAGGTCTCATCCAGATAGATTCCACTGGCTCCACGATCAAGGAGAGCCAGAAGGTGTTCTTCTTGATCTTGTGAACTTTGTAACTTGACCAAGAGGATAAACAGGGTGGACATGCTTTCTCTGGAGGTACACATGGATGGTACTTCAGCTCCTCCCGTCTCCTTCCTCCTTACAGGGGACGGGAGCAGGCGTTTCCCGCAGGTCTTGAGGGACGTACCGGACAACTATGGATCAGATGGCCAGCCTTACCACAGTACAGACAAAGTCCCATTCGTCTTCGTTCCTCCCTTTTGGACTCCGTCAATGGACCACGAACCAGATCTATCTGCATGGGTTCTTCAGGGGGAGGTGGAGAGGCTTCGGATGGAACATCTTCCGTTCGCCGACTGCTAGTACGAAAGGTACCAGACTGGTATGGAGCTCGCGTTCTACGTCTCTCCATCTTGCGCTCTCAAAATCTATATTCGATGTTCATAGATGGATCCATTAATTTCTTCAAAGAACAAGCTGGAGAAGAATGTACAAGCTCATCTTTAATTTCTTCACACAAGCCTCGGCGGAAAAGGGTTATGAAGGTGCGTTCCACCCACGAGGTTTCAGCTGCTAGCTGTTTGAAACAGGTTATATACTGCAGAACATCCTGATTACCCTGCTAAATGTCACATAAGGCTTCTTCAGCTGCTGCTTCTACCCCAGGTCTCTCAAACATTTGTTTGAAAAGAGTCAGGAAAGCGGGATAGTTAGCCAGGACTGGGTCTTCTGCAGTCGCCCAAGCAAGCGCCGGACCAGACAAGGCGCTGATCAGATAGCCTACCTTAGCCTCATCCGAGGAAAGCTGGAGTGGTCGAAACGCACAGAAAACCATCAGGGCATCCAAAAATTCCTTTATCTTTAGAGGATCTCCAGAATATCGAGGAGTTGTGGCAGATACGGGTGGTATGTCCTTTGATCGGGAAGACAAGACCTGTCGTAGCGCAGTGTACTCTGCCCGTAACTGTTGTAACTCTTGGGCTTGTTGTTGGACAGTCTGCAACATGGCTTGAGCATTTTCTGACGCCTATCCCTGTGGATGTTCCATAGCGATCTCGCAACGCAGAATCTTTTGGTGTTGCAATCTGTTATGCACTGCGCTGGACTTCTCTCCTCTGGATACCGAGTTGGCGAATACACCAGGTCTTCTACAGGTTCTGGATACTCCCAGATAAGGGCAAACCCTTCTAGTAGCCACTGTGCCGCTTGACAGGCTATGCCAAAGCAGACCGTACCCTCAAGAAGGAGTCCCAGAGGGAAAAAACCCCAACACTGGGAAAAAACCTCTAACAGGAACTCCTGAAGAAAAAACAAGAAAAAACAGGACTTGACAACAGGAACAAAATAGGCAATATCTCCCAAAGCAAAAAGCAGGAATGAAGACCAGACAAACTCTCCCAAGGCAAAAGCAGGAACAAATAACAGGAGCGAACAGCACAACCAGAAGGAAGTGTTTGCAATGCAAGGTAGAACAAGACTGACTGACTTATATACTGAGAAAAGGGAAGTGACATCACAGGAAAGGGCAAGAACACCATCTTGAATTGGGAAGAGCTCATAGACAAGAATAGGAAAAAGAAAGTAGTAGAAAAGAAAACCAGTGCATGCTGGGACAAAAACACGAAGAAGACAAGATGGACACAACATGGACAGAGACAGGAATGAAGACCAGACAAACCCACCACCAACGACAAAAAAAGAAGAAAAAAGGGCTACAGGTAAGTGTAGCGCGACCGGGAGCGAAATATATGCTTCCCGGGATGTGTAATAAAAAAAAAGCGGGGAACGGCGCTCCGAGTGTCAGCAGCGTGCTCCATCCGCAAGGACAGAAAGAGACGCCGCGTCTAAGCGCGGCGTTACATAGCATTAACGTGGAGACCACTGAGATATAAATATCCTTAAAGTACTGCTCTGTCGCCTCCACCATAGCTGCTCTGACTTTGACCACCTTAAGGTACCAGGAATTCAAAATAATACGATTGAGCCTTTGTTTCTTGCTTGAGCCATAAACTATCAATGGGCGGAATGATCTGAGATGCCTCTGGCAAGGTGATAATCCTCCCACCACACCCGTGTAAGTTGGTGAGCCAGTGTAATGAAGTGATCAATACAGAAGAGACTGCTGTGAACTCTGGAGTGAAATGTAAAATGCTGTGCTGTGGGATTGAGAGTGCGTCACACATTCTTAAGTCTTTGGACTGTAAGGAAGTAGGTTAACGGCTTACAGACTGAGCTTGTATGTTTGGGGTGATTGCGGTCCAATTTCTTGTTTATTGTCACATTGAAATCTCCCCCCATTATCAATTCCTGTTCTGGAAAATTGAGTAGTATAGTGGTCAGTTCTGGGAGCGTGGAGTCATTAAGTCGTGGTGGGATGTATACTGAAAGTATATGAATGAATTAACCCTCCTAGTGCCTGAGAGAGCCACATATCACGCTTGCTGGACGGGCCACACCCGTTAGATGGGCGAAGAAGAACATTTTCTAACCAGAATGCCTAGACCCCTGGAGGTGGTAGTATATCCCACAGGCACAACCATTTTATATCCCCATCTGTCAAGTGCGTGACATGTGTTGCCTAGCAGGTGGATCTCCTTTAGGAGGACCACATCTGGGGAATGTCATTTGACATATTGCAGACCACTCCCCGCTTCGCCATTGACATTCCAGGCGAGAACCAGTAGCATTTTGTGCTCACTAGGGACGGGCATGTATGGAATATGCGGCCCATGTTGGATGGGCGCGGCTGGACGCATGACTGCTTGTGGAGGAGGCAGACTTGGCAGAAGTGTAAGAACATTAAACCTCTCTGCTAGCAGACATTAAAGTATACCTTGCCTTATTGTAAGTAATGGTGAAAAATAAACAACACCGCATCTGAAACAAATATCCCCACTCTGCCTCCCTGCAATGCGGACCTAGAAGTAGTAGGGATTCATGGCAAGTGCTCTTTGACTCCCCATCCCCAAAACAGGAATGACTGCCAAGTTAGCTGTCAGTATTCTGTGGCCTCGTCATCTCTCAAAGCCCTGGGTGAGGCAATCGGAGGGACACAATGAAGTGTCTACTTGAAGTGTTTAAAAATTATACCGTTCACATGGTCTCAATCTGTGGGTTCAAACTAGTCTCTCTGTGCTTCCTGAGTCTGCTCCTGTTGAGAAGGATGGTTTTTCGGGCTCAGCTGAGTGGTGCTTCTGCATGGTCTCTCTTCTGGAATCCGGTGACGATCCGATGTGGGGCAGTCTCCCCGGGTGTTTCTTAGGTCAGTCACAGCGTCCCGTTCGTCCAACTCTCTGCTTTCCCTCGAGCCAATCACGGGTCACTTTCTGAAAAGAAATATGCTTTGTGTCACAGTGTCCTTTCCTCTGGATCTGCACGTTGCTGAACAAAAGGCCCACCTCCCAGCGTCACCAACTCAGAAAGCTATTATAGCACAGAGTTAGGATGAAGCCAGTCGGGGGAAGGGAATTAGGGTAGGGAACTGCAGGGAGAGAGATCTGAAAAGAGTCATTTTCCAGTCCCTATCCTTTCCAGGACACCAAGTACCAAAGGGAAGACCACTGATATCTAGAGTCTAAAATAGATCGCACCTCTTACTCCTATTGACCTTGGACTAATAGAGGAGCAGGTTGTGTGACACTTGAGGGCGAAGCAGGTTTAAGAAGCGAAGTGTGAAACACTGGATGAATTTTCAAAGACAATGGTAATTTAAATTTATATATTACTGGGTTTACTTGTCATAATACTTCATAGGGCCCTATGAATTTTGGATGAAACATATTTTTATTTTTGAACACAAAGTTTTTCTTGGATAACCAATCTCTATCTTTGTCTGTATAATGAGGACCAGGCTGGTGTTTTTTGTCATATTGCATTTTATATTTTTTTCTTTGCTTGATGACGATTTGTTTGCATTTGTGAATGTACCTTTTTCACGTGTGTTAACATGTCCATGACTGCTGGAGTGGTTTGAGTAGAAGCAGGTAGCGTAACTGGCAAACTGTGCGGATGATGCCCATATAAACCATAGAAAGGAGTTGAGTTTATTGAAGAGTGGTGAGAGTAATTATAAGCCAGTTCTACAAGCCACAAAAGATGGAGCCAGGTTTTAGGAGACTTTGTTGCGTAACATCGTAAGTATTGTTTCAGAGTTTGGTTTAGTCTCTCTGTTTGACCATCCGTTTGTGGATGATAACTAGCAGATAAAGTTGAATCAATTCTTAAAGCCTTGCACCATTGTTGCCAAAAACGTGCAGAAAATTGTGACTCTCTATCAGAGAGGATGACTCTTGGAAGTCCGTGAAGGCGAACTACATTTTCTAAGATGATAGTTGCTAAGGTGTCGGAGTTTGGGAGACCTTTACAGGCAATGAAGTGAGCATATTTGGTAAGGCTGTCCACCACCACTAGAATGGTTGTAAACTGTTTTATTTGAGGAAGAATAGTAATAAAATCCATAGAGATATGTTCCCGTGGATGATTGGGAACAGGTAGAGGTATCAGTAGACCTTTGGGCTTGCTATATTCGCTTTTGCATCTTGCACATACTTCACATGATTGTAGCATTTGCTTAAGGTCGTAAACGAATGTAGGCCACCAAAAATACCTTTTCATGAGTTCTATTGTTTTTTGAGGACCTGGGTGGCCTGCCAGAGGATGACTATGTAACCAATAAAAAGCTGTCTCTCTTAACTCCTCAGTAGGCAGGAATACTCAAGATTCGTGTAGAGGTAAGCCTTGTTGAATGGACCTTTTGGTGTCTTGTTGTAACCACTCTTGCCACTTCGTGATATGAAAATGATTACGAATGAGATCAAAGAATTTCTCGGCTGCTACTAAACATAACACTTTTGAGGACGTTATAATAGGCTTGGGTTTTTGTTCAGTATGTGCGATCGAAGATTTTTGCCTAGACAATGCATCGGCCTTACGATTATCTACTCCTGGTCTAAAAGTCACTATGAAATCAAATTCTGCAAAGAATAGCATCCATCTTAATTGTCTGGGAGTTAATAGTCTGGCAGAACTCGTAATTTTCTATGATCAGAATATACAGTTATGGTGTGTTTTGGTCCCAATAGATAATGTCCCCATTGTTTGAAAGTATTACGAATTGCTAATAATTTTTTTCTGCTATGGTGTAATTCTGTTCTGCTTCATTTAATTTTCTTGACGCACATGCTATGGGGTGTAAATGTCCAGTTTCTCGATGACGTTGGGACAGGATGGCCCCAACTGCAACATCGGATGCATCGGCTTCCACAATAATTAGTTCCTCTACATTGGGGTGAGCTAGAATGGGAGTGGTAGTAAAGGCCTTTTTTAATTCTTGAAATGCTTCCTCTGTCTCTTGGGACCAGTTGAAGACGGCCTTTTTCCTTAGTAACTTGGTGATTGGTGCCACCTTTTGGGAGAAGTGATGGATGAAGCGTTGATAAAAGTTTGCAAAACCTAAAAAACATTGAATATCACGTACTGATTTTGGTGTGGGCCATTTAGATACAGCTTCAATTTTTCTTTCAGTCATTTGCATGCCGCCAGGTGTTAAAATGACTCCTAGAAATTCAACTTCTTTGGTATGGAACTCGCATTCACTTAATTTGCAAAACAAATTATGTTTCTGTAGCGTTTGTAATACCTTTTTTAGATGTTCTTCATGTATTTCTTCAGAGTTTGAATAAACCAATATATCATCAATATAAACGATGACAAAGATGTCTAGATATTCTCTCAGAACATCGTTTGAGAAATATTGAAAGGTTGCTGGGGCATTACATAGACCAAACGGCATCACTAGATACTCAAAGAGGCCATAAAGAGTCTTAAAAGCCGTTTTCTACTCATCTCCCTCTCGAATTCGGACTAGGTGAGAAGCACCTCGTAAGTCAAGTTTGGTATAAATAACAGCAGATTTTACCTGATCTAAAAAGACTGATATGAGAGGTAGTGGATATTTATTTTTAACTGTGATCTTATTTATCGCTCTAAAGTCAATACAAGGCCTCAAATCGCCATTAGCTTTGGGTATGAAAAACAACGGAGAAGCTGCTGGAGATCGTGATGGACGAATTAACTTGTTGGCTAAACATTGATCAAGGTATTCTCGTAGGACTTGATTTTCTTTCTCTGATAGTGCATAGATTCTACAATTTGGTATATTGGCGCCAGGTACAAGGTCGATCTGACAATCGTACGGCCTGTGAGGGGGTAAGGAGCTCGCTTTCTTTTCACAGAAAACGTCAGTATATTCTGAATACTGTGATGGCAGGTCAATTTCCTTCTCAACTGCAGTAGCAATAGAGTGTTGAAGATTTCCTTCTTTGTTTCGTCTTGGTTGAAAACATCTTTTTGCACAAGAGGAAGAAAAAAAACGCAAAACCTGGTTGCGCCAGTCTATGCGTGGATTGTGTAACATTAACAACGGCATTCCTAAAATAAAACCATATTGGGGTGCTTGGATTATATCAAAGCGAATTATCTCACAGTGGTTCTGATTCTCATCATCTTTGCAAATCATTTGTATTCATGAGGTTTGTTTAGTGACGGGGCCTCCTGCCAACTCACTACCATCAACTGCATACACAACTTCTGGAACCTTTTTCTTGACACGGGGTATATGCAAGTCTAGTGCAGTTTGTTGATCCACAAAATTTCCTGTTGCCCCTGAATCAATTAGAACTTGTACATTATGGGGGTCATTACAATCCTGGCGGGCTGTTTTGAGGAAGCACCTCCAACAGGCTGGCGATGCTTCCAGGGGCATTACGCGGTCGCACCGCCGGGACCTGCAGTTTCCCGCCACATTGGTCCCGGCGGTTTAAATCCACCAGGGCAGCACTGCTTGCAGTGCTGCTCACGGATTATGAGTCCCCCTCCCGCCAGCCTTTTCACGGCGGTAAGAACCGCCATGAAAAGGCTGGCGGAAAGGGGAGTCGTGGGGCCCCTGGGGACGCCTGCACTGCCCAAGCCACCGGCATGGGCAGTGCAGGGGCCCCCTGCCACAGCCCCATGGAGCTTTTCACTGTCTGCTAAGCAGACAGTGAAAAGCGCGACGGGTGCAACTGCACCCGTCGCACAGCTGCGACACCGCCGGCTCTCATAATAGACCCCGCAGGTGTGTGGCTGCATTGGCGGCCGCCCGGCGGTTCAACCGCTGCCCGCCAAGGTTGTAATGAAGGCCAATGTCTTTTTCCCTGCACAGTCATTTGCACTAGAATTCGAAAATGTTTGACATAACGATTTGTGCAAGAACACACTGAAGGGATTGTCAATTTGCCCAAGAGGTCCCATTCGTTTTTTCTTGGGCACTTTTTGTGAATTTTCCAAAGCAACCGCTATCTTTTTCTTTGACACAAATGTTGGATCAATTTTACCTTTGGGTTTCTTTTGACATTCTTTTACGAAATTACCCTTTTTTCCACAATCCAGACACTGACTATTCTTTCGTTGCATGTCTTTCTCCTCTTTGTCAATGATGGGCGAACAGTTCCGATATCCATTGGTTCTATCATAGGATCTGAGGACAATTGAAGGTGTCTGGACCTTTCCATTCGCCAATTGGGTTTTTTCCATTTTTTCCTTACTCCTTTTCTTTCAGAGCGTCTATGATCTATCCGTAGGGTTAGATTAATTAAATCAGTGCAAGTTTCTGGATTGGGTTCAACTTGGGCCAATACATCTTTTAATTTGTCTTTTAGCCCTTGATAAAATACCGCTGACCTTTTTTCCTCTGGCCAAGCAGTTTCCACTACTAACTAGTTGAAGTGTGACAAATACGTTATCAAGTCTTTGTTTCCTTGACGTAATTCTAGTAACTCTTTGTCTGCAGACATAGTTATTGCGCGTCTGTCAAATACCTTTACAAATTCTTCTACGAAACGACGCCAATTATATAAAAGAGGACTGTCTAATCGGACTAATGGCACTGCCCAAGTAGCTGCATCACCATTCAGATATGATATAATGAATGCAATTCTAGATTGTGAGTCCGGAAAGGCACTGGGCCAATACTTAAAATGTAGTTCCACCTGTGTGAGAAAAATTTTAACCTTTTTGGGGTCCCCAGAAAACCTCTCTGGTGCAGCCAGAGGACTCTGTGTCGGCATATTCACAGCTATGTTATTAGGTGTGGAAAGCGTTGGACGAGACTCAGGTTCAGAACCATCCACCCTACTCTGTAACTGAGTTACTTTAGTAACTAAGGGCCAGATGTAGCAAACGATTGCGACTTGCAAACGGGCCGAATCGCAATTTGCGACAGTGCAAAATCGGAAATGGGATGCAAAAAGCCCATTTCCGACTCGCAAAAAGCGATGGGACCCGTTTGCGAGTCGCATCCGGTGCGACCCCATTTTGCGACCCGCAAATTGCAAGTCGCAATTTGCGAGTCGCAACCCATATGCAATTGCAACTCGCAAATTGCGACTAGTCGCAAAAAGCCCAGTTTGCATGTCCCATTTACCAACTCAGAGCAGGTGGTAACCATTACCAAAGTATAAAAGGGGACCCAGAAGGCATCTGGGTTACTCAAGATGGCGGAGATATACCTGATAGCAGTGAGGAGGAGAGTCTACGCAGCCCAGCAGAGGAGGAGGAGGGGCCACAGACAGGAGAAGATATATAGAACCAGGCAGACTCTTTTTCAGCAAACTGAAGAGGAGATCTATGACAAATACCGCCTTAGCAGCGCAGCCATTCTAGAATTAATAGATTTACTGAAACCACAGCTAGAACACAAGACTCTGCGTGGCTGCGCCATCCCTACGCATGTGCAAGTACTATGCGCACTGCACCTCTTGGCCTCAGGGAGCTATCAGGGGGTCATTGCCGTGGCAGGTGGGGTATCCCAAAGTGCAGTGTCAAGGTTCCTCAGGGCATTCCTAGATGCCTTAGTCACGCACATGTCTCACTTCATATACTTACCAAGGAATGAGGCAGAAATTAACAGCACCAAGCTGGACTTTTACCGCATTGCCCACTTTCCTCATGTCATAGGGTGTGTAGATGGGACACACATTCAAATATGCCCCCCTGCTAATCTGGAACACATTTTCCGCAACAGGAAGTGTACCCACTGACTCAACATACAGGTTGTTTGTGATTCCCATTATGTCATCACGGACATCGTAGCTAAGTTTCCTGGCAGTACCCATGACTCATACATTTTTAGGCATAGTGGGATACATCAACGCCTGGAACGTGGGGAATTTGGAGACGGTTACCTCCTAGGTAGAGCCACAGACACTTGCAGACATACACACAGGTCACTGTGCACGACAATCTGGACTTCCTAACCGTGTACTTTTGTGCCCAACAGGTGACAGTGCATATGCTCTCAGGCCTTGGATCATGACTCCGTTTTTAACACCCAGAACTGAATCAGAGAGGCAATACAACAGTGCGCATAAGAGGACCAGGAACCTGATCGAGCGCACCTTCGGACTGCTGAAGGCAAGATTCAGATGCCTCCACCGCAGTGGAGGCGCCCTCCAATACACCCCCATTACCGCTTTCAAAATTGTGGTCGCATGCGCCATCCTCCACAACATAGCCACCCAACGTGGGCTACCTCTCACCCCTGCAGACCCAGATCCTGATGATGAAGAGCAAGAACAACCACATCGCCATTATGGGGATAGGAGTCTAGCTAATCAAGGCAGACTGAGACGGGACCACATTGCAACGCAATATTTTGGACGGTACGTGTCAACTCCCACCATACTCACCTATTAACCATTTGTTAAGTGGAACAAAAATAACTGTTTTATTAATGTCATGAAGAAACTATATACAAGTTGAAATTGTCCATGGGCAGGAAAATGCCAACCAGTCATGTGGCACATTAACGCCATGTGCCACATTAATCTGTCCTGGCTGTTATCTATGATCTCCTGCCCCTCCTGCCAGCCGGGCTGGTCCCTGCTGCGTCCATGGTGCTGTGCCTACCACTCCTCAGCACCCTACTGTCAGTGGCAGAGATCCTGCTCACTGTTGAGCCCTCCTCCCAGGTGTATTTGTTAACTTCCTGGCTGTGATGTCATCATCATGTGCCAGGAAGTGTTTCCAGAGTGTTCTGGTATGCTTTCTGGAGTGTTCTGCTGCACCTGCAAGCAATTTTGAAGGTAATCGCAATTTGCGACACCCACTCGCTAATTGCGAGTTCGTTTTTTGCACACTCGCAAACAGCGACCTTGCAAACTGTGGACTCGCACACAGCGTTGCGAGTCCGGCTGCGAGTCGCAAAATCGGATCGCTTTTTTTTCTGACATTCCAATTTGCGACTCGCATTTTGCGAGTCGCATCAACTCACAAAATGCGAGTCGCAATTTTTTATTTTTGCTACATCTGGCCCTAAATCAGCTGTAACATTTTTTGAGTCTGTCAAATCCCTTTGCATCTGAGTAACTACTTGCATAAGAGTATCTAGAGTGGCCATTTTGCGCAGCTCACGTACAGACCAAGAGGAAAGTATAAACTCGTGGGCTCACTATTCTGTCACAGTGTCCTTTCCTCAGGATCTGCACGTTGCTGAACAAAAGGCCCACCTCCCGGCGTCACCAACTCAGAAAGGTATTATAGCACAGAGTTATGAGGAAGCCAGTCGGGGGAAGGGAATTAGGGTATGGAACTGCAGGGAGAGAGATCTGAAAAGAAAAAGGTTAGAACAAATATGCACTTACTCATTCATAGCATTATAACTCATCAATAGACTCTTGACTAAAGGCGTCTCCGTGATATCAGATTGAGACCTCTTTTGAAATGAGGGCAAAGCCCCTTCTTTGAATCATGGAACAAGAACAAACTACGACCTCAGAACCAGGAGATGGCAAGCGCTTTGGACTATGATCGTACTCTGAATATCAATCCTATAACAGCTATGCATTTATAACATAAACCTTTGATCATGGTCTAGAAAATCTCAAAGAATTAAATATGCTTTTCACATATTATGCTTTCCAAAAAACAATGAAAACTATAATTTGTTTATCTCCCAAAAAGTTTTCATATTCAACAACTATAAGGCCGGAAAGTTTTTACTCATTGAACTTGAAGCGCTTTGTTCCTTATGCTAGATAGCGCTTTCATTTGTTTCATCTGAAGCGCTACGCTCGTTATGCAAGGGGCGCCTTTCTTATGTGGCCTGAATCACTTTGATTGTTGTGCCAAGGGCTTTTTATGCACGTGGACTGAAGCGCTTTGATTGCTGTGCCAAGGGCGCTTTACTCATGTGGTCAGAAGCGCTTTGATTGCTGTGCCAAGGGCGCTTTACTCATTTGGTCTGAAATGCTTTGATTGCTGTGCCAAGGGCGCTTTACTCATACAGACTGAAGCGCTTTGATTGCCGTGCCAATGGCGCTTTCCTCATGTGGACTGGAGCACTTTGATTGCTGTGCCAAGGGCGCTTTACTCATGCGGACTGAAGCACTTTGATTGCCATGCCAAGGGCGCTTTACTCATGTGAATTGAAACACTTTGATTGCTGTGCGAAGGGTGCTTTACTCATACCGACTGAAGCGCTTTGATTGCCGTGACAAGGGCGCTTTCCTCATGTGAACTGGAGCGCTTTGACTGCTGTGCCAAGGGCGCTTTACTCATGCGGACTGAAGGGCTTTGATTGCCATGCAAAGGGTGCTTTACTCATGTGAACTGAAGCGCTTTGATTGCCATGCCAAGGGCGTTTTATGTGTGTCCTGAAGCGATTTGCTCGTTGTGCTAAGGGGCGCTTTACTTCTGTGCTCTGAAGCGTTTTAATCATCGTGCCAAGACTGCTTCACTCTGAAAACTGAAAACGCTTTGCTCGTTGTGCTGAGGGGCGCTTTACCTTTTGGAAGTAACAACTCCCTTCAAGATTGGACTCATCAAGACCTTACCGCTACGAGTACGACCTATTCTTATCTGAATTCACCATGGAAACAAGGATACTCGGATTTGCCGTCCATCTGCCATGCCGGAAATCTTCTCTTCTTCAGAGGAACCCCCACAAGGTCTGACTGCATTGAAGTCTTCAAAATAGTGAGCAACGGGCTTGGGTGAGGCTGGACTTTATAGGCCTGCCACACCCCAAGATGGCAGCTGCCTCTAAAAACATGGGAATTGTAGTCCCTTCATAGAATAGCACTGATAAGTGCATCTAGTCCACCAATGTCCTGAACCTGCAGCTCTATGAGCTTTGCCACAGGGCAGACGACACTGATGGCTACCTTTGGCTCAAGAGGGGATGACAAGTGGTGCACATAAAGTGCCGCAAAGCCGCGCAGCAGAGTTTCGGGCGGGACCTGGACCACCCACGGCCTTATTCCTGACACTTTGCCACTGGCCACCACTCAAAGCTGTGCCGGGAATAACATTGAATATTTGAGATTTTGTTCTCTGAGGGCCATGTTGACCTCAAGAAAACTGCAGCGTAGCCTCTGTACTCGTAGAGTTAAGTTGGGGAAGAAGGTGACATTTGTGTTGTTGAGTTGGAGTGGCGAAGTGCTGCGGGCAGTTTGAGGAACAACATGCCAGTCTCTGAAGTTTAAGATTTGAGCTAGAATGGGACAAGGCAGTACGCTGGGCATAGGTGGAGTACCCGGACCCAATTGGCTCTTTCCACAAAAAAGTATTTAGAGAGGCCACATGGTTTCAGAATGAGGCCCTCCACAAAGAGGTGCACAGCTGGCCTTTCTGTTGTTCAGGGACGCCAATGATACGGATATTGTTTCTACATGAGTGTCCCTCAAAGGCTTCGGGCTTCACCCCATGCACGTTGGTTGTGGTTTTGAGCAAATTAACCTGTTCCTTGATGGTGGCAGAGTTGCCTTTAAGTGCCCTCAAGGAGCTCTCCACCTACTTCACTGTGGCTCCCAAATTGCAGATATCTGCCCTTGTGAGTGTTACTTACACCAAGACTGTGTCAATTTTAGTTTCAAGAGAGCCACAGACATTCTGTATGGCTGCCATTATGTCTTTCAGGGTACGGTTGTCTTCTCCTGGGTGTGCCAAGTTAATCACTTGATTTGTTCTGTTTTGTTCTGTTCACTGCAGTGGCCCCAGAAGAGTCTTTGGGCTTAGTGAGCCTGTCCACTTTTGTTTGGTGCCCTCCTCTCGTGCTCTTGCCTCCTGTTATAGTTCTGATTGAGAAGGGAAGCAGCTATGAGTGAAGGGAAGCGGATGCCTTCCCTCCCCCCGCGGCCTGTCGCTACTGAACCTCTTTGCAATACCTTCCAGAGGCAAATATTGTCTGAGGGTCTCACAGCAGGTACCTGGGGACAGGAATAAGCCTCAGTCTTAGTGGCTTTCAGAGAAGGAGGGATAGACAACTCTGGGCCCATTAGGTAATAACTTACAGTCTTGAGACAGCTAACAGTTCAATGGCTGGTGCATCCCACGTTCCGACTCCTCACAGGTACCGCAGATAGCCTTGTCTACCTTGGGTTGGAGGGGTAGGGGAATCAAGTCTGGATGCTTGCTTTCTTGTGGTGAGCGTCCCGGTGTGCCAGCTGGTACAGCCATTTGGTTGCTGTCATCTTGCGCCCCTTCTATTCTGAGATAGCTGTGGCACCATGATAGAGGCACAGTGGTGGCAGGTGCTTCATGCGGGCCTTGGTATTGCCCAGAAAGTGTTTCCTTAGGATCCCTGAGGTGACCGTGGAAGGCTTCTTTGCGAGGCACAGGAGGCCCGGGCAGGGAGACGCAATTGGTTCCCCGGGCATGAACGTGTGTTCGCAGGCCCCTAGAGGTCAGCCCCGCTGCTCCTCAGGGCTCCATGGTAGTCCCAGCCCTGCGCCCTCATTAGGGACCGGAGGTCCGACACTAGGTGTCGCCGGAGTCGGGACTAACCTCCTGTCTGTTCCCCGCAAGATGCTTGGGCACTGGGGGGAGACTCCACTAAGTTCGGCCGTGTGTCGGTGGAGGCCATCGTTTGTTTGCCTGGTGGTGCCATTTCTTGATCAAGTGCTACTTTAAGGCCGTGGATACCCCGAGGACAGAGGCTGCAGGCGGTACAGTGGTTGTTTGTTTAGGTCCAGGTGATGCGGGTCACTGTGACGGGTCTCGCCGTCCCTAGACATGGACACACCGGTCCAATGATTCCAATCGAGGTCCTGTTCTCAAATGTGGTACTAGGCCATGCAGTACGATGCAGTCATCAGAGACCTGCCAGGTCGCAAAGTTTGCTTCTTGGCTTCCCCGATGCCAGCAGATGTTCAGGGTTAACGTGTTTGCTTGCGGGCGGATGATTGAGGCAGATTGACGGGAGATCAGGCCGACTGGCCACCGGAGCTCAGCTATGATGCTTGGTTTCTACTCACAGCCCCAGGAATTCCAGTATTGACCCCCCTAGTTTTCCATCCACTTTCAGAGTTAGTGAGAACATTTTGTGAGAACTTGGTAGATGACCTTTTAGAACAGGTCACCATTGTAGATAAGTTTTACACTGGTGTGCAATTGTTCAGGGAATTGTTCTAAGTGGACACTATTGCTTGTGGCACAATGCACTCTAGCCTTAAAGGTTTCCCAAAAGAGCTTGTTTGTAAAAAAAACTTGAGAGGGGACCGTGTAGTGCCTTGCATAGTGATAAACTTCTAGCTGTGAAATTTGCAGGCAGGAGAGATGTCTACAGGCTGACTACCATCCATGGTGAAAGTACTTCACCTGTGACCATTTGGGGCCAGGTTGCTGAAGTATGCAAGGCTGTGGGCATTTTACACTACAATAAGCACATGGGTGGTATAGACAGAGTAGATCAGAGGTTAGAACCTTACACTGCTGTTTGTAAGGCTTATATTTAGTATAAGAAGTTGTCTGTCCATTTGTTTAATCTTGCAACCTTCAATTCTTTTGTTGTATTCAAGGGTTGTTCTCCAGAGTCAAAGATGACATTTGTTCAGTTTCAGCAGTCTCTGATAGACAGCCGGTTGTAGTGGAACCGACAAGGGTTCTTAGAGTTTGCGTGGTGGAGGATGTGGCTAGATTGAAAGATCGCCACTTTTCAAATCGCATTCTTCCCACACCAAAAAAAGATTTTCCAAGTATGAGATGTAAAGTCTGTATCCGAAGAGGTGTGCGGAAAGAGAGTCATATGTACTGCCTCGAGTGTCTTTCTAAACCTGGGCTGTGTGTGCTCACATGTTTTAAACTGTACCACACGCAACAGAGTTATTGGGAGCAACTCTGAGCATAAATAAACTGACTGGTCTGTATCGCTTTATATCTTTTTGTTTAGATTTCATGGTTGGGATTAGTGTGATGTATTTAGTTAGAGCTGCTGTGTTTGTAGTTATAGTTTTGAATCTCTTTCCAATTGGTTTGATTGCTTTTTTGTTAAAAAAAGGAGATGGCAGTGTGGGTGAATTGGCATTTGGCAGGTGTGCATGGACTGACACTTGGCTGGGAGGTTATGAGAGCTGGCGCTCAACTGGCGGCGTGAGCTGGCATTTGGTTGGCAGTGTGTGAGTAGTTACTTGCTGCTGGTCACTACACAAACTACTAGTTAAACACCAATCCACACAGTCCTTTAACCGCCAGCTAGTGTGATTGCTGTGTCAGTCATGTGGGCATATGAAAGTTATGGGCCCTTGGATGGCTCTGTCTGTGGATGTGAATGTTGTAATGCGCTAGGCCCGTGACTGGCGGTATGAATGGGGTCGTGTGTGTTGTTGGAAAGTGGATTATTGGTATAGGCCACAAACCCCCACTAGGTCCAGTCAAGTTCTCAATAAATTAATCCTTGCTCAGCCATTGGGAGCAGTTAGGCTTAGTTGAGGAGAAAGGGGTGTAAAGCATTTAATATCAACAAAACAGTAAACGATCAAAACACAACACAATAAAAATCCAACATCAATTTATACAAATAGGAAATATGTGTATATTTAAACTGACACCAAAATGACAATAATCCAATGCAGGGAACCAGAGATATGAATTTTCACAGATTAAAGGTAAATCTAGCGCTCAGAAACAAATATCGCTCAAAGGGTTTAAAAAGGTTGCACTGGACAGGGACAAAGTCTAGAGTTCATGACACGCACAATGTAACACTGTTACACTTACTCCCCAAAGTGTTTCTTGATTCAGGGAAGTGATCCACAGAACCAGCCAATGGTTCAGAGACTCTGGTTTGCCTCTTGGCAGTTGGGACTACAACTCCCACAATGCACCACTTCAACTTCTGGAGCTTTTTACAGCAGTTGCTCGAATCTTCTCCAGACTTCTGGATCTTTTTTCAGAGGTCCTTTTTAGGTCCCCGAAGAGTCCATAAACTTGATCCAAGGTTCCAGAAGCTCTGAGTTGCTCCTTGGGAGTTGGGACTACAACTCCCAGAACCAGAATGCACCTGGTCAAAATCCTCAATTGGCCACTGGACGCTGGTCAGCTGGGCTCTTCTTGCAGGACGTGATGCAGGGGACTCTGGGCAGCTCCTTTGTACCTATAGCTTACAGGGAGTTCACTCCTGGAGTTGCAAAAGCAAGGCAAAGTATTTTTCTTGTTAAAGCCCAAAGTGTGCAGCTGGTGCAGTCCTTGTGATTGCAGTGTCCAGGTGCAGGCCAGGGGTTCAGTCCTTCTTCTCCAGTACTTTCTTCCAGCAGGGATCTGAATTGTGGGTCAGCTCTGCCATATTTATCCTTGCTCCTGGGGCTGGAAAGCAGGGGGTGCTCCTGTCCAAGGGGGTGCAGGGCAAAAATCAGTCTCAAAAAGCCACATTCTTTGAAAATTCAACATGGTGGAAATATCTCCTTGAAAGTTACATCTGGCTGAGCCCACCCACTGGTGTGGTCACGTTTCTATGCAACACTGGGTCCAGCCCGTCTCTTAATCTAATCAGTCGTGCTCCTAGCTATCTGGGGTTGGAGTAAATGGGGGAGGTCCAGTTTCTGTCCCAAGTGTCATTCCCTCCTTTGAAGACCAGTTTGGCTACTCTTCCCCCATCCTGCTGTGCCATCTGCTGTAGCAGTTCCCCCCGGGATGCTTCCTTTGTGTCAGCCCAGGCCATTTCACACCTCATTAAGGCAGCCTGGCTCAGGCCAATCAGGAAAGGACACTACAGGGCTGAATTTGGTAACATTCAGAAATTGTTTTAAAACTCTTTCCCTGTGCTAGTTATATTAAATTCAACATTGGCAAGTTGTTGGATTTATTACAAAAATTAATTTGGTACCAAACTTGCTATATTTAGCTCACCTATATTGAAAATAAGAGTTTATTATTTTAAAATAAAGTCTCTCCATGTTAGACTATTGGGCTCATTGACTACAATGGGAAAAAACTAATTTGGCTGCTTTTCCCTCACCTGGGCTTATAAAAACATATTTTATAAAGTCCCTGCTTATATTTACACTGTGACTAGTGATAGGGGCACTCAGGGCAGACCGTAGGGGTGATATATGTAAAAATAAGTTATATTAGAGCTTTGGAGGTACTGTTAATTGAAAGTTGAATTTGGGGGTTAGCTTTAACTCAAAAGCAGCCAACAATGCAGGCCTGCCTTTAAAATTACACTGGACACCACAGCAGTGCACCTATGGGTGCTCTATCTATCCTGGTGTCCCTAAACCTACATTCCCTACCATATACTAGGGTCTTACAGGTAGGTTGTCAGAGCCAATTATAATTATACCTAATTTGCATATACCATTTTAAACAGAGTACTGGCCCTGGGACTGGTTAGCAGTGCCCAGGGCACAGTCAGAGTCATCAGCTAAAATTTTGGGGTAAAAAGTGAGAGGGCTTCTGCAAACAGCCCAGCTTTCCCACATGTGTCATGTATAAAAAGTTTGTGAATGCCTTGCAAAGCCATTGGTGCCTTGTCGTGCCTTTACAGCTCACAAGCTGTGAGCCATTTGTTAAGTTTTTTTAACTTTCAATTATTAACAGTGCATTTAATTCTTGTGAAATCTCTTGTTAATGAAATTGTATGTTTTGAACCTTCACTCACCCTTGTGCCAAATCGAAGCAATATGTGTGTGTACTTGAGGAATAGATGGCTGTGAAGTAATATTTTACTTTTCTTTCATTCTCTGCCAGGGTGTACATTGTCTCTACATTGTCTGCTGATGTGAGTGTTGTAATGAGTTGGGTCCCGCGGCTGGCGGTGTGAATGGCCTTCTGTGTTTCACGTGTGAAAGGTGTGTGAAAGGCCTGTAAAGCGGTTGGTGCCGTGTCGCGGCTTTACACCTCACGAGCTGTGATTCATTGGTTCCGTTTTTTGACCTTTCAATTATTAATTTTGCATTCCATTTTTTGTGAAATCTCTTGTTAACACAATTTTATGTTTTGAACATTCACTTACCCTCATACCAAGTAAATGGTTGTGGTTATTTGGCATTTCTGTCTTTTCTATGCCAGGGTGTACATTGTCTCTATAAGGAAAATCTACTAACTCTAGATATTTTCGTAAACCAGAAACCAAGGGGAGTAGAGTGTGGTGTGCCTTTTGTGGATCCCAATGAATATTCTTACCCAAAATGCCCTGCAAAACTCAAAATGTTACTAAAATCAGACATTTTCCTTGCATTTCTGTTCCATATTCTTCTAGAATCAGAAGGAACTTACAATATTCCTACCACACACGTCCCAATAAAAATGCTTCCTCACATGGGTGGCTGGGTCTGGTGCCCGCCATAGGAACTGCTCAAACTAACATCAATGGGAGTCCTTGCAAAGTGGCCCTAGGCCCTGGCTCACAAATCAGGTTGCATTTCTATCCAGAGATTTCGGAGAATGTTGGGTGGACAGACGTTTAAAGCTTCCCATGGATTTTAGAACTTTCCATCACAGCAATTTGAAGAAAATGTATTTTTAGGCAAAGTTTGAGATTTGCAAGGAATTCTGAGTAACTAAACGTGGTGAGAGCCATACTAGTCAGTTCACCCTGGATACCTCTAGGTGTCTAGTTTTCAAAACTGTACAGGTTGGATAGGTTTCCCAAGGTGCAAGGTGAGCTAAGGTTCAAAGTCTAGAGCTTCTCAATTTGGAAAAAGAGGGTCAGTTTTGGGTGGAAAAATGTGCTGTGTTCATGTTGCATTTGGGCCATTTTCTGTTGTGGACACTAGGTCTACCCATGCAAGTGAGGTACCATTTTTATTGGGAGACTTGGGAAAATGCCAGGTGGATGGAAGTTTGTGGCCCCCCCATGGATTCTAGAACTTTCCAGCGCAGAAATGTGAGGAAAATTTGTTTTTTTAGTCAAAATATTAGATTTGCAAGGGATTCTGGATAACTAAACATGGAGAGAGCTTCCCAAGGCAGCCCACCCTGGATACCCCTAGGTGTCTAGTTTGTTTTTAAAATGTACAGGTTGGCTAGGTTTTCCTAGATGCTAGCTGAGCTAGGGTCCAAAATCTAGAGCTACCCACTCTGGGATAACAGGGTCAATTTTGGGTGGAAAAATGTGCTGAGTCCATGTTGCGTTTTGGGCCGTTTCCCCTTAATGGGCACCAGGTTTACCCACACAAGTGAGGTACCATTTCTATCGGGTGATGTGGGGAAATGCCAGATGGATGGAAGTTTGTGACTCAACGCTGCTTCTAGAACTTTCCATCATAGAAATGTGAGGACAATTAGTTTTTTAGTCAAAGTTTGAGGTTTGCAATGGATTCTGGGTACCTAAACATTGTGAGAGCTCCCCAAGTCAGCACACCCTGGATACCCCTAGATGTCTAGTTTAAAAAACTGTACAGGTTAGCTAGTCGCTAAGTGCCATCTGAGCTTAGGTCCAAAATTTAGTGCTATCCACTTTGGGAAAAGAGCATCAGTTGCGGCTGGGAAAATGCGCTGAGTCCATGTTGTGTTTTGAGCCGTTTCCTGTCATGGGCACTAGGTTTACCCACACAAGCAAAGTACCCCTTATATCGGGAGCTGTGGGGGAATGCTAAGTGGATGTAAGTTTGTGGCTCTCCACTGACTCTAGAACTTTCCATCACAGAAATGTGAGGAAAAAATGTTTTTAGTCAACATTTGAGGTTTGCAAGGGACTCTGAGTAGCTAAACGTGGTGAAAGCCTTGCAAGTCAGCCCACCTTGGATACCCATAGGCGTCTACCTATCAAAAATGTACAGGTTGACTTGTTTTCCCTAGTTGCCTGCTCAGCTAGAGTCCAAAATCTAGAGCTACTCACATTGGAAAAAGAGGGTCAGTTTTGGGTGGAAAAATGGGCTGCATCCATGTTGTGTTTTGAGCCACTTCCTGTTGCGGGCACTAGGTTTACCCACACAAGTGACCTACCATTTTTATTGAGATACTTGGGGGAGTGCCAGGTGGATGGAACTTTGGGGGTCATTCTGACCTCGGCGGTAAAAGGTGCTTACCGCCGGTCAGAAGGCCGCCACAACACCGCCGCGGTCGCGGTAAACCGCCACGGTCATTCTGACCCTCAAGAGGCAAACCGCCAAAAACCCGACATCCACAAAAGTCCGCCACACCAACGGCCAGCGTTAAACTAGCGAAGACCAAACCTCCACTGTCACGCCAACAGAAATACGCCCATGCCATTACGACCCACGAATCCACGCGGCGGTCTTTCAACCGCGGTATTCCATTGGCGGTACACACCACCGCGCTCAAAATACACATACAGCTCCAAAACACAGCCACATTGGACAATTTGAAATACACACACCTGAGGCACATACACACAACACTCCCACACACCCAATTAACTATAAAACACACACCCACATCACCCACAAACCCCTATGACCACAAATCAGAGACGAAGCCCAGAGAGAGACAGCACAGAATAGAGAACACCATCACACAGAGGCACACTACACCATCACCCACACAACAACCACGCACAAAACACCACACACCACTACACTCACCACACTCATCACCGCAAACACCACCCCACACCTCATCCACACCACCCCATGGCACCCCAAAGACACCCCAGGTTCTCAGACGCAGAACTCATGGTCATGGTGGAGGAAATAGTTCGGGTAGAGCCCCAGCTCTTCGAGACACAGGTGCAGCACACCACCATTGCCAGGAAGATGGAGCTATGGCAAAGAATAGTGGACAGGGTCAACGCTGTGGGACAGCATCCACGAAATCGGGACGACATCAGGAAGCGGTGGAATGACCTACGGGGGAAGGTGCGTTCCATGGTATCCAGGCACAACATCGCGGTGCAGCGGGCTGGCGGCGGACCCCCACCTCCTCCCCCAGAATTTACAACATGGGAGGAGCAGGTCTTGAACATCCTGCATCCTGAGGGCCTCGCAGGAGTAGGCGGAGGAATGGACTCTGGTAAGTCTCATCTTCACTACTTCATCCCCCCCCACCCCACCTGCATGCCAACTCATACCCCCACCCTCCCCCCACCACCATCACACATCCTCATTGCTAATGTCTCACCATCACAACCCACCCATCCCAACACCAAACCCTGCATGCCACCACAAACCATCGACAGCCATCACCTAATCATGCCCACTGCACATACCCATCTCCCCCACAAACCGCCGTCACAACAGCCCCCACAAAGGAATGCCAGCACTGGGGTACACGGGCACCCACCCATTGCACGCTATGGCACACACAGAAGCAATAACCATACTCTTATACCCCTGCAGGACCCGAACGCCACCACACCGCCCAGGAGGGTCCAGAAATGTCCATCCCACCCCCAGAAGAGGCCCTCAGTGATGACAGCAGCTCTGTCTCCCTAGACCCAGATGACCAGCCCGGCCCATCGGGGACCTCGGAACAGTCGGTTCCCCTCAGACAGCCACAGGCTACAGCAGACCTAACCCCCTCTGGGAACACCAGCACAGCACCAACCCAGCGGGCCCATGCCTCAGTCTCCAGGACACGTCAATCAGCGGTGTGTCCACCACTACAGGGCACCCAGGTTAACCCACCACCCCAACCACAACAGGGACCTGGGGGCAGTGGTAGTGGGCACACGGTCCAGGGGACAGAGGCCCAGGGAAACAGGGGAACTGGGAGGGCTGCTGTGCGACGGGGGGGACAGGCCCAGGGAACCCACTCTCCACGAGGCCCTCACCTCCATCATGGGAGCATACCACCACTCCCAGGAGACGATGGCAACGGTCCTGGCCAGGTTCCAGGAGATCCAGGTACTGCAGGAGGAACAGTTTATGGGGTTCAGGGAAGAACTGAGAAACATTAGTTCCGTTGTGGCTCTCAACCAGATTGTCACCACATTGCGGGACCATGTGGCACCACAAAGGGCCCCTGTCACTAGCATGGACCAGGAACAGGCTACCACCTCCGCCGGCGCTAGTGGACAGGAGGCCCTGACACAGGAACAACCGGCCACCAGAACCCCACCTCCTGCAGAAGAAGAACCACCCCGCAAGCGGTGCCTGAGAACTAGGAAGAAGACAGAGTAGGATGCCAAGACCCCCGCCAGGAAAGGATATCCCCTGATGTCATCCCACTGTCCCACATTGTCACCCTGTCCAACCTTAAACTGCCCCTGCTCCACCTTCCACAGGCATATGGACAATGCACCTGTGAGACTGAGAATCTGGACTCTGCCATGGACATTCCTCCACCATCACCCATCACCGATTTTCAACCATGTCCCAAAATTGAGCACTTTAATAAACACACTTATTGCACACAAATAATCTGGAGTCTGCCTGTATTTTTGAAAATATGTATTAGACATAAACGTGCCAAAATGACCAGTTACATTGTGATGACAACATACCACTGTCACACAGCTGTAGTCCATGGGCAAACAAAGCAGAGGTCACGCAGTGGGGCCCACATCTCTGAAATTGGAAGGGAAAGTCACAACTCTGTTAGCATACACTGGGTGAAAAGGACAGACAGTAGAGAGGCAGGAGACTGTAAGTAAATGTAAAATGCCGGTGTTGATTCTTACCTGTGTGTTATTGAAAATACTGCTGTATTACTCTGTCCCTGTTGTCTGTGTCGTCCTCTTCGTCTTCCTCCTCTTCACTCTCCGCAGGCTCCACAGCTGCCACAACACCACCATCTGGACCATCCTCCTGCAGAAAAGGCACCTGGCGTCGCAAAGCCAGGTTGTGAAGCATACAGCAGGCCACGATGATCTGGCACACCTTCTTTGGTGAGTACATTAGGGATCCACCTGTCATATGCAGGCACCTAAACCTGGCCTTCAGAAGGCCGAAGGTTCTTTCTATAATCCTCCTAGTTCGCCCATGGGCCTCATTGTAGCGTTCCTCTGCCCTTGTCCTGGGATTCCTCACTGGGGTCAGTAACCACGACAGGTTGGGGTAACCTGAGTCACCAATTAGCCACACACGGTGTCTCTGTAGTTGTTCCATCACATAAGGGATGCTGCTATTTCGCATGATGTACGCGTCATGCACTGACCCAGGGTACTTGGCATTTACATGGGAGATGTACTGGTCATCCAAACAGACCACCTGGACATTCATGGAATGATAACTTTTTCTGTTCCTGTACACCTGTTCACTTTCACTGGGGGGGGTACCAAAGCCACATGTGTCCCATCAATGGCACCAATGATGTTGGGAATATGTCCAAGGGCATAGAAATCACCCTTCACTGTAGGCAAATCCCCCACCTCAGGGAAAACGATGTATCTCCGCATGTGTTTGAGCAGGGCAGACAACACTCTGGACAACACCTTGGAAAACATAGGCTGAGACATCCCTGATGAAATGGCCACTGTTGTTTGAAATGACCCACTTGCCAAAAAATGGAGTACTGACAGCACCTGCACTAGAGGGGGGATCCCTGTGGGTTGGCGGATGGGTGACATCAGGTCTGCCTCCAGCTGGGCACACAGTTCCTGTATAGTGGCTCGGTCAAGCCTGTATGTCAGAATGACATGTCGTTCCTCCATTGTCGACAGGTCCACCAGCGGTCTGTACACCGGAGGATGCCTCCATCTCCTCGCAAGTCCCAGCGGACGGTGCCTAGGAAGGACAACAGCGAGCACAGAGTCAATCAACCCACAGGTACGTTCCCACAGCTTGCACAGTACACGATTCTCTATGCATTGAATGGCTTGTATGAGTGTCAATGCAAGGCCTAGGCATGTGTGACGCAGTAGAAATTAAGCCATGTGGGCCCTTGAAATGGCGGCTGCCTGACCTGTGAAGTGCGACAATGGGATGTGAGGTCAATGCGCTGGCGTGGCACACCGTGGCGGTAGGCGGTCGAAGACTGCGGCGCAAAGCCGCATTGGTTAACATTGAACCCTATGCGTTTCAGGAGCCAATGACGAAGTGCGGTGGCGGTCGCGGGACGCACCGCCACGATACGCACCGCCGCGGACGTGACCGCCATTTTCTATCTGCTTAATCACTCGAGACCTGATCATCCACGGGAGAGGACCTATACTGCAAGTGCTGCTGTGACCTCGGTCTGGAAGATACAATGGCTGCTGCGACTGGGGAAAGGGCCCCTGCCTTCACTTCTGAAGAATTGGAGAAACTCGTGGATGGGGTCCTCCCCCAGTATGCGCTACTCTACGGTCCTCCAGACCAACAGGTAAGTACACTGGGAGCATGCTTTGGGGGCAATGCCTGTGTTGAGTCGGGTGGATGAAAGATGGTGGGGAGGGGAGCGATTGAGGCATGCATCAAACGACGGATGTGAGCATGTGCCACATGGCAAGGGTGGGGATGGGGGGCCACACACATCGAGCGTGCAGAAAATTATAATAATGTTATTTCTCCCCCTGTACATGTCACATAGGTCAGCGCCCATCAGAAAATCGACATTTGGCGTGCCATCGCCAAGGACGTCTGGACCCTGGGGGTCCACAACAGACGGGGCACCCACTGCCGCAAGAGGTGGGAGGACATCCGCCGCGGGAGCAGGAAGACCGCAGAGGCTCTGCTGGGGATGGCCTCCCAACGTAGGAGGGGTGCCATTCGTCAATTGACCCCCCTGATGTCTCGGATCCTGGCGGTGGCCTACCCAGATTTGGATGGGCGCGTGAGGACATCACAGCAGACACAAGGGGGTGAGTACCAGCACATTCTGCTATCTTAGCGCACAGTGGAGGTGTCTGGGTGGGGGAGGAGGGCTGTGGGTATCCCTAGGCCAGGGCGATTTCTGTAGGCTAGGACCCTCCGTAAGGCATGGCCCTGTGCCCCCGCCCCCCACCTCTGTAGGGTGCCAAGTACAGCTATCCATGGCCCTGTGTCACCTATGTGTGCAGTTGTCGTCCATAGGCTTGTAGGCCAAGTCCCAATGATTGAGTAGTGTACCCCAAGTGCGCGGCGTAGTGCAGGGGGCTTCTGTGTCTGTCCTCTCCGCCAACTGTGTTGCCAATGCATGCACTCAACATGTCTTAATTTCCCCCCCCCCTTTTTTGCTGCTCTTCCTGTTCATGTGTGCATTAGCATCATCAGGCGGAGGAGAAGTGGCATCAGAGCACGAGGGAGCTGCATCTCACATGGCCCTGGAGGGCCATGCAACCGACTCGGAGTTCACCAGTGAGACGGAGGGCGAGGGGAGCTCCACAACGGGGACACGTGGAGACATCAGCGACACAGACACGTCCTCGGAAGGGAGCTCCCTTGAGGTGGCGGCAACATCCGTGCCCACCGCAACAACAGGTACAGCCGCCACCCAGGGCACCAGCCCCGCCCTCCAAGCAGCCCCTCAGCGTTCTCCCCGTGCCCGCTCGCACACGAAGGCGGGCATCTCCTTCGCCCCAGGCACCTCAGGCCCTGCCCCAGTTACCCCTGCTGCCCTCAGTGAGGAGGTCATTGACCTCCTCAGGACGCTCATTGTTGGGCAGTCTACCCTTTTGAATGCCATCCAGGGGGTAGAAAGGGAGGTGCACCGGAGCAATGCATACCTGGAGGGCATTCATTCGGGTCAGGCTGCCCATCAGCGATCGTTCAACGCTCTGGCCTCAGCACTGACGGCAGCCATTGTCCCTGTCTCCTGCCTCCCTCCTCCAACTTCCTCCACCCAGTCCCACTCCCCTGTTCCTCTGCCTATCCCAGACACACCTACAGACCAGCCTGCACACACCTCAACACCCAAGGGCAGCTCATCCAGACATAAGCACCACACATCACACAAGCATTCACGCAAGAAACAGCCACATGCAGACATACCAACAGCCACTGCCTCCTCTGTGTCCCCCTCCTCCTCGTCTCCCTCCTCCCTCCCTGTGACGTCTCCACTCACACTTGCATGCACAACATCATCAGCCACTACGTCCATCACCAGCACACCCACCAGAACACTCCGCACACGTACAGTCACCACCCCACTGCCATTTACACGTCCCCTGTGTCCTCTCCCAGTGTGTCTGTCACCCCCTCTTCCAAACCACACAAACGCAGGCAGCCACCAACCCAACAGCCATCCACCTCACAACAGCCTCCGTCACAAGCACCTGCACCCAAAGACACCACACTTGACTCTCCTACAACCACATCCTCTTCCTCCACTCCCATACCCACTGCACCTACCCTTCCCACTGCTCCTAAAAAGTTTTTCCTGTCCAAAATTAACCTCTTTCCATCACCTGACCCACCCCCTCCATCTCGTAAGAGTCCAATCAGCACCTCAGACATCACAAGCCCTGGACCTACAAGGACCATAGTACAAGGATATTGGAGTCCACCACCTTCAAGGGCAGCTACATCGGCCAGCAGTAAAGGGACAGCCAGCCCACCCCCTGGGAAGAAAACCAAGAAAGGCAAGGCCCGGCACGAGAGGCCAGAGACGGCAGCCTCCAAAGGCACTACCCTGGCACCGTCAGGAAGTGGGGTGCCACCTGGCACATCTACAAAGGGAGGCAAGGGCCACAGAGAATCACGGAAGGATGGCAAGGGCAGCACGGCCGACAAGTCCGGCAGCAGGCGAGCTGCCCAGGAGGGCCCCACCAGCCCCATTCCGGGTGTGAAGGAGGACACCCACGGGCCCGGGACTCCAGCACAGGAGGACCCCGCAAGCGAGAAGTCGGATGGCGAGTGAACTCCATATATTGGCCGGATATGGTGCCCTGGAGACACATGTCAAGAACCGCTGAACAGGGCCCTTCAAGACAAGCACCGCTGAACAGGGCCCTTCAAGACAAGCACCGCTGAACAGGGCCCTTCAAGACAAGCACCGGTGAACAGGGCACCGCCGTCTCAAGCACCGCTGAACAGGGCCCTTCAAGACAAGCACCGCTGAACAGGGCACCGCCGTCTCAAGAACCGCTGAACAGGGACATTCAAGACAAGCACCGCTGAACAGGGCACCGCCGTCTCAAGCACCGCTGAACAGGGCCCTTCAAGACAAGCACCGCTGAACAGGGCACCGCCGTCTCAAGAACCGCTGAACAGGGCACTTCAAGACAAGCACCGCTGAACAGGGCACCGCCGTCTCAAGCACCGCTCCGCTGGGCCCTTCATCTCAAGCACCGCTCCGCTGGGCCCTTCATCTCAAGCACCGCTCCGCTGGGCCCTTCATCTCAAGCACCGCTCCGCTGGGCACCGCCGTCTCAAGCACCGCTCCGCTGGGCCCTTCATCTCAAGCACCGCTCCGCTGGGCACCGCCGTCTCAAGCACCGCTCCGCTGGGCCCTTCATCTCAAGCACCGCTCCGCTGGGCCCTTCATCTCAAGCACCGCTCCGCTGGGCCCTTCATCTCAAGCACCCCTCCACTGGGCCCTTCATCTCTGCACCGCTCTGATGGGCCCTTCATCTCAAGCACCGCTCCGCTGGGCACCGCCGTCTCAAGCATCGCTCCGCTGGGCCCTTCATCTCAACACCGCTTCGCTGGGCCCTTCATCTCAAGCACCGCTCCGCTGGGCCCTTCATCTCAAGCACCGCTCCGCTGGGCACCGCCGTCTCAAGCACCGCTCCGCTGGGCCCTTCATCTCAAGCACCGCTCCGCTGGGCCCTTCATCTCTGCACCGCTCCGCTGGGCCCTTCATCTCAAGCACCGCTCCGCTGGGCCCTTCATCTCAAGCACCGCTCCGCTGGGCCCTTCATCTCAAGCACTGCTCCGCTGGGCCCTTCATCTCAAGCACCGCTCCGCTGGGCCCTTCATCTCAAGCACCGCTCCGCTGGGCACCGCCGTCTCAAGCACCGCTCCGCTGGGCCCTTCATCTCAAGCACCGCTCCGCTGGGCCCTTCATCTCAAGCACCGCTCCGCTGGGCACCGCCGTCTCAAGCACCGCTCCACTGGGCCCTTCATCTCAAGCACCGCTCCGCTGGGCCCTTCATCTCAAGCACCGCTCCGCTGGGCCCTTCATCTCAAGCACCGCTCCGCTGGGCACCGCCGTCTCAAGCACCGCTCCGCTGGGCCCTTCATCTCAAGCACGGCTCCGCTGGGCCCTTCATCTCAAGCACCACTCCGCTGGGCACAGCCGTCTCAAGCACCGCTCCGCTGGGCCCTTCATCTCAAGCACCGCTCCGCTGGGCCCTTCAAATCAAGCACCGCTGGCCCATTGGCAGAAGGGGCAGGCCCGGATCTGTGTCGGGCAGGGCTGCACGATGCACTCTGGGCACCATGCCTCCTCCAGTACCAGTGGAGTCTGTAATCCACTTGAGAGACTGTGGCTTTGCACTCCCCAGGATGTTACAGTGGGCAAGCCACCCACTGTGGAGACTTGTGAGACTGTGGCTTTGCACTCCCCAGGATGGCACAGTGGGCAAGCCACCCACTGTAGAGACTTGTGAGACTGTGGCTTTGCACTCCCCAGGATGTAACAGTGGGCAAGCCACCCACTGTAGAGATTTGTGAGACTGTGGCTTTGCACTCCCCAGGATGGGACAGTGGGCATGGAGGCCCCTCGTGGATCTGGCGTCGTGGACTCATGTGGCTGTGGTGCCTCCCCTTCCCTTCCCCCTGAGGTGCCTGTAGTGTTTCTATCTGATGCCCCTGCAGTGTTCTCTCCAATGGATTCGGGTCTCCTGTGTGGGCTTTGCCCATGTGTTGAGGCCCATTGGCCCACGTACAATGACTGAAACCCAATTTGGACAGGACAATTTACATATGTGTATATAGTTATAGATGTTGGATTTTTTTTTTTACTTAGCCTTACAGTATATTTGAATTTCATGATAATTTTATTTTGTCTTTGCATTCTTCCGGGGGATTTGGGGGGTGTCACTCTGAGTTGTTGCTCTGCATTGATGTGTAGATAGTTGTGGGTGAGGGTGGGTGTGTCGCGTATGTGTGTGCCCGTAATCTTTTCTCCTCCCCCCTCCCCTGTGTCGTAGGTGCAGTACTCACCGTTGTCTTCTGCGCCGGCGTTCGTGCTCCTGGTAGAGGAGCAGGTAGACAATAGCTGGTAGGATGTGTAGTTCTGGTTCCATGCTGTCCAGATTCCTCGTGGAGTGTGTAGAGGTGAGCGTTTTCCCGTTCGTAGTCTGTTTCCGCCGTGTTTTTATCGGCGGGGCTCCTGCCCCGGAAAAGGTGGCGGATTGGTGAGTTGTGATAGGGTGGGCGGTACATTGTCTCCCGCCTATCTGTTGGCGGTGACCGTCGCGCTGTTTGTTTGTCCCGCCGTGGCGGTCGGAGTGTTAAAGTGGCGGTCTGTGTTGGCGGTTTCCGCCAGGGTCAGAATTCAATTTTTTTGACCGCCTGCCTGTTGGCGGGTTGGCCGCCGCTTTAACACCGACCGCCAGGGTTGGAATGACCCCCTTTGTGTCTCCCCATGGATTCTAGAGCTTTCCATCAAAGAAATGTAAGGAAAATATGTTTTTATTCAAAGTTTGTGGTTTGCAAGGGGTTCTGGGTAACTAAACATATTGAGGGCCGCACAAGTCAGCCCATACCGGATACCCCTAGGTGTCTAGTTTTCCAAAGTCTATAGATTGACTAGGTTTCCCTGGGCGCCATCTGAGCTAGGGTTCAAAGCCTAAAGCTACTAACATTGGAAAAAGAGGGTCAGTTTTGGGTGGAAAAATGTGCTGCATCCATGTTGCATTTTGGGCCATTTACTATCGCGGGCACTAGGTCTACCTACACTAAGGAGATACCATTTTTGTTGGGAGAGTGGGGAAGCATGGAATAGTAGAATATTTGTAATTACCAATTGGATGTTGCTGCATTTGTGCTTTTCAAATGTAAACCAGGGTATAAAAAAATGACATTTTGAAAAATTCCCTCAAAATCATATGCTAGTACGGGTACCCACAAATTCAGTAATGTATAAATATCTACTGCTCCTAAACTCTATATCTTGTGCCTATTTCAGAAATACATACCTTTTCTTGATACCCATCTTTCATTCTGCCTATTGCGCTATAAGAATTGGTCTAAACTCAGTACTCAATTAAAATCCATTGTATGGTGCAGTTCACTTGTTTCCTCTGAGTACCTTGGGTTCTTGGAGAACCTACAAATCCTACATACGCCTGGTATATTACTTTTGTCAATCTGCCATCATGACAAAAAGTTACAGATGAAAATGTCATAAATGCCTGTTTTTCCTACTAACAGATGACCCCTTGCTAAATTTAGATCTTTGTCTAAATTTTAGAAATGTATAGCTTTTCTGAATCACCCTTGTATCTCTCTTCATGTACCTGAAAGCTGGAAAGGTGGTGACTTTAGTACAGTAAACCATTCGTGGATGCCACTGGATTCAAGCTAGCCTGGCTGATGAAGGGTGAAACCCTGAAACCGATCCCAGGATGCTTGTTTCCGGTCCAGTGAGGACCTGGCTTGGCAGTTTGGGCTGGACTGTTCCCATGAGGAACAGGGTCAAGACTGATTTACATATGGCTGGGTCCAAACTGGGGTGGCACAGTGAGCAGAAGAATGATGGATGAAACCCAGATCTGTGACTGGGGGGTGAGTGTTTGCATTGTTCAGCACTCCGTCCATCATCCTTTTGTGTTACTCCTTTTCCTTCCTCAGGTGATGCTGCCTATGCACTGTCCCCTCATCTCCTCACACCATACAGACGTGCAACCACTGTACCTCACCAGAGGTACAACAGAGCACACAGATGTACAAGAGCCACCATTGAATGCAGTTTTGGGTTCCTGGAGTCAAGATTCAGAATTCTTGACCATACAGAGGGGTGCTGCTGTACTTCCCTCAGGTTGTGTGCAAGATTATAGTAGCCTGTTGTGTATTGCACAACATAGCATTAAATCATAGTTTACACATACCTCTGGACCCTGACCTGAGTATGAATCCAAGCAACCAGGCCATTGTATAAAACAGAAAGCAGGGTATGCGGGTGCGTGACTAGCTAGTTAACACTTTTTTCACCTGAGCAACATATTGTGTCAAGGCCTCATGTGGTTCGCAGTCTGTTGTCAATGATGATTGGTGGATATTTATTACTCTGTATGCATATGCCATCCTGAGACTACTTTGTGACTCATACATGATGTCTGTATACAACAGCTGTCCCCAGGAGTCAAAAGATTGTCTGTGCATGTTATCATCTGCACAGTGCATGGACTAACGTGTCAAACGCCACTTATTGGCTCTGGGGATCAAAGCTCAGCATGTGTGAGACCTCCCTAGATTGTGTCACAAGAGGCCTCTGCTTCACAAACGTGTTGCCTATTGGGGTGAAGGTGCCACATCAGGGTGGTCTGCCCCTGTAACCAAGATGGATTTTCCTGCCATGAGATATTGCAGTGTAGTGATTGTAACCTATCTGCAATGATTGAGGGGCCACTGCTATTAGTGCGTAGGTCGTGGCCATATCTTGACTGGCCAGGCAGGTACTGGGCTTTTGTCACGGCCACTGGAAGGGAGGGGGCAGGTCGCATTATGGTGTATTGTTTCAGAACTGGCATGCCAATATGTTCAATCAGTTATAAATCTGCAATCAAGCATGATCCACACACTTGAACTTACAGTTTCTGTTTTCGGGCTGGTGTGACAAACTAGTCAGTGATGCAATGGGTTCCCTGTCTTACATTGTACCTCTGGCCCTTGGTGTACTTGGTACTATGGCCCGTATTTATACTTTTTTTGCGCCGCATTTGCGTCGTTTTTTGACGCAAAAACGGCGCAAACTTGCAAAATGCCATTGTATTTTGTAGGTTTGCGCCGTTTTGCGTCAAAAAGCGGCGCAAATGCGGCGCTAAAAAAAGTATAAATACGGGCCTATGTGTCCAGAGACTGACATCACAACCTGAGCCTGGATGGGTGATCCAGCATGGTTTCCCAAGATGTAAGTAAGATATGTTGACCACATGTACCATAATGTAATCCAAAGTGCAAAAGTCTGCTGGGAAGTCCTGTAGTGTAAAGTGTAACCACAAAAAATTTAATTACTCCCTCAGTATACCTGCCCTTCCTACATGCTCGCATATGTAACGTTTGATTTCCATTTTTCATGTACATTTGTTTTTAAGATTTCCGTTCTGATTACAGTGCCATGCCCCGCATGCGTCGCAAACTCTCCAGGTGCGGATGATCCGCACTTGGGGCATGGAATCCAGCAACGGGCCAGAACCCAATGATATTCAACAGGAAGTGGCACAGAGGAGATGCAAGGCAGGAAGTCCCTGACAGGAAGTTGCAGGCAGCTATTTTCTAGTCATTCTGAGTCCACTGCTACAGACAGGATCCTCTGCCGTCCTGCTGCTCAGTCCACCATTACTGCCCCCAACACGGCTGAGGAAACTGAGAAGAGGGCACCACCCCTTTAGTGAAAGGGAATTGGACATCTTAGCTGGGGGGGTGCTGGTCCACTACCCTCATCTTTATGGGGGGCTCCGAGAACCAGTTGAGCAATGCAGCGCACACCAAGATCTGGGAGCAGATTACACAGCACTGCCGTGGGCGGATGCCACCGGTGGGCCTGGACGTGCCAAAAGCACTGTGAGGACCTGAAATGTTGGGCCCGTTTGAGGGCCCAAGAACTGTTGGGGCAGTCCCCCCAACCCCACATGCACTGGCCTCGCCTCACGCCACTGTACAGGAGGGTCCTTAGTACAGCCTGCCCAACCCTCCATGCTCAGCTGGAGGAGTTGGAGCAGCAAAGATCTGGTGAGTGCATTGCCTGCATGCTGTGTCTGGTAGCATGGTGGGAGTGGTAACAAAGCTGTACAAACATGTATCACATGTCATCATGTACAGATTCTGGGTATTTGCTGCAGCAGTCATAAGGCCAATGCCCCAAGGGATCACATTGAAAGCACTGGCCAAAGTGCATTTGGGGACTTGTAGTGTGCTGGACACTACAGGAGAAATAGCCATCACTCATGGTTTTATGAGAAGAAATGCAATGCTTCCAACCATGACTGGGGAAGCAAGGGCCTTATCATTGCTGGGTGCAATGCCAAATGGATGGTCTAGACACTGTCCAGTGTGAGGTCAAGTGGTTACATTTCTTGTGTTGGATGCTGTGACATGCATGCCTTGGTTGTATGTATCGTCAGTGTAAAATATAATTTCTTGTATCTTGGAGTAATGGCTGACTTTGGAAAATGTCTCACACAAAAAAAAATCGGAATTCCCAAAGTTGAATGAGTGCATCTGTCCTTACAACAGTGGCTCGTCTATCTTATTTAACAGCTAACTGGCTGATCCAACTTTGCACATGTGCCAACTGGTGTGCAGCACCAACAGGCATTCTTGAACTGCCAAATGTGGCACATGCCATGTAGATTGGCAGATAGTTTCAGGCATCCCCCAATGCATGTACCAAACATCTTAGCAAAGGTCAGGGCCAAGGGCTGGTTTGCACTTGTACACCCATTCAAGCATTTATGTGGAATCAGACCATGTTACACACCAGATGAAATGCAATATTTTGAGGCTACCGCTTCTGCACTTGGCAGGGTGATAATTGGCACAAGGGGCCCTATTCACAAAGGTTACCTTAGACCAAAACTCTAGCTTTACTCATTGCAAGTTTAGACTTTTGGTCTACGTTTACCTTTGTGAAATGGGCCCATGGCTTTGGGGTGGGCAAGCTCCATCCAGACCGAGTTCCATCTCCACTTGTAGACTGACCTGTGAAGAAGACTAGGTATTGAGGTCAGGAAACCCCTGTCCCAATATCTTTGGGTAACTTGAAATTCTGGGCAATTATTTACACATCCAGCTTTAATGGCTGTTGAGAATCTGGACAAGATTTTTAGGTTTTGCTTAAGGTTGGGCTTTGTCACTACAGTAGGGTATATCACACACAATTGTGACAGATGTCAATGTGTCAGTTATGTCTGGACATCAGTGATAGTACACATTCTATTGGGAATCAAAGTCACCTGGATTTGGTCAGTGAGATCAAAGGTGGACATAGTCAGCTTTTGATTCAGATACTCATATGCCTTGCCATGATTTTCCACGATTTGGACACCAACTACATAATGTTCTCACTTCCATTTCAGTGGACCTGGCTGGCCAAGAAGACCAAGGAGAGGACCGGGGACCGAGGAGAGCTACCTAGGGATGACGGTGGGCGCGGCCTCTATTGTCTACTGAGGAAAAAGAAGAGGAGGAGGGACCTGTATCATCTACAGGCAGGGGATGTGTGCCCACTCAGATGGAGTTTGAGGACAATGCCTGTGTGGAGGCTGTGGAGACTGTAGGAGGGGACCTTCATCTTAACACCTCTGGCCAGGGGATGGAGCATGTTGCCTATCCCCCAGACATTGAAGACCTTGATCAGCCAGAAGTGTCCCCAGAGCCGCAATCTCCAACATCTGTGCCTGGCTCTGTCCCCACCCTAGAACATGAGGCCCCCAATCAAATGAGGCTCCCAGCTGCCACGCATGCCACCAGTCCTCCTCAGTGTACCTGCCCTAGTCCCACTGGGAGCTCCACTGTCCCTGACACCCCACATCCCTCTTGTGCTACCCAAAACCCTCCCTCTGTTGTGACCCATGTGGCTGCATCTCAGGAAACAGGCCACCATGTCTGTGATTGCTTTTCAATAAAGCAATCTTTTTTTTTTAAATGCAGCCTGTTTTCCTTAAAGGAAAACGGGATGCGTTTAAAAATGAAAATTGAAAAGTGTTCTTTTCATTTTGCCTGCTCTTAAAAAGTGTTTTCGCATGCATTCCCAAAGGGAAACGGATCTCTTGGGGACCCCTTCTCCTTTGCAAATGGGTTACCGCCAATTTGAAATTGGTGTTAACTGTAATCGTTTTGTGACCATGGTCACAAAACAATAATACATACCTCTGCGATTCGGTATTAGAAAGGGGCGCCCTTGACACGCTCCTTCCTAATACCATATCGGTATGTAGTTGCAAATCTAAAATGCAATTCAGTAACAAGTTACCGAATCATAAATTGGATTTGTTACATGCCAAAATGCAGTTTTTGTGATTGCAAATTGCCCTTTGGGCTATTTGCAATTGCAAAACACTTTGATACATCTGGCCCTAAATTTCTTCACTCAAGCAATAAAAAACAAAATTAATAAAGATGAAAGTAAATATCTTATGATTCAGATCATTAAATCTAATCAAATACAAGTAAACCTCTATCTTGTAGTTACAGAATACAATATGTATAAATCACGTCTCTTGACCCTTTATTATTATTAATTTTCACTTTCCTCCACCCTACCAGTCTCATGCCTAGAGCAGAACCACCTCCAGTGCGATTACTCTCATAGTGTAGACTGGCAGGTAAATGGATTAAAGGCTTCTGCCAACTCTTTATATATACACGGCTTCAAAAGAGCTAGCTGCCTTCAGGCACCAAGTCTTCAACTTTAACAAGACAGTTGGATGAGTGATGAAAATGGTCAGCAGAGAGAAAGAGGGGACATTGGAAAAGGCCATCTGGGCCTGACTGCCATCAGGTGAACAAGAGGGAAATAGGATCTGCGGGGACAAAGGGAACTACCAGGATGGTCAGGGACCTCTTCATTCAGATATTGTGTATAACACTGAGCAAAGGAAGAAACAGAGGAAAGGCTAACAACAACCTCTGGGGTCATTGACACAAGGGAGTACACACTCCCCCAGCCCCCCTCATTCCCATCCATACAAATCCAGGCAGCACAGCATTCTGTGTGGAGACAAACATGACCATCTGTGGTGTCCCCACATGTCTTTTGACCTCTTGGAAGACCTCCAGGTTGAGCAAGAAGTCCATTGAAGTTGGAAAGAACCAACTCACAGATTTAGCGTGAGAGTTTTCCAGTCCCCACATTTAAGAATCTTGGAAATAATGAAAATGAAACTCCAACCACATCCACAGGCTGAGCAGGTTGTCTGAACAAACCAGAAGAACTGTCAACAGGAACTCTTGAAGCTGGATGGACAAGATTTTTTAGGATGACCCCTGGTGATATGCTGGGCCCCCAATCTTCTTTTCAGTAGGTTCCCAAATTAAGGTGTAGTGGGTACCAATGCATCATAAGAACATTTGCAATTGAGTATTCAATTTTCCTGAACATGCGTGAAAGAACATGGGACCTTATGGTATTCAGATTACCAGCTGTAGGAAATATGGTGGTCATTACAACCCTGGCGGACGGAGTTAAAGCGGCGGTAAGACCACCAACAGGCCGGCGGTAAAAAAATTGGAATTACGACTGTGGCGGAAACCGCCAACAAAGACAGCCACTTTAACACTCAGACCGCCACGGAGGTACAAACAAACAGCGCAGCGGTCACCGCCAACAGACAGGCGGGAGACAATGTACCGCCTACACTATTATGACAGGCCAATCCACCACCTTTTCCGGGGCGGATTCACCGCGGATAAAAACACGGCGGAAACAGGAATTTCGAAGGGAAAACGCTCACCTCTACACACCCAACGAGGAACGAGGACACCATGGAACCGGAACTCCAAATTCTACCTGTGATAGTCTTCCTGCTCCTCTACCAGGAGCACGAACGCCAGCGGCGAAGACCACGGTGACTACTGCACCTACGACACAGGGGAGGGGGGAGGGAAAAAAGAGTGACACACACACGAAACACCCCCACCCTCACCCACTACAACACACACACTAATACATGTTGATACATTACAGTTACACCCCCCAAGCCCCTCGGAAGAATGCAAAGACAAAAGGAAATGATTGTAACGATTGTAATCCATTTAAATCCAGTACTCCAAAATATATATACACTATAAACAAATATATACACCAATAATACAAGTCCAGGTATTGCACCATTTATAGTCCGTGGGAAGGGGGGGCACCTCAGCCGTATGAGTGCACAACGCCAGATCCACGAGGGGGCTCAATGCCCACTGTTCAATCCTGAGGAGTGCAAAGCCACAGTCTCTCAAGTCTCTACAGTGGGTGGGTTGCCCACTGTTCAATCCTGGGGAGTGCAAAGCCACAGTCTCTCAAGTCTCTACAGTGGGTGGGTTGCCCACTGTTCAATCCTGGGGAGTGCAAAGCCACAGTCTCTCAAGTCTCTACAGTGGGTGGGTTGCCCACTGTTCAATCCTGGGGAGTGCAAAGCTACAGTCTCTCAAGTCTCTACTGTGGGTGGCTTGCCCACTGTTACATCCTGCGGAGTGCAAAGCCACAGTCTCTCAATTCTCTACAGTGGGTGGCTTGCCCATTGTTACATCCTGGGGAGTGCAAAGCCACAGTCTTTCAAGTCTCTACAGTGGGTGGCTTGCCCACTGTTCAATCATGGGGAGTGCAAAGCCACAGTCTCTCAAGTCTCTACAGTGGGTGGCTTGCCCACTGTAACATCCTGGGGAGTGCAAAGCCACAGTCTCTCAAGTGGATAACAGTCTCCACTGGTTCTGGAGGGGGACTGGTGCCCAGAGTGCTTCATCCTGTGAAGGACAGAGGTAGTGGATGGATGTCTCCACTGGTTCTGGAGGGGGACTGGTGCCCAGAGTGCATCACTCACCCCGTGACGGACCGAGTTGCGTCAGTGCCCCTGCCGCTCATGGGCTAGCGGTGCTTGAGTTGGCGGTGCCCTGTTCAGCAGTGCTTGAGTTGGCGGTGCCCTGTTCAGCGGTGCTTGAGCTGCCGGTGCCCCGTTCAGTGGTGCTTGAGTTGGCGGTGCCCTGTTCAGCGGTGCTTGTGCTGGCGGTGCCCTGTTCAGCGGTGCTTGAGTTGGCGGTGCCCTGTTCAGCAGTGCTTGTGCTGGCGGCGCCTGTTCACCGGTGCTTGAGTTGGCGGAGCCCTGTTCAGAGGTGCTTGTGGTGGCGGCGCCCTGTTCAGCAGTGCTTGAGTTGGCGGTGCCCTGTTCAGAGGTGCTTGAGTTGGCGGTGCCCTGTTCAGCGGTGCTTGAGTTGGCGGTCATTCACGGCCCAGCGGGGCTTGTGCTGGCGGTCCTTCATGGCCCAGCGGGGCTTGTGCTGGCGGTCCTTCATGGCCCAGTGGGGCTTGTGCTGGCGGTCCTTCATGGCCCAGCGGGGCTTGTGCTGGCAGTCCTTCATGGATCAGCGGGGCTGGCGGGGCCCTCCTGGGCAGCTGGGCTGGGGCTGGCGGGGCTCTCCTGGGCAGCTGGGCTGGGGCTGGCGGGGCCCTCCTGGGCAGCAGGGATGATGGCGGTCTTCTCCGCGGTGAAGCTCTTCCCAGACTTGCCGGGTTTCTTGTGGCCCTTCCCCACCTTGGGAGGTGTCACAGCTGACTCCACACTCTCACCGGGCCCCCTGGGAGCAGCTTTGGTGGCTGGAGTCTTCCCCCTCTCCCGCCGGGCACTGGCCAACTTCTGATGCTTCACAGGTGGGGGACTGGCTGTGCTGTGGCTCCGTGCCACCCTGGCTGTCCTGGTGGCCGGTGCACTCCACATACCCGTGACTACAGGCACCACTGGTCCCGGAGATGTTGTGGCTGAGGTGCTAGTTCGGGACCTATGAGATGGACGGGGTGGGGGAGGTGTTGGAAAATGGTCAAGGCTGGACATGAAATATTTTTGGGACACACTGGGACGGGTAGCTGTAGGGGGTTTGGGAGTGGAGGAAGAGGTGGTGGTAGTAGGAGGTGTACGTTTGGTGACTTTGGGTGCAGGTGCATGTGCTGGAGGCTGTTGTGATGTGGATGGCTGTTGGGTGGGTGTGTGCCTGCGTTTGTGTATCTTGGGAGGGGGCATCACAGACACACTGGGAGAGGACACAGGGGACGTGTGAATGGTAGTGGGGGTGGTGAGTGCACATGAGCGGGGTGTGCTGGTGGGTATGCTGGTGAGGGACGTAGTGGCTGTAGAGGTAGCGCATGCAGGTGTGCGTGTAGACGAGACTGGGAGGGAGGAGGGAGACAATGAGGAGGGGGACACAGTGGAGGCAGTGGATGTTGGTGTGTCTGCATTTGTGTGTTGCTTGCGTGAGTGCCTGTGGGATGTGTGGTGCTTATGTTTGCCTGAGCTTCCCTTGTGTGTTGACGTGTGTGCATGCTGGTCTGTAGGTGTGCTTGGGATAGGCAGAGGTACAGGGGATTGTGTCTGGGTGGAGGAAGTTGGAGGGGGAGGCTAGAGATGGGCACAATGGCTGCCATCAGTGCTGAGGCCAGAGTTTGAAAAGCTTGGTGAAGGTGCACCTGACCAGAATGAATGCCCTCCAGGAATGCATTAGTTTGTTGCAACTGCCTTTCTACACCCTGGATGTCATTCAAAATGGTATACTGCCCAACAGTGAGTGACCTGAGGAGGTCAATGGCCTCCTCACTGAGGGCAGCAGGGGTGACTGGGGCAGGGCCTGAGGTGCCTGGGGCGAAGGTGATGCCCACCCTCCTGGGTGAGCCGGCACGGGCGAAGGCTGAGGGGCTGCTGGGAGGGCGGTGCTGGTATGGGGGTGGCGGCTGTACCTGTAGATGCGGGGGGCACAGATGTTGCCGCCACCACAAGGGAGCTCCCATCAGAGGACGTGTCTGTGTCGCTGGTGTCAGCTCCTGTCCCCGCTGTGAAGCTCCCCTCGCCCTCCGTCCCACTGGTGAATTGAGAGTCCGTTGTCTCGCCCTCCAGGGCCATGTGGGATGCAGCTCCCTCGTGCTCTGGTTACACTGCTCCTCCGCCTGATGATGCTAATGCACACAAGAACAGGGAGATCACAAAAAGGGGGGGCGACAGAAGAAAGACATGTTGAGTGCATGGATTACCGCTACCGTTGGCGGACAAGACAGACACAGAAGCCCCCTGCACTACGCCGCGATCTTGGGCTCCACTGTTCAATTCCTGGGAAATGGCCTACAAGGCTATTAACGACATCTGCACACATAGATGACACAGGGGCATGAATAGCTGTACTTGGCACTCTACAGAGGTGGGCTGGGATGCCACATGGCCTGCCTTACGGAGGGGCCTTGTCTACGGAACTTGCCCTGGCCTAGGGAAACCCACAGCCCTCCTCCCCCACCCAGACAACTCCACTGCGTGCAAAGGTAGCAGAATGAGAGTGTACTCACCCCCTTGTGTCTGCTGTGATGCCCTCAAGCGCCCATCCAACTCCGGGTAGGCCACCGCCAGGATCCTGAACATTAGGGGGGTCATGTGTGACGGGCACCCCTCCCACGTTGGGAGGCCATCCCCAGCTGAGCCTCCGCCGTCTTCTTGCTTCAGCGGCGAATGTCCTCCCATCTTTTCCGGCAGTGGGTGCTCCATCTGTGGTAGACTCCCAGGGTCTGGACGTCCTTGGCGATGGCACGCCAAATATCTTTCTTCTGGTGGGCGCTGACCTAGATAAAATGTACAGGGGAAGAAGAGAAGTCATTACCAACTGCACCGTCAAAGTGATTGGCCCCCATCTCTACCCTTGGCATGTGGCACATGCATTTACTGTCTTTCATGCACGCAGCACTCTGCCCCTTCCTTCTTACATCCAGCCCTCTCCACACAGGCATAACCCATACAACATGCTCCCTATGTACTTACCTGTTTGTCTGGAGGACCGTAGAGTAGCGTGTACTGGGGGAGGACCCCATCCACGAGCTTCTCCAACTCCTCCAATGTGAAGGCAGGGGCCCTTTCCCCAGACACTCGAGCCATTGTCTCTTCCAGACTGAGGTCACAGCAGCACTTGCAGTGTAGGTCCTCTTCTGTCGAAGATCAGGTATTGAGTGATTGAACAGATAGAAAATGGTGGTCACGTCCGCGGCGGTGTGTACTGTCACCGCCGGCGTACATCGTCATTGGCTCCTGGGACCCATGGGGTCCAATGTTAACCAATGCAGCATTGCACCACGGTCTTCGACCGCCTACCGCGACGGTGTACAACGCCAGCACAGTTACCTCACATCCCATTGTCCCACTTTAGAGGTCAGGCAGCCGCCATTTCAGGGGCCGACATGGCTTCATTTCCAACTGCGTCACACATACCTAGGCCTAGTCTCAACACACATACAGGCCACCTTTTGTGTATGATTGGTGTTCGGGGTAAACTGTGGGTAAGTACCTCTGAGTTGTTTGACTCTGTGCTTGCTGTTGTCCTTCATAGGCACCGTCCGCTGGGACATGTGAGGAGATGGCGGCATCCTCCGGTGTACCGACCGTTGGTGCACCTGTCGACAATGGAGGAGCGACATTTGATAATCACCTACAGGCTTGACCGTGCCACAATCCAGGAACTGTGTACCCAGTTGGAGCCAGACCTGATGTCAGCAATCCGCCATCCCACAGGAATCCCCCCTCAAGTGCAGGTGCTGTCAGTGCTCCATTTCCTTGCAAGTTGCTCTTTTCAAACAACTGTGGCCATGGCATCAGGGATGTCCCAGCGCATGTTTTCCAACGTATTGTCCAGAGTGTTGTTTGCCCTTCTGAAACACATGCAGAGCTACATCGTTTTCCTTCAGGTGGAGGATTTGCCTACAGTGAAAGGTGATTTCTATGCCCAGGGACATTTCCCCAACATCATAGGTGGGACCCATGTGGCTTTGGTCCCCCCCCCCACATGAGTGAACAGGTGTACAGAAACCGGAAGAGTTGTCATTCTATGAATGTAAAGATGGTATGTTTGGCAGACCAGTACATCTCCCATGTGAATGCCATGTTCCCTGGCTCAGTGCATGACGCCTACATCCAGCGGAATAGCAGCATCCCTTATGTGATGGGTCAACTCCAGAGGCACCGTGTGTGGCTATTAGGTGAGCACCTGGAAGCAAGACAGTGGGAATGGTTGTCTGGGCCTGGGGTTATCCCTCCAGGTTAGTGTGTGTCTAACAGTTGCCCCTCACCATTTGCAGGTGACTCTGGTTACCCCAACCTGTCATGGCTACTGACCCCAGTGAGGAATCCCAGGACCAGGGCAGAGGAACGCTACAATGAGGCCCATGGGCGAACTAGGAGGGTGATCGAGCGAACCTTCGGCCTCCTGAAGGCCAGGTTCAGGTGCCTCCATATGACAGGTGGATACCTATTCTACTCACGAAAGAAGGTGTGCCAGATCATCGTGGCCTGCTGTATGCTTCACAACTTGTCTTTGCGATGCCAGGTGCCTTTTCTGCAGGAGGATGGTCCAGATGGCGGTGTTGTGGCAGCTGTGGAGCTTGTGGACAGTGATGAGGAGGAAGCAGAGGAAGAAGACATGCACAACAGGGACTCAGTGATCCAGCAATATTTCCAGTGAAACACAGGTAAGAATACAATCCTGCCTACTACATGTACTTTTACACTACTACCTCTCTCCTGTCTGTCGTTTTCACCCAGTGTATGGTCACTGAGTTGTCACTTGTCCTTACGGTTTCACAGATGTGGGTCCCACTGTGTGACATCTGATTAGATTCCTCATGGACTAGAGCTGTGTGACATAGGTATGTTGACATTACTATTTAAAAAACATTTTGTCACTGAAATTGCTAATACACTATTTCAAAATCACAGACAGACTACAGATCATTTTGTGCTTTAGGTGTGTTTATTTAAATGCAAAATATTGGAGGTGGTAGTGAAATGGTGAGGGGTGATGGCGGAGGAGTGTCCATGGCAGAGTCCAGTCTATTAGTCTCACAGGTGCATTGCCCATATGGGCATAGGAAGTGGAGCTGGGGCAGTTTAATTATGGACAGGGTGACAAAGTGGGACAGTAGGATGACAATCAGGGTGGTCTCATTTCTTGGCGGGGGTCTTGGCATCGTTCTCTGTCTTGTTCCTGGATCTCAGGGACCGTTTGTGGGGTGGTTCTCCCTCTGCAGGGGGTGGGGTGCTGGTGTGGTGGTCCTGTGGCGGGGCGTCCTGTCCACTAGCGCCAGCGGAGGTGGTGGGAAGTTCATCGTCCATGCCAGTGTCATGGGCCCCTTGTAGTGCCACAGAGTCCCTCCTGGTGTTGAGTACTTCCTTCAGCACCCCTACGATGGTGCCCAGGGTGGAGCTGATGGTTCTGAGTTCCTCCCTGAAGCCCATATACTGTTCCTCCTGCAGGCGCTGGGTCTCCTGAAACTTGGCCAGTACCGTTGCCATCATCTCCTGGGAGTGGTGGTATGCTCCCATGATGGAGGAGAGGGCCTCGTGGAGAGTGGGTTCCCTTGGCCTGTCCGCCCCCTGTCGCACGGCAGCCCTCCCAGTTCCCCTGTGTTCCAGTGCCTCCGTCCCCTGGACCGTGTGTCCACTGCCACTGCCCCCAGGTCCCTGTTGTTGTTGGGGTGGTAGGTTATCCTGGGTTCCCTGTAGTGGTGGACACACAGCTGATTGACGTGTCCTGGGTACGGAGTTATGGGCCCGCTGGGTGGGTGCTGTGCTGGTGTTTCCAGAGGGGGGAAGGTCTGTGGTGGCCTGTGCCTGTGTGAGGGGAACCAACTGTCCCGAGGTCCCCGATGGTCGGGGCTGGTCATCTAGATCCAGTTGGACAGAGGTGCTGTCATCACTGTGGGCCTCTTCTGTTGGTGGTGTAGACATGTGTGGACCCTCCTGTCCGGTGACGTTGGGTAGGTGTCCTGCAGGGGTATAAAAGGATGTTTGTTAAATCTGTGTGTGTAATGGTGTGCAATGGGTGGGTGACCGTGTACCCCAGTGCTAGCATTCCTGTGTGGGAGCTTGTGTGATGGTGGTTTAGGGGGGTGTATGGGTATGTGCAGTGGGCATGCTTTAGTGATGGGTGTCCATGCTTTGTTGTTGCATGCGGGGCTTGGTGTTAGGATGTGTGGTTTGTGATGTTGGGACATTTGTGAGGAGTTAGAGTGATGGGGTGAGGGTGAGGGTGGGGGTATGTGCTGGCCTGCAGGTAGGGTGGGGGATGTAATAGTTAAGATTTGACTTACCAGAGTCCATTCCTCCACCTACTCCTGCAAGGCCCTCCGGATGCAGAATCGCCAAGACCTGCTCCTCCCATGTTGTTAGTTGTGGGGGAGGAGGTTGGGGTCCGCCGCCAGTCTGCTGAACCGCCAGGTGGTGTCTTGAGACCACGGAACACACCTTCCCCCGTAGGTCGTTCCACCTCTTCCTGATGTCCTCCCGATTTCTTGGGTGTTGTCCCACTGCGTTGACCCTGTCCACTATTCTTCGCCATAGCTCCATCTTTCTTGCAATTGAGGTGTGCTGCACCTGTGATCCGAATAGCTGTGGCTCTACCTGGTCGATTTCCTCCACCATGACCCTGAGCTTCTCCTCCGAGAACCTGGGGGTGTCTTTGCCGTGCCATGGGGTGGTGTAGGTGATGTGTGGGGTGGAGTGTGTGTTGATAAGTGTGGTGATATGTAGTGGTGTGTTGTGTGAGGTGCGTGGAAGTTGTGTGGGTGATGGTGTTGTGTGCCTGTGGATGCTGTTGTTCTTGCTGGTGGTGTCTCTCTCTGTCCTTCTTTCTGAATTTTTTGTCATAACGGTTTGTGGGTGATGTGGGTGTTTGTTTTATAGTGTAATGGGTGTGTGGGAGTGGTGTGTGTATGTGTCTCAGGTGTGTGTATTTTGAATTGTCCAATGTGGGGATGTTTGTAAGAGTGTGTGTATTTTGAGCGAGGCAGTGTGTACCGCCAATGTAATACCGCGGAAGAAAGACCGCCGCGTGGATTCATGTGTTGTGATAGTGTGGCCGTATTTCTGTTGGTGTGACGGTGGAGGATTTGTTTTCGCCAGTTCATCACTGACCTTTGGTGTGGCGGACTTGTGTGGGTGTCTGAATTTTGGCGGATTCAGAGATGTGGGTCATAATAGCTGTGGCGGAATTCCGCGGCTGCGGCGGTGTGTTGGCGGTTTTCTGCACGGCGGTAAGCGGCTTTTACGGCCAATGTTGAAATGACCGCCTATGTCTTTTCTGTGAGGTCACCTTGGATAGACCATACATTTTGGCTGGCTTTAGAACTCTGTGCACTTTACCTGTGCTAACCAGTAGAAAAGGGACCGGGGTCTCTCATTTAACATGGTCAAATTAGCATACTCCAAACTGGTATATTTAACTTGTCTATAAGTCTGTAATATACGGTAGAAAGTGTACCCAGGGCCTGTAAGGTAAATTCCACTAGTGGACTGGAGCACATATTGTACAATCCACTACAGTGGCAGTTCAAATGTGGTTTCAGGCCTAACCTTGTAGCCTTAGTGTAGGAGTGTAAAAATGACAATTCCTCCTGTCAAAATAAACCCTTATGACAGATCAAAATCGTTCTCCCTTTAAAATATTAATGTCACCTTTATGTAGGCCTTTGTAGCCTCCAAGACAGGGTGCATGGTATTTAAAATTAGGACATAGAGAAATTTAATTCTAACATCCCCTTAAAGTGACTAGCACCCAAAAGCTATTTTTCACAGTGGCAGATCTAGCTGTCAAATGTAGAAAAGCAGCATACAGATCAAAATTCTCATACTGCGTCTCAGGAATGGGACTAGCTGGAAATATAATCAAACCACTTTTTTAACGGTTATGAAAAATCCAAATCAATGGTGAAGTTGGATTTTGATTAAACATTAAGGAGAAGTAGCTTTTAGAAACTGTTCCCTGTCTGGATCTTCTAGAGGCTAATTTTCATTTACCCTCCAACTTCTCTAAACCAGGGATTAACATTTGAATAGGTGTGAAAAATGTGTGAAATACCTCTCAGGAACTACATAGTAGGTCACTGTGATTAATAGGTTGATCTGAATGAGCAGCGATGACTCCTTTGAGCTTATTAGAAGGGGGGGGGGTGAGTATCATTTTTGACATTGCAGTTTCAAATCCTGCTTGAGTGTCAAATTATGTCTGACAGAAGAAACTGCCTTTAGCATGCAATTCCTGCAGGTAAGTACCATGTATGCAAGTATTTCTACCTTCACCATGCTGGCAGTTTTTTTAAAATAACATACTTTGTATGCTAATTTTAAAAAGTGGTTTACGTATGAGTAGAGGTAAAGGGAGGAAAGGGTGATTCTAGGCTTTGGGGTAGGTATAGGTAAAAGGAGGTAATGGTGATATAGAGTTTGGGGTGGCTAGAAGTAAAGGGAAGTTAGGGTAATTTTAGGGTTCAGGGTGCATAAAGATAAAGGGCAGTAAGGGTAATTTTAGGGTTTAGGGGTGGGTAGAGGCTAAGGGAGGTACAGGTGATTGTAGGGTTCAGTAGTAGGTAGAGGAGAAGAGATGAAAGGGTAATTTAAGGGTTTAGGGGTGGGTAAAGGTAAAGAGAAGCAAGGGTGATTTTAGAATTCAGGGGTGGGTCGAGATAAAGGGAGATAAGAGGTATTATTGGTTTTAGGGGTGAACATAGGTAAATGGAGGTAAATGTAATTGTTGGTTTTAAGGGTGGTGTAACCGGGCATCTGTCGCCGCGGCTACACGCGCGCCGACAGAAACCGTACCGACATACCCCCGGGGCACTCAGGAGAGCCCCGAAGGGGTGACGTCAGACGCAGAAGGCATCTCATCGGCCTGTGAAAGAGAGGACGGACGAGGAGAACGCCATCTCAGGGAGCAAGAAGGAACCCAACAGACGCGGACCAAAGAGAGAGAGATGCTGGAACTGGAGAAAGTCGGGGAAGAACGCGACGCGACCGGAAAGGTGCCGGAGAAGAAAGGAGGCCACGGAGCGCCTCCCGCCACTACCGGGGAGAAGTCAGGAGACTACGAAGGGGCCAGCCACGTCCAAGGAGGGGCGTGGCACCCACAAGTACGTTCGTACCTAACCTGGGGTTTCTGGCCGGCTTGGCTAGGAAACCGAGGGAGGGGAATACGGGGAGCCAGGAGGGGAGGTCCTATGAAGGAGGGGAAATCTACTGACCCTACCACTAACCTCACTGTGAGGGGAATCCTTCTTAGGAAAAAAGATAAAACCAAAGAGAGAAAATAAACCAGAAGGTTCACAGGAAGGTGACACTCACTACTGAAGGAAGTTACCCCACCACAACCCTACACCTCCCTCCCCTCCCACCAACCTATTAACCCTATTAAGACCCCTGCCTTACCTCTACACTTACTTGTTGTCCCGTTCTTCTTTTGTTTTGGGGAAACCTGGGCTGCTGCCACAAGGGAAAGACCGGACCTCCTTCTATCCGGAAACAGGCCAACCTGTCGTGGCTACTGACCCCGTGAGGAATCCCAGGACAAGGGCAGAGGAACGGTACAATGAGGCCCATGGGCGTACTAGGAGGGTGATCGAGCGGACCTTCGGCCTCCTGAAGGCCAGGTTTAGGTGCCTGTTTATGACAGGTGGATCCCTAATGTACTCACCAAAGAAGGTGTGCCAGATCATCGTGGCCTGCTGTATGCTTCACAACCTGGCTTTGCGACGCCAGGTGCCTTTCCTGCAGGAGGATGGTCCAGATGGTGGTGTTGTAGCAGCTGTGGAGCCTGTGGAGAGTGAAGAGGAGGAAGACGACGGGGACGACACAGACAACAGGGACACAGTGATACAACAGTATTTTCAGAAGCACACAGGTACGAATCAACCCCGCCATTTTACATTTACCTAAAGTCTCCTGCCTCTCTACTGTCTGTGTTTCCCCCCAGTTCCTGTTAACTGACTTGTGACTTTCCCTTCCGTTTTCAGAGCTGTGGGCCCCACTGCGTGACCTCTGCTTTGTTTGCCCATGGACTACAGCTGTGTGACAGTGGTATGTTGTCATCACAATGTAACTGAAAATTTTGGCAACGTTATGTCTAATACATTTGATCAAAATACAAGCAGACTCCAGATTTTTTAAGTGCAATAAGTGATTTTATTAAAGTGCTAAATTTAGGGACATGATTGTAAAGCGGTGATGGGTGATGAAGGAGTAATGTCCATGGCAGAGTCCAGTTTTCAGTCTCACAGGTGCATTGTCCATATGCCTGTGGAAGGATGGAGCAGGGGCAGTTTAAGTTTGGACAGGGTGACAATGTGGGACAGTGGGATGACATCAGGGGGTATCGTTTGCTGGCGGGGTCTTGGCATCCTACTCTGTCTTCTTGTGAGATCTCAGGTACCGCTTGCGGGGTGTTTCTTCTTCTGCAGGAGGTGGGATTCTGGTGGCCTGTCGTTGTGTGGGGGCCTCCTGTCCACTAGCGCCGGCGGAGGTGGTAGGCTGTTCCTGGTCCATGCTAGTGACAGGGGCCCTTTGTGGTGCCACATGGTCCCGCAATGTGGTGACTATCTGGTTAAGGGCCACGACGATGGTCCCCATTGCGGAACTAATGTTTCTCAGTTCCTCTCTGAACCCCATGTACTGTTCCTCCTGCAGTACCTGGATCTCCTGGAACCTGGCCAGTACCGTAGCCATCGTCTCCTGGGAGTGGTGGTATGCTCCCATGATGGAGGAGAGAGCCTCTTGGAGAGTCGGTTCCCTGGGCCTGTCCCCCCCGTCGCACAGCAGCCCTCCCAGTACCCCTGTTTCCCTGGGCCTCTGTCCCCTGGACCGTGTGCCCACTACCACTGCCCCCAGGTCCCTGTTGTTGTTGGGGTGGTGGGTCAACCTGGGTGCCCTGTAGTGGTGGACACACCGCTGATTGACGTGTCCTGGAGACAGAGGCATGGGCCCGCTGGGTGGGAGCTGTGCTGGTGTTCCCAGAGGGGGTTAGGTCTGCTGTAGACTGTGGCTGTCTGTGGGGAACCGACTGTCCCGAGGTCCCCGATGGGCCGGGCTGGTCATCTGGGTCCAGGGAGACAGAGCTGCTGTCATCACTGGGGGCCTCTTCTGGGGGTGGGATGGACATCTCTGGACCCTCCTGGGCGGTGTGGTGGCGTTCGGGTCCTGCAGGGGTATTAGAGTATGGTTATTGCTTCTGTGTGTGCCATTTCGTGTAATGGGTGGGTGGCCGTGTACCCCAGTGCTGGCATTCCCTTGTGGGGGCTTTTGTGACGGTGGCTTGTGGGGGAGATGGGTATGTGCAGTGGGCATGCTTTGGTGATGGGTGTCCATGCTTTGGGGAGGCATGCAGGGCTAGGTTTTGGGATGGGTGGGTTGTGATGGTGAGCCATTTGCAAGGATTTGGTGTGATGGGGGTGGGGGTGAGGGTGGGGGTATGATTTGACATGCAGGTGGGGTGGGGGGAATGAAGTAGTGAAGATTTGACTTACCAGAGTCCATTCCGCCGCCTACTCCTGCGAGGCCCTCAGGATGCAGGATGTGCAAGACTTCCTCCTCCCATGCTGTGAATTCTGGGGGAGTAGGTGGGGGTCCACCGCCAGTCCGCTGTACCGCGATGTTGTGCCTTGATACCATGGAACGCACCTTCCCCCGTAGGTCGTTCCACCGCTTCCTGATGTCGTCCCGATTTCGTGGATGCTGTCCCACAGCATTGACCCTGTCCACTATTCTGCTCCATAGCTCCATCTTCCTGGCAATGGTGGTGTGCTGCACCTGTGCCCCGAAGAGCTGGGGTTCTACCCAAACTATTTCCTCCACCATGACCCTGAGTTCGGCGTCAGAGAACCTGGGGTGTCTTTGGGGTGCCATGGGGTGGTGTGGATGAGGTGAGGGGAGGTGTATGTGTTGTAGAGTGTGGTGAGTGTGGTGGTGTATGGTGTTTTGTGCGTGGAAATTTTGTGGGTGATGTGATTTGCCTCTGTGTGATGGTCTACTCTATGCTGTGCTGTCTCTCTCTGTCCTTCAGTCGCAATTGTGGTCGTAAGGGTTTGTGGGTGATGTGGGTGTGTGTTTTATATTTAATTGGGTGTGTGGGAGTGATGTGTGTATGTGTCTCAGGTGTGTGTATTTTGAATTGTCCAATGTGGTAGTGTTTTGTAAAGGTGTGTGTATTTTGACCGCGGCGGTGTGTACCGCCAATGGAATACCGCGGTTGAAAGACCGCTGCGGGGATTTGTGGGTCGGAATGGCATGGGCGTATTTCTGTTGGCGTGACGGTGGAAGTTTGGTCATCGCCAGTTTTTCGCTGGCCGTTGCTGTGGCGGACTTTTGTTGATGTCGGGTTTTTGGCGGTTTGCCAGTTGCGGGTCAGAATGACCGTGGCGGTTTACCGCGGCGGTGTTATGGCGGTCTTCTGACCGGCGGTAAGCGCCTTTTACCGCCGAGGTCAGAATGACCCCCTATATGTGCCCAGGGCCTGTAGATTAAATACTACTTAGTGGGCCTGCAGCACTGATTGTGCCACCCACTTCAGTAGCCCTTTAACCATGTCTCAGGCCTGCCATTGCAAGGCCTGTGTGTGCAGTTTCACTGCCAATTCGACTTGGCATTTAAAAGTACTTGCCAAGCCTAAAACTCCCCTTTTTCGACATATAAGTCACCCCTAAAGTAGATCCTAGGTAACCCATAGGGCAGGGTGCTGTGTAGACAAAAGGCAGGACATGTACCTGTGTAGTTTACATGTCCTGGTAGTGTAAAACTCCTAAGTTCGTTTTGCCCTGCTGTGAGGCCTGCTCCTTTCATAGGCTAACTTTAGGGCTACCCTCATATACTCTTTGAGTGGTAGCTGCTGATCGGAAAGGAGTAGCAAGGTCATATTTAGTATGGCCAGAATGGTAATACATAATCATTCTGACTAGTGATGTTGGATTTAATTTTACTATTTTAAAAATGCCACTTTTAGAAAGTGAGCATTTTTCTGCACTTAAATACTTCTGTGCCTTACAATCCACGTCTGGCTGGGATAGTTGACAACTCCCTTGTGCATTCACTCAGATAAACCCCAAACACAGTTTGCTCAGTCACACTTTCATACATCTGCATATTGAATGGGTCTTCCTGGGCTGGGAGGGTGGAGGGCCTGACACTTACATGTCAAAGGACAGTAGCCTGCCCTCACACAAAGGACTGCCACACCCCCTACTGGGACCCTGGCAGACAGGATGGAACTGAAAGGGGACCTTGTGCACTTCTAAGCCACTCTTTGAAGTCTCCCCCACTTCAAAGGCACATTTGGGTATTTAAGCAGGGTCTCTGACCCTACCACCTCAGATACTTCTTGGAGAAGAAACCCTGAACCAGAACCTGCAACCTGCCAAGAAGAACTGCCTGGCTGCCCAAAGGACTCACCTGAATGCTTTCCTAAAAAGGACTGCTGCCTTGCTGTTACCCGGCTGCCTTGCTGCTCTGTGGGTGTGCTGAGAAGTGCTCTCCAAGGGCTTGTTCCCTGAAGTCTCAGGACCAAAAAGTCTTCATTCCTGCAAGAAGAACTCTCCGTGCGGCGAAAATAGATGCACAACCTGCAAGAAACGACGCACAGCCTGCATCGCAGCGAGAAAATCACCACACGCCAAACCGGAATGATGCAGCCCGACTTCGCAAGGAGAAGAACAACGCAGCGCCTGCGTAGTCACCGGAAATTTGACGCACAGCCCACTGGATCGACACAAAGCTGAGCCGGAACGACGCAGCCCGACTTCCTGAGAGGAATCGATGCATTGCTTGCCGTGCAGTAGAAATGTCCATGCAATGCCCACCAGATCGACGCAGCCCCTGTGACTTTGTCCTGCCAGTGCTGGATTTCAACGCATCGTCCCCGGGCGTCCGAGAAATCCTGCAACCCAAAGAGGAACCCAGTCTACGTACCAGAAATCGATGCAAAGCCTGCCCTGTGTGAAAACTCGGCGACGCATGGCCTGTGTGCGTGCTGAAAAATTGACACAGACCTCCCCGGTTTCCACGCATCTTCTCCTCTGCGGTCCCTTACGGAGAATTTGAACGTAAACCAGGTACTTTTTGCTTGCAAGAGACATTTGTTGCTTTTAAAAGACTAGAGGCAATTTATATCATTTTTACAGTGATATTTCAACATATACTTATTGCATCTTAATCGTTGTGACCTGCATCTCATCAGATAAATATTATATATTTTTCTAAACACTGTGTGGTGCATTTTTGTGGTGTTCTACTGCGTTATTGCGTGATTTATTGCACAAATACTTTACACATTACCTTCTAAGTTAAGCCTGACTGCTCAGTGCCAAGCTACCAGAGGGTGGGCACAGGATATTTGGATTGTGTGTGACTCACCCTGACTATATTCAAGGTCCTTTCTTGGACAGGGGGTAACCTGACTGCCAACCAAAGACCCCATTTCTAACAAAAGGGAAACACCAGAGGGGGCACCCAAGGAATGGGAGGTGGAAGGGCCTGGGAGGGACATCGGGGTCACTGCGTTTACAGGGAAAACGGGGTGGGTGGGGAGTAGGGAAGAGGTCAAGGGTGGCAAGGAAAACTTTCTTAGGTACACAGGGCGGTCACATGATTGAGGGTTGGAAGTGGAGGTAGAGGGAGTGCTTGACTGACGTGTTGGTGTGCTGTATGTGGATGCTGGTGTTTGCAATGTCTGTATGTGTGTGGTGGCTGAATGTTGGGTGGGTGAGTGGGTGTGTGTGTGCATACATTGGGAGGAAGGAGGTAGAGATGCACGGAGAAGAAATGGAAGATGTGTGAGTGAATGTTGCAGTGGTGTGAGCAAGTGAGGTGGATGTGCTGCAGGTGGCTGCGACGGTAGTTGTGGTGAGTGCGGGTGAGGTGTGTGCCTGTGAGTCTGCTGTTGTGGTGATTGAGGGTATGACAGGAATTGTAATAGGACCAGTTTGTGATGATGTAGTGCTGGCAGGTGTGAGTGGAGATGTGACTGCAAGGGAGGAGTTGGTGGGGGAAGTGTTTGTTGTTATGTCTGCAGATGTGTGTTGTGTGTGTGCATGCCTGTGGGAACGTTTGTGATGCCTGTGACTGTCTTTGCGCACCTTGTCTGTTGTAGTGGGTGAATTCTGGTATGAAGGTGTGCTTTGGACGGGTGTAGGGAGAGGGGTTGTGTATTAGGAACAGGTCGCTGGAGGGGGGACTGAAGATGAAGGGACACTGGCTGCCATCAACGAGGAGGCCAGAGCCTGAAACGGTCTCTCTAGGCCAGACAAGGCACCGTGAATGACTTCCAGGAACACATTGGACTAATGCATCTGGGATGCCAGTCCCTGGATGGCATTCACGATCGTTGTCTCCCCACGGAGATGGACCTCAGGAGGTCAATAGCCTCCTCATTGAGAGCAATAGGGCTGACTGGGGCAGGGGCAGAGGTGTCTGCGGCGAAGGAGACACTCACCGTCCTGGGTGAGTGGGCACGGGCAACTGGGTGGGGTGCAACAGGGAGGGCGGTGCTAGTAAGGGGGGTGGCAGACAAGGATGGTGCTGGGGTGGTCCCAGATGCCTTCGCCACCAGGGAGCCACCATCAGAGGAGGAATTAGAATCAGATGTGTTGGTAGCTCCAGTCTCTCCCGTGGTGCTCCCCTCGCTCTCCATCCCACTGGTACCCTCGGATTTAATGGTGCCTGCCTCCTGGGTCCTGTGGGCTGCTGCATCCCCACTCGCTGGTGCCCCTCCTCCTTCGCCAGATGATGCTAATGCACACATAGACAGAGGTGGAAAGAAATGATGTTAACCCACACATCCTCTACACATACAAACAATACAGATTACAGCCCCTGCCGGGGAAACAAGACACCATTTAGCAATCATTTACTATTGGGTCGTGCAAGCGATACCCAAACTCACCTCATTCCTGCAGCCTAAACACCTGAATGAAGACCAATACATGGCTATCAACTGCATGAATGACTTATCCAACAAACCAGCCCAGGCCCATACCCAACCACATGTCATCCATTATGGGATGATACAAATCTGAGCACAGAGGGCCTGGGAACACTAACTAATTGACAGGAATATGTGGAGTAAATGTGCTACAGTGGACCGTTGATGTAGCAAGTCAAACAATTGCAATGTTCATGTAACAGGCCTGTCATTACCCATATACTGTGCCTAAATGACCACCTTGTACTACAACAGTACTCGCAGAGTTGGACGATGCAGCCAGTGACATCATTGCATACATGAGCGACCCATAGCTACAGATGAACGTGTGTCACAGTACCACCACTTCTTCTCCTGCACGGCTCAACATAGCTAACGTCACACACTCCTACATGATGTGTGTCACAACCAGGACTGTGCTTTCCTTGAATCACATCTGACCACGTCAATTCCTAATCCAGCGAGGGTCACAGTACACAACCATGCAGTAGTCACCGGACAGTCAACACTTACCCCCTTGTGGCTGCTGTGCTGCCTTCAAGCGCCCATACAACTCTGGGTACGCCACCCCCAGTATGCAGGCCATTAAGGGGGGTCAGGTTTCGACAGGTACTCCTCCCACGTTGGGAGGCCATCCCCAGCTGGGCCTCCACTGTCTTCCAGGCCCAGCGCCTCAGGTCCTCCCACCGCTTCCTGCAGTGGGTGCTCCACCGGCTATGGACCCCCAGGGTCCGCACTTCCTTGGAGATGGCTCTCCATAACCCTTTTTTCTGGTGGGCACTGACATGCATGGGAAACATTCATAAAAGGGTTTCTCCAGTTCGTCCGTAGTGAAGGCTAAGGCCCTATCCCCTGCAGTGCGTGCCATCTTTGCTCCAAGTGACAGAACACAGCATCACACGAAGTGGAGGTCAGTCTTGCCCGAAAGTCAGGAGTCAAGTGAGCTTGCTCATACAAAATGGCGGTTACGCCCGCAGCGGTTATGACCGTCACCACCCGTGGTGATCGTCATTGGTCCCAGTCTCCCATAGACGTCAATGGAAACCAATGAAGCGTTGCACGGTGGTTCAGACCACCTTCCGCCATGACGACTTCCGCCGGCAGAAGGAGGTCACTTCCAGCTGAATAATGCATGCTGGACAGGCAGATGTCACATTAGTCTGTGACATTACTGTCCTGGGTGCACATTGCGTAATTACCTGGATGTAATCACAAATAGATACATCAGGTCACACATTGTGGATAATGATACATGTAGTGAGTGTCTGGTGACATCACCACATTTGTCACTACAGTTGTCAGCATATATGATCAGTATAGTGGAACACATGGAAGGTGTACGTGTACAGGCCCTGTATATGTCCATTGCCACAGGGATCATGTGCCATCATCTGGTTAGGAATGGAGTGTGGAGTAATGTGTCTTCCCACAACATGAGAGGCAACTTTCATGAATGACACTTCGAGACTGTCGTATGTCATACTTGGTGCCCTACATTGTAAGAGGTTCCCAGATTGTTGTTTGTGTCTCCCCACAGATATCGTCACAATGGAGCGATGAGGAATGCACCAGTTTACCGGACACTTGTAGATCTTGATACCATGGAAGAGCGCCACATCATCCTGACCTATCGACTGAACCGTTTGTGCATCAGGGAATTTCTCGCCCAGTTGAAGCCAGACCTCCTGCCGGGTTTGAGAAATCCCCATCCCATTCCTCCAACAGTCAAGGTGTTGTCAGTCCTGCATTTTCTAGTGGGTGGCTCTTTTCAGGTCACGGTGGCACTGGCTGCAGGGTTTTCACAGCCCCAGTTCAGTAAGGTGTTGCAGGATGTGCTGGATGCCCTACTCAAGTATGTGCATAGGTAAATTAGGTTCCCAAAACCTCCAGAATTGCCCGCTGTAAAAGTAGCCTTCTACAACATATCAAATGTCCCACGTGTAATTGGGGCCATTGATGGGACTCACATTGCCTTGGTGCCTCTGAGGACCAATGAGCAGGTCTACAAAAACAGGAAGAGTACATATTCGCGCAATGTACAAGTGGTGTGTTTTGCAGACAAGTACATAACACAAGTGAATGCAAAATTCCCAGGATCCGTACATGATTCCTACGTCCTGAGGAACAGCAGTGTCCCTGCAATGATGTCACAGCTACAGAGAGAACGGGCCTGGCTCATAGGTATGTGGACTGCCCACCATGTCAGACGTTCGTACCCCTCATAACACAGTCAGCACTCTGTCTAGCATTGTTACCTATGGTCATGTTCCCTTTTCCACACAGGTGACTCTGGATTCCCCAACCTGCCCAGGCTCCTGACACCGTTGAGACATCCAACTACAGGAGGGGAGAACAGGTACAATGAGGCACATGGCCAAACAAGACGAGTGATTGAGCGGACTTTCGGTCTCTTGAAAGCTAGATTTAATTGCCTTCATGTGTCTGGTGGTGCCCTACAGTTCCAACCAGGGAAAGTCTGCAAGATCATTGTTGCATTCTCCATAATCTGGCCCTCAGAATGCTCATCCCACTGTTGGAGGAGGGGGACATTGATGTTGGAGCGGTGTTTGGGCTGGTGATTCTGATGCTGAGGGGGAGGCAAACGAGGATGAGGCACACGACAACAGGATTGACCTGATTTGTCACTACTTTCAATGATGTACAGATATGTGTGAATTGTTTGTCATCTGCACATGAAAGATGTATTGCTGTAGCCAGTCACTAGCCAGTATTTGCATGCATCAAGGTGTGTGTGGGGACTACAGCCTTCCATCTTGGTTTCCGACCTTGAAGGATAGTAGACTTACCATGAGGAGTAGTGGTAATGCACCGCTGCTAAGTACATGTGTGGAATGCTGGTGCCATTGCGGTACATCTTTATTGTTGTACCAAAGGTTTAGGGTCCTCAGTCTGCCTGTTTGGGGATATGTTAGGGGGAATTATCAGCCTTGTCCTGCTGTGTAGGAATGTTATGATTCATTGTCAGTTGCTGTGTGGCAAGTACCTGTTCCTGCCCACTCAGGGAGGTGAACAATAGAGGATATTACTTATGTTCCAACTTTCCTGTCCCACACGTGTGTGACTGCCTATGCAGACCCTCACATATGTGGTATCACAACTGCTGGGCCTGTTATCCTGTGGATGTGTTCAAATGGTGTGGATGTATGTACTGTTTACATGCCTTACAAGTTTGTGCCTGATTCCATTTCATTTTTCCTCTTCAGGTCACATCTCTGTCTGCAAGCTGATTTCTGTATTGTCTGTTGCCATCATTGACATGGGAAATCATTACAAATTTGATTTACTTACACACCTGCCTGGGTGCCCCACTACATCTGTCACTTCAACATTGATGTGGTGCTGACATGTGTATTTATTTGCTGCATGGAAACAGAATTGCCACTACATACAATGAAGAGACATCCACCATGCCTTGTGTGAATTTGTCTTTATTGAGTGTGTGACATCACAGTCCAGGGGAGTGGGGTATTGGTGTGGGTGCTGATCAAAGTGGGTGGTAAAGCTGTTTGTCTCACAGGTCCTGTGTCCATTTGCCTGGTATGCTGTGTACTTGGTATTGGACAGCCAACAGCGTGTAACAGTGGCACACAAGGGTGACAGTTCAGAAGAAGGATCACTTCCTGGTGGGTGAATTGGTCTTAGCTTGAGGTCCTGCAAGATGTCTGGATGGGCGGCCTCTTTTGCAGGAGGGTCCCTCAGCTGCTATGGTAGGGGTGCTGGTAGCCTATGGGTCCTCCTGCTGTGCCTCAATTCCAGTAGCAGGCCCTGATGTTGTTGCCAGTGGTGTTGCCTGACTACTGGCTGTGGCCTGCTGTTGGGTTGAGGATGTCCGCAGGATGTTGTTCAATTCCTTGAACTCCCCTAATATGGAGCCCATGGTGGCACTGAGTGCCTGCCACTGCTGCATGGCCTCTGGTGGTATTCGCCCTGCAGCTTTTGAGTGTCCGGCAAGGTGGTGTGTATCTGGCCCATCTTGTCCTGAGTTTGCTGGTAGGCTCCCAGGACTCTGGAGACGCCCTCCTGGACAGTCGTGTCCTGTACCAGCCTCATCCCTTAATTGCCCTCCCACTGGCCCTTGCCCCCTGTGCCTGTGCCCCTAGTACAGTGTGCCCCCTCCCAGTGACACCAGGACCGTAATTGTCTTGGCTTTGCACCATTGACTCCTGTCCCTGTCCTGTGGGGCACACTGTTGTTTGATGTGACCTTGGGACACAGGTATGGGAAGGTGTGTTCTGCTGTACATTAGATGCCACAGGGGAGGGGGTTTCAGTTGTGGGCAGGTGGTGGTGGACTAACCACTCATGCCTGATGGGCCAGGTTCGTCGCCATATCCAGACTTCCAGAGGAGTCCTCCCCTATTGGACCTGCTTCCAGGCCTGGGCTTTCTGTCACTGGGCGCCTTTGCTGTGTGGCAGTACTCAGGAGACCTGTGTAATGAGAGGTATTGTGTCAGATGATGGTATTGTAGCAGTGACACACATGGTTGTATGCCATCATCGACTGGATTTGCAGGGCAATAATGGCATTGACAGTTAGCAGTCCACTGATTGTGTTCCCATCAGTGGAATGTTACAATGGGCCTATTTTGGAGGATAGTTCATGTTTACCTTGCTACTATCATTGCCATGTACTGATGTGCATTGCTAATACTTATTGGTGATAGGGAGTGACATGGTTTAAGGTGCAATTGCGGTGATGTGATGTGGATGCAGCAGGCATGCAAGGGTAGGGAGTGTTGCATTGTGATAGATGTAGTACTTGCTGCAGTGTGGGGTACCCGTGCACTAGGTGGGCCTGTGAGGGAATGGTGTCAGTAGGGTGCTGTGGCATGCAAGGGTGGGTATTGGGTCCATGGTGGGTTTGTGCACATAAGGGTGGTGTGAGGGGTGAGAGGGTGGTGGGGGTACATGCTGTGCACGGGGATATGTTGGCCGGGGGGTACAATAAACTTACCAGTGTCCAGTCCAGTAGGTATTCTCGTCAGCCCTTCTGGATGTAGTATGGCCAGGACCTTCTTCTCCCACTGTGACATTTCTGGGGGGTCCGGTGGGGGCCCACCACCTGTCTTCATTACGGAGATTTGGTGCCTAGAAGCCATGGCCCGTACCTTCCCCCTAAGGTCGTTCCACCTCTTCCTAATGTCCTCCCTTGTGCGTGGATGATTCCCCACTATATTCACCCTCTGCCATAGGTCGTTCTTCCGAGCTATGTATGTCTGCTGGACCTGTGCTCCAAACAGTCGCCACTCCACTCTGAGGATTTCCTCAACCATTACCCTGAGCTCCTCTTCTGTGAATCGTGGGTTTTCCGGTGGTGCCATGGTGATTGTATTGTGGGTGGGGGTGTTTGTTCTGTAGGAATTCTGGGTGTGCTGTTTGTTGATGTGAGTTTGTGTAGTGGTATGTGTGCGTGCTCTGTGGTGTTTGTGTGCAGTGGTGTGTTGTGTGATGCGTGTTCAGTGTGATGGTGCCTGTGGTATCTAGGTGCTGCGCCTCCTTTCAGTGTGCTCTTGCCTCGCTCTGTCAGAATTTCTGGTTGGAAAGGGCTCTGGGTATGTGTGCGGGTTTGTATTGTAGTGCTGTGGACAGGTGTGTGTATGTGCCTCAAGTGTTGGGTATTGGTATTGTCCAATGTGTTGCAATGTCCTGGTGGTGGTGCTTTTTTCCCCGGCTCTGACTGCCAATGGATTTCCGCTGTGTTGAGTCCCCAGTGGTGATTTACGATTTGTTATTTGGCGTGATATTCTCGGCATGGCAGTGCTGGTAGTGCAGCCGCCTCCTTCACGCGGTCGTTTCTGAAACTGTGTTGTTTTTTTGGTGTATTTTGGGTGGTGTTGTGTGGGTGACTCGTAATACGGTGGTCTTCACTCCGTCATCACTGGCGGTCTTTCTGTAGCCGGTTGCACGGTGGCCTTCGGTGATGATCGCCAACCTCGGAATGACGACCTGAACGTGGATCACAAACCATTCATGCTATTCTAAGCTTCATCACAATGTACACATATTTGCTGAGAGTTACTAGTAACTTATACAAAAGTGGAAGTATAAACTGTGTTAAAGCATTGCAGCTCTCTGGGGGTCAGTACTATGTCACAATTGGACTTAGTATACATTTGACTCCTGAAAATATTTATCAAAAAATATAATTTTATTTCAGACGAAAGGATACATAATGTGCACTGGCTTACTATTGTTAATATTACACATATGTATACTGGTGTAAAGTATTTGCATGCCTAGAATCGTGAACCTTTAAGGAATCATGGGGCACAGAGGAAGTGATGTTAAGGCACTGTTAAGCCCATCAATGGTTTTAATTTTGATTTGGAATATGCCCCAATATTGGAGTATGTATTTTAATTTTGGCTTTACCGGTGTAATTGATTTGCTTTTACCAGTGTTATATATGATATGTAATAATGTTATGATGGTTTTATACTTATTACATGATTAATCGAATATACCCTGAAGTGATACGCTTTTAGCAACATCTTATGAAAGAGCCAATAGCATATGGGAAAATACCCCTCTTATTTTGACTCACTGACTAGTATTCTGACACTGAGGTTCTAGCTGCATCTAACATTTTCTTCTTTTTGATAACTATGGCTCATATACACTGCAATAATTCAATATATCTATTAAGTTGTGTTTTAATTACTGAAACTATGGACTTTGTTATTTTATCTTATTTTCTACTATCTCTCAAATTTTCCACACCTTCGTAATAAGCCCTACACACTACTTATGGTGGTTGGGTAACAGAGTAGGTGTCTAGTTCTTTAGGATGGAATAGCACTTCCAGTTTGGACCTTGCAGTGGTGGATTTGGTGGGAAATGGGAGTTTAAATAGGAAGCCAAACAGATGCTCAGTTTCATCACAGACAGCAGCTGAAAGGCTACTTCTCTGACTTGCGCAATCTAAGGACATGTCTGATAGGGATGTTGTGATGCAAATTGAAGTAGGTTTGGTAATGACTTAGGCCCTCATTACAACCCTGGCGGTTGGTGATGAAGTGGCGGTAATACCGCCAACAGTCTGGCGGTAAATACCACCAAATAATGAACATGGCAGAAACAGCTCAGACAGATAGCCACTTTAACACACCGACTGCCAGGGCAAAATCAACAGGCACCACGGCGGTAACCGCCTACAGCCAGGCGGAAGACAATGTTCCGCCCACTGTATTAAGACAGTCCAATCCGCTACCTTTTCCGGGGTGGTACCAACGACATCAAAAGCCTGGCGGAAACACTGCACAGAAGGTAAATGACTCAACTGTGGAGACTCAGGGAAGAACCAATCCGCCATGGAGCCCGAGCTGCACGTCTTCCCCATGCTTTTCTACGTGCTGCTCCACTACGAACACCAACGACAGCGAAGACGACTATGGTGAGTACAGCTGCCTAGCACACAGGTTAGGGGTGGAGGAAAAAGAGAGTGACACACACACGCAACACCACCACCCCCAACACCATACACACAAGCAGATGAAGTAACATAACATATTTACCCCGTACTCCTCAGGAATAATGCAAGGACAACTACAATAGATTAAAAAGAGTGTAATAAGATAAAATAGTAGGAATACGGGCATCCAAATCAAAAAGTATATACATATTTATAAATGTAGGGACACTGCCCAGTCCTCAATGTTCGTGGGCCACAGGGCCACATTACAAAGTCCAAGGCCCCACTTCACTCCTGCAACAACACAGAGAGAACACTGCAGGGGCATCAGGTCGAAAATAGGCAGGCACCTCAGGGGGACGGGAAATGGGGGGGCACCTCAGCCGGAAGATGGTACAACGCCACTGGTCCTGGAGGGGGCAACATGCCCTGCACTTGGTCCTGGGGAGTGCAAGGGCACAGTCTCTAAGGTGGGTGACTTGCCCACTTGCTCTGGAGGGGGCAACATGCCTTGTGCTTGGTCCTGGGGAGTGCAAGGCAACAGTCTCTCAAGCGGGTGACTTGCCCACTGGTTCTAGAGGGGACATCATACCCTGTGATCTTCCTCCTAGGGGGATGGGGTAAGTGGATGTCATCTCCACTAGTTCTGGAGGGGGCATCATGCCCTGTGATCTACATCCTGGGGAGGATGGGGTGAGTGGATGTCATCTCCACTGATTCTGGATGGGGCATTGTGCCCTGTGATCTTCATCCTGGGGAGGATAGGGTGAGTGGATGGCATCTCCACCGGTTCTGGAGAGGGCATCGTGCCCTGTGATGCAGATCTTGGGGAGTGCAAGGTGACAGTCTCTCAGGTGGGTGTCAAACCAAATGGATTTTCAGGGGGCAGGCCTCACAACAGCCCATGGACGCAGATCTACAGAATGTCTGCCAGCGGTGACGGCTGTTCAGTGGTGGCAGTGGTGCTGCTGCTGCTGGTGGAGGAGGCAGCAGCCCATCCCCTGCAGCTTCGGACGGCTGCCTACTGCTGCTGGCGGAGCTGGTGGTGGTAGGGGGGTAGGCTTCAGCCCATCCTCTGCAGCATCGGACGGCTGCCTACTGCTGCTGGCGGAGCTGGTGGTGGTAGGGGGGTAGGCTTTAGCCCATCCTCTGCAGCCTCGGATGGCTGCCCAATGGTGCTGCTGGTGGTGGTGGGGGGAGGCTCCAGTCCATCCCATGCAGCCTTGGACGGCTGCCCACTGGTGCTGCTGCTGCTGGTGGTGGTGCTAGTGGCGGTTCTGCTGGCAGAGCTGGTGGTTGTGGTGGTGGGGGGTAGCTCCAGCCCATCCCCTGCAGCCTCGGACGGCTTACCACTGGTGTTGCTGCTGCTGGTGCTGGTGCTGCTGGAGGAGCTGGTGGTGGTGGTGGGGGGAGGCTCCAGCCCATCCTGTGCAGCCTCGGACGGTTGCATCACATTGGTTGGTGGTGGGGTCTCCGACTGACTCCCAGCACCAGGCCCCTTGCCCTTCCTTCCTGCAACTGGGGCTGGCACCTTGCCTTTCCTTTCTGCAGCACTTGGGGCTGGCTCCTGCCCTTCCTTCCTGCAGCTCTTGGGGCTGGCTCCTTGCCCTTCCTTCCTGCAGCACTTGGGGCCGGCTCCTTGCCCTTCCTTCCTTCATCACTTGGGGCTGGCTCCTTGCCCTTCCTTCCTGCAGCACTTGGGGCTGGATCCTTGCCCTTCCTTCCTGCAGCACTTGGGGCTGGCTCCTGCCCTTCCTTCTTGCAGCTCTTAGGGCTTGCTCCTTCCCCTTCCTTCCTGCAGCACTTGGGGCTTGCTCCTTCCCCTTCCTTCCTGCAGCACTTGGGGATGGCTCCTTGCCCTTCCTTCCTGCATCACTTGAGGCAGGCACCATTTCCGTCTGGCTGGCTGGTGGCCGGGATCCTTTTCCACCTGGAGTTGCTGAGGACTCTACTGTGCTCGTGGGCTGGTTGGCTGCTTGCTTGGATTTTGACCACCCTGGCCTGTCGTGAAGGCCGGGGGTAGGGGTAGGGAAGAGGTCAATGGTGGAGAGGAAAAGCTTCTTAGGGACATTGGGGCGGAAGACGGAGAAGGTTTGGGAGTGGAAGAAGAGGGAGTGGTTGTAGGAGGTGTTAGTCTGCTGTGTTTGGGTGCATGTGCATGGGCTGGATGCTGTTGTGAGGTGGATGGCTCGTGGCATTGAAGCATAATTTGCTGATTTTTTTTATTTTTTACCTCCAAGGGCGTCCCTCTGGGTCACCTCCCTGGGGCCTAGGGTTTCAGGGTATCCCTTTAGACAATTTTGTTTTAAAATTTCAGGATAGGGGACATATGTACGAACACATTTTCCCATTGACACAGAATGGGAAAAACCCTTTGCTACATCTGGCCCTAAGTGCCTGAGTCCTGTAATGGCTGCCAGCAACATTTTTCTCACATTGCTGGAAGCCAAATATAGTGCGAGCTCCTGCGGGAGCGAGCTGGCCCAAAGGAAATAAAGCTCACTTGGCCAATCAGAATGCTCCATTTTTATGTTGGAGCTCCTGCAAGAGTCTCTCGACACTCTTGCGGACTCAACCGTCCAGATACAGAATTATTTTTTAACAATAATTTCTCAGAAGCCAATGAACAGATATACACCAAATCACCAAAAGCACAATCTTTCGAACCATGATCTTGACAAATTTGTTGTAATTCTGTACAGCAGTTTTTGCTATAACCTTGTCTAAATATGTATATGGAAAATGCATGGGGATTCTGTGTTTTGTGACACCCCCTCCCCCCACACCTTTTTCTCAGCCCCTGCTCGACGGATCACCATGAAACGTTACATGCACAAACTAGTCAAAAAGCAGCACCTTTTTGGAAAGTTTCTTGGAGATTCGTCAGTTGAAGCCAAAGTTATTAGCAATTCAAAAAAAGCTTTGCCTATGGAACAACTGACCTAATGTATGGTGTGCTTGTCGCCCTAGGGGCAGCGATCATGAAATGCACTTCCAGGGAATTATAATCTTCTTAATTTATTTATGAAAATCACATAGATAGTGCAGGTACCCCTGGACCTACATCACAGGATGAGAATATATACAAATATATATATAAAATAAGATTGATTATATAGGAGATGGTTGTTTTGCATCGTACATAGAGCATTTAGAAATCCTTTGGATACACACGCCTACATTCTCTATCTGGATGTATCAGATCATTAGCAAATCATGCAACCAACCAATGGAACACGTATCTGCAAAATGTTATAGCCAAAGAAGACGTAATCGAATTGAAGACGAAGTAATTATTACCTTCTCACCAAGATGTGCTTTACGTTGGTACCTTCAGAAATTGTCTAACGTAACAATAATAACAACATCCTGTCAACTGATGGTCAATATTGTACGTTCACTTTAGTGCCATTGATCGCACAATGTCACAGAGACACACAACACTCTACAGCTCGGATTTCTGCTGTAAATCTATGAGACAGAAGAAGCTCTGATATTTTTTTCCTAAACACGTTAATGAACACAGCTGTTAAGGCAGTAAAAAAAGGCAGAGAAAAGAACTCTGCCCCCGTCACATCCCCCTCACTCACAGAAAAAGGATCATTTTCAAGGATTCAGTAGCCTGGAAAGTCTGTATAGACCTAGAAGAGAAACAAACAAACAAACGAGATTACAGTGTGTTTCCGTTGCAGACAGCTGTGTTTACCCCGGCAGTGGATATAACGCAGTGGCGCATGTGATTTGTACAGCGCTGCACAAACCGTTTCTTTGGTTAAAAAATACGACCACCCGCTGGTCCCTACGCACACTAAACACCATTTAATTGGCGCGTTGATTGCTTGAAGAGAGCCTTTGTCAGCGCGCCACTCCGTTTCTTGCGCGTCGTCATTTTTCTCATCTCAAGGTCTAAAAACCAACACCCCCGCTCCCCCCGCCCACCTAACAGCCTCCACCTCCTAGTTTACCCGCGCATCTTTTCTTTTGGACATAGATCGGTATTTAAGTTGCATTCTCCCTACAGAAGCTCACAATGTAGCCACATGTCTCTCTTGTTTTACGTGTTTCTTACACCCTCTTTATCTAAACCGCCCGGGCTCCACTTGTCTCCAGTGCTCTTTCATTCTCTTTTGACACATCTCACCCATTGAGCTGTGATGTTGTGTGTTGTTATAGCCAAGACATACGCATGAAGCCAAGCGAACTTCCACACAACTTGTTACTGTATAGTAGGGGCATGGTAACCTGTATTTTCCACATACGTATAGATTTGCTGCATTTGCCACATAATTCCCCGTCATAGCTACGATGTTTTCAGCTTGCTTATGAGTGACATGTCAATGTTTCAGTGTCTTTATGCAGGGTTGGCTTTACGGCAGTACGGCAACACTGGGCACTGACCTGGAAGAGGGGGCACTGATCTCAGCGGTGTTTAGCAATAACGTATTCAAAAGCACCTGATGTAGAATTCCTTGTGCATCCAGCTTTCAGGCAGCAACAAAATGTCAAGATAAAATGTGTCAATAATGTTCCTGCTAGAGAGAGAGAGATCAGAGTTTTGTCTAGTTGCGGTTTTGACTCGCCATAAAGTAGCACAGAGGGTTTATATGACTGCTGTAAAAAACTGGTCTGTATTTTATGTGGATGGCTGAGTGGAAAAGTAAAGCTAGCCTTTACTAGCGCTTTAAAATAAATGGAATGTTTGTGAGAGAGGGGCTATGGAGAGATGAGGGGCACTTATGCTAGGTGGCAGTGAAGGAACCCAAGGAGGAGGTCGATGGGAGGGTGCCAAGAAAGACTGTGGCACTGGGCACCACCGGTGCTAAAGCTGGCCCTGTCTTTACATGTGACATTTGAATGATTATGTGGAACACTTCAGGTCTGTCTGTGTAATGAGGTAAGTAACAAAAATGACCCACTTCTGTGCATAGCTGTGGTCAGGGAGTGTGGAAGTAGTTGCAAAGCTCTTGAAGTGCTTATTCAATGTAAGAAATCCACGTCCGATTACTCAGATAAGTGCGTTCAGCGGAATGCAGTAAGCACTGCATTGTTTAATCTGCTTTTTCATCATTTTAAAATTGTGTTTAAAACTGTGACAATGTAATTTTTATGTAAGCATTTTTCAAGAGAGTTCTTTTTTATTCTTCTAGTGTGAGGGATCCTTTTGAATAGATAGCACTTTTTCAGGTGAACAGGGAAACAGTGTAAAGGCAACCTGAGCAACCGTGGAGTCAGAGCCCAGGACCATAGAGATGCTAATTGAGGGCAACATTCTGGTTGTTAGCTGTGGGTGCGCAGCAGACACACCATTGGTGCGCCCAAGGAGCACCAAGGGCAAGCCTGTCTTCACCCATATTTGCCTGAACGGGACCAGGGGACAGGACCCCTGGACCAACTCCCAAAAATAAGGTCAGATATTCCTCCAACGCTCTACTCTCACTGCAACCCAAATCTCCCTCCTAATTTTGCCCCCCACCCACTATGTCTTGAAGTTGGGGAACACCACTGCCCCCACTGTACCTTTGCGTTGGATGGGATGGAGCATAAATAAAGTAAGAACTGTAAAACCACTGCGTGGAACTTTGGTCTTATCAATTGTAGATCCCTCCCATATCACAAGGATGAGTTTTCCACACTTATAGAGAATTAACAGTTTGATGGCCTATTTCTAACTGAGACTTGGCTACATGATTGCTCTACACTTAGTATCAATCAGGTGCTACCCCCTGCAGGAGAGATTGCTCACAGAAAAAGGGTGGAGGCATTGCCATCATTTTAAGACATTTATAAATGTGTGTACAGGCCTCTTGCTATACCGTGCTTCACTATAAATCTCTCCACACCTTCTGCTTTTCCGGGTGTATCGCCACCCTGGCCCATGTACAAGGTTTGCAGAAATACTGCCGGAGATAGTAGTAGGTCTCGTCATTGAAAAAGCTAATTTTACATTGTTAGGGGACTTTAACATTAACTTTGAGTAAATTAACAACCCCCCAGTCAAATATTTAATAAGATCTAGATGGGATGCTTTTAAACAAAGGGTACAAGGGCCTACTCATGTTAAAGGTCACCTTTTAGACCCAGTGTTCAGCAGTGAGCCCTACCTTAAGGTTAAGAGTATCTGACAAATGGCCTGGACTGGTCATGCCCTCATATTAATAACCTTGGAAGATCCCCCCTCGGGGTTAGACGCTAAGAATACTCTGAACATATGCTGAAGATGGTCCAAACTTAACAAAGAGACCTGGCTGTCAGCACTTGCTAACACTAGACCTGTATTAGGAAATGACCCTGCAGCAGCAAATGTTATAGTAAATAATTGGATTATTCACCCCCTTGATGATACAAATCCCATTTCTACTCTAACCAAGGGTAGCAAAGAGAAATCTGCCCAATGGTTCAATGAGCATTTAGTCTTACTAAAACAAGGGTGTAAAAAGTTGGAGAGAAAATGGAGACTTAAGTATGATAATAATGCAAAAGCGGGCTATCGGGCATCCATTCGGTTTTTGTCATCATGGGACAAAAAGGACACAAGCTGCATACTACGAAGACTTACTGGTCAAGGCAGCCAATGCTCCAAGGGAGTTGTTCCGGATTGTAAAATCCCTTAATACCCTTAAGACAGATTTTTTTCTGCCTAATTACTCAGAGGGATGCTGTAATAAACTAGCAGCTTACTTTCAGAACAAAGTATCCTCCATTTACAGTGAACTCCAAAAAAAGGAGAGTGGTCCCACTCACTGAACCAGAGATACTGCCTCTGGCAGAAGAAACAGAGAGTCTCCATAGTTTCTTTCTAATTACTGAAGAAGTACTTTCGGCCCTATTTGGGAAAATGAAATCTGGCTCTTCTCTGGACCCGATCCCTCCCCATATTCTTTGGGAGGGAAAACAAGACATTTTTCCCAGCATCTGTGTTTGCCTTAACCTTTCCATCACCACAGGCCTAGTCCCTGAGAATGGAAACATGCTGTGGTCAAGCCTCTGCTAAAAAGGTGAGCCTAGATCCCGCATTGCCAGAGAATAATAGAACTATTTCCTTGCTTCCAGGTTTGGGAAAAGACCTTCAGAAGAATATTACTCAGCACCTCTCCTGGCACTTAGAGGAAAATTTGCTCCTTGATCCTACCCAGAATGGATTTCGTCCTAAACATATCACAGAATCAGACATTCTGTTGGTAACGGAGGAGGAAAAATGAATTCTTGACATGGCTGTAATGGCAGCTATCATTCTCCTCGATCTGAGTGCAGCGTTCGACATGGTTGACCATGACACCTTAGCACCCAGTTTGAGGGAAATAGGTGTAAAGAATGATGCCCTAAAATGGCTCCTACTCTTGCTAAAAGAAAGATCTGTTCAGATATGGAAGTCCCCGTACTTTTCAGAGGTGCGCCCTTCAAAATGTGGAGACCTGCAGGAGCCTGCACTTAGCCGTACTCTCTTTAATATCTATGTTCAACCCCTGGCCCCCATTGTCAAGGAATTTGGAGTGTCCATTGTATCCTATGTTGATGACACACAGCTGGTCGCTTCTTTAGCCCCTAGTGATGGCTCCCAGCATTAGCTGGGTCCTTGTCTCGAGAAAGTGGCCACTGGATGACAAGCTGTTCACTGAAACTTAACAGAGACAAAACGGAGTTGATGCTAGTGGGGAACAATGTGTCTCCACTTACTACACTAGGCTGGCCAGATAGTCTATGGACCCCACCACTGTCATTGTCTCCCATAAAAAGTCTAGGAATATGGCTGGACAGCTCCCTGTCAAAGCAAGCACAAGCAAAAATACTGACATGCATGCTTTACCTTGCTGAGAACCTTGCATAAAAGTGTCTGGACATATTACCTAATCTTTCCAGGAGAATCCTAGTCCAGGCACTTATTCTGTCACACTTGGACTCCTTGTATCTGGGCTCACCCAAATCAGTCTTTAAGAGACTTCAAGTGGTCCAAAATGCTGTGGCTAGAGCAATATTGAAGTTACCCCAATGCTCAACAGCCAAAGCTGCCTTGGTCTGCTTGCATTGGCTACCAGTAGAGAAAATAATAAAATTCAAAACACTTTGCATAACTCACAGGTCAATTAATAACAGAGTGCTCAATATGCTTAGGGCTCTTCTTACTTCCTACTCCCCAATAGAACTTTAAAGTCCTCTAACACTGGTATTCTGAAGGTCCCTTGGATTAAAAAATCCAGATGGGGTGTAAGGTCATTCTCTTACATATTCTCCAAACTGTGGAAATCAATGCCTATCGGCTTGAGAACAGAACCCAATGAACCCAAATTCAGAAAGCTCCATAAAACGATTTTTATTGTACTTGGAATTGTTTATTTAGATAAAATATTCAATATTTTTCTAAATCTGTGTTGTGTCATTTTGTAATGGTTCACTGGTTTACTGTGTGTGTTTGTACAAATACTTGACACGTTGTCTCTGAAGTTAAGCCTACCTGCTTGTGCCAAGCTACCAAGGGGGTGCGCAGGGGCTAACTGAGTGTAATTCTCCTTTACCCTGACTAGAGTGAGGGTCCTTGCTTGGACAGGGGGTAACCTGACTGCCAACCAAAGACCCCATTTCTAACATTGGTTGTCAGCGGTGAGGATAGGACTTGCATTTGCGCTTGACCGCAGTGATTGGTGTACACTTTTACCATATCGCAGATCACTACGTACCACATACTGCATTTTCCTTTTTGTTCTCTGGTGTCCACCTAGAGATATTGTGATATTTTTGGACTCTGGTTTTTGGTTGTGAGGGATTTGCAGAATGGAAGTCAACTTCTGTCACCTGGAGTACTACACGTTGAGGGAGCTAAAGGTTTTCTGCAAGGAAAGGGGGCTGGCTGTGAAGAGAAGGTCCCCGAGGTGGGTCCTTGAGACAGTCCTGTTTCAGTATGAGATGAAACGCTGGGAAGCAGCCCCACCAGATCGTTCTGAGGAGGAGGACTACTCTGATGAGAATGGCAGTGGCCCTGAAAGGGAACCAGAGAGAGAGGAAGGGCTGCTAGCTCAGGAGCAGGGGATCAGAGAGCTGGACAAACAGCTCGAGAGAGCTGAGGCTACAAGAGCCTTAGCCAAGGAAAAATAATTGTGTGCAGCTCAGAAACTGAGCTGTGAAAAGCTGAAGCTGGAAGCCATGAGGGCTGAGTCCAGTTCAGAAGGTGGGAGCAAAAGTTTTATATCCAGTGCTGATAAAGAAGTGCACATGCCCACAGACTTGGTGCCCGACTTGAAGGAGGGGGTTAACACACACCAGGAGGTTCAGGAGTATGAGGGAGCTCCAGTGATGTGCCAGGTCCCTGAGGTGGATTAGGGAACTGGCATAGGGCGTCATATTCCTAGTGGTGGGAGGGACACTCTACTGGCTCTAGGTGAGAGTGACAGGGAGAGGGGTTCCCCGCAGGTAGAGGTCCTGGTTGTGGAGTGTGGAGACATCCCAGAAGAGTGTGGGTTGAGTGTCAGGGACAGTAAGGTACTGTCTCACCAGTCTCAGGAGGGTGATGTGGGGTACGTTTTCAAGGCTGAGTCACTGGATGTTTGGGTGAAGAGTATTTTGGTTAATTCATGTGAGAGACTGTGTGATGGAATTGCTGGAGAGCATATTTCAAGCCCTTGTTTTCCAGAGCTATGCCAACACCCGGTGGAGTGTGAGTTCTCTGACCCCAGTGAGTTTACACTGGAGGCAGACCTCTGGGTAAGTACCAGAGAGTCTGAAGAGGCATTTGGGGGTGCTCCTGAAGGGAGGGGTCTAGGTGTTCCCCAACAAGGTGAGGTGGGAAAGGATTTCAGTGTCCCAGGTAGGTCCAGTATAGTGGGTTGGGTGAGGGATCCCATGTCCAGTTTCAGAGGAGAGGGAATGGGGGTGGGCTGAGACCCAGGGTGCCCGAGACCCAGTACAAGGTCCTGGAGGGTGCCATGAGGGAGCGCCAGGAGTGGAGCATAGCCTGCACCGTAGGGCCATCTGCTGAGGGAGACCCCATAGAGTCAGGAGAACTTGGTGGGCGGCTATAGCCAGTGTCCCACTAGTTCCTGTGTCTGGCAGTACCACTCTTAGTAAGGGGTGCAGAAGTCCAGACAGAGGGTTGAGATGGGGTTGCAGGCTTCAGTGGAGAACCTAGAGGGTCAGGGGTTAGCTCTGAGGTCAGAGCCCCCCAGGAATAACCTTGGTGATACCATTTCAGGGCTAGGGGAGGGAACAGGCCCTGCCAGATGGGCAGAGGTCAGGGGACCAGCACCAGCCAGACTCTCATGTGGCCCTTAGGGAAGGTGGGTCCCTTGTGGGGGTAGGTGTGCTCCCCAGGAGGTCCTGGCTCGCCAGGCAGTGGCTCAGCCTGAGGGTGGTGACTCTAGGTTGGATGGTCAGGTTCAGGGGTTAAGCTCTGATCTGATGGGGGGTAGATGTGCTCCCCAGGAAGTCCTGGATTTCTGGGCAACGGTCCAGTCTGAGGGTTCAGACCCTACAGTGGAGGATCAGGTGCAGAGGGTAAACTCTGACCTAATGGGGGAAGTGGTTAGCCCAGTCACCCCCCCCCCGGTGTGACTTCTAGGGGTACCCTCCAGGGTGGAGGGCGTGCAGGACCATGGAAGTGGGGGCACTCACCCCTGACCCCAGTTCAATCTAAGGATAAAGACCCTGGATTGAAGGGCCAGGTTCAGGGTGTCCCCCCTGACCTGGAGGGAGGGGCTACTGCTAACAGTGCCCCTACTGTGTTTGATTCTGAGGGGGGCCACTCCTAGTGGTGGGGGGGTGCAGGACCCCAGAAGGAAGGGCAGGGAGAGGCAAGCCTTGCCCCAGGCCATGGTCCAACCTGAAGGCATAGACCCCAGGTTAGAAGACCAGTTGCATGATAACATCCCTGCACTGGTGGGAGGATTGTGCAGGACTACTTCCACAAGCAGCTTGACAATTCTAGACTCTAGGGGTGCCACTCCTAGAGAGAGTGTACAGGGCCCCAGAGGAGAGAACCAGTGTCAGGCTGTCATCTCCAACCTGATGGAAGGGAGAGTGGTCAGAGGGTGCCAGACACTTGGGGTTACTGCCCCCCACTCCCCACAATCACAGTGGTGGGAGAGCCTTGAAAGCCCTGGGGCCTTCATCCCTGACAGCTGTCAGTGGCCACTGTGGCTTGCTGTCCTGGTGGACAGAGTTGCCCCTGGGGGGGAACAGGAGTCACAGCCTGGGGGTAGAATGGGCCACACCACTGTGTTGGCCATGTTGGTACTAGCTGCCCCCTGGGATACATCTTTGAGCAAAGTAAGGTTAGGTGCTGCACAGATGGTATCCGCAGGAGAGGATAATCGCTTGCCGTGGGTTAGCTTAGTGGGCCCTGAGAGCATGGACAGATGGATCCAACTGGTGTCAGGAAGGTGTGGAACTGGAACATGCCCCTGCTATTGTGGGCCAAGGTCCCTGTTCTATCGCCCCAATGAGGGAAGTCCATCAAGGTATTGATTGGTCTCCCCTGGCTTTAGGCGGGGGGTTGTGTTGCACCTGGCCCTTTTTGCAGGGTCATACCCTGTCTTTTTGCCTCCTTCCTCCTAGTTTTTCTGACCAGTTTTTGTTGGCTTTAGGACTCTGGGCATGTTACCACTGCTAAAACAGTGCTAAAGTGCATATGCTCTTTGTGTAAAATGTACTGTTGATTGGTTTATCCATGATTGGCATATTTGGTTTACTGGTAAGTCCCTAATAAAGTGCATTACAGGTGCCTAGGGCCTGTAAATCAAATGCGACTAGTGGGCCTGCTGCACTGGTTGTGCCACCCACATTAGCAGCCCTGTAAACATGGATCAGACCTACCACTGCAGTGTCTATGTGTGCAGTTTTAAACTGCCAATTCGACTTGGCCGTGTACCCACTTGCCAGGCCTAAACCTTCCCTTTTACTACATGTCAGGCACCCCTAAGGTGGCCCCTGGGTAGCCCCAGGGACAGGGTGCAGTGCATGTTTAAGGTAGCAAACAACTGGGCACACTGTTCCTAAAAGACAAACATATGGGCACTTCTAAATTTAGAAGATAGAACCCTCACAAATCCTTTGGATGTCAATCTTCATCAGAATCTTCCCAGGAAGACTTGGGTTTAAGGAATCCCTCTGTATTTCTTCCTCCTTCAACATCCATGCCATACGAAGTGCTAGCATTTGAAAAAGCTGTCTCCCTTGACGTCAATAAATTGCATCCCAAACACTCTTTTGTCAATATTCCATCAAAAGAAATGGCTGCCTAAGAACACTATCGTCGGACCCTAGTATTGTCATCAAACCGGCAGACAAAGGGGCCGCCATAGTGATCCTTGATTCACAAGAATACAGACAAGAATGCCTACGTCTCCTCAGTGACTCATCCTATTGCCAACTAATTTCACAAGATCCCACTGATAGACTACAGAAACATATTCGATCTATGATCCATGAAGCGGAATCTAATACGTGGATAACGCAAAAGGAAGCGGAATTCTTGGATACTTCTCATCCACGCATTCCATATTTTTTTGCCTTCCTAAAATTCACAAGAATATCCCCCCCCCGGACATCCTATTGTCTCAGGGATAGGGTCCATATTGGAACCCCTTTCCATGTTCTGTGACCATTTCTTTCAACCTTTAGTTAGAGCAACTACCACGTTCCTAAAAGACACCAAAGACGTGCTGAATTTGATTGAGTCAATTAACATGACCTCCACTGTGCATGCCCTTATCACTTTGGATGTAGAAGCACTATACACTGATATTCCCCAGGAAGCTACCCTTCGTGTTGTTGAAGATACTTTAAACACCATTTATTGGTCTTCCTCCACATCTATACAGTTTATTATGCAATGTGCTAGTGTGGCTCTCACTGAGAACTACTTTCAGTTTGAAGACCAGATTTACCATCAGATACGAGGGACTTAAATGGGAAGTACCTTCGCACCTAGCTTGGCCTGTCTGTATATGTTTCATTTTGAACTACAGTATATTCTCTCTAGTTCTAACCCCTTCACTAATAACATTAGGCTGTGGCGTCGATACATTGACGACATCCAGATTGTTTGGAAGGGGGAACTGCAACAGGTTGACTCCTTTACTCCTTGGGTCAATAGTCTTGACCTTTTTTTGAAATTTTCCTCAACAATGTCCACTTCTCAGATATCCTTTTTGGACCTACAGATCTCCATCAAACATGGTATAGTGGAGACTAGTACCTTCTCCAAAAAAATTGATCGTAACAGCCTGCTCCTCTATGAGAGTTGCCACCCTAAATCATTAAGGGACAATTTACCTTTTTGCCAATTCTTACGATTACGTTGGAAGTGTAGCGATAAGTTTATTTTTGAAAAACAAGCAGAAGAATTGGCCCGTAAACTCCAAGACAGGCATTATCCATGTCAAGTCATCAACACGGCTCGTAAATGGGCCCAGAACAATCATAGGGATGCCTTACAAACTTCTGAACCTAAAGACATGGACCCTAAATTGACCTGTGTATCTACGTATACCCCTCTTTCCAAACGATCAAAAAAATCATCAACAAGCGGTGGTCTATTTTGGAAAGCGGTGGGCACAAGGTATCAAAACCCTTATTTGCGTTCAAACGCACTAGAAACATAAAAGATATTGTGGTCCACACTCGGCCCAAGGCAGTTACCTTTGAATCTATACAGAGGACTCTATGGCAGCTTCCACCAGTTCAAGGACACCACCCATGTGGCAACTGCTCTCTATGTCCTCTTACTAAACGAGTAGACTCCTTAGATTTGGAACTGATTGGCATGTGGCATCTTACCAGACATACCAATTGCAACACTCGAGATTGCATTTACATGATCACATGCCCCTGCGGCTTGCATTACATTGGCATGACACAAGACCAGTTAGGGTCCGGATCAGTGAACATCGCAGTAACATTAGGTGTGGGTGCTCCTCCACAAAATTGAGCACTCATTTCATTGATATTAAATATTCCCCAGATGACCTCTGGGGAGTCGTCCTTGAGGCATTTGTTGGCCCTAGGATAACTCCCTTATTTTTATTAGAAAAGGAACAACGTTGGGTCTTTAAGCTCCGGACCCATATCAAGGGCTTAAATGATGACATCCCATAGACCAATTTCTGCCTGAGGAAATTAAGACACTATCCCAGTATGACTACTCTGTATCTTTAAATGAAAAATACACTTTGGGTGACCAGCAGTCTCTCCCCTTTGGTTACGAGAATCTCTTTACTGTGTCCCACATAATGGTATTTTGTATAGATGTCCCTCCCTTACACTATTTCTTTGAGGGTTTCTCTGGGGTTTTAAGTTTCAAATCCAACCAAAGGCACAAATGATGTTAGCGCATGGATCTTCTTTTAACCCAGGAGGTAAAAGAAACAACCTTTTACGACTTATTTCAATCCCCGATAAAAGAAAGAGTTTTTTCCTGCTCTATTATATTTTTGGAGTGGATATTTTGCCACCGTATAGCGTTGAGGTTTAGTTTTCCTCGTTATTTAGCAACAGCTCCTCTGTTTTTTATTACAATAGTAAACATTTTTTTAAATGAATTTGACCAGATTAGCTTGGCACCAATATGTGCTTTGTTCTCTTTCTACTCTTCATCCCTTTAGGTAGAGATACCATGTGCCTCCTTGATTATGGTACCGGTTTACGCCATCCTTCATTCCGTAAACTTTGTTTATTTGCCCGGTTACCTGGTTACCCAGTCCTCTTTTTGTTTCAAGACCCCACCAGTGAGCCCCTCGACCATACGTCCCATTGAGCCGTGGGCGGGGCTACTCTGCACTTAACCCGGTAGTCGGAGACACTCTCCACTTCTGGGTGTGTGGCCACGGGTAGGTGCTCCAATGCAGGAGCTGTCCGGTTGTGTAAGTACCCTCTGTTTTTTATTTATTAGCTAAAACGCTGATATAGTTACTCCAGAGTTTAGGATCCTTGTACGTTCAGTGATTTATTTTACGTTCACCGCTGTTTCTTGACACATCTTGGATTGTTTGTTAAACGTTTTTTGATTCAACATATTTCTCCCACCATCCCTGGGGCAGCTATGGCGTGTGAGGGCTCTAATAGGGACACAAATTGTTAGTTTGAACTGCAGACTATCTTTATATTGGCATTTGATTTTGCTGACTCTGGCCACCTGCAAGAAATCTAATTAGACTATTCCTTCGTTTTCCAGTCCGCTTTGGTCAGACTGGCTGTTTTATGTAACACTAATATCGCAATCGCCGGATATTAAAAATGGGTCCCAAGTTCTCCGATCCTTATTTGTGTTACGACTCTGTCGTCCCATCTCTATGGGGCACTGTAAGGGGACTGTTGGAAGCCTGGGAATCACCCTAAACACTTATCTAGAGTCCCTTGCTGACTCCTGTTTGTTTCTCTTTTCACCATGGTATACTTTTGTCGTATTACATTTGCTTCCTGGGACTGCAAATCCCATAATGCACAGCCTGGTAGTCAGGAAAGCCTGGATTCTGTTTCCCATTGTTTTCTATGGGAGAAGTCCAGTTGCTCCTTTTCACCAGATCCTCTCCTCCAGGACTTGCAAGTGTCTGAAACTACACACACCTGAGACCTCTCCTGTGCAGCCCATCTTGGAATTGCTTATAAGCAGCCATTTCCTCAAGATCCCCATCGTGCATTGGAGTTCGATTCCTTTGTGTTACAGACCCCTTATCGGATGGTGTTCCAGTTTTGTTCCTGTTCTGTTCCAGCTTGATCCTGTTTCCTGTTTCTCTGCCCTGCTCCTGATTGTTCCAGTATGCTCCCTACCTCTTAGCCTTGTACCTGTTTGTTACTTCCAGACCCTGTTCCCTGTTTGTCTGTCCTGCTCCTGCCTTGTTTCCGCCTGATCCTGCCCTCTGTTTCCCAGCCCTGTTTACTGCTTAATCCTACCCCCTGTATTCCAGCCCTGTCCTTGCCTGTTCCAGCAAGAGCCAGCTCCCTGTTTCCCAGTCCTGTCTCTGTTTGTTCCAGCCAGAAGTTTGCGCCCTGTTTTCCAGTCCTAGCCCTGCCTTTGCTTCAGCCTGAGCCCGTTCCCAGTTCCTGCCTCTGTCTCTTAGTTTGTCCCTTCTGTTTCTGTTTCCTCTCGGTATTTGTGTTTGGTAAGTGTTCTATCAGTCTTCACCAGTGTTTAAGTGTCCTCCTTTGTACTGGGCTTGGCTCCTGGTTTCGAGGAGGCAACTCCAGCCCCCGTCCTTGTCTAGTGTTATACGTTGTCTTTCGTGCCTAACAGTGACAGTGTGCTATTGCTGTTGTTCCAGGAATAGCCACTGTGTTTCCAGCTGGACCCACAAGAGCTTGTCGTTTGTATGTAAGTACTATCCTTTGTATGTGCTTTAGGGTCCAGAGGCAGAATCCCTTCTGACTGCTTCCCTTCTATGGGGCTGGCAGGGTGACTATCTGTAAGAGCAAACTGCACAGAGGCATTGACATTCCATGTCACAGTGGGAGTTTCTGTGCCCTACTCTGTGTACAACCCCAACGTGTTTGTCCATTAGTAATTTGTTTACTGTTTGTTCACACAAGGGTTGCTCTGCTTTTACTTTCCTGTTTCCTGTGCCTGTCCGTAGCTCTCCTTTCCGTGTATGCCTTTAACTGCTCTTCTGACCCAGCATACTACCACTTTAGGATATTCGGTGTCCTCAAGGGGTGTCCCAACCAGAGTCCTGATCAGACCTGCCTGAAACCGTGACAATTTGTTGTTTCCTAGTGGGTTCTTCTAATTAAATAGTAAACTGATGTTATACCTTATACGGATGGCACATCCCTTTCTTTCTGAAGTAACCATCTTTTTTGATAACAAGCATTATTGTTCAAATTTTCGCACTTTACTCTCTATAATTACTTTTTCTACCAAAGGGGATGGTAGTCCTTTGGCCAGCACTTGACCCATGAAGCCCGTTCCCCTAATTGAGGAGGGTAAGTACTACATCATATATTTTATTGATGTGGTTCTGTTGGGATCACTTGTTCTAGATGGCTCTACGACACTATGTTTAACATTCAAGATTTCACTTTTAGCATGTTAGCATGCCATTCTGCTCACCTTGTTTGTTGGTGTCTGCTTTTTTCTTGCAGGTTTACGCCAACTGAGGCTTTCTACCTTTTTTTGCGCAGCTGTTTATCTACGTTTTTGTTTTTCATTGACTGATTGTTTGTTGCTTTTTTTTAAAGAAGAACTTAGGTTTCTTTTCTTGGTCCTGATGAAACGCCAAATGATCCTCTAGGACAGCTGAGGCGTGAAACATGTTGACCTTGTAGTTAGGGTGAGAGCCACTGTCCTCTACATCCCTCACTCCTATGGTTATAGCATAGAATATTATTTTCCTTTTACTCTCCGTGTTTTTAATCTTGCCCGAGAACCACCATGCCCAATAACTCTGATTTTGGGTGGTTCTTGAGTCAATTTTATTTTCAGTTCTCTCTATGTTCATAGTAGGTCTGAATCCTCTCCTGCTTACTTCTGTGGCACGCGCACTATAAAAGACGTCTGGCACAGAGCCCCATCGCAGGGGCCGGTCGGGCATTGTAGCGCCAGCCCGGCGAGGAGCAGACCCAATGATGAAGCTTGACATCCAAAGGATGTGTGAGGGTTCTAGCTTCTAAATTTAGAAGTGCCCATACATTTGTTTTCTTTTAGGAACAGTGTGCCCCGTTGTTTGTTACGTATTACTGCACACTGGACCTGCTTCAATAACTCTCCCGGTCCCTCTTTTTGTTGAGATATGTTTACGGTAGGACATATACTAGTGTGTTTTATATGTCGTAACAGTGGAATACTGCCAAATTCGTTTTTCACTGTGCAAGGCCTATCTCTCTCATAGGTCAACATGGAGACTGCCTTTAAATATCCTTAAAGGGTAGATTCCCTTGGAGAGCAGGTGAAAATGTGGAGTTTAGGGTCTCTGAACTCACAATTTAAAAATACATCTTTTAGTGAAGTTGGTTTTTAAATTGCCTGTTTGAAAATGCCACTTTTAGAAAGTAGGCATTTTCTTGCTTAAACCATTCTGTGACTCTACCTGTTTGTGGATTGTCTGTCTGGGTCAGTTTGACATTTGGGCTGTTTTGCACCTCTCTAGACAGTGACATAAAGGGGGCGGGTGTAATGTGCATATCTGGATGAGCCATCTGAGCTAGAGGGCAGGGAGGAGTGGTCATTCACACCTGAAATGACTGTGCCTTCCCTCACATAATGCAGTCTCCAACCCTCTGGTGTGTGTCTGGGGCCTGGTCTGGACAAGGAAGAATCCAGAAACACTAAAGACTTTGTATGAAGTTTGCCATCTTCAAAGGCAGAAAGGGGTATAAGAAGAAGACCCAGCACCCCAGACTTTTAGAATCTTTCTGCAATCAAGGGGAACCTCTGCCTAGGTGAAGAGCTGGAGAAGGAGTACTGTCCCTTTACTGTGTTGCTTTGCTGGACTGTATATACTCCAAAAACAGGGACAGGGAGATTAATAGTCCAGTGTACAGCCTCCCAGGGATACTCTACACGAAAAAAAGGTACACTGTCCCAAAAAGAAAATGACAAAAAGCAAAAAGACACAGGGTAACCCTTATGTTAGAAGCAAAAGCCCTCACACATCCAATTGGATGTCATGCTTCATCACTGGGCATGCTGCTCGTCAGACCAGTGCTGCAATGTCTGAGGGGCTCCCCATAAAGGGGGCTCTTACCCAGAGATCTTTTTCCCAATGGCTCTGTGTCGTGAAGAGAGGTATAGCGGACAATGCAGACCTACAAGCACAATATGGATAGGAGAGCAAAGAAAGGAAAAAATTGGCTCAAAACCTAGCACTTCATCATGAATTTATTTGATCAGCAAAGGGTATAGGCCAAGATTAAACAAACAAGAGGGAGAGTGAAAGTAGAGGTTATGCTCATTCACTCTCTCAAAAATGGAAGTGGAAGGGCACTACCTTACACCCTATAGCGATGGGTCGACATGTTTTGCGTCTCAAGGGTCCAGAAGGATCCAACAACGCTTCATCAGGACCAAAAACAATCAAAAACTTCTCCTTTGTAATACTACACAGACCTCAGTGTGTCTAAATTAACAGTCTACTAGGCTCCCGTCACTTACTCAACCAAACTGCGTGTCAGGCTAGCCTGGTAAAAAAAAGTTGCCCTGTGGAAAAGTAATAAATAATGACGAACATCTCAAATCCAATGTAAGTCACATTATTCCATGCACACACAAATACTAGGTGGCATTCAGTGAACAAAAAGTGATGATGTGCCCAGTGGTAGTGTGGAAAGACGACAAAATATTGGCTTACCGTCCCAAACTAAGAAAACAGCTCCCTAGGAATGCCAGGAGACAGGTGTATTTTTGCTATAAAGATACAGAACATTGTCAGCAGGGCATTGGTACAATTGCTATAAAGATATAAAATATTGTCAAAAGGGCGTTGTGTTTAAAGGCACCGCAGGGTCCCTTGATTTGCAACAGGCATGATCAAAAGTGCGTTAAATCTTAATCCTACGAAACCGAAACCGGGAAAACATAGTTAGACTCAAATACCCTTGTTTAGAATAAAAAAACAGTCCACCAACTATGTCACATTTTGTCAAAAATTCTTATGTACTGAGGCGGCTGATTACCCTATTTCGGGGAGAGATTTACAACGGGAGCTCGACTTCAGGAAGAAGAGATCCCCTTATATCCATAGCAAAGATACTTATTATCATTGTGTGATTAATTCACTGTGTAGCATGCAAATGCATTAAAATTCGGAAAAAGGCTGTCAAGAAAATAAAATAAAAAAAGACTCGCTCACGCGAGTCAGTACTCACCAGTCCTTCACTAGGGACCTACCCCGGGGCAGCGCTTCTGTAATTACAATTGGAACGCGTTCGGCAGCGTTAAAGAGACACTGAAACCCAGAAGTCGGGTCCACTCGAAGAGCGCCGGTTAGTGTGCCATCGTCATATGGTGGGGAGCTGTGGAAATCGAAAAGGCGGACACGGAGGGGAAAGCCTCCTCTACAAAGTGCCATAGAAAAAGAAGTAGGACTCACCTCAGCCAACTACAGCAATACACCTAATCTGAGTGAATACCACATAACAACCATAGTTAGCAGAAGGCAAAGTAATAACAATGAACAATGCTTAATGTTTGTAAATGTGCTAAATTAATGAAAGCACACACTTCACCATCATATCGACAGAAAAATAGGCAAAAAATGGAGAGGGTACAGTAAATAATGTAGCGGCTAAGGGATACTCATCACATCTTAGCCAAGAACATACCCAGAGCAAATTAATGCGCAAGATGTGACCACGGGATTTCATCATTTAACCCATGGGTATGTGTCCCTAATTTGAACACCCAACGCTGTTCAGTCTCAAAAAGGGCCCTCGAATCACTCCCTAAAAATCTAGGGGAGTCCAACACCACCCACCACAAATCATCAGGTCCATGGTGCAATTCTGAAAAGTGTACACTCACTTTTGTTGTGGCACGACCACACCTAATATTACTCCGGTGTTCATTAATCCTGATTTTAACTGGTCTGGTAATCATTCCAATGTAACAGAGGCCACAGGGGCAGGTAATCATATAAATACAATTACGTGTGTTACAATTAGTATGTTTGACGAGATGCCTGATACCTATTGGTGCCAGGTCAAGAGTCTCCAGATGTCTAGTCAGTGGACAAACGTTACACATACCACATGGATAATGACCTGCAAAGGGGGGAAGATCCCAAAGAATAGTTTGTTTAGAGGTCTCACAGTCTCTCAGTGGCCGAGTATGGACCACCATGTCTTTAATGTTGGTTGTCCTCTTAAATGCAAACAAAGGTTTTGGAATGCATTCACCTCCACTTACTAGGATAGACCATCTCTTATTGATCAACTTCTTGATGATATTAGACAATGGAGTGTATGTAGATACACAAGTCAGACGGAGTCAGGCTCCTTCGTAGTGGTCATCAATAATGCTTCTCTATTGTTTTTCCTCGCCTTCTTACGGGCAGTACTAACAATGTGAAGTGGGTAGTGTCTCTTGTACAATTTAGTCTTAAGGTCACTTGCTTAGGTCTCGAACAACTGCGTCGTGCTGCAATTACGACATAATCGCAAGAATTGTCCATAGGGTAAATTGTCAATCAAAGATTTAGGGTGGTGACTCTCATAGAGTAACAAACTGTTACGATCTGTGGTCTTATTATAAGTGCGTGTTGTCAATTTGCCTTTATCAATAGTGATCATTAGATCCAAAAAGGCAATGTGTGTTGAAGAAACAGAAGAAGTGAATTTCAAAAAAGGATCAAGGGTGTTAATCCATGAAATAAAGGGATTGACATCTCCTAACGATCCTTGCCATACAATCAAAATATCATCAATGTAGCGTCGCCATAATTTAATGTTCTCATGGAAAGGGTTAGAAGTGGGAAGTAAGTGCTGTTTCTCAAATTCATACATATACAGACAGGCCAGACTTGGTGTGAAGGTACTCCCCATCGGAGTACCCCGGATCTGATGGAAAAATAGATCCTCAAATTGGAAAAAATTCTCAGTCATGGCTAAAGTAGCGCACTGCACAATAAAGTGAACTGGAGTAGGGGAACTCCAGGTACCCTCAAGGAGGGCATTCTCAACTACTTGCAGTGTAGCTCCCTGGGGTATGTTGGTATATAAGGCTTCTACGTCAAGTGTTATGAGTGCATGGACATCCACCGTAGCATTGATTGACTCAATCAGATTACTAAAATATCCTCTGTATCTTTTAAATAAGTGATAGATTCCCTCACTGATGGTTGTAAGAAATGGTCACAGAACACGGATAGGGGTTCTAATATAGAGACAATACCGGACACTATGGGGCGTCCGGAGGAGGAAACCTTCCCTTATGCATCTTAGGGAGGCAGTAAAAGTATGGGGTTCGTCGATGAGCTGTGCCCAGGAATTCTGCCTCTTTTTGAGATATCCAAAGGTTACTACGAGCTTCCTCAATCATACTCCTTATCCGGATCTGTAGCCTCTCTGTGGGGTCTCGTGCGATCGGGGCATAGTAGGTGGAGTCACTTAAAAGGCGAACACATTCCTGCTTGTAGTCATCCGATCATGATGACTATGGCTCCACCCTTGTCAGCTTGCTTGATTAAAATAGTCCTGTCAATTGCCAAGGCTTTCAATGCATTCCTCTCTTTGGTAGGTATGTTAATAAAGGAATGTTTTGGATGTAGTTTGCTAAGGTCAGACATCACTGCTTTTTCAAAGGCAAGAACTTCACATGGCATGGTTAGTGAAGGGGCAACAAAGGATGATGGTTTTTTTAAACCAGAATCCTCTAGCTGGGAATCAGGCGGTTTATCCTTATAAAAGAAATGTAACCGGATCTTTCTAAAGAATTGTGAAAGTTTATAATTAGGTCGGAAAAAGTCTTCATTGGAGGTAGGCACAAAACCCAAGCCTCTGTTGAGAGCGTTAGTCTCATCGGAGGAGAGGCACCTAGTAGATAAATTAACCACTAAGTTCTCAGTGGCTGGGTTTTGCCTTGGCTCCGAGTCACCATCTGGGGTTCCTCCCTGGCCCAATGTACACGTCTGTCTCTTCCTCTCCTTCTGCCTCTTCCTCTGCCCCGGCCGCGTATCTTTAACACTGTATGTTGGATTTTTATTGTTTTGGTCTTGTTTTACACGGATAAATATTGGCTATTTTTCTGAAACTGGTGTGGTGTCCTTTTGTAGTGTTTTCATTTATTACTGTATGTTATGTGCAAATGCTTTACACATTGCTTCTGAGATAATCCTGACTGCTCGTGCCAAGTTACCAAGGAGAGGAGCAGGGGTTATCTGAGCAGGTAGGTTGGCCGGCACAGAGTCCAACAGCTCTCCGGTAACTTCTTCATCACCTGCAGCCACAATGGTCCCCTCACCTAGCTCAACACGAGCACCAGTTGCCAACATTGCCATGCCAAGGGCCCCTACTGCAGTACTCTCTAGCAGCCACGATCCAGGGTGACCACCTAGTGGCCCAATAAGGGAGAGTGTTCAGAATCAGAGTCCAGGCGAAGGAGCAGTCCATGCGGGGGCACCCCAGAAGATCCGGCACGACCCCAGGGTGGAGGGAGCAGCAGGCAGGTAGTACTGGAGGCCCTCCAATGGCAAATACACACCTCCACAAGCAGAGACCGAGTTACAGATGAATAGATTAAAGGAGAGCCCCCCCCCCCAGCCATAGTCATGATTGACAAGGAGACCTGCAGATGCAAGCAATTCTCCTTGGGGCAGGGTCTTACCAGCAGTCCAGTTGTGACCGTACCGATGGGCCTCCCAGATCCGATAAGGAAGAAATGCAAGGGCCCCCAGGCAAGATAAGAATTGGCGAGGAAATGCCCCCCACAGTTTAAGCTCCTGGCAGGCCCCATTAGCGATGTTCACAGGCGGGCAGCCCAGGTACACAGGAGCCACCATGCCACAACCAACGTGTTCATGGCGGCATTGGCTGTTCCAATTGCAAAGTCTAGGGATGTGGGGGGTGGAGGAAGGAGTGAGAGTCACAGCCGCCTCCGTGTATTTACCCTCTCTGAGCAGGCAGAGAACTCAAGGTCACCTAGGCATGGCTGCTGTCAGCTCCACCATTCCAGCCCAGTACCACCTTCGGGGATTTGCACAGGCCCACCAAGGCCTCCACTGACACCTAAATGGCTTACCGTTCCTCAGGGGAATCCTCACCACACCAGCAAAGGAGCAGACCAGGAGCCCGAATATGGAAAGCAGACAAACAGCGCCAAAGAATCCTGCAGTCGCCGGTCCATCGACAAGGTGGCAAGCGGCAGGATTAAGTGGGGCCAAAGCAGAGCCGCTCAGGTACTTGTCCTGTCGCCCATCTTGTGTGGCCATGCCCCAATGATGAGATAAAATGACGCGTACACTTGTTTTTCTTTCCATAGTGTTTGACTACAGGGTCCTCCCTCCCCGTCGACTTATGGAGTCATAAAATGTATTTGGGCAGTGTAGATCTTGATACTTATCCTTCTTGTATGCAAGTGTGTACCCACTATTTGCATTTAACTGCTATAACACTGCTTGTTTATAAAGATAAATAAGTGCTTTCACAAGAGTGTTTTTCACCTCTACATGTTGTGCAGTGATGGGGATTCACTAATGGACATGACTTGATGCATGCACACAGTATTGGAAAAAAAAGGAACACTGAGCAACCTTGCAGAAGTTTGTGCAACTATATGGAGAATGATGAACATATATCTCTCTTTTCGTTCCAGGCAAACACAGGGAAATTCCCGATGTACAGTTTGTACCTATATGCATGTTTATATAGTGTGTGAAAAAATCCCAAACTCATACAATATTGTAGATTAGTAAAACATCACTTAAAAATAGGGATCTAACAAAAATCCGGTTCTGAAGAAAGCCCAGTTGCCCTAAGGAGTAGTAGATAGGGTTGAAACATGTTGACTGCCGATGTTTGGGTCATAATATACCCCAACAACATCATCCTATAATTGTTTTTAACCTTGCTAAAGGTATCCATAATAAACTATTTACCTAGAGAAATCTGCAGGTAGTTTTAACCAGAGATCCCACTATAGTAAGAGCTCACCTTACAAATTTTGTCAAGGCCACCCACTCACATCAGGTGCAGTGGGTGAGGAAGTGATGATGAAGCATGCCACAGACGGTACCTGTGGGTAAGGATCTGTGACGGGCTGGAACCTGATCACCCTTACTCGGACTTCACTTGTGCTGACACTGCCACTGGTGGGCCCAGGCAGCCCAGTTTACCGTCCCGTGATTGGCTGGACGCTTTCAAGCGGCGGGATGTCAGGAAGTTAAAATCGCCACAACTGGAGTTTACAGTGTCCGGGGTTTGTGAGGAAGGAGTTAGAGGCGATCGAGGACCAGTGAAATACCATTAAAACGAAGAGACAGACGGCAACCATACAGACGTTGGGAGCGGAAGACGGAGCCAAAGGACTACACGGAGGCAGGTGGAGCACTCGTATCCTGGCGGTGACGGCTGGAGACGAGCATCGGACACACTGAAGCCCAGAGACTGGGAGGACGAGCTGCTGCATCCCGCCAAACTTCTGGGGAAGCGTGGCAGTACAGGTGCATGGGATCATGAGCCTGAACCTGAGTAATAGCGGGGAGAGAGAAAGAGAGAGAGAGAGAGTCGAACGAGGGCACAAACACAGCACAACAAGGGGAGAAGGAGTGAAAGGAAGGGAGGGGGAGGGCTGGAAAACACTTACCACTAACACCGTAGAGGACAATAAGAGTCTAAATCACCGAAGTCATCGCGCACGGGATCACAAGCACTATAGAGGGGGGGAGAGAACAAAACCATAGTAAGAAAGGATGTTAAACATAAAAAAACACTGGAATGACTATTATCAGGAATAGAAAGTGAGGATAAAAGGAAAAGAAACGCAGGACTTACCATACGACAGAAATACCTAGTCCACTTACCACTTCTGTTCTCTTCTTTCTGCATGTACCTCCCGGGGAATCTCTACGGAAGTGGAACAAGAGAAGAGGAGTGTGAAGACCTGACTACAGACAACCCCACACCACCTTCTACCCAGCAATTAATGACCATAAACACGTACCTGCACTTGCTTCATCCATATTATTTCAATAAAACCTCTTTGTTTTTACACTTAGAACTCTGTCAGAGTGATTCCTTCCCTACCATCCAGTCACAAGTGGTGTCAGAAGTGGGATTTGAAGGAAACCGCCACCATGGAGGAGAAAACGACAATGGCCGATGTTATCGCCCAATTGGCTGAGGGGCAACGGCATCTCCAATTGATATGGGAGCAACAAATGAAAGAAGCCAAAGAAGAAAGAGAGGCGTTGCAGACCGCACTTAAAAGCCAGGCAACAATTATGGCCAATAATCAGCTGGTACATGAAACTGCATTAGGCAAGCTCACTGATACCATTGCTCATACTAAAGTACATCCTACGGTGCCCAGTAGTGTGTTACAGAAGTATCAGGAGCAGGAAGATCCGGACTCTTTTTTCACAAACTTTGAAAGAGTGGCCAGCACCGCTAACTGGCCTGAGGACAAATGGGGTCAGTACATCGCCCCCCTGCTCACTGGACAATTACAAACCACATACCAAGCCATTAATCCAAGTGGTACCTTGCAGTATAAGGACATTAAAAAGACTATTCTAGAACGAGTGGGCTTAGATACTGAAAGTTATCGTACCAAGTTTAGACAGACGAAATGGCAGCATCAGGAGAACACCTTATATTACCGAGTTCAACATGCTGCCGGGGGGTGGTTACAACCCACGGAAAACACAAAAGAAGATATGTTTAATGTCATAGTATTAGAACAGTATTTGGATGCTTTACCACCCACCACCAGGAACTGGATAAGACAACATCCCGGGCTAACGAACGAAACTGCGGTAGATCTTGCCTGTGCCTATCATAGAGGTTCAGACTTCCGTGCTACCACTAGTCGGGTTCCCCCCCTCCTATGCGACCGACCATATCGAGAAATAATCTCCAGCGACCTGTATTGACACATGGTACCGATAGATCATCCGCAACAGGCCCAGGGCTACCCGGAAATGCGAGCCCTGGACCCCAATGCTACAGTTGTTCGGAGTGGGGACATATTGCCCGTAATTGTCCGCATAAGAAGGAAACTGAAGAACCCATGGAGATAGGGCTGACTAAGGGAAGGGTGTTCTGGTCTGGAGGAGACAAACCCAAATATATCCTTCCCATTGTCATCAATAATGTGAAAAGAACAGCCCTCATTGACTCCGGTTGTAGTCAAAGCGTGATAAGAGGAAATCTAGTATTGCCAGGACAAATAGAAAAAGGGCAACAAGTCCTAATCACATGTGTACATGGAGATCAGCGGTACTCTCCCTTAGCTACAATAAAATTGCAATGGAGAGAGCGGTCAGAGGACCTCAGAGTCGGAGTACTCTCCAAACTAGAGGAGGACATAATCCTTGGTACTGACTATGGGGATTTTTCCTCATTATTGAGCGAGCAGGGCAAGAACACATGCTGACGTCTTGGTGGGCGGAAGCACCCGAAGGAGACATGACGGAGGAACCAGGAAGGATACGAGTTACCCTCAGTAAAAGACAAAAAAGAGAGCAACGGCACTCATAGTTGCAAAACCTCCCGTCCGATGAAGATCCTACTCTGTCTGGGAGAATTTGTACGATTACAGGAGATTTCCAGCGGAATCAGAATGAGGATCCCTCCTTGAAACACGCATGGCAGCAGGTGCAGTCGGGGGCAATACAAGGGGTAGGTCCCAGATTTATAATTCATAACCAATTACTGTATCGCCATCCCACACCCACCCGGGGACATGACCTTCAGTTAGTAGTACCCAAAAGTCATCATCAACAAGTATTACAACTAGCACGTGGGGATAACGGGGAAGGACACTTGGGAAGGGAGAAAACTGAAGAGGCAGTACTTAGACGGTTTTATTGGCCAGGGGTTTATGGTGAAATACGTAGACATTGTGCGGAATGTCCCAAATGCCAATTATACAACGCTTCTTCCCAAATCCCTGCTCCACTCCCACCCCTTCCGATTATTGATATCGCCTTTACCCGAGTTGGGATGGATCTCATTGGCCCCCTCACACCCTCCACTCGGGGTAGACAATACGTCCTTGTGTTGGTAGATTATGCTACACGGTATCCGGAGGCCATAGCTCTTCCCAGTATACACACTAAAACTATTGCCCAAGCAATGATTGAGTTTTTTTCGAGGGTGGGTTTCCCAAAAGAAATATTGACAGACCAAGGGACCCCATTTATGTCCCGACTGATGGCGGAAGTATGCCACTTATTAGGGGTCAAACAAATTCGTACCTCAGTCTACCATCCACAAACCGATGGACTGGTCGAAAGCTACAATAAAACTAATAAATCCCTCCTCAGAAAAAGTATATCAGACGCAGGCAAAGATTGGGAGAAAAAGTTACAGTTAGTCTTATATGCCATCCGTACGCATGTACAGGCGTTCCTAGGTCACAGCCCATTCGAATTACTGTTCGGCCGCCAACCTCGTACATTGTTGGATATGTTAGCCGAACAATGGGAGGATACAGAGGAAGAAGTAAAAGATTTGTTAACCTATACTCAGGAGTTAAGAGAGAATTTACATACGGTATGGGAAGAAGCCCATACTGCTTTACGGGAGGCCCAGGATAAACAGAAAAGACTATATGATACCCGAAGCACAGTACGAACCTTGACAGTAGGAGACAAAGCACTGGTGTTACTCCCTAGTACAGATAATAAGTTGTTGGCCCGATGGCAAGGGCCATTTGAAGTGACAGCTCAGATTAACCCCACCACGTACAAATTGGCCATACCCCAAGGAAGTGGCAGGGAACAGATTTATCACATTAACCTGCTTAAAAAATGGTTAGATCCTACAGAGGACCATAACATTCAGTACATCAATACTGACGTTAATGAAGACATTCCATACCCCACACTAACCAAACCTGAACTCCCTAACCAGTCCTTTCCCTGGATCAATCCCGAACTTACTGGGTCTTATCACAACCAACTAACTCACCTAGTACGACACAATCATGATGTCTTCTCCAAATATCCAGGGAGAACCCTCCTAGTCCAGTATCCCATCCGCCTTAAAACAAATACGGTTCACCGCCAGAGACCATACTGCATCCCTGAAGCCAAACAGACGATTATCGAAAAAGAAGTCCAAGCCATGTTAACAGCAGGAATTATAGAACCGTCAACCAGTCCGTGGTGTTCACCTGTCGTATTGGTACCTAAGCCAGACGGCAGTACCAGGTTTTGCGTAGCCTATAGGGGGGTCAATAATGTAACCTATTTTGATGCATATCCTATGCCGAGAATTGATGAACTCATTGAGAGACTGGATCAGGCCAAATACTTATCCACCCTAGATCTTACGAAGGGGTACTGGCAGATACCCTTAAGAAAAGAAGATAAAGAGAAAACCGCGTTTGCTACCCCTTCGGGATTGTACCACTTTACTGTCCTCCCTTTTGGGCTCCACAGAGCTCCTGCCACCTTCCAAAGACTCATGGACGAAATCTTACGACCTTTTAGACAGTATGCCGTAGCCTATCTGGATGGCATTGTTATCTATAGCAATACCTGGGAAGAACACGTGACCCATCTCAATACCATTTTACAGGCTTTACGAAATGCACAGTTAACTGCCAATCCTGAGAAATGCCGACTAGGCCAAACGAGCATCAGATATCTGGGTTATGTTGTAGGGGGTGGTAAGATCTTTCCCCAAGTCGAAAAGGTAGAAGCTATCTCCAATATGACTTTCCCTAAAAAGAAGAAAGATGTTAGGGCTTTTCTGGGATTGGTGGGTTACTATAGACGTTTCATTCCTCACTTCTCCAGAGTAGCAGAACCCCTTACGGAATTGTTAAAGAAATCCTATCCCAACTCCCTGGGGTCCCCTTCAGTGACTGCGCTGCGAAGCTTTAACCGTCTTAAAACTGCTCTTATTTCTGAACCTGTATTATGTTGTCCTGATTTCAAAAAGCCCTTTGTGCTACTCACTGATGCCTCCGACGTGGGTCTTGGGGCTGTATTGTCACAACCTCAAGAGGATGGGACAACCCACCCCATTCTCTACATCAGCCGGAAATTACTGCCACGTGAAACACATTATCCGATTATTGAGAAAGAATGCCTGCAATAAAGTGGGCTGTGGAATCTCTCCGATACTATCTATCTGGCAGAACCTTTACCCTCATCACTGATCACGCTCCTCTTACATGGCTCGCCCATAATAAGGACACTAACTCCCGCGTTCTCCGATGGTTTCTTTCCCTACATTCTTTCTCATTTCAGATTCAACATTTGCCCGGAAAACAAATGGTGACTGCTGATTTTCTCTCCCGCTATACGATCTCTGAGCGGCTCGACAGGCCGCTCTCTAGGGGGAGTGTATGTGATGGGCTGGAACCTGTTCGCCCGAACTCGGACTTCACTTGTGCTGACACTGCCACTGGTGGGCCCAGGCAGCCCAGTTTACCGTCCCGTGATTGGCTGGACGCTTTCAAGCGGCGGGATGTCAGGAAGTTAAAATCGCCGCTACCGGAGTTTACGGTGTCCGGGGTTTGTGAGGAAGGAGTTAGAGGCGATCGAGGACCAGTGAAATACCATCAAAACGAGGAGACAGACGGCAACCATACAGACGTCGGGAGCGGAAGACGGAGCCAAAGGACTACACGGAGGCAGGTGGAGCACTCGTATCATGGCGGTGACGGCTGGAGACGAGCATCGGACACCCTGAAGCCCAGAGACCGGGAGGACAAGCTGCTGCATCCCGCCACGCTTCCGGAGAAGCGTGGCAGTACAGGTGTGTGGGATCACGAGCCCGAACCTGAGTAACAGCGGGGAGAGAGAAATAGAGAGAGAGAGAGAGAGAGTCGAACGAGGGCACAAACACAGCACAACAAGGGGAGAAGGAGTGAAAGGAAGGGAGGGCGAGGGCTGGAAAACACTTACCACTAACACCGTAGAGGACAATAAGAGTCTAAATCACCGAAGTCATCGCGCACGGGATCACGAGCACTATAGAGGGGGGAGAGAACAAAACCATAGTAAGAAAGGATGTTAAACATAAAAAAACACTGGAATGACTAGTATCAGGAATAGAAAGTGAGGATAAAAGGAAAAGAAACGCAATACTTACCATACAACAGAAATACCTAGTCCACTTACCACTTCTGTTCTCTTCTTTCTGCATGTACCTCCCGGGGAATCTCTACGGAAGTGGAACAAGAGAAGAGGAGAGTGAAGACCTGACTACAGACAACCCCACACCACCTTCTACCCAGCAGTTAATGACCATAACACGTACCTGCACTTGCTTCATCCATATTATTTCAATAAAACCTCTTTGTTTTTACACTTGGAACTCTGTAGGAGTGATTCCTTCCCTACCATCTGGTCTCAGGATCCTTCTATATAACCTAAAAGATTCCAGGGTCCTACTCTTCACCACCCAGAACTTCTGGGTATGAATGACATAGGAAAGGCCTTTCACTTTGATAGAATCTGTATAGACTGGGAACTGAGGGAATCCTGTACTATTTGCTCCACACTCCCCCCAATGATGTATAGTTTTTATATAGCAACTTCTTCAGGGCCACTTATGCAGTATATTTCTCTTGTTTTTCTCTTCCATCCAATGCTTTGTGATAGCAGAAGACACAGGGGAGGAGGTGCTTTCACGTGGGCCATACCCGTCTGCAACATTAGCTAAAAAATGATTCATGTTTGTTACTTTCTATTCTGGAAAATAGAGCGACTTGCCCAGGCAATTTATTATTTAGCTTCCTGTGCCTATGCATATTTATTACAGCAGTGATGAGGGGCTCTTTCAGGATAAAAAACCTGGTGGGCCCACGCACAGGAACTGTAGGGTCCAATGTTAATCCTCCAGTGGAAACTTTGATACAAGCATGTTTAATGTTTGAAAAGTAACAAAGTATGAACAGCACCTATAGTTTGTAGAAAGCTTCATTCTAACACTTGTGAGGACTTTGTCTTTGACATATTAGGACCTATGCATTTTACTTTTGTAAATTTGTATTCTAGACGGCCTGAAAAAGCATGTGTTAGGGACACTCATATAAGATTCATCAATTATTTTGTTATGTCTAATTAAGTACAAGGGGTGGGTGCCCCCAACTTCTGTGGGTCAATAGGACTCCGAACCCTGCAATATTCCATCTGAGGAACTGCACTCAGTAGCACTTCAAAGTACACAAATGCCTGATCTCTCCTCAGGAACTGAGGCTCCAACACCAAGGATTCATTCTCAGCTGGCAGGTTCAGCTGCCACACATCAACAGCATGGCCATGGGAGGGATAGGAGTTGTCAGATAATGCTGTTGAGTAGGATCCCTAAGTACCTTTCATTGTGATTGGATGCAATTTTTTTAGAAAGCCCTATTGCTTTAGCAGAGTGCAAAGTGTTCATATTAGCATTAGAATGCTAACATCTGCATTTAAAATGCAACCATTTCACAGCATCACCGATTAACCTTTAGTTGCTTCTAAGAACAAAGGCCTACAATCACAGACTGAAACTTGATTTTGATTCCTTCATCCAGTCCTGACTTTTCAGGTTCTAGCATGTTCCATTCTGGACTTTGTGATTTTCTAACATAGTAAATAGAGGCTCAAGATGCCAACATGCAAAGTATTGTTGGCTAAAAAGCCAGGACTTGAATAAAGAATCACGCAGGTGTGAGAGTATAGCTTTTAGTGATAAAAATCTAGAATTATTATGTAATCATTTTGACAAACTAATGTGTGATCGAACTTTGATTAAAAGTCGTATTAACAAAACCAGTGACTTTTTGTAATGACCACCATCTTATATTGACTTATGTTAACTTAAGCTAAACTGATTTATTTTTCATTATTCAGATTTTTTATCAAGAGAAGAGTGTGCTTCTTACCCAATAAATGTGTTAATAGTGACATCTGCAGAACTAAAGCAGAAGCAGATGCAAGGTCTTTGTGTAATGCAGCTAATGGAAATGTTTCAACTGTCTCTCTAAGTTTGAATATCCCGTTGTTAGAGAAATGTTACTAACGTGTGTATTTTCTTTGAAGGTGGAAGTAACAGAAACAGTGTTAATAGTTCTTCCTGTGTGTTCACATTCTTGGTGAAGTGGAAACAAAGGATCCACAGATGAGACGGAAGAGAAGGAAATCAGGAATATAAAATATATTAGTTTAGGTTTTGTCAATAGAGCAATAGCAAATAGGAAATTTGGTGGAAAACTAATGTATAATTTCTAGATATCTGTTAATATTCTGATTGGTCATAATTTTCTCACCTTATGTCTCATCCAATCATTTTCACTGACAAGTTTAACTTAATGTTCTATCACCATTGTTTGGGGGCAGTCTTTGGGGTAGTCTTCGTTCAGTTCTTCATGGGCCTGTCACTCTGTCAAATTTTTGGGGAGTTCAGGGGTTCCTGCTATACTATTGTTCTTAATGCTTTAATGGTTTAGTAAGGTCTAAATCATTGCCCCTATCCTGAATCCTGATGCCGATTGCTGATGGTGTCCCTCAGATGAGGTAGATGTAATTGCTGTTATCTGTAGTGGATTGGTAATGTATGAACAGTGATTTGTTATTTGTCTTTTGTTTTACAGATACCAACGGCAACTCATTAATTAATCACTGCATATATTTTTTTATTTAACCAGAGTTAGATGTTTTTCAATATTTGTGTTTCTAAAACTTTTACATGAAGTCCAACATGTTAATGCTAATTAGGGTTTAGTGAGGGAAGTGTTTTCTCACATGGTCATGATATGTTTCTGATGCTTTTTCGTTTATCATTATAATGATGTATTCAATCTCTCTTGCTCAGATTCTGGTGCTATGGTTTTGTGTTATAACCCTTGAGTTGATTTGTCTACTTGCATTGATTAAACTCAGATATTTAAGGCGTATCTCTCTATATGTATCATTTGTGTTTGAGAATCATTTTCGTGACCCTAGCGTTGTAAGCAGAGGGAAATAAAATTGTTAACTTTCTAACTGGTGTGGTTATTGAGATTGTATTGATTCCCATGTGATGTTTATGACGTATTACAATTGACATCCCGTATAAACAATGTTGGTTCGGTTCATCGGCCTGATGCATGAAATCCACTATTCAGTCTAAGATAATAGCTAGGGTTTATCTGTGTTCACATAGGACATAGGATCACATGAATGTTATATCATTCATTTTTACAAATCAGCCTAGTCCTTTTCTAATACAATTGACATTTGCCTTGTATGTAAAACCAGATAAAAACCCTATCTACCTACTAAATGGAAGTGCACCATTTAATTTGCATTATGCATGACAACATGCATTGACAATGCCATTTGAATTAACTTAGGTATTGGGGAAATCTTTGTGCCAAGCTTCAAAAATAGGTAAGTCAGGTATACCAGGGGCAGTAGCAGTGCAAGTTGTTCTAATATAACACTTTGAAAATAGGTACTGGTGGCTAGGTCTGATCGTTTTTTTTTTTTCTTCAATTAATTTCAAAAATGGTTTTTTCGAAACAAAACCCATAAAGCCATATGAATAAAAAAAAAGTATTCCACATGCTAGACAAAAGCGGTCACGAAAACTGAAAAGTCAACCTTAAAATTGACAGTATTTAAAGACTGGACCTATACAGTTAATATATTATCTTAGAAAAAGAAGAAAAGATAAAAAAAACAATTCAAACAGGGGCAATCGTGATCTCTTCCCATTACTTTCAGAAACTAAAAAGACCAAGATCTCCAGGCATCGTGGAGAAATTGTGTTAATTCAAACACTACCAACCGTGAGGTATTGAGTTTTAGTAGTGCTACAATAGGTCCTACTGTCCATACACTCATGGTTCATAACAGCTAGGTCCCATAGGTGGCTCAAATTGTTCACCTGGAGGGTTCTGCAACGTAATATGAGATAAAGAAATTACGACGATCCTGAAACAATAGGACCTAGACATTGTTCGTTGATGGGAGCTGGTTTCCTTGAAGTGAAGCTACTGGTTAAAGAACCACTTGTGGGTTTCACAACAAATGATTCTCAGATATGTATATTACAACTGTGCTTAATAATGTAAGAAGTCTCAGCAATAATGTATTGAGGGTACCTCCACAGTTCTGACAGACACAGGTAAGACATCTCCGTCCAGCCTTAACTAACCCAAAGATCGAACAGCGGACTAAGGATAGAATGTCATGCAGGGCCTCTAAATATCTTTAGTCCTGGGGTGTACCACAGTGACGCACAATATAGTAGGTGTCTCAGCCTTGTGTTTGACCTAATGGCTGTTAAATCAAGACCAAAAAGCATTAGTGTTGTTTGTGTATTTAGAGGCATTTTCAGTAGTTGTTTGAGGAATCACATCTCACAGCGTTATAAGTCGGAGACGTTGGAGACACCCACCAACTTCACGCCATACAGGGCTGCAATTTGGCCTTATGCTTTTTACACCTCTAGGGCTGGTTGGATTATATGACCACTTTTGTTACAAGCAAAATAAAGAGTGCCCCAATTCGAAGGCCATCAGATTTATTTAATAATTCAGATGCTGCCTTCACCTAATTTCATGTGAAAAATGTATGAAGGAATATGGAAAATAGTAGACCTAGTAAGGAGGAGAAGAGTTTAATATAACGTTGTTCTTGATACCCTTATATGGGTAAAACACCATTGCCTATTTGCTCAATTGACTAAAAGACCCTTGGAATAACAGAATTCTTCAAAACGTTTAATATGTATAGAGACCCAAAGGGGAGACCAAGAGAGTGTTGTCAACAAACCAAACAATTGCCAACTTGGGACAACCAAGAGCTGTCAAATACAGAATTTGACATTCTCATCTATTTCATTGATTCAAAGTGAAAATAGTATGGAAGCTAGAGAGCAACACTGTCTGGCCCCTATTAGCACCATAAATGGTCTTGGTGGTTTGACCAGCAATGCTTTGAATAAGTAAAGATAAAATTAAGGGTGGAATAACAAGGCCACATAATGTAGCCTCAAATAAGTGAAAGGGGAAATTGTCAAAGGCACATCATATGTCTACAAATACCATATAGAATAATATAGTAGTTGCTTTTTCAGTATCCAAAGTTAGTCAATAAGAGACAGAACCTGAATGCTTGACCTGTTGGGCCCATTTGTTTGCTAACACCAGCCTGCAGTTGGATATGATCTTGTTCACCTTAGCCCAGCTCTCAAGCCTTCAAAACAATATACTTGAAAATACTTTTCAAATATTATCAAGCAAGCTAACAGGGCGAAAGTTGGAAGGATCTTGCCTTTCACCTTTCTTACAGCAACTATTTTGTTCCATTCTGTGGTAAATTGAAGCAGAGTGGGGTGAACTTTTGCTGAAGCACTTCAGTCTATAAGGAGGCAAGTGAATTGTATTCAAACTGCGAGCAGGAACCAGAGAGGACAGTGTTTAAGCAAATGTTGCAGGAAACCGGAATAGCAGTGAGTGTTCAGAGAGGGCAAGGAATGGAAATTACATGAGCAGTGCGTTAGCAGAAGTGCCAGTGTGGGAACAGAGGGGTTTCCCACTGACCATGTGGCCGACTATGTCTCATTTTATTTACGCCACTCTCTGGATAAATCTTCCAGAAATAAGCTGAAGTCAGAGTGTCATCACCACTCCTTATCCGACAATGGCACTGCTACCCCTGTGATTGATCCAAACATGCACATGTTTTTTACTAAGTTTGGGAAAGATCCTAAAAAAGGAGTGGACAGAGCCTGGTCTGGTTGCCAGGATAAACTTTTGGATTTGGTGGGACCTCTCACTAGAATTTTTGATATGGCTGAGGAGGCCGAAATGGACCATTCCCCAATAGACCCTGTGGTCCTTTCCAATTGGGCGCAACGCGCTATCTGTATGCTTGGGAATACAAACACCCAATTATCTATTGAGAGAAGGAAAAGTCTCCTTTTAAAAATCGACCCGATTTTGGCCTCTAAAGAAGAGGGACCTTTGGCTAAAGGCTTATTATTTGGGGATTCCTTCATAAAGGAACTGAGCAAGTATGTTTCCACCTTTGCTACCCTGGACAAGGCTCATCTTTCTATTAAGAAAACATTTTCGTCACAGGTTTTCGCAAGGGCCGGCAAAGGCAGGAGTCGCTTTGCCGGTCGCTCCCTCAGAGGTCAATATCCCAACCGAGACTCCTACAACCTGCAAAGCCAGCCTGATACCTATTCAGGATACAAACCTCGTTTCTATCCCCGTCGCTCAAGAGGGTATCGTAACAGAAATTATGCCAGCAAAGGAGACCAATTGTCCGGTAAGTGTTTCCAGTTCTGGCCTTCCTGCAGTAGGATGCAGACTGGCTTTATTTCTAGATTCATGGCGGTTTCTCACTTCAGATCCCTGGATAATACAATCCATTCAAGGTTACCTTTTTGAATTTTACCAACCCCCAACTCAGTTCCTTTTTCCTCTTCCCCTTTGTTTTCTCAAAAGCAAAGCCAACTTCTCCACAACGAGATTCAGTCTCTCCTTTCCAAGCAAGCGATAGAACCAGTTCTGTTCGACTCCTCCGGTTTTCTCAGTACCATTTTCTTGGTCCAATAGAAAAACCAAAAGTTTCGACTTGTTCTGAACCTAAGGAAATTCAACAATTTCGTAATTTATCGACATTTCAAGATGGAGTCTATCCTCCATCTCAGAGATATTTTATTACAAAACGATTGGTTGGTCAGACTGCACCTTCAAGACGCTTACCTCACAGTACCAATTCAGCCCTCACACCGAAAATTCTTTCAGTTCCAATGGCAAAACTATTTTTACCAATTCAAGGTCCTTCCTTTTGGGCTCTCTTCGGCCCCTTGGTGTCTCACCAAGATTCTCAAGCCTGTAGCGGCCTTCCTTTGATCTCACAGTATCCATCTGATCCTTTACCTAGACGACTTTCTCCTAATGGAACAGGACAAAAAAAACCTTCTTCATGTTGAGTTACATTTTTGTCAGGATCTTTTGCTCAAGTTAGGTTTCCTCATCGATTTTCAGAAATCAGCCCTCGTGCCAGCTCAAAAACTGGAATTTATCAGTTTTCTCATAGACACAACTCTTTCAGTTCTTCAACACAAAGTCTCTTTAATTATTAATTAAGAAAGATTTGTCTCTCTTTATCTCTTCCTCACATCTCCCTCGTAACTTTGGCCCGTCTAGTGGGGCTCCTCGCTTCCTCAATTCAAGCTATTTTCCCAGGTCCTCTTCATTATCGCGCACTTCAACGTTTGAAGATACGTCATCTTCACAAAGGCCTCGCCTATTCCGATCCTCTGGTTCTAGATTCCGAGTCCAAAGAAGAATTTCTGTGGTGGCTAACCCACCTAGATGCCTGGAACGGGAGAACTATCTTCTCTGCCGCCCCAGATCTTGTATTAGAATCAGATGCAAGTCAGACTGGTTGGGGTGCAAGATGTGGTCTGTTCTCGACTGGATGCACATGGTCTCCAAAGGAGTCCTTCTTGCACATAAACGGTTTAGAGATACTTGCAGGTTCCTTTGCCATCCGCTCCTTTACAAAGGACAGGGTAAGTTGCACCATTTTTCTCAGGATGGACAACTTAACCGCCGTCAGATACATCAACCATCTAGGAGGCACCAGGTCCAAGATTCTATCTTCCCTAGCAAAGCATCTCTGGGAATATTGTCCTCCTCGTCAAATATCTGTCAAAGCAGTTTATCTTCCAGGCAATCTGAATACAGTCGCAGACTGGTACTCCAGACATCTTCACGATTCCAGCTATTGGCAATTGCACCCGTCAGTGTTCAATCCTTCTTATTTCCATTTTTGGCGACATGTCCATAGATCTTTTTGCTTCTCGTCTCAATTCCCACCTTCCTTCCTTTTTCAGTTGGAGGCCGGACCCGCAGGCTCTTGCCACAGATGCTTTCCTTCAGATCTGGCCGTCATCTCTTCTGTACGCTTTTCCTCCTTTCCTTTTGATTCCCCAAGTTCTAGCACAAGAACGCAGACAGCAATCCATTCTAGTTCTCATAACCCCCTTTTGGCAAGCTCAGCCCTGGTATCCAACTCTCTTGGAATTAGCTGCAGACCGTCCAGTCTGGCTTCCTCATTTCCCCAACCTGCTGTTGGATCCCCGGGGTCGACAACACCATTTGGTCCTTGACAATTCTTTGTTCCTCATCGCTTGGAAGATTTTGGGTCGTCCTGGAGAACCCCAGGAATTTTGGAAGATTCTCTTAAGCTCATCCAACAGTCTAGATCCCTGGGTACCTCCAGGGCCTACAAATCCGCGTGGGCCATTTGGAACAGCTGGTGTATGGACAGGAGTTCAGATCCCTTTTCAGCTGATGTAGTGCTGGTTGTGAACTTCCTTGCTTCCTAAGCCTCCCAGGGTAAGGCCTACTGCACTATCAACACTTACAGATCAGTAATTTCAGCCGAACATCATAGAGTCACCGGCAGACTGATTGGTGAACATCCCCTCATCTGTCAACTTTTAAAGGGAGTAAGATGTGTTTTTCCTCCATCTCCAAAATATAATGTGGGATGTTTATCTAGTGTTGAATTTCTTTATGGCTTGGCCGGATAATAATTTGCTTTCTCTTAAACAACTATCGGCAAAGTTGACTATGCTTCTATGCCTGATATCCCTAAAACGTGTTTCGGATGTTAGAGCTCTGGATGTTACCTCTTTCTTCTTCTCTCCTTTTGGTGTTTCGTTTCAGGTTCGAAGACGCACTAAAACTAACCTAGCATCTGTTCATTACCCGTTTTTTCCCTCCCAACCCAAACTGTGTGTTGGAAATTGTTTAAAGGGTTATGTGACTCGTACTGCAGATTTAAGATCATCCTCAGCCTCCCAATTACTTGTTTCTTTTCAAAAACCCCATAAACCTGTTTCGTCTCCTACCTTAGCATGTTGGGTCAAATGGATCATGTCCTTAGCTGGGATCAATGTAGATTCTTTTGGAGCACATTCTGCCAGAGGGGCCATGGCCTCTCGGGCTTTCTGTGCCGGGGCCTCTTTACAGGATATTCTCAAGTCTGCAGACTGGTCTAATGAAAATAAGTTTAAAACTTTTTACTGTAAGCCAATCTCTCATGTTTCAGACTCTGTTATTGCTAGGCTTTGAACGTGCATAATATGAGCCTCCGGTCTTGTAATAAAATTGAGATTTTCCTAGCCTTGGTGTCAGAAAGGCTAGATTTTACTAAAGACAAGGAGGCGAGTATTATCCCACCACCTGATTAACCCTTTCCTGTTCCTTTATTGTAGTTCCAACTCCCTCTTCCGGTGTTGGCTCCTCCTAATCAACTTGGGATTCTTCCATCAAGACAGGATCCTTTCTTCAACGCGTCACCTTCCTGTGTTCAAGTCTACGCTCGCCAGCTCCAGGATTGTTTGATTGACTTTTTCACTGCAATGACCATTTTATATACAGTTTTGTTCATTACTTATTCTCCTCTTTAATTCTCGCATCAAGAAAAGAGGTCTTGTTGTTCGCAGTCAATGTATTAGTAGCTGTACTCGATGTCCTATTGGTTGTCCTTATTGTGAGGTCACTTTGTAGTTTCTTTTCTTGGGAAATGTAGTTTTCTTCTTGGCTGCTGTTTAAATAAAAGCAAGAAAAAACTGCATAATACTTGCCTCCGTGTCTTTAATAAAATTCAGATTTTCCTAGCTTTAGTAAAGGAAAGTCTAGATTTTATTAAAGAAACGGAGGCGAGTATTATGCTTCCTTTTCTTGCTTTATTTTAAACAGCAGCCAAGAAAACCAAGCAGAACTACATATCCCATGAAACATAGAGAAAGATGTCAATGATGAAGTCATAAAGAAATAACCAATAGAAAACGCTCAATCACAATAATTATCTTAACTGCGAACAACAAGTCCTCTTTTCTTGCAGGAGCAGATCAAAGCGGACGGAATAAAGGAATAATGATCAAAATAATGGAAAAGGACATTAATAACGTGAAAAAGTCCTTAGCAAAGTCCAGGGAAGAAGGAGGAGACGGCTTCAGGTGGTTATTACAACATCCGGAAAGCGTTGTCCGATGATCGTGGAAAAAAACAGAAGAAAGATCTTCCAGAGGAAGGGTCTTCGACACAGAACCAGCATCTTCAAGAAGAAGCGAGTGGTGCAGTGGGAACCGGCACTGAAAAAGAAAGGGTGGGTTAATAAAAGTGGTGGGATAATACTCGCCTCCGTTTCTTTAATAAAATCTAGACTTTCCTTTACTAAAGCTAGGAAAATCTGAATTTTATTACAAGAACGGAGGCTCCTATTATGCTTGTTTAAAGCATATTAACAACAGAATCAGCCATCGTTGAAATAGGTTTGCAATAAAACGTCTTAAAAGTGGAAACATTAGACCAATCTGCCGATCTAAGAATGTCCTCCAATCGAGCTCCAGCCAAAAGAGCTTTAGAAGCCATAGCACCTCTGGTAGAATGTGCTCCAAAAGAAGCAGTGTCGATACCCGCAAGGGTCATAACCCACCTAACCCAACAAGCAAGGGTAGGGGAGGAAACGGGTTTATGAGGTTTAGAAAAAGAAATCAACAACTGGGGAGAGGAAGACGTTCTTAAATCTGAAGTTCTAGCAATGTAAACTTTTAAACATTTAGCAACACAGAGTTTAGGATGCAAAGGAAAGTATGGGTAATGAATCACAGAAATGTTGGTCTTAGTTCTTCTATAAACCCTAAAAGACACATTAGAAGGAGAAAACTGGACAGAGGAGACGTCCAAAGCTCTAACACCAGAAACACGTTTCAAAGAAACTAAGCATAACAACATAGTTAACTTTGCAAACATTTCAAAGAAAGCGATTCATTATCAAGCCAAGAATTGAATAAATCCAAAACCAAATTCACATCCCATAAATGTGTGTATTTAGACGCCGGAGGATTGGAAAATCTTACTCCCTTCAAAAGACGGCACACCAAAGGATGCTCCCCAACAGGTTTCCCATCAATTTGAATATGTTCGGCAGATCTATAGGTATTTGCCGTTCTGTATGCTTTCCCCTGGGAGGCTAGAGATGCTAAACAATTAACGATTAAAGTCACATCGGCTGAAAAGGGATCCGAATTCCTGTCCAAACACCAGCCACACCAGACCAACCAGGCAGACCTGTAAACCTTAGATGTTCCTGGGGCCCACGCGTGGCGGATATACTGGGCAGCTTCCTCCGAAATTCCGGGGGTTCTCCAGGCTGACCCGAAATCTTCCATGCTACGAGAGTTAGAGTTTGGTCGAGAACCATATCGTGAGGACGACCCTCTGGATCGAGAAGGAGCTCTGGAAAAGAAGGAATCAGGACCGGACAATCTATCGATAATTCCAGAACCGAAGGGAACCAAGGTTGTGTCTGCCAAAAGGGGGCCACTAATACTAGGGAGGCTCGTTGATGACGAACCTGGGCCAGGACTCTGGCTATCATCATAAAAGGAGGAAAGGCATAATTGAGATGGGGAGACCAGTCCTGGAGAAAAGCGTCCGTAGCGAGAGTTTGAGGATCCGGTCTCCAGCTGTAAAACTTTGGGAGATGAGAGTTTAACCGTGAAGCGAACAGATTTATCGACATGACGCCGAATTTCGAAGAAAGTTTGTTGAACACTGAAGGGTGAAGTCGCCAATCGCTGGAATCTTTTAGGTAGCGTGAACACCAATCCGCTATTGTATTCATTTTCCCTGGTAGATATTGAGCTGTGACCGATAACTTTGGAGAAAGGCAAAACTCCCAAAAGCTTTTGGCTAGATCCGCAAGGAGCTTGGATTTCGTTCCTCCCAGATGATTGATATACTTTACTGCGGAAATGTTGTCCATCTTTAAAAGAATAGAACAACTTACCTTGTCCTTTGCGAACGTCTTCAGAGCAAAGGAGCCTGCAAGCATCTCTAAACAATTTATGTGCAAGACAGACTCCCTCTCTGACCATACGCCTCCAGTCGAGACGTTGCCACACCTTGCGCCCCACCCTGTCCGACTTGCATCGGATTCTAATACTAGATCTGGGGCCGAAGAGAAAATAGCTCTTCCGTTCCAAGCTTCCAAATGATCGAGCCACCACTGTATCTCTGCACGAGAGTCTTGATCCAACAGAACTATATCCGAATACTGAAGACCCCTGCGGAGATCGTGAATCTTTAACCTTTGAAGAGCCCTTTAATGTGACGGACCTGGAAATATGGCCTGAATGGATGAGGCCAAGAGACCTACAATCCTTGCTAGAGATCGAAGAGAAAGATGGGAGAGGCTGAGGATCTGTCGTAATTCGTGTTTTATTCGAGTCACCTTCTGATGCGGTAGAGATAGAGATGTAGTTTGAGAGTCTATGAGGAAACCCAGAAATTCTACTTGAGTGGAGGGAACCAGAGAAGACTTTTCCATGTTTACCAGAAAACCAAGGGATTGCAACAGATGAAGGCAAATATGTAAGTGTTGCAACAGGGTATCCTTGTTCTGAGCCATTATGAGAAAATCGTCTAGATAGATGATTAATCTTATGCTCTGAGCTCTTAAAAAAGCTACCACCGGCTTCATTACCTTTGTGAAGCACCAAGGAGCCGAAGCAAGCCCGAACGGAAGAGCTTTGAATTGGAAAACCGAACCTTCCCATTGAAACTGAAGGAATTTCCTGTAAAAGGGATGGATCGGAATCGCAAAATAAGCGTCTTGAAGATCCAGGCGAACAAACCAGTCGCCCCCCAACAGAATGTCCCTGAGATGGAGGATTGTTTCCATTTTGAAATGGTTGTAAACAACGTAGTTGTTGAACAATTTTAGGTTTATCACTGGCCGAAACTTTTTGTTTTTCTTTTGGACCAAAAATATGGTACTGAGAAAACCCGAGGGATGAAAGCATGTTTCTTCTATTAAATTTTTTGAAATCAAAGTTAAAATTTCCAAATTCATCAAGCGAGATTGTTCTTGAGAAAATCTTAGAGGAGGAGGTGGGGAAGATTGACTGGGGACCTGATAGAGATCTATGCAATACCCCTGAATGGTTTGAAGAACCCAAGGGTCCGCGGTAATTCGATACCAATTTGAAAGAAAATGGGCTAACCGACCTCCCACCGGAAGATGGCCAAAATGTAAAACTCTTACCTGAGACTTGTCCCCCTCTCTGGCGGTAACCTCTGTTCCTGAAACCTCTCCCTCTCTGAGGATAGAACTGAGGTCTGAACTCGGGGGAGTAGAAGGAGGAGCCTCGGAAACTGCCACCACGGTAGGTGAAGCGGCCGGTAAAGCGGCTCCTTCCTTTACCGGCCCTGCCAAAAACCCTAGAGTTGAAGATCTTCTTCATCGAGACTTGAGCTTTATCCAGTGTTGTAAAAGTAGAAACATATCTACTGAGCTCTTTAATAAATGAGTCCCCAAAAAGAAGACCGTTAGCCTGCAGTCCTTCCTCTCTGGACGCCAAAGTGCCCAATTTAGGTTCTATCTTGAACAAAAGACTCTTTCGTCTCTCCTGGGAAATGGCTGTGTTCGCATTTCCTAATAAACAAATTGCCCGTTGGGCCCAGTTGGACAAGGCTTCAGGATCAACTTGTGAGCCTTCCAGCCTGGCATCTTCCGCTAAATCAAGAATTCTGGTTAGAGGACCAACCAAATCTAAAAGTTTGTCCTGACACACGGACCACGCACGGTCAACCCCTTTTTTCGGATCTTTTCCAAACTTAGAGAAAAATAAAAGCATATTAGGATCTATCACAGGCGTGGAAGTGATACTGTGCGGGAGGGAGGGATGGGGACATTCTGATCGCAATTTATTTCTTGTAGCTTTGTCCAAAGAATGTCTTAAATGACACAAAACGTATTCCGCCACATGATCAGAAGGGAACCATTCGGTGGAATTTGGGTGGTGTATCAAAGTGGGATCAAACATTGGTTCCCCCAGAGCATTGAGAACAGTATAATCATAAACACGAGAAGGACTCGAATCAAATGAAGAAATTTTCGGCCTTTTCTCCAAAGGCCCATGCCAGAGATCGTCAGAATCCTGAAAATCATCATGCTCCCCATCATTATAATCCATGTCATCATCAGTATCCCTCAACTGAGTTATTTTAAGAGGAGAGGGATCCGTTTCCACCGTATTAAGCTCCTTACGGGGGGAAGGACCAGCAGCCTGGGGAGAGTCATCAGCGCTTGATTTGGATTGAACTTTAGAAAAAGTGCGCTTTTTTCCCTTGGCAGATTCAGAAACATCAGAATTCTGAGCGGACAATTTTTTAAAAGATGATTCCAATTTCTTGGACATCTGTAACATAGATGTAGATACAGCCTGTTGAACCGTATTCTGAATAAAAGAATTCAAATCTGCACGCAAATTGTCCATGTCAACCTTACTGGAGTTATCATCCTCCTTTTTAGCCATTACTAGCTAAGAAAATAAATAACTAGCTAATAAATAAATAAAGATGCCAGGCAGGAAGCTCACAAATTGAAAGAGAATGAAAAAATATTCAAAGAGAAAAAATTCAGCGAAGAAAGGGTTAAGTTTCAATGGGTGTGAGGTAAAAAAGGGGGGCGTGGAGAGGAAGACACTCTCACAAGCGAAAGAGGTGTGTCCGCCATCCAAATTCCCCGAGCCGCAACAGACGGGAAGAAACCTCTTCGGACGCGCTGAATAAAGCGGTCGACAGAAGAGGCACAAACTCTCCGATGAGAGGAGAGTTTCCCGCGACCGCAGGACTACCGAGCTGCTCCAAGGTAAGCGCAGAAATAAAACGCTTACCTCAGGAGAGCGAGGCGGGAGAGCTGAACGTTCTGAAGAACGTTCGGCTCAGCCCGCGAAGCACGACACGAGCGCTGAGAAAAAACGGCAATTAGTAACGTTGAGAAAATGAAAAGGGAAAATCTATTAAAAGACATATATTTTAAATAAAGATATTTTAAGTAAACAAGTAATGTTTATAAGTAATGTAAAAGTACTAGAATTATAAACAACACACAATAGATAAATGTAAGATGAGGTAAAAGAACTTATCTTGACTGCGAGCAGCAAGAAAAGAGGACTTGTTGTTCGCAGTTAAGATAATTATTGTGATTGAGCGTTTTCTATTGGTTATTTCTTTATGACTTCATCATTGACATCTTTCTCTATGTTTCATGGGATATGTAGTTCTGCTTGGTTTTCTTGGCTGCTGTTTAAAATAAAGCAAGAAAAGGAAGCATAATAGGAGCCTCCATTCTTGTAATAAAATCTAGCCTTTCTGACACCAAGGCTAGGAAAATCTCAATTATGGGTGGTTGTGCACAGCTGGTTACGAATGAAAGCTTTAGAGTTGGGGGTGTTTCTAACAGTGCCTGTCAGTGGGTCTTAGATGTACTCATTTTGCAGAAACTAGACCTCAAAGGAAGCACTTACAATTATAATCGTAGCAGGTGCCGCAGTTTGAAGCTCAGCTTCTGGAGGTGAACTGATGATGTACTGGAGCGTAATCTGTATCTGACTGTGACGCGCGGGTTCTATCTTCCTCTCCGGGAGACACAGAGTAGAAGGTTCTCCCTTCATAAAGCACCTGTAAGCTCCGCCCGCTGAGCCACGCCCCGTCCACCCTCGAAGTAGGTAAAGAAATTCCCGCCTCGTACCAGGATGATGGACAGCTTTCCAAAACGACCCCACTGCGTTTACCGCCGATTCACGTGGTGCGTTGTTGATGCGCAGAAGCACGAGGACATCTCCACAAAGACGCACTAGTAACAATAACATTGCCAAAGGCACACAAGGTTGCTGGAGACGTTTACCCCATGGCCCATCACGTACCCCTAGTGTACAATATAAACGCAGCAGATGCCGCAGTTGAGGCTCACCTTTCTGGAGGGGGCAGGCCACCCTGACTCTTGGGCTTGGCAAAGATGGGGCGGGGCTGTGCGCTCAGAGATCCCATGGCAGAGGGGATCTGGAATCCTTCCTGGAGGTGGGCTGGTGATGTACTGGAGCGTAGTCTGTGTCTGACAGAGACGCGCAGGTTCTGTCTTCCTCTGCTGGAGACGCAGAGTGGAAGGTTCTCCCTTTATAAAGCACCTGTAAGCTCCGCCCGCTGAGCCACACCCTGTCCACCCTCGAAGTAGGTAAAGGAATTCCCGCCTTTTACCAGGATGATGGATGGATGACTAGGTATTTTTTACCCATGATTCTAATTATGTATTGTATGTGCATATGTGTGTGTATTCATGTGTGTGTGTATAAATATATATATATATGTGTATGTATGTGTATATGTTGTTTCTGTGCCTGGCATGTTTGTGGATCATTGCATGGCTCCTACTCATCACTCTTATGTCATGTCTCTATCAAACTATCCTCCATTCTCACTCGGACTCATCCCAAATCCCCTCGACCACTTTCATCTCCTGAATATCTCTGCCTAAGCTCTTCCCTCCACCTCCACATCTAACTCACCAAACCTCACTCTACCTCTGTGACCTCCCACACAACCCTACTAAATTCTCCTGCATTCATCTCACCCTGCTACTATGCTCTCCCTAACCCTTCCACATCCTCTTTCCCCTCCGCTCCCCTTTTATTCATCTCAAGCCTTTGGATTGAGTAAATGAAGTATAAACTCCCAATTAACACTTCTGGATTTCTTTCCTCCTCCACCCCTACATTACTCCAGTCAACCTAACTAACAAACTCTCATATCCGCAACTCAAATTAACTCATAATAATACTAAAACTGTACTCCTTATTAAATTATACTAATCCATCACTAATTCTTGTTGGGTACCGGAGTAGCGTGCTACTCATCGAAAAGCGCTTCGACGCCTCGTCAGGGGTAGTAAGCGCTATATAAATACGATTACAATTACAATTACAATTACTCAGACTACATGCTCATCCATGCCTTGGCGCCCCCACAGAGGGCACAAATCACTGGTCACGTGTGCCGACTGTAATTACCATTTTATTTGAAAATGTGTAAGGGAGGTACATGGTTATCAAAATCATGACAGTCATAAGGGCAAAGAACATGAATTTACTTGCAAGGAAGTATCACACATTTGGCAGCCGAATGTCACTCTCACACTCTGGAACCATGGAAATGACGCTCATAAACTATCTAGAAATCTGGCCGCTCTGTAATCTCCCCGTGCCTAATAAAAATAAACCGATGAACGTGTCCTTGGGTAACATAACTGGTGCTCGTTTAAGGCGAGTCATTTTCTTCGGGCCGAGTCTGTGCTGTATAAAACTGCAAAAAAAATAAAAAATGTTGATGTTTGTGTTAAATTACATTCGACAGGGCGCACAGCTGTAATCGTTTTTTTTTTTTTTTTTTTAATTAGGGTATAACAACGTTATCAAATGGGGCTTGAAATTACTTTGGGAGGAAGGGGCTTTCATTTTGGTAACTCTAAAAGGGCGCTAAGTGGCCGAAAAACAAACGAAGGTCTAGTGTCTGAATCTGATTTAGCATGAGGTTGCAATAGCGCTGTTCAACTGTTGGGACGATTTTAGGGAGTCTGGTTAGAATGTGGACCCTACTTGGGCGGTCGCTAGCTCTGTTTACTTGCCCCCCCGCCCCCCCCCCCCCCCCCCCCATTGCTAGTCCGCGAAACTTCCAAATACTACATTTCCCAGGTATGCCTAGCGCTGAAGATGCAACCTATTTCGGCGACCCAAAAGAGGATATGCGACGCGGCTACGCGTGACGTCAAAGCGCTGAAGCGACCGACCGGACGTGACAGCCAACGGGTTGCTTTTCAGAGGCAGAGGATCCAAAATGGCGCTGGCCAGGTAAGTGTTTATATAGATTCAACGAATGCTTTTAGTGAACAAATCCTTGCTATTAAACAAAGGGACACACTTAACTAGGCTTCCAATAGGGATAGCGCTTCACCGTGTTACCGGTAGTGCCCCAACTCTGACAGCGGAAGGGTTGTTCACGTAAAGCGTAGTATTCCATGTCCTTCTCATTGATGCTACCATTCTTATTCCCACCATCCTTTCTCGGCCGCTGGTTCGCTGCAGCGTTTGGGCTCTCCCAACAGTAGTCGGTAAAGGCTGATCCGTCTCTTGCATCTCTTAGATGCCAGCCTTTGTCATTATTGGTTATTGTCATAGCCACTACAAAACTATATTATGTTGCTATATTTACATAACGCTTATGTGGTATTTTAGAATTTATGTTACAGTAATGTAATAGTATAAGTAAATGTCCACTGCTTAGCTTGCTGTTCTCTTGTATAATGTAGTAGAACGTATTGTGTTTAGCTTTGAATGTAAGCAGCGGTTGGTGTCCACCCTTGGGCCTGTATGCTGAGCATCTGTGGACAACAGTAAATCTAAGAAGACATCCACGGTGTCTGGCCATCCATACTTTACAGCCTACTACCCATATGTGGTGCGCTGAAGGGCTTTTCTACGTGGGTAGCACGCTAAACAGGGTGTGATGTTTGGTTTGTACTGTGTTATTTTTGTTTTGATCCTGTATGGAAATAGTTTCCATGTCGTGAGTGAGGCCCACTGAGGTGTGGTTATTGTGTTATGGGGCACATTGCTTAGTGTGATGGATGAAGAAGTGTGAGAGATAGGCACCGTTTATGGTTTTCAGTAAGTTGAACAGTTCTGCAGGCGCCTGTTTGGTGTTTCTTATGTTCATAATCCACTTAGTTGTTTTTTGTGCTGGGTTGTCCATGCTGAGATATTTTGTTTAAAGTTTATGGTCCCGAGCAGACCTTGATTAAAGGGAGAAGTGGTGGAGAGAAGTGCTTGGATGGGCTGTGTTAATATCATCCTAAATCTGATTGTCATTGTAGGGTGCCAGGGAGTGGCCGTAGCATAGTGTTAGTCGAAATGTTTGACTACAGTAGAGTACGTCAGTGGTATGTGGTAGATCTCTTCATTTATTCTGTCCCTGTTCGATTGGTGATGAACAGTTTATTGCAGAGGACTGGAATAGTACTGGGTGATTTATATAACCATTAGCAGCTTTGCCTTATATGAGTGTAAGTGTGTCAAACAGTATATGAAATGAATTGGCTCAGAACAGAGTGACACAGAGTAGAAGAGATTGGCGTATGGTGCAGTAACATAAAGCACAATGGTGTAGAGTGAAGAGGATTAGAGTGGTGCAGAGTGAAGTGCAGTGACATTTTATGGAATGGCGTAAGTGAAATATGCCTGGTGTGGTTGCACTGCTATTACAGACAACACATCTTCAATTGAAATCACCACTGTATTTGCCCAGGCATACAGTTGTACTGATGAAATTATACAGCACACAATAATGTGTGGAAATGTCATCATCTAGTGTATTGATTTGTTTTGATTGTATTAAAATATTTGTTTCCCCAACATTTCAAATTATCAAAAAATGTTCTTCATTTGTGTCTTTCAAATTCTGAAATATCTGCATGGTTTATTTACAGACATTAAAATGTTGTGTGCTAGAAAAAAACAAAAAGAATCATTCAACCTTCCTCAATCGCTCCCCAGTAGCAAGCATGATTGCCCCATAAATCGTCTCACTGTGAAGTCATAGAAGGGAAAGTAAACACCAACCTCCCTGGAAGACAGAGCTTGACATTTGACCTCTATTTTTGAATGCACAGTAAATATGACATAACAGGATTTAAAGGCTTGTTTACAGAAATCCAGTACTGGTAAAAAAAAAATACAGTAAATAGGGTTTGGATAGGTAAGGAATGCTCTCAAGCAGGACAGCCTAAAACAAAGAGCAAGCAAATAGAAAGCAAGCAAAGTGAGTTGGAATTTAGGCCAATGTTAAACAATGGGTGGGATGCATTCCCAGAGAAGCTTTCTAAAGTGCCCCAAGATGTGGTTTACAAGTAAGACAGCTGTGCTGAAATGAAGAAAGGTTAAAACATGCATTACAAAAATATATATGGAAATGGTGGGAATGCTATTATGAGACAGTTAATTTGTTACCAACAAAACACAGTTAAATACGGCCAATGAGTTGCTTAAAGTTTGGATTCAAGCATAACATGAGACTGTATGGGTGCTCTTTAATAGGTCCAAATGCAGCTTTAGGAAGGGGATCAGCATGTCAAAGGGCATGATCCTTGGACTGCTTGGTCCGAGCAGACCGTCCTGAAGCAGCTTTGTAGTGAAACTTGATGGAACCCACTGACATTTTCCCCAATACCTGCTGCACTGGATACTAAACTGCATTCCCCTTTTAAGGCACACGACGGCAGTAGAAGTCCCTTTGGTCCTTTGTGTGACATCTAATGTAGAACTTTTTAACAGCCAACAGTGAGATAAATCAAATGTAGGAACCGCTACAAGTAAACTTTACCCACAGTTTAATTTGACTTGTTACATTACAACAATATTCACAATTCAGTATGACCTGTTTCTGTCCAACAATACGCACAGAATAGTGGACTGAATAACTTTACACAGCTTCAATTTTAAGACTTTTACTTGCAAGCTGCAAACAACATTCTAATGTAAGATATCTTATTTACGAACTGTACACGCTATCCACTTATTACTTGTTACTGAGTATCTGTACAAACAAACTAGTGTGAGATGTATTACTGACCAACTGTATGCACAGACCAATGTGAAACGAGATACAGGAGAAAACTGTGCTTAAGTCAAAAGGGGACATTTTTAGAGGCCAAGAGTTCACGAGAGCCAATGTAAGATGCTGATGACTGGGCGTTAGGTGCAGATAATGCTGGTTTATGATGCAAGAGCCGTATGTACCACCTAGCCTCCTAGGCGTAGATGGGTAGTATGAAGTGTGTTTTATGTTATTGGTCACCCCACCTGAACAGTAACTTTTAAATCTCTGGAAACTCATTGAGGGAGGAAAAGTGAGTGGCAGCGTGAACTGCATGAAACAGCCCATTCCCTTTCATCTCAGTTTGCCATAACATAAAGACCTTGTTTATATAGAGGGTGTTCTCTCTCCCAACCATCTACATGTAAATCAGGAACTAGTTCCTATTTTGCCAGAGTTAAGGGAACCAGAACCATTGTTGCATCTCCTCTCACCCACTGTTAGTAAGTCTTAATGCTTTAGCACCTCACCATAAGTGAGGCTTCATGTCCTATTTCTCTTTTGTGATGCATGACTTTGCCTTGCGAGCCTTCCCAACTGGTCTTCACACGAAGCTTTCTCCGCGTTGTCCTTTCTGGCTCCTACAGTCACAAGCTTAAGATCTGCTCCCTCCTATTTCCTTACACGTTTTTCAGAATGGGAATGACGGAATGGAATGTCAGTGAAGTTTGCTGATCACATCCCTGCCCGTGACTCGTGGGATGTGGATGGGGTGGATGACTGCTTGTGCGAGACATGAGCCTCAGACTTGGGCTCCAGAGTTCTACAACTGGCACCTCCCAGTCTAAATTTCAGCAGTGCAGCTGTTTGTCACACTTCTAAAGTGAATCAGGAGTGGCGCAAGGTAAAGCCATACCAGAATTGAGCATAACTGCAGTTGGCCACCACCCAGTGACAAGCTGCTATACCCTAATTCAGAAGTAAACAAAAGAGTGACGAGTGGAATAGTAACCCAAGCTCCATTTCGCCTACGGTGGGGCTCTGTAGTTGATTGCATCTTGTCTATAGTAGCACAGTGAGCATGGGACCCATGTCTGGTTATACCACTAATCACGTAGGGCATCAAACTTAAGTAAACGAAAAAAAGATGGGTGGAATGCTTGAATTGTCAATCATTAGTGATTACTCGGGCCACATCCCAATCCGTCATTTTTGATTGATATATAATTTGTATATCTTTCTCTCTCTTCTCCCCCACCCCACCTCTGAGTATCGTGCTCAAATCAACCTTGGTGCCCCTCCAACAGGAACAGTTAAGCCGGAACTTCAAAGACCCTCGTTCATGGCGAAGGCTAACCTCTGGTCATAATGCATGAGATTTAATGACAACCTATGCATACTCAGTACATTTTGATGCGCTGAAAATTAGGGGGCTGCGCACCAGCAGACTAAGGGCCAAATGTAGCAAGCATTTTGCATGGTGCCCCCTTCCTATTTGCGACTCGCATCGCTATGCTAAATTGCTTTGTGACCGCGAATGCGGTCGCAAAGCAATTCACAGTTACCACCAGTGTCACACTGGTGGTAACCCATTCGCAAAAAGGATGTGAATGTTGCCCAAAATGTTTTTTCAGAGCAGGCGGTGGTCCAATGGACCACTGCCTACTCTGAAAAAACGAAACCAAATGGTTTCGGTATTTTTTTTATTTTGCAACTTGTTTTCCTTTAAGGAAAACGGGCTGCAAAAAAAAAAAAACTGCTTTATTTAAAAAGCAGTCACAGACCTGGAGGTCTGCTGTCTTCAGCAGGCCACCATCCCTGTGAGTGCAGGGACTCGCTATGGGGTCACAAAATGCGACCCACCTCATTAACATTAATGAGGTGGGTCTTTGCGACCCCATAGCGAATCGCAGACGGTGTCTGAGACACCGTTCTGCATCCGATTTTGCGAATCGGAAATTGCAAGTCGCACCGACTCGCAATTTCCGATTCGCAAAATCAGAACTACCTACATCTGGCCCTAAATTACAAACCACCACTAAAGCCTTAGTCAGTTGTTCTCCCACTGTGTCTCTTTCTTTTAATTTCATAATGGCATAGAGATCTCTTGAATAGCCAGTCAAGTTGCCATTCTCTCTTCCCTTACTTTGGTACTTAGTGTATTCAATATTTGTATGGCCAACCTATTACTTTCTTCATTAACCCCTTCTGTGCCGCGGACGTAGTGGTTACGTCCTGCGGCACAGTGCTGCTGTGCCGAGGACGTAACCACTACGTCCTCGGCACACAGCCCAGAGGGAGCGCTCTCGCTCCCTCTGTGGGGTTCCCCCCCACCCCCCCAAGTCAGGGATGGAAGGGGAAGCCCTCCCCTCCCACCCCCGACCCCCCCCCAACCCCCCCTGTGACGTCAGCGCGCGCTGATTAGTCACAGGGTCTCCCCCATCGCGCTGGAAGCAGAGCTTCCAGCGCGATTGAAAAAGAAATGCTTTTGCATTTCTTTTTCAATCCCATGGGGGAGGCCCCAGAGGCTTCAAAGGGAAGGAAATGTATTTCCTTCCCTTTGAAGTCTCTCACAGGTTTCAAAAGCTGGATTGCTTGCAATCCGGCTTTTGAAACCCCACTAGACACCAGGGATTTTTTTTTTTTCTTGAAATTGGCAAAAGGGAGCGACCCCTTGGGCAAGGGTCGCTCCCAGGGGGGCATTTTTTTAGGAAGGCCTTTTCTGCCCCCCCTGGGGGCAGATTGGCCTATTATTAGGCCGATCTGCCCCCAGGGGGGGCAGAAACCTCTAGGCACCAGGGACCATTTATTTTTTATTTTTTTTTTTGTGATGAATTCTTTTTTTTTTTAGGTGGAGAGCGATCCCTTAGGCAAGGGTCGCTCCCCTACGGGGCAATATATATTTAGGCCATTTCTGCCCCCCTTAGGGGCAGATTGGCCTATTTTGATAAGGCCAATCTGCCCCCAAGGGGGGCAGAAACCATTAGACACCAGGGAGTTTGTTTTTGCGCGCGAATGTCACGCAACAAAGCGACCCCTTTGGCAAGGGTCGCTCCCAGGGGGGGCAATTTTTTGGGAAGGCCTTTTCTGCCCCCCTTGGGGGCAGATCGGCCTATTATTAGGCCGATCTGCCCCCAGGGGGGGAAGAAACCTCTAGGCGCCAGGGCAATTTTTTTTTTTGTGTTTTTTTTTTTGTTCTTTTTTTTTTTTTTAGAGATGGGGAGCGACCCATCAGGCAAGGGTCGCTCCCCTGGGGGGCAAATTGTATTTAGACCATTTCTGCCCCCCTGGGGGCAGATTGGCCGATTTTAGGTCAATCTGCCCCCAAGGGGGCAGAAACCACTAGGCACCGGGGATTTGTTTTTTGGCGCCAATGTCACGCAGGGGGAGCGACCCCGTAGGCAAGGGTCGCTCCGGGGGGGGGGGGGGTGGGGGGGCAAATTTATTTTAGGCCATTTCTGCCCCCCCGGGGGACAGATCGGCCTATTATTAGGCCGAACTGCCCCCGGGGGGGGGGGCAGAACACTCTAGGCGCCAGGGCAATTTTTTTTTTGTGTTTTTTTTTTTTGTTGTTTCTTTTTTTAGAGATGGGGAGCGACCCATCAGGCAAGGGTCGCTCCCCTGGGGGGGCAAATTGTATTTAGACCATTTCTGCCCCCCTGGGGGCAGATTGGCCAATTTTAGGTCAATCTGCCCCCAAGGGGGCAGAAACCACAAGGCACCGGGGATTTGTTTTTTGGCGCCAATGTCACGCAGGGGGAGCGACCCCGTAGGCAAGGGTCGCTCCCGGGGGGGGGGTGTGCCGGTTGGGGGGGCAAATTTATTTTAGGCCATTTCTGCCCCCCCCGGGGGACAGATCGGCCTATTTTTAGGCCGAACTGCCCCCGGGGGGGGGGCAGAACACTCTAGGCGCCAGGGCAATTTTTTTTTGTGTTTTTTTTTTTTTGTTGTTTCTTTTTTTAGAGATGGGGAGCGACCCATAAGGCAAGGGTCGCTCCCCTGGGGGGGCAAATTGTATTTAGACCATTTCTGCCCCCCTGGGGGCAGATTGGCCAATTTTAGGTCAATCTGCCCCCAAGGGGGCAGAAACCACTAGGCACCGGGGATTTGTTTTTTGGCGCCAATGTCACGCAGGGGGAGCGACCCCGTAGGCAAGGGTCGCTCGCGGGGGGGCGGTGGGGGTTGGGGGGACAAATTTATTTTAGGCCATTTCTGCCCCCCCGGGGGACAGATCGGCCTATTATTAGGCCGAACTGCCCCCCGGGGGTGGCAGAACACTCTAGGCACCAGGGCAATTTTTTTTTTGTGTGGTTTTTTTTTGTTGTTTCTTTTTTTAGAGATGGGGAGCGACCCATCAGGCAAGGGTCGCTCCCCTGGGGGGGCAAATTGTATTTAGACCATTTCTGCCCCCCTGGGGGCAGATTGGCCAATTTTAGGTCAATCTGCCCCCAAGGGGGCAGAAACCACTAGGCACCGGGGATTTGTTTTTTGGCGCCAATGTCACGCAGGGGGAGCGACCCCGTAGGCAAGGGTCGCTCCCGGGGGGGGATGGGGGTTGGGGGGGGCAAATTTATTTTAGGCCATTTCTGCCCCCCCGGGGGACAGATCGGCCTATTATTAGGCCGAACTGCCCCCGGGGGGGGGGGGGGGGCAGAAACCTCTAGGCGCCAGGGGAATTTTTCTTTTTTTTCTTTTTTTTTTCTTTGTTTTTTTTTTTTAGAGATGGGGAGCGACCCATCAGGCAAAAGTCGCTCCCCTGGGGGACAAATTGTATTTAGGCCATTTCTGCCCCCCTTGGGGGCAGATTGGCTGAGTTTAGGTCAACCTGCCCCCAAGGGGGCAGAAACCACTAGGCACCGGGGATTTGTTTTTTGGTGCCAATGTCACGCAGGGGGAGCGACCCCGTAGGCAAGGGTCGCTCCCGGCGGGGGAGGGTGGGGGTTGGGGGGGCAAATTTATTTTAGGGCATTAGTGATGTACCATTTTTATCGAGAGACTTAGGGGAACGCTGGGTGGAAGGAAATTTGTGGCTCCTCTCAGATTCCAGAACTTTCTGTCACCGAAATGAGAGGAAAAAGTGTTTTTTGGGCCAAATTTTGATGTTTGCAAAGGATTCTGGGTAACATAACCTGGTCAGAGCCCCGCAAGTCACCCCATCTTGGATTCCCCTGGGTTTCTAGTTTTCAAAAATGCACTGGTTTGCTAGGTTTCCTCAGGTGTCGGCTGAGCTACAGGCCAAAATCCACAGGTAGGCACTGCTTTTTATAAAAAAATGTGATGTGTCCACGTTGTGTTTTGGGCCCTTTCCTTTCGTGGGCGCTAGTCCTACCCACACAAGTGAGGTATCATTTTTATCGGGAGACTTGGGGGAACGCTGGGTAGAAGGAAATTTGTGGCTCCTCTCAGATTCCAGAACTTTCTGCCACAGAAATGTGAGTAACGTGTATTTTTAGCCAAATTTTGAGGTTTGCAAAGGATTCTGGGTAACAGAACCTGGTCCGAGCCCCGCAAGTCACCCCTCCTTGGATTCCCCTAGGTCTCTAGTTTTCAGAAATGCACAGGTTTGGTAGGTTTCCCTAGGTGCCGGCTGAGCTAGAGGCCAAAATCTACAGGTAGGCACTTCGCAAAAAACACCTCTGTTTTTTTCCAAAATTTAGGATGTGTCCACGTTGCGCTTTGGGGTGTTTCCTGTCGCCGGCGCTAGGCCTACCCAAGCAAGTGAGGTATCATTTTTATCGGGAGACTTGGGGGAACGCTGGGTAGAAGGAAATTTGTGGCTCCTCTCAGATTCCAGAACTTTCTGCCACAGAAATGTGAGTAACATGTGTATTTTTAGCCAAATTTTGAGGTTTGCAAAGGATTCTGGGTAACAGAACCTGGTCCGAGCCCCGCAAGTCACCCCTCCTTGGATTCCCCTAGGTCTCTAGTTTTCAGAAATGCACAGGTTTGGTAGGTTTCCCTAGGTGCCGGCTGAGCTAGAGGCCAAAATCTACAGGTAGGCACTTTGCACAAAACACCTCTGTTTTTTTCCAAAATTTAGGATGTGTCCACGTTGCGCTTTGGGGTGTTTCCTGTCGCCGGCGCTAGGCCTACCCACGCAAGTGAGGTATCATTTTTATCGGGAGACTTGGGGGAACGCTGGGTGGAAGGAAATTTGTAGCTCCTCAGATTCCAGAACTTTCTGCCACAGAAATGTGAGGGACATGTGTTTTTTTAGCCAAATTTTGAGGTTTGCAAAGGATTCTGGGTAACAGAACCTGGTCCGAGCCACACAAGTCACCCCTCCTTGGATTCCTCTAGGTCTCTAGTTTTCAGAAATGTACAGGTTTGGTAGGTTTCCCTAGGTGGCGGCTGAGCTAGAGGCCAAAATCTCCAGGTAGTCACTTTGCTAAAAACAGCTCTGTTTTCTGTGATGTGTCCACGTTGTGTTTTGGGGCATATCCTGTCGCGGGCGCTAGGCCTACCCACACAAGTGAGGTATCATTTTTATCGGGAGACGTGGGGGAACGCTGGGTGGAAGGAAATTTGTGGCTCCTCTCAGATTCCAGAACTTTCTGCCACAGAAATGTGAGGAACATGTGTTTTTTTAGCCAAATTTTGAGATTTGCAAAGGATTCTGGGTAACAGAACCTGGTCCGAGCCCCGCAAGTCACCCCTCCTTGGATTCCCCTAGGTCTCTAGTTTTCAGAAATGCACAGGTTTGGTAGGTTTCCCTAGGTGGCGGCTGAGCTAGAGGCCAAAATCTACAGGTAGTCACTTTGCTAAAAACAGCTCTGTTTTCTGTGATATGTCCACGTTGTGTTTTGGGGCATATCCTGTCGCGGGCGCTAGGCCTACCCACACAAGTGAGGTATCATTTTTATCGGGAGACTTGGGGGAACGCTGGGTAGAAGGAAATTTGTGGCTCCTCTCAGATTCCAGAACTTTCTGCCACAGAAATGTGAGTAACGTGTATTTTTAGCCAAATTTTGAGGTTTGCAAAGGATTCTGGGTAACAGAACCTGGTCCGAGCCCCGCAAGTCACCCCTCCTTGGATTCCCCTAGGTCTCTAGTTTTCAGAAATGCACAGGTTTGGTAGGTTTCCCTAGGTGCCGGCTGAGCTAGAGGCCAAAATCTACAGGTAGGCACTTTGCAAAAAACACCTCTGTTTTTTTCCAAAATTTAGGATGTGTCCACGTTGCGCTTTGGGGTGTTTCCTGTCGCCGGCGCTAGGCCTACCCACGCAAGTGAGGTATCATTTTTATCGGGAGACTTGGGGGAACGCTGGGTGGAAGGAAATTTGTAGCTCCTCTCAGATTCCAGAACTTTCTGCCACAGAAATGTGAGGGACATGTGTTTTTTTAGCCAAATTTTGAGGTTTGCAAAGGATTCTGGGTAACAGAACCTGGTCCGAGCCACACAAGTCACCCCTCCTTGGATTCCCCTAGGTCTCTAGTTTTCAGAAATGTACAGGTTTGGTAGGTTTCCCTAGGTGCCGGCTGAGCTAGAGGCCAAAATCTACAGGTAGTCACTTTGCTAAAAACAGCTCTGTTTTCTGTGACATGTCCACGTTGTGTTTTGGGGCATATCCTGTCGCGGGCGCTAGGCCTACCCACACAAGTGAGGTATCATTTTTATCGGGAGACGTGGGGGAACGCTGGGTGGAAGGAAATTTGTGGCTCCTCTCAGATTCCAGAACTTTCTGCCACAGAAATGTGAGGAACATGTGTTTTTTTAGCCAAATTTTGAGGTTTGCAAAGGATTCTGGGTAACAGAACCTGGTCCAAGCCCCGCAAGTCACCCCTCCTTGGATTCCCCTAGGTCTCTAGTTTTCAGAAATGCACAGGTTTGGTAGGTTTCCCTAGGTGGCGGCTGAGCTAGAGGCCAAAATCTACAGGTAGTCACTTTGCTAAAAACAGCTCTGTTTTCTGTGATATGTCCACGTTGTGTTTTGGGGCATATCCTGTCGCGGGCGCTAGGCCTACCCACACAAGTGAGGTATCATTTTTATCGGGAGACATGGGGGAACGCTGGGTGGAAGGAAATTTGTGGCTCCTCTCAGATTCCAGAACTTTCTGCCACAGAAATGTGAGGAACATGTGTTTTTTTAGCCAAATTTTGAGGTTTGCAAAGGATTCTGGGTAACAGAACCTGGTCCGAGCCCCGCAAGTCACCCCTCCTTGGATTCCCCTAGGTCTCTAGTTTTCAGAAATGCACAGGTTTGGTAGGTTTCCCTAGGTGGCGGCTGAGCTAGAGGCCAAAATCTACAGGTAGTCACTTTGCTAAAAACAGCTCTGTTTTCTGTGATGTGTCCACGTTGTGTTTTGGGGCATATCCTGTCGCGGGTGCTAGGCCTACCCACACAAGTGAGGTATCATTTTTATCGGGAGACGTGGGGGAACGCTGGGTGGAAGGAAATTTGTGGCTCCTCTCAGATTCCATAACTTTCTGCCACAGAAATGTGAGGAACATGTGTTTTTTTAGCCAAATTTTGAGGTTTGCAAAGGATTCTGGGTAACAGAACCTGGTCCGAGCCACACAAGTCACCCCTCCTTGGATTCCCCTAGGTCTCTAGTTTTCAGAAATGCACAGGTTTGGTAGGTTTCCCTAGGTGGCGGCTGAGCTAGAGGCCAAAATCTACAGGTAGTTACTTTGCTAAAAACAGCTCTGTTTTCTGTGATGTGTCCATGTTGTGTTTTGGGGCATATCCTGTCGCGGGTGCTAGGCCTACCCACACAAGTGAGGTACCATTTTTATCGGGAGACTTGGGGGAACATAGATTAGCAAAACAAGTACTATTGCCCCTTGTCTTTCTCTACATTTTTTCCTTCCAAATATAGGAGTGTGTGTAAAAAAGACATCTATTTGAGAAATTCCCTGTAATTCACGTGCTACTATGGTCACCCCGGAATTCAGAGATGTGCAAATAACCACTGCTCCTCAACACCTTATCTTGTGCCCTTTTTGGAAATGCAAAGGTTTTCTTGATAGCAATTTTTTACTCCTTATATTTCAGCAAATGAATTGCTGTATACCCGGTATAGAATGAAAACGCACTGCAGGGTGCAGCTCATTTATTGGCTCTGGGTTCCTCGGGTTCTTGATGAACCTACAAGCCCTATATATCCCCGCAACCAGAGGAGTCCAGCAGACGTAACGGTATATTGCTTTCGATAATCTGACATTGCAGGGAAAAGTTACAGAGTAAAACGTAGAGAAAAATTTATGTTTTTTTCACCTCAATTTCAATATTTTTCTTTTTCAGCTGTTATTTTCTGTAGGAAACCCTTGTAGGATCTACACAAATGACCCCTTGCTGAATTCAGAATTTTGTCTACTTTTCAGAAATGTTTAGGTTTCTGGGATCCAGCATTGGTTTCATGACCATTCCTGTCACTGACTGGAAGGAGGCTGAAAGCACAAAAAATTGCACAAATGGGGTATGCCCCAGTAAAATGCCAAAATTGTGTTGAAAAATTGGGTTTTCTGATTCAAGTCTGCCTGTTCCTGAAAGCTGGGAAGCTGCTGAGTTTAGCACCGCAAACCCTTTGTTGATGCCATTTTCAGGGGAAAAACCACAAGCCTTCTTCTGCAGCCACTTTTTCCAATTTTTTTGAAAAAAACGAAATTTTCACTGTATTTTGGCCAATTTCTTGGCCTCCTTCAAGGGAACCCACAAAGTCTGGGTACCTCTAGAATCCCTAGGATGTTGGAAAAAAAGGACGCAAATTTGGCTTGGTTAGCTTATGTGGACAAAAAGTTATGAGGGCCTAAGCGCGAACTGCCCCAAATAGGCAAAAAAAGGCCCGGCACAGGAGGGGGAAAAGGCCTGGCAGCGAAGGGGTTAACTCGTTTAATCTTCAACCTTGACCTCTACGGGGCTTTCAGTTGATTTCAACTCGTTTTTCATAACCTTTAAAGCCAGAATTATCGGTATTACCAGGTGCAATGTCTGGGCGCTCTTAATGAGACCTTAAATTGTTTCACTAACTTTTGCAAGAACACTTACTTGCCAAACTATGTAAGACCCCTTTAGTCGTAACCTTTTTGTGTATAGATTTATTCTGCAGCTCTTCATCCTTTAAATAGACCCTTTTTTAAGTGTTAGTGAGGGGCATATACCGTCCACCCCTATACTTCAATTTTGTAAATGAAAATAAGTATTATTGTTAAAAGTATGATCAATATTTTCTACAGAGCATGCTGATCTCACATGGATAGCTGTTTGCTCTTTGATGCTAAATATATCAAAAACTACTGCTGATGCAGGTGCCATAGGTGAAGTACTTCTACAGGGTGCCAGGTGACTCCAGTGAAGGGGTACTGCGAGGGCCCCCCTCTCAATTCCTTGCAATGGGCTGCTCTCTAATGTTTAGTTACACCACTGCTCAACACTCCCTCCAGGTCTCTTACCCTTCTGCTTATTTCGGGACAGTTTTTAGGGTCTAGCATGCGTTGCGCATGCGTATCGCTTGGGAGACGCTGTAGTAGTAAGAAAAGGGTTCAGAGCCCCGTGCATGTCACGTCAGCATCTTTCATTGGTTCATGGGCTTGCCTTTTAAAACCTGATCATTTTTATTAGCGGAAGGCATGCATACGTCATGCCTTTTCCGGTGGTTAGCCCTCCTCAAGCGCAGCAACCAAGTACTGAAAACACACGAGGCTCGCTGTTTTCCGTCAGGTTTATAGACTGCTTTTTCCCTTTTTTCGCAGCGCGATCTCGCTTGACAGAAGTCGAGCGCTTTGCATGACATCGACCCTGTTACATAGTTAATTGCACTTTTGCCTGTTACATAGATAATTGAACTTTTGCGGGTAGGTTTCACTACGAGCGAACTGTAGCAGCACGATCGTGCTCTTTTTTTTTTTTTTTTCCTTCCCCCATTTAATGAGGCAAGAAAAGTCCGGTTGGGAGTTTACAACTGCTAAAAGCTCTAACTCTGAGAAATGCGAGACCCGTTGCATTGCAAATGCTTGTTTACTTCTGAAGGCTTGCTCCTGTAATTGAGATAAATCCTTTAGGGTTGGTACAGGACGTAAGTCAGTTCTCACATTACACATGGCAACATCAACAGTTCTCAACAAAAAGCATTTTTAGCAGCAGAATCAACTAGTGTGTTACACCTCAGTACATCATCATGAGGATGCTGATGAACAGCACGCCTTCTTAGGCAACAGTAAGTCATTCAAAAGAGTTTCAGTTGATGTTAGGAAACCCCTTTGCATTCATATAAGTCCATTCCTAACGCATACTTTCAGTCCGTGTTCATGGTTACAATGTTTTCCTTGCCCAAAATGTATGCGTTTGTGAGAGTTGTAAGCTCTATAACCTGAGCAGTTAAGTCCACTCAGGGATTGGTTACATGCCCAGTAACAAGGATACAACCCTGCTGTGCCCCATCCTCGCTGGTGGGCATTAAAGTGGCAGGGTTCAGTGCTGGACACTAATTCGGGGTGATGTGAGAAGCAGACAAAAATAACATTTTGTACCGGGACAGTCGGGCTGTAGGGATTTGCTGGGTTTTTGTAGTGAGTAAGATTGCTACCACAGAATGAGGCACAGCAATACTAAAAGAAGAACAGGAGAATTCTGATGCAGGATTTTTGGCTACTGCTACTGATCTTAAACATGGTCAGAGGCCAGCTGCGACAGGGTTCAGAATTGAAGAATAATAAGCTATGGACTTTTTCTTATTTCCTAATGCATTTTCATCTTCAGTTGCATGGATTAAGGGGTGTCTTTTCTGACATAATCCTGCAAAGACTTTGCTATTTTGGCGTAGCCCAGGAATCACTGTCTGCAATACCTTACCATGACCAGAAAGGTACATATCCTGGAGACAGCCATAGCACGGGGCTGCTTACGAATGTCTTCAACTCGTTCAGAAGACAATTGACAGGTGCAGTATTATCTTAATTCTGAAGAGTTCAGTCTTCTGCAACCGTTTTTATAAACAACATGAAGGAAGGTATAAACGATTAGGTTGGTGTCGGAGCGTCACCCACTTAAGACATTTCTGTTATCAAATTCATTAAAGGATTTAAGATTTCAGTTAATTATTTCATGCAGTTGCCTCACAATTCCAGTTACAGGTGTAAATTAAAAGGGAAATACTGAGTGATGCAAAATGTCATATGTGGAAACTGCACTTGTGGTCTGATTTTTGTAGTCTTTAATGGAACTATGGGCCCTGGTTATGGCAACAGTTTATAATAAAAAAAAGTTATCAGGAATCTAAGGGCCAGATGTACGAAAGGATTTTACCCATTCTGTGTATATGGGGAAAAGCTTTCGTACATATGGCCCTAAGTGCCTAAGCAGGGTGGAAATATTATGTGGATTGCACCAGTAACCTAGGCTCTTTTGGGTGTGACTTTGTTTAATCCATCTCAGGTGATTGTTGGATTTTGCAGGCTACACAATTAGGCATCCTCCAAACGTGGGAGCTGATATCTGCAGAATAGTTGGAAAATAAATAATAAAAAAAAGCACTCTCACAAAATACTTGACAAAAGCTGATTCATAACTCAGCGTTGCTCTCTATCCTTCTGTGAGTTACACCCTGACAACATTTACAACTATTGACTTCTTGAACTACACAGAGGGTCTGAAGGGTACTGAGTCTGGTTGGGGTTTTGCCCCATGTCACCTGAAAAACAAAGAAAGCACCAGAAGCAGGTAAACATCATACCAGTGACTTCTTGATTTATGTAGGTGGTTGGATAAGCTTCTCACTTCCAAAACAAGAAAGTGATTTGTTGAGTTTGCCTTTGCCACTAGCAATTACACAGGGCTGCATTTCAGTCTATATTGTTTTAGCCCATTATACAACCCCAGACGAGTCATATCCAAACCAGCCACGGGTTCCACGTTCTGCACCTTTTTTTGTTCTTATAATAAATAGCAAAACAGCATTTAGAAAGTGAGACAATCTTGAAGGCAGGTGAGATAGTGTCTGGCAGAACTTCTGGGGGAAGGTGGCACAAAATTTTTTGGAAATGTGCACTTACCGGGTTGTCTGGCGGTACCCCCAGCAAGGGTTGTCTGTGAAGGGGCTTTTGGCTTTGGTTCTTCGATGGTAGTAGGTGGAAATGTCATGAGGTTGACAGTTGAAATGGATGTCAGCTGTTCATTGGGTGTCAGGCAGGAACTTTGCAAATCTCACAAAGCCGCAGTCATTTCAACACATTGAAATAATTTTCTTGGGGTCCACTTCTCATTACCTTGCAAGTTGCAGGACATATTTCTGATGTAAAGAGAAAGGCATTGGTATGGGTAACACGCCCCCATATCCATGATTAGCCTACAGCTGTTTATATCTTCTTTCTCTCCTAGTCAGTGGGCAGTTTGGAAAAGTCTTAATAGAGATAGCAGTACCAGGGAAACAAATTGCTGTCCCCTCCATACAAACGGAATGGGTGCTGCCAGGTGATTGGCTCGCAGCTTTGTTCATTAGGAATATGTCTATCAGTATATCCATGAGTGTGGCTGTGTTTTTAGTTTTCTGCCTTGGATTGTGCTTATTTTTATATTCATGCCAACGAGCACAATTACCCGACTGTGCAAATGAGTGGAAAGTTTGTTGAATGAAAGAAGCCGTTGATATTCTTGAATTAGAAATGCAGATATTCTGGTGTATGCTGAATTGATGGCATGGGGATCCTGTTAGGAAAGTATCTATATTGGGTTCCTTGTGTTATCTACATTCTGATTCAGGAGGCATACTCTGGGATAGCAATGTATCTGTGTGGCAGGAATGCTCATTCCCTGGGAAGAAGGATACTTCCCAGGTGATGTTCCTGGTTTGTCTGTGAGCAAGGCTGGGTGATGATGGACTTGAATAGTACATTAGTGCCTCCTACCAAACTCCAACACTTACTTCCTTTTTATTACTGAGGTCTGAACACGGTGGGTAGTGGTTTTGAGGAGAGGCGAACAATTGAGTTTAGTCTACAAAGCCCAGCTTCATAATTGACATTGCTTCTGTGATCAATTACATAACCTTAATTTAATAGCTTCTATACATTTGAAAAAGTAAGTTTAAAATCGAAGCAGTTCACTTGGAAATGTTATTGACTGGTACTGATAACTATATAGATATAAATCGGCTTAATAGTCACCTGTCCATGTGTAGCATGAAGAGCTGTTTGCTGGCAAGGAGAATGTGTTGAGAAGTTTAAAAGCAGCATGATATGGGTTGATAAAGAACATATACAAAATAGCCCTTTTGGTTTTAAGGGCATCTCCCGCTACAATGCTAGGCCGCCATAGTGCACATAGCTGGACCTGGCAAGAGACCCGTGTGCGTTGTAGGTGGGACTTGCTGGCCTTATCAACCATTTTCACAGGGAGATGCTTTGTGCTGATACTTCTTGAGGTAACTGCCATACGGTCTTGTACAAGCTACTACAAGTTCTTGAGCATAGCTGGTCTTTTGCGTTCAACTTTCTAATGAGTGTGTGGCTAGCACACATTGCATGCCTAAAATGTGTATCTTATTGCCTCCTTGAACCATGGCTCTATGAGTCACTGGTCCTTCTTGCCCCCTTTGCATTTATGGTACCATGCAGATCACCAGGTGCTCTAACAAATGCAGCTTCTTGACTGCCGCTAAAGAGACAAGCAATTTCAGCAGCTTGGGCAGTAATGTGCGTTGGGGGCAGTTGTGTGCCTCCAAGGAGGTGACGGGATAATCGCTGCATTCATCCTCAACAAGGTGCATTTGCATACATTGCCCACATGTGGTAAAAGGTCCAGCTCTGTAATGACTACCACACTACCCTCCCCAGGAGTCTGCGAAGCTATGCAACAGCAGCATGGCTTGGGACTCATTTGCACACCTTGGCCTTAATCAGTGTGTCTTGGCAGTGCTCTTTAAAGGAGGGATCATACTATGTCGAAGACCGGGGAGAATAAAATTGATGGTGAGCTCAAAAAAAGTTTAAACAATGACCTTGGTTCATCAGGTTAATGTTGTCCTGCCCATTTGTTCTAGAGATTCTGGCTCCTGCTGGGGTGAGGAGGGGGTGGGGAGGTTGTGCTTGTAGCCTGTGCTCAAGTCAATCAGATACAGGCTCCATCGTCCTTCTTTTTTTTTTTTTTTAGGGGAGGGGCAATGCGTGGGAGGGTTTGAACTGTGTTTATGGAGGTAAAGCACTGTATTCTCCATTGTGCAATTATCACTTAAAAGCTCTGTTTGAGTGCCTCCTGCTTTAACTACTTTAACATTTTTACACAGAAATCCAAACATAATTCCTTGTCATCCGTAATAAATTATTATTAGACTGGTCCTTAATTTTCAATAATATTATAATCTAATGTTGGACTACAACAAGCGCCACAGCCTTTTCTCATATCATTCACTTGCCTGCCACTAAGTGGCAGTAAGAATTTTTTTTTTTTTTATGCTGCATGTTTCAATAAATTCACTTCATTATGTACGTACTAATAACATCTCTATAGTCGAGATTGATTTATCACGGCTTAGTAAATCCTGATTTTTCACCCTTATTTTAGTTATCCTGTATGACTAAACTTGAGAGTAAATATTTTTAAAAATTGTACTTGTTCATTTCCCCAAATTTGATGCTGGTTTGTCATATAGATCAGAATATATAATGGGAGTCACAAATGTAGTGACTTGGAACACTGAAATAGCCATAGGCAACTTTATACAAGAAGATCTCCAAGTCCACCAAATTTTGCAATCATCTAGTGTTGGGCGCCTTACGGTGCCTTTATTTGGTTTGGTGGATTGTAGCCCAATCTGTGAGTTATTAAGCAGAAATCAGGTGTATGTGAAGAGTGCTATATGTCTGTAATGTTCAAGCAACAACTAATCCTACAAAAACAACGGAAATTAAATTGTAAATTAACATCTGATTCACCTAAATATTTACTCCAGACTTGGTATCAATTTGTACATCAGAAAGCATTCTTTTGCTGTTTTGGAGTAAATCAATTTCGTATTATTTGAGATATTAGCATATAAATTGGGTTTTTTGAACGACCAACATATACAGAAGCGTCAATTATTTCAAGCCAACTATGTATGCGTTGTTTGTTGCAGGCCATAACTAGTGAATTTCAGGGGTGTTTACATTTATTTTCGTTGAAACATAAAAAGGGTTGTAGATTTGTTTAAAATACATCTACTTGTCAGAGGGACAAAATTGTAAGAAATCAACCAGCCCTGCAAAGAAATCTACTTGCTTTACCCTTTTCCTCCAAATCAATTAAATGGACAGGCAAAAGTGTGAATGTGGATTTAGACGGCGCATTCCAGACATCCAAGACCTTCATATATTGAAGCTTCCACTTGGAAGAACATGGGCGATAGTATGTTTAACAGTTGGAAATTTACGTGGTGTCCATTGTACTGGTTAATATTCCATACTTTTTTGCTATGCAGTTTTGTATAAGGTATTTGCAAACAAATGATAGCCACAAGCATCAACTAGAACCATGCTTGTATCTACAACCATCTGAGATCCAGGCAAGGATCAGAGATGGGGTCTAGAGTGGATTGCCACACACAGGGAAGCTTGACTTTTCTAGTTGTCCTGTGAAGAAGAGGATGCAAACTCCTGTCTATAATATTTCTGCAGATTTTGACTACACTTGGATTATAGCATAATCACCCAAGGTGTGCGAGCGTTTGACTTGGGTAAATTGGGCACTGAGCTAAATAATGGTGATATTGAAAACCTCTGTGACCCGTTTGGGGTTGGGGGCAAATTTAAGCCTCGGCTGCAGAAGTTTTATTCAAACTACTAAAAGGAATGCAGATTGTTCTAGAATCCTTATTGCTGTGTGCATCCTTGTGCCAGAGAATCTTTGAAATAATTTATTTCTAAGAAAGCATCTTCAGCAGCATGAAAAGATGACCCATCACGAGTGCAGACTGCAATATTGGGTGGCTGATTAATAAGATTTTCAACAGGATCAATCAATAATTTGCATTATAGAGGCTCACAAATGAGTGGCGGGCACTCTTGAAGGAGACTGGAGGTCGAGGCCCCAAGGTCTCCAATGGAGGTCATAGGAAAATTGACCTGCCTTTACTCGCTATGTAGAAATGATACAAGGACAATTACTGTACTGAATTGCACATCTTTAAAAATTAAACTTGTCAGTGGCCAATATTAAGGCCAAGAAATTACCTTTGCTTCTCATATGGATAGTCTCGACAGGTTTCCAGGGTGCTAGGGTAAAAGCTGCAGGAACTTCTGTCTTTGATGGTAAATTAGTACATGTATGCTCTGCCAGAGATTGAAACCGTTGTTACAATTTGGATGGTGGCAGGTGTAGGCTTCTGCAGCACTTTTAAGACCCTGTTGAAAAGATGTGGTGTTAGACTTAATGGAGAACTCATGATTGCTTTAGGTTGGCCAGTTACAGAAGTGATCAGCACTTACTGCAACAGTCATTCTCCAGTCAGGACAAACTAGTCTAGCCTGAACAAACTGTTGTATGTGAAAATGTCAGTGACAAAACTATTGGTCATTTAGCAATATCCATTGCTCGGTTAGGTGTATATTTTCTATTTTTAATTCAATTGGGGTTCTATTTTTATTAATGATATTTAGGACAGTATTTTTGTCAGACAATATTAAGTCCACAGTATACTTGAAGGGTATAAAAGTAGGTAGCATGAAAAAGAGAACTTGCAGTAAACACGACAGTCACCATTGTCCTGAGGTTAATAGGAGATAGTTTCACCAGTATCCAACCTTAGAAAACTGGTAAGGTGGCAGACGGGTTGCTGTGGAAGCTCATGAGTTCACAGTTAGAGGTGAAAGCAGTGTTAAACAAGAAACTAGTAATGGCTTGTGGGAAGGGGATACCTGTAGAGCTAGGGTTAGTTTCTTTTCTGTGGGAGAGAGCAGTGTAGGGTTGGGGGTTAGAAACCAAAAAAGGAGATGAGTACGTCCGAAGTAGAGGGTTGATGAAATGCGAGTCCGATAGGTAAATGTTGGATGGTGGGAGTGTTACACTGGAAGTTACAGATGGTATAGCGCTGAGGGTTTGACTGAGCTCTAGATAAGTGAAGGGATGTTGATTTGCCTAGAGATGGTTCAGGGCTGAGCTATAGAGCAAGAGAAGCTGGAGAACTTAAACAGAGAAAGAGCTATGGTGGGGGGAGAGAACCAGGCAGTTGGCAGCAGGCTTACGGGGAGAGCAAGAGAAGCCGGGGGTCTGAGACCATGAAAGAGAATAGAGAAGCATTCGATTACAAATTAGAAAAAATATCAGTGCTGAGACAGCAAGCAAGAGAAGAGTCTTAGGTGTGGCTTGAGGTGGTTTGTTTGTTAAGAAGGAGAGTTTCTAGAGATGGTGCCTTTGCGATTTCTGCTGTAAACCACAAGTATACTTTCACATTTGTGCTACTGCCGCTCCTTAAAGGTTTGCACTTTTGGATGTTCCTGGGTTTAGTAGTTTCTCCATGTATTCAATTGCACTGCATGCAATTTCTTTGCAGCAGAAGAAACCAGCATTTGCAATGCAATAGGTCTTGCATTTTCTTGAGTTAGAGCTATTGACATTGTAAATTAATAACTGGACTTTTCTTGCCACATAAATTGGCCAACCCTGCCTCATAATTTCGTCTTTTCCTGCCATATAATTCCAGTGGCCCAGCATTTAACTAAAGCACTTCCATTTACCTTCTTTCTCTATCTTAAAACATATGCAATAAACATATAAAACTTTATCAGAAATAACCATTTGGCATTAGAGTGTAATGCTCAAAACACCGTAACGAAAATATCATTTGGGATGGATTGGAGGGTGAAAGGAAAGAGAGAGTAAAGATGGAGAGGACAAATGGCGTAGTAATGGTGTCATGGGCCCTGGAGTAAGAAAGGAAAATTAACATTAGAGGAAAAAAAAGAGATAGCGAGAGAAACAAGCAGGGGATGAACTGAGGCATGTATCTACTGACACATTTCCTACAGACAAAGAATGGGAAAACCAGTTTGACACTTCAGGTCCCTACAAGGAACTTGTTGCTTCCACATACAGACATGAAAAAGTGGTATTTATAGTAAAATGTGAATTGACAGATAAGGATAAGAAAAATACCAGAGAAAGGAAGGAAGAAAGATCTTTAAAAAAAAAAAGAAGAAAAAAAGTGAAAGGACGCATATTGAGTCAAAGGAAAGAGCAAATAAAAATACAAAAAGAATGAAGGGAAGAGGAAAAAAGTAGTGAAAGAATGAACGCCTGATGAATTAAAAAAAAGTCACAGACCAAAGAAAGAAATAACCAAGTTTTTGCGAGTTTGAAAGAGGAGGTAGCAAGAGGAAGAGGGAAATAAAAAAAGGGGGAGTAGAAATAAACAGTTGAAAGAAAGAGCATAATTGTTAATGTGTGGATTTAAGACTTGGAAAGAGAAAAGTGGGGGAGAAAGAAAACATTGGGAGTAAACAGAGTAAAGGAAAGAACTGACTGAGATAGGTGAAACAGACCCTCCCAAAAAAAAAAAATGGCTCATAAGAATAGAATATTTAATTGGCTTCCCCACTTCCTTGAACAGAAGTCAGATTGTGGAACAGCAGAGGGCACTGCAGAACAGCAGGAAGTGCATTAGCGGAGTTGTATGTGAACCCCAATACATCTATATTGGGGCGATTCAGATCAAGATTGAGGGTATAGACAGAGCTGTGTCCCAGCTCAACAGAAAGGCAGCTGGGGAGGAATGAGAAACATGAGTGCCATGTACTTCCTGGTATTGGAATAATGGGGCGCTGCAGGATAGGATTGAGGTGCACTGACATAGTTGTATGTGAGCTGCAGTACTGATATAGTAACGGATACACTAGGTCAGAAGTGAGGTATGTTAATGGAGTTGTGTGTTGAGCCTGGTAGATGCATGCCAGTGTTGCCGAGTGTTAGCCTGAAAGTGCCCTGGTGAAGCTTCAAGTGAGGCCCACTATGGGGGTGGCATTGCCTCTGAACCACAGAAGCGAGGAGCCCTTAAGGGCGTTTGTGTGAGCCCTAATACTGAGAAGAAATGTGCAAGGAATGTTAGAATTTATGGATTCTGGTGGAGCTGTGGTAGTTCCCATCAACAGTGGCATCTGATGTTGGACTTGATGTGCATTGGCTGAGCTGTGTTTTGCTCTTTTGGGTCCAGCATTGGCTTGGCAGTGGGACTTAATATTAGAAACAGAGAAATGGGGCAGTAAGGGTGAGAGGTGCCGCTCTTCTAGACAGTAGACATGTGGTTTAAACAGAATAGATAAGTGAGAGTAAAGTCCGGTGCAGAATGGCCCGGTGCCTTACTGCCCGGTAGGCACCAAAACGGGTACTAGGAGTACCCTAGAGCAAAAATGGGAAAACATTGGCCACAGCACACAGAGAGTAATGTCCAACAGTAAGGCAGAAAAAGATATTCCTGGTGTGGTTCCGAGAGTTGAGGGAAGTATAAAGTTGAAACGAGTCTCAAATCCTGTTTGCAGATGGTGTCTTTATTCGTAGGTGCTTAGAAAGCATTAAGTCATCATGGAGATACAGGACTTAATATTAGAGTTGAGCTGCTGTAATGGAACTGTATGTGAGCTGGGTCCCATTCTAGGAAAGGACATGATCTTGTAGGGGGTAGAACTGAAGTACACTTATGGAGCTGCACCAGAGGTCCTAGTACCGGAACAGCAGAGTGTACTACCTATAAGAACTGAGGTGCTCTGCCAGAAGCGTGTATGTGGTTCTGGCACGGCTGAGGGCTTGGAGTGTGTGAACTGAGGTGCAGTGATGGAGCTGCGCCCAAGGTCCCACTACTGGATCAGCAGAGTGTACTGTCTGCCAGAACAGAGGTGCTCAGGCAGATAGCGTGTGTGGAGTTCCTGGCACAGCTGAGGGCATGGAGTGTGTGAAATGAGGTGCACTGATGGAGCTGTGCCTGAGGTCCCAGTACTGGAGCAGCAGAGTGCACTGACTGCAAGAACTGAGATGCTTGGAGTGTGGGGTTCCTGGCACTGGCACGCTGAGGGCTTGGTGTGTGTGAACTGAGTTGCACTGAAGGAGCTGCAAGTGGGATCCCAGAATGGAGCAGAAGTGGGCACTGTGTCTAAGGATTGCGGAGCCCTGGTAGTGCTGTGTGCCTAGGCTATAAACAATTACAAGCGATCCTCCGCCCTTGCTCTCAGCGCACAGGCAGACACACTTGGTAAAGAAAATCCAAGGAAGAAGGGGAGCCAGGCAGCTGAGAGAGGGTGCAGGGATTCCACAAAGACCAAATGTGACCAAGATAACAGCCTGATTTATATCCTTGTGTACAGCTAAGCACAGAGGAAGAATGTTCTGCAAATAAAAAGGGGAGCTTTCCTGGACAGGAGGAAGAAACAAAGTTAAAAAAAAAAAAAATACCTACATACCAGATAAAAAGGAAAAAGCGTAATTATACAGTGGTTGGTACTGTTCCCACACAGAAGGAGGGACAAAGAGGCATGACTGACCACTAGCGAGCAATGATTTTAAATGACATTGAAACTAACAAATGAAATAGCTGGAAGCCCACCTAAAAATTGCCTTTCTGACTGCCCTTGGGCAAACAACTTGGTTCTGTGCTGCGATTTAAAGTTCAGCTCTATTGCAAGGTGTAGCTGTTGTAAAGAATCTGGGGCACTGGGAAAAAAAAAGATAAATATAACACAAACGTAAGACTCCTGGGCCCGTGAAAGCATGCGCAGCCTGGAAGCAATAAGTCTCATTGAAGTGAAGGAACAGGCCTTATCATTCTGTCCTCTCCAAACAGCAGTAGGAGGATTTCTTTGGACCCATTTACACTACCTTCTCGGCCTTGTTTGCTTTCCTTTGTCCATTGCTAAGAAGCCCATTTCTATACATTGAGTACACACACCATTTAGCCATACTGGATCCTTAAAATAGTAATTCTGCCAGTACATTTGACATAACCACTCCACATTCTTTCCTTGTCTCAGCACACAATGAACCAGGCTCTTGAGGAAATGTGGCTTAATTTTCAGCTGAAAAACGAGGTGCACTGAATCTCTAGCCTTAATTCACCCCACTTAACAACATTGTGTGACCCGGGGTATGTGTTTTATTTTCCTGGTCCTCTGATTCTTAATCTTACAAAATTGGTACCACTTGAATAAAGGTTAGTAAGCACTACCGAAAAAACTATTATATGTTGAAAAACAGGCCAGGAGTCCTGGGTTTCACCAGAATCGTAATAGTGTTTTTAGGGACAATGGGGATGAAGAGTTTTCATGGCTTTCTTATCATTGCTGTAAATTAGATTAAAGTATGGCATAGTGGGACGCCTATGAGTGTCTTGTTTGAGTTCAAGGGCATGTCTTTTCCCAGTGAGACCTGATTTGACCCTGCTTTAGTCCCTAGTAGCCAGAGGTCGCCTTTTCAACTGCGGAGGTTAACAAGTGTCTCTTGCTCTTGAAGAGATCACCCTCACGTCAACACCTCAGTGCTTCCTTAAAGCCATGCTTGGCAGTGCACAGAATAAATAGCATATAAAATACCTCAGTTTCAAAGACAAGGTTTTGGTGACTTCAGGTCATTGAAATTAAGATTGACCCTGGGTTTCTTTCATACACATACCATCACAAACCTGTCTGTACAGGTGGATTTTGCTTTTCCCCTTCTGATTTCTTTTTCCCCTCCTCACGTTCTTAAAGGGTGGTGAAGGGACTGTGTAGGCAGAATGTGCTATCAAGGATCACCACGCGGGAAGAAAAGAGCATAGTGCAGACAGTGAGAAATGAGAGGCTGGGTTAAAAGAAAGAAAGATGGGTGGACCTGAATGAGAACCCCCCTGGGGAAGTTTGGAACTTTATTGTAGATTATTGTGGAGACATGAGAGGACCACGGGAGCTAGGCCAGGTGGGGAGCAAAGACAATAGTACACGCAGAAGGTGAGGCATAGGTTACACAGAGAAGACTAAGCCTGAAGGGACAGCATGAGCTGCATAAGAAGCAAAAACCAAGGCGCCCTATTGTATGCCCAGATGAAAGGGTGAGGAGGGATCTGGTGGCCATATAAGACCCAAGGGTTGAGCTAGGCATAAAAGGCAGGATCAGAGAACTCAGAGCAGAGGTCAAGAGTCAGAGAAACCAGCTTGTTAAATGCCAGAGCTGTGAGAGTTGTGGATCAGCAGAAGCGCCAACATGTTCGTATCATCCTTAAAGGAAATGAAAGGTCCAGGAAGCCACAAGAGCCCAGGGAGGAAATCAAAAAGCCTCTTACCTGATGTTCCTGTGGTAGTTCTGTACTGAGCTGCGACTTCGAGTTCTGCTCTATCATGTTCATCTTCTGCTCTAGGGAAATGAAAGGCCAGGATCATCCGTCTTGTCTTGACCCTTTCGCTGTCAATACCTGCTCAGAGCCCACCCCTGACTTAAATTCACCAGTAGGAAGGAAAGTGTGCCAGTCGGGAGTTCTTAATGCCCCCTTCCCTTTGTCCCCTACATCTAATCCCAGTGTAGGGATGGCCATCTGGCCAGTCAGCGGCCGCTACACCTTTCAGCATGTGGTGAAATACTTACTGATAGGCTATGAGCAACAGGGTTGAATAACTGTGTTTCGGTTTATTTTTGTGGTTTATCGTAAGGTATTGTCTATTTGACCTTCGGACAAAATAAACATTAAACTTTTGGCCCTTTTAGGGAATCTAGATGTCTAAGGCGATACAAATTCTCCACCCCACCATAACCAACCTTTTAACTGTGTTCTCTTCAGTGACAACATATTTATACATTTATATTTTCACAGCAAAAACACACTTAAAAACTGAGTTATGGTTCTGACTCAAACGAGCAAACCCGTTGAGATTTGCCTCTTATGGTTACTGAAGCGCACAACGCCGCCTGACATTTTCGAAGTTGACAGGTTTAGAGTGACCCTTCGAGTGACACTTTCTTGCATGCTAAATCAAGCAATGTAGTGCACAGAAATATATAAATTTCTGAAATTACACTATTTTGAGCAATGAGAAGCTCTAAAAGATATTGACACTACTGCAAACCCTCTGAAATGGAAGGTCACTACATTACAACCCCCTTCTAAGATGATTATTTTATATTTTCAGTGCTTTCAGTCACAGGTTGAGACCTTGTAGCACTATTAATGCAAAAGTCACTACTCCCCAATTCTCCAACCAGGGTTCAGTTCTGTTTCTCTGGTTACGCTCACAGACTACATCAGGAGTGTTATTCTTGCATATTCCCTTCCTTGGACTTCCTAACAGAGGTAGCAGCTTCCTTCGCTGAGAGAGGGGTGGCGCTAGGAGTCAGCCGTGAGCTTGGCAGGTACACAGGGCAAGGACTCTGGGATACGGCTGTTTCCAGAGGGAGAGTTTGAAAACATATTGCATAGATTCTACATTCAAACAGTGTTGCGTCCCATATCACTCAACACGTTATAATACGTGTGTCGGGTCTGGGGGCTGCAGGACTTTAAAAACATGCTGCCAGTGCCTGCAGTCAGTGTGCCCCTGCCTCCCAATTTAAATGGACCCTCCATGGGAATGTCTTCCATTATGTGTGACAGGGAGAGTGTTATTTGGGGGGGGGGGGAAGGATTGGAGGAGGGGGCATTGTCTGCTAGTGCTGCGACTACTGAGGCCGGCCAGAGCTGCATGTTTTCACAACTTCTCCCCTATATACTCCATACCACACAGTGAGCATGAGTGCTGGTGACTGGACCCCCACCTTCTTGATCATGCCAGTCGTGTGCCATTCTCTGGCTGTCCCTGAAGGAAAACGGGCAAGGCAAACATCTCATAACCCACTCATCCAAGCGAGGCGTGCTGCCAGACCTCGAATTATCGGTCCGGAAGAGCAGTCATCCAGGGTCGAGTTAACAGTGCTCTACAGCACACCCATAGCTGTTTAGTATGCAGCTCTTGCACAGTGCAACTCGTGGGTGGTCAGGGACACTATAATTGCGTGACTGATGCATTTTAGTGTGCCCGTGTGGACACCAGCACTTAAATGCTTAAGTCTAATCCCTGATGCGTGGTACTTGGCAGTACTGTATTTTGTTCTCTTGCAGTTTTCATTGTTTGTTAAACATTGGCAATTGGTCTTTTGAGCATGATGGGCAGTGTGTGTTTGGCGGGCGTTGTGTGCATTGGCGAATTTCTTTGGTTTTACTCTTTTGAGACAGAACCATATCTTCAGTTTTAACTGTTTTTCAGTGAATTATTTACTTTTTTTACAACGTGCTTAATTTAATAAAAATGCACCGTGCGCAAAATGTCAATTGCTAATGGCACAGGTGCTCAAGAAAAACATATCAGGCACTGAGTTCAGGCGTGTGTTGTATGCATTCATAATCATAACAGATGAATTTCAGTGGTTTTACTTGTGTGAGTCAGATCCTTAACTCATTTGTTAACTTTTTTGTGGGGAAAAAAAATGTATATTTTAAACATAGTTGTCGTACAGTTATGGTTACACACAGAAACCCAAAAAAACACTGAAATCCACCTGTTAAGATTAGCTCTGCAACTATAACTCACACACTGGAGGCAGCGCTCATGATCTCACCTTTTATGTGACGGATGGGAGGGCACCTAAAAACGCTGGAAGGACTAATTTTAAGGATGAAACACTTCAGGTTTGGTTGATTGTTTTTAAAAATAATTAAGTAATTCTTTGGGTTGAACATTTGTTAATCCTATACATCACTTCTAGCTGGGTGCCTCCAGACCCAACTAGTTTGCCTGTTTTACTTTATATTCCCATGCCATTGTTTCAGTTTTGCCTTTAATGTATTGTTTTTCACTGGTTCTCCCATTTCAGTCCCAGGATATTTTGGATCTTGATTTTGCCTTAACACTCCTGATCATGTTTACTGTGTTTTCTCTGGCAGTTACGAGTTGGTGAACATGACTTAGACCCACATTAGTTCCTTATGTTGAAATCAGCTACGAAAATGGCTATTGTAAAAGTTAAGGCAAAGCATGAACGGGACATAGGAGCTTTGCTACTTGCAGAGTGTGCATAATCCTCGATTGCATTCTCTCTAGAACCTGGTGAATGGCGCTTTCACTTGCTTTAAAACTGTACAATACTTTGGTACCACTACAAAAGGATGAAGGTTCTGCCATTTTTCACTTTTCCAGCTGTGTTACATTAGGAATGACAAAAAAAACTCTTGATGACGTACTTGGTTTCGCTATATTGTCTTAAGATTCAAGCTCACCTGAAGTAAACAGTTAGATTAGTAGTATGGATTTTATTGGGAAAGCTTTGTAATTATAGTGAACAATTATGGAATCTTCTCTTACTGTTTTGGTTTCTGAAACGATGACCAGAGTTCTCATTTAACGTGAAACTCTCTTGTCCTTAGTTTTTTGCCTGCACCTACTCAACTGTCTCAGGACCAGCTAGAAGCCGAAGAAAGGGTGAGAGCTCAGAGATCAAGGCAGACTGCACTTGTATCTTCTCGAAAGGAACCTCCACCTTATGGATATAGAAAGGGCTGGACACCCCGAACATTGGAGGTAAATGTCTTCTTAGTTGTTTTTCAAATTTTTCCTATTCTTTCAGATTATGGCAAAATAAAATTTTGTAATATAAGTAGCAATCAATTGGTACATATCTAGAGTGACAAATCCGTAAATGCATTGGGTTCTATACAAAGAGGGTGCTGTATGTTAGCCATCGTGGTGATGAACCTTTCGTGGGTTATTTAGCATACTTCGTTCTTGTTCACTGGTACTGCTGAAAGTTGAACTATAGAAGCAGAAATTATGTTGTTGCTTTTCTCGACTTTGAAGGCAAAAACTCATGCTTCTGCAATCCCACGCAAGCCTCTCACTCTGCAGTTGTACATTAAACCTTTTAAACGATGTTCTTTGAAGACTGCTTTTAGACCGTGCTATCGTTAACCCATAGTCAGGGCCAGCCTGCACTTTGGTGAGCGGGGTGGACACTCGAGTGTATTAGCTCATAGGGGCGTACAGAGATGAATGCAAACTCAACTATATAATCTGTGCGGTATCAGCAAAAATAAAAAGGCACAATGACACTTGCATGCACCTACGGAATGACACTAGTATTTTTTTGTGTTTTTTTGTTTGTTTGTTTTTTATTTACCCATCTATGGTGGTAGGTGCCACATGGAAAGGCAAATGAAAAAGAAAGCTCTTGTGTGAAAGCATTTTCCAAAAAGCAGAGTGGCTAGATAGCAACTGTCAAAAATGTAGAGGAGATGGAGGGAAGCAATGGGGAGATGATTGTAGTGAGGAACATTGGCGGTGAGATTAAGGTGAGAGAGGAGAAGCTGTAAAAAAAGAAAATAAAGATGTGAAGGACTAAGCAGTGAACGGGGAGGAAACTGTAATGTGGAGCTGGTAGATCGCGTTCAGTGGAACACAACAAGCAGCACACAAAGGCGAGAGCAAGTTGTGGGGTAGAAAACACATGCACTCATGAGTGCTTAAAGAAAGAAGTAGTTCTGTAAATGTGAGCAGTGGACAGATACGAGTTAGTAAATCAAAGGATGGTACCAGGGGCGAGGGAGACCCAAAAAGAGGAAGGCAAGCCCATTGAATAAGAACCAAGCAAATAAGAAAGACATCAAACCTAATCAATGGCGGGCTTAAAGCCATTTGTAAATTTTGGGTATGGTCCACAAGTGGAACCTAGTAAACCGATAGCTAAAAGCAGTCTGCAGGTGAGACCTAAAACCTACACTGCTCAGTGTCCACTGCTTTTAATGTATTTTACAGTACTGAATTATTAGGTATTTCATATCTATCCCCAGAATAATGTCACTAAATATAAGAGTCTCCGAGACTGAACATTTTGGTGGTTGGTTCACTGCAGGATTGTTCCTAAGGCATGAAATCGTAAACGAAGCTGTATTACATGTACAGCTGTTCATTGAGGTAGTGTTGGTGCTGAATACTCTGTTCCTTATTGTACACTGTGAAACTTATCTTTCTCCATGATTGTTAAATATGTGGCCTATCCCAAAGTGGTTTCTCTACGGTTAATAATGCATAGTTTCCTTCGACCAAACGGCTTTTGCACTGTGCTTCAAGATGAATGTATTTTGCAAATCTCCCAGCAATCTCTAATTATATTTGGAGAAAGTAAACGGCCTGCTTCTGTGGTACTTTGTTGAGAGAGTGCGATCACACCAGCGTAGCTGGTGAGAAAATGCTTTTAGCTGTTTGTGGCAAATCTAATTTCCAGAAGTTATAACTTGACTCCTGCACTGATCTAATTAAGTATCCAAAAACACTGTGTTGGGTGCTCTGCAGAAGTCTTACAGACAAATTTACTAGATTTGAGTGTTGCCTATTAAATAAGAAAAAAGTAATAACTTTTAAAAACCTCAAGTGCACAAACACATTTAGTACAGTGAGAACCACCAATACATTTCCAGTCTAATAGATTTCTGTCTAATGTTGTACACAATTGAGGGAGGCACTTATACGGCTGTAATCCAGTGGTAGTTGTACAGTGGTCGGTGGATTTCGATTTGAGCTTCCTTACTGACCCTGTGTAACTCCTTCCTATAGAATATACTAACCATGTGCTTTTGTGGTCTCCAAGCTTAGACCTATAACAAAATGCCACGCGGAACAATCATCATTGTGCTTTTAACATTTCCTGTCAGCCCACAATGCTTGTTTGTGATTATTTTTTTCCCGTACTAGGAGGCCGGCAATGGAAAATGGGGTTCAGGTTTCTGGTTAGAGGTGTTGAAACAAGAAAACTGCGGGACACCTGCGTCTGTGAAAGGAGGGAGCCTTGGTGTCTGCACACTCTTAGACTGATGGCAGGCGACCGGGGAACTAGGAACCTTGAGACCTAGAGGCTAGGACATATGCTGTGGAGGAAAGGGAAAAAGAGGCATCCAGAGGGGACCATAAGATGACACTGTGAGCAAATGACTGCTTGGCAAAGGATTATAGGGACCATAGGACTGTGGGTGCTAAGCAGCTGGTGGGAATGGACCGAGGATGTGAAAGGGATTTAAAAAAGACAAGAGGAAGCAACAAATGTGGCACGTTAAGGCTGTGGTGCACAGCAGACTAAAAGACATGGTCTGTGTGGTCAGAGGCACTTGACACTTTTCTCTGTGTACCAAAGACTGAATTTGCAAGGGTGCACCTCAGTGCTCTCTTGCTCACAGGGACCTAAGTCCTTGTCCATAAGCCACTTTCAAAAGCGCATAATCCTGGTGTTATGGTTGCAATTGGAAAATCTACCAATGCTTAGTTGCTGAAGTCTAAAACTCCCATTATAGCAGTAGATTTTTCGAGGATTTCTATAGTTTAATTATCTGTGGTATTCTGTGTTGAAAGCTTTTGGATGCTAGTCACTTTCTTTTTGTAACCTTTCACCGGGTGACTTATGGTCAGCAATATTAAACTGCGTTTGTTTGACCTTTATAGGATTTTGGAGATGGGGGCGCTTTCCCAGACATCCATGTGGCACAGTACCCACTGGAAATGGGCAAGAAGAAGAAAACATCCAATGCCCTTGCAGTTCAGGTGGATGCAGAAGGGAAAATCAAATATGATTCGATCGCTCGGCAAGGGCAGTCAAAAGACAAGGTGAGAGTTTTTTTTTTGGGGTGCTTGTAAAAAAAAATACGAAACATGAAAAGCATAATAACAGTTTACTCATTATAACTATTTTTGATTGAAGAGTTATCTGCATTGTTCTCCCCTTCAGTAAATCTGCGTAGATTGAGGCCGGAAATAATATGGAATTTGTTGTTTTGGCTGTAATACATCCTGTCAATTATGAGACAGTTTATTTTTCTGAGATTTCACCCACCAATCTTCCTTAAAGACAAACATCTCTGTTGTTGAGACAGAGGCAAAAGGTTGCATCAGCTCCTGGTACCTGAACAGGGTACAGTTAGGTTCATACCGAAGCTGTTTATATTTTTGGTGTCTACATGCGATGGCTGAGGTGCTAAAATAGTAAGTGAATTTGGTAGACTCCTATGCAGTTGGAGGAGTGATCGTCTTCCAGTATTTCAAGTGAAAGTCAATTTTTCCCCTATACATTCTTTGCACCCAACAATATGTAGGTGCTTTATTATGTCTTTGAATATTACTCCTTATTTTTCATTCTTTAGAAAGGTAAAGCAATAACTGTTTCAGGGTTTTTCTAACATGTAGCCTTTTTATGCTGAGTAGCCAAAGGGTAGGTTCTGTTCAACCTCCTAGAAGTTGCACTGTTTTGAATGTGGGTATCCTTAGGCCTCCACTTAATGATGGCATCTCGTTTTCTTTCAACAATATGGTCAGTGTTCACTACACTGATGATTAAAATAACCCATTTTCAACCAGGTTTGATAGAACAGATTGAGCTTCACATTTGTGGTGGTGTTGATCTGAGGCATACTGGTGCTAATTGAGTCCTTACTAAGTGTAGCTCCAAAAATGCAGTAGCCATAGTAACAAGGATTGATCCTTGTCAGTAGGTATCCATAGTGGTATTAATTGGAGCACCAGATAAGGGGCACCAATGTGCTAACTTTCAGTGGGGCACCTATTATGGTTACGATCAGAACTTCATCAATGGTGGAACTAATCTGTGCCTGCGTGAATGCTAACAATCTCTGCACTCTAGTGCACTCAGGCTTAGTAGCATTCACAGCTGTCCTAATTGGCCTTCTGTGGTGGTCTGGGATGGTGAACTCGAAGGTGCTTTTAGAATTCTAATAACTTTTATTATTTTGATAGTCTGACTACTTTTTGAGTGTGAAAATGGATGAAGTTCTTGAGGTGTAGCTGCATTAAAACGATAGTACTGCTCTGTTGAAAACACTCATTGTCTCCACTGACAAACCTTGAAATTCAATTGGGTGCAGATTAGATCTGGTCACATGGTTCCTATTTACTCTTGAAGTGCGATTTCTAAGTCTGTGTGTAACTGTTTTATTTTTGTTGCAGGTTATTTACAGTAAGTACACAGACCTGATTCCAAAGGAGGTCATGGACGAAGATGACCCTGACCTTGCTCGGCCTGATGAAGAAGCTGTGAGGGAGGTAAGGAAGACCCACAGCTTAATCTGGTTGCTAAAATATTTGTGCATCCTTGTGCAGTTCTTACATCTATTTGTCATTTGTATTACAGTTAACTGAAAAGACGCGTCTGGCGCTGGAGAAATCTGTCTCCCAGAAGGTAGCCGCTGCCATGCCTGTGCGGGCAGCAGATAAGCTGGCACCGGCCCAGTACATCAGGTATTTCTCAACCAATTGGCCATCCTTTATTCATGCCATTTTATTTTGAAAGATCAGTCACCCAATAAGAGTACTTTGAAATAAGCAGCATGGCATTATGAACAGACAATGCAATCATTAATCAAACAATGCATCTGAATGTACCAAATGGAGAACACTTTTTGGTTTATTTCTAAGTGACTTAAAATCCTGTAGTGAGCTGTTTCATCAGCAATAGCTAGTGGCGTTTACTTTGCTAGCTGGTTTGTAAGGTAGACAAAAAACGATAGTTCTTTTACATAAAAAACATTCTGACTCAAACACAGAAGGACAACAATAATAACAGTACTTACCCTGTAAGGATATCTCTCCTGATTGATTAGATTCGACTCTCCTCACCATGGATGAGACTCGGAGCATGTTTTCTAAAGTAAATTATATTTTGTTTCAACATATCACAGCCACATTAATCGAAATTTGCCATATTTTTTACATTTTTCAGTTTGAGTGAGGTAGTTCACATTTTCTTCCCCAAGTCACTCACCTTTTTTTATTTTGATTATTAGCATGTTGCACCATTTAGGCCCTTTGTATAAAGAAGGGGCTGGCTACTTATGAATCTGGGAAATATACCATCGCTTGGAGACCAGTTGTTACAACTAAGTGATTTTTGCTTCTCCAGCAACTGATTTTTACAGATTCAGGTATTTTGAGTAGACTTGAAGGCTGCAGTATACACTTCCTGAGGAGGGAGGGTATGACTGACGAAACATATCTGAAAATATTTGAGGAATGTGTCCAAGTACATACACTAACATTTGCAAAGTATGAGTATAGATTACCAAGCTTGAAACATGTACATTTTTCTTCTAGTATTATGTTTATTACTAGGTTGTAGTGTGCATTACAAAGTTTTGGGTGGGTTGTCAGTTTTCTGATAATCTACCTGTATGCTGGCAGACTGTATAGATTTTCTGCTATGAAAACACTTGGACTTTAAACATTGAACATAAGTTTAATAATTAGTTTTTGTTATCCAGATAATATTTCAGTTCACTATGGATATCCAGCTTGTGCAAAGCTTACACCAATCAAGACAAGCTAGTCTCAAACAGGGTCATTCTCTGAGTAGTCAGGATGGGTGCCTTTGCATGCGTACATTGTCTTTGTGGAAAAATCATGAATGTTCCATAATCATAAATACAGAGGGCTGGGATTTCACGGTTTCTCCAAACTCATGTAAGATCTACTTTACACATGAAGAAATGACGAGTTGAGTGTGTCACTCGTGCACCTTTTCAACAGGCATCCTCAATTAGCAGACATAAAATGACATTGAGCTTCTAAGATTTAGCAGGTCTGTGCACTAACGGAATAAGCATTTTTACACTCAGAAGAAAATCATGAATAATAGGCATCTTAATTATTTTATATTAACTGTGATGGCAGAAATGTTTACTATTGAAGAATAGTATAGGAGTTCTTTCTTGGCTAATTGTACATTACACATTTCTCGGGATTGAAGCCTATAGCTGGATGTCAAATTAAGACCCTTCCTGTTTAAACAACAGTGTGTTCTATTGAGCGTATTCTGGCATCTCTTAGAATTGGAAAACATCTTCTGGAACTGGAATTCGTCTAGCAAAGTGAAATCTATACAAGTGGCTAAAAGGTTTCATCACCTAAATTCCAAACCTACGCAAGTCTTTTATATTTTGATAGGCAGTCTACTTTTCTAACACTGATGTGAGAGCCTACAGACAGACGGGGCAATGGAAGTAAACTTATCTGACCAGGAAGTTTTTATTTTTGTTGTTGTTTTTTTTCTTTTTTTAAATTCTTTTAAAATTCCTTCTTTATTCATTTTTCAAAAACACAACATGTAAGATACATCCCTTGCCTCGTAAACATAGAAATCCCAGAATCTATATATTCAAACATCGATAGGCTGTCATACAGAATTAGCACAATAACAAAAATAAATAACTATAACAGTGAACACCCTAACTCTCCCACCTTCCCAATAACACGTGCATCTGTGTTATCTGGCGTGTATGTCAATAACCATGTGACAGAATGGTGTGTTTCAGGGGGCACAGGATAAGTAAGACTGTCAGTAGGATATGTATAAATTAACTCTCTAAGACAGTCAGTTAATGGACTCCAAACTAGGGGGGGGGAGAGTCTCCAGCTCGTGGTTAAGATCATGTAGCATGGCCGCCCATGCTGGAAGGTCATCGTCTATTTTATTATCAGTGCGCACTCGTTTCATGAGGAGTTCCTCCGCTACAGCCCATTCTTTTACATCTCTGAGCCATACTGTGTGTTTAGGGGGCTCCGAGGAGAGCCAGTGAATGGCTAAACAACGCTAGTCTAATGTCAAGCAAAGGAGGATGAACTTCTGCTGAGCGTTTTTTTTTTTTTATTATTTCCCGGAGCAGGTATAAGGCCTAATATAACCTTTCATTTAGTTAACTGAAGGTGCCACCCAGAGACCCTAGTAATGTAATTCATTAAGCGTTCCCAGTAGGAGAGCAGTGTCATATCCTATATCATATGTAGGAAGGTTGCTTGGGGAACATTACATCGAGGGCAGACGTTAGGGCGCATGTTGTATATTGCATGTAACGTCAGGGGTGCGAGGTATGTCTGACGTTAAAAATTGTATTGCGTTAGCGTGAAACAAGCATTGGAACTGGCTAATCGCACTCCAATGTGGATACTTTCACAGTCTTTCTCAGGCAGGGACTCTGGAACCACCACCTCCCCCCAGCGGGCCTGAACCTGTATTGGAGCGCTAGTCAGGTCATTAAGCAACGCACGATACACATGAGACACCAGATGACGCCCCCCTGCCATTAACAGGAGTGTGGAGAGAGTAACAGACGTTGGGGTGCGATTGAAAAAGTAGGCCAAACTCCCTCACCGTCGCAGAAATTATGCTGTAAAATTGTCCTTGTCCTAAGCGAAAGGTGTCAAATGCCTCCTACATCGGAATGAAGCGTCCATCGGGATAAAGATCCCCTAGAGTGGTGCAACCTCCTTCCAATGGTGAATGGACATGGATAGGCATATCTGGGACATACAGAGCCTTTCTGATAACCCCTTTGACAGCATTCTCTTATATACTGGCCACTTGTCGAATCCGATAGGGAGTGCTGGGGGCGGGGCGCAGAGTCTAGATCCTCTCATCAGGAGGGACAGCAGCTCCTCTTCCATGTAGAAACCCTTCAACCGGGCCTTCTCCCAGGAATCATCTGACGAAAGCCAATGTATGACTTGCAGCAAATGCGCCGCCATATAGTATAGTTCTATATTCGGGACTTCCAGCCCTCCTTTCCCCCATGTGCGCTGCAGGGTGGAGAGCCGGACCCATTTCCACCTGTCCACCCAGAGCAAATCGACAATAATGCTGTTGATTTTCTGGAAATATGCCCTCGGAATCACATAAAACGAGCCTTGTAGGGTGAATAGGCAGCAAAGGGAGTATTATCATTTTTGTTATAGCAATTCTTCCCATGAAAGATGAGGCAGCTCCCGCCAGAATTTTACAGAGGCCTGGAGGCTCGCGATCACTCTCCCTATATTATATTAACGTCATGAAAAGATTGTACCCTGGGCACTAAGCGGATACCCAGATAACGCATATCTGTGTTTTCCTGTGGTATCAACAGCTGGGGGAGGGTCTCGCGGGCTCGACTGGACAAAGAGCCTAGGGGGATACAGTTTAGATTTGGAGGGGTGAACTCTCAAGGCTGAAACTTTCTCAGGGTTTAGGAATGAACCCAGATTGATCCAAGTGTACCAAGGAGGAAATATGAGGGAGAAATGGGAGGCTAGGACACCATTCAGCAGTTGGACATCGATGTTCAGTAACGATATCTGTCTATATGCGGATGGCACAGTGGTGTCCCTCCTTGGCTTAGGAATTATAATTATGAGCGCCTTGCACATCATAGGAGGGAGCCGGTCACAGTGCAAGGATTCCTCGTATACTTCTAAGAGTTTGTTAGCTAAAGTATTGGCGTATTTACGATAAAACTTTCCTGGGAAGCTGTCATTACCGGGAGTTTTCAAGGTTTTGAGAGAACAAATTGCTGCAATCAACTCATCCCTAGTAATGGGGTGGTCAGGGCCCTCTCGGGCATCTGGGGCAAGTGCAGAAAGAGTCACCCGGGAGAGATCATTCTCAGTGTCACTTGTGTATATATGGTTGGGGGGGCATAGCATAAACTGAGGTGGGAGCGGGATATATCATTGATAGCACTTTGAGAATAGACCAGTTGACTATTGGTGTCGTCATTGACAGGATAGGACTATGAGACTTTCCCGGTTTGACCACCCTACCCAGCATAGCATCAGTCTTATCGCCTTCAGCGTGAAGACGCTGGTGCAGAGCTGTCTCTAGATGTTTTTCCAGGTGGCCCTGCACATCTTACAGCAGTCTACGGGTTTTACTCCATTCATCCAGGCTGTCTGTCCTGGTTGGAGGATCCTGCTCAATTGTCCCCAGTTCTTTCTCGAGATTCTGGATGTCCCGATCTGGTTGTTTGTGGACCTCATATGTTGCATTAAGACTGGCCTCTCAGAGGACAGATTTCATCGTGTCCTAGTCCTACTCTTTATTAGTGCATGTACCCCAATTGTCTTGGAAATAAAGGACAATGATTGTCCGATCGACTGTTCAAAGGGGGGATTAGAAAGAGCATCTCCCCCCATACGGCACATCTGTGAAGGTGGGTGTCTATGGCATTGCCCAAGAGTGAGGAGGACCGGGGAATGGTCAGATAGAAACCGCAGAAGATACACCGTATTGGCCACATCTGGGGCCAAACTCTGCAAAATTAAATAGTAATCAAAGCGACTGTGAGTGCCTGCTGCAGGGGTATAACAGAACTGTAGTGTATCAGGGTTACGAACCCTCCACACATCCCAAAGTCCCATTTCTCTCAAAAAGGAACAGAGTTCATCAGTCATATGGGGTTTAGTATGAAGTCGAGGATGTGAACAGTCCCATGCAGTATAAGACTTGTAATAGGTAGGTAGCAACCCACACCTCCAACTAGACAATGGAAGTCCCAGCATATCCTTGAGCAGTATCCCACTAAAGGCCAGTATGGCCCTCTTCCCGGGGGAGCCTCAATGTAGGACAGAATCTACAGCTGCACACACAAGGCAGGGCCAGTGTGCAGAACTCGGGCCCGGCCAGGAAACATCAGAAAAAGGCGGAGACCCCAGCTCACCTTTTATTTAATCCGGGCAGTCCAGGCATCTAGCGACCTTCTCCTGTGCCGATCTTCACACAACAGCCAGCGAGCGACCAACATAAGCGGAAGACTGCAGGCTGATCTCCCAGCAGGCGGAGACCTGCACTCCTCCTCCGGTCGCAATCCCCACGGCCTGCCTCCTCCAAGGAAACGCCACCATGCCTCCAGGTGGAAACCCGCAGCGCCGGGGCCTACCACCATGCCACTCGCCCAGGGCCACTGGCTACACATCAGGGAGGTTGCGAACGCGGAGCCCCTGGGGGCACCGCAGTCAAAGAAGTCCGGCTCCTCCTCCCCGCCCGGCCTGCTTCTGCTCTGCAACAGCCACCTCCTCACCCTCCGATTGCTTGCCACGCTGCAGTCAGGATTTTCAAAATATTGTAGTCTTAAGTGCAGACAGGGTCATTATTATGCTTTTAAAGTTTAAAGCACATCTGACTATTGGGTTGTTTTCTGTCATTCTTGTATGGTGAGTGATGGAGTTCTATGCTTGAGCATTTAAGCCGGACAAGGAATGACATCCACATACATTTTCAAATGTTTTCCTCCCTTTAAAGTTTATTTTAGGACAAAAACTGAAACGAGGAATGTCTTATCAACAGTTAGCTTTCAGTGGCAATGTTGTTGATGATGGCAGGAACCATAGCTTTTCTGTTGGTTTTAGGTGAGAGAGCAGGACCTTGTGGGCATGAATGACTTAGGTCATGCTTGGGCGGTTAAGGAGAAGGGCGCTTGGTACGACATGGCACAGCAAGACAGGTGTGCAATGGCAGTAATCAGGGCGGTAGGTTGTTAGGAGCTGAATGGAGGTCAGGAAGGAGCAGTGGGTGGGGAGAGAGAGAGAGAAGAGATAGGGTTGTGCAGAGTAATGAAGCTGAGGCTATATGTGAAGTGGTGAAGGAGATTAAATGATTGGTGGTGTTAGTAGTGAAAAAGGCAGACAGTCAGGTTGAAATAGTCCTTACAGTAGACAGTTGCTGTGCATTTGTGGAGGTGATGGTTTGAAGACCATCGATTTCTTATAACTGGGACCAAATAAAAATGTCTGTTCTGTACCCAGAGAGGTGCATTGCCTGTAGTCTAGCGACTGTCACACGTGGGTGTGAGTTGTCACATGATAACGCCATAGGGAGGAGTGCCTCCCTAAGTGGTGTTGGTGTTAACCATGGAGATGTGGCACATGAGGGTATGCAGATGTTTAAATCCTCTTAGTGTTTGGATTCCACCTAGTAATAGTGTAATTTTGAGCATGGCGTAGGTGGCTGTGGGGTCCATCCAAGTGTGGGGTTAGTGTGTATCAAGAAGTTACAGCCCTAAGGAGATATAGATGCTAATATTGCAAGGTCCGTTCGCAGGAGGTCTAGATGCTAATCAAGAGAAGACTTCGTTGAATAAGATACAAACTGTAGCATCCCAAACCATCTGCAGGAGCGATAACTAGAGAATTAAGAACAGCATGTAGATTCTAAATTCTTATTTTAGTTTTTCAGATGTGTGTTTAAGATGTTCACAATTGAGATAAGGGTGCCTGACAAATATTCAACTGCAATTGAGAGCTAGTATAGAAGGTCACATTTTAACCGTTGATATTTTTAGGAGAAAGCTAACCCCTCCATGCTTATATGCATGACGTGTCATCTGTCTGAATTCTGGGAGTCTTAATGACCAGAAGTGAATATTGAAGCTCCCAGCTAACGTTCCAGAGTTCTAAATCATTTATGTGAAAAGCGGCTTTAGTCCTTTACCATGACCACTGACTTAAAAGATCTCTGGGAGGCCTCCCAAACATTGGTTCAACTTGCTGTACAAACAACACGGATAAAGCACATATGGACTTGTGCATATCAAATTAGAAACTCACAGTGGGCTTACAGTGATGACAAAGATACCAATCTCACAAAGATCATAACTTTCATACTTTTCTAGTTCTTCTTAAGTAAAAGTGGGCACCCCACCTTGAAGGAGACATCATCTTTGTTTTGTTTGTGACCACCCAAATGAAGCAACTCTGGTTTTATGAGAGTGCTATATTTAACTCAGTTGCTGATAACAGAGAGTATTATATTTTCTATTGACTCTGTTGTGCCTAACAATTGAATAAGGGGAAATTCCCAGGGGCAAAATGATATTCAAATACAGTGTACAATGTTTTAATAAAATGTAAAAAGAAAAATCAATGTTCCCTTCTGCCACCCACAGGAGCACTGCAGATTGTGGTGTTCTAGTTTGCCCTGCATCTTCCACTTGTGGAGGAGATGAGGTACATGCACCTACAAATGAGGGCATGAAGGGATATGACAAAGGGTACATGAGGGCTGCTCCTGTCATCCCCCCCCCCATTCAACCCCCCAAATGCTTCAGCTGTCTAATTTTTATTTTTTTTAATGAGCTATTGTTGAATGAATGGATAGAAAAATGAATACAAAAAAAAAAATCATCATGTGGAGCAGTTTGAAATGCCTAGACAGGCCACTCCCTTGTGAAGTTTAGCATCCATGTCCCGGTCCAATACACATACAGCACCTCTACACTGGCCTGCCCAAAGTGAAAACACAATATTAACAAGGACTGGAACTCCGCACCCAACAACTACCAATCAAAATAGAATCAGGGCCTGACAGACCTCGACAAATGCCTCCCTATTTTATTTTAAAAAAAATGTGCTAGCCACATTGCCCATCATCATCCCCAAAGAAAGAACCACCACCATTAAGTCTATCCATCAGGGGCCCCATCGGACCCTTGCTCCCACCACGGCTAGTTCATAGGACCGCAACCGATCAGTGTCGTGCTGACAACCATTCTGAATGTCTCCACCTCTTCTACATTCTTGACCTTCTAGATACTTGAAAACATAAAACTGTCCTCCCATTGCTGAAGAAACCCCCTGCAGGCTCTTAAATGCTCATCAACTACAGACCTATCTCCCTGCTACCATTCTTAGCCACTGTCTTGGAGAAAATAGTCGCCATCTCACCGAATACCTCAGCGCCATCAACTAGTTGACACCACTCAGTCTGGTTTCTGACCCAATCCCAGCACGGACACTGCCCTTATTGCTGCTGCCCCTGATGACATCTGCAAGACTCTGGACAGAGAAAAAACAGCTGCCCTCATCCTCCTGGACTTCTCCGCAGCATTCAACACAGTCTTCGACCCAGTACTCATCCAACGCCTAATGACATCGGAATCCTAAGACACGCACTCCGATGGATCTGCTCCTTCATGACTGGAAGGACCCAGTCAGTCAGCCTGGCACCGTACTCCTCAGACGCTTGCAACCTCATCTGCTGAGTTCTGCAAGGCTCTTCCCTGAACACTGCCCTCTTCAATGCATACATGATCCCTGTATCTGGCATAATCTGCTGTCACAAGATCAACATACAACAAACTTGTGAGGAGCACATCATCGTGGGACTACTCTCGGTAGTCAACAGAGCTAGGATTAACACCCTTCCTTACCACCCACATGGAGAACCTCCGAATCATCATCATCATAAGTAAACTCGAAGGGACTACCCGTGTCAATGTATTACCATCTTATGCTTCCATGCCCTGAAGATGCTGAAGAAGATTTTCAAATGGCTTTCAATCAGCACCTGGAAAACCATCACATACACCCTGGTCACAAGCAAGCTGGACTATGGGAACACCCTTTATGTAGGGATCAACAGAAAACTGACCAGAATACTTCAGATTGTTCAGAACTCTGTGGCCAGAGTCACTTTCAAGCTCCCACACGACACTGACATGACATCATACCTGAAGGAGCTCCACTTGCTCCTCATTCACAGATGAGCACAGTTCAAACTCCTTACCCACACTCATGTCCTGGCTATTGGAGCAGTCCCACAAGGCTCTAGCTGGGCCTAGATTCACACCTGCTCAGCCATAGGATACCCTGCTAGGTGATAGTGCACTCTGCATAACATAAATTAACGTAACATGCGTTGATTGTCACTTAAACCATGTTTGCTTTCAGATTTGTCTAAATAAGAGTAGACATGAGTTCCATGACAGTGTAATTCTAAAGCCAATATTTCTAGGCGTCTGTAGAAGACCTAGGATTAGTTTGTTTTCATGTCATGCAGGAAACCTGGAGAATGTGCTTCCAACACTATGTAATGAATGGAGCCAAGTGAGGGGGTAATTAAGTGATAGCTTCATAGGCTACACTTACAAACCCACTTTAACTTGAAGTCTGATAGTCACTCGTATTGAAATTTTGGGAAAAGCCAATTAAATCGCCCCTACCTTTACATGCTCCAGATGGGTGAGGATGATTCCTGTTCTCTTGGGAGCATGCATGACTCTTTTTTTTTTTGTGTGTATGAGCCCACCTAGAATCGACAGAACGCAATCCTTTGAGGCATTGTTAAGCCACAAAAAATAATATACGCAGTTCACCCTCAAGCATCAAATCTACCCCTAGTGGCACTGTTAGGCCACTAGTAACATTTTTAAGATAAACACCACAGTAGTAGCCTTGTCAGGGTCAGGCATGGGAACAAGGAGAAACTGAAGTAGTCAACGGTGAAGTCCCTGAATTGAACCGCTTAGGTTGTCATACAAGGATGTCTCAGAATGTGGTATGCTAAACAAAGAGAGCGGAGGAGATGAAAAAAATGAAAGTCAAGTAAGTAGTCAGGCCAAAAAGATTTAGGGGTGACCCCAACGGATAAGACACCACACACACCTCTATCTCTTTAACCTGGGCTACCTGTGAGAAGAGGTACCCCAAAGGGAGAGCCTAGAAGCCAAGGGCCATATGTACAAAATTCCGGATTTGCAATTTCCAAATAGCGGATCCATAAAAATCGTTATTCGGGTATGTGTGTAACAACCGATTCCAGAAATAGCAATCCCTTCAGATTCACATTCACAATTAGGGAATCACAAAATGTGAAACAAAGCTTTCTGGATGCAGAATGTCAGACCTGGACGTTTACACATATAGGGTGTGGCCACAACCTATAGGCCTAGTCTGGAAGTAAGGAGTGCTCCTGGTTAACCATTGCCACTGAATATCACCATCCCTGGAGAAGACCATAGCTAGAGAAGATGGAAAGAAGGACTCTGGGAAGAGGAAGTTAAGATTTACTGAGAAGGAGCTGGACCTCCCGACAGAGTAATGTGTGGGCATATGGATCAACTGTATGGGAAGTCCCTAAGAGTCACCCACAGGACCATCCCTGAGATCTGAAAAAGGTGCTATTACTTGTGGTCTTGTATGAAGGAGATGGTGGCTAGCAGGATGGCCTGGGGAGGTGGAACAAGCAGAGGACCTTCAAAACAACCCTTTCCAACTCCCATGGAGTCACTCATAGAGAGGACCCTGGAACCTGGTGGGAGTAGCTGATATCAACGCATCCTATCAAGCATGCATCATCCAAAGTAAGTAATCTTTCCTTTACTTGCCTAACAATATTTAATGTTAGCAAATTCATATATCATACATCACAGCATGACTAACTCCGTTAAGGTGCTTGCCCTAACCTGGCAATGCATCATGGGAGTTGTAGTACACATCATTTGCTTGCTGTGTGCTTACGACTACACCAAACATATCTGTATAATATAAACATGTCACAAACACATGAGGCAGAATTACAACAATAATGTGGGCAAACTTTAGCCATTTATTTACACTAACTGTTTACATAGATCACAGCCCAGACGTGTCAGGAACCAATGCAACCCAAGGACCTACCGACACTGTGGTTATTGAAGAAACTACACCACCATCACCTCAGCCCATCACCATACCTCCAACTGGCAGGAGAGCAGCCATCTCACCGCTGCCAGCTTGTGGATAGTGATGAGGGTCATTCACAGAGCAGGGACTCAACAGCATCGGAGGTCAGGACACAGGCAGCGCAGAGGGCAAAGATCAGCAGGCTGTACAGAGGATGTGTCCGGTGACATGTCGTAGAGTCCTGTGTATGGCCGGTTAGAGAGGTCCTGCATCTCTGTACAGCACCTGCAGACAAAACAAATGCAGACTGTCAGTAGGCATCTGCAATGAACATCTACGTTGCTGCAGAATTTGGAGAAAGGGCAGGACCAGTGTCTAGCAGAAATTGAGAGGGAGCACAGTGTGCAGAAGCCCAGGCAGTACCTGGCAAGTTTTGATTAGTTCAACTGGTCCTTCAACCACATGGCAGTAGTGTAGGAGGCTGGACTGGCTTGTAGTGAGTACCAAGGGGTACTTGCACCTTGCACCAGGCCCAGTTATCCCTTATTAGAGTATAGGGTGTCTAGCAGCTTAGGCTGATAGATAATGGTAGCTTAGCAAAGCAGCTCAGGCTGAACTAGGAGACGTGTGAAGCTACTACAGTACCACTTAGTGTCATATGCACAATATCATAAGAAAACACAATACACAGTTATACTAAAAATAAAGGTACTTTATTTTTATGACAATATGCCAAAGTATCTTAGAGTGTACCCTCAGTGAGAGGATAGGAAATATACACAAGATATATATACACAATAGCAAAAATATGCAGTATAGTCTTAGAAAACAGTGCAAACAATGTATAGTTACAATAGGATGCAATGGGGAAACATAGGGATAGGGGCAACACAAACCATATACTCCAGAAGTGGAATGCGAACCACGAATGGACCCCAAACCTATGTGACCTTGTAGAGGGTCGCTGGGACTATTAGAAAATAGTGAGAGTTAGAAAAATAACCCTCCCCAAGACCCTGAAAAGTAAGTGCAAAGTGCACTAAAGTTCCCCTAAAGACAAAATAGTCGTGTTAGAGGGAAAATGCAAAGAAAACACAAATCAGCAATGCAACAACGATGGATTCCTGACTGAGGGTACCTGTGGAACAAGGGGACCAAGTCCAAAAGTCACAAGCAGCTCGGAGATGGGCAGATGCCCAAGAAATGCCAGCGGTTGGTGCAAAGAAGCTCTTACTAGGCTGAAGAACTGTGAATACTGCAGGAACGACAAGGGCTAGAGGCTTCCCCTTTGGAGGATGGATCCCCCACGCCTTGGAGAGTCGTGCAGAAGTGTTTTCCCGCTGGATGGACGCCAACAAGCCTTGCTACACGCAAATCGTGCGTTTGGCGTTTTTGGACGCTGCTGGGGCCCAGGAGGGACCAGGAGGTCGCAAATTGGACCTGCAGAGAGGGGGGACGTCGAGCAAGACAAAGAGCCCTCACTGAAGCAGGTAGCACCCGGAGAAGTGCCAGAAACAGGCACTACGAGGATGCGTGAAACGGTGCTCGCCGAAGTTGCACAAAGGAGTCCCACGTCGCCGGAGACCAACTTAGAAAGTCGTGCAATGCAGGTTAGAGTGCCGTGGACCCAGGCTTGGCTGTGCACCCAGGATTTCCGCCGGAAGTGCACAGGGGCCGGAGAAGCTTGCAAAGTCGCGGTTCCCAGCAATGCAGCCCAGCGAGGTGAGGCAAGGACTTACCTCCACCAAACTTGGGCTGAAGAGTCACTGGACTGTGGGGGTCACTTGGACGGTGTCGCTGGATTCGAGGGACCTCGCTCGTCTTGCTGAGAGGAGACCCAAGGGACCGGAGATGCAGCTTTTTGGTGCCTGCGGTTGCAGGGGGAAGATTCCGTCGACCCACGGGAGATTTCTTCGGAGCTTCTGGTGCAGAGAGGAGGCAGACTACCCCCACAGCATGCACAAGCAGGAAAACAGTCGAGAAGGCGGCAGGATCAGCGTTACAGAGTTGCAGTAGTCGTCTTTGCTACTATGTTGCAGGTTTGCAGGCTTCCAGCGCGGTCAGCGGTCGATTCCTTATCAGAAGGTGAAGAGGGAGATGCAGAGGAACTCGGCTGAGCTCATGCATTCGTTATCTAAAGTTTCCCCAGAGACAGAGACCCTAAATAGCCAGAAAAGAGGGTTTGGCTACCTAGGAGAGAGGAAAGGCTACTAACACCTGAAGGAGCCTATCACAAGGAGTCTCTGACGTCACCTGGTGGCACTGGCCACTCAGAGCAGTCCAGTGTGCCAGCAGCACCTCTGTTTCCAAGATGGCAGAGGTCTGGAGCACACTGGAGGAGCTCTGGACACCTCCCAGGGGAGGTGCAGGTCAGGGGAGTGGTCACTCCCCTTTCCTTTGTCCAGTTTCGCGCCAGAGCAGGGGCTAAGGGGTCCCTGAACCGGTGTAGACTGGCTTATGCAGAATTGGGCACATCTGTGCCCAACAAAGCATTTCCAGAGGCTGGGGAAGGCTACTCCTCCCCTGCCTTCACACCATTTTCCAAAGGGAGAGGGTGTCACACCCTCTCTCAGAGGAAGTTCTTTGTTCTGCCATCCTGGGCCAGGCCTGGCTGGACCCCAGGAGGGCAGCTGCCTGTCTGAGGGGTTGGCAGCAGCAGCAGCTGCAGAGAAACCCCAGGAAGGGCAGTCTGGCAGTACCAGGGTCTGTGCTACAGACCACTGGGATCATGGGATTGTGCCAACTATGCCAGGATGGTATAGAGGGGGCAATTCCATGATCATAGACATGTTACATGGCCATATTCGGAGTTACCATGGTGAAGCTACATATAGGTAGTGACCTATATGTAGTGCACGCGTGTAATGGTGTCCCCGTACTCACAAAGTTCAGTGAATTGGCTCTGAACAATGTGGGGGCACCTTGGCTAGTGCCAGGGTGCCCACACACTAAGTAACTTTGCACCTAACCTTTACCAGGTAAAGGTTAGACATATAGGTGACTTATAAGTTACTTAAGTGCAGTGTAAAATGGCTGTGAAATAACGTGGACGTTATTTCACTCAGGCTGCAGTGGCAGGCCTGTGTAAGAATTGTCAGAGCTCCCTATGGGTGGCAAAAGAAATGCTGCAGCCCATAGGGATCTCCTGGAACCCCAATACCCTGGGTACCTCAGTACCATATACTAGGGAATTATAAGGGTGTTCCAGTAAGCCAATGTAAATTGGTAAAATTGGTCACTAGCCTGTTAGTGACAATTTGAAAGTAATGAGAGAGCATAACCACTGAGGTTCTGGTTAGCAGAGCCTCAGTGAGACAGTTAGGCACCACACAGGGAACATATACATGCACACCTATGAGCACTGGGGCCCTGTGTGACAGGGTCCCAGTGACACATACATATAGGCCACAAACCTATGAGCACTGGGGTCCTGACTAGCAGGATCCCAGTGACACATAACAACCATACTGAAAACATGGTGTTTTCACTATGAGCACTGAGGCCTGGCTATCAGGATCCCAGTGAGACAGTGAAAACAGTGACAAACACCCTGACATACACTCACAAACAGGCCAAAAGTGGGGGTAACAAGGCTAGAAAGAGGCTACCTTCTCACAAGTAGCCACAACAACGCTAGCAAGTAGGACTAAGAAGAGTCAATATGACATTGGGCACTGCTGTCAGGATGTTGCACATGGTCTAGTGCACGTGACCACAGCCATTGATAATATCTAGACCCCCAACCTCTGTGTTCCCAACATCCTGCACCCACCTGAGATTGAAGAGGCTCCAGCCTCAATGGCACATCCGTTCAGGAAGCATGCAGTACCAGGCGTTCACTCAGACACACTGTTAGGACTGACATGTCACCAGTACCACAACCCAGTGTTGCTGACAAAGCACCCAACCCCAGAGGCCGAAAGAAGTGAACCACTGTACACTCTGAGGAATGAGTTGCTTTTGTTTTGTTTGCCATTACTTATTTTGCTGTGTACTTCATAACAATGTTATATCCATAAGGATACAGTTGATCCTTGAGTGAAACAATGTTTTTGCTACCTGAATAAAAGGTGGGTCCTCAGTTATGCACCAAGCTTTACCTCGTGTGACGTCTCATTATTGGATCTTCTAATTTCTCTTACCTCAGAAATAGTTGTTGGTGATCTCTGTACAGTGTGCCAGTCCCTCTAATACATGTGTGCCCTCCTACTGCACTTGTAGTGGTGGTAAGTCTTCTTCAGAGTCGGAACCAGGCTCTATGGGGATGTCTTGCAGACCCTTCTTCGTTGCAATATTGTGCAGTATGGCAAATGTGGTGATTATCTTGCAAAATGTATCCAGTCTGTACACTAGTGCCCTGTTGGTCTTGTGGGGGCAGCGGGAGTTTAGGATCCCCCTGCCACTACTGTGAGCCCCTGGTAACTGCCACAAGCAAAGAGGTGTAGGCAACACATTACCTGCACATGTAGTGGGATTGCCTTGCATCGGAGTGTTGTGCCCTGTAGTTGAGGTTGTAACTCAACAATTAAATCAAGTATTATCTGCCTACTCAGTTTGTACCTCTCAATGACCTCTCTCTCTGTTCAAACAGAGTGACTCTCACCTTAAATATCCTCTCCTGTCTCTTCCTCCTTCTCTGCCTCACAGCCAAAAACGTCATCCAAATTTACAAAGCCACCATTGTGAAAGAGCCTGATGCATTTTGGATGCCTTTTTGTAATTTGCACGTTTACCTCCGGATATGAATCAATGGCAATTGCATTTCCTCAATGTGCATTTTGGACTAGTCGCAATTAGGAAGTCCTTTGTACATGCGGTTAGCGATTCGCTATTTGGAAATCCTTATTCGCGATTTATTGTTTAGCATTTTCAAAAATGCAATTTCTACAAGGTAGAAATCGGTTTTTGTACCACCCCAAATGCCTTCGTTCATACTGAAATGGCATTTTGCATTTCCTAATGGCCCAAAATAGCAATTCCCACCGTAAAGAAATGCGAAATGCCTTCGTACATATGTCCCCAAGTCACTGACGGGGGCTATCCATAAAGAACAAGCTGGGTAGGCCAAGCCTGTGGAAAAGTCTGTGGCAATGGCCTGAGTTAGCAGAGAGAAAGGAGGGAAGGAAAAGAGGCAAGAAGATGAAAATGGTTTGTGGAGTAGCTGAATAAACAGCAGATGCAGATGGATGCAGACAGCATTGCTGTCCTTAAAAATAATACAGCATTGTACATTCATTAAAACATGACCAAATTTAAACTTAGAGATAAGAGTTCAATCTGAGCATAGTTCAACACCGGAAACACATTTTGACAGCAATAAAAAAACTTTGAAAAAGTTAGTGTGGTTTAGGCTTCTGGTAGCATTGTACCTCTCAAGGCCGTTCTCACACCAGGGATTGGACACTGCCATTTGTTTTTCTGTGATTTTGAAGTTGAGATTTACTGATCTTACTCATTGCCCATGCTTACTGACATTCCTAGTAGAAAGTGGCTGGTGGGGGTAAAGCTGTGAATTCTGTCTGCCATATAGGCACACGGAGTGAGCTATAATGATAAAGGTCCACTGTAGGACATTTGAAACATTCTTGGACCTACCTGATTATGGGGAATTTTTCAGTCCGCTCCTGTCTGCATAAAAGATGTATCACTGGTAAAGTATTTCTACAGTTAAGCAACCTATTTTTATTAATTTTGGCATATTCAAGCTCTGGGCATTTTTTGAAGCTGTTCAACATTCACTTGTGTAAGCAATTTTTTTGTTTGCAACTTCTCTTCCTTGATGTCTCTAATCTGTTTCTGATGTAATCTCCTTATGCAGGTACACACCATCCCAGCAGGGTGTTGCTTTCAACTCTGGAGCGAAGCAAAGGGTTATTCGGATGGTGGAGATGCAGAAAGATCCTATGGAGCCCCCTCGATTCAAGTGAGTTTTCATAAAGTTCATTAGTGCTGGGGCTGAGCAAAATTAATTGAAGAGCAGGCATCCATTTATTTATTATCAGTTATCCCCGATATTGACACAAAGATTCGTCTTCCTTAATAATGTATTCATTGACATAGTTGGCTGTCTTCACTAGAAGACAGTATTGAGTCTTCTTTTTTTATCGGTTAATGGGAATCTACCTACCTGTGTTCTTATCTTGTTTGGGATGTTTTCTTTAGCCATGGAAGACCGTTCTGATGAAAAACTCAGACCACAATCTCTTTTTTTTGTCAGTGATGGTCTTCAGTCCTTGCAGTGTTTGAGAGTAAAAAACTAAAGCCAAGGCTGTATTCCCTTTGCTGGTTAATATTGTACTTTTAATGTGTTGTAAAAAAAAAAAAAAAGTCCTCCTTCCACACTCCTCCGAGTGGTTATGTACTCCCTTGCATATGAGAAGTTAATGGGAAGCAGGAGCCACAAGCTCACTCAGCCTCTGAGACCTGTAATGTTGCCATACTTTCAGAAATCAAAAAGTTTTTATGCTCGGAAGCAGAATAATATCACATGGACTAAAAGACAATGTTTTTGAGATCTGTTTAATGTTTGTAATGAATTCCTTGCCCACCAGGATTAACAAGAAGATTCCTCGTGGACCTCCATCACCACCGGCACCGGTTATGCACTCCCCTAGCAGAAAGGTACTAGCACTACACAATATTCCACAAT